>NC_081308.1:103923335-105173335 GCF_030435805.1 Mustela lutreola | reverse complement strand
TCATTACTGATATTGATAAATTCTGTTCTTTTTTTATGAATATTTTGATTAAATGTTTATCAATTTTATTGATCTCAAAAATATCCCAGTTCAGTTTCATTGATTTTCCCCTTTTCTGTTTTCTATTTCATTGATTTCTTCTCTAATACTTATTATTTGTATTCTTCCTTTTTACTTTGGGGTTTCCTTTGGGTTTAATTTGCCCTTTTCTCTCTCTCTCTCTTTTTTTAAAATTTTTCTTGAAAGCTGATGTCACTGATTTGAGATATTTGTTTCTGATACATGTGTTTAGTTCTATAAATTTTCTTCTCAGTATTGTGTTTTCTTTTACAGAATATTCCTATTTTGTACAAATATTGTTTTGTCATTGGTTGGAGATCTAAAAGGTACTCCTCAAACTGAATGTATATGATAGTTTTAAAAAGGGGACACAAAACCACAGGCTGAATATGAAAATGTTCATCATCACTAGCCATCAGGGAGATTCAAATCAAAACCACATTGAGATACCACCTTACACCAGTTAGAATGGCCAAAATTAACAAGAAACAACATATGTTGGAGAGAAATGTGGAGAAAGGGGAACCCTCTTACACTGTTGCTGGGAATACAAGTTGGTGCAGCCACTTTGGAGATGCCTTAAGAAATTAAAAATAGAGCTTACCTATGACCCTGCAATTGCACTATTGGGTATTTACCCCAAAGATACAGATGTAGTGAAAAGAAGGGCCATCTGAATCCCAATGTTCATAGCAGCAATGGCCGCAGTTGCCAAACTGTGGAAAGAACCAAGATGCCCTTCAATGGACAAATAAAGAAGATATGGTCCATATATACTATGGAATATTGTGCTTCTGTCAGAAAGGATGAATATCCAACTTTTGTATGAACAGGGATGGAACTGGAAGAGATTATGCTGAGTGAAATAAGTGAAGCAGAGAGAGTCAATTATCATATGGTTTCACTTATTTGAGGAGCATAAGAAATAACATGGAGGACATGGGGAGATGGAGAGGAGAAGTGAGTTGGGGGAAATTGGAGGGGGAGACGAACCATGAGAGACTATGGACTCTGAGAAACAAACAGAGTTTTGGAGGTGGGTATTATGGAGGGCACGGATTGCATGGAGCACAGGGTGTGGTGCATAAACAATGAATTCTGGAACACTGGAAAGCAATAAAATTTTTAAAAAAGAAAAATAGAGCTTCAATTTCATTAATGACAAATTTAAATGACATTACAAATTATAATAAACTGATATATAATGGAATAGTATAAAACATTTGCACATATTTTTATAAGATAAAACACTAGATTTTCAGAAGTTTCATACTATGGTGAAGCCACCTTGTTCTAATTCATCCAGACTCTTGGGAGGTTCACTTTTATTTTTATTTATTGAAAAACCGTTCTATTGGAAATTTGTGATAAGCACTGAACTATGTGATATAATATAGGTATATACAGTAGTTTTAGAGCCCAGAGAGGAAGTATGCATGGAACAACCAGGGAAGACTTCACAGGGTGATAATACGCTAAGTGTATTGGAGGATTAATAGGAGTTAACTGAGGCTAAGTAAGGGAGGTGGAGGTAATATAAAGATGAGCTTTGCTGGAAAAGCTTTCAGGGAGTTTTTATCACATTGGGACCATACTGAAACCTGTGGGAGAATTTAGTTTTATAGGGTTAATGTAGATTAAGACTAATGAGGCAGAACAATCCTTGCTCTAAGGAAAGGAATATGGACTATATAATAGAACCCACAGGAGGAAATGTGGGAAGATTCTGCTTAATAAGTCATTGTTGAAATCTGTAAACTTTGTGCCTTGGGACTTATACATGGCTCCTTATTTGTGAAACATTGCATTGTGTCTGATTTTTTGGGGTAGTGCTGAAGTTGACTGAAATGGCCCTGACTGTAAAATATCAGGAATAGAAAAGATGATAAAAATAGTTGTAAAATACTATGTCTGCACTTTAACAAAAAACACTGATGTCCACTCAAATAGTTAGGGTATATAGTATATTTCTTAAAAGATTGTCTGAATTCAAGCTTGGTTTATTGTATGTTTTTAAAGGATTGTCTAAATTTTCCCCTCACGGAATTCAGAAAAACAGCACTAATATGTGGTAACACACAACTGCATTTGAAAAGGTAGGTAGGTGACAAAACTTGGGCTTACAGTACCATTTTCCTTAACCTTGAACTGGACTGAAAAATAATGAAAGTAAAACGCTGTAATATAAAATGATTTCTTAGAGAGAGAGAAGGACTTGAGCTAACGTTTTTAATCAGTTACAGAGGTAAGGCTAAGAATATAAGAGGACACAGATCAGGAATAGGGAGTGATCCACCAGATTATCTCATAGATTCTTTTCTTTTAAGTTTTGCAAATCAGCTTTATGGAAAATGGAAGAGATCAAATCCTTTTACCCCAGACTTTTAATAGCAAGTTGAGCAATTGGAACTTGATGTACTAGGTGCTATTTTAATGGATTATGGTCTATGCAGTTTCTAAAGTGTGAGCAACTATATAAAATGAAGAGATTCAGCAGGGAAGCTTTTTTTTTTTTCTTTTCTCCTAGTGGCTGAATATGGAAAGAGCTTTTGGGTTTTTCAAAGTGCTTCGATCCCTTCCCTGCTTGCATTAGCTACTGCTTTGTCAGAATAGCTTTGAGTTTCTTTTGAGGTCTCCATTGAGACTTATATTAAAATCAACTCTATGCATTGTAAATTACTCAACAATGTCAAGAAATGACACTGTTGTGATTCCTATTCTAGAATATGCACCATCTAAATTTATTGTGGCAAAGAATTCTATTTTGATAGGTGATGGTTATGAGATACTCAATAATAAACATCACCCTTCCACAAATGACCTCCAACCAGCTTGGTAACAAATTGCTTCCTATGTTGCTAGACCCTGAGGTGTTTAGGTAAACAGTTCCATACTCTCACTGGGGAGAAGTCAAATTTTAAAAAAAGTAAAATAGAAAGAGACAATTAAACCACAATTTTTCTGAGGCAAGTGGGAAAGTTAACATAATAGTCCATGTAGAAGACTTTCCTGGTTCTAGATGAAATACTGTCCATCCAAGTATGTCTCTCTGGGTTTTCTCAAGGTTTGTATACAAAACTGTGAGGAAAGAAGAGAACACAGGTTGATGACAAATGATTTGTCTATAAATGTCAAGCCATTTTGGGGAACTCTTTTTAAGTAAGTGATTTCTGGAGTTTCAAAGACAACTGAATTCCTTTCTCTGTTAATATGCTTAGGCTTACTTTGTGTTCTGCTTTGTTATTTTGAAGGGAAAATATCCTACTGGTGTAGAGTTCCTTTCACTGTGCTAGCTTCTGAAGTTTGAAGAAGTGTTTATTGCTTTTTCTAGAGCACAGTAAAATTCTACTATCTTATTTCTACCTGCAAAAGAGAAGAAAAAATTCACTACACATACACATTCAGGCTATGAAAGTCAGCCAGCCTTTAACAAGAAATATATGCCCATCAGGACAACCCATTGGTTTTTCAAGACAAGGAGATTCACTAACTCCCAACCTCTTTTGAAGTGGAGAAAGAAAATAATTCATTTGGTCAGTTTTGCACACAAAGGAGAAAACTTTCTGCCAACCCAATCACTTTAGCATGAGAAATGACTCTTGTTATCTATGGATGACAAATGTCTAATTCAGAAGAAAGTGAAGAGAACACTAAGGTCCCTGGGATTGGCATTTTAGGGGAATGCATAGGTCTAGGAGGGGAAGGAAGAGGAAAAAAAGAAAAATACAGAAGAAACAATTGGAGAATGTACATGGAAGTTCATGGAGAAGAATCTATTAAAATTAGAAGGACACAGCATAGAGTAAATGCTGTCAGGGGGACAAGTTAGAGATTTGGGAATCTTCCGTTACTATGGATGCATGAAAATTAATGCAATGATCTCTTGAAAATGGATTTGTGATTTAACAAGTGGCCTTACCTGTATTTGAATAAATGTAAATAAATAGTAGAGTGAGGACTTAAGGACCTCCCTTTTACAAATAGAGGTTATCTCTTTCCTTGTCCTTTTTTGCCATGTTTGACTCAGATAAAGAGAACTGAATTCAGTCAGATAATGAAAGATAATTTTGATGGGTTCTTCGAAATTATTTTTAAACTATCTTAGAGCTAGCCTTTGAGGAGAGCAACATCAAACAGTGAAATTTTTTAAAAAAGTAAATTCCAAATTATAACTTCCTTTTTGCCACTAACTAGCTAACCCTTTCTTTGCTGACTTTCCAGGTATCATTTTCCCAATGTGTTAAAAGAAAAATTCCAAAATCTAAGTGTGCTTTCTATTGTCACATTTCATTGCCTTCTACCAATATTTATTAAACACTTGCTAATCTAGAGCAAGACCACCTGAATTTCATTTTTCTTTTCTTTTCTCTCTTTTTCTTTTCTTTTCTTTTACCTTTCCTTTTTTCTTTCTTTCTTTCTTTCTTTCTTTCTTTCTTTCGAGGGGAGGAGAAGCAGAGGGAGAAAGAAAATTCTAAACATGTTCCATTCCCAGCATGTGAGCCAGATGAGGGGCTGGATCTCATAACCCTGTGATCATGATCTGAGCCAAAATCAAGAGTTGGACACTAATTGACTGAGCCACCCAGGCACCCCTGCACTGCCTGAATTTTAATCTTGACTGCCACATATAAGCTGTGTGACCTAAGGTCAAGTCTAAACTCTGCACCTTGGTTTTCTCATTTATAATAACAGTAACTACATGATAGTTATTGTCAAGATTAAATGAGTTAATACATTTTAAGTGTTATAATAGTTTTTGGCATAGTATATTTTAATAAAGAGTAGTTCTTAGTATTATTAATTTAACACTGTGTTAAGCATTGAGGAATAAGAATAGGTAAGAGATCAATTCTGCCTTCAAGTTATTTGGAGACCATGGATAGAAATCAGAAAAGCAAAGAAAAAAAGATGGTACTAAAACAACCTGAAGGTTCACAAAAGGCTTCACAGAGAAAATAACATTTTTTTTAGGAGGTAATATTTTGAAATAAGGCCTAAAGGTTTAGGATTTTACCAGTAGGGGAGGAGATTGAAAGGTGTTTCAAGTTGAGGGGACAGAATGAAAAGAGACACACAAGAATACTGGTGAACGATTAGAAGTTCTAAGATATATGGCTCATATTCAAGTTATCCAAGAGAGTATTTGATTATCTGATTGATTCATTAGTCACTGTGCATTTTATACTGCCTCTATCAAACAGTTCTTCTGTCCAGTAAGGTCTGGTAACTCTACCTTTTGTCCAGGGACAAATTGATTTCTGATCTGTTCTTAACAGTTGGTTCAGTGTGGTTAAGTTCGGTAGGACAAAAGGCCTGGAACCTTCTATCCAAAGTATCACTTTTTATACTGTACCACTTTGGATATAGCAAGTACTTAGGGTAGCATGGCCTATCCATTTATAGAGACTGCTGTGGCTAGAGCCCCTGATGTCCTCTCCCATACTCTGTACTTTGTTTAGTCCAAACTACGCAGCTCTATGGTGAGAAGTACCTTGATCTTAATAGTCTCAATCCACCTGCTGCTGAGGCCCAGGATTAGTATGAAATCTATAAGCCTTATTTTCTTGTTTAGTACTACATTTCCCTGGGGTAGTCATATGCATTCCATGTCCTCTGGTAACTAACTAGGGAATGAGGATGAAGTAACATACCAGAATCACGGTACTGCTATCATCTTTCTCATATCTGCAATATAGCTACTACTACTATTGTTAATATTAGACCTCCTCTAATACCAAATCTTGACTAAATCACAGCCAGTTCTCCCATATTCTTATATCCAATGTGCACTTTTATGAACCAAGTTCCTTTCACACAGGTCCTATACCGTTAGGCTGCTGATGTCCCACTTCTCCAACAAGATGTTCAATTTCCTACTAGCTATGTGGCTTAGGTCATGTGAATTTGATCTCAGAGGAGCTAAAGAGAGATTAGTTTATTTTCCTATGAAATGTTAAAGAAATGGACTTAGGTGTGTAAATCAACAATCATTAGAAAGAAATAAATGAAATAATTATCACTTGCATCAACAAATCCCAGAAGTTTTTCAATGGTTTTCTCTATAGTATCTTTTAATGTGACATGTACAAAAGACATAGGGTAAAATATAGCATAGAGTGATCCAAGTGTCACATGCTTGAATTATGATAATTATTCCTGCTAACCCAGGTGATTTTGGAACTTCTAATTTTTGGTGTCTATGCAGCAGTTTCCAGCTTAAAAATGAAACTGTTTCTCAAATTGGGCCTATTGTTGATTCAGTCATTTATTCTGTGAGAAATAACTTGGGCCTCAGTACTCTTGCTTACCTGTCTTGGAAGAAAATAAATCCGTAAAACCTCTGCTACAAACATCTATCTCTCCTCCTACAACCAATTTTTTTTTTTTTTAGCACTTAGTGAGTTCTGTAGAATTAAGCTATATCTCCTCAAAATTATTAAAAATGTTTACAAAGTCAAATGTGTTCCTGAAATGTCTTCTGTCAAGTGTACATGGTGATGTCAGAATGTGCAGGTCTTTATAGCTTAGCTTTCTTGTCTTGGCTAAATGGTTTCCAAACATGAGTGATGGAATGCTTTACACTCTGGATGCTAAAAACACTGCCATTTTATTCATTAAATTTTTATATTGTTTAATGTGACTGTATTTGTACCCTGGACTTGAAAATTTAGAAATGTTGTAATTTGAAATAATAGTACTAATGTATTGACAAAACAATCTCGAAGACCCTGAAACAACTTAACTTTCAAAACAGATTGAAATCATGTTAAAATAGAAGGAGCTAAAACTTTAGAGTTTAGTTAATGTCAGCAATTCCCTCTTTGATGGATCTTTCAAATTTCTTTCTCAAATTTCTTTGATGTATCACGGATGGATCCAGTTTCTCTTGCATAAATAACTTATTAGAATAAAACAGGAGGAAGTAAAAAATCTGCTCTGACTTAGTTGAAAATAAGTGCTGTTATATAAAGGTATCCATAAACAAAGGTACTCCCAAATATAGAGTATCATCTTATTTTCTTGTCCTTGCTGTGTTGAGTCTTATTCTGGACTGAAATAGTTTTGATTGTTTTTCCTTCACCAGGTACATCAAGCATTCAAATGATAATGCAGAGTAAATATGTTTAATTTCCAGGAGCTAAGTATAATTTCATTCGTAGGCACAAGTTAAATTTTTCAAAATTATTTCTACTCATAAACATTTGAAATGATAATGGGTAAATTGGTTTTACATCTGCTGCTTCACATCCATATAGAATATTGTAAGCATTGGATTTATTGGCTTCTGAAGTATCAGATATCAGACTTATGCAAACCCTGTAGGGTGATGTTTAAAAATGCATTAGATTTGGTATCTTAAGATTCAGAGATTTGTTAACTTTATTTTGCTACACACACACACACATACACACACACACACACAGAGGTATTCATCTTATCTGCCCTGGCCTTGTTGGAATAATAGTTCCTTCAGGAATTGGGAGATTGGGAGAGTATAGGGTTAATAGAAAAAAGTTTAGGTTGATGATATTCTATTTTCAGGTAAATGTTAAATATAAAACATGAAGCTTTTTTCACCAACACTTCCTTAGGACCCACTACTCAGCCCAGAACTACAGTGCCAAACTGTGTACTTTTTACATAATGGGTACCTGTAATGTTTTATTGAATTTATGAAGTTAGTAATGCTGATGAAAAATTGCCTACTATTATAGCTTAGGATTCTGGATCTGGAATTTTTATAATCGTTTGTGTAGCAGTAAATTGGATTAACTGTATAGAGATGTTATGTCCTTATTTTAGCTGAAAACATTTGGCTCTGCCAAATTTCTTTCATTCTCTTCTAGTTATTTGGTTACTGTTGTTAATTAATTTAAATTTGAAAATAACATAATGATGAGTCATGGTCAGATGACTATAATTTCTCAAGTATCTAAGGAATTATACTTTTCTATTGTCATTTTCATTTGCCCTAGATCCAGAAGATTGCTCTGTGAAGAGCAGACTTTCTTTAAAAGTCTTTAAAGGTGGCTCTTAAACTTCACTGTGCATGAGAATCACCTGGAGTATTGTTCAGAAATCTGCCTTCTATGAATTCCTTCCCTCAGGTGATTTTGATGTGGTTATCCTATGGGACCACATTTTAAGAACCACTGCAATAAAATTTGTTGCCTGGTTGATGAGAGAGGAAGCCAATTTGACAACAGCATGACAAATCCCCCAAATCAAGGGTTTTTATACATACCAAATTAAAGGTGTGTTAAAAGGTACAAAAAATGTATTCTAGTGAAGACAAATGGAACCAGAAAAGAAAGGAGATGTTTGAGAACTGACTCTGTTGTCAACAAATTTTCCCCAATGACAGCACAATTATTTGGTACTAATGCTACAGCAGTGGTGACACATATAAAGAGAGGAAAAAACAATCCTTTAAAGCATTCAGTGGTTCTTGCTTTTGTGCCAGAACAAAGCACTAGGCGGTAAATCAAGACCCATTAAAGAGACTCTTTTCTTCAAATTTTCCATATGGGCTGGATTTGTTTGTTTCAGACCACTTAACTAAGTTTATGGGCTAAAGAAGATGCCCGAGAGCTTCTGGGAGCGTTGCAACTGTGTTCAATGTGGTTTGAAAAATGGTAGTGGTAGTGAGGAGGAAGGGGAACTCTGATTGATGCCAAGCCCATCTGTGCATAATGTATTAATTCCTGATGAACTTTGCATTGGTTAGCCATGGAAGTATGCACTCTTTCGTCTTGAATTGTATCTGAGCAGGACAGAAACAATGTGGGAAAAAAATCTGTTTAAGAACTTGGTCAATCAGGGGCGCCTGGGTGGCTCAGTGGGTTAAAGCCTCTGCCTTCAGCTCAGGTCATGGTCTCAGGGTCCTGGGATCAAGCTCCACATCAGGCTCTCTGCTCAGCGGCGAGCCTGCTTCCTCTTCTCTCCCTCTCTGCCTGCCTCTCTGCCTAGTTGTGATCTCTCTCTGTCAAATAAATAAATAAAATTTAAAAAAAAAAGAACTTGGTCAATCACTTTAGCAATGGGCTACAGGATCTGTAATATGCTGGGTGACATTCCTGAGCAAATTTTAAACACATGGGATGTACAGGGTAACCTTTTATTGTAATACATGAAATCATTAATTGCAAATCTCCTGGCGAAAAGTTTAGGATGCTTGTGTTCTTGCCCAGGCTCTATTACTTTTAGATCAGTGTGACCTATCACTTCATTTTTAGGCTTAAGCTTTCTTATCTATCAAATGCGGATAATTTCTGCTTCACTGGTTCTGTATGGGTATGCCCAGGCGACTCAGTTGGTTAAGTGGTTGCCTTCAGCTCAGGTCATGATCCTGGGGTCCTGGGATCTTGGGATTCAGCCCCGCATCAGGCTCCCTCCTCAGTGGGGAGCCCGCTTCTCCCTCTCCCTCTGTCTCCTGGCTTGTGCTCTCATTCTCTCTCTATCAGATAAATAAAATCTTGAAAAAATAAATAAAATAAAATAAAATAATTCTATATCAATTACTGCTATAGATGCTCACAACAGTTCTGTGAGATAGATCAGATAGAGTTTACACAATAGAAAAGAGAGATTGCAAGGAAAGGGAGAATAGGCTTAATCCAAGTCTTGCATTCAGATGTGAATCTACATAATACCTACTATGCAACTTATACTACTATTTGGCATAGGAATGGGTGAACCATTCTCAGAGAGGAAAAGATCTTGCTAAAGATATTGTGATAACTCGAAGGTAATGGCTGGACTTCTTGTCATCATAAAATGCATTTGATGCAAAGGTGTGTTTCTTCTTCAGAAAAATTTCTTGACATAAGACATGGAGGGCTAGCTGGTCTGAATAAAAAGGTTGTTGCTATTAGACTCTAGGGCTGTTCTGTCCAGTATGGTAAACACTAGACACATGCGGCTATTTAAATTTAATTAATTAAAATTAAATATAATTAAAAACTCAGTCCTCAATAACCACACGTGGCTAGTGACTACTGTATTAGACAACACAGAAATAGAACATTCCTATAATCACAGGAAGTTTTAGTGAATAGCACTGCTCTGGAGTAATAGCTAACCAAAAAAATTGATTGGAACAAAGTATTTATCCTAATAATTGTTGTTTTTCTTTTGGAAACATGAACTCTCAAAGTGTATACCTTTATATATTCCTTCTTCTTCTTTCACCCATCCCATCAACATAAGACTTCACCTTCAGCCTGTTATCATTTTGTTCTAAACCTTAGATAGGATTAGTAAGTGTTGTGGAAACAGAATCAGTTCCTGAAAGAAAGGACACCCAAACCATTTATAATGCTCCTTTAATCCCCAAAGAAAAATTTAACTTGAAGAATTTTGTTGTTTTGCCCATTTTTTTTTCAATCTAGACAACTAGAAGATTGGAAGAGTGAATTCTTTTTCCCTCTTGCCCCTTGTCTCCTCATCTAGCAAGTAAATGTGTTAAATTAGATAACCTCTAAAAGTTCTTGCTACTATAATTCTTAACATATGTAGCTCAATGACTGTTACATAAGGAGGTGAAGAATCATTGCTTCCTGAGTAACAGGATGAACTAATGGTTTCTGAGAATTCTTCCAACTCTAAGGTTCTAGGAGGGACTTCTATTTGGTCCCACCATTTTTTTTCCTTTTTTTAAAAATTTATTTTCAGCATAACAGTATTCATTATTTTTGTACCACACCCAGTGCTCCATGCAATTCATGCCCTCTCTAATACTCACCACCTGGTTCCCCCAACCTTCCACCCCCCACCACTTCAAACCCCTCAGATTGTTTTTCAGAGTCCATAGTCTCTCATGGTACACCTCCCATTCCAATTTCCCCCCTCTCCCTTCTCCTAACTCCCCATGTCCTCCATGCTATTTGCTATGCTCCACAAATAAGTGAAACCATATGATAATTGACTCTCTCTGCTTGACTTACTTCACTCAGCATAATCTCTTCCAGTCCCATCCATGTTGCTACAAAAGTTGGGTATTCATCCTTTCTGATGGAGGCATAATATTCCATAGTGTATATTGGTCCCACCATTTTAATTCTGATTTAGGACCTATGTATCCATTGAATCTCACTTTTTTAAATCCACAAATTAAAAATAAACAATTCCAAATTGCAATTGGGGGAGTATAGTCAAATCACTCTGAAGCTTGTTCTTCAAAGACTGAATGAAGAAGTGTTTTATGACTACAGATATTTAATTTGAACTATTGAAAAAAAAGTAAATGGAACTAATAGAGAAAGAAGGAGAGGAGAGAGACACCAAAGAGAGTTTATATGAGAATTGATAATAAATGCATGTGAAAGCTAAGGATGTCACCATAAACACAATTGTTTGCTGGTGATGTTAGGGGCAGGGATGGGAGAATGAGGAGGATAAAACCAATGACCAGACTTGGCCTCTCTCCAGAACATTCACTTGAAAATAGGAACATTTAGCTGCCACTCAGGAATAATAAAGATAATATAACATTTAGAGGATTTTCAAATAGTGATGTAGGAGCTGAATTTATGAGCATGGCAACTCACGAAGGCTGCTTGGAAAACCATTCTGTCCACAAGTGTCTCCAATAGAATGGAAAGAATACTAACTATGGGGCAAGAAACCTAGATTGCATAGACAGATTTGTCACTTACTAAATGATTGATCTTGGTCTGGTCGCTTCCCTTCTTTAAGCTAATTCACCCCAGATGTACAGGGGTGGTTTTCAATTCATAGACCAGATGATCTCTAAGGTTCCTTCTACCATTGTCATTCTTTAATTTGTTGAGGAACACAATAACAATTATGACAATAGATCTTGGATATCAGCCCTCTGTCTGTAGTGTCATTTGTGAATATCTTCACCCATTCTGTGGGTTGCCTCCTTGTTTTGTTGACTGTTTCCTTTGCTGTGCAGAAGCTTTTTATCTTGATGAAATCCCAGAAGTTCATTTTTGCCTTTGCAGACATAACTTGAAAGAAGTTGCTGTGGCTGATGTTGAAGAGGTTACTGCCTATGTTCTCCTCTAGGATTTTGATAGATTCCTGCCTCACATTGAGGTCATTTATCCATTTCGAATTTATCTTTGTGTGTGGTGTAAGAGAATGGACAAGTTGCATTCTTCTACATATAGCTGTCCAATTCTCCCACTACCATTTATTTAAGAGACTGTCTTTTTTCCACCGTATATTTTTTCCTGCTTTGTCAAAGATTATTTGACCATAGAGTTGTGGGCCCATATCTGGGCTCTCTACTCAGTTCCACTGGTCTATGTGTCTGTTTTTGTGCTAGTACCATACTGTCTTGGTGATCACAGCTTTGTAGTAAAGCTTGAAATCAGGTAACATGATGCCCCCAGTTTTGTTTTACTTTTTCAGCATTTACTTAGCAATTTGGGGTCTCTTCTGGTTCCATATAAATTTTAGGATTGTTTGTTCCAGCTCTTTGAAAAATGCCAGTAGAATTTTGATCGGGATGGCACTGAAAGTACAGATTGCTGTAGGGAATATAGACATTTTAACAATGTTTATTCTTCTGATCCATGAGCATGGAATGCTCTTCCATCTTTTTGCATCTTCTTCAATTTCTTTCATGAGTGTTCTGTTGTTCCTTGAGTACAGATTCTTTATCTCTTTAGTTAGGTTTGATATCCAAGATCTATAAGGAATTCAAGCTCCACACTCCAAAAACAGATAATCACGTCAGAAAATGGACAGAAGACATGAACAGACACTTCTCCAAAGAAGACATACAAATGGCTAATAGACACATGAAAAAATTCTCAGCATCATTAGCTATCAGGGAGCTTCAAATCAAAACCACATTGAGATACCACCTTACACCAGTTAGAATGGCCAAAATTAGCAAGACAAGAAACAAGTGTTGGAGAGGATATGGAGAAAGGGGAACCCTCTTACACTGTTGGTGGGGATGCAAGTTGGTGCAGCCACTTTGGAAAACAATGTGCAGATGCCTTAAGAAATTAAAAATAGAGCTTACCTATGACCCTGCAATTGCACTACTGGGTATTTACCCCAAATATACAGGTGTAGTGAAAAGAAGGGCCATCTGCACCCCAATGTTCATAGCAGCAATGGCCACAGTTGGCAAATTGTGGAAAGAACCAAGATGCCCTTCCACAGATGAATGGATAAAGAACATATGCAGGATAACGCCTCATACCAATCAGATGTCCGTTTGTTACTGTGTTTGTTAACAACCCTTTATCTCTTAGTGTTATAAACTCCACTTAAACCTGATTAAAGTCTCATTCTTGTCAAAAAAAAAAAAAGAAGATATGGTCCATATATACTATGGAGTATTATGCTTCTATCAGAAAGGATGAATACCCAACTTTTGTATGAACAGGGATGGGACTGGAAGAGATTATGCTGAGTGAAAGAAGTCAAGCAAAGAGAGTCAATTATCATATGGTTTCACTTACTTATGGAGGATAAGAAATAATACAGAGGACATGTGGAGATGGAGAGGAGAAGTGAGTTGGGGGAAATCGGAGGGGGAGGCAAACTGTGAGAGACTGTGGACTCTGAGAAACAAACCGAGGGTTTTGGAGAGGAGATGGGTGGGAGGTTGGGTGAGCCTGGTGGTGGGTATTATGGAGGGCATGTATTGCATGGAGCACAGGGTGTGATGCATAAATAATGAATTTTGGAACACTGGAAAAAATTAAATTAAATTTTAAAAATTATGACAATAAAAAATAAATAAATAAAAAAGGGTGCCTGGGTGACTCAGTGGGTTAAGCCTCTGCCTTTGGCTCAGGTCATCATCCCAGGGTCCTGGGATCGAGCCCCACACCGGGCTCTCTGCTCAACAGGGAACCTGCTTCCTCCTCTCTCTCTGCCTGCGTCTCAGCCTACTTGTGATCTCTGTCTGTCAAGTAAATGAATAAAATCTTTTTTTTAAAGTAAATGAATAAAATCTTTTTTTTAAAGATTTTATTTATTTATTTGACAGACAGAGATCACAAGTAGATAGAGAGGCAGGCAGAGAAAGAGTGAGAGAGGAAAACAGGCTCCCTGCTGAGCAGAGAGCCCGACTCGGGACTCGATCCCAGGACCCTGAGATCATGACCTGAGCCAAAGGCAGCGGCCTAACCCACTGAGCCACCCAGGGGCCCAATAAATAAAATCTTAAAAAAAAATTGACAATAGCTACCATTCATGATATGCTTACTATGTATTATGCACTGTGAATAACTTATATGAATTTAGTGCTCATTTAATGCTCACCACACAGCAAGGCAGGAACTATTATAACCACAATTGTTTTAAGAAAAAAATCTGATAGCTCAAAGATATTAGATAATTTGTCTAATTTTACTGGCTAATAGATTCAGGATTTGAACTCTAATCTGTATGATTGCAGAGATCACGCTTTTATAAAAGATTTTTTATTTACTTATTTGAGAAGGAGGGAGAGAGCAGGAGCAGAGGAAGAGGGAGAAGCAGGCTCCCTGCTGAGCAGGGAGCCCTATGCAGGGCTTGATCCTAGGACCCCTGAGATCACAACCCCAGCCAAAGGCAGACACTTAACTGACAGAGATACCCAGGCACCCCCAGAGATCATGTTCTTAAGTACTGCATTGGCTTTCCCATCTAATGTGTGCCGGTAATATAAATTCCATTATATATTGAGTCCATAAGGAAAATGCTGTTTGTTTGTATGTTATCCTCCTTTAGGGAGTCTTTCCAAAACTTCTCGAACTTCCAACAATCTTTGATATAAAAATTACTATTTACTACTTGCTTTCTTTATTGAAGGCACTCTCAGACAGCCCTAAAATTGGAACTATTATCCCCCTTCTATAGATGAAAAAATGGAGGCACCCCATTTGGTAATCTAATTGAGGTCACAAAGATGAGAACTAGTAGGTAAATATAAACCCAGCTTTGCCTGACTTCAAACAAAACCCCTTTCTACTGCTTTCAGATTCTATATTCTTAGACTTGAATGTAGGGATTGATAGAAGAGAAACTTTCCAAGACAAACATGCAGGCATGCACACACATACACAGATGCATGCACATGCACCAACATATGCGTCAATTACTCATGCAGCTATTTGGAGGATGTCAAGATGCTTGAAATCCCAAAACATCTGGCACCAAAGCCAATAGGAAATGAGGATGGATGGGAGCAACCACATTTTGGATCACTGAGTGGGTTTATGTTGTCCTTACAGCTCTTAAATTTGGTCAACAGTTTGGTCAACTGTTTTTCTATTTGCAAAGCTATAGAACAATTGGTGCATATTCGCCTACCTTTGGTTTCTCATGAAGAATTAATAATTTCTGCCAGTGTCAGTTGAAATCAAGTCTTTTTCCCACCTAGTGGAAGAATCTAGCACATCAAACACTTAGGGAACAGACAAAAAAAGGACAAGGAAATATTACATACTTTCATGTTATACTGGGAAAAAAATAGAATCCTTGTCAGAGATGAGGCAAGTTAGTCCTCAGAAGTGGACTAATAAGTCCTAGTAAGAACAGAGTCTTAAAAATAGGGTCTTAGTAAGAAACGAGAGACTCCTATAACTTCCCCACAAGGGAACTACATATTCTTAAAATGCAGCTGGAATCTTGAGACATTTCTTTGAGATAACCTTATCTACTTCAGACAGAACAGAGGTGCTCTGGTACTGAAGGTGGCATTAAGTGAATTTCTGTTAATAGCATCCAGTTTTTCTCACAAATATCTATATAAAAATAATTATTTGTCAATAGATTGAGTAAAATAAATCTTGGTTTATGGAAGTAATAAAGCTTTTCATTAAGATTTTGGTACTCTAGTGGTTTTTTATTGCATTTTATCACTTATAATATTTGATCAACTGAAGTACCCCCACCTGCTTTTCCCCAGACAGTTGGAATTCCCCCACTGACTTCATATGTAGTTTGCAGAGGTTGCCCTCATCTAGAGCTTTTCACAATGTCTCCTAAAGCCTAATGACGACATTCACTTTCACAAGTAGACTTTTCACCTTTCTTAAGATCCCTGTCCTGTCATAGAGTCTGTAATTATATTTAGTAATCAAGTGAAGGGGGTACAGGTTGAGATTCCCCAAAATGTGCCACTTTGGCATAAAGATTATTTTGAGTTAAAAGTAATTAAAACCCAGCAGATGCAGGAAAAGATCTCTGCCACCCCCACAACTGCCTAGTTTTACATTGGAAAAGAGAGCCTGTACTAGGAGGAGTGCTATTAACAGAGAACATCCCCTTTACCTAAGGAACTTATCTGCATAATAGGGTAACCTTGTTTTTCCAAATATCTCATTTTACCTTCTTGCTAATGAGCTTTTTCCCCTTTGTATCCTCAGACCCCTCCCCTCTCCTTAGCTCATGTGAGCTTCATGTTGCCTCACTGTCTTTGGAATCACATGTCTATCAAATTTGACTTTTTCCTGTTAATCTGTCTCATGTCAATTTGATTCTAAGTCCAGCTAGAAGGAGCACAGGGCAGAGGAAGTTCTTCCTTCCCGACACAAGAAATAATCCTTTATCACTGTCACAAACCCAAACTGAGACTATGCTTTCTTTCAAAAAAGTATCTCATACTTTCCAGCTCTAGCTCTAAGAATTAGATTGCATTTAAAGCAAAATTAGCATAAGACAAAGAAATGCGAACAGGAGGTGCTCTGGAGGTTTGCTCCACTGTAGAGGGCCTTTGTATGACCTAAGAGCATATTGTGCTATGAAGACATATCTACTCTTTGGAGATATGTAAAGATGGCCCCTCCTTACAGATCAGTAGCAAAATCATTTTTTAACATTGTGTTTGATAGTTGAAAGTTGGTGGGAGGAGGAGGGGTAGGCATTTTAAAACCATGTCTAAATCCTATTGGATAACCATTTTATATAGTGAAAAATTAGTTGGAGACATAGAAACTTAGAGCTGCAAGGGACATTTAAAACCAGTTTAATTTTTTTCATTTATAGGTGAAGAAAATTAAGGCTATAAAAGAAAAATGACTTGACTAAGGCCATACAGCTAATTAATGGTAGAACTTCAACTTAAATGAGGTTGACATTATCCAGACCAGATAACTCACTGACAGACTAAATTTCAAACTACAGTTGAAATATCAAGTATACTTGCTGATTGGAAAGATGTTGCAATCACAGAAACTTCACATTGTTGGCTCTATTTTAAGAAAAATTCCATGGGCCAGAGGGCACTAAGACTTATTCTGTATTGTGTTCAGGGAGAACGAATTAGGTTGCAGTTGAAGTGATTTAAGTGGTAGGTTTTCATTTCACAGTTGATCACAGCAAAGACAGAGACCATTTGGTGCCTTTTTCAATGTCTGCCAAAAAGTTACTTCGTGTCTCAAATACTGATTCTTTCATTGACATGCAGAAAGAACTTAGCCCCAAAGGAAGTCGGTGGAATTGGTTGAACGCCAGAGCTGGTTTATTTCTTTGGTGAAACTGAGCTGTTCTTAAGCTTTTAAATATCATTTAATTTCATATTTCTCTTCCAAAACCAGTTTGTTCCTAATGGATGAACAAATAAAGTTTGGGTTTTATTTAATTTTGTTCCTATTCACTCTATAGTCCCTTAAAACATTATTTTGCATATAAATACTTAATTCCTAAATGCCAATTTAGAAAATAGATTTTAAATTGCCTAAAATTAGTGAACTGAAAAGATTTTTAGATGGGACAGAATAGAAGAAAAATAGTGTTATGGAAAGAGTTGTACTTGGATTTCCCTCTTTTCTAATCTCAAGCATGAAAACATCAGTAAAAAGTCAGTGTGAAGAAAATCTCCATTAAAACCTTGGACCTCACTCAGCTCTCTCTTCTCTAATCCTCTCCAGAACACTGTAAATAGGTTCAATTGAAAGTACACTGGTGTGGAGATGAGGAACTGCAGAGACATGACACCTAGGGACATAAAAAGAAACAGGTCATTCATCGTGAGAGTATGACCATTCAGGTGCATTTTAGACATTGAATTTTAGAGACCCTTTTGGGTAAATGCCTTTTGAAGTCTGAATAATTCCCCAAAGTCATTTTTCATTCTTCTCAATTAAAATCTTGAATCAAATGAAATGGTAGTTCACTTTAGGAAATCCATGGATAGTTCAGTCTTATTTTTGATTCATGGAATGTCAGTATTATATAGGCCTCTGCTCTAGTTAAAAAAGCTTTATCAGTTTTAAAATAAAGTTATTCACAGTTTCATACCTCATTTTAAAAAAACAACATAGATCAGGCTGGGAATACAGCAAATCATCTACATAGTTCATTCTAGGTTGGGCTTTAGAGTTCAAAATCCCATGTTCTTATCAATTAGCTTGTTACATAATTAAGGATTCTAGAATAGAACAGTGCTCACATCCATAAGGTAGATTTGGAATCCTTACCATCCCTGTGCAATGGTTTAAAAGTTTGGTCCCATTCTCAAGAAGTCAATGGGGAGTCCAGAAACTATCATGTCTGTACATCAGCAAATAGCAAAAATGTCTTATGCAAAAACACAGAGACTGACTCCACATCTGAAGAGAGCTGACTTACCCAGACTAAAGGGAAAAATTAGGTTAAACAAAACCAAATAAGATTGCCTTAAACTTAAAAACCTAAAAACAGTGCAATCCATTGCGGTTATTCTTGCTAATCCTTCTGTCTCATATTGTAGCATTTGGCTAACTATATAGAACAGTATACTATTTGTGAATACAGCCTTGAGAACACTTTTGCTCTGTCCAGCCTTGTAAAGAGAACTCAGGCAATCATCTAGATTATTTATGACATAAAATAGACCTTCTCACCTTAAATACTGAAATAGTCAAGGTCAGTGCCATTCACCTGGTTTTTCTAAAGAAGTTGCTAGTATAGACATATAGTCTTATACAAGGTTTATAAAACAATCAGTTTTAATCAAAAGCTTTTATGATCTTTTCAAGTCAAATTTAAAGAATATCCTTCCTATAACAACATCTGCAATGTACTTTGGAAATTTTTAATGGTAGAGAGCAGAGATTTCAGGAAATCTCAGCTGCAGTATGAGGTGATTTAATGTGCTTCAGCAAAACAAAATAGAAAATCTAGAAAAATTTAAAACAGGTATTGATGACTACATTTAAGACAAGAATGCATTTATAGCATCCATTCATTTAAAGCTAATTTCAATTCAAATGCTTCCCCAAAATTGCCCATACCTCTCTCTCTCTCGATTCCATTTATGAGCTTCAGACTTGTTGAATCTCAGACCCATTAGCCTTTTATTTCCTAGCATATAATAAGCACTCAAGAAATATCTGTTGACCTGAAGTGCAGTTTAAGGAAATTTTCACACAATTTTGTATGTGAAACCAATGAGACTTTCAGAATTCAGCTGTGTATAAGTCAAATATGTTGATGCATTTGTATCTGCATAGCATTTGCAAATAACTAGTCAATCCAACGAATAAAAATTAACCAGCAAACCTTGACAGCTCTAACGATGTGGACATCAATAATATGTTTCAGAATATTGACAACACTAAACCATTTTAAGCCAGTTCAACATAAGTTGAAGGAAAACCAATTTAGGGTGTTCATAGTTACTGTAGAAGAGTTATCTTCTGACTTCAGATAAGCAAAAACAAAGACAGCATTTCATGTAGAGCTAAATATGACTGAAATAACCCATAGAAGTATATTTGCACCACTAAGATATGAGTAATTGTTCTCAGAAATAGTTTCGACAGCAAATGTGCATATATAAGGGTACTCAACGCCTGTAGGCTGAAATGGTTGAATGAGTGAGAAATAGCACATAACCCTTACTGTGTTAGTATAGACTAAGTCTGGCTACATATAGTAGAAACCTTAAACAAAGTAGCTTAACTATGACAGAAAGTTATTTCTCTTTCATGTAAAATAAGCTCTGAGGTTGGCAGTGAAGGGTTGCTATAACAGCTCTATGGTTATCAGACAGAAATTAATCCAGCTATTTACTGTTTGATTCCTAGAAATATGCCTTTCATTGTTATGGTTCAAGATGGCTACTGGTGTTTGGGTCATCAGCTTCGGGTTTCAAGCAGCAGGATGAAGGAAGGAAGAAGGCCAGGTGCTCTTTCACTTACAAAAAGACCTCTAGAAGTCCCACATAACACTTCCACTTACTCTTCTATGATCAGAACTTAGTCTTATGCCATCCTCAAGTGCTAGGAAGGCTGGGAAATATAATCATTTAAGTAGGCTTTTGGCTCTCTAAAAATTAAGATTATGTTACTTTCAGTGGAAGAGGACAATGCATAAAGAATTGATGGCTAATTAGCAATCTCTATGATGCTTACTTTGGGGACAATGAACAATATAAAGAACAATGAACAAGTTAAAATTCTCAAGTGGAAAGCAATTATTATAATTATAACTATTATTATTATTACTTTGGTATCCCTCAGAGCAGCAAAGTTTGCTTAGTTGCATAATTTGGCACCCCTTGCTGATCACAAGTACCATATAGATCCTATCAACAACACATCTATGTTTTCCTACTTTCAAGAGAGCGAAGCATAACATTGCTTAGAGAGAGTTGAATGTATGTTGGCATTTCCTTTAGGGAAGAGGTCTAAATAAGGTGAGCTGGTATCTTGATTCCTGATATCACCATAAGTCTTTGTTATACAATTTTACATATCTGGCTACCCTACAGCATGGTTCCTGAGGATAATTATGGTTTATTTCCAGAATCATTTCTATTAGATTTTTATATATATATGAATTACTGGAGAAATAAGCATCTTCTCTGAGTGAGAGAAATGATAATCTTAGCTAGAGGAAGGGAAAGTTGAGAAAATAGTGAGCACATAACATGGAGACCTTTGTCAAATAACTGCCTTCTAGCTCTTTTCCCATTTTTCTTCATCTGCTTTCTTTGTTACAGCCACTTTCTCTAAGCTTCCACAAGGCTTGGTCTTTTCTATTTTAATGTTAAAAGAAACATGAGCAGTGGAGTGCAATACATGACATATTTGGAAAGGTGGTAAATATTTAATAGATGATATAGTAAATAATGTATATAATTTAGCAAGAAACAATGTAAATATTTCATGGACTGCAGTGCAGCTGTTAGGTTGGAATTAAACCTGTGAGTCTGGAGAAAAGTGGCAGTTCAAAATGTCCTCTTCTGATAAGAGTACTCCCTTCTCAGGTCTCTAGTCCATAACCTGGAAGGAATGCTTAGCACTTATGGTATAGCTACAACTTTGATACCTCCTAATAGTGACATGGGAGGGTTGATGTGGATAATTCAAAATAGGGAATAATCCAAATGCCAATTAGACTTCAGAGTGAAAATTTGCATTTTTGAAAAGTGGCTTCCCTTCTTAATTATATTATTCTTAAGATGATGTTAAAAAGAAGTTTTTATTCTCCTATGTACTTCTGGACTAAAGAAAGCTGTCCCAGGATGAAGGATTTGCTATAGATAATCCATGGTAAGAAAACACAAAAGTGACAATGTACTCCTTTCTTCTCTCTCAGAAGAATCTTAGGAATCAACCAATTCCTATAAGGGATTACATGTAATTTTCTGATCTGCTTGGAAAATGATAGAAGAACTAAGCAAAATCCAGGAGTAGGGATACCACAAGGTCCAAGTTGAAAGTATAGTTGTTTATATGTTTTCAGTCTTCTTCTGGATATGTATTATAGAAAATATAAACTCTATATAAGAATTTTTTTCTTGTCTAAGAAAGTTACAACTGGAAAGACAAAGTTAACACATAAGAAAAAATTCGATAAAGACTCCACCAAAAAAACCCACATTAGTATTAATAGTAGATTCAGTAAAGTTGCAGGATATAAAATCAGTATCTAGAAATCTCTTGTGTTTCTATATGTTAACAGTAAAGGGAAATTAGGAAAACAATCCCATTTACAATTGTATTGAAAAGAATAAAACATCTAGGCATAAATTTAACCAAGGAAGTAAAAGATGTATATGATGAAAACTATAAGACATTGATGAAAGAAACTGAGGAAGACACAAACAAATGGAAAGACATTCTGTGCTCACAGATTGGGAGAAATAATATTTTTAAAGTGTCCATACTATTAAAGCAATCTATACATACAATTCAATCCTTATCAAAATTCCAATGACATTTTTCACAGAAATAGAACAAATAATCATAAAATGTGTATGGAACCACAAAAGACCCTGAATAACCAGAGCAATCTTTTTTTTTCCTTGAAGATTTTATTTCCAGAAAGAGAGAAAGTGTGTGTAAGTAGGACGAATGGCAGGCAGAGGGAGAAGCAGGCTCCCCACTGAGCAAGGAGCCCAAATGCAGGACTGGATCCCAGGACCCTGAGATCATGACCTGAGCCAAAATCAAGAGTCTGACCCTTAATTGACTGAGCTAACCATGCATCCCTAACCAAAGCAATCTTGAGAAAGAACAAAGCTGGAGACATCATGCTCCATGACTTGAAAGTATATTACAAAGCTGTAGTAATCAAAACAGTATGATATTGGCATAAAAGCAGACACTTGAATCGATAGAACAGAATAGAGGGCCCTGAAATAAACCCATGCTTATGGTCAATTAATTTGCAACAAAGGAGCCAAGAGTGCACAGTGGGCAAAGGACAGCCTCTGCAATAAATTGTGTTAGAAAACTGGACAGCCACATGCAAAAGAATGAAACTGGACTATTTTACTATTTTACACCATACACAAGCATTAACTCAAAAATATGTTAGAGACTTGACTGTAATACCTACAATCATAAAACTCTGAGAAGAAAACATCAGTGGTAAGCTCCATGAAATCAGTCTTGGTGATGATTTCTTTAGAATTTGATGGCAAAAACAAAGAGAGCAAAGCAGAAATAAATAAATGGGACTACATCAAACTAAAAAGCTTCTGCATAGCAAAGAAAAGCATCAGCAAAATGCAAAGGCAACCTACTTAGTGGGAGAAAATATTTGGAAATCATGTATCTCATAAGGGGTTAATACTCAAAATATATAAAGAACTTATACAATTCAATAGCAGAAAACCTCAGCCTAATTAAAAACTGGGCAGGGGGTCTGAATAGATATTGTTCCAAAGAAAGCATGCAAATGGCCAACAAGTACATGAAAAGATGCTCACCATAACTCACTAATCATCAGGGAAATGCAGATCAAAGCCACAATGAGATGTCACCTTACACCTGTTAGAATGGTATTATCAGAAAGACAAGACATAACAAGTGTTGGTGAGGTTGTAGAGAAAAGGGAAGCCCTGGGCAATGTTGGTGGGAATGTAAATTAGGTGAAGCTGCTATGGAAAACACCATGAAAGTTCCTCAAAAAATGAAAAATTGAACTAGCATATGATCCAATAATTCTACTTCTGGGTATTTATCTAAAGAAAATGATTCAAGTTATATTACAAAGCTGTGATCACCAAGACAGCATGATACTGGCACCAAAACAGACAAATAGTTCAACGGAACAGAATAGAGAGCCCAGACCCTCAATGCTATGGTTAACTAATCTTTGGCAAAGCAGGAAAAAATATTCAAGAGAAAAAAATCTCTTCAATAAACAGTGTTGGGAAAATTGGATAGCTATACACAGAAGAATGAAACTTGAATGTTCTCTTACACCATACACAAAGATAAACTCAAAATGGATGAAAGATCTTGATGTGAGGAAGGAATCCATCAAAATCCTAGAGGAGAACCTCTTCGACATTGGCCACAGCAACTCTTTTCAAGACACGTCTCCAAAGGCAAGGGAAACAAAAGCGAAAATGAACTTCAGGACTTCATCAGGATAAAAATCTTCTGCACAGCAAACCAAACAGTCAACAAAAAGAAGAGGCAACCCACAGAATGGGAGAAGATATTTGCAAATGACAGTGCAAAGGGCTGATCTCCAAGATCTATAAAGAATTTCTCAAACTCAACACCTAAAAACTAATGATCAAGTCAAAAACTGGGCAGAAGACATGAAGAGATAAATCTCCAAAGAAGAGATGGCTAATAGACACATGAAAAAATGTTCAACATCATTAACCATCAGGGAAATTATATATTATATGCAAACAATGAATTATGGAATGCTACATCAAAAACTAATGATGTACTCTATGGTGACTAACATAATGTAACAATTTTTTAAAGTAAAAAAAAATAAAGAAAATGAAAACACTAACTCAAAAAAATGCACCCCCTGTTCAGTGCAGCATTGTTTACACCAACCAAGATATGTGTGTATATATTGTATTACACACACATACACAATGGAATATTATTCAGGCATTAAAAAAATAAAATTTTGCCATTTGCGACAACATGGATGGACCTTGAAAGTATTGCATTACCTGATGTAAGTCAGAGAAAAACATATACTGTATGATCTCATTTATATGTGGAATCTTAAAAATAAGTAAAGAAAACCAAGCTCACAGATACTGAAAACAAATTGGTGATTGCCAGAGGTAGGGGTATAGAGTGGGTGAAATGAGTGAAAGAAGTCAAAAGGTACAAAGTTCTAGTTATAAAATAAATAAATCTTGATGATGTAATGTATAGCATGGTGCCTATAATAATAAAACTCTATTGCATATTTGAAAGTTGTTAAGAGAGCAGACCTTAAAAGTTCTTGTCACACAAACAAAAATTCTGTAACTGTATATAATCATTGTTAACTAGACTTATTGTGGTGATCATTTTGTAATACATACAAATATTGATTCATTATGTTGTATACCTGAAACTAATACAATGTTGTATGTCAATTATATTGCAATAAAAAAGTTGATACCAATTAAATATTAAACAGTGTTTTTGATAATAATTCTAATACTGCTATGAAATTAAATTTACTACAAACTCATGTTACTTAAGGTAGGCACATTTTGCTGCTCTGCACACCTTTTTAGTTATATCTTGTTTCTATATCACATTCCTCCAGAAGTGTGTTTCTAACATATTCCAAGTATTCTTAACTTTAACCTGGACCTTTCTCCCTCTATATTCATTATCATTGG
The DNA here is from genome assembly GCF_030435805.1 of Mustela lutreola. NCBI lineage: Eukaryota > Metazoa > Chordata > Mammalia > Carnivora > Mustelidae > Mustela > Mustela lutreola. The sequence goes on along the minus strand of NC_081308.1, from coordinate 105,148,266 downwards.
GTAATTTCACTAATATTCTTCTGAAAAGATCAAAGATACTTTCTTTTCAATGTTAAAATGTGTATATATTTCTTCAATCATTTCCTCCTCCTCCCTCCTCTATTTGAGGCAGGCAAAACTATCTTCTTTTCCAAGGTGAAAATTTCTCATATAAAAAAAAGCTCTCCTTTCCCACTCTGTCAGAAAGTTGGCACTTCAATTATCCCTTCATTGACCTTCTCTTCATTCTCTCACCATTTGTTTGATGTTTCTCTGTGTGTGCAATCAGCTTTCCATATCATGATGCTAAAATGAGGTGATGATGACAATGATCATGATATTTATCATTTACTGAACATTGAGGTCTAAGTACTATGCTAGACTCTAGGAAAAGCCTTGGCTCCCTTTTTTACTTAGTGTGCTCATTGGCACTTGTTATCCTTGCTTTCAGGCCCTCTTAGTGGACAGAGGAACATTACATGTACAGAGATACCTCTACTTCAATTGCTATCTGTATATATGCTAAACACTGAGTTCATACTGATTCCATTCTTACTCCAGAGAGCTCATTCTAGCTTGTCCTGTTTCCTCATTTTGTAATTTGTGTGATGACAGTGAGAAAACCAGCTCTCATTATCTACAGTATGTTTTCTAATTTGCTCAGTCCTAAACATATAAAGTAATTTCACAATTGCTAACTCTGAAAAGGCCACCTGCCTATTGGAGAATGGTATTTGTTTATAGTGCTGTATGTCCTTGAGTTTATACAGTCAAAATAACATTTTTAAGAATTACTTGGGTAAGTTATCATCCCCATCTACCTTCAGTGTGATTGTGTTCTGGTATTCATTTGACAGCTTCATTTGTTTCTGCTTTCATTTAATTTCTGAGCCCCCTCCCATCTTTGTTAAGTGTCTGTATATATACATGTATGTATTTTTGTTTGCTTATTTTTGAGTATGTAAAACACTTATGTTGTTATAAAACTTAAAACTATTCAGAAAGATATACTCAGAGAAGTTTCACTTCTACTCCAATCCTTTCTATATCATTCTCTTCCACCATCCTTTCTGTCTTGTTCCTATTCACTCCCCCTAAGTAACCCATTCCTTTAGTTTCTTATTTATCTTTCCTGTGTTTTTTTTCTTGCAAAAGTAACAGATGTGTGTATATTCTGTTATTTCCTCATTTTCATTCCATAAAAGTAGCTTACCATACATAATCTTCATGCTTTGAGTTTTTCATTTAACAACATATCCTGGAAGTCACTCCGTATCAGTTTAAATGTTCTTCTCATTCCTTTTTTGCAGTTGCATAACATCCCAGCGTGGGGATGCAACATAGTTTATGCAACCATTCTCTTCAAGGCAAACATTTAGGATATATCCAGCATTATGCATTTTCAAAAAAATGATGTTGAAGCAAATAACTTTGACTGTACCTATTTTTATATTATTGGAGATATATTTTCAGGGTGAAATCCTAGAAGTTGGATTGATGGTCTGAGTGATAAACATATGTACAATTTTGATAGACATTTTCCATTTCCTTTTTAAGGGTTGCAGTGGTGTCTGGGTCATTCAGTTGGTTAAGCAACCAACTCTTGATTTTGGCTCAGGTCATGATAACAGGGTCATGAGATCAAGTCCTGAGTCTGGATCCATGCTCTGCATGGAGTCTGCTTGTCCCTCACCCTCTGCTCCTCTCCCTGCTCTCTCTCTCTCTCAAATAAATAACCAAAATCTTTTAAAAAATTTTAAAGTGTTTATAAGGACTGTAGCAATGTGTATTTCCACTAGAATGTGGAACCATATGTATGAGTGCTTATTTCTCCACAGTATCACTAACAATGAGTTTAAATTTACAGAAAATTTATAATGATAATATATAGAATTCCCATATGTTACACATCCAGTTTCCTTTTATTAATATCTCACTTTATGATCCATTTCTTGCAACTAATGAACTAATATCAAAACATCATTATTAACTCAAGTCCATAATTTATTCAAATTTTATTACATTTTACCTACTTTCTTTTTTCTGTCCCAGGATCCCATCCATGATAACACATTACATTTAGTCATCATGCTTCCTTACGTTCCTCTAGATTGTGACAGCTTCTTAGACTTCACTTGTTTCAATGTTCTTGACAGATTGAAGAGACTTGTCAGGTATTTTTGTAGAATGTCCTTCAAATGGGTTTGTCTTGGGTTTTTCTCCTGGTTAGTCGGGGTTATAGAATTTTCAAGGAAGACCACACGAGTAAAGTGTCATTCCTGTCGCATCATATCAATGGAACATATTATCAACATGACTTATGACTGTTGATATTGACATTGATCATCTGTCTGAAGTAGTGTTTGTCATGTTTCTCGACTGTAAAGTTACTGTTTTATCCTTTTTCCATGCTTATTGTTTATAAGGCTGTCACCTATGCACAAAAGCACTTAAGAAGTGGGCAGCTATGTTTTATTTCCTTAAGGGCAAAGTATTTACATAAATTACTTGGAATTCTTTAAAAAAATTTTTATTATGTTATGTTAGTCACCATACAGTACATCATTAGTTTTTGATGTAGAGTTCTAAGATTCACTGTTTGTGTATAACACCCAGTGCTCCATGCAATATGTGCCTTCCTTAATACCCAACAGTGGGCTAATCCTTCTCCCCAACCCCTCCCCTCTAAAACCCTCAGTTTGTTTCCCAGAGTCCATAGTCTTTCATGGTTCATCTCTCCCTTGAGTTTCCCCTCTTCATTTTTCCCTTCCTTCTCCTAATGTCTTTCATGCTATTCCTTATGGTCCACAAATAAGTGAAACCATATGCTAGTTGTCTTCTCTGCTTAACTTATTTCACTTAGCATAATCCCCTCCAGTTCCATCTATGTCGATGCAAAAGTTGGGTATTCATCCTTTCTGATGGCTGAGTAATATTCCATTGAATATATGGACCATATCTTCTTTATCCATTCATCTGTTGAAGGGCATCTTGGCTCTTTCCACTGTTTGGCTATTGTGGCCATTGTTGCTATGAACACTGGGGTTCATGTGGCCCTTATTTTCAGTACATTTGTATCTTTGTGGTAAACACCAGTAGTTCAATTCCTGGGTCATAGGGTAGCTCTATTTTTAATTTCTTAGGGAATCTCCCCCACTATTTTCCAAAATGGTTGCACCAACTTGCATTCCCACCAACAGTGTAAGAGGGTTCCCCTTTCTCCACATCCTCTCCAACACTTGTTTCTTTTCTTGCTAATTTTTGGCCATTCTAACTAGTGTAAGGTCGTATCTCAATATGGTTTTGATTTGAATCTCCCTGATGGCTAATGATGCTGAACATTTTTTCATGTGTCTGTTAGCCATTTGTATGTCTTCTTTGGAGAAGTGTCTATTTATGTCTTCTACCCATTTTTTGACTTGATTATTGGTTTTTTGGGTGTTGAGTTTGAGAAGTTCTTTATAGATCTTGGATACCAGTTTCTTATCTGCATTGTCATTTGCAAATATCTTCTCCCATATATGCTAACAATTTAACTGTATAAAGAGAAATTGGGAAATAAATTCCATTCACCATTGCACCAAAAACCATAAGATACCTTGGAATTACTTGGAATTCTTCTGCACCAGACATTTCTCTATTTTAGAGTAGATATTTACTTATCTACTCTATATTTATAATGGCACAAACTCATTTATTTTGTGCTTAGGCTTATTATACTACTTATTAGACTATGTAGTACATATAGTAGTATATGATGCCATACATGCATATACATATAGATACATATAGTAGTATATGATACTATGTTGTAGTTGCTCCAATACTATTTATTTTTCTGCTTAAAATTTTCTAGTTCTGGCCATGGAGAACTCTTTTAGTTAGCTTCTGTGTCCTTTTGGTATAGTCTCATCAATGTAAAGTAATGTATTTATGTATTTATTTTTAACATTTCCTTACTTTCTGGCATTTCCTTTCCATATTACTGTCCAAGTTCTATAATCAGCCATTTCTCCAAGCACCCATACATACTTCCTTTAATTGGAGAATGGTATTAGAAACTACTATTTGGGTGCTGGGTGTGCTTCTTGCTATTAGGCCCTCTTAGTAGACAGAGCTAGAAAGTATATGTGTGGATACTAATAGACATACATCTATCTGTTCATCTGTATTTATATTAAGCTTAACATGAGTTCATACTGATAGTGCCAACACTTAAAAAAAAAACATTTGAGTATAGTTGGCACATGATATTACATTAATTTCAGGTATACAGCATAGTGATTCAGCATATGGATGATGGAACCATCTATGAATAATGGAACCATCGGTTTGTTCTCTGTATTTATAGGTCTGATTATGCTTTTGGTGTGTTTTTTTATTCATTTGTTTTGTTTTCCAGATTCCACATATGAGTGAAGTCATATGGTATCTGTCTTTCTCAGTCTGACTTATTTCACCTACCATAATACCATCTATGTCCATCCATGTTGTTACAAATGGCAAGATCTCATCCTTTTTATGGTTGCGTAATATTCCACTGTATATATCTATCTCATCTCCTTTATCCATTCATGTGTGTTTTTTTTTTTTTAAGTAAGCAAGCTCTATGCCCCACGTGGGAGTCACATGCTTTACTGACTGAGCCAGTCATGCATCCGACTCATCTACTGATGAACACTGTGTTGTTTTCATATCTTGGCTATTGTAAATAATGTTTCAATATACACAGGGGTGCATATATCTTTTTGATTTCGTGTTTTCATTTTCTCTGGATAAATATCCAGTAGTGAATTATCAAATAATATATTTCTATTTTTAATTTTGTGAGGAACCTCCATACTGTTTTCCACAATGGCTGTACCAATTTATTTATATTCCCACCAACAGTGTGTGATGGTTCTTTTTTCCTCCACATCCTTAACAAAACTTGTTATTTCTTGTGTTTTTTATTTTAGCTATTCTGACAAGTGTGAGGTGATATCTCATTGTGGTTTTGATTTGATGCACATTCCTTTTTGACTTTCCTATTTCTGTTAGCAGCACTATTATCATCCCATTGATCATTGACTCATTCCATTTTTTTCCATGTCATTAAACATTACCCTTCCTTTCCAATAAATCTGGTTCTGTTTCTTTAAAAAATCACTCTTGCCATTTTAGTTTAAAACGTGATATAATACAATAGTTTCCCAAGCAAATTCATCATATTTCCTCTGTTCACTTTAGTCTTATGTTTGTGAGAAAGATGTATTAATCTCCTTAAAGCTTAGGGAGATTATAGAGTACAGTCATTAAAAGCTTCAGCTTTGGCAGATTGAGACCTATAAATACAGAGAATAAACTGGTGGTTTGTCAGAGTGGAAGGGGTTGTGGTGATGGACACAAAGGATGAAGGGAAGTGGTAGATACAGGCTTCCACTTATGGAATGACTAAATCACCAGAATAAAAGGCACCGCATAGAGAATATAATCAATAATATTGTAATAGTGATGTATTGGGACATATGGGGACAATGTATAGATTTGTCAAAGGACGATGTTGTACACCTGAAACTAATGTAATATTGTGTATCAACTACACTTGAATTTTAAAAAATAATAAAGATTGAGCTTTGGAGGTAAGCAGGTTTGTTCTGAGCTCCACCTTTGCCTGTCATTGCTATGTAACGCTGTAGAAGTCATTTTATCTCTCTTAGCTTTCATGTCTTTATATTATAAATGGCAATAACAATATTTACAGATTGTTTCATTGATTAACAAAGGTGATGTAATCAGCATAGTTAGTGCAATGCTGACCTTATACTAATCCTTTACCTCAAGAATATTCAAAAAATAATATCCAAACTCTTTATCTTGATATTTCAGATCCTTTTTCCTCATCATCTCTCATATAGCCGCATTATACTCTGGTCAAATTGAACCATTTGCCATGTCCTAAAGGCATGTGCTTTTTCATCTTTACAGCACTTCCATCGTTTATCTTTTGTTCTACCTTGGATAGCCTCCACCTCTAATTTCCAGACATTGAAATCCTATCCGTTTTTCAAAAAATGGGTCAAATGCCACCCTACCCATTAATACCACTCTGATTAGACTGTTTGGAAATCATATGTTACTCTTAGACATCTATAGCGCATCTCTTTTTCCTGCTTTTGATTAAATATGAAGGAATTCAATATATGGCATAAGAAAGTAATCCTTCATTTTTACATGTATAGTTACATGTAAGTAGTAAAGGCCCAATAAACATCTGTCCTATGAATAGAATCAATGTCACCTAAAGATCTAATTACACCTCTTTGAATAGTCTGTAGGGATCTAAAATTGTTGCCTTTATTCATTCTTTCAGCTTAAGGTACAGAAAGTAAAGGAACATCAAATTTTTCTCAGAAGAGCTCTAGGTAATAATGAATGTGGCATAGAAAGGGAGGACTTTTATAGGAAACATGAAAAATCTAAAACATAAGAAACTGTGAGAGAAGGCTTTGAAAGATGTATTGTGAAGTCCTAGATACCCATAGAGTTACCAGGCATCAAAAGGAAAGACTTGAGTGCTCAGCAAAAAACAAGAATTAAACTGAAATGTAAGTCTTGAAGCTTCTGTTAAGGATTGCTACCAGACAGAATAAAGGGTTTATAAGCTCTATTTTTAGTGAGAAGTGTGATATAACTTGTGAGATTCCAAGTGCCATTAAGTCATAGTGATGACATATATATATATATATGACATTCTCAGAAAATTTAAATATTCTTCTGGTCAGAGATGTTTGGAAACTTCTATTGAGTGAGCACTGGTTTCTTTCCTTCAGTGAGTTAGGGAGATTCTGTGAGGTCTGGTCATATTCAGGATCAGTCACAGCTTCCATGTATAAATTTTAAATTTCCTAGTCTTTCCCCCTAGTGTACATGGCAAATGCTAGCTTTTGATCACAAGAAGGGCCATTTGAGAGAATGTATTTGACTTAGTTAAGTTCATCTCTTCAACTGGGAAACTGAGCACATGAGTAGCATTATTTTTAGCTACATGGAAACTTGTCTTAAGTAGCTTGTTTCAAGCAGAAAAATGAGAGAAAAGAATTCATGAATAACATTCCTTTCAAATCACAGGCAATTTGAATATTTTATTATTCATATTTTGCCCTTATAGAATACACTAGTTTTAAAAGAACCCAACCTGATTTAGACCAGCCTGAAAACAAAATTCAGCAGCAGTTACATATCACACATTCTCAAGAGATCCCAGTGTTAACGTTGATTACAAACAGCTGCAAAATCCAATTGCCATTGAAATGTTATTCAAAAGACTATTAAACACAAAGTGTCCATATGTAGATCTTTGTTGTATATTTCTTTCACAGTTTATAAGCTGATACAGACTGACTTTATACCCCTGTGTGCCAGGTACTTTCATCACAGTAATCAAAATGTTAGGAAGTCACTATGTTGAACACCATTAAGTTTTTGTTAGGACTTACTAGAGGGAGAAGAGGAATTTGAGTTACTTCTTAGAGATGTCGTGTGTGTGTGTGTGTGTGTGTGTGTGTGTGTGAGTGTGTAGCAGTTATATAAGCACAGACTTGAATCCAAATGGCATTTCCTCATCCAAAATTAGTAGATAATATTGAATCCATGCATGCTATGACTGTTTAATGCAGACACTAAAGTTCAATGGTTTGAAAATTTCCCACTTTTCTGGAAAATCTCCCAGGAAATACATCCCAGGAAAGTGGAGATATCCTCCTCTGAGAATCTAAACATGGGCTTGAAGAGTCCAGTCCCATAGTGCTTGCAGATTGACTTCTCTTTTTACATCTATCTGAATGATATGTAGCAGGTCACTAACCATTTTGCTTTGAACTAAAGGAGATGTTAAATACTTTACTGATTAGTATTAATCCAGTAATAACTAAGAAAAGTCTTGCAATATTTCGTAATGAATATGCAAACTCAATGGTAAGTGCTAGAAAGGAAACAGTCTTTATGACAGAAAAAAATGTGGGGCTCCTGGGTGGCTCAGTGGGTTAAGCCGCTGCCTTCAGCTCAGGTCATGATCTCAGAGTCCTGGGATCGAGTCCCGCATCGGGCTCTCTGCTCAGCAGAGAGCCTGCTTCCCTCTCTCTCTTTCTGCCTGCCTCTCCATCTACTTGTGATTTCTCTCTGTCAAATAAATAAATAAAATCTTTTTTAAAAAATGGAAAAAAAAATGTGGGGACATTATTTAAAGTGATCATGAAGAGGCTCTATGTAAATGTGGCATCTAAACTGAGACCTAAATGACAAAATTTTAGTGTTAACATCTCCTGTTGGAAATATCTGTGAACACATAAAATATGTTAAAATAAGGTGTTTGATGTGTCTTTTACCTAGGAAAAATGTCTAGGCTGGAGATTTATATTTATGAACTGATCTCCATATAATTAGTAATTAATACTGTCAATGTTATTGAAAACTAAAGAGAGTATAAATGAGGAAGAAAAGAAAACCCAGAATTTTCTTAAGGAATTCCAACATGATGGAGGTCTATCAGAGAAGGAGGAGCCAAAAACAGATAAAGCAGTAGAGAGCGATAAAGTACAAAATTAGGTATGTATGTGGTGGAAACTAACAGGAAAGTATTTAACCCCACTGAGCCACCCAGGCACCCCAGGAAATTATTGTAAGAAGGAAAGAATGGCAAAATTTGTTTAATGTTGCTGAGAAGTTGAGTAAGATGAAGACAGAACAATGTACTGCTTTGAGAAACAGCTTTCAGATACCTTGCTAAGGGCATTCTCAGTGAAATGATGAGGATTAAAATCAGCTGGGGGAAAAGTTGAAGAGTAAATAAAGAAAGAACACTGGTTTAAAAGTTTCCACAAGTTTATTCTATGATATAGCTTTTCTTCATCAAACAAATAGCAAAGATAAAATGCAAAACTGAAATTAAAAAAAAAACAGCTGAGCTTGACAGTAAAATAAATATCCTTATGACTAAAAATGGAATAGAGACACAAAGTACAGAGTGAAGCTAAATTCACACAGACTTATGAAAGTCTGAGCTCTTACAAGGTAATGAAAAAATGAAGTCCTGCAAATGAGAAATGGGCACCATAGCCAGTCATACTACCTGTAGCCAAAGGGTTGAAGGGGGAGGCCTCTCACACTGAGAAGATGTTGACAAGCCTATTGTCAACATTCAACCTGGGGGTACTGCTTTATAAACTTGGGTCTAAGGCACTTCTCCAAAGATATACAAATGGCTAACAGACACATGTAAAAAATTTTCAGCATCTTTAGCCATCAGGGAAATTCAAACCAAAACCACACTGAGATACTACCACCTTGCACCAGTTAGAATGGCAAAAATTGATAAGGCAATTTATCAATGTTGGAGAGGCTGTGGAGAAAGGGGAACACTCTTATACTGTTGGTGGGAATACAAATTGATACAGTCACTTTGGAAAACTGTGGAGATTCCTCAAAAAGTTAAAAATATAGAAGGAACCTTTATAATGCAACAATAAAAAGTAAAACAACTCCAATTTTAAAAATGGCCAAAGGACTTAAATAGACATTTTTCTAAAGAAGATATACAAAAGTCCAATAAGCACATTAAAAGATGCCTAATATCATTAGACATTAGAGAAATGCAAATCGAAACTAAAATGAGATTCTATTTCACAACCCTAGAATGGTCATAACTAAATAATGGAAAATAACAAGTGTTGGTGAAGATGTGAAGCAATTGCAACACTCACATGTTGCTGATGGGAATATAAAGTGGTTCTTAGCCACTGTGGAAATCATTTGGACAGTTCGTCCAGCAGTTAAACACAGAGCTATGATCTGCCCCAGGAATTCCATTCCCAGATGTATACACAAAAGAACAGAAAACAGGTATTCAAACAAAAAACTTGTACATGTATGTACATAGCATCATTAGTTACAAGAGTCAAAATATGGAAATAACCCAAATGTCCATTAGTAGATGAATGGATAAACTAAGTTGGGTATATGCATGCAAAGGAAAATTATTTCAGTCATAAAAAGAATTGGATAGAGAAGATGTGGTATGTATATACAATGGCATATTACTCAGCCATCAAAAAGAATAAAATCTTGTCATTTGCAATGACTTGGATGAATTAGAGAGTATTATGCTAAGCAAAATAAGTCAGAGAAAGACAAATACTATATGATTCCCCTCATATGTGAAATTTAAGAAACAAAACAAATGACCAAAGGGGAAAAAAGAGAGGTAAACTAAGAAATAGACTCTTAACTATAGAGAACAAACTGATAGTTAACAGAGAGGAGGTATATGGGGGGAATGGAGGAAATAGGCAATAGAAATTAAGAAGGGTATTTGTCTTGATGAGTGCTGTGTGTTGTATGGAAGTGCTGGATTACTATATTGTATACCTGAAATATTACATACTGTATGTCAATTAACTGGAATTTAAGTAAAAACTTAAAAAAAGAAAAGATAAAAATCTAAAAATTAATAATAAATAAATAAAAGAAGAATTAAAGAAGAAAATAATTAATAGAATTAATATTTTAATAATTAAAAGAAGAAAAGAAATAAAGAGTATTTAAAGGACCCCCACAAAGAAAGTAGACTAATGTATATTAATGTGTCCTTCAAGTAACATGTTTCATTAAGATGTAAGTGTTTGTAAAGTTGTCTGTAGAAGTGTATGTGAAGGGCGCCTGGGTGGCTCAGTGAGTTAAGCCGCTGCCTTCGGCTCAGGTCATGATACCAGGGTCCTGGGATCGAGTCCTGCATCGGGCTCTCTGCTCAGCAGGAAGCCTGCTTCCCTCTCTCTCTCTCTGCCTGCCTCTCTGTCTACTTGTAATCTCTGTCTGTCAAATAAACAAATAAAAAAAAAAAAAAGAAGTGTATGTGAATAGTCATATGCTTAATTCATTGGAACTAAATTGTATATAATGCTCTTTCAACTAACATCTCCATTTAAATGTTAAATGTAGACACCTCTCCCAAAAGGATTGAAGTACTGGTGTATGTTATCATATGAATGAACCTCTAAAACTATGTTAAATGAAAGAAGCCAGACACAGAAGACCACATATTGTATAATTCCATTTACATGAAACATCTAGAATATGTAAATCCATAGATTGAGAAAGCACACTAATCTTTGCCAATGGCTTGAGGGAGACAGATGACTGCTTAAGAGTTTTCTTTGGTTAATGAAAACGTTTTGGAACTAGATAGTGGTGATAGATGTATAACATTGAAATGCATTGCACACTACTGAATTATACACTTTAAAATGATTAATTTTATTTATCTTGGATTTCAGCCTTTTGTCTGTACCATCATTTGTGAATATCTTCTCCCATTCCGTGGGTTGCCTCTTTGTTTTGTTGACTGTTTCCTTTGCTGTGCGGAAGCTTTTTATCTTGATGAAGTCCCAAAAGTTCATTTTCACTTTTGTATCCTTTGCCTTTGGAGACCTATCTTGAAAGAAGTTGCTGTGGCAGATGTCGAAGATGTTCCTGCCTATGTTCTTCTCTAGGATTTTGATAGATTCCTGCCTCATGCTGAGGTCTTTTATCTACTTTGAGTTTATCTTTCTGTATGGTGTAAGATAATGGACAAGTTTCATTCTTCTACACATAGCTGTCCAATTTTCCTAGCACAATTTATTGAAGAGACTGTCTTTTTTCCACTATGTATTTTTTCCTGCTTTGTCGAAGATTATTTGACCATAAAGTTGAGGGTCCATATCTGGGCTCTCTACTCTGTTCCACTAGTGTATGTGTCTGTTTTTGTGCCAGTACCAATATATATATAAATTACTTCTCAAACTCAACACACACAAAACAGATAATCACATCAAAAAATGGGCAGAAGACATGAACGGAAAATTCTGTAAAGAAGACATACAAATGGCTAACAGACACATGAAAAAATGTTCAGCATCATTAGCCATCAGATTCAAATCAAAACCACATTAAGATATCACCTCACACCAGTTAGAATGGCCAAAATTAGGAAGACAACAAACAAGTGTTGGAGAGGATATGGAGAAAGGGGAACCCTCTTACACTGTTGGTGGGAATGAAAGTTGGTGCAGCCACTTTGGAAAACAGTGTGGAGATGCCTTAAGAAATTAAAAATAGAGCTTCCCTACGACCCTGAAATTGCACTATTTGGTATTTATCCCAAACATACAGATGTAGTGAAAAGAAGGGCCATCTGAACCCCAATGTTCATAGCAGCAATGACCACAGTTGCCAAACTGTGGAAAGAACCAAGATGTCCTTCAATGGATGAATGGATAAAGAAGATATGGTCCATATATACTATGGAGTATTATGCTTTTATCAGAAAGGATGAATACCCAATTTTTGTATCAACATGGATGGGACTAGAAGAGATTATGTTAAGTGAAATAAGTCAAGCAGAGAGAGTCAATTATCATATGGTTTTGCTTACTTGTGGAGCATAAGGAATAACACAGAGGACATGGGGGGATGGAGAGGAGAAGTGAGTTGGGGGAAATCGGAGGGGGAGACAAACTGTGAGAGACTATGGACTCTGAGAAACAAACTGAGGGTTTTGGAGGGGAGGGGGGTGGGATGTTGGGTGAACCTGGTGGTGGGTATTATGGAAGGCATGTATTGCATGGAGCACTGGGTGTGGTGAATAAACAATGAATTCTGGAACACTGAAAAGAAATTAAAAAGAAAAAAGGAAAAAGAAAAAAAGAAAATGATTAATTTTTATTATGGAATTTTATCTCATTACCAAAAAAAAAAATCAGAGAGAACTTCCAGGAGAAATTGATAAAACCACAATCAAAGTTGGATATTTAATAACATTTTTACCCTAAAACTGATTGATCAAGGACCAAAATATTATTAAGGATATGGAATGTTTGAACAATAATAGATTTGAATTAATGAATATTATAGAATCAGTTGCCTGACAAAGGCAGGAGGTGCATTTTTTATAGGTACAATATTTACTTTGTTTTATTTTTTATTAACATATAATGTATTACTTGTTTCAGGGGTACAGGCCTGTGATTCATCAGTCTTACACAATTCACAGTGCTCACTATAGGACATACCCTCCCCAATGTCTGTCACCCCACCACCCCATCCCTCCCACACCTCCACTCTAGCAACCCTTAGTTTGTTTCCTGAGATTAAGAGTCTCTTATGGTTTGTCTCCTTCTCTGGTTTCATCTTGTTTTGTAAGGGCCTACTTAACCACAGGGATCCATTTTGTTGTTTATGCAGTAAACTTAGATTGACCCTATGCAGTAAACTTAGATTGACCCTGCCCCTCCCAGAGGAACTTACTTGCAAAGCCCAGATACAAGGGCAGGTCAGGCCAGGTAGAGACATCCAATCAGTGAAGCGCGCATACTGTCTCCCTAGCTACCAGGGAGGGAGAGTGGGCCCCGCCCTTTGGGCACCAATTCTGATCAAGGCGATAGGTCAGTTCAAATATCTACTAGGGTAAATTGTAATCTCATTGGCCACCTCTGTGTAGCCAGGCTCATCCACATGGCTTATGCTGTATAAAAGTTAGTCTGTGAGGCAGGGAAGGGTTGCCTCTTTGTAAGAGATGGCCCTGACCGGTCAGTTTGATTCTTGATGCTTGGCGTGAAATAAAGCTTTGCTTGACCTTCGCTTTGTATCATTCTAGTTCCTTTGATCATGGACCCAACAGTTTCAGTTTTTCCTCTTTCCCTATGACCCTTTGCCTTGTTTCTCAAATTCCACACAGGAGTGAGAGCATACAATTATCTTTCTCTGATTGACTTTCTCTCATTCTCTCATTCATTGCTGTGGGTTCAACTAGAGAGGGAATGTTCAAAGTGTGGACTTTCCAGGGCTATCTTGATTGTAACGCAATCCACTTTTACATATATAAAATACACAATAAATGAACAATGACAAAGAATTCAGTTTGTGCCTTTGCAAGCAGGGAGAAAGACAGATAAAGCAACTACAAAAGATCCACTATATCATATCTCCGTTCATATATGCAATATATATTTATTGTACCCTTACTATCCATCAAATAACATTAGATATAATAGGAAGCAGACAAAAATAACTGACATGACTCTGCCATAAAAGAATTAATAATTGAACAAAGGTTAAGACAAAAATAAATCTGTCTCAATTTCTACACTCTTGGTTACAAAGTTTGTGGTTATTGTCCCAAGGTGGATCAAGGAAGAAGAAACTTACTACATCTCCTTCATATCATTCAGCTGTATAAAAAAAAAAAAAAAAAAGAAAAGAAAAGGAAAAAGAAAAAAGAAAAATAAAGTCCTTCTGGAAATTGACCCTCTGAAGATTTGATCAGAAAATAAGTAATTTCAATTATTTAAATATTATTTAGTTATAAGTAGTAAGATTATCACAGCTTAAAGCATATTTTTGTCATGTGAAGGCAGGGATGATAATTTCCAAATCCATTAGGTGTAAATAATTAGGATACGTGTTGGGCACTTGTCTGAAGCCATCAACCAGTCTTTTATTACTTTTTGGGCATTTGTCTGAAGACATCAACCAGTCTTTTGTTACTTGTAAGCAGTAACTGAAACTTTGTTAAGTTTGAAAGATAAAAATAGCATGATTGTTACAGAGCAAACTACATAGAATCTGGGACAACAACAAAAGTTGTGAATTTTCTTATTTTTAAAAACATTTTTGAGTTAGAAATGGCTCTACCATGCACCTTGGTGGCTCAATGGGTTAAGCCTCTGCCTTTGGCTCAGGTCATCATCTCAGGGTCCTTGGATCCAGCCCCGCATCCGGCTCTCTGCTCAGCAGGGAGCTTGCTCCCCCCACACCTGCTTGTGAGCTCTGTCTGTCAAATAAATAAATAAAATCTTAAAAAAAAAAAAGAAATGGCTTTACCATCTCATGTTTAAAAAACACAAATACCATATGATCTCCCTGATATGAGGAAGTGGAGATGCAACATGGGGGCTTAAGTGGGTAGGAGAAGAATAAATGAAACAAGATGGGATTGGGAGGGAGACAAACCATAAGTGACTCTTAATCTCACAAAACAAACTGAGGGTTGCTGGGGGGAGGGGGTTTGGGAGAAGGGGGTGGGATTATGGACATTGGGGAGGGTATGTGCTTTAGTGAGAGCTGTGAAGTGTGTAAACCTGGTGATTCACAGACCTGTACCCCTGGGGATAAAAATATATGTGTATAAAAAATAAAAAATAAAAAATAAAAAAAACCACAAATACCAAGGTGCCTGGTTGACTCCATTAGTTCAGTGCCCAACTCTTGATTTTGGCTCAGGTCATGGTCTCAGGGTCATGAAATTGAGCCCCGCATCAGGCTCCACACTGGGTGTGGAATCTGCTTAAGATTCTTTCTAGTCCTATCCCTCTATCCTTTCCCGCCACAAAAAAAAAAAAAAAAAAAAAAAAAAAAACCCACACATGTCAATTACTGCACAACCTTGTAGGACAAAACTTAGGGTTGTTACTTTCTTGTTTCCAATAGTTAACAGGCCAGTAATTTAAAACCAATATTCTATCTTAAACAAAGTTTTTCTCTGACTCCTCCAAACACATGCTTTGACTCTCTCTTCCAGAATCAGACTATACGGGTTCAAATCCTAGCTGGCTATGTGACCCTGTGAAAGTGACTTAATCCACATAGGTGGACTTTTGCTCATCTGTCAAAGAAGAATAACTGAAGTACCTTTCTCAGTGGATGGTAAGAAGATGAAGTGTTAAATACTGAGTACAGTGTCTGAAACATATTGTGAACTCAATAAATATTATCAGCAATTAGTACTATTGTTAATTTATGTGTATGAATCTATTACTTTCCAAAATATTAAGCTCTTTCAGGGAAAGCATACTGTATCCTATTCTGTTTATTTCTCCTTCAGTACTACATACATATAATATATATATATATATATATATATATATATATATATATATGACAGTATTATATATATAAATATATATATGACAGTATTGCAACAATAACCTTAAACAAGCTTCAGTGCTGTAAGATATAGTAACTCATTTGAAAACTACAACAATTCTATGAAGGCAGGTTTTAATATCCCTGTAATAAAGGGCAAAAAGAAAAGTGCAGTGCTTTCCAAGAATTTGAAAATGAGTTTGCCTTCTGAGAAATCGGCTAACAAAACCACACATAATGGAGCAGAGGACAAACATAGAAAGTCACCTTACAGGAACTTCGTCTCCTAAGACAAAGCAAGACTTAATGAAAGATATTAAGAGGAAACATTTGCCTTTTGTAGACAGAGCACATTGGGCTGTCTTACCTCAATGCCACCAAATATTCAAATCATCCAAATAAATACATATTCTCAAACAGGCTTCTGATTAGCTCCCTCCCTTAGTATCGTGACTCTAGAAAGATAATTCACTGATCATGCTCAAGCTCATACAAAAAACTGGTTCCATTAACAATTCTAGGTATAATATAATGATGCCAATTTGTTAAGTTGCCATGAGGCTCTTGAGAACTTCACTATATTGACATGTCAAAGTCTTGGGCAACAAGTAGATTCAGTTTATTACCTATCACCTTTGAGGTTTCCTCTTGGTGATTCCTTTGACTTTAATATGTTTTTTTCTTTCCAATTTCTATAATATTCATGTGGTAAAACTGTGACCCAAAGAGTTCTCAATTTTTCTAGAACCCACAGCTAACTAATGGTAGAGCTCAAATTAGAACCTTGTTGTCTTCCAATTCTGGATTATTTGGAGGCTGAAGCAAAGAACAATAAAATATCTCTTATTTTCTTTTCCATGGCTAGCTTGTATATAAAGTGTAGGATTTGGGTGCCCAATTTTAGATACTGTTCTAACAAATTGCTCCAACCTCTCAAATATGTATTGCTATTGATGAAGCCATCTGGAACTGATGAAGTGACATGCCCAAATACACACAACATTAATAGCAGATTAGGAATTAGAATCCAGGCCACCAGATTCTGAACTCGAACACTTTTCTTTGTACCATGATGCATCTTTTCAGAGTTTTAGGATGACACTGTCAGATGATACTCTCAGTAGGTAAAATAGCTACACTTTGAAATAATCTGGCTTATTTTGGGGGATCATTTAAACACATACTAGTCTAGTATAGGATATCTTCCAACCCTGAATACAGTCACAGAAGGGTGGACTACTAAAGCACTGCTTGTAGAAGTCTACTGGAAGGTCTACAGCAAAGAAATGGAAGGACTAAAAGGGAATTGGAAGGGAAAGGTACACTGGAATGAAAGACAAACAATAGACAAGAGAGCAAAAGTTCATGACAAAAATTATAATTAGGAATGGCCCACATTTATTAAGTACTAAGTCCTGTCCATGCATTATCTCACATGCGCATGAATAAGCAAGGAATGCTTATTTGTTTTCATAATAAGAATATTCCTATTATTATGTAAACCATTCATAAAAAAGAATTGCAGGAATTTTATACAGGAAAAACAAATAATGAGACTTCTTCAGTTTGGAAAGGTTGAGTGAGATTCAAATGCCTGACTAAAATCTGTAGAATCAAGACAAAAAGTGCTTGAACCAGAAGATACTTTTGACTAGGAAAAGGTACTTTTAGGACAGAACAGGAAATCATACTTTACAAAAGATGCACATTTATGGAAGCTATTATTTCAAAAGTGCTTAAAATTGAAATAAAATTGAGATAATGCCTGAACTACTCACCTCATAGGTCATTATAAGAGATTACAGGATTTAGTACTCTGCAAGTAATGAACTACGGCATGTGTAAAAGGGATGGTATATATGTGGCATCCTCCCTTTCTTCTGATAGATAAGTCCTTCCTATTGGGTTGAGGCCAAGCTTCACAGTTCTTCTTGTCCTAGTGTTTCAGGTAGCCACTATCTTGTGAGGGAGAATGTTCTATAATTTGCAGAGTGGATTCCTCTAAGGCAAGGACTATGTCTTAGGTTTGTGTCTTAGTGCAATGCCCGATTATGTGTCTATTAAATGATTTTCTCAGTGAAAATATTTGGGATACACATTAGGAAGATTATTTGAATCTCAAAATAAATCTCTTTGGGCTCTTCATCTTCTTGCCTATGATGCTGTCGATGATGCTTTTATTTCTTCATAAAAAATTGAGTTGAATGGCAATGAAGTTACAGAATTTCCTGCTTCCATATTTATACATATATTTATAGAGGCATCTACCATCAAAGCATTCCCTCCGATCTCAGAAGAAGTGACTTTTCTGTTTATTGCTTCTGCCTTTGGCCTTGTTTTAACCCCTTCCTATCATCTCCATAATACAGTAGTCCCTATCCCCCACTTATCCCCAGGGGATACATTCCAAGACCCCCAGTGGGTGCCTGAAACCACAGATAGTACCGAACCTTATTTCACCTTTTATACCTTTTTTCCCATATATACATGCCAATGATAAAGTTTAATTTATCAATTAGGCACAGTAAGAGATTAACAATAGTAACTAGTAATAGGATAGAACATTTATAACTATATTGTAATAAAAGTTATGTGAATGTGGTCTCTCCCTCTGAAAATATCTTAACTGTACTCACCCTTCTTCTTGTGATGATGTGAGGTGATAAACTGCCTACCTGATAAGATGAAGTGAAGGGAATGACAGGTTTGTGACATCAAGTTAGGCTACTGCTCACCTACTGGTAACACATCAGGAGAAGTATCTTCTGCTTCCAGACCACAGCTGACCTCAGGGAACTGAAACGAGCAAATGTGAAACCATGGTTAAAGGAGGACTGCTGTAGTAACCTTGATCCTTCAGTTATGTCCTCTATCTCATGTGTTTATAGCCTCTTCCTTTTCTATTTATGTACTTTCCAAAGTTTCTAACTATGCTCAAAGTCTCCCAGTAAACACAAAGCACATGAAAACCACAAAACTTTCCAACATTTTGCCTGCTCTAGTTACTGCTGCCTCACTTCCTCTTCATGACTAAGATCCTCAAGAATATCCTGCACTGAGTTTGCTTAAACTGGAATTGATAAATGAGCTTCAAAAGGTATATGGACCCCTTAAATGGTGGAAATTATTTTATGTGTATGTGTGCATATGAATCTCTCTGGCAAGAATGTCCTTAGCTTCCAGGTTTTTTTTTTTTTTCATTTTTTCTTTTGCTTATTCTTCCAGATTGTTTCATTTGCTTATTCTTTTGCTTATTCTTCATCCCAGATTTTTCATTTGCTTATTCTTTATCCTACTGCAATCAGGCTTTTGCTTATACTCAGGCTTCTTACCCTCTCATACCACTATAACTTTCAGATTTTTTTCATTTGCTTACTCTTTATCCTACTGCAATCAGGCTTTTGCTTACACTCAGCCTTCTTATCCTCTCTTATCACTGTAACGTTCATCAACAAGGTCAGCAGTGACCCTTAATTGGCATAGTCCTTTCAATTTTTATCTTACTTGAGCTCATGACAGCATTTTACTCTTTTCAACATTTTCTTGTTTTGAAACACTACTTAACTTTATTTTTTCAAAGATTTACTTATTTGGGAGAAAACAAGTGCATGCACACAAGATGGGGCAGGGGCACAGGGAGAGGGAGAAAGAATCCTTAAGCAGGATCCCTGCTGAGGGCAGAGTCCAATGCAGGGCTCCATCCCAGGACACTGAGATCATGACCTGAGCCAAAACCAAGAGCCAGCTATTCAACTAACTGAGCGATCCAGGCATCCCTACCTAACTTTATTCTAAATGAACCTCTCCCCATGGGGAGTTAGAGAGGAGAAGGGAGTTGGGGGAAATTGAAAGGGGAGGTGAACCATGAGAGACTATGGACTCTGAAAAACAATCTGAGGGGTTTGAAGTGGAGGGGGTGGGTGGGATGTTGGGGGAACCAGGTGGTGGCTATTAGAGAGGGCACGGATTGCATGGAGCACTGGGTGTGGTGCAAAAATAATGAATACTGTTATGCTGAAAATAAATAAAAAATAAATAATTTTTTTTTAAAAAATGAACCTCCCCCACTTGTTTCTTCTGATATTATCACAGTTCCTTCTCAATTTACTTTTCAGATTCATATGTTTGATGCTTATTTGTAGCTTATTTGTAACTTCCTAGGTTATCCGAATGAGCCACACCATGTTCCTGATTATTTCCCTTCATTTCATAGCCCCAGCTACACCCCCTTGTCAAAAGGGATCATCCCACAGCCCCTGGTGAATGAGGGGCAGGCTATGTGAATCCAACAGAGTGACCTCAGCTGACTAGATCAGAGTTGACATATGGGTAAATGTAGATCAATTTTTTGTCCATTTTTGAATTTTCTATAGCTAAATAGATTTCACTATTTCACTCAATGTTTGTGAAAGCCCATCTTGTTATGTACAACTCTACTACTTCAATTTTCATTGATGTGTAGTGTTCCACCATATGATGAATATGCCAAAATGTGGCCCTTCTATTGCTGACATTTGGGTTGCTTCAAGTTCGCACTTTTCATAAAGAATGCTTCTATAGACATTCTGGTATGTGTCCATGTGTGCACATATGTACACAATTCAATTTATACATATTTAGGAGTATAATTACAGAGCTATAAGATAAATATATGTTCAGTTTTCACAGATATTGCTGAAGAGCTTTCCAAAGGGAAGGTATCAGTTTGCATTCCCACCAGCAATAGAGGAGAGTTTTGATTGTTCCACACCATTGCTAGGACTTCATGTTGTCAGATATTCCATTTTAGTCATTCCTCTGTAATCTTAAGATCATTTGGGTTTTAAATTTCCTTGATTACAAAAAAATTAAGGTAGTTTTCATATGTTTATCATATTTTGCACAAATCTTTTGCTTATTCTTCTATTGACTTATGTTTTTCATGATTTGTAGGAATCCTTTTAATATTATGATAGAAGTTCATTTTTTTAAGTTTATTTAGTTATATGTATATTTATTTAAGTAATCTCTATACCCAACATGGTATAGAGAACTCACAAACCTGAGGTCAACAGCTGCATGCTTTTCCAACTGAGCCATTTAGGTGTCCCCTGTTGTTGATTCAATATATTGTAACTATCTTGTACTATTGTGTGGTTTGACTTTTTCCTTTCTTTATGGTGCATTATCTATGGTGCACTAATTAATCACATTTTCATTTATTTTAAGGATATTTGTGTCATCTTTATGGGCTCTTTCCTTATCCAAAAGTATTGAAGATATTCTCTTATTACAACTTTTAGAAATTCAATGATTTTACTTTAAAAATTTAAATCTTGGCAAACAGACACATGAGAACATGCTCAATATCAATAATCATCAGGGAAATGCAAGTCAAAACCACAATGAGATAACATTTTAGACCTGTCAGAATGGTTAAGTTAAAAAACACAAGAAAGAGGTGTTTTTGAGAATGTGAAGAAAAAGGAACCCTGTGCAGTTTTGGTGGTAATGTAAATTGGTGAAACCATTATGGAAAACAGTATGGCGGTTCTTCACAAAACTAAAAATGGAACTACCATCTGATCCAGTAATTCCACTATTGGGTATTTACCCAAAGAAAATTAAAACACTAATTTTAAAGATATATGCACCTCTATATTTATTGCAGCATTATGTATAATAGTCAAGATATAGATATAATCCAAGTGTCCATTGAGAGATGAATGGATAAAGATGTGGTACACACACACACACACACACACACACACACACACAGAGAGCCATAAAAAATAATGAGATTTTGTCATTTGTGACAACATAGATGGACGTAGAGAGTCTTTCTTATTATGCTAAGTGAAATAAGTCAGATTGAGAAAGACAAATAACATGATTTCATTCATAAGTGGAATATAAAAAACAATATGAATATACAAGCAAACAAGCACAAAGTAGAAACAGACCCCTAAGTACAAAGAACAAACTGATTATTCCTGGGGGTGGAGGAGAAGGGGAAAATGAGTGAAGAGGAGTAGGAGATAACAGGCTTCCAGTTATAGAATGAATAGGTCATGGGGATTAAAAAGTAAAGCACGGGGAATATAGTCAATAATATTGTAATCATGTTGTACAGTGACAGATGGTAGCTACACTAGTGGTGAGCATAGCATAACCTATAGATAAATTGAATCACTATCTTGTATACGTGAAACTAATGTAACATGGTGTATCAAATATAGCGAAATTTTTTAAAAATTGGATTTTCAATCAACCCAGAGTTCACATTTATATGTAATATGAGGTAGGGCTCATTTCATTTTTTCCATGTAGCTATCAAATTGATCCAGCAACATTATTTCTAAAAAAAATTCTTTCTCTATGTTCTGTTATGCCATCTTTTTCATAAACAAGTGGTTTATGTGTGAGGGATTGTTTCTGGATTTTTCTCTCCTGTTTCATTTGTCTGTTTCATATCCCGGTGCTAAGAACACAATGTCTAACTTACTATAAGCTTACAATACGTCTTTAACATCTGATAATGTGATTTCAACTTTATTTTTCTTTATGATTGTCTTGCCTATTTTTACCCTTTGCATTTGTGTAAATAATTTAGAATGAGTGTGAAATTTCATAAGAATACTACTGGAGCTTTTTGAGGAAAGCATTGAAGCTATACATGAATTTTGGGAGAATTAGCATCTTGACAATATTGAGTCTTCAAATCCATGAATATGATTTGCCCCTCCATTTTTGTTTCTAAATTTTTCTCACAATAATATTTTAGGGTTTTCTGTAGAGAGATCTTTCTAATTTTTTATTGGACTGATTCTTAGCTATTTGGTACTTTTGATGCTACCATAAATTGTATTATTTCAATTATGTATGTTATATGGAAATAGATTTTTCTTATATTGATATTATATCTCAAGACCTTGTTAAATTCACTTATTAAATTTAGCACTTACCTATAGATTTCTTTGTTTTTTTTTCTGCATGTACTCTTATTTTCTGCAAATAATGTTAATTTTATTTCCTGCCATATAAGTCTGCATAGTTTTTTAATTTTTTTTTTAATTTTAAGTTTTTCCATGCCTTGCTGCACTGACTGGGAACTCCAGCACAATTTTAAATAGAGGTGTTTATAGTTGGTTTTCTTGCATCATTCCTGATCTCAAGAGGAATGATGTATGATTAATATTTAACAATTAAGTATGATGTGTGGTATAAGTTTCTGTAAATATCTTTTATTAGATTATGGTGGTTCCCTAATATTTGCATTTTGCTAATGGACATAAATAGACTTTTAATTTTATTGATTGCAGTTTTTAGACAATTTTTGAGATACTTTTTTTAATTTATTCTCTTTACATGGGAAATGACTGATTAATTTTTCATGTTAAACCAACCTTATATTCCTGTAATAAAATCAAATTTTATGATATATTATCACTTTTATGAATCATTAGACTCAGTTTTGTAAATTTTGTGTTTTTTTCACTCATGTACATGAGAAAGATAGGTCCATGCTTTTCTTCTTGTGATAATCTTTTTCACATTGTAGCAGCAAAGTTAAACTAACCTCCTAAAACAAAATGGGTGGTATTCCCTTTTTCTCTTCTAAAAGTTTGCATTATATTGGTCTTAATTTTATCTTTGAATGCTTAATAGAATTCACATGAAATTCTATGGGCCTAGAATTGTTTTGTATGGGTTTAGAATTGTTTTCATAAGAAGGTTTTAAATTCTGGATCCAATTGCTTTATTTTAGGTGTATGTCTATTCAGAACATCTATTTATTCTCCTGTATGCTTCTTTAAATGGTGTTTTCCTGGGGAATTTGTCTCTCTCATTTACATTTACCAATTTTAGGTTTAATCTAGGACAGTGGCTTTAAGGAAAAATGGAAAACCAAGACAAGGAGAAATGTAAAGCAATGCAATATAATGTGTTATGATGCCAACCATCATTTCTAAACAAACCATCAATAGGCACAGAAAAATTGTTCAACAAGCCTGTTCATTTATGCAGGACATTTCTAGAAATGGTTCAAGAACGTGCAACTTAGGCTAATGTGTGGAAGGGGAGGAGAATAGTTTATCTGTTCAGACTCTTCCAATTCTTGCTGTTCAAGGGTTTTAAATGGAGGCACTACATGCACTTTGAAATTACATCTGACCCAAGTGTAGTAAACCAGATCCTCTGTTGAAAAGCATGATATTTCATCCAATATATGGAAGTGGAAAGTGTTTGAGTGCAGGCAGAACTCCACAACCCAGAGGGATACAAAATGATGTCATTAAGATTTCTGTTAAACACTTTAATTTATTCTGATAATATTTGTATTTTAAATTAAGAGGATTTTGTTCAAGTTTAATGTAATTACTAATGTATTCGTGTTTATTTCCTTCTTACTATTGGTTTTCTAGTGATAAAAATAGTTATTCTGAATCAATAATTCATTGGTTTTTATCTATCCTTATATCAGCTTACTGGTTATAATTCTTTTCCTATTCTTTTACTGGTACCCTGGAAATTATAGCATGCATCATCAACTTATTTAAGTGTAATTTAAACCAATATATTTTTTAAAGATTTTATTTTCTTTACTTTTATTTATTTTGTTAGAGAGAGCAAGTGAGTGGGGGGAGGGACAAAAAGAGAGGGAGAGAATCTCAAACAGTCACCCAACCCAGATGGAGCCTGACACAGGGCTTGATCCCATGACCTAGAGATTATAACTTGAACCAAAACCAGGGCTCAATCGACTGAGCCACCCAAGCACCCCTCTAAATTGTTATTTTTACCACTTTCTGGACAATGAAAGATTCTTAAAGCACTTTAAATCAGATCATCTCTTCCTCTTATACTATTTTTGGTGTATATTTTAATTATATATATATTACATACATTATGTATAACACATGATATATATATATATATATATATATATAACATATATATATATAACATAATACATATATCACAATCAATATCCATTTATATTTACCCAAATATTTACTCTTTTCTCCGCTCTTCATTATCTCTTGCTTTTCAACTCTTCCATCTAGGATTTATTTTTTCCTAGTTAAAGAACTCACTTTAACATTCCTTTTGGCGCAGGTCTGCTGATAACTTCTTTCAGTTTTATTAGTCTGAAAATGTCTTTAATTTGCTTTCATTCAAGTAACAAATTTTCCCCAAGATATAGAATTCTGAGTTGAAAGTTACTTTCTTTAGTAAATTTGAGGATAACTTTCATTATTTATTTTTTAAATTATGTTCAGTTAGTCAACATATAGTACATTATTAGTTTTTGATGTAGTGTTCAATAATTCATTAGTTGCATATAACACCCAGTGCTCATCACAACACATGCCCTCCATAATACCCATCACCTGGCTACCTTATCTCCCCACCCCCACTCCTTCCTATAAACCTCAGTTTGTTTCCTGGAATCCAGAGTCTCTCAAGGTTTGTCTCCCTCTCTGGTTTCTTTCCATTCAGTTTTTCCTCCCTTTCCCTATGGTCTTCTGTGCTATTCCTAGTGCTCCACAAATGAGTCAATCCATATGATAATTGTCTTTCTCTGCTTGGCTTATTTCACTTAGCATAATCCCCTCCAGTTCCATCCATGTTGATGCAAATGGTAAATATTCATCCTTTTTGATGGCTGAGTAATATTCCACTGTATATATGAACCACATCTTTATCCATTCATCTGTGGAGCACTGTTATTATGTTTAAAATTTTTTTTTATTTATTATTATTTTTTTTTACCATTAATGGCAATACTTTCTTTTTTTAATTTATTTTTTATTTTCAGCATAACAGTATTCATTATTTTTTTCACCACACCCAGTGCTCCATGCAATCTGGGCCCTCTATAATACCCACCACCTGGTACCCCAACCTCCCACCGCCCGCCCCTTCAAAACCTTCAGATTGTTTTTCAGAGTCCATAGTCTCTCATGGTTCACCTCCCCTTCCAATTTCCCCCAACTCCCTTCTCCTTTCTAACTCCCCATATCCTCCATGCTATTTGTTATGCTCCACAAATAAGTGAAATCATATGATAATTGACTCTCTCTGCTTGACTTATTTCATTCAGTATAATCTCTTCCAGTCCTGTCCATGTTGCTACAAAGGTTGGGTTATTATTATTTTTTATAAACATATAATGTATTTTTATCCCCAGGGGTACAGGTCTGTGAATCGCCAGGTTTACACACTTCACAGCACTCACCATAGCACATACCCTCCCCAGTGTCCATAACCCCACCCCCTCTCCCGACCCCCCATCCCCCAGCAATCCTCAGTTTGTTTTGTGAGATTATGAGTCACTTATGGTTTGTCTCCCTCCTGATCCCATTTTATTTCATTTATTCTTCTCCTACCCCCAGAAACCCCCATGTTGCATCTCCACTTCCCCCTATCAGGGAGATCATGTGATAGTTGTCTTTCTCTGATTGACTTATTTCACTAAGCATGATACCCTCTAGTTCCTTCCACATCATCACAAATAGCAAAATTTCATTTCTTTTGATGGCTGCATAGTATTCCATTGTGTATATATACCACATCTTCTTTGTCCATTCATCTGTTGATGGACATCTAGGTTCTTTCCATAGTTTGGCTATTGTAGAAATTGCTGCTATAAACATTTGGGTGCACGTGCCTCTTAGGATCACTATGTTTGTATCTTTAGGGTAAATACCCAGTGAGCACAGTTATTATTTTTAAAAATATTTTTAATCATTGTATTATTTATTTTGATTTTTTCATTTTACTTTTTTCAATTTATTTATTTTATTTTTTAAATTAACATATAATGTATTATTAGCCCCAGGGGTACAGGTCTGCGAATCGTCAGGCTTACACATTTCACAGCACTCACCATAGCACATACCCTCCCCAATGTCCATCACCCAGCCACCCTCTCCCTACCCTCCTCCCTCTGGCAACCCTCAGTTAGTTTTGTGAGATTAAGAGTCTCTTATGGTTTGTCTCCCTCCCAATCCCATCTTATTTCATTTTTTCCTTCCCTACCCCCAAGCCCCCCACATTGCCTCTCAAATTCTTCATATCTGGGAGATCATACGATAATTGTCTTTCTCTGATTGGCTTATTTCGCTTGGCATAATACCCTCTAGTTCCATCCACATCATTGCAAATGGCAAGATTTCATTTCTTTTGATGGCTGCACAGTATTCCATTGTATATATATAACACATCTTCTTCATCCATTCATCTGTTGATGGATATCTAGTTTCTTTCCATAGTTTGGCTATTGTGGACATTGCTGCTATAAACATTTGGGTGCATGTACTCCCTCAGACCACTACATTTGTATCTTTAGGGTAAATACCCAGTAGTGAGATTGCTGGGTCATAGGGTAGCTCTATTTCAACTTTTTAAGGAAATCTTCATGCCATTTTCCAGAGTGGCTGCACCAGCTTGCATTCCCACCAACAGTGTAGGAAGGTTTCCCTTTCTCTGCATCATCACCAGCATCTATTGTTTCTTACTTATTTCAATTTATTTTGATGCTTTTTCAGTTTCTTTGAATGAAAATCTAAATATTTATTTTATATAAGATAATATATTTATATATTTATACATTTACAAAAGAAAGGGAATATCAAAATCACAATCCATGTAACAAAATAAAGAAAAGGAAAAAAGAAAACCAATCAGTAAGCAAATACAAAAAGGTGTGTTTGAATCTATCTCTATATCTATTTGTTTATTCATCCATCTATTTGTTTATGTATCTATCAATCATCCATATCAATAATTGCCCTTTAGAAGACTCAGAGACTCAGACTGAATTTCAAAAAATAAAATTAGCTACATGATGATGAAAAGAAACACAAATAAATCCCTACCAAAAAATTCAGAAATAAGAACATATATATGAAGAAAATAGTAACAATAAAATCAGATGTCACCATGTTAATAGGCCAGCTAAAATTTAAAATATATTTGAGGAGTAAAGAGAGATACTTCATAATGATAAATGATATATCAGGTCAGTGCAATAATCATGATTTCTATACAGCTTTTAAAAAGTCTTCAAAGTATAGAAAGGAAGAAATGATAGGAATACAAACCTAAATTGAGAAATACACACACAAAATATAGGCCAGGATATAGAGCATTTGAATCTTATAACAAGCTTCTTTAAAAAATATATAAACTATATGCTTACCAAAAAAAACCAAATTCCTTTCAAACACTTGATATATTGACAAAACTTTTTCATGTAACTTGGTCACAAATGACATTGCAACTTTTTTATGCCTAAAAAGAAATCACAGAGGACACATCTGTGGATCATGAGACAGTAAAATTAGAAATGGAGAACCAAAACCAATGTATACATTAGGGATCTTGTTTGAAATCCACAATTTCATTTCCAAATAAGTTTTGTGTTAAAGAAGGAGACAAACTAAATTTATAAACTATGTAGAAGAAAAGAACAGTGAAACACAACCTATCAAAACCTGTGGGGAGGGGCACCTGGGTGGCTCAGTGGGTTAAGCCTCTGCCATCGGCTCAGGTCATGATCCCAGGGTCCTGGGATCGAGCCCCACATTGGGCTCTCTGCTCTGCAGGGAGCCTGCTTCCTCCTCTCTCTCTGCCTGCCTCTCTGCCTACTTGTGATCTCTGTCAGATAAAGAAAGAAAAAATCTTAAAAAAAAAAACAAACCTGTGGGGAAATGTCTGCTCTCCTGACTGCTCTCCCTGGTGTATACTGACAAGGTAATCTTTTAGGTGTCCCACAAATCCCTCCTATTTCTCATATTTACCGCCTTTGGCCTTGGAGTACCCCATGACCTGGTCTCTCCTTATTCCATAATTGGGTTCATGCATACAATGTAAGTGACACTGGAAGTTATTTTCTTTATTCAGCTTAAAGTTTCTGTTGAGCATTTCGTTATCATTCTTACTGTTAATCCTTTGGATAAAATATGACTGCAATTCCTAGCTGTTTTTAAGATTTTATCTTCATCTTTTCTTTTGGGCAGTTTTACTGTGATCCCGTTTAATATAGTTTTCTAAATGTTTCTCTTATGGGTTTTAGTACTTCTGAATATATAATTTGATATCTTTTCCCAGCCACTATTTCTTCAAATACTATTTGTGCTTCATCTTTAATCTTTCTGTGATGCCATTTACAGGGATGATTTTTTTTTACTCTTTCTTATGTATTTTAAGCTCTTTTCTGTTTTCCACACTTTTGTTCTCCATATTTCAGTCTTTATGTTTACTTATTGCTGTCTTCAAGTTGTCCAATTATCTCTTCAGCTGTGCTGAATCTATTAAACCCAACCATGGAGATTCAATTTCAGTTATTGTACTTTTTCAGTTGTAAATGTTCTATTCTAGCATTTCTCATGTTTGCAGTTCTCTGCCAATAATCTCAATCTTTTTATTTAATTTCTTGGATACACTAATCAAACGTGAAGTAGTGGTTGCTAAACTTTACCATAAAGGGCTATATATTGAATATTTTCAGTTTTGAAGAACATATGGTTTCTGTTGCAATTGTTGTAATATCTTTGCCATTCTAGCATGAAAATGACTATAAAAACTATGTAAACAAATGAGCATGGTTATTTTCCAGCAAAGTTTATTTACAGGATCAAGAAGCAGTTTGGATTTGTCCTATAGGCCATAGTTTGTGGAGACATATTTTAAAGCCAGTCTCTGATAACTTCAATATCATATGTGGATCACCGATCAGTCTGTTTCTATTGTATGCTTTTTTCTATTGTATTTGGTTATTTATTGTCATTTTTAGATCTTGTTATTTTTTATGAACTATCTGACACTGTATATTAGTTTGTGGAGATAATTTGGGGTACTTGATATTATCGATATCTTGATATTATCAACATTATCAATAACTTGATAATATCTTCCACAAGAAATTTTTTACTTTTGCTTCTGACAGCCAATTGAGGGTAGATCACTTTAATCCAATCAAGGATAGAGGTGATTAAAAGTTAGATTTTAGTTTTTGTGAGCACTAGGTTTATTGTGGCTTATCCTTTTTACCTAAGGCATAGTTTATCAGGGTTCCATTTGAAAGCCTTCAGTGTTTTTTATGATTCTGCCTCTTAAGTGATCTCTGGACTCCAATGGTTCTCCTGTAACCCCAAGATACTCCTGAAATATCTGGTCACCTTCTCACTTGCTTAGCTCCCACTTTCAAACCAGCGAATCAGTAGAAAAGTAGGTGCAAATGTTAGACTTTATTCTATGGACTTTCTTTCTCTCCCTAATATAGTTCCACAAGTTATTTCTGCCTTGCATATCTCCAATGTGTTCAAACAAATATTCTTATGTATAAATACATGTGTATGTATATTTTATATATCAACTGCAGCAGGAGATTTAAGTTGAAACAAGCCAATAAACCACTGTTTTAAGTCTAAGCTGGAGATTTAGTTTTTGTTGAATAGTTGAATTGGGAAGTCATCCAAATCCAGAGTTGGGGTATTGTATACATTCCATGTGTATGTGAAAGCAGAAAGTTCAAGAGATAATAATGAAGCCAACATTCCAGAGACAGGAAACTGAAGCCTTGGAGAGCACAGGAAGAAACCCCAGTACCTGATAGGTTTCCAGTTATCATCCCTTATGATGTTTAGCTAAAATTTTAGACTTTAGTTCTATATTATCACTGTATTCCTATTAAAAAATAAAACTCTTCTATCTTGTTAACTTTAGAAAGGATCTGGTCCCTGCAGCCAAATTTTCCCTAATATATTTCCTCTAAGTGTTGGATTTTGGCAGAGTATCATTCTTGCTCCTAATTTTCCTTTATCTAAATGTTCTTCCTGAATGAATATCTACTCCCATGGCTTAAGTTAAGTCTCTATATTCAGCCAAGACTTGTGCCTCAGCTTCAATTGTCTATTGGTTTTCTCCCTCTGGATGCTCCACAGTTACCTCAAACTTATATCTAAAGTCTCATCATTCTCTCTTTTCCTCTATTTATAATGAACAACTCACAGATGACTGAACATAACATCCTCTTTCAATAACCTCTGCCTTTGCTCATATTGCTTTCTCTACCTAGAATATGCTAACTTTCACTTTTCTTTTCTACTGAAATCATTCAACATGCATCTTCCAGATCACTTCCTCTATGCTGACTTTCTGTTATATGTAAACTCGTCTCATAGGATTTACACCATCTTCATTCCTTTTTATTCCTATCAAGCTATTTTTAGCATTTTATTACACATATATGTTTACATTTATAGGAGGTGCCCTGGGTTGGCTCGAGCTAAGATATGGATATGTCATGTATGTGGGGTTTAATTACATATTCATGCTTTTATTTACATTCACTGAATTGCATGAACCATATCTGGCTGTTCAGACATATGGGCTTGCTAAGTTGAATGAGCAGAGATGAGAGGAAAGAAAGTAGGCACATTTTAGGAAGAAAACTG
Organism: Mustela lutreola; assembly: GCF_030435805.1. NCBI lineage: Eukaryota > Metazoa > Chordata > Mammalia > Carnivora > Mustelidae > Mustela > Mustela lutreola. The sequence continues at coordinate 105,116,905 of NC_081308.1, read as the reverse complement.
ACTCCAGGTGATAGAGTCTCACATGACTCAACAGCAGATTCAGATTTTTAAAGGTGAATAGTGGTTCTGGACATGGTTGAGACCTTTTACCAAAACCTACCAGAAATAAATTATGGTTTTTACCCAAACCCACGATGATCCTGACATCTGGTATGTGCAAGCCTTCAAAAGAAATGGGTGTTTAAAATTTGAAAAGCCAAAACCTCTTGAACCCAAGAAATTATGCTATCATGCTTACTATGAGAATATAACCTTCAAGAAAAGTTGAGTGAAGTTAACTTTTGGTGCAAGAGTAGCAGACCTATACAAGATAGGGGCATTATTGCTTGACGAACATATTAGCATATGTTAATACAATTTAAGAAGCAGTAGTTCAGACAGTAAGCCATAAAAGGCATTATGATCACAGTTCACAACAAATAACATAGAGCTATAACAGCCTGAGAGGACTACTGGGATTTATAATTTAGGATAGAATCATGGCAGATACACAAGCATTGACTAGGCTGGCTTGGGCACACACATAGACCCTCTCTTTGGTTTTTCTGAAATACTATAAAACATAAGGAATCAGAGTAGTAAATAGTGTCTGATCCTAAAATTAAACAGAAATGAGGTAGTTAGATAACACATTGCATTGATTTTGCTGACTTTACTTTGTACTCATGAGCTGATGAAACATTAGATATTTAGAGTTACAAATATTCCTCTTCTATGTGATACATACACACACACACACACACACACACACACACACACAATGGAATACTATGTAGCTATAAAAAGAAGTGAAATCTTGCCATTTGCAACAATGTGGATGGAACTAGAGGGGTATTATCCCAAGCGAAATAAGCCAATCAGAAAAAGACAATTATCATATGATCTCCCAGATATAAAGAATTTGAGAGGCAACATGGGGGGTTTGTGGAGTAGGGAAGGAAAAAATGAAACGAGATGGGATTGGGAGGGAGACAAACCATAAGAGACTCTTAATCTCACAAAACAAACTGAGGGTTGCCAGGGAAAGGTGAATAGGCAGAGAGTGGTTGGGTGATGGACATTGGGGAGGGTATGTGTTATGGTGAGTGCTGTGAAGTGTGTAAACCTGACGATTTGCAGACCTGTACCCCTGGGGCTAATAATACATTATATGTTAACAAAAATATGAATATTTATGTAACCCAAAGGAAAACAAAAAACAAACAAAAAACCTAAATATTTGGTGAGTGCTGTGAAGTGTGTAAACCTGGTGATTCACAGACCTGTACCCCTGGGGATAAAAATATATGTTTATAAAAAATAAAAAATTAAAAAAAAAAAAAAAGAAGGACAAAACCTAAATATTCCTCTTCTAAACATTTTCTTAAAAATATGAGTCATCTCTTATTCAATTTTTCATTAGCCATGCCTACTATGGTTTCTTATACATAAAAGGTGCTAACAATGATTGAATGAAAAATGAATGAATGGATGTGGGAATGTTGGATGAATTCCAGAATAGATAAAACACATGGCTGATATAAGAGGTATACAGACAGTCCCTGATTTACAATGGTTCAACTTGTGATTTTTTGACTTTATGATTGTGTAAAAGCAGTATACACTTAGTAGAAACTGTATTTTGAATTTTAAATTTTGATCTATTCCCAAGCTAGCAATTTGCATACAATACCCTCTCAGGTTGCTCACTCACAGCAGTAAGCCAAAGCTCCCAGTCAGCCTCAAAATCACAAGGATAAACAACTGATACACTTAGAATGTATATACAGAATGGTTATTCTGTACCCATTCTGTACCCATACAACCATTCTGTTTTTCACTTTTAGTACAGTATTCCATAAATCACATGACATAGTCAACACTTTATTATAAAGTGGGTTTTGTGTTAGATGATTTTGCCCAACTGTTGACTAATGTAAGTGTTCTGAGCATGTTTAAGGTAGGCTAGGCTAAGCTATGATGTTCAGTAGGATAGGTACATTAAATGCATTGTCAGTTTACATCTTCAACTTACAATGGGTTTATCAGGACATAACCCCGTTATAAGTCAAGGAAGATCTCTACTCACTATGTGTGAGAGTATAAACTCATCCTGTTCCCACATCATAGGCTTCCCAAAAGACATCACAGAAACATGAAAGGTCTGAAAACAACTTCACAGTGAAGAATAGAATTTATAGTGAAAACCACCTAGGACATGCCATCTCACACCCTTCTGTATGCCAGAGAAGGAGAGAAAACACAACACATGGGTTGACTATATGCTCAGGCTCTGGCAACTGGCAAAGGGACAACTTGAGCTATTTGCAAATTAAATCCTATAGTTACTGATGACAGTTGTTTGTCTTAGCTGGTTAAAAATACCATTTTAAAACCTAAAGTGTCTTCATTGTGCCTGAGGGTGCCACATTGTTGATGACTGTGCCTTATTCTTCTCTCTCCGATAAATCATACCTCAGTCTGTAATTTAAAAAAATAAATAAAATAAAATGAAATAAAGCAGATTCAATAAAATACATCAACTTTTATGAAGCTACTTCAAGGACTTAACAGTGATATTAAATAACATAGCTTGAATCTGCTAAAAGAGCTTTACTTCACTGCATGTCCCAAAGGAGGGTCAAGATGCAATAAATATGTTTCCTTCATCAGGCTGATTTTCCCGTTCCCAGATTCCCAGGGAAGATTAACATCAAGCTCCTCCATTCCAAAATACTAGTATTTTAGTTGACATTTTGGGTCATTTATTTTTATGCGTTCACTCACAGCATATCCCCATAGCTCTTCCTCCCAACCTCCAAAACACACACATGAAGTTTTAATTAAACCTGCTATATCTGTGCATCTGTTAAATTCCTGTACTAGGTTTGTCTCCCTCCCAATCCCATCTTGTTTCATTTATTCTTCTCCTACCCACTTAAGCCCCCATGTTGCATCACCACTTCCTCATATCAGGGAGATCATATGATAGTTGTCTTTCTCTGCTTGAAAAACTGAGGGTTGCTAGGGGGAGGGGGTTTGGGAGAAGGGGGTGGGATTATGGACATTGGGGAGGGTATGTGCTTTGGTGAGTGCTGTGAAGTGTGTAAACCTGGTGATTCACAGACCTGTACCCCTGGGGATAAAAATATATGTTTATAAAAAATAAAAAATTAATAAAAAAAAATTCCTGTACTAGGCTGTGAGCAAAAGAAAGCAAGGATTATTTTATTGGACTTTCACCATGATACTGAGCGTAATGACTGCTGAACTTGCAGTGTTCAAAAGATTTTTTCTAAAGTGTTATAAGTTGAGAAACAGTTGAAAGGACTTGGGTTTTAGAGAAACAAAGTCCTGGATTCTATTCCTAAATTTACCACTTTTTACATATTCAATTTTAGGTATGTCATTAAAAATCTCTGGGTATTAGATTCTTATTGAAATAAGGGAAGGTATTTCACATTCTCCCAACTCAATTGTAAAATATATATTATGAATGTAAAGCAACTAGAATGCACCATGGGAAATATACTTCAATTACTGATCATCTACTATCCTTATTTTGAACTTGGAGGTAAGAAACATCATTGTGAACTTGAGAGGTCTAGAAATACCTCTTTGAGAAGGGACCTGATTTTATATTGAATGAAGGAGCAAAAATATATCAAGCTAAAATATCAGAAAAAATGTTTTGAGCAAGCAGTCTCTTTTAGCTTTTTTAGATACACTCCAGGGAAAGACCTTCAACCTGTCAGCACAACCTGGGACTCTGGAAGGGTAAGACAGCTGGTAGCATCTGTGGGTAGGAAGAGCTTGCTGTTGAGGATCTCTAATGGGGTGAAGCTCATGTTCTGAGGTTGGGAGGGGCTGCTGGCTTGGCTCTTTGGGTGGTGCTGCTGGTTACACTCTACTACTGAGTGGGACTGCAGCTTGTGCTCTTTGGTCAGGTAGTATAAATAGTTACACTGCACTTGGTTGGGGCTTCAGAGTGAGCTCTCAAGTTATGTTCTGCAATTGGATGGGTCCTCCATCTGGGTTTCATGATTGAGTGTGGCCACAGGTTGTGCCCGCAGTTGGATGAGACTGCAGGCTAGGCTCTGTGATTGGGCAGGCTACTGGCTATGCTGCAAAGTCAGGCTAGATCGCTGGTTGGGCTCCCTATGCAGGTGAGGCCAGAGGCTGTGTTCTGTAAGTGGGTGCTGGCTGGCTTGCCTGGGCAGGGCCACACTGTGGGATCTATGGATCTCTGGCTAGGTACCCAAGCCTGAAAGAACTGCTGACCAACAATGCTCCTTAGCCAGATGGGACCACTGGCTTGGCTCCATGAGTGAACAGAGCTGTTGGCTGGGCTCTCTGGTCAGGTGCTGCTACCAGCTGGAACCCAATCTGCCAAGATCCCTTTACTGGTTGTTTGAGCACTGCCCCTATCTTTGTTTTTAGCTAACAATTGGCAGTCTAGTCCTGCTGATCCTCTCAGTGTTCCCCATGAAGTGAGACAGAAGTGGCTTCCCAGGAAGCTCCCCAGAATGCTGGAAAATGTTGGATGTCTACTGTAGGGTCTCTTTCCCCTACTGGAGAAACCATAGGTCCAGGGCAACACTCTCAGTGTGGTGTTGTGCTGACTTGGGGGAGGGGTAATGTGGTCAAAGTGAAAATGATCCTCTTACCCTTCTAATATAGTTTTTCTTACTTTTCTGTGGTCTAAGGGGGTGATTCAGGTTCACTCCCGGGTTTTGGGATTTTCACAAAGGTATTTTTGCATATGAATAGTTGCTAGTTGCTCTTCCTGCAAAGGGGAATAAAGCCAAGGACCTCCTATTCTGCCATCTTGCTGTTGTCACTCTAGAAGGATTTTGGTAGAAATTGACAACTAGATAATAAAATTTATAGAGAAATCAAAAGGTTTAAAATTGCAAGAGCAATTTTGAAAAATAGTAAAGTTGGAAGAATCCCCCTAATTTCTTTCAAAAAGCTCCTCTAAAGCAAAAGTACTTAAGACAGTCTGATATTAGTATAAGAACAGATATACAGCTAAATGGAAAAAATAGAATCCCAAAATACACCTTATATATGGGCCACTGATTTGCAATAAATGTAATTCAGTGGGATGAAGGACAGTCTTTTCAACAAATGGTGTTGCAATAGTTGGATACTCATTTGCATGATGATGAATCTTGACCCTTACGTCGTGCCATATACAAAGATTAACACAAAATGGACCTGTGAGACAAAAAACATACAAGACTTCTTGAGGAAAATATAGGAGAATATCTTTGTGACTTGAGATTAAGCAAATATTTCTGAGATAGACTGCAAAAAGCAGATTACAAAAGAAAATAATTATAAATTGAATTTATTAAAACTAGAAACTTCTGCTCGTTGAAAGATGTTAAGAAAATGAAAGTACAAGCCACTGGGAGAAAATAGTTGCAAAACATTGGATAAAGAACTTGTATTCAGGAGATGTAAGGAACTCTTACTTTATGACACACATACCAATTTTAAAAAATGGCAAAATATTTGAACAGACACTTCACCAAAGAAGATATTGGGGTGTCAATAAGCACATAAAAACATTGCTTACTATTGTTGGTCATGAGGAAAACTCAAATTGAAATGAGATGCCTCTACATTTATTGTGCTTTCACATATCTTCTTTGGCGAAGTGTCTGTTCAAGACTGTTGCCCAGGGGTGCCTGGGTGGCTCAGTGGGTTAAAGCCTTTGCCTTCAGCTCAGGTCATGATCCCAGGGTCCTTGGATCGAGCCCCACATCTGGCTTTGACAGAGATCACAAGTAGGCAGAGAGGCAGGCAGAGAGAGAGGAAGGGAAGCCGACTCCCTGCTAAGCAGAGAGCCCGATGTGGGGCTCAATCCCAGGACCCTGGAATCATGACCTGAGCCGAAGGCAGAGGCTTTAACCCATTGAGCCACCAGGCGCCCCTTGATTGTCTTTTCCTTTATTTAGTCCTAAGTATTTCAGGCGTTTGAGCCTATTAAAATTTTTATTTTTTATTATTTATTATATTTTATTATTTTCCAACTGCTTGTAATATTTGCAATATTTCTTTTTCTTAAATTTGTGCTGTTATTGCAAAAATACATTCATAATTCTTTTATAAATGTAAGTGAATACCAAACTATGAGTACTTAAATGTTTGAAAATGGCTTTATTAATTTCTCATAATTGACTTATGATTTGGTATAATTTTGCTAAAAATACTGAAGGCATGCTGTAATATCTGCTGCAATCTATTTCTATTCATGGAGGAATCATATGCTAGTTTAATTATTTTTCTTTTCAGTGGAACACCTCTTTCTCCTTGAGAAATTTTTAGGATTTCTTCTTTATTATTATTATTCTATATTATTATTATTCTGTATATCTTATTCTGTAATTTCACATATTGTGTTTAGGTGTGTTTTTATTTTTCATGTCTCCTTCTTGGCACTCAATGGATGTTTTCAATTTGAAGGCACATGTCTTTCTTCAGGTCTGATAATTTTTCTTGAGTTATTTTTTAGAATTCTTCTTTTCTTTTTTTATTTATCTGAGACACCCTTATTAGATATTGGACCTCCTGCCTTGATTTTAGGCATTTCATGTCTTTGTTCTCATTTTCTTTGAGTACTTTCATTTTTATTTGGAGAATTTCCCTTGACTCCATATTTTGTACCCCCTTTTTGATATTTATTATCACATATTTAGTTTTAAAGTTTTCTGAGTTATTCCTTGATTCTCATCACACCATATTCTTAAGTTATGTGTGCAATATCTTCTTAAAAACTTTTACAGTATTTATCATACTACTGTAGGTATGCATGTATTTTTTTGCCACTTAAGTTATTTTTTAAAGTATAATTAACAATGTTATGTTAGTTTCAGGTGTACAATATACTGATTTGATAGTTCTATACATTACTCAGTGCTTATGACATTAAGTGTAGTAACATCTGTCCCTACATTAAGATATTGCTGTCTATATTTCTCTTTTTTATTATGTTACTCACCATACAGTGCATCATTAGTTTTTGATTAGTGTTCCATGATTCATTGTTTGCCTACAACACCCAGTGCTCCATGCAATATGTGCCCTCCTTAACATCCATCACCAGGCTCACCCATCCCCCCACTACCTCCCCTCTAAAACCCACAGTTTGTTTCTTGGAATCCATAGTCTCTTATGGTTCATCTCTCCCTCTGATTTCCCACCCTTCATTTTTCCCTTCCTTCTCCTAATGTTGCCCATTCTATTCCTTGTGGTCTACAAATATGTGAAGCCATATGATAATTGACTTTTTCTCTTTGACTTATTTCACTTAGCATAATCTCCTCTAGTCCCATCCATGTTGATGCAAAAGTTAGGTATTCATCCTTTCTGATGGCTGAGTAATATTCCATTGTGTATATGGACCACATCTTCTTTATCCATTTGTCTGTTGAAGGGCATCTCAGCTCCTTCCACAGTTGGGTCATTATGGACATTGCTACTCTGAACACTGGGGTACACATGGCCCTTCTTTTCACTACATCTCTATCTTTGGGGTAAATATCCAGTAGTTCAATTGCTGGGTCATAGAGTAGCTCTATTTTTAATTTTTTGAGGAACCTCCACACTATACCAGCTTGCATTCCCACCAACAGTGTAAGACAGTTCCTCTTTCTCCACAGCCTCTCCAACATTTGTTTCTTGGCCTGTCAATTGTTGCCATTCTAACTGTGTAAGGTGGTATCTCGGTGTGGTTTTGATTTGAATTTCCCTTATGGCTAATGATGATGAACGTTTTTTCATGTGTCTGTTAGCCATTTGTATGTCTTCATTGAAGAAGTGTTTGTTCATGTCTTCTGCCCATTTTCTGACTTGATTATTAGTTTTTGGGTGTTGAGTTTAAGAAGTTCTGTATAGATCTTGGATATTAGCCCTTTGTCTGTAGTGTCATTTGCAGATATCTTCTCCAATTTCGTGGGTTGCCACTTTGTTTTGTTGACTGTTTCTCCACAGATTTGCATTCAGACATTCCTAAGAGTTCCCTTTTCTCCACATCTTCACCAACATTTGTTATTTCTGGTTTTGTTTGTTTGTTTGTTTGTTTCTAACAGACACCCTAAAAGGTATGAGGTAATATCTTATTGTGGTTTTGAATTGCATTTTGCTAATGATTAGTGATGTTGAGCATTGGCAACATGTATGTCTTCTTTGGAAAAATGTCTGTTCAGTTCCTTTGCCCGTTTTTTAATTGGGTCATTTGTTTCTTTGCTATTGAGTTCAAGTGTTCCTTATGTATTTTGAATATTCACTCCTTATCAAATATGTGGCTTGCAAATGTTTTCTCTCATTCCATAAGTTGCCTTTTCATCTTGTTGATATTTTATTTTTATTGTGCAGTAACTTTAAAGTTTGACATAGTTCCACTTGTTTATTCTTGCTTTTCTTCCCTTTGCATGTAGTCTTGAATCCAAAAAAAATCATTGTCAAGACAATATCAGGGAGTTTTTCCCTGTGATTTACTTATAGTGGTTTTATGATTTCAAAGTCTTATGCTTAAGTTTTTAATCTATTTTTAGTTAAAACCAGACAAAGACCCCACCAAAAAGGAGAATTACAGACCAATATCCCTGATGAACACGGATGCAAAAATCTTCACCAAAATACTAGCCAATAGGATCCAACAGTACATTAAAAGGATTATTCACAAAGACCAATTGGCATTTATTCCTGGGCTGCAAGGTTGGTTCAACATCTGCAAATCAATCAATGTGATATAATACATTAATAAAAGAAAGAACAAGAACCATATGATATTCTCAATAGATGCTGAAAAAGCATTTGATGAAGTACAGCATTCTTTCTTGATCAAAACTCTTCACATTGTAGGGACAGAGGGTACATACCTCAATATCATCAAAACCATCTATGAAAAACCCACAGCAAATATCATTCTCAATGGGGGAAAACAGAGCTTTTCCGCTAAGGTCAGGAACTTGGCAGGGATGTTCACTATCACCACTGCTATTCAACATAGTACTAGAAGTCCTAGCCTCAGCAATCAAACAAACAAAAAAAAAAAAAAAAAAAAAAAGAAAAGAAAAGAAATTAAAGGCATCCAAATCAGCAAAGAAGTCAGACTCTCAGTTTTCGCAGATGATATGATACTTTATGTGGAAAACCCAAAAGACTCCACTCCAAAACTGCTAGAACTCATACAGGAATTTAGGAAAGTGTCAGGATATAAAATCAATGCACAGAAATCAGTTGGATTTCTATATGCCAACAGCAGGACAGAAGAAAGAAAAATTAAGCATTCAATTCCATTTATAATTGCACACAAAACCATGAGATACCTAGGAATAAATCTAATCAAACAGGCAAAGAATCTGTACTCAGAAAACTATGAAGTACTCATGAAAGAAATTGAGGAAGACACAAAGAAATGGAAAAACGTCCCATGCTCATGGACTGGAAGAACAAATATTGTGAAAATGTCTGTGCTATCCAGAGCAATATATACATTCAATGTAATCACTATCAAAATACCATCAACATTTTTCACAGAGCTGGAACAAATAATCCTAAAATTTATACAGAACCAGAAAATACCCTAATAGCCAGAGGGTTGTTGGGGGCTGGGGGAGGACAAATAGGGTGACTGGATTATAGACATTGGGGAGGGTATGTGCTATGGTGATTGCTGTGAATTGTGTAAGACAGATGATTCACAGACCTGTACCCCTGAAGCAAATAATACATTATATGTTAAGAGAGAGAGAGAGAGAGAGAGAGAGAGAGGGGACCAAGGCCAATATTTTCTGTACTTAGTATGAGCCAGGTAGTGCTCTAAGTTTCTTATTGATGTTGTTTTACCTGTAGTGACTGATATAATACTCATGACAATCCTGAGGTAGCTGCTGTTATTATCACCATTTTACATATAGGTAAACTAAGGCACAGAGAGGTCAACTAGCTTGCCTAAGGTCTCACAGCTAGTACACTGTAGTGATGGAATTTGAAAATCATGTAGTCTGGCTATAGATGCTTGATTCTATAAATTCAGGATTTAACTACTATGAAATGTATCCTAAATAAAATTAAATTGGCAAAGGAAATGAACAGCTAATTTATAGAACTGTATTAAAAGTACATAAAGTATATAAAGCATAACTATATTAAAATATGTCCTATCTTTTTAGTAATCAAATAATTTCAAATTAAAACAGCAATGAGACACCCATTTTGCCTATTAAGTTATCACGGATTAATAAATGGTAATAAAACTAGTAGAGATGAGCACTCTCATATATTTCTTATAAAGTAAAAATTATTACAATGTCTTTCAAAAAATAAAGTTTTTAGCATATTTCTAACCTTCAGATATATGTACCCTCTGACACTAATTATTTTTCTAGGAATCTTGCCTAACTTTTTAAAGTAGGAAAATATTAATGGAAGCACAATGCTGATAGTTGAAAATAATTCAAATTACAAAAATGTCATTCACTCATTTATTCATTCTTAAATTCAATCACAATTATTTTTTCACCAGCAACAACATGCCAGATACTGAGACTCTGGGAATCTAATAATGAGACACATAAAATCACTTCTCTCAAAAGGTTTACATCTTTTTCAGGAAGATAGGCAATAAATAAAAAAGAAAAATATCAAGTACTTATAAGCATTATAATGAAGAAAAACATGATGAGTTGATGGAGAGAAACTGGAAACTATTTTAAATAAATAGGTGATGGCATTTAAAGTGAGACTAAGGTAAACTCTAAGACAGAAAAACATTTGCCATATCTAAGTGATAGAAAGATGGCTGGTTCTGTCCTATCAACCAAAGAAGGAGGAAGATTTACATAGGACTTTGTAGGCTCAGGAAAGAATTTGAATTTTATTCTAAACGTCCTGAGAAGTTACTGAAAGATCTTGAAAAGAATATAACAAACTGATTATATTTTCAAGGCTCACTTTGGCTGGTTTTTGGATGAAATTAAAGGAAACAAAACAAGAAACAGAAGAAAAAATTTTTTAAAGATTTTTTAAAAATTTATTCATGAGAGGGAAAAAGAGAGGCAGAGGCAGAGGCAAATGGAGAAGCAGGCTCCCTACTCAGGCAGAGGCTCGATGTGGGACTCAATTCCAGGACCCTGGGCCCATGACCTGGGCCAAAGGCAGACACTTAACTGACTGAGCCACCCAGGTGCTTAAAACAGAAGAAATTTTTTGAAAGCTATTACAGTAGTCTAAATGAAAGTTAATTAATGTTGCCTTAGACTAGAGCATTCATGAAGACTGACGGAAGTGGATGGATTCCAGATATATTTTGGAAGTAGAAGTCAAAGCGTGAGTGGTTAACTTTGTTAAATAGTGCTTATGAGTTGAGAAAGTTGAGCCAGAGCAGTGACTATTGGATATGGTAATGTTGGAGGTCCCTGGAGATATTAAAAGAAGTTTTAGTGGCTTGGTAGTGGTGAAACCCTGAATGAGTAGAAAATGCTAGATGACAGAAAACAATAGTCAAGGGCCTTGTGGTACATCTGCACACTGCAGATATTTAACTTGGTAAATATTTTGGAAGGCTGTTTAACATGGTGAATATTTTCAGAGTATTTAGTATATTATGATCATACTCAAAATAAAATTTAAAGAAAAAAACAGGATTCAAAATTATAAATAGAATTTAATTTTGTAAATAATAAATAAGCATACTGGAACCAGGATATTTAGGAAACTATTAAAAACAATACTTTTATAAATTCCATAAAATGCACATGTGATTATGAATAAGTATGATAGCTATTTTGGGATAAAATATAAAATACTGGCTTTTGGCTAAACAGATCAAATAGAAAAAATAAATTTAATGTCCCAAATAATTATATGCAATGGATATTCAAGGCTGCTTGGAAATAAGTCAGTGACTATTAAATTTGTGAATATCAAGTATACATTATATATCTAAATTGTTCAAATCTTTTTGGGGTTTTTTTCTTTATGAATTTCTTTCTTTCTTTCTTTCTTTCTTTCTTTCTTTCTTTTTTTTTTTTTTTGGCTTAGGTTTTATTTCATCATCATAAACTGAACTCTGCAATCCAGCTGGACCTGGGGGTAAGGAACCATGGAACCCGCAGAATTGTAGTGAGAGCAGAGATTCTTGGGTCGTTCGAGCAGGTGGTTGTGGAGGGGCACTCTCCTGAACTACAGAAGGAATGCTCTGCTAGTTAAGATAAAACACAAGTCAGATTTATTAGATCTGTCCACAGTCAGCACTGGTGATCTTCTTGCTAGTCTTGCCATTCCTAGACCTGAAGCACTCCATGGCCTCCACAGTGTTCATGCCCTCTATGACCTTGCCAACAACTACATGCTTGCCATCCAACTACTTGGTCTTGGCAGTGCAGATGAAAAACTGGGAACAGTTCTTGTGGGGTCCAGCAGTGGCCATGGAGAGGATGCCCCGACCCGTGTGCTTCAGGATGAAATTCTCATCATCAAACTTCTCCCCATAGATGGACTTGCCACCAGTGCCGTTATGGCATGTGAAGTCCCCACACTGGTACATAAATCCTGGAATAATTCTGTGAAAGCAGGAACATTTATAACCAAATCCTTTCTTCCCAGTACTCAGAGCACAAAAGTTCTCTGCTATCTTTGGAGCTTTGTCTACAAACAGCTTGAAGGAGACGCAGCCCAAGGACTTACCGTCCACAGCAACGTCAAAGAGAACACTGTGGGACTAACCATGGCAGGCAGTGTGGGCAGCTCCGGGGAGGCAGCGTCTGCTCTTTATGAATTTCTCCCATAATTCTTCATTGTACATACACTTCATATTTTTTGTTACTACTATGAATAGGAAATTTTTGGTTATATTACTTAACTGGTTATTACTGATAATTTGGAAAGTTACTGATAATATTATCCAGATATCTTGATAATTTATCTTATTGATTATAAAGGTTTTCAGATGATTCTTTGACTCTCCCGTGTGGATAATCATCTCATCTCAGAAAGATCAATTTCTTTTTTCACTCTATACATTTTATTCATTTTTCTTTTCATGTTGTATTATATCTCTTCTATAACTCACTCTTTTCTTGTATTAGTATCTCCTCTCCTAATTTTCTTGTCATTAGTATTTTTATAATAAACAGTACAGAGAAGTTCTAGGTTCATGGAAAAACTAAATAGGAAATACAGAATTTTTCCATATTCCCCCTGCCCTCACACATGCATAACCTCTACCATTATCAACATTCCAAATGCTGTGGTACATTTGTTACAAGTGATAAATCTATATTGATATATCATTTTACCCCAAGTCCATAGTTTACATTAGGGTTCACTCTTGGTGCTGTACATCCTATGAGTTTGAACAAATTTATGGTGACATGTTTATAGTATCATAAAGAGTAGTTTCACTGCCCTAAATATCTTCTATATTATACTTATTCATTCGTCCATCACTCCTAACCCCTGAAAACCACTAATCTTTTTATGATCTTTATAGTTTTGTTTTTTCCAGAATGTCATATTTGCAATAATACAACATGTGGCCTTTTCAGATTGGTTTCTTTAACTTAGTAATATGCATTTAAATTCTCACTATGTCTTTTCATGGCTTGATAGCTTATTTTCTTTTAGTGTTGAATAACATTCCATTGTCGGGATGTACCATAGTTTATTTATTCATTAGCTGAAAGACATCTCACTTACTTCCAAGTTATGGATCATGTTAAGTTAAGTTAAGTTAAGACATCTCAGTTACTTCCAATTATGAATTAAGCTGCTATAGGCATCATGTGAGGTTTTTTTGTGGATATAAGTTTTCAACTCCTTTTGGTAAATATCAAGGAGTGTGATTTCTGGATCACATGATAAGTAAGATTAGTTTTGTAAAAACAGCCAACTGTCTTCCATGATGACTGTACCATTTTGGATACCTACCAGCAATGAATGAGAATTCCTGTTGCTCCACATCCTTGCCAGCATTTGGGGTCATCAGTATTCTGGATTTGACCATCCTAATAGGTATATAGTACTATCTCATTGTTTTAATTTACATTTCCCTAATGACATATGATGTAGAGCATCTTTTCAAATGCTTGTTATCTGTACATTTTCTTTGGCGAGGTGTCTGTTCAGGTCTTTGTCTCATTTTGAAATCAGGTTACTAGTTTTATTGTTGAATATTAAGAGTTCTTTCTGTATTTGGGACAAATGTCCTTTATCAGGTATATCTTTTGCAATTATTTTCTCCCAGTCTGTAGACTGCCTTTTCATTCTCTTGACAATATCTTTCACGGAGCATAAATGCTTACCTTTAATGAACTTCAGCTTATAAAAAATTTATTTCAAAGATCATACCTTTGATATTATAACTAAAAAGTCACTGCCAAACCTAAGGACATTTAAAGTTTGTCTTACATCATCTTCTAGGAATTTTATAGTTTTCCATTTTACATTTATGTCTATGATGCATTTTGAGTCAATACTTGTGAAGGTAGTAAGGTCTGGGTCTAGATTCCCTTTTACAGATGGATGTCTATTTGTTTCAGTACCATTTGATGAAAAAAAAATTTTTTTTCCTCTGTTGTAATGTCTTTGTTCCTTTGTGAAAGATCAGTTGACTATATGTATGTGGGTCTACTTCTGAGCTTGCTATTTCACTCCATTAAACCATTTGTCTATTCTTTCACCAATACCACACTGTGTTGATTACCATAGCTTTATAGCAAGTCTTGAAGTAGGGTAATGTCTTTCTTCCAACGTTGTTTTTGTCCTTTTATATTGTACTATTCTGGTCTTTTGCCTCTCCATATCAACTTTGGAATCAGTTTGTTGAGATACCCAAAATAATTGCTGGTATTTTCATTGGGACTGCATTGAATCAATAGACCAAATAGGGAAAAACTGACATCTTGACAATATTGAGTCTTTCTATCCATCAACATGGAACATCTGTATTTATTCAGTTCTTTGATCTTTTTCATCAAAGTTTTGTAGTTTTTCTCATATAGATCCTCTACATTTTTATTTGATTTACATTTAAATATTTCATGTTTCTGGATGCTATGGAAATGGTCAAGTATATTTCTTATTTCAAATTCCATTTGCTCATTGCAGTTATTTAGGTAAATGATTAACTTTTGACTTTATATCCTCCAACTTTGCTATAATCATTTATTAGTTCCAGGATTTTTTTGTTGATACTCTCAGATTTTCTCCCTAAACAATCATTTCATCTGTGAACAAAGACAGTATTTTGTCTTCCTACCATATCTATATACCTATCATTTCCTTTTCTTATCTTACTGTATGAGCTAGGACTTCCGGTATGAAGTTGAAAATGAGTGGTAAAGGGGGATATTCTTCCTTTGCTCCTGATCTTAGAAATTTGAGTTTCATACCATTAAGTATGACATTAGCTGTAGGATTCTGTAGATATTTTTTATCAATTGAAGAAGTTCCCCTCTATTCATAGTTTACTGAGAGTTTTTATCATGAATGGATATTGGATTTCATAAAATGCTTTTTCTGCGTCCATTGATATACTCATGTAATTTTTCTTAGACTGTTGATGTGATAGATTACATTAATTGATTTTATAATGCAAACCAATTGGCATACCTGAGAAAATCCCACTTGGTCATGATGTATAATATTTTATACATTGTTTGATCTTATTTGCTAATACTTTTTATTAAGTTCAATTAACCAACATATAGTATATCATCAGTTTTTCATGTTGTATTCAATAATTCATTAGTTGCATATAACACCCAGTGCTCATTTTTTTTTTTTATGATTTTTGTATCTATGTTCATGAGAGATACTGGTCTGTAGTTTTTTTTTCTTGAAATGTCTTTGTCTGGCTTTGCTATTAGGCTAATGGTGCCCTTATAGAGTGATTTAAGAAGTATCCCCCTGCTTGCAAAATATTGTATAGGACTGGTATAATTTCTCCCCTAAATGTTTGATAGAATTCACCAATGAACCCATAAGGGCCTGATGCATTATGCTTTATAAAGTTATTAATTATTGATTCAACCTATTTAAAAGATATGGGCCTGCTAAGATAGTATATTTCTTGTTGTGTGAGTTTTGGCAGGTTGTATCTTTCAAGAAACTGTTCTATTTCATCTAGGTTACCAAATTTGTGGGCATAGACTTCATAGTATCCATTTATTATCCTTTCAATGTCCATGGGATGTGTGGTGATATCTCCTCTTTCATTTCTGATATTAGTTATTTGTGTTCTCTCTTTTTTTCTTAGTTAGGTTGGCTAGAGGCTTATTGATTTTAATTATCTTTTTAAAGAACTAGTTTTATATTTCATTGATTTCTCTGTTGATTTTCTGTTTTCAATCTCATTGGTTTCTGCTCTCATTTTTATTATTTCTTTTTATCTGCTTTCTTTGAATTTAATTTGTTCTTCTTTTTCTAGTTTTCTAAGATAGAAACTCAGATGATTGTATTTAGAGTTTTCTTCTAATATATGCAAACAATGTTATAAATTTCCCTCTTCTTTTCTAATATATGCACTATTGAATGCATACATTTGGAAGTTATATCTTTTCCTCTAAGCATTACTTTCACTGCATCTTATGAATTTGGGGAAGTTTTATTTCCATTTACATTAAGTTCAAAGTATTTTTTAAGATTTTATTTATTTATTCAACAGAGAGAGATCATAAGTAGGCAGAGAGGCAGGCGGAGAGAGAGAGGAGGAAGCAGGCTCCCCACCAAGGAGAGAGCCCGATGCGGGGCTCGATCCCAGGACCCTGGGATCATGACCTGAGCTGAAGGCAGAGGCTTTAACCCTCTGAGCCACCCAGGTGCCCCAAGTTCAAAGTATTTTTAAAAATTCTCTTGAAATTTCTTCCTTGACTCATATGTTTAGAAATGTTTTGTTTAATCTCCAAGTATGTTGAGATTTCTCAACTATCTTTCTGTATTGATTTCTTTAAGCAATGATCTGAGAGCAGACATATGATTTCTTCTCTTTTTTAGTACATTAAGGTATGTTTTATGGCCTAGAATGTGGTCTATCATGGTGAATTTTCCTATGAGTTTGAGAAGAACATGTATTCTGCCATTGTTAAATGAAGCAGTCTATAGATGCCAATTATGTCCAGTTGGTTGTTGGTGATACTGAATTCAGCTATATCCTTACAGAAATTCTGCCTGCTGCATCTTCCCATCTCTGATAGAGGAATGTGAAGTTTCCAGGTATAAAAGTGTATGTATCTATTTCTCATAGTTCTATAAGTTTTTGCTTCAAGTGTTTTGGTACCATGTTATTATGTGCATACATGTTAAAGATCATTATGTCTTGGAGAACTGATCTCTTTATCTTATTTGTCTTTTATTTTTCTTTTATTCCACCCCCAAATTGCTAGATCTCATATGGTAATTCAGCAATGTGGCAGGATAAAAATTAATACACAGAAATCAGTTGCATTTCTATATACTAACAATGAGACAGAAGAAAGAGAAATTAAGGAATTGATCTCATTTATAATAGCACCCAAAACCTTAAGATACCTCGGAATAAACCTAACCAAAGAGGTAAAGGGACTGTATTCTGAAAACTACAGAAAACTTAGGAAAGAAATTGAGGAAGACACAGAGAAATGGAAAAACATTCCATGATCATGGGTTAGAAGAACCAATACTGTTAAAATGTCTATGCTATCCAGAGCAATATATACATTCAATGTAATCCCTATCAAAATACCACCAACATTTTTCACAGAGCTGGAACAAATAATCCTAAAAAAAAACACACAAAAAAACAAAAAAACAAAACTGAAAATAACCTAATAACCAGAGGAATGTTGAAAAAGAAATTCCACCAAAGCTGGTGGAATCACAGTTCTAGACTTCAAGCTCTATTACAAAGCTGTAATCATCAAGATAGTATGGTACTGGCACAGAAACAGACATATAGATCAATGGAACAGAACAGAGAGCCCAGAAATGGACCCTCAACTCTATGGCCAACTAATCTTCAACAAAACAGTAAAGAATATCCAATGGAAAAAAGACAGTCTCTTCAAAAAATGATGCTGGGAAAACTGGACAGCCACATGCAGAAGAATGACACTGGACCATTTTCTTACACCATTCAGAGATAAAGATAAACTCAAAATGGATGAAAGACATAAGTTGAGACAGGAGTCCATCAAAATCCTACAGGAGAATACAGGCAGCAACCTCTTCAACCTCAGCCACAGCAACTTCTTGTTAAGTCTCCAAATGCAAGGGAAACAAAAGCAAAAAATGAACTATTGGGATTTCATCAAGATAAAAGTACACAACAAAGGAAATAGTCAACAAAACCAAAGGACAACTAACAGAATGGGGGAAAATGTTTACAAATGTCTTATCTGATAAAGGGCTGGTATCCAAGATCTATAAAAAACTTCTCACACTCAACACCCATAAAACAAATAATCGAGGGAAGAAATGGGCAGAAGACATGAACAAACATTTGTCCCAAGAAGACATACAAATGGCCAACAGACAAATGAAAAGATGCTCCACATTACTCAGCACCAGGGAAATACAAATCAAAGCCACAATGAGATAGCACCTCACACCAGTCAGAATGGCTAAAATTAACGAGTCAAGAACTAACAAATATTGACAAGGATGCAGAGAAAGGGGAATCCTTTTACACTGTTGGTGAGAATGCAAGCTGACATCCAATCTGGAAAACAGTATGGAGGTTCCTCAAGACCTTAAAAATAGAGCTACCCTATGAGCCAGCAATTGCACTACTGGGTATTTACCACAAAGATACAAATGTAGTGATCCAAAGGGGCACATGCACCCCAATGCTTATAGCAGCAATGTCCACAATAGCCAAACTATGGAAAGAGCTGAGATGTCCATCAACAGACAGATGGATAAAGAAGATGTGTTTTATGTATATAATGGAATATTATTCAGCAATCAAAAAGAATAAAATCCTACCATTTACATCAAGATGGATAGAACTGGAGGGTATTATACTGAGTGAAATAAGTCAGCCAGAGAAAGACAATTACCATATAGTTTTACTCATATGTGGAATTTAAGAAACAAAACAGAGGATCATAAGGAAGGGAAGAAAACATAAAATAAGATGAAATCAGAGAAGGAGACAAATCATAAGAGACCCTTAAATATAGGAAACAAATTGAAGGTTGCTGGAAGGGAGGTGGGTGGGGGATGGGGTAACTGGGTGATGGGCTTTAAAGAGAGCACATCATGTAATGAGCACCGGGTGTTATATAAAACTGATGATTTTTGCTGGACTCTACATCTGAAACTAATAATGCGCTATATGTTAATTAGTTAAATTTAAAGAAAGTAATTTTAAAAAATAAATTGTAAATGAACACCCATGGCACTCCTATCACAAATGTGAACAATAAGCGGTTCATCTAAATTTAGAAATAAATTTTGTGGATGAAGTTTTTCATGCAGAGAATGATACTTTGAGTCACTAAATATTTATTGGATGATTGGCCTCCAGCTCAAAGCCTGCCCCCTTTCTAACTTTGAAACTTCAAACAAGTTAGTTTATCTCTCTTGGAATAATTTTCTTCAACTTTAAAGTAAGGGGATTAGTTTTTATCCCTTTCCTTTTAATATTTATTGAGAATCAACCATGTGGCAAGTAGTGCATTAAAAGCTATTGCACAAATCATTTCATTTAATCTTCTCTGTAACTCAATGAGGTGAGAATTATCATCCTTATTTTACATGTGAGGCAACAGATATTCTGTAGTTAAGTATTCTAACTTCTTCAAATTTTTGTTTAAAAGCCTATTAGGAAAAACTCTACAACTTGCTTGGAGTAAATAAACTTAAAATAATGTTAGGGTTTGCATTCATACCAGTTTCATTACTGTTACTCCTGTAACATGCTTCTTTAGAAAGTAGATGATTTATCAACTTTACCATTTTCAAAAGGTAAACAATATTGATAAAAATGCCACCTAGATTCAATACTCAATGATTTTAACCTCATTGCTGATTAAATTTCCACTTTTATAATATGAAGTCTTTCTAGGTAAAGGTCACTGGAATAAAGGATAGAATGTCCACTCAGTGAAAATCTTTAATAATTTATTTTGTACTAAAAAACAGTTGGAAAATCATGATGCTTATTGAAGGAGACCCTTCAGAGAACTGTGGGGGGGTTTGTATGTGTGTGTGTTTTTGTTTTTGTTTTTTTGACAGAAGATCTTAAATTAACTAGGTGCTAAAAAGAAAAAAAAGAAGTCTGAAGGAACAAGTTTAAAAGAAGTTCCCCTATAGCCACACTTTAGTAAGGTATAAGGAGAAAAATTAAATTCAGCTTCAGGTTTGGTAGATGACTAAAAGCAGCCTGAATTATAAAAGCAAATCAGTCTCATACCTAGCAAGATAATTTTTGCCACAACTATTAAGGCTAGAGTCTTTCAGGTGAAAAAAAAAATAGAAAGAAAGTTTGTTGTATCATTAGGATACAAATAACATATTAATTAGAATAATAGTTATCATGTCTTAATTAGTAACTGTGCTGTAGGGGTCATCCACACAAAACTTTTCCATAGAACATATATTATAGAATGAGGAGCTCCATTTATAACATAATTTTAGGTGATTATAGATCTTCACTATTTTCCTTCAAAAGAGATTTGTTCTTTCACCCTCTATGTTGAAATTACAATTTTTTAATTAAAAAATATACTTGCAAGTAATAGTTTTTCTGAACTAGAGTTTTGGTTGTGGGAGAACAACTCTAGTCACAAAACAGCAACTACTCAGGAGCAAGTTAGAGCCCATATTGCTGTAGACTGGTGCTTCTCAACTTTGGCTACACACTGAAACCACCTAGAACATTTTTAAAAATTCGAGTGCTCAGAATGCACATATGACAAATTAATCCAGAATCCCTAGGGGAGGGAGCCAGTCATTAGTACTTTTCAAAGCTTCCTACTTTTCCCAAGCTTTGGGAAGCTTCCAACTTCCCAAAGTTGTTTCTAAGGTCAAGAACAACTGCTATAGATAGTTACGACCAGCTTTATTTATTTTCTCTAAGGCCTAAGTCCCATCAGTGTTAACACATTAGTCACTTAAGAGAGATGTTTTCACCATGCCTGAGAGCTGTGTTATCTCAGTTGCAAGAATGTGTTTTAATATATAAATTGGGAGGGTTTTTTTTGTTTTGTTTTTTGTTTTTGTTTTTTGTAGACCTGTAAGTTTCCTTCTAATTTCTACATTCTATGTTGGACATAACAGAATTTGGGAGTACTTCCACCTTGTAATCTCATTTAAGAAGCAAGACCTGTATACATGGTAAAACTGAAGAATAAATTAAGGCAGTTTCTGAGGATTTCCCAATTGCATATTACTCATCTATATAAGTACATTGTAAAAGCTAGAGATTCTTGTGGCATCTTGCCACTCGAGCTGTCACATACCAGGTGAAATTTGACTTAGATCTTGCTTGGAGGACAAATGTGGAATATTTAGTAAAGTAATAATCAGGACAGCAAAAGTTTTCCTAGGCAATTTGTACATACAACCTGAGAAGTTTGTTTGATACACTTCTGTTGCTAGAAGCATCTATAATGACTGAGATTTTAGAGTTTTCAAAATTACTTCAGTGCCACAGGCATTATAGACTACACTTCATGCCTCCAGATGATTGTTAATAGGTGTTATGTCTACATTCCTTTACTATATTGGTGATTGAATAAGCAGTTTGAGGCTATCTTGCCCAGTTGGGTTGGGTCCCCTATAGGGTTTAAATGACTTCCACATTGCCAAAAAGCAGTGATGACTTTGATTGTAATAATTAGGATTCCTGGGTGCCTAGGTGGCTCAGATGATTAAGCATCTAAGCATCTGCCTTCTTTTTGGGTGGTGATCCCCAAGTCCTAGGATGGAGTCCTGTATGGGGCTTCTTGTTTGGTGGGGGGCCTCCTTGTCCCTTTCCCGCTACTGCTACCCCTGCTTGTGTGCACTCTTTCTCTCTATCTGTGAAATAAATAAATAAATAAATAAATCTTTTAAAAAACTAAAAAAAATAGTGCGGTTTACTTCTCAGGAAAATGAAAATGTCCTGTTTCCCAATTTATTCCCCACATTTCAGTAGCTTCTACATGCCTTTCTTCTCTTCAGTAAACCTCAGCAAAGATATCATTTACCAATTCTTTGCAAAAATAACTTATATTAGAAAAGTTTAATGAATGAGTAAATACTTTGGCTTCTAATTATGAGTATTAATAACTTACGCAGTGACATTCTTGGGACTCACTTTCTTAAGCTATAAATTAGAGACCAACTCACAATTCTAACATAATAGATAATGTTCTCAGAATTAAATTTTCAGAAAAAATCTAATGCATGAAAGTTAATAAATAGGACATGTACTTTTATGTAAGGGAACGTTTATACTAAAACATGATAAGCTTCCCTCTCAGTGTCCTCACCACTACATATCCTCAGTATTCATTCTGATTAAAGATGAGAATTCCAGCATGAATGGACAGCATAGATACCTTTAAGATGTTGTTTCAAATGATGCTCAAGGTCCCAGAAAGAATTGTGGTAGATGATTTATGACCAGTCAGTAGCTGGAGATTTTGAAAGAATCAAGCTCATTTTGTACTACCCCACTGTTTCCTGTGTTCTTACCTTTTCTGTAATACGCCTCAAGCTGTGTACACTCAAATACCAAAGTGATGATAGAACTGAATCACTAGTATCATTAACACTTGTCATCAATCAGCCTAGAGAACAAAGTTAGCCTTGGTCTCTTTTGATAACAGCACAATGATTTTGGAAAACATAAAGGCAGAGCATAGGAAGAGTTCACATAATTAACCATGAGTGGAAATGTAGTCATTGTCAAAGAGGAAAGGAGGATAATCTGAAGGTATATATGCATAAGAGTTGTAGAAAAGGAGCAAAAGAACATATGATATTTATGTAGAAGATATATTTATTTTTAATTCCATATACTTCACCTCCCAAATTGATAGTGAAATGAATTGTAACTGAAAAAGAATATCACTATTCAAACGAGGAATAGAAATGATTTTTGAAGGACTGTTAAAAGGATAATTGGAACAAGTCAGAGGTTGTTGTATGAGTTATCTTTCAGAATAATCAGAATTTTTTTTTTTTTTACATAGGGCTTAGGTCTTTAGTTGGCTTCCTTGGAAGTTCTAGCTATTTTATGTTAAGTTGATTAGTCATTCAAAAAAAATGAGGATATCACTGAAAATAGAAGAGTAGAAACTGCATGGCTCCATCTTCTCCAAAACTGATAAGCAGGCAAAAACTTCCAGAATAAACTTTTCAGTGACCTCGGAATCTAGTAAAAAACTTATACTAACCAAGGGAAGACATGGTGAAGGAAGAAGCTGTTGATTTGTAGTAAGAGAGTTTTGCAGCATTTTAAATTGACCACCTACCATCCCCCAAACTCTAGATCATCAGCAGCCATGAGATGACATCTTTCATACAACAGGGAGTATTTGATTGAAACTTAACCTTAAATAATTGTAATTGTGGGTCTCAGCCTGTCTGGAGGCTTGGGCAAAGACTGGGGCAAAAGATTCCTGTTACATCACTTGACTTGGGACAGTTATCCAAGTGGCGTTTGTTAAAATATTTTAAAGACATCAGTATTGGCTAAAGAAGACTGCAGCAAGAGACAAGTGGGACAAGCAGTAGACAGATCAACAGGCCTGGGTTGAAGAAACAGTTTGGGGAAGATGATATATGTATAAACAATGGCTTTTTATAAGTTCCCATGTATATGGGGGAGTTGAAAAAGCCACACACATGCTCAGGGTGATGAATGAATAGAAAAGGCTTGAGAAACCCTAAGCCTTCACCTTTGGCTGACCTTCAAGTTGCATACAAGTAGGAAGTGAATGGTAAGGCAGAGTTGTAAACAGACTACCTTAAGGCAAAGTTGTAAGTGATATGTCTAAGTGTTGCAGAAGTGCTCTGCCACAAAGCAAAGACTGTAAGTATATTTCTTTCTTTTCTTTTCATTTTTTTGTTCATTTTTTTTGGCTCCAGGTATATAGGTTGACTGTCAACATACCAGATGACCACTAAGCTAGTAGAAGAAAGACTTTAGTGACCATGCATGACAAAGAATATAGTATAGAAAACACATTAGACAAGAAAACAAGAACAATCCATAACAAGGAAAAAGAATTTGATCCCAGAGTTGACACACTATAATAGTCAAAAAGTGCATTTTTCACTTGAGGCTGGGAAGGTGGCAGAGTAGGAGGACCATAAGTTTGCTTCACCCCATGATTCAACCAGATAATACTCACATCAATATAAACAGCCCCCAAAATGACCCAAAGACTGGCAGAATGAACTCCACAACTAAAGGCAAAAAGAGGACACATAGAAGGTGGGAGGAAATGTAGAGACACAGTTTGGGAACAAAATGAACCATGACCATCCATGGTCAGAAGGGATCCAGAGTTATTAAGAAGGGTGAGAAACAGATGATCACACTGAGGAGCCCACACAGGGAAGATGAATCCCCATCAGATTTGGCTTTGAAAGTGAGAGGGGATGAATTTTGTGAGTTCTTACAACTGCATTACTTAAAGCCTGGGAAGCAAAAATTTGGCAGGCTCTGCTCTGAGGAAGTCTGCAGTGCATTAAGAAGCTGAGTGCTGGGGCACCTGGGTGGCTCAGTGGGTTAAGCCGCTGCCTTTGGCTCAGGTCGTGGTCTCAGGGTCCTGGGATCTAGCCCCACATCAGGCTCTCTGCTCAGCAGGGAGCCTGCTTCCCCCTCTCTCTGCCTGCCTCTGTGCCTACTTGTGATCTCTCTTTCTCTGTCAAATAAATAAATACAATCTTAAAAAAAGTCTTAAAAAAAAAAAAGAAGCTGAGTGCCCATCCTTAATGAGACAGCACCACAAACAGCTAGCACAGATACAGTGTAGAAGCAGCAGTTTGAAAAACACCTGGGTTACAAGAAAGGTAGAGATTTATTCATCCCAGAGTATGTCCCAGAGAGGCAGGATCACAGGGACACCCCTCCAGGAACAAAGAAGCTAACACAAGGCATTTCTATCCCCTGTCCCCCAGCATAAACACACAACTGCCTGCATAAACCAGTGCAGCACCAACACTTGATACCTAACTTGTTTACACCAAGCCCTGCCCCCCCATCCCTATGTTTTGGCAGATCTGTCCTTCCTAGTCACACTTGTCTCAGTCCTGGCACTTTGGGCCCCCTTTCCTAGAGATAAGTGCAAACCTCACCAGCACCCAATCTCCTGACCCACGCCTTTTGTAGGGCCTCAGTTCTAGCAGTGTTGGCAACAGATCCAGTTTTGAAGCAAAACAATACAATACAATACTAGTTAAAATGTGCCCAACCCAGCCAGGGACCAAACACTGCCCACAATAGGCAAAGAGAGTATCCACAGGCAACTGAAGTGAAGGGAAAAAAGGCCAAGACTCAAAAGCAGAGCATACACAATACACATAGGAGACACTCCCTGAAGTTCCAGGTCCTGGGGAACATGGTACACTGCACTATACAGCACTACAGGACTTATTCTTCATAAGAAGCAGGAAACATAGCTAACTTCCCTAACACAAAGAATCAAACACAGAAAAGTTAGATTAAATGAGGAGACAGAGGAATAGGACCCAAATGCAAGAATAAGAAAAAAACCACAGCAAGAGACTTAAGTGAAACAGATATAAGTAATACACCTGATAGAGGATTTAAAGTAATAATCATAAATATACTCACTGGACTCGACAAAAGAGTAGAGATCATCAGTAAAATCTTAACAAAGAGAAAACATTAAAAAGTTCCAGAGATGAGGAACACAGTAAATAAAATTAAAAATACATTAGATTGAATAAGTAGAAGACTAGCAGAATGAATTGGTGACTTGGAGAAGAGAAAAACAGAAAGTAATAAACAGGGAAAAAATTATGCAATTTGAGAATAGTCTTAGGGAACTCAGTGCAGTCAAGTGTAACAACACTCATATTACAGGGATCCCAGAAGAGGGAGAAAAGGTGTAGAAAATTTATATGAAGAAATAATAGTGGTAAATATGCTAATCTGAGGAAGGAAACTGATATCCAGATCCAGGAGGTACAGAGATTCCCTCCAAAAATCAAGCCAAGTGGTTCCACACCAAGACACATTGCAATTAAAATGGTAAAAAATAGTGATAAGGAAATAATTTTAAAAGCAGCAAAAGAAAAAAGTAACACAAAAGAGAAATCCCATGAGGCTATCAGCATATTTTTCAACAGAAACGTTGCAGGCCAAAGAGAATGGCATGATATATTCAAAGTCCTGAAAGGAAAAAAATCTGCAGCCAAGAATGCTCTATCCAGCAAGGCTATTATTCAGGACAGAAGAAATAGAGTCTCTCAGACAAAAACCGAAGGAGCTCATAATGACTAAACCAGCTGTACAGGAAATATTAAAAGGTGCTCTTAAAATAGAAAGGAAAGACAGTAAGTGAGAGTATGAAAAGTAAAACACACACACACACACACACACACACACACAAAGCAGTAAAAATAAGTATTTCTGTAAAAATCAGCCAATAAGTCAATAGATGTAAAATATGAAACCATATTTAATAAAATAAAAGGATGTAAAATATGATGCCATATCTCTAAAAAATGGAAGAGTAAAGAATGCGTTCAAACTTAAGTGACCATCAATTTAATATAGATTGCTACATGCAGGTGTGATATACAAACCTCATGGTAATCACTAATCAAAACTCAGTAATAGATATGCAAAAAATAAAGGATAAGGAATACAAATACAACACTAATGAAAGCCAACAAACCATGAAAGAGAGCAAGAGAAGAAAGGATCAGAGAAAAACTACAAAACAAGTAACAAAATGGCAATAAACATGCATCTATCAATGATTACTGTGAATATAAAAGGACTAAGTACTCTTATCAAAAGACATAGGGTGACAGAGTAGATTAAAAAAAAAAATAAGACCCATCCATATGTTGCCTACAGAAGCCTCATTTCAGACCAAAGACCTGCAAAATGAAAAATAGGGGATGGTGAAATATTTATCATGCAAATGGATGTAAAAACAAACAAACAAAAAAACCCAACCCTGGGTTAGCAATACTTATATCAGACAAAACAGACTTTAAAACAAAAAGTGTAGCAAGAGACAAAGAAGTAGGCACTTGGGTGACTCAGTCAGTTGGTTGAAGTTGGTTCAGCATATGATCTTGGGGGTCTTAGAATTGAGCTCTGTGTTGGGCTCCCTGCTTAGCGAGGAGTCTGCTTGTCCTTCTCCCTCAAATTAATTCCATGAGACCAGCATTACTCTGATACCAAAATCAGATAAAGACACCATAAAAACAAACAAACAAACAAACAAAAACACTACACCCAATAACCCTGATGAACATGGATGTAAAAATCCCCAACAAAATAATCGCAAACTGAGTCCAAAAATACATTAAAAAAATCATTCACAATGATCTAGTGGGATATATTCCTGGGTTGCAAGGGTGGTTCAACATTCACAAATCAAAGTGATACATCACATCAATAAGAGAAAGGATAAGAACCATACAATCATTTCAAAAGATGCAGAAAATGCATTTGACAAAGTACAATATCCATTCATGATAAAAACCCTCAACAAAGTAGGTTTAGAGAGGACATACCTCAACATAATAAAGGCCATATAACCACAGCTAACATCATTCTCAATGGGGAAAACCAGAGAGCTTTCCCTTAAGGTTAGGAACAAGACAGGGAAGTCTACTCTCACTACTGTTATTTTACATAGTATTGGAAGTCCTGGCTACAGCAATCAGACAGCAAAAAGAAATAAAAGGCATCCAAATTGGCAAGGAAGAAGTAAAACTTACACTATTTGCAGACGACATGATATTCCACATAGAACACTCTAAAGACTCCAGGTCGGAGTCAAGATGGCGGAGAAGTAGCAGGCTGAGACTACTTCAGCTAGCAGGAGATCAGCTAGATAGCGTATCTAAACATTGAAAACACCTACAGATCCAATGGGAGAGCAAAGAGAAGAAGAACATCAATTCTAGAAACAGAAAACCAACCACTTTCTGAAAGGTAGGACTGGCGGAGAAGTGAATCCAAAGCGATGGGAAGATAGACCGCGGGGGGAGGGGCCGGGTCCCAGCAAGCGGCAGAGCAATGGAGCACAAAATCAGGACTTTAAAAAGTCTGTTCCACTGAGGGACATCACTCCAGAGGCTAAACCAGGGTGAAGCCCACGCGGGGTCAGGGTGGCCCCAGGTCCCGCAGGGTCACAGAAGGACCAGGGGTGTCTGAGTGTCACAGAGTTTGCAGGTATTAGAATGGGGAAGCTGGCTACAGAGACAGAGTCGAGGAGTGAGCTCTCAGCTCAGGGTTACCTTGAACCCGTCGCAGGCTGGGTGAGCTCAGAGTGCAGCCAGAGGCCGGGGAGATGGGAGTGATTGGGCTCTTCTTTCTGAGGGCGCACTGAGGAGTGGGGCCCCAAGCTCTCAGCTCCTCCACGCCAGAGACTGGGAGGCTGCCATTTTCATTCTCATCCTCCGGAACTCTATGGAAAGTGTTCAGGGAACAAGCTCCCAAAAGCAAACGCGAGAGGATTACTCAGCCCAGCCCCTGTAAGGGTGGTGCAATTCCACCTGGGGCAAAGACACTTGAGAATCTCTACAACAGGCCCCTCCCCCAGAAGATCAATGAGAAATCCAGCCAGGACCAAGTTCACCTACCAAGGAGTGCAGGTTCAATACCAAGGAGAGCAGCGGAATTCCAGAGGAGGAAAAAGCAAAGCACGGAACTCATGGCATTCTCCCCCTGATTCTTTAGTCTTGCAGTTAATTTAATTTTTTTTCTTCTGCTGCTAATTTTTTTTAACGTTTACCCTTTTCTTTTTTAACCTTTTTAAACTAGTTTATCTAATATATAGATAGATAGATATAGATGATATAGATATAGATATATTTTTAAAATATTTTTTCTTTATTTGTTTTCTTTTTTTGTTTCTTTTTTTTTTTTTATTCCCTTTCTCCCTCCCCACAATTTGGGGTCTCTTCTAATTTGGTTAAAGCATATTTTCCTGGGGTCTTTGTCACCCTTTTAGTACTTTACCTGCTCCTTCATATACTCTTATCTGGACAAATTGACAAGGTGGAAAAATTCACCACAAAAAAACACACAAAAAAACAAAAAAGAACAAGACACAGTACCAAAGGCTAGGGACCTAATCAATACAGACATTGGTAATATATCAGATCTAGAGTTCATAATGACGATTCTCAAGGTTCTAGCCGGGCTCAAAAAAGGCATGGAAGA
Source organism: Mustela lutreola (assembly GCF_030435805.1). NCBI lineage: Eukaryota > Metazoa > Chordata > Mammalia > Carnivora > Mustelidae > Mustela > Mustela lutreola. The sequence goes on along the minus strand of NC_081308.1, from coordinate 105,087,558 downwards.
TATTAGAGAAACCCTCTCGGGAGATATAAAAGCCCTCTCTGGAGAAATAAAAGAACTAGAATCTAACCAAGTTGAAATCAAAAAAGCTATTAATGAGGTGCAATAAAAAATGGAGGTTCTCACTGCTAGGATAAATGAGGCAGAAGAAAGAATTAGTGACATAGAAGACCAAATGACAGAAAATAAAGAAGCTGAGCAAAAGAGGGACAAACAGGGGTGCCTGGGTGGCTCAGTGGGTTAAGCCACTGCCTTCGGCTCAGGTCATGATCTCAGGGTCCTGGGATTGAGTCCCGCATCGGGCTCTCTGCTCAGCAGGGGCCTGCTTCCCTTCCTCTCTCTCTGTGATCTCTTCCCTTCCTCTCTCCTACTGTGATCTCTCTTTGTCAAATAAATAAATAAAATCTTAAAAAAAAAAAGAGGGACAAACAGCTACTGGACCATGAGGGGAGAATTCAAGAGATAAGTGACACCATAAGACGAAACAACATTAGAATAATTGGGATTCCAGAAGAAGAAGAAAGAGAGAGGGGAGCAGAAGGTATAATGGAGAGAATTATTGGAGAGAATTTCCCTAATATGGCAAAGGAAACAAACATCAAAATCCAGGAGGTGCAGAGAACCCCCCTCAAAATCAACAAGAATGCGTCCAAACCCCGTCACCTAATAGTAAAATTTACAAGTCTTAGTGACAAAAAGAAAATCCTGAAAGCATCCCGGGAAAAGAAGTATGTAACATACAATGGTAAAAATATTAGATTGGCAGCAGACTTTTCCACAGAGACCTGGCAGGCCAGAAAGAGCTGGCATGATATATTCAGAGCACTAAATGAGAAAAACATGCAGCCAAGAATACTATATCCAGCTAGGCTAGCACTGAAAATAGAAGGAGAGATAAAAAGCTTCCAGGACAAACAAAAACTGAAAGAATTCGCAAACACCAAACCAGCTCTACAGGAAATATTGAAAAGGGTCTTCTAAGCAAGGAGAGAGCCTAAACCTAGTAGATCAGAAAGGAACAGAGACAATATACAGTAACAGTCACCACACAGGCAATACAATGGCACTAAATTCATATCTCTCAATAGTTACTCTGAATGTTAATGTGTTAAATGCTCCAATCAAAAGACACAAGAGTATCAGAATGGATAAAAAAACAAAACCCATCTATATGTTGCCTACAAGAAACCCATTTTAGACCCAAAGACACCTCCATATTTAAAGTGAGGGGGTAGAAAACAGTTTACCATGCTAATGGACATCAGAAGAAAGCAGGGGTGGCAATCCTTATATCAGATCAAATATAAGATTTTAAGCCAAAGGCTATAATAAGAGATGAGGAAGAACACTATATCATACTCAAAGGGTCTGTCCAACCAGATCTAACAGCTTTAAATATCTATGCCCCTAATGTGGGAGCAGCCAACTATATAAACCAATTAATAACAAAATCAAAGAAACACATCAACAATAATACAATAATAGTAGGGGACTTTAACACTCCCCTCACAGAAATGGACAGATAATCCAAGCAAAAGATCAACAAGGAAATAAAGGTCTTAAATGACACACTGGACCAGATGGACATCACAGATATATTCAGAACATTTCCTCCCAAAGCAACAGAATACACATTCTTCTCTAGTGCACATGGAACATTCTCCAGAATAGATCACATCCTTGGTCCTAAATCGGGTCTCAACCGGTATCAAAAGATTGGGATCATTCCCTGCATATTTTCAGACCAAAATGCTCTGAAGCTAGAACTCAATCACAAGAGTAAATTTGGAAAGAACCCAAATACATGGAGACTAAACAGCATCCTTCTAAAGAATGAATGGTCAACCAGGAAATTAAAGAAGAATTGAAAAAATTAATGGAAACAAATGATAATGAGAACATACTGGTTCAAAATCTGTGGGACACAGCAAAGGCAGTCCTGAGAGGAAAATATATAGCGGTACAAGCCTTTCTCAGGAAATAAGAAACGTCTCAAGTATACAACCTATCCCTACACCTAAAGGAGCTGGAGAAAGAACAAGAAAGAAATCCTAAACCCAACAAGAGAAGAGAAATCATAAAGATCAGAGCAGAAATCAATGAAATAGAAACCAAAAAAACAATAGAACAAATCAAGGAAAGTAGGAGCTAGTTCTTTGAAAGAATTAATAACATTGCAAAACCCCTGGCCAGACTTATCACAAAGAAGAGAGAAAGGACCCAAATAAATAAAATCATGAATGAAAGAGGAGAAATCAAAACTAACACCAAAGAAATACAGACAATTATAAGAACATATTATGAGCAACTCTACGCCAACAAATTTGACAATCTGGAAGAAATGGATGCATTCCTAGAAACATATAAACTACCACAACTGAGCCAGGAAGAAATAGAAAGCCTGAACAGACCCATAACCAGTAAGGAGATTGAAACAGTCATCAAAAATCTCCAAATAAACAAGAGTCCAGGGCCAGACGCCTTCCCAGGGGAATTCTACCAAACATTTAAAGAAGAACTAATCCCTATTCTCCTGAAACTGTTCCAAAAAATAGAAATGGAAGGAAAAATTCCAAACTCATTTTATGAGGCCAGCATCACCTTGATCCCTAAACAAGACAAGGATCCCATCAAAAAAGAGAACTACAGACCAATATCCTTGATGAACACAGATGTGAAAATTCTCACCAAAATACTAGCCAATAGGATTCAACAGTACATTAAATGGATTATTCACCACGACCAAGTGAAATTTATTCCAGGGTTGCAAGGTTGGTTCAACATCCACAAATCAATCAATGTGATACAACACATTAATAAAAGAAAGAACAAGAACCATATGATACTCTCAATAGATGCTGAAAAAGCATTTGACAAAGTATAGCATCCCCTCCTGATCAAAACTCTTCAAAGTGTAGGGATAGGAGGCACATACCTCAATATTATCAAAGCCATCTATGAAAACCCCACCACAAATATCATTCTCAATGGAGAAAAACTGAAAGCTTTTCTGCTAAGGTCAGGAACATGGCAGGGATGTCCATTATCACCACTGCTATTCAACACAGTACTCGAAGTCCTAGCCTCAGGATTCAGACAACAAAAGGAAATTAAAAGCATCCAAATCAGCAAAGAAGAAGTCAAACTATCACTCTTCACAGATGATATGATACTATATGTGGAAAACCCAAAAAACTCCACTCCAAAACTGCTATAACTCATACAGGAATTCAGTAAAGTGTCAGGATATAAAATCAATGCACAGAAATCAGTTGCATTTCTCTACACCAACAACAAGATAGAAGAAAGAGAAATTAAGGAGTCAGTCCCATTTACAGTTGTACCCCAAACCATAAGATACCTACAATAAACCTAACCAAAGAGGCTAAGAATCTATACTCAGAAAACTATAAAGTACTCATGAAAGTATTAGAGGAAGACACAAAGAAATGGAAAAATGTTCCATGCTCCTGGATTAGAAGAAAAAATATTGTGAAAATGTCTATGCTACCTAAAGCAATCTACATATTTAATGCAATTCCTATCAAAATACCATCCATATTTTTTCAACAAAATGGAAAAAATAATCCTAAAATTTATATGGAACCAGAAAAGACCTCAAACAGCCAAAGGAATATTGAAAAAGAAAGCCAAAGTTGGTGGCATCACAATTCCGGACTTAGAGCTCTATTACAAAGCTGTCATCATCAAGACAGCATGGTACTGACACAAAAACAGACACATAGATCAATGGAACAGAATAGAGAGTCCAGAAATAGTCCCTCAACTCTATGGTCAACTAATCTTCGACAAAGCAGTAAAGAACGTCCAACAGAAAAAAGACAGCCTCTTCAATAAATGGTGTTGGGAAAACTGGACAGCCACATGCAGAAAAATGAAATTGGACCATTTCCTTACACCACACATGAAAATAGACTCAAAATGGATGAAGGACCTCCATGTGAGAAAGGAATCCATCAAAATCCTTGAGGAGAACACAGGCAGCAACCTCTTTGACCTCAGCCACAGCAACATCTTCCTAGGAACAACGCCAAAGGCAAGGGAAGCAAGGGCAAAAATAAACTTGGGATTTCATCAAGATCAAAAGCTTTTGCACAGCAAAGGAAACAGTTAACAAAACCAAAAGACAAGTGACAGAATGGGAGAAGATATTTGCAAACAACATATCAGATAAAGGGCTAGTGTCCAAAATCTATAAAGAACTTAGCAAACTGAACACCCAAAGAACAAATAATCCAATCAAGAAATGGGCAGAAGACATGAACAGACATTTCTGCAAAGAAGACATCAGATAGCCAACACACACATGAAAAAGTGCTCCACATCCCTCAGCATCAGGGAAATACAAATCAAAACCACAATGAGATATCACCTCACACCAGTCAGAATGGCTAAAATTAACAAGTCAGGAAATGACAGATGCTGGCGAGGATGCAGAGAAAGGGGAACCCTCCTACACTGTGGGTGGGAATGCAAGCTGGTGCAACCACTCTGGAAAACAGCATGGAGGTTCCTCAAAATGTTAAAAAGAGAGCTACCCTATGAGCCAGCAGTGGCACTACTAGGTATTTACCCTGAAGATACAAATGTAGTGATCGAAGGAGCATGTGCACCCGAATGTTTATAGCAGCAATGTCTACAATAGCCAAACTATGGAAAGAACCTAGCTGTCCATCCACAGATGAATGGATAAAGAAGATGTCGTATATATACACAACGGAATATTATGCAGCCATCAAAAGAAATGAAATCTTGCCATTTGCGATGACATGGATGGAACTAGAGGGTATCATGCTTAGCGAAATAAGTCAATCGGAGAAAGACAACTATCATATGATCTCCCTGATATAAGGAAGTGGAGATGCAACATGGGGGGGTTAAAGGGGTAGGAGAAGAGTAATGAAACAAGATGGGATTGGGAGAGAGACAAACCATAAGTGACTCTTAATCTCACAAAACAAACTGAGGGTTGCTGGGGGGAGGGGGGTTGGAAGAGTGGGGGGGCGGTTATGGACATTGGGGAGGGTATGTACTATGGTGAGTGCTGTGAAGTGTGTAAACCTGGTGATTCACAGACCTGTACCCCTGGGGATAAAAATACATTATATGTTTATTAAAATTTAAAAAAAAATTTAAAAAAAGAATACTCTAAAGACTCTAGAAAAACTAGAACTGATAAATGAATTCAGTAAAGTTACAGGATATACAATTAGTGTATAGAAATCCATAGCATTTCTATACACCAAAAATGAAGCACAGAAAGAGAAATTAAGAAAAAAATAACATTTCAAAATCCACCCAAGGGGGGATTTTGTGGGTTAGTGGGTGGCTCAGTGGGTTAAGCTTCTGCCTTTGGCTCAGGTCATGATCTCAGGGTCCTGGGATGGAGGCCTGCATCAGTCTCCCTGCTCAGCACAGGAAGCCTTGTATGGAACCACAAAAGACCCTGAAGAACCAAAGCAACATTGAAAAAGAAAAGCAAAGCCAATGGCATCACAATTCTAGACTTCAAGTTATGTTACAAAGGTGTAGTAATTAAAACAGTATGGTACTAGCAACAAAAATAGACACATAGATCAATGAAGAGAATAAAAAAATCTATGATGAAACCCACAATTATATGGTCAATTACTCTTCAACAAAGCAGGAAAGAATATCCAATGGGGAAAATAAAAACTTTCTGAAAAATTATTTTGGGAAAATTGGACAGCAACATGGAAAACAATGAAACTGGACCACTTTCTTATACACACACACACACACACAAATTCCAAATGGATGAAAGACTTAAATGTGAGACCTGAAACCACAAAAATCCAAGGAAGAACGTAGGCAGTAATTTCTCTGACATAGGCTTTAGCCTCTTTTATCTACATAGGTTCCCTGAGACAAGGGAAACAAAAGCAAAAATAAACTATGGGGACTATATCAAAACAAAAAGCTACTGCACAATGAAGGAAACTATCAACAAAACTGAATGGTAACCTAAAGAATGGGAGATGATACCTGGAAATGAATATCCTATAAATGGTTAATATTCAAAATATTACACAAATCAACACCCAACTTACACAAATCAACACCCAAGAAAGAAATAATCTAATTTAAAAATGGGCAGAAGACATGAACAGACATTTCTCTAAAGGAAATATCCAGATGGCCAACATACACGTGAAAAGATATTCCTCAGTGTGCCTGGGTGGCTCAGTCATTAAGTGTCTGCCTTTGGCTCAGGTCATGATCCGAAGGTCCTGGAATCAAGCCCCACATCAGGCTCCCTGCTCAGTGGCAGGCTTGCTTCTCCCTCTCCCACCCCCCCCCCCCCCGCTTGTGTTCTCTCTCTCGCTTTCTCTCTGTCAGATAAATAAAATCTTTAAAAAAAAAAAAAAAGAAAAGATATTCATCATCATTCACCCTCAGGAAAATGCAAATCAAGACTACAATGAGATGTTACCTCACACCTGTTAAGAATGGCTAAACACAAGAAACAACACGTGTTGGTGAGGATGTTAAGAAAAAAGAACCCTGGGGCGCCTGGGTGGCTCAGTGGGTTAAGCCGCTGCCTTCGGCTGGGGTCATGATCTCAGGGTCCTGGGATCGAGTCCCACATCGGGCTCTCTGCTCAGCAGGGGGCCTGCTTCCCTTCCTCTCTCCTACTGTGATCTCTCTCTGTCAAATAAATAAATAAAATCTTTAAAAAAAAAAAAAAAGAAAGAAAAAAGAACCCTACTGCACTGTTGGTGGGAATGCAAACTAGTGTAGCCACTCTGGAAAAGAGTGTGGAGGTTCCTCAAAAAGTTAAAAATAGAACTATCCTATGATCCAGCAATTGCACTACTGGGTATTTATCTAAAGATACAAAAACACTAATCAAAAGGATATATGTACCCCTATGTTTATAGCAGCACTATTTATAATAGCCAAGATATGGAAACAGCCCAAGAATTCACTGATTAATGAATGGATAAAGAAGATGTATTATGTATATAAATAATGGAATATTACTGAGCCATAAAAAAGAATGAAATCTTGCCATTTGCAATGACATGGGTGGATCTGGAGAGTATAATGCTAAATGAAATAAGTCAGTCTGAGAAAGACAAACACCTCATGATTTCACTCATATATGGAATTTAAGAAACAAAACAAATGAACAAAAGGGGGAAAAAAAGAGACCAAGAAATAGTGTCTTAACTAGAGAGAATAAATTGACAGTTTCTAGATAGAAGGTGGGTGGGGGAGGATTAAATAAGTGATGGGGATTAAGGAATGACTTGTTGTGATGAGCAGGGGGTGATTAAAATGGAACTTAAAAAAATTTAAGCTACTATATAATCCAGCAATGTGTATACATCCAAAGGAATTGAAGTCAGGATCTTGAAGATATATCTCTACTTCTATGTTGATTGCAGCATTTTTAGACAAGACATGGAAGCAACCTAAATGTCCATTCATGGACAAATGGATAAGGCAAAGTGATATAAATACTATTCAGTCTTGGAAAGGAGGAAATCCTACCATTTGTGACAATATAGATAAAACCTGGAGGAAATTATGCTAAATGAAATAAGCCAGATGCAAATTTATAAATACTGTATGATACCATTTACATGAGCAATCTAAAATATTCATACTTATAGAAGCAAAGAGTAGAATGATGTTTGCCAGGTTGTGAGGCAAGGAGGAAATGAAGAGGTATTAATCACAAGTATAAAATTTCAATTATGTAAAATGACTAAGTCCTAGAGATCTACCATACAGCATAGTACCTGGAGTTAAAAATTTTGTATTGTGTATTTAAAAACTTGCTAAGATGGTCAGTCTTATGTTAGGTGTTCTCATCACAAAAAATAATAATAAATAAGGACTGTGGGAGGAAACTGTTGGAGGTGATGGATATATTTATGGCATAGATTGTGATGAAGGTTTCATGGATGCATATTTGTATTCAAACTTATCAAGTTGTATACATAAAATATGTATAAGTTTGTGTAAGTCAATCATACCATAATAACGTGATTCTTAAAAAAGAACAGATTGAGTTCTATGAACATGCAACAGATTTTAGAAAAAAAAAAAAACTCAGAATAAGATTGAGAATGTATCCATTTCAGAAGAACAGGTATCCACCCTGAAGCAGTTTGGAGGCTCTGAGAAAAGTAGAAGCTGATGTAAACATATAGGAGAAACCCTATTTTACTTTTCCCTCATACTCAATTCAGAGAGAAAGCTTGGTTAGATGATGTTTTACAGGTAGGGAATTGTACCAGGAAATCCAGATTCCAGCCAAAGAACATCCACAGATTAGTTGTATGACTTGAAGAAAGAAATTTAACTTCTTTATCACTTAGTTTACACATTTAGCTAGTAGGTATATTAATGACTTTTAAAACAATAAGTTTATTGTAAAAAGAAAGGAGATTATAAGTGAGAATATCTATTGTAACACATTAAAACTTTAAACAAATGCATGCTAGCACTTTAATATTAGTCTAAGATGACAAAATGTTTAATTCTTTTGCTCTGTGTAATCAGATGTCTGTGGTTATTAACAGTCTATAACAATGATGTTTCCTGAATACTTGAAGGTCATAGATACAATCCAGCAGTCAGGTGGAATAGAAAACTCTCATCTCCTTTATAGTGGTTTATTTTCAGTTCAGAGCACCTAAAACTGGACAGCATTCAGCCCCTGAAATGCAAGGGACTGAGCCAAGTATAAAAGTCCTCCTCTAGTTCAGCAGTTTACTGCTTTTATTTGGTCAATTTTTTCATTTACTGTCAATCATTCTCATATTTCAGGAAAGTAAATAGGAAGGGGTTTTGCAAAGGAGTTCTTCAACTTTGCAGTGTTGGAATCCCTATTCAAGTACATACTGATCTGATGCAATCTCAGCAGGCAACAATATTCAGAAAATGTAGGCTCTATTCACAGTCATCATTTAGTTTAGATGAAATTACAGTGAAAAACAATGAACGAAAAACCCAAAACAAAAAGAGGCTATGTGGCGGTTTCTTTGCATATTGTGTGGATATGGACAAACTATTGCTATTATTTTGTGTACAAATATTGATTGGCTATTTTAATGTTATACTAATAGAGAAAATAAGCACAACAAATGACTCTGAAACTATACTGAGTTCAACAAACACTTCTTGAGTGCTTTACACTTCCAGACACCATGCTAGGTACTTGAGATGCAAAGAAAAATAATTTTTTTTTAATATTTGAGGAAATTCCATTTAGTGAATCTATTTCATTGTCAGTGATAAACATAATGATAAAGGCATTTTCCTCACTTGTAATATAGAAAAATCACCTTTAGAGAATTCTTGTTATCCCATGCAAGCATTATAAGAGACTTCAGTTATTTTTCTTAGCATAAGTCAATCATCTATTCTGCTACCCAGGCTCAAATCTTGAGTTTCATCTGTGGCAACTGGAATTTTTATGCACAGGGAAGATTCAAATTCTGTCTATTCTTTCTTCATGCAAGTTTTTATATTTGTACTTTCACTTATATGTTTTTGAATGGGGCTTTTGGGTATCAAACACAGAAGGTTAACTCAATCATATGTTTGAGTCCAGGGCACACAATCACCACTGTTAGACTCTTCTTTGGTTTTATTACGCTCTTGCTTTCTTTTTCTCTTTCTTCCTACCTTCCTTGATTTCACCGTTTATTCTTTCATCCTATAGGCATTTAACTTTAATGCCACTCTTTCTCTGTAACTGGTTCATATTGCATGCTTTGCACTTAAATGTTATTTATAATAAATTTTATTGTTTCATATTTTTTAAATCAATAGTGTATTTTAAGGATCAATTAGGTTGTTATTTGACTTTTAGTTCATTATTTCTGATTGATGCATAGTATTATATGGTACTTGACTGAATAAGTAAATTTTACTTATTTCCTCAGATAATGGAAGCCTAAGTTGCCATTCATTCTGCTTCCACAAGTAATGCTGTGATATATATCTCTGTATGAGACCTTTCTCGGTCTGTGTAGCTGATAATGTTGGGTATTAAATTTATTGATATGGAAATATTTCTCCCTGCCTGGGGCTTATTTTTTAATTCTTTTAAAGTTGTTCTTTCTAGAGCAGAAGTTTTTAACTTTAATGAATTCTGATTTATCAATTTCTCTTTTATGGATTATGCTTTAGATCTCATGTCTAGGAAATGTAACTAACCCAAGACCACAGGGGAGCCTGTGTGGCTCAGTGGATCAAGCCTCTGCCTTCAGCTCAGGTCATGATCTCAGGGTCCTGGTATTGAGCCCCGCATCGGGCTCTCTGCTCAGCAGGGAGCCTGCTTCCCCCTCTCACTGTCTGCCTTTCTGACTACTTGTGATTTTTCTCTCTGTCAAATAAATAAAATCTTCAAAAAAATAACCAAAGACCACAAAGATTTTCTTCCATGATTTTTCTATTCCACTTTTTTTGGGGGGGGGGGTTTACTTTAGTTCCTTTACATTTCTGTACACAGTTTAGAATCAACTCGACAATTTTTATGATAAAAAACAGTTAATATTTTGTTTGGGATTGTCAGAAATTTATAGAAGAATTTGGAGAGAATTAACATCTTAACAATATTAAGTCTTCCAAACCATAAATAAGGTGTATTTCTATTTATTAAGGCATTCTTTATCTCAATAATGGTTATATTTTGCTTTTCAGTGTACAACTATTTCACATCTTTTGTCAGATTCATTGATAAATATTTGATTTTTGATACAATTGTAAATGTTCTATTTGTAATTTCAGTAGCCACTTGCTTTTTGCAATTATATAAAAAACAAATGATTTTTGTATTTGACCTTTTATCCTTCAACCCTGCTAAGCTCACTTACTTGTTTTAATAGCTTTTCTGTAAATTATATTAGATTTTCAACACAGTAACTATGTCACCTGCAAATAGATATTTTTATTTCCCCTTTCAAGGTGCATGACTTTTATTTCTTTTTCTTGCTTGATTGCACTATTGTTTAATATTCAAAACAATATATTGTAATATAATATATAATATATATAATATATAATATAATACATATATAAAATAATATAATATATAATACAATATATACTATATATTATATAGTATATACAGGAGATTATATATACTTTATATAGTACACTATATAAAGTATATAAAGTATATATATATACACTCTATACTATATAAAAGTATAAAGTATACTATATAAAGTATATAGTATACTATATAAAGTATATATAATCTCCTGTATATACTGTATAATATATATTATATAATGTATAGTATTATATATTATATTATATTTTATATTATTTTATATATAGTATATATACTTTATATATACTTTATATAGTATATATTCTATATAAAGTACATATATAAAATATATACTTATATAATATATATAATCTCCTGTATTATATATATATATATATTATAATCTCCTGTCTATATTGTATAGATATTTTGCTCATTGACAGTCTTATTCCTTTAGCCCTTTGGACATGTCATTTCACTGCCTTCTGACACTCATCATTTCTGATGAGAAGTTAGGGTAAGTCATGAAACCCAGTAAATTTGCTCTCAGAGAGAACTTTGGTAGAACTATGGTAGAACTATGGAGTCAACTGAGCTATGGGCAGGGTATAGGAGCCACACAGACAAGAATGTCACATAATCCCACTCACACACAGTTCTTACTCAAGATTTGGTGTTGTTTTTTTTTCTTGAATAAATACTTTTAAATTTGTCTTATGCTTTTGTTGAGTTATAGAGCTCTGAAATCGTGGTTCCTCCTGATTTTGTCCAGTTTAATTGATGCTTTCCGTGGGGAGAATTTATCAAACTTTTAAGTTACTGTAGGGGAAATACTACCTCCCCATTGACTATTTTTCTTCCTTGCAGTGACAGCAGGAAGCTAATTGTCTGCCTATGTATATGTGGGAGAGAAAAACAAGGCAGACATTAAAAAACAAAGCCAAACAAAAACTCTCTTTCTTACTTTCTCTCCTACCAATGGTTTGAACTTTAACTCTTAATGAGCTCCTTCTCCTTTACCCATCCCCTCCAACCTATGACACAGTCAATTTCTACCCTGCTGCTGAATTTTCACAGGTGGTATTAATTTAATAGATTCATCAAGCCACCTCTGGTATTTTTAGGTTTTGATTTTGGTTTGTGGGTTTCTATTGTTTCATGGTAGGAAGCCAGCAACCAATGGTAGTTAACCATTCTATCACAGATCTGATTCTTTGCTTTTTTCTTAGCAGTCTTATTGCCTCTAGCTGACTACAACCTTCATTATCATCTTCCCAGACTATTATATCTACATCCTACTCAATTTTCATGCTTTCTATTTCTGCTACTTCAATCTGTATTAAGTACTGCCAAGAAATTACTCATACTAAAATCCTTCCTTGCAGACGTCATTGTTGAGAAGTTTAGGTGGATTATTTTAGGTCCATTATGAGGTAGTGATCACTAAGGAATATCTACCTTGGCTAATTATTCCCCCATTTTGTTCTACAGACTAGGGACTATTATAGCCACTCAAAATGTTAATTTCCATATCAAGGAATATAAGAATCAGGAAAAATTTAGTATTCTATTTTACAAGTTGCTAGATAAGATTTATGTACCTTGTTTGCCAGATTGTGCAAAGGAAAGGGATATACATGGCATTACTAAGGCAATGATTAGTAAGACTGTAGATCAAAATATCCTCTCAGAGCTTTTGCCCAACAGTAGTATGAGACCCCTGAGGATAAATACATCCTAATTAGGAGAAAACACTTGCTCCTCACACCATTCCTGAAAACATTTTTCCTTCATTCTTTACACATTGACTTCTGCTTATTGCATAGAACATACTTTGTGTTTTTCTAACCTAGGGACTTTGCAGATACTCTCCTCACCAGGAGTGCACTTCATGCTTCTTTATAGTGCAGAGAATTGACAGTGAAACTCCCTCATTTGTCTTCAGTGCAATGCAGTTACTGAATTATGACCAAAAAACCTCAAAAATTGCAAGCTAAAGATAATATTAATAATGCAAACATACTTGAAACACAGAAAATGACAACTTTCCTATTGCTTATAGAACCTCTTCATCAGCCAGTTAGGTGGTAAAAAGTAATGAAAATCTGATCAGCTCTTATAAGTCAGTCAAATTGTTAGAAATGTCAACCAGGGGCACGTGGGTGGCTCAGTGGGTTAAGCCTCTGCCTTCAGCTCGGAGTCGTGATCTCAGGGTCCTGGGATCGAGCCCCGCATCAGGCTCTCTGCTCTGCGGGAGCCTGTTTCTCCCTCTCCCTGCCTCTCTGCCTACTTGTGATCTCTCTCTCTCTGTGTCAAATAAATAAAATCTTTAAAAAATAGAAATGTCAACAAGATTCTTAAAAAGTGAATATATATCCACTACTCTTAATGATAACATTGTCCCAAATGTAATGATGTAGATGTTTCAAATGTTTATTAGTTAATGTTAGTAGGAGGATACCACATTTGCAGACACTGGAAAAATAAGCAAACAGAACACAAATACATAATTCTATAATATTTTTAGCTAAGTTAAAAGTTATGAGATATTTAATCTAATAATTTATAATGTGTTTCAATCAAAGTAAGTTCTTTAAAATATTTAAAGAGGGTCAGCTGGGTGGCTCAGTTGGTTAAACATCTGCCTTCAGCTCAGGTCATGATCCCAGCATCCTGGGATTGAGCCCCACATCAGGCTCCATGCTCAGTGGAAAGTATGCTTCTCCTCTCCCTCTGCCCGTACCCCTTCCTCATGCACATTTTCTCTCTCTCAAATAAATAAAATTTTAAAAATAAAATAAAATACTTAAATAAATAGACAAAACAGTGGCAGTGTTGTCCAAAAATAATTGAGAGACACTATAGGTAAATGATATTAATAGTGAAACAATGGTTTAGTTACAAATAACTCTATTAAAAGAATCAAATTTCTTTCTTTTTTAAAGTCTTTCTTTAAATTCCAGTTAGTTAACATACAATGTAATACTAGTTTCAGGTGTACAACACAATGACCCAACTCCTGTGTACTATACCTGGTGCAAATCACAAGTGCAGTCCTTAATCCTCCACCTCCCTTCTGGTAACCATCAATTTGCTCTTTAGAGCTAAAAGTCTGTTTCTGATTTGTATCTCTCTCTTTTTGGCTACTTGTTCATTTGTTTTCTTTCTTAAATTCCACATATGAGTGAAATCAGATGGTATTTGTATTTCTCTGATTTATTTTGCTTAGTATAATACTCTCTAGATCCAACCATGTCATTGTAAATGGCAAGATTTCATTCTTTTTATGACTGAGTAATAGTCTACTATATATATAATATATAAAATATAATAATTATATAATATTTATATAATTATATATAATATAAATTATATAGTTATATATTTAGATACTGTATATAATGTATATATAATTACATATAATTATATTATATAAATATATAATTATTATATTGTATATATAACAATTATATAGATAGATAGATAGATAGATATAATCACCTCTTCTTTATCCATTCATACACCAGTGAACACTTGGGCTGTTCCCATAATTTGGCTATTGTAGATAATGCTGTTATAAACATTGGGGTAGATGTATCCCTTTAAGTTAGTATTTTTGTACTCTTTGGATAAATACCTAATAGTGCAATTGTTGGATCATAGGGTAGTTCTATTTTAATTTTTTGAAGAAATTCTGTACTGTTTTCCAGAGTGGTTATACCAGTTTGCATTCCCACCAACAGTGCAAGAGGGTTCCTTTTTCTCCACATCTTCACCAATACATTTCTTGCATTGTTGATTTTAGCCATTCTGACAGGTTATTAGAAGAATAAAAGTTATTTTATGAATCACTATTTACCAGTCTATTTGAAAAATATATCAACTTTTACTGGATGATGTACATTATTAAAATTGATTTAAGGGGGGAGGGGGGTTGGAAGAAGGGGGGTGGGGTTATGGACACTGGGGAGGGTATGTGCTTTGGTGAGTGCTGTGAAGTGTGTAAACCTGACGATTCACAGACCTGTACCCCTGGGGATAAAAATATATGTTTATAAAAAATAAATTATTTTAAAAAATTGATTTAAAATAGAAGTTAGAAAATATAATTAAACATAAAATACCTTTTATAATAGTATCACAGAATATAAAGTATCTGAAAAAAATCTCAACTGAAAGGTGTGCATGGTTTCTAAAGGCAACATTACTAAATAGTCTTGAGGTAGAGAACCTGCTCCAGGAAGAGGACTATCACCATAGATAACTACATAATAGTGTGAACTAAGTATGGTAGTCAGGGAGGAATCTAGCAAGGCCTGTTTGATCAAAGTCCTCTATGTCCCATTGTTTCTGAGTGGCCCAGCAAAAACTGGTTTACCAAACATTTACTTTTTTTCATCTTGTTGTGAATTGCATTCCTTCCCCTCAAAGTCCCAAACCCCTACCCCCTTCTCTTTAATTCAGAATGACAAATATACATCATTCTGCCTGTCTTTGGAATTTTCATGTCTGTGTGGATTTCCCTTACATATGAAAATAAATTTTATTTTTTCCTGTTAATCTATCCCACGTTAATATAATCCTTAGTCCACCTAAAAGACCCTGAATGGGACAGATAATCCTTGCTCTTTGACAACTCTAAAATTTACAAGAAAACTATTATAATTAAGAACATGTGACAGTTATAGTTAAGGAACTATATTAAGGAACAAAAGAATAGGTTAGAGAACTTTGAAACAGACTCATTCATTTTATATAATTCTATAACATAGGTAAAAAGGGTAAATCTCACAGAATTTAATTCAGCACAACAATCTTTTTTATAAAATTTAAAACTTAAATTACATAATATTCCACATGGGCATCCATAGTACTCTTATGGAACACACACACACAGAGGTTAGCTTTTGCTTTGCAAGGATCTGATGTGCTTGCATTTGGTCACCCATAACCTAAATAAC
The DNA here is from genome assembly GCF_030435805.1 of Mustela lutreola. Lineage (NCBI taxonomy): Eukaryota > Metazoa > Chordata > Mammalia > Carnivora > Mustelidae > Mustela > Mustela lutreola. The sequence continues at coordinate 105,071,541 of NC_081308.1, read as the reverse complement.
ACCAGTTCCCAATGACACAGTTTAAATTTGTTGCCAAGGTAAATCAACTATAAATAATTACAAAAAGTATAAGCTTTCCTGCTAGCTCTTCACCCCACAAATCACTAGGTAAATAGCAAAAGCACATTACAATTAGTAATCAATCATGCCACATCTTTCGAAGAAAGACATATTTTATTCAGTTCATGCACAGACAACAAAATGTGCAGTTGTGTTGCCTCTGTCTCCCAATTAAAAATCCATATAATGGGCTCCTGGGTGGCTCAGAGGGTTAAAGCCTCTGCCTTCGGCTGGGGTCATGATCCCAGGGTCCTGGCATTGAGCCCTGCATCGGTCTCTCTGCTCAACAGGGAGCCTGCTTCCCTTCCTCTCTCTCTCTCTGCCTGCCTCTCTGCCTACTTGTGATCTTTGTCTGTCAAATAAATAAATAAAATCTTTTTTAAAAATCCATGTAACATTTTATAAAAATGGACAGTCAAAAGAGGAAATCAGCCTAACAGAAATTAAAGTACAGCAAAGAAACAAAAGTGATAAAAATAGAAGTGATAAAAATGAAATTGAATGTGATGAGAAGATTTGAAAATGGTGATGGCAAAGACAAAAAGGAAGACGTTCTGATAGAAAGAGAGAGCAAGTTTGCCAGAACTTGCAATTTGGCAGAAACTAGTCTTTTTTTGTACATAATAGAAAGATTTCTCATATATTCCTACCCTTCACAGAAACTAGAAAAAATGTGTAATGCATGGTAGATATTTAGCTAAATAGTTATTAATGAAAAACACTGTAGAATATTGTGAAAATTCTCACAGATCCTGTCTACTCAATTAACACTATCATCTAGAGTTTCATTCAACTTTCTACAAACATTAATTAAGCTCTTCCTATGCCAGACAACATTGTAGGGATTATGTTATACCCAAAGATTAAAAAAATAAATAAATAAAACAAGTAAAAAAGCCTGGGCCCTCCTGAGGCTCATATTCTAGTGGGAATACACAAATAATAAATGGAGTAAGTAAATTATGTAGTATGCTCTAGGCGATAAGTGCCACAGAGGGGAGTGGGGGCAATGTAAGAAGGAAGAACAAGTGTTGAAGGATGGAATGAAATTTCAAATAGATGGTTAGGGCTCATATTACTGATGTAACCTTTGCATGAAAGTGGTGACAGGAAAGTTCATGCAGATATCTGGAAAAAGATTCCAGGCAAAGGGAACAGCAACTGCAAAGGTATGGAAATGGGAATGTTTGTTGCATATTCTAGGAAAAGCAGGGGGTCCGATGCACCTGGCACAGAGAATGGGTTGAGTGGGACAGTTACAAATTAGGTCAGAGAACTAGAAGAGACTTGGATTGTTCAAATCTTTGCAGTTCATTGTAAGGATTTTGATTTTTATTCTGAGTGAGATAGGAAGTCAGTGGTTAGATTTGAGCAAAAGGTAATATGATCTAAAAACCATTTTAACCCAATTGTTCTGATGTCTATGTTGAGAACAAACCTGGTGGTAGTGTGTTGGTGCAAAGTGGAATAAGGGGCATAAATTAATACCCTACTGTGAAGATCTAAGTAATACATCATGGTGACTTGGTAGCAGTGAAAGGCAATGAGAAGTGTTCAGTTTGGGCATATAATTTTAAGACAGAGGATTTCCTGACAGGGTGTGGGGTTTTGAGAAAAACTGATGCAAATGTAAGTTCAAGGAGTCTACCCTGTGTAGCTGGAAGGATGGAGTTAACTGAGATAGGGAAAGACTGAAAGGAAAAAATTGGGAGTAGGGGAAGATCAAGGACTCAGGATCTTTCTAAAACACAAATTTCATCATATCACTTCACAGCAAAACACCCTTTTTTGATTTTGGAATGAAATTCAAACACCTCAGAATAGTGTACAAAGTTCTGAAAAATGTGAATCTAGTCTATATTTTTAGGCTCCATCAATTATTATTAACTTATTAAATCATTTGCAACTTCCCCAGTGGCATAGTGTTTTATACACTATTTCCTGTCATTGGAGTTGGGTGTTCCTTTTTTCATTAACTACCTCGCAAACATTCTTTAGGATGTAGATAAAATATAAGACCCTCTGTGAAACATTTTCTACTTCCCTAAGGCAAAGCTAATCTATTTCTTTTCCTTGTCCCCATAGCATTCTGATTCTATGTCGATCCTAGGACATGTTTCATTATTTGGGTCTCTTATAGAACTGTGAGCTCCAAAAGGACAGAAATTCATATCTGCATCCTCTAGCTCTTAGCACAAAATGTAAGTCAGGTGCCAAAAAATATGTGTTTAATGTTGAATGGAGATATAAATAAATTTTAAGTTTCTCATGAATATTATTTGTAGTCATATGCCTGGCACAAAAATTTTTATGTGTTATGAATTCAGGCAGGACATGTAGCCTAAATCGAAGATCCTCCAGAATTGAACAATGCATTTTAAAGGTATGTGAAAAAAAAATAAGAGGAGCTTGCAATTCTATCACTTTCTCAGAAAATTTCTTGTTCTGGAGGTTTAATTTGTATCTATTATGGAGAGTCATATAAGAGAAAGAATAGTTTCCCAATTCTTGTTCAAAGCAAGATTTTTCCCCTCAAGGTCTCCAAGTCACAAATCAAAATGTTGATTTTGATTTGCTTTCAGTTTTCCACAAAATGTTTATAAATTAGTCCTCGTCTTTTTAAGTGAGTGAATTGTTCCATGAAATCTAAAGGTCTGTGTGTTTGGATTCATGCCAGAGACATTCTGCAAGCTAATAGTTCTTTGTGACAAAGATGCTAACATTTGTTGATGCCAGATATATTCAAGCTACGATGTTTAAATATGGAAAGGCTTGAATCTGTGTGTCACATTTAATGGTTCAGTATAAATTTCTATATATGTTTCTTACTTGTAGCTTATTTGAGAATTTTTATGAGATAAATTACGTTCCCTCCAAATTCATATCCTGAGGTTCTAACCCCAGGTACCTCAGGATGTGACTGTATTTGAAGACAGAGACTTTACAGAGGTAACTAAGGATACATTTGGTCAATAGAGAGGGCCTTAATTCAATATGATTGGTCTCCTTATAAGAAGAGATCAGGACACAAACACACATAAAGTGAAGACCATGTGAAGACAGAGGAAAAAGATGGCCATCTACAAACCAAGAAGAGAGATCTCAAGATGGAACCAATAAACCCTGTTGATATATAAGTCTTGGACTTTAGCCTCCAGAACTGTGAGAAAATAAGTTTTTATTATTTAAGTACCTAGTCTGTAGTACTTCATTATGGTAGCCCTAACAAACTAATACAAGGAGATTGATTCTAACTCAACTATAAATGGGAGATAAAGTAGACAGTTGAATGTTTTCATTAAATTTGGGTACAGATAGACAGTTTAGAGATATGGTAGTAATTCACATGTCTACTCTTTGGGAGGATTAGACCTCAATAGCTTTTGCTATTTCAGTTGACAAATATATACACTTTCATTGCAATTAAATGGAAGTGAGCATTTGAGACACTGAACGGCAAACTGTTGTGGACATCAGAATCACCTGGAAGGATGTTAAAATTACGGATTCTAAGGCATAATTATAAGTCTATGTGGGGACACAGCTTTCATATTTTAACAAATTTCCCAGTCAGGTACTGGTGGTTTAAGGAGCATGATCAAGGTTAGAGAAACACTGACCTAAGTTTCTACTAAAGTTAAAAAAAATAAACAAGTTGAAAAGCATTAGCCTTTTATGAGGCTCCAAAGCAACGATGAAATATGGATCTGTTCATAGGGAGAACCAATTGTTCGTACTTCTTCCCAACTTTTCAAGCTGTTGAATGGAGATATAAATAAATGTTAAGGTTCTCATGAATATTATTTGAAATCATATGTCTGGCACAAAAATTTTTATGTGTTATGAATTCAGGCAGGACATGTAGTCTAAATTGAAGATTCTCCAGAATTGAGAACATATGGTTTGGGGACAAAACTAGGGAACTCAAAAAACAGCCACTGCCAATTTCTAATATAGTGCTAATAACCAATTCTGTGAAGAGAAAAAGAGCCCAGAATTGTAGCATTTTCCCATTTCTGTTGTGTAAATATATCCACTATGGCCAATTTCAAGCAACCAACCACTATGTGCCCATGGTCATTGAAGTTATTTGGCCTTCTCGCTAAATTAATAGAGGGGATAGAGAATGCAGTGGTTTCCTTGTAAGACAGTAATGCATACATTATTGGTATGCATTTTGTGAGGCTATAGAGAAAATTACTGGGGCAACCTGGTTAGTAGCAGCAAGGTAAATAGCCTGAGTCAACTTATCTAAAGAGAAAGACAAAAATAATAGCCAAGATTCTAAACCAGTACAAGGAAACTTATTAAGACAGTGGGAGCCAGTACTGATTCCATGAAATAAAGCATATGAAGCTGCTGAATATTTTTATCTAGCAGAAAAAGGATTGACCTAAAGAAAGGTAGTTAAACAGTCACTATGTTACTTATACTTAGTAACTATGCTACCCTACCCTGGGAGCTATCTATAGAAATCCCTCCAAGCCTAGAATTTACTTCTTAGTTGTAGAAGATGGACTCATTAAAGAATTTCTTGGGGTGCCTGGGTCGCTCAGTTGGTTCAGAGTCTGTCTTTGGCTCAGGTTGTGATCCTAGGGGTCTGGGATGAAACTTCAAATCAGGCTTCATGCTCAACGGAGAGTCTGCTTCTCCCTCTGCCCCTGCCCCTGCTTGTGCTCGCTTTCCCTGTCTCTATCTCTCAAATAAATAAATAAAATCTTTTTAAAAATAAAGACTTTATCTTCTGAGTGACAATGAATAATGATTTTAATAAAAACAAAATGAAACACCACCAAAAAAACCCCAAAAATAAATAGCATCGCTTGTGTATTAATTAAAGTACATTTTACTTTTTCTAAGAAATATATTTGTGTATAGAAGTTCTTAAGATCATCATCTGTTAATAGTGGAAATTCTAGTCACCATAAAATGATGGGGGAGGGACATATTTGAATGGCTTTGTCTATTTTGAGGATTGGCCAAATAATCTGATTGGACACTTAATACCTTTAAAGAGAATTTTGCAAAAATATTTGAGAAAAGTACTAGTCTATTCTGCCCAATAATGGAAAAGTAAATGTATTACATGAAGATTGTCAGCTATAAAGTCTCCAAACTACTTTCTCTTATTTAAATGGAATTATAATTTTTTCCTAATTATAAAAGTAATTTATAATTATAGAAAAATTGGAAAATAACATAGTACAAAGAAATTATAATTCCTTTTAATGCCACAATCTAAGACTTAATTGACATGTGAATTTTGGTGTGTAGGTTTGAAGTCTTTTTTTTACTTTCTGTCAATTCTCACATGTATGTGTACTCTAGTGTAGTTATTTTGTGTATGTTACTAAACTAGAATCATAAAAAGATAACTGTTACATAATCTTTTCTCTACTTACATAAATATTTCCCCATGCTGTTGAATGCCATTTTGTAAAATAATTGTGGTTAATATGCCATCACCTCAATATGCCATTCTTTATTTAATCATTATTTATTAATCACCTTTGAATCTCATGCCATCACACTATACCATGCTTTGCTTTTTATTGTTTGTGTCATCTACCAAATACTACATAACCGCCCCCCACAAAGACAAATTTCTCAATGATTTTAGAGTCAGTCTCATTGTCACTATTTCCAATATTATTCTTGCTTCAATTTTGGCAAATTTAATATATAAGTTGTTCTTCTATCAAGTTTCCCAGTTCCTGACCTTCCCCTTTTTATAACTTTTTAAGAGATTTTATGTATGTATGTATGTAGCATGTATTTTAGAGAGTGCATGCATGGGCAGAATTTGGAGAAGGGACAGAGGGATAGGGACAGGGATAGCAGACTCCATGGGGAGCCAGACGTGGGGTTCACACGAGAGCCACACGGGATCACACGGGAGCCAAAATCGAGTCGGTTGCTCAACTTATTGAGCTACCCCAGTGCCCGTTGACTTTCTTTTCTTCGGTGACCTTCTTCTTTGCTGTTTCTCCAACACTCATGGCCATGATCATATCACAGACTTATTATCAAGAACTATAACATTTTCATAACTTTATTTTAATTAATTCCATGCTCTGACTACCATACCTATATTGCCAGTTTTCTTTTCCATACTTCAGCAAGCCTTGAACATTTTAGAAACTCCAACTCTCACCACCTTGATTATCTCTTTTCACTCATTACCCAGATTTAGTTCTATATTCACTCATTACAAGTAACAAGCACTCCTTTTTAATACACTTTAAAAGCTTTTGCTTAGAAAAGTCATGTCTGGGGCCCCTAGGTTGCTCAGTCATTTAAGTGGCTGCCTTCAGCTCAGGTCATGATCCCAGGGTCCTGGGATCAAGTCCCACACTGGGCTCTCTGCTCAGCAGAGAGCCTGCTCTTCCCTCTCCTCTCCACTTGTGCTCTCTCTTGCTATCTCTCTCTCTCAAATAAATAAATAAAATCTTAAAAAAAGAAAAAGAAAAAGAAAAATCATGATCAACTTATGCACACACTTTTGCCATTGAACATGGCTGAAGGAAAACAGGACAGACTGACCACATATCTTAACTGGGCTTTCAAGGCCAGCAAGGATACTATACTTTCCCAGTCCAATAGTCCTCAAACATTTTGGTGTCAGAAATCCCTTTACAGGGGTGCCTGGGTGGCTCAGTCGATTGGGTGTCTACCTTCAGCTCAGGTCATGATCTTAGAGTCCCAGGATCGAGCCCCAAGAAGGGCTCCCTGTTCAGTGGGGAGTCTGTTTCTCCCTCTCCTTTTTTTCCTCCTCCCTGCTCATGCTCTCTCTCTCCCTCACTCTCTCAAATAAATAAATAAAATCTTTAAAAAAAGAAATTCTAAAAAATTAAAGATCCCATAAAGGTTTGGTTTATGTGGATTATGTCTATTTGAACACTTGAAATTAAAACTGAGCAAAATGCCGAATCCACAATTTTGATAACTGAAAATTGCCAATTGTTTTGCAGTACTTTATTATATTGGGTGTCTTGTCTTTCTTGGGCTTTTAGTTAGCTAATGAATGAATACATTAGACACTTTTGGGTTTTAGTTGGGATTTTACATAGCTTGCATTTTAATTCTTTGGTTCTTTGCTGTTTCTATTAACCCATAGCATTATTTTAATAAATGTTATAATACCAACCTAAAAAAAAAAACTGAGCAGTATTTAGAATATTAGAATATTGATTTATTCACTTGTAACATTACATTTAACATAAATAACATATTTTTATTAAAAATTATTGTTTTCCAAAATAAAAATATTTAGTGAGAAAAAGGGCATTGTTCTAAACTTTTGTAACCTCTATACTACCTAATTTATGGAAATATAGCTGGACTTGTATGTTTTTCTATGTTCCAACATGTTGTAACTTATTTTGATTTTGATTATCAAAATATGTAAAGAAAATCTGTCCTTACATAAATAAGTCCTTACATAAAATGTTAGGGAGGAGAATATTAACTGCCTTTTCATATATTTTTCTTTGATTGTATATTGAAATTCAACAAGTGATCATTTCTTAAAACTTAGTTGTAATGTCAAATCAGATTCCATACCGGTAAACTTTTTGTGCTATGTTACATTAAAATCCATTGGTCCATCTTACACTTTGAATGGGTCCTTTACCCACACATGATGCCATAAAATCATTTGTAAAATGATAGTTCATTGAGTTTTGCAGATCTTTTGAGTGTTGACACATTTCATTATACAACCAAATAAGTCACATTCTGAAACTGTGGTTTCCTATTTTATTCCATTACTATTATTATTTATTTTAATACCAGATTGTCCCCAGTTTGGCCAGTGGAAACCCATTGAATCTGTTATGTCCTTTGGACATAAGCCTATTATTCTTTGAGTGGTTCCAGGTTGGTCTTTTACCTTCTCTTTTCTAGCATGGAATCTGCTACTTCTCAAATAAAACCTGAATTATTTTAATAAAAAATATTACATACTAGGAAAGATCTGGGAACTTGATGTGCTCATTGCTATTAGGTGGTACTGATCCCAGCCTCTCAGTGTTCAGAACTGTGGAACACATGGATATATTTATAAGAAACACACACACACAGACACACACACACACACACATAAACACACATATACCTATACAAACACAAACATATAATTTATATCTCTCTATATGGAAAACTCTAAATTCAAGTTGCTACTCCCAATTCCAACCCAACATCAGAGAGTTCCTTCAAATTCTCTTACTCTCCATATTTGTAAATCTTTACTACAATGGTGAGAAGCTTGGCTTCCATTATCCTTAAAATACTTATTTATTTGATCTATTGCATTACATGTAACCAATCTCTCTTTTCCTCTTCCACCACTGACCTAACCAGGTATCATCCTCACCCTGTTATCGTTGTCTCCTAAAGTCAGGCAGCTCCCCCACTCTCATACTTCTTTACACTACACTGTCTCTGATGTCTTGAATTCAAACACTTTTCCCATGTAGATACCTTTCTTACCTTGTGTGACCACTCCCTCTCATAGATACCCTGCTTATTCTGCTAGGCTCTTATATGCTATACATTGTGCCACCTCAATTATGGACACCATCCCTAGCTCTTTCTGACTTTAGTACTCCACATCCTCTTCCTTATAGAAACCCTTCTAAAACTCTCTAGACTCTGACTCACCATGGATCCACAGCTTAGATCATCTCCCTCATGAATGCTCGTTTCGTTTCACTTAGGCTCTCACATTTAATGCTTAATTACTCCTCAATCGGGATGTCTTCATTTCATTCAGGATCTGATGCCCAGCACTAATCCACCATGCTCCCATCCAACACAAACTATCAACACCTATGCCTATCTTGCTGTGTCCCACCTAGTAGCTTTAGGACTGAATTGTTAATGGAATGGAAGGGAAGGAAGTGTGGGGAAAAGAAGGGAGGGAAAAGAAAAAATATGAAAAAAGAAAGGAAGCGAAGGAAAAGGGAAGAAGGAAAGAACTCCCATTATTACTCAATGAGTTGGTAATTAAAATTTTGACTTATTCTTTGATTCAAAAATTATTTACTCATTTTACTGAATAGATTATTTATAGCCTTGGCTTCACATTTTATAGTGATTTCTAAATGGATGGAGACTACAATTTCTACTTTTTGAAATTTATGATCAATATATAAATATTCCTTACATACTTGAAAAGAATGTTTATTCCCTTAAGCAAAAATTTTACATACACATTGCGAATGATAAAATTATCAACACCTCCATATTTTAAATTCTTTTTTTAAAAGGATTTTTATTTATTTGACACAGAGAGAGATCACAAGTAGGCAGAGAGGCAGGCAGAGAGGCAGGCAGAGAGAGAGGAGGAAGCAGGCTCCCTGCTGAGCAGAGAGCCCGATGTGGGGCTCCATCCCAGGACCCTGGGATCATGACCTGAGCCAAAGACAGAGGCTTAACCCACTGAGCCACCCAGGCACCCCCATATTTTAAATTCTTAATATTATGTTTTAATTTTAAACTACTATTTAAATAATCCTCTATTAATGTTTTTCTTTTTTTGCCACTTCATCTTTGGATTTTTAAAAAAAGATTTTATTTATTTGAAAGAAAGAGATGACAAGTAGGCAGAGAGTCAGGCAGAGAGAGAGGGGGGAAGCAGAGTCCTCGCTGAGCAGAGAGCCCGATGTGGGGCTCGATCCCAGGACCCTGAGATCATGACCCAAGCCAAAGGCAGAGGCTTTAACCCACTGAGCCACCCAGGTGCCCCTCATCTTTGGATTTTTTTAAACAGTATTTCAGTATATGTACTTTGATCCCTCATTAATAAACAATAACCCTCTATCATTTAATGCTTCTTATAATAAATTTTACTTTCTATGATATTAATTTATGATGCCTGATTCTGCTTTGTTTAGTTATTGCAAATTTTAACAATTCTGAATCACTTCATTTTAGCTTTTGTTCTTATGAAGTACATTTTTTAAATCCTTATTTGAATCTCTATATTTTAACAGAGAGGTTCAATTATTTACAGTCACTATCACAAATTATATTTTCAAATTTACTTTTAGCCATTTTGTTTCTGAATTTAATTAAATATATTTTATGCTCTTTCTTTTGTTTTCTTTGTTAATATGCTGACAAAGGATGTGTTGTTTTTCTCATTGCCTGTTTAATTATATACAAGATTTATATTCTGCTTTAATTGAGCATAAGGTGTTTGAGTTCAATTATTCTATTTGCTCTTTTAAGAGAAATATAAATTCAAGTAAGTTTTCAAAAACTTAATTACCAACATCAAGAATAAAACTATCTATACACTCCTATTTCATAGGAAAAGAAAATTAACATTTCTCTTCTTTTTCCACTTTTCATCTCTTATGGTTAAATTATTTTTACAATGTCTTTCAAGAATTTTTATCATGTAAATTAAGTTTACTAATCATAATTACAGCTACTGTTTTGACACAATTCTTCAGCTTTGCATTTTCCTTACTACCAAAGTTTTCATAATGATTCTTATTTTCAGCTTCACTGACATATAATTGACATATAACATTGAGTAAGTTTAAAGTACACAATATGATGATTCGATACACATATATATTGCAAAATGTTTACCACAATAAGATTAGTTAACACATTCTTCATCTCACATAATTACCATGTGTTGTTGTTATGGTGGGGATATTAAAGCTCTAGTCTCATAGCAACTTTCAAGTATACAATACATTATTGTTAGTATAGTAACCACGCTGTACATTAAATACTAGGAACTTATTCATCTTATAACAGAAAATTTGTAGCTTTTGACCAACATCTCCCCATTTTTCCCACCTTTCATCCTCTGGAAACCACCATTCTATTCACTGTTTCTATGACTGTAATGTTTAAAACTCCACATAAATGTAAGAATATACAAGTTTGGCTTTCTCTGTCTGATTTATTTCACTTGAAATAATGCTCTCAAGGTCCATTGGTGTTTGTCACAAAACAGGATTTCCTTCTTTTTTTATGGGCAAATAATAATCCATTGTGTGTGTATCTCTCTCTCTACATACACACACACTCACACACATATTTTCTTTTTTTATTCATCTTTTGGTGGGCACTTGGGTTGTTTCCATGTCTTGGCTATCATTAAAAATGCTGTAATGAATATGGAAGTGCAGATATCTCTTTACAACAGCAATTTTAACTTCTTCAGATATATACCCAGAAGTAGAATAGCTAGAATATATACTAGTTCTATTTTTTTAATGTTTTAAAGAACCTCCATACTGTTTTCCATCCACAGTGGCTCTCTAACTTACACTAGATCCTTTAGTAAAGGCTTCCCTTTTCTCCACCTCCTTGCCAGCATTTGTTATCTCCTGTTATTTTGATAATAGCCATTCTTTTTTTTAAATTTTTTAAATTTATTTTCAGCGTAACAGTATTCATTATTTTTTCACCACACCCAGTGCTCCATGCAATCCGTGCCCTCTCCAATACCCACCACCTGGTTCCCCCAACCTCCCACCCCCTGCCCCTTCAAACCCATTCTTACAGATATGAGACTATATCTTGTTCTGATCTTGATTTGCATTTCCCTGATGATTAGTTATATCAAAATCCTTTCCACGTATTTGTTGGTCGTTTTTTTAAATTTTTTCAATTTATTTATTTTCAGAAAAACAGTATTCATTATTTTTTCATCGCACCCAGTGCTCCATGCAATCCGTGCCCTCTCTAATACCCACCACCTGGTACCCCAACCTCCCACCCCCCGCCACTTCAAATCCCTCAGATTGTTTTTCAGAGTCCATAGTCTCTCATGATTCACCTCCCCTTCCAATTTACCCCAACTCCCTTCTCCTCTCTAACACCCCTTGTCCTCCATGGTATTTGTTATGCTCCACAAGATGCCCTTCAACGGACGAATGAATAAGGAAGATGTGGTCCATATACACTATGGAGTATTATGCCTCCATCAGAAAGGATAAATACCCAACTTTTATAGCAACATGGACGGGACTGGAAGAGATTATGCTGAGTGAAATAAGTCAAGCAGAGAGAGTCAATTATCATATGGTTTCACTTATTTGTTGGCCGTTTTTGTGTGTGTTTGGAATAATGTCTATTCAGTTCCTCTGTCCATTTTTTAATCAGATTTTAAAGTATTTTTTTTGCTATTGAATTGTATGTTCTTTATATATTTTGGATATTAACTATCCAATACAGGCTTTGCAAATATGTTCTCTCATTCCATAGATTGCCTATTCATTTTGTTGATTGTTTCTTTGGTATGCAGGAGCTTTTCAGTTTGATGCAGTTCCACTTGTTGATTTTTGCTTTTGTTGTTCATACTTTGGTGTCATATCCAAAAAATGATTGCCAAGACCAAAGTCAAATAGCTTGTTCCCTATTTTTTATTTCAGGAACTTTAGGGTTTCAGACCCAACATTTAAACCCTTAATCAAAGTTAATTTTTGTGAGTGGTATAAAATAAGCCTCCAGTTTCATTCTTGTACATGTGCAGAAAAGATAGTCTCTTTCCTGTGGGTATTCTTAGCTCCCTTGTCAAATATTAGTTAATCATCCATGTGGGGGGTTTCTGGGTTCTCAATTCTGTTCCATTGCTCTGTTTGTTTTTAATGCCAGTACCATACTATTTTGATTATTATAGCTTTGTAATATAGTTTGAAATCAGGAAGTGATCCCACAAAGCCTCCAGCTTTGTTCTTCTCAAGATTGCTTTGGCTTGGCTATTTGAGGACTTTTGTGGTTCCACAGAATTTTAGGTTGATTTTTTCTATTTCTGTGCAAAATGTTTTTGGAATTTCATAGAGATTGCATTGAATAGATGGCTTTTGGAAGTATGGACATTTTAACAATATTAACTCTTCCAATACATGAATACTGGATATCTTTCCATTTCTGTCTACTTCAATTTATTTCCTCAATATCTTATAGCTTTCAATATACAGATTTTTCAACTTCTCTGTTAAATTTAGTTTTATTTTATAATTTTTGATGCTATTGTAAATTGGATTGTTTTCTTTATTTCTTTTTCAGATAGTTCATTGTTATTGTATAGAAATGAAACACATTTTTGTATGCTGATTTTGTATCCTGTAATTTTACTGAATTAGTTTATTAGGAGTTAGAATTTTTTGGTAGAGTCTTTAGGTTTTTTGTTTTGTTTTGTTTATGTGAGATCATGCCATTAGCAAAGACTTTACTTCTTCATTTCCAATTGGATGATTTTTATTTCTTTTTCTCACCTAGTTGCTCTGGCAAGGACTTCCAGTACTATGTTGAATAAGAGTGGGAAGAATGAGTGCCTTTCTCTTGTTCCTGATCTTAGAGGGAAAGATTACACCATTGAGTATGATTGTTAGCTGTTGGTTTGTCATATATGGCCTTTATTATGTTGAGTTATGTTCATTCTATTACCCAAGTTATTAAGAGTTTTTATCATGAAGGGATGTTGAATTTTGTCAAATGCTTTATTTTATATATCATTTCTTGGTCTCTAGGGCACATCTTTTTTCCAGGGAAGGGTTAAGCTGAAAATGAAAGTATGAAAGTAATAGAAATACCATCTTTACTTGCTTGATGGGGTATATAATCCTTTACCTATAAACTTATTTTCTCAAAACTATAGCTCTTACTTAATTCTATTGTTACATTTAATATCTCCATAAATGTTTGAGATTGACCTAATTTCTTTCATTATAAGTAATGTGCTTCTTCCCTTGCCTGGATATTTATATATTTTTTCCTTCATCCAAAATTTTTTACATAACCAAAGGTGTGTATCATTATTAATTTTGTATGATATTTAATGAGTACAATCAATTCATACAGACAGATTTCTCAATCCAGTATCAATTTTTTTCTTTTGTCCTATTAATGTTTTCTTCCTTTTTCTTCCTGTAACTGTATCTCTTTCCCCAAATTCTATATTTACTGTTCTTTTCACACTTTCATTTCTTTTTCTTTTCCTTGAGTTCTGAGAGATACTCATATTTGTCCTCTAACCCATGAATTCTTTCTTCTTTAATACTGATACTCCTTAATAATTTCAATATTGTTTCAAATTCTACTATGGCATTATTAGTTTCTTACCTCTCTTGTGGTTTCTGCAGACAAATTTTATAACTTCTATTAGTCTTTTATAAGATATCATATTTACCCACATCAATACAAGGAGTCCACTTCTTCTGAGGTTTTATTGAGGGCAAGAAATTGATATTGCCCAAAGCATTTTTGTTTTACATTGCATTTTTCCCCTGGGTAATTCTCTTTGTTTGTTGAATGCTATTTCATATGCCTTGTTTTATGTTCCAGAATCATGTAATTGTCTCCATGCTTTGTCAGTTAACAAGGCGTATACACATTCTTCTTTATTTAATGAATATTTAAAAACATTTTGATTCTCCATAATGCCTGTCTAATGCTATTTCCCAAAAACTTTGCATTGTCTAAGAATATTATGATGTTGACCTAAAATAATTTCTCCTTTTTTTTAACCTCCCACAGATTTTATTACTTGTACCAAGGCAGGTTTTATTTTTTTGAAGATTTATTTATTTGTTTTAGATAGAAAGAGAAAGACTTGATTCATATCGTGTTAGTGGAAAGAAGATTTAATGGAGATTTATCTGAAAGCAGATAGATAGATCTGAATTTTGCTTCTCATCTCTGTTCCTATCCTACCCTGGGCTCATGAGTATCTAATAGAAACTTCAAACTGTTTGACCTTCTGTTATTCCCCCTCAACCCCAAAGCAGCTACTATTGCAGTCTTCTAACAAAAACTTGTGCTTTTGCTATAATAGTCCAGATATCTAGGTTGTATATATTAATGGTTATTCCACTATTTCACTATTCCACTATTCCACTATTTTTTTTCCAGATAAAATGCTAGTGTCCTTTTCTTTCCCTCACTCTACACTCCAGACTGCCAGCAAATCCTGTCAGTACCATCTTTAAAATAGATCTAGAATTAAATAACTTCTTGCCACTGACACAGCCATTAGCTTGATTTTAGCAACCATCATCATTTGCTTTTGTTAGTAAAACAGCCTTCTAGCTAGTCTTTCAACTTCTCATCTAGACCTCCTGCCATCCCTACTAAAATGTAAGTTTCCCAAAGGTACATTTTCACCCCAACAAACAAAGTAATGTTGTTAAAACATAAGCAAAATCATGTTATTTTTCTGCTCAAAACTGTCCAGTGGATTTCTGTCTCGCTCTTGTCACCCAGAGTAAAAGCCAAAGTACTAAAATTATAAAGCCTTACGTAATCTGGCTCCATTAGCTCTCTGATTGTGTATTTTTACTACTTTATTCTTACTCGTTTTCAGTCATTTTGGGATCCGTTCTGTATTAGAAGGTTCCTAGCCCAGATGTGTACATGACTAGTACTCATATTTCCTCTATACTTTTATTCCCAAATTATTTTCTCAATGAGGAGCACTGTGTTTAGGCTATCTAAAATTTGAGAACCCAGTGACAATTCAATTACCCTTATCAGAAAATTGGCTTAATTTTTCCTGCTTAATACTTCCCACTATTTAATATACTACTTTTTACTTGTTATTATGTGAATTATCTTTCTTCCCTACTAAAATGTAAGTTTCCCAAAGGTACATTTTTTTTTTCAGTACTTTATTCCTACTACCTAGAAGTTGGCCTGACTTTTGGCATATGACATTTCAATATTTGCTAAATGAATAAGGAAAAGGACAACAATGGAAATGCTTATGTTTGATATGAAGAGACTCTTGATCTGGAAGAGAAGTGATTTCAGTGCAGAGTTTAAGTCTTCCACTTCCTAGCAGTTAAGATAAAACACACTGAGACTTTGCATTTAAGAATCCAAGCAGAAATCAGAAGAAACAGAAAATTGAGGTGATGTGGCTTTTTATTGGTAATAAAAAACCTTAACTAAGTTTGTAGCAAAGTAAAAGAAAAAAATTGTTTTGCGGGTACTTGGGCAGCTCAGTCAGTTAAGCACTCAACTCTTGATATCGGCTCAGGTCACAATCTCCAGGGTTTTGAGACTGAGCCCAGGCTCGACTCTATACACAGCATTTGGTTTGCTTGAGATTCTCTCTTTCCCACTCCTTCTGCCTCTCCCCTCACTTGCACTCTTTCTCTACAATAAATAAATAAATCTTTTTAAAAGGTTAAAAAACTTGTGTTGGAGAACAGATCCTTTCATCACTATGTTGACACCATTAATTGATCATGCTATTCTTTTCTGCTGAACTCAAATAGGGTTTTAGAACCCTAATGCAGCACTACAGTCAGCTCTCAATCATTTGAAGATGGAACACTAACTGAAACTTATTTCCACTCCTGAATGTTCTTTGAGTATATTAGGGGTACCTTATCTGGTCTTAGGCTCCTTTATATATTACAAGATTCCAAAGTAACAGAAGAGGAATTAACTGACAAATATTTTGATGACTTCTTTGGCCCGCATTGTGGGAGGTTGAAAAACAGAATAAATGACAACTTTAGCACTCAAAAAATTGTTTTCTAAAAAATGTGTAGTAAAGAGGAAAGGACAATAGGATACCTTTAAACAAACAGATCCACGTATCAAAATGGTGATCTTTCTCTTCCAAGATCTGTATTTACCAACACAAATGTAGAAGTGAAAACTGAAATGCTGACAATTTTTCTCCCCTATGGAGTTTAGTCCTGCTGCTTTTCCTTTTTCATTTCTTTCTTTTTCCTTCATTTCCTTTTTCTCTTTTTTGACTACCTCAAAAATATTTAAATTAAATCAGGTACAGTTAAATTTTGTAAATGAATTTGATTACGTTAAAATTAAAACTTAACTTCATCAAATGACTCCATTAGCCGATGAAAGAAAAAGCCCCAGAGTGGAAAAAAGATTTGAAATACATATATTAATACCAAACATGTAGAAATAACTCTTAGAAATTAATAAGAAAAATACAGATAAGCTGCCAGAAAAATGAGTAAGAAAATTTATCAAGCACTTCACAATAAGGAACAGACTCTTGCAGAATGAAGTAGAAAATCCAGATAAGAAACAAACTATTTGTTTGAAAATGCTAGAGACTTCCTGCTGCAAAAAAGACTTGAGGTGCCAGATGTGAAGAGGGGAATTTTAATGTGTTGAAAAAAATTTGTACACACTGCTTTTCCTTTCTGGTCATTTACTAAATCATTGCATGGGGAATGAGTAGCAGGGTAGAGGTGGAAGCGAAGAGGCAGAGAAGGCCATAATTCTGGAAAGAAATAATATTAGAAACCAGGACTAACAAGGAATCCAGGAACTGAAAAGCCAAGATCCTTGAGGTCATAATAAGTCAGACCAATAATCAGCAGTTTTCTCTCTGAAGCATTTGCAAAATTAAGGTATTAGAGTAGGAGTAGAAGATAAGCAAAAAGCTATGAAGAAAAAAAGCAAAGATTTTGGTGTGAAAATTGAAAAGTCAAGACACACTAAGGAAAAAGAGCCCTAGGGAGGAAGAAAGGGTTGTCAGTTGTGATGCCTGGAGGGCTAAACCTGAGAAATAAGGCCAAACTGTGGGCAGACTAAGCCTTTCAAATAAGGCAAACCAGCACTGAATCAGTTAAGTTTCAGATTATACTGAGGCAATCTGTCCCTCCACTTCCACTATGGTAGCAGTTTCTATGCATTTTTTACTTCAGGATCCCTTTGCACTCTTAAAATTATTGAGGACTCTCAAAAAAAAATTATTGAGGACTCTCAAAAGCTTTTGTTTATATATCTATTGCTCTTTGCCATCTTTGAGGAAAACTAAAACATTTTAAAAATGTATATTAACTCAAAAAATAGTGAACTCATTATATGTTATATAATTAACATATTATAAGACATATCTTTTCCAAAAGAGTAAAAAATAATGAGAAGTGTGGCACTGCTTAACATTTTTGAATATCTCTTCTATGTCTGGATTGATAGAAGATAGTTGAATTCTCATATCTGCTTCTTCATTTGATCTACTGCTCTTTTTTGTCTCGGTTGAAGTATTTGAAGAAACTGTGTTCTAATGCAGATACATAGTTGGAAAAAGGGAAGAATAATTTATAAACATTTTTAGATAATTGTATTTTTTTATTTATTTATTTTCAGCATAACAGTATCATTATTTTTTCACCACACCCAGTGATAATTGTATTATTTGATACTACACTAAAATTCAACAACTGATATTTTCTTAAATATTAGTTGAAATGTAGAATCTAAAATTATATTAGTGAAATTTCATACTCTGTGAAGTTAAAATCCACTCATGTATCTTGCATTTTAAATGTATCTTTTATTCACTTATAATTTTGCAAATTCATGAATTGTTTATGGAAAATATAGATTCACTAAGATTTGTAGATCATCTACTTAGGACTACCTCACATCTCACATTTACCTTTGCTATGAAAGTGATGTGATATAAATTGAAGTATGTAGAGCCTATTGTCAAATAACCTCACTAACACCTGAAAATTTTTCAGAGCGAATTCTGGAGGCATTCCATTTTCAGTTCCCTTTTACCACAATAGTATTTGAAAGCAGCAATTCCAGGGTAACCATGTCAAACTAAAATCCATCAGGTTTTATCACAGACATGGTAAGCTTCTTTCCTGATGTGACCTGTATTAACACCATGTATACAGAATAGAAACCAGACCAAAGAAAAAGCCTAGGTGGGTGAACTTGACCCATAGAGAGGTTGCTTCAATTACAGAAAAATAGTGCAAAGATGAAGTGTGCAGAGCTACTCTGCACATTCAGTCATAGCTACTTCAGTCCCCTTAGATCATTTTGATGTTGGGACAGTCTTATATCACAAGTCCTTTGGAGTAAGATCTGAGATAAGGATTAAAATAGCATTAGACAAGCATTATGGAGAATCAAAATATTTTTAAATGTTCATTGAATAGGGAAGAATGTGTACACGCCTGATTAATTTACAAAGCATGGAGACAATTACATGATTCTGGAACATAAAACAAGACAAATGATCAGGACCTCCATAAATATTGGCATCCACATTCACATTCCTATCTAAGCCCTCTTCATAATACAAATAGTGTCAATATTTTCTTCAGACAGAAGGAGAAAAACCTCACAAATATGAATCATTAGAATAATAAAAGGCACAATGTAATCAAGTGTTAATAAGCCTGGCAAAGGGACACCTGGGTGGCTCAGTTGGTTAAACATCCAACTCTTGATTTCGGCTCAGGTCATGATCTCAGGGTCATGAGAGCCCATGTTGGGCTCTGCTCAGTGGGAGTTTGCTTGAGATTCTCTCTCTCTCCCTCTATGCCATCCCCCGCCCCACTCTCTCTCTCAAACGAATAAATAAATCTTTCCAAAACAAAAACAAAAACAAAAATCTTGGTACAAATAATAAAGGCTGTGGGAGGTTAAAAAAAAAAGAGGAGAAATTAGTGTGGGTGATCATCATAATATTCTTAGGCAGATCTATTTTCAACATTTTGAAAATAGATCTGCCACAACTTTTGCATTGCCTAAGAATATTATGATGTTCACCCACACTAATTTCTCCTCTTTTTTTTATATCACTAATTCTTTCTTCTGCCTCATTTATCCTAGCAGTTAGAGCCTCCAGTTTTTTTTTTATTTTTTATTTTTTATAAACATATATTTTTTATATACATATATTTTTATCCCCAGGTCTGTGAATCACCAGGTTTACACACTTCACAGCACTCACCAAATCACATACCCTCCCCAATGTCCATAATCCCACCCCCTTCTCCCCAACCCCCTCCCCCCGGCAACCCTCAGTTTGTTTTGTGAGATTAAGAGTCACTTATGGTTTGTCTCCCTCCCAATCCCATCTTGTTTCATTTATTCTTCTACCCACTTAAGCCTCCATGTTGCATCACCACTTCCTCATATCAGGGAGATCATATGATAGTTGTCTTTCTCTGCTTGACTTATTTCGCTAAGCATGATACGCTCTAGTTCCATCCATGTTGTTGCAAATGGCAAGATTTCATTTCTTTTGATGGCTGCATAGTATTCCATTGTGTATATATACCACATCTTCTTGATCCATTCATCTGTTGATGGACATCTAGGTTCTTTCCATAGTTTGGCTATTGTGGACATTGCTGCTATAAACATTCGGGTGCATGTGTCCCTTTGGATCACTACATTTGTATCTTTAGGGTAAATACCCAATAGTGCAATTGCTGGGTCATAGGGCAGTTCTATTTTCAACATTTTGAGGAACCTCCATGCTGTTTTCCAGAGTGGCTGCACCAGCTTGCATTCCCACCAACAGTGTAGGAGGGTTCCCCTTTCTCCGCATCCTCGCCAGCATCTGTCATTTCCTGACTTGTTGATTTTAGCCATTCTGACTGGTGTGAGGTGATATCTCATTGTGGTTTTGATTTGTATTTCCCTGATGCCAAGTGATATGGAGCACTTTTTCATGTGTCTGTTGGCCATCTGGATGTCTTCTTTGCAGAAATGTCTGTTCATGTCTTCTGCCCATTTCTTGATTGGATTATTTGTTCTTTGGGTGTTGAGTTTGCTAAGTTCTTTATAGATTCTGGACACTAGTCCTTTATCTGATATGTCGTTTGCAAATATCTTCTCCCATTCTGTCAGTTGTCTTTTGATTTTGTTAACTGTTTCCTTTGCTGTGCAAAAGCTTTTGATCTTGATGAAATCCCAGTAGTTCATTTTTTCCCTTGCTTCCCTTGCCTTTTGCGTTGTTCCTAGGAAGATGTTGCTGCGGCAGAGGTCGAAGAGGTTGCTGCCCGTGTTCTCCTCAAGGATTTTGATGGATTCCTTTCGTACATTGAGGTCCTTCATCCATTTTGAGTCTATTTTTGTGTGTGGTGTAAGGAAATGGTCCAATTTAATTTTTCTGCATGTGGCTGTCCAATTTTCCCAGCACCATTTATTGAAAAGGCTGTCTTTTTTCCATTGGACATTCTTTCCTGCTTTGTCGAAGATTAGTTGACCATAGAGTTGAGGGTCTATTTCTGGGCTCTCTATTCTGTTCCATTGATCTATGTGTCTGTTTTTGTGCCAGTACCATGCTGTCTTGATGATGACAGCTTTGTAATAGAGCTTGAAGTCCGGAATTGTGATGCCACCAACGTTGGCTTTCTTTTTCAATATCCCTTTGGCTATTCGAGGTCTTTTCTGGTTCCATATAAATTTTAGAATTATTTGTTCCATTTCTTTGAAAAAGATGGATGGTACTTTGATAGGAATTGCATTAAATGTGTAGATTGCTTTAGGTAGCATAGACATTTTCACAATATTTATTCTTCCAATCCAGGAGCATGGAACATTTTTCCATTTCTTTGTGTCTTCCTCAATTTCTTTCATGAGTACTTTATAGTTTTCTGAGTATAGATTCTGTGTCTCTTTGGTTAGGTTTATTCCTAGGTATCTTATGGTTTTGGATGCAATTGTAAATGGGATTGACTCCTTAATATCTCTTTCTTCTGTCTTGCTGTTGGTGTAGAGAAATGCAACTGATTTCTGTGCATTGATTTTATATCCTGACACTTTACTGAATTCCTGTATAAGTTCTAGCAGTTTTGGAGTGGAGTCTTTTGGGTTTTCCACATATAGTATCATATCATCTGCGAAGAGTGATAATTTGACTTCTTCTTTGCCGATTTGGATGCCTTTAATTTCCTTTTGTTGTCTGATTGCTGAGGCTAGGACCTCTAGTACGATGTTGAATAGCAGTGGTGATAATGGACATCCCTGCCGTGTTCCTGACCTTAGCGGAAAAGCTTTCAGTTTTTCTCCATTGAGAATGATATTTGCGGTGGGTTTTTCATAGATGGCTTTGATGATATTGAGGTATGTGCCCTCTATCCCTACACTTTGAAGAGTTTTGATCAGGAAGGGATGTTGTACTTTGTCAAATGCTTTTTCAGCATCTATTGAGAGTATCATATGGTTCTTGTTCTTACTTTTATTGATGTGTTGTATCACATTGACTGATTTGCGGATGTTGAACCAACCTTGCAGCCCTGGAATAAATCCCACTTGGTCGTGGTGAATAATCTTTTTAATGTACTGTTGAATCCGATTGGCTAGTATTTTGTTGAGTATTTTCGCATCTGTGTTCATCAAGGATATCGGTCTATAGCTCTCTTTTTTGGTGGGGTCCTTGTCTGGTTTTGGGATCAAGGTGATGCTGGCCTCATAAAATGAGTTTGGAAGTTTTCCTTCCATTTCTATTTTTTGGAACAGTTTCAGGAGAATAGGAATTAGTTCTTCTTTAAATGTTTGGTAGAATTCCCCCGGGAAGCCGTCTGGCCCTGGGCTTTTGTTTGTTTGGAGATTTTTAATGACTGTTTCAATCTCCTTACTGGTTATGGGTCTGTTCAGGCTTTCTATTTCTTCATGGTTCAGTTGTGGTAGTTTATATGTTTCTAGGAATGCATCCATTTCTTCCAGATTGTCAAATTTATTGCCGTAGAGTTGCTCATAGTATGTTCTTATAATAGTTTGTATTTCCTTGGTGTTAGTTGTGATCTCTCCTCTTTCATTCATGATTTTATTTATTTGGGTCCTTTCTCTTTTCTTTTTGATAAGTCGGGCCAGGGGTTTATCAATTTTATTAATTCTTTCAAAGAACCAGCTCCTAGTTTCGTTGATTTGTTCTATTGTTTTTTTGGTTTCTATTTCATTGATTTCTGCTCTGATCTTTATGATTTCTCTTCTCCTGCTGGGCTTAGGGTTTCTTTCTTGTTCCTTCTCCAGCTCCTTTAGGTGTAGGGTTAGGTTGTGTACCTGAGACCTTTCTTGTTTCTTGAGAAAGGCTTGTACCGCTATATATTTTCCTCTCAGGACTGCCTTTGTTGTGTCCCACAGATTTTGAACCGTTGTATTTTCATTATCATTTGTTTCCATGCTTTTTTTCAATTCTTCTTTAATTTCCCGGTTGACCCATTCATTCTTTAGAAGGATACTCTTTAGTCTCCATGTATTTGGGTTCTTTCCAAACTTCCTTTTGTGGTTGAGTTCTAGCTTTAGAGCATTGTGGTCTGAAAATATGCAGGGAATGATCCCAATCTTTTGATACCGGTTGAGTCCTGATTTAGGACCGAGGATGTGATCTATTCTGGAGAATGTACCATGTGCACTAGAGAAGAATGTGTATTCTGTTGCTTTGGGATGAAATATTCTGAATATATCTGTGATGTCCATCTGGTCCAGTGTGTCATTTAAGGCCTTTATTTC
The DNA here is from genome assembly GCF_030435805.1 of Mustela lutreola. Classification (NCBI taxonomy): domain Eukaryota; kingdom Metazoa; phylum Chordata; class Mammalia; order Carnivora; family Mustelidae; genus Mustela; species Mustela lutreola. The sequence goes on along the minus strand of NC_081308.1, from coordinate 105,048,255 downwards.
CTTGCTGATCTTTTGCTTGGATGACCTGTCCATTTCAGTGAGGGGAATATTAAAGTCCCCTACTATTATTGTATTGTTGTTTATGTGTTTCTTTGATTTTGTTATTAATTGGTTTATATAGTTGGCTGCTCCCACGTTGGGGGCATAGATATTTAAAATTGTTAAATCTTCTTGTTGGACAGACCCTTTGAGTATGATATAGTGTCCTTCCTCATCTCTTATTACAGTCTTTGGCTTAAAATCTAATTGATCTGATATAAGGATTGCCACTCCTGCTTTCTTCTGATGTCCATTAGCATGGTAAATTCTTTTCCACCCCCTCACTTTAAATCTGGAGGTGTCTTCGGGCTTAAAATGTGTTTCTTGGAGGCAACATATAGATGGGTTTTGTTTTTTTATCCATTCTGATACCCTGTGTCTTTTGACAGGGGCATTTAGCCCATTCACATTCAGGGTAACTATTGAGAGATATGAATTTAGTGCCATTGTATTGCCTGTAAGGTGACTGTTACTGTATATGGTCTCTGTTCCTTTCTGATCTACCACTTGTAGGCTCTCTCTTTGCTTAGAGGACCCCTTTCAATATTTCCTGTAGAGCTGGTTTGGTATTTGCAAATTCTTTCAGTTGTTGTTTGTCCTGGAAGCTTTTAATCTCTCCTTCTATTTTCAATGATAGCCTAGCTGGATATAGTATTCTTGGCTGCATGTTTTTCTCATTTAGTGCTCTGAAAATATCATGCCAGCTCTTTCTGGCCTGCCAGGTCTCTGTGGATAAGTCAGCTGCCAATCTAATATTTTTACCATTGTATGTTACAGACTTCTTTTCCCGGGCTGCTTTCAGGATTTTCTCTTTGTCATTGAGACTTGTAAATTTTACTATTATGTGACGGGGTGTGGGCCTATTCTTATTTATTTTGAGGGGCATTCTCTGAACCTCCTGAATTTTGATGCTTGTTCCCTTTGCCATATTGGGGAAATTCTCCCCAATAATTCTCTCCAGTATACCTTCTGCTCCCCTCTCACTTTCTTCTTCTTCTGGAATCCCAATTATTCTAATGTTGTTTCGTCTTATGGTGTCACTTATTTCTCGGATTCTCCCCTCGTGGTCCAGTAGCTGTTTGTCCCTCTTTTGATCAGCTTCTTTATTCTCTGTCATTTGGTCTTCTATATCACTAATTCTTTCTTCTGCCTCATTTATCCTAGCAGTGAGAGCCTCCATTTTTGATTGCACCTCATTAATAGCTTTTTTGATTTCAACTTGGTTAGATTTTAGTTCTTTTATTTCTCCAGAAAGGGCTTTTATATCTCTCGAGAGGGTTTCTCTAATATCTTCCATGCCTTTTTCGAGCCCGGCTAGAACCTTGAGAATTGTCATTCTGAACTCTAGATCTGACATATTACCGATGTCTGTATTGATTAGGTCCCTAGCCTTCGGTACTGCCTCTTGTTCTTTTTTTTGTGGTGAATTTTTACGTCTTGTCATTTTGTCCAGATAAGAGTAAATGAAGGGGCAAGTAAAATACTAAAAGGGTGGCAACAACCCCAGGAAAATATGCTTTAGCCAAATTAGAAGAGATCCAAAATCGTGAGTGGGGAGAAAGGGGATAAAAAGAGGTTCAAAAAGGAAGAAAGAAAAAAGAAAAAAAAGAAAAAAAAAAAAAAAAAAAAAGAAAAGAATTTTTTTTTTAAAAAAGAAAACACCTAAGAAAAATGTAAAAAAATATATATATATATTAGATAAACTAGTAAAAAATCGTTAAAAAAGAAAAAGGTAACAGTTAAAAAAAAAAAAAATTTTACCCGAAGGCGAGAAAAAAAAAAAAAAAAAAATGAAAAAGAAAAAATTAAATTAACTGCAAGACTAAAAAAAATCACAGGAAAAAAGCCATGAGTTCCGTGCTTGGCTTTCTCCTCCTCTGGAATTCTGCTGCTCTCCTTGGTATTGAAACCGCACTCCTTGGTAGGTGAGCTTGGTCTAGGCTGGATTTCTTGTTGATCTTCTGGGGGAGGGGCCTGTTGTAGTGATTTTCAAGTGTCTTTGCCCCAGGCGGAATTACACCGCCCTTACCCGGGGCCGGGGTGAGTAATCCGCTCGGGTTTGCTTTCAGGAGCTTTTGTTCCCTGAGCGCTTTCCGTAGAGTTCCAGAGGACGGGAATACAAATGGCGGCCTCCTGGTCTCCGGCCCGGAGGAGCCGAGAGCCCAGGGCCCCACTCCTCAGTGCGCCCTCAGAGAACAGCGCCCAGTTACTCCCGTCTGCCTGACCTCCGGCCGCGCTCCGAGCTCACCGAGCCTGCGACCGGTTCAAGGTAACACCGAGCTGCGAGCTTACTGTCGGCTCTGTCTCTGTAGCCGGCTTTCCCGTTCCAATACCCGCAAGCTCTGCGACACTCAGACACCCCCGATCCTTCTGTGACCCTGCGGGACCTGAGGCCACGCTGACCCCGCGTGGGCTTCGCTCCGGTTTAGCCTCTGGAGCGATGTCCCTCCGCGGAACAGACTTTTAAAAGTCCTGATTTTGTGCGCGGTTGCTCCGCCGCTTGCCGGGAGCCGGCCCCTCCCCCCGGGGTCTATCTTCCCGTCGCTTTGGATTCACTTCTCCGCCGGTCCTACCTTTCAGAAAGTGGTTGTTTTTCTGTTTCCAGAATTGCTGTTCTTCTTCTCTTCGATCTGCCGATGGATTTTCAGGTGTTTGCAATCTTTAGATAAGCTATCTAGCTGATCTCCGGCTAGCTGAAGCAGTCTCAGCTTGCTACTTCTCCGCCATCTTGACTCCTCGAGCCTCCATTTTTGATTGCACCTCATTAATAGCGACAACATGGATGGAACTAGAGCGTATCATGCTTAGCGAAATAAGTCAAGCAGAGAAAGACAACTATCATATGATCTCCCTGATATGAGGAAGTGGTGATACAACATGGAGGCTTAAGTGGGTAGAAGAAGAATAAATGAAACAAGATGGGATTGGGAGGGAGACAAACCATAAGTGACTCTTAATCTCACAAAACAAACTGAGGGTTGCCGGGGGGAGGGGGTTTGGGAGAAGGGGTTGGGATTATGGACATTGGGGAGGGTATGTGATTTGGTGAGTGCTGTGAAGTGTGTAAACTTGGTGATTCACAGACCTGTACCCCTGGGGATAAAAATATATGTTTATAAAAAATTTAAAAAAAAAAAAATTAAAAAATTAAAAAAAAAAAAAGTTGTGGCAGATGCTAAGGAAATAGGAAAGATAGGTATTGATAGATATAATATATCATTTTATAAAGTTTTGTGCTGATTTTAATAGCCTAGAACCAGAAACTAGATTAAAGCTCAACCACTCTTCATTTGGTATGGAGAGAAAAGGTGAAAAATTTAGGTTGCTCCTATTTGAAATATTTCCTAAATTTCACTACCTTTCATTCTGTGTATGTCCAAATGTGAAATCCTGTCTTTGTTTTATGTTTTTTGAAAGTTATTTGTATTATTTGAAAGCTATATTCAAATGAAATTCAACAATTCAACTGTTCAGCCTAAATTGTGATATGCCAGAGCAAACCAGCTCCGATCATTTGGGGTTTTTTTCTCACCATTTTAATCCATTCTTTTTGATCCAAGGTGACTCAAACTGTTAGTTGCCGTATCTTTACAAGGTCAAGATCTTTAATTATGAAAATATATATTAAATCCAAATTCCCAAATCATTAGGTTCTAGGTTCAAGTAATTTCAAATAGATTTTTTCCTATATGACTCAGTGACTATAGCTGAAAACCATGCAGAAGGTAAAGCAATTCTTTGCTGTGTGCACACACTGCATAACTTCTAGATCTCCTAACCTCCACCCCCTAAATACAGCATGGAATCTCTATCATTATAATGACCAAAATACACCCCCTACACATTTCTCAAATGTCCACTAAATGGTGATATGGCCCTCATTAAGAACCACTAATGGAGGACTGCTTTTTGTTCTTCACCTATACCTGCAGTCACATAACCTATAGGAAAACAGGCCTGTTTCACTACTTTGAAAGGGAGCCAAATCTCTTTTGTAATCATTATCAGATGTGTAGAACCATTATGTTTAAAAACATTTTAAAGGCTTGGTACCATAGTCCCAGGTGTCAATTAACATTTAATTTCTGATTTTAGAATTCTTTATTCTTTTATATTTAACTATAATTACCTTTAGAATTCTTTATTCATTTATAATATGCATAGTTGCCTTTCTAGAGAATTAATATACACTCCACCAACAGTTGTGGTCTCATGCTTTTCATTTCCTGTTCTGTGAGGGGACTTAGCAACAGTAGCCAATATGTTGTATACCTGGGTGGCACAAATGTCTGGGAGTTTTTATGTAAGGAGTAATTTGTTGAGCTGACAACTAAAAAGGCAAAAGGAACTAAAGAAAATAATTTCTGGTTTTCGATTTTCACACAAATGGGAAATATTTCTGAAATACTAGAAAATGTGACAAAATAAGCTGTAAACAGAGTGTCAGGGACCTTCTTACTCGTAAAGTCTAAGGCTAACCCCTTAGCCAAAAGCAAAGTCACAGTACTAAAAATGTTGTGATTTTTCTTTGTAAACTGTGCAGAGAAGAAGTAGGTAATGCCTTCACATGGGAGCTCAGAGTATGCCCTGGGACACAATTATTTACAAAGCTGAAAGCTTTCAAGAATTCTAGGTTCTCTGTTACAGACAGATTAATCAGAGTTAAACCAGTTGGCTACAGATGTGAAATTTAAACTAAAATAATTTAAATAGAAAAAATATATACCAGCTGCCCAGATAGTATAAACTGTTGTCATGACAGTTTAGACTTTAGATGTGGTAAATCAGACTCAGATGAACACTCTTATTACTACCTATCAGTATCACCCAGTTTGTCAAAGATACAGTGAATGACAAACATACATCATACAGGGGCTAGATCCTAAATATATCCCGAAATGGCTCCTACTGGCAAAACTGCATCCAGGCAAAAGTATGGCAAAAAATCTCTGCAATTTCTTGATTGGATAAGATATAAAGGAAAGGGTTTAGTTCACACAGCATTAGTACCTTCATAGACACTTAGAGAAAATGATCAATTTAACAGGAATACCTAGGCTGTGACCATCACTTCAAGTTTTCCATTTTATTTTTTTTTCCAGAATTTTATTTGTTTGACACAGAGAGAGACAGTGAGAGAGGGAACACAAGCGGGGGGGGGGGGGGGGCAGAGGGAGAGGCAGGCATCCTGCTGAGTGGGAAGCCTGATGTGGGACTCCATCCCACGACCCCAAGATCATGACCTGAGCTGAAAGCATACACTTACATAACTGAGCCACCCAGGCACTCCACAAGGTTTCCATTTTAATACATTTATTTATTCAAAAAATATTTATTAAGTATGCCCTATATATTAAACACTGTCTCAGTTTGGGCTGTATCAGTAAAGAAAACAAAGATCTCTCCCCATGTAGAGTTTAATGAAGGGAGAGAAACAATTTTTTTAAAAAATAGTGAATAAACCATATAATTATGGCTTTGTTGTGAGGTTGTAAGTAATGTTAAAATGGGAAAATTTTTAAGGTGAATAGAGTTCTAGCCGTTTTATTGGTGGAGTCTTTTGGGTTTTCTATACAGAGTATCATGTCATCTACCAATAGTAAAATTGCTACTTCTTCCTTACCAATTTGGATTACTTTTTATTTCTTTTTGCTGTCTGATTGCTGTGGCTAGGACTTCCAATACTACGCTGGATAAAAGTGGTCAGAGTGGACATCTTGGTCTAGTTCTCGAGATTAGGGGAAAGAGGCTCTCAATTTTTCTGCATTGAGGATGAAGTTAGCTGTGGTTTTCCATATATAGCCTATGTTATGTTGAAGTATGTTCCCTCTAAGCCTACATTGTTGAGGACTTTTATCATGAATGGATGTTGTACTTTATCAAATTCTTTGCCTGCATCTATTGAAAGGACCATATGATCCTAATCTTTTCTTCTATTAACATGGCATATCATGTTGATTGACTTATAATTGTTGAACCACCCTTGCAACCCAGGAATAAATCTCACTTGATCATGGAAGATCTGAAGTCATAGGAAGGAGGAAGTTTATTTCAATATTAAATATTTATAAAGAGAACAAGTGAGAATGATGAGAGAAGGATACATTTTGGTTTGAGATTCCTAACATGTTCTAGACAGGATTCATGTGAAAAGGGCTTTTGTTCTAAATTTCTGGATTTAGCCATTTTTCCACTGAGGTATAGCACAGTTATACAGATGGCCATACCATTTTAATCTCTTTTTTAAGGCAATTATTGCATCGTCTGCCTCTCTAGACAAGCCTAATTCTGAGCAGAGTAACCAAAGTCAAAACATTTTTTCATGCTTTATTCATTCTGATTACTGGGGATGCCATGACCAAACTCAGGAATTCATTAGTTAGTATTTACGTTTACTATTTATAAGATATTTATATTTATTTACATAAGATATAAGATAAAATATGCTTATATAGGATATATAAGATATATGATATTTATAAGATATTTTCCCATGTAAAACAGAGTCACACATGCAATCAGACAAACTGAAAACTCAAAAGTGACACTGTGTAGGGGGGAAGAAAGTTACCCACATAGTAAGTTTAAGCCAAATTCTAACAGGGTAACTATAAAAATTCACAATGCAATGGGTAATGTTTTCTTTTCACAAACAGATTATATAAATACCAGGTGGTGGGTACTATAGAGGGCACGGATTGCATGGAGCACTGGGTGTGGTGAAAAAATAATGATACTGTTATGCTGAAAATAAATAAATTTTTTAAAAATTTATATTAAAAAAATAAATAAATATGGGTCATAAAAGACTTGGGATATATACCATGCTAGTCAAAATAACAAGTTTATCCTTATATGGAAATGAAACTAGAAAATGTAGTCATCAAAGTGATTATTTGAGAAAAAGAATTCATTAAAAAACACTTCTAGAATGGCAGAATAAAGACCTCCTAAAACCTGCTCCTCAATAAGAATAAGGAGAATACTAGCAAAAATTATCCAAATCAACTTTTCCAGAACTCTATAAATTAAGCAAAGACTTACAGCAATCCACGGGGCTTTTATTCAAGATAATTGGCTAAATCTCAGTAAGATGATCTTTGTGACATTTGAACTTGCCTATTCTCACCGCCCCCACCTCTATCTTTAACAACTCTGAAAACTGATAGCCTTGCAATTCCCAGAGCTGTGAAAATCATAATCACAGGAGCCACAGAGGAGGACAGAATGGATTTAGAACTCCCCCAAAAGCCCATTCTCAGAGTTGTCACCATTTGATGAATCTGGGAGATCCCTGAAAAACTCCATTCTCAAGGCTTGAGTTTATTTAATGTGACTCAAATATGACTCTATGAATAGCCCTAATGCATTGGTTGAAAACAATCAAGTTGTAATTGTTTAACAACATAGGTGCTTGAGGTGATACCAGAAAAGCTGGCCACAAACTTAAAAAAAGACAATTATGGAATTAGATTTATAACGGAGACTTTGAAAATCTTCAACAGATTTCAGAGACTTTAAAAGGCAATACATATGAGAATAGCTATGCATCAGCCCAAGAGAAATCTGAGAAGGTCCTCATCTGTCATCTCTGCCTGACCTTGAGGCTCTACACAAGCAGGAAGTAAAGGCTAAAGCGTGTTATAAACTGTCTGCCAGAGCATACCATTTATGGTGTGCCACAGCACACTCACAGGGACCATTGGCAAAGACTGGAAAACCTATTGGTTCAAGACACTTAAGAAAATCTCCATTGGGTCATTAGCTAACTACATCACAAAGAATAAGAGCTGTGTCAAATTAGTCAAGTGAAATCACTAAATAATAACAGTGACTATAACAACAAAAATTAGGTAATTTATGTCCATATTTGCCCTATGATATTATTTGAAATTTTCATTAAAAAATTATGAGGGTGCCTGGGTGGCTCAGTCATTAAGTGGCTGCCTTCAGCGCAGGTAATGATTCCAGGGTCCTGGGGTTGAGTCCCACATCCAGCTCCCTGCTCTGCAGAGAGTATGCTTTGCCCTCTACCCCTCCCCCACTCATTCTCTCAATCTTTCTCTCTCTCTCTCTCTCTCTTTCTCAAATAAAGAACATCTTTAAAAAAATTGTGAGATGCACAAAGAAATAAAAAAGTATGGTTCATACACAGAAAAAAGGTAATAAATAGAAACTGTCCCTGAAATAGCCCAGTAGACAAAAAGATTAAATCAACTATTACATAATTACAAATAACTAAATGCAACCATGTTTAAAAAATTATAAGAAAGTGTGAAAATTATGTATCACCTAACAGTATCAAAGAGATACACATCATAAGGATCAAATAGAAATTCTGAAATTATAAGGAAAAATAACTAAAATTAAAAATTCATGAGAGGTCCTCCATGGCAGACTTAAGCAGACAGAAGAATCAGTGAACTTGAACATATGTCAACTAAGTTTATCCAGTCTAGGGAGCAAGAAAAAAATGAAAAAGAACACAGTTTTAGAAATTTGTGGGATGCAAACAAGCATATCAACATAGATACAATGGGAATCCCTGAGATGATAAAGAAAGGGGCATGTTATTGTATGAGTTTTATTACCACAAAAAGATATGTCAAAGTCCTAATTCCCAGTACCTCAGAATGTGACCTTATATAGTTTTTGTAGATGTAATCAAATTAAAATGAGGTCAATAGGCTGGGTCTTAATAGTATATGACTGGTGTCCTCATAAAATGGAGGGAAATTTGGACACAGAGGCATAGGGAAGATGATGTGAAGAAACAGAGATGGAATGCCATGTGAAGACAGAGCCAGAAATTGGAATTATGGTGCCACGAGTTATTAGATGTCTGTGGCTATACCCAACTTTTGTAGCAACATGGACAGGACTGGAAGAGATTATGCTGAGTGAAATCAGTCAAGCAGAGAGTCAATTATCATATGGTTTCACTTATTTGTGGAGCATAAGAAATAGCATGGAGGACAAGGGGAGTTAGAGAGGAGAAGGGATTTGGGGGAAATTGGAAGGGGAGGTGAACCATGAGAGACTATGGACTCTGAAAAATAACCTGAGGGTTTTGCAGGGGCTGGGGGCGGGCGGTTGGGGGAACCAGGTGGTGGGTATTGGGGAGGGCACGGATTGCATGGAGCACTGGGAGTGGTGCAAAAACAATGAATACTGTTACGCTGAAAAGAAATAAAAAATTAAAAAAAAAAATCCACCCAAGGAGAAGCACAAACCTCATTAACATAAATACAAGGTGAAAATAAATATGTTTCCTTAAAATGCATGCATGGCTACCTCTACATATTATGACAAAGCTTCAGGTTTTTTTTAAGATTTTTATTTATTCATGGACAGAGAGAGATCACAAGTAGGCAGAGAAGCAGGCAGAGAGAGAGGAGAGGGGGAAGCAGGCTCCCCGCTGAGCAGAGAGCCCAACTCAGGACTTGATCCCAGTACCCTGAGATCATGACCCCAGCTGAAGGCAGAGGCTTAACCCACTGAGCCACCCAGGTGTTCCAAAAAGCTTCAGTTTTTGAATACTCATCCTAACCCTAAATAAAAGGAGCCCACTCAAAAAAAAAAAAAAAAAAAAAAAAGGCTGGAAGAGCCATGGAAGGATCGTTCTCCTGCAAGTTTTGTAGAGAGTATGAACATGCTGCTACACTGATTTCAGACTTTTAGCCTCCAGAACTGTGAGATACTAAATTTCTATTATTCTAAGCCACCCAGGTTGTGGTATTTTGTTACTATAGTCCTAGGAAACTAAAAGAGAGCACAAAGAATATTTGAAGAATTAAGTCTGAAACCTCTCTAATATGGTAAGAGGCATGAATCTCCATATCAAAGAATCTCAGTAAACTCCAGAAAGGAAAACTCAAAAGAGATCTATACCTAGGTACATCATAATCAAAATGTCAAAAGCCAAAACCAAAAAAGACAATACTGAAAGCAGCAAAAAAAAGTGACTCATCATATATAGGAGATCCTCAGTAAAATTAACAACTGTCTTTGTGAGGGGTTTGAAGTGGCGGGGCGGGGGAGGTGGGAGGTTGGGGTACCAGGTGGTGGGTATTATAGAGGGCACGGATTGCATGGAGCACTGGGTGTGGTAAAAAAATAATGAATACTGTTATGCTGAAAATAAATAAATTAATTTAAAAAAATGTTCATCATCACTAGCCATCAGGGAGATTCAAATCAAAACCACATTGAGATACCAACTTACACCAGTTAGAATGGGCAAAATTAGCAAGACAGGAAACAACATGTGTTGGAGGGGATATGGAGAAAGGGGAACCCTCTTACACTGTTGGTGGGAATGCAAGTTGGGGCAACCACTTTGGAAAACAGTGTGGAGATTCCTCAAGAAATTAAAAATAGAGCTTCCCTATGACTCTGCAATTGCACTACTGGGTATTTTCCCCAAAGATACAGATTTAGTGAAAAGAAGGGCCATCTGTACCCCAGTGTTTATAGCAGCAATGGCCACGGTCGCCAAACTGTGGAAAGAACCAAGATGCCCTTCAATGGACGAATGGATAAGGAAGATGTGGTCCATATACACTATGGAGTATTATGCCTCCATCAGAAAGGATGAATACCCAACTTTCGTAGCAACATGGACAGGACTGGAAGAGATTATGCTGAGTGAAATCAGTCAAGCAGAGAGAGTCAGTTATCATATGGCTTCACTTATTTGAGGAGAATAACAAATAGCATGGAGGACATGGGGAGTTAGAGAGAAGGGAGTTGGGGGAAATTGGAAGGGGAGGTGAACCATGAGAGACTATGGACTCTGAAAAACAATCTGAGGGGTTTGAAGTGGCAGGGGTGGGAGGTTGGGGTACCAGGTGGTGGGTATTATAGAGGGCATGGATTGCATGAAGCACTGGGTGTGGTGCAAAAATAATGAATACTGTTATGCTGAAAATAAATTAATTTAAAAAAAATAAAAAATAAAGTATCATGTCATCTGAAAAAAAAAAAAACATAGAGGCCAGATGACAGTGGGATGGCACTTTCAAACCACTGACAGGAAAAAAATGTCAACTAAGAATTCTATATCCAAATAAGTATCATTCAAAAATGAATAAAATAATATGATAGCCTCAGATCACCAAAGACTGAATTTGTTTTTAGCAGACCCACCCTACAAGAATTATTAGAGTCCTAAAAGTGAAAAGAAAGGAAGCTAGAAATAACTTAAATCCACTCAAAGAAATAAAGACCACTGGCAAAGGTAACTAACTACATAAGTGAATATAATACTATTTATCATTTTTTTTCTCCTCCTACCTGTTTTTTTTTTTCCTTCAAGATTTTACCTATTTATTTGACAGAGAAACAGTGTGAGAGCACAACCAGGGGGAGCTGCAGCAAAGAGGGAGAAGCAGACCCCCCACTGAGCAGGGAGCCCAATGCAGGGATTGATACCAGGACCCTGAGATCACCACCAGAGCCAAAGGCAGACGCTTAACTGACTGAGCCACCCAGGCCCCTCATCTCCTACCTGTTTTAAAAAGCAACTGGGGGGCACCTGGGTGGCTCAGTGAGTTAAGTGTCTGCCTTCAGCTCAGGTCATGATCTCAGCATCCTGGGATCCAGCCCTGCATTGGGGGGGGGGGTCCCTGCTTAGTGGGGAGTCTGCTTCTACTTCTCCCTCTATGTTCGCTCTCTCCCTCTTACAGATAAATAAAATCTTTTTTAAAAAAACCTGAACATAATAATAATAATAAATAATAAAAACAATAAATAAAAACCAACTACATAAAGCAAAAATTATATAAGTATTCTGGTGGACTTGGAAAAAAAAAAAAGATGTCATTGGTATGACTGTAATAGCACAAAGATAGAGGAGGAAGAGTTGCTATGTTGCAACAATTTTTTGGTATACAATTGAAATAAGATTGCTTTTCATGTTAATATGTTAATTGTTAATGTTAATATGTTAATTATAATTCTTAGGCAACCTCTAAAAAATGATGAGTAAAACGATAGAGTAAAAGAAACAAGAAGGGAATGAAAATGGTATAGAAGAAAATATCTTTAATACACAAAAAAGATGGTAATAGAGTAATAGAAGAATTAAAAAATAAGACATATTAAAGAAATAACAGAGCAGTTGTAAATGCTAGCATAGCCATCACTAATTAAATCTTTCTTCTCCCCTTTTCATCTAGACAAACACATTTGCATATATATACTGAAAGTGCCATTATTTGATTTATCAAAAAAGAAAGGTATAAGAAAGTACAATACATGAAGCTAAGTTACAAGGTTAAAATCAATATAAAAACAATATATTCTGATTGGTGAGTTGGCAATAATAGTTATAAACAGAAATTTCATTTAAAGTTGTGTTACATGTTTCCTTTGTCAGAGATAATTTTAATTTCTTTGACCTGATTTGAGCCACATTAAAGTACCAAATCATTCTCATCTCTTTAAAGGAGGCTCCATGGGAATAGCTTCCAAGCTATAGAGAATTTGCAATTTATTTAAAATGCACCTTATATGTCAAAATTCAAATGCAAGGTATAGTTAGAGAATACTCAGTTTAATTTGGGTGTGGATAAATTTTCTACAGAGCCATTATGGATTCTCAGATTACCACCCATTCTAATGGATCTCCCATTTCAGCACAAAGCATTGTCCTTCATGGCTAATGAAGTGGAAAGCTGAGAACTACCTGTGGCAGAATAGCATTTCCCACTTTGTTATCTCAGGGGGAAAAGTCATTATTTTTCTAATCCTGAAAATGTTTCCCCATGAAGTGACAGCAATCAGAGATATTTTTGGCCAATGCAATAAGCAAGCAAACGAATCCATAAAACTATAGTGTGAGCATGTAGGTCAATCTTTCCACTTGATTTTGATTAACACTGTCATCAAAGACATGAAATCATACGTCCCATCAAAGTCATGGTTATTCTGTGTCACTCCAATTCCACAGCATGAAAGAGTCCTTTTGTGTGATTTAATTGTGGACTTGAAGGAACCCAAAAGGGATACTTGTGAAATATTAAAGCTATTAACTAGATTTTGCTCTAGAATAGAACACTCTGAGTCATCATAAGAATCTGCTGACTTGACTTGCAGGTTTTCAGAACCCCAACTTTTTGTATGGCAAAGAATAACTGATTTACTATTCCTGAACCAGTTGGTTTTCAGATCCTGCCCTGTCTTCTCTAGGAAATTTAGGATTCTTAAACAAGCAGGTCACTTGGCTAATGTTTCCAGGCTCTGCTACAAGCTAACTCCTATGTACAGACATCAAGTTGAATATTATGTTTCTAGGACATAGGCAAAAGTTGCAGTTTTTTGCTTAAGGATAATGGTACTAATAACAATATCATGAGAATAATTCAGACTATTTGATCTTCGGTCCTGAACATCTATGGACTCATTGATAAAGCTCTTTATGACCAGACTGTCATTTGTACTACAAATGAGAGAACATAGCATGTGTTCTATTTTAGAGCAAAATCTAGTTAATTGTGGTAATATTGTTGTTACTTGCAGAAATGAGGTGGATCTCTAACCCAAAAATTCTGTTCAGATGTCAAAACTGATGATGACACAAATACACTAAAACAATATGAAAAGGCTATTTCTTAGAGGATAAGGCTTTTGGGGGAGAAGAGAGTATGTTTCCCAAGAAGAACCAAATATTGTTTGACAGGCAGATAAAAGGGACTGGCTTGAGGTTTTATTGTAGTTAGAGGGTGGGGCTGGTGTGAGGATTCCTGCACATGGACAGAGGTTTGTATAGTTAAAAGCTGTTGTATGGTTACATATTCTGCAGAGGAGTCTTTTCTATTCTGGTCATATTTACAGTCATGAGTTTCTCCCTCCAAAGAGCCTCAAATGAGTATTATCCGAGTTAGAGTCTTCTCCAAAATCCCTCCTCCATCACAACAGTGGCTTTAAATTATCTATTTATTATTTTAATAAACTATATTTTTTAGAGAAGTTTTAGATTTATAGCAAAATTGAGCAGAAGGTACAGAGAATTTCCATATATTTCCTTCTCTCATATATGCATAGCCTCTCTCATTATCAACCTAACCCATCAGAGTGTTAAATTTGTTAAAACTGATGAACCCACATTGATATATCATTATCATAAAAAATCCATATTTAACATTAGTGTTCACTCTTGGTGTGCATTCTGTGGGTTTGGACAAATGTATACTGGCATGTGTTCTTCATTATAGTATCAAACAGAAAGATTTACTGACCTAAAAATCCTCTGCTATCTAACAAGTCATCCCTCACTCACTGCCTTACTACTGGCAACCACTGACCTTTTTACTGTCTCCAGAGTTTTTCCTTTTCCAGAATGTCATATAGATGGAATCATACAGTATGTAGCTTTTCAAACTGACTTTTTTCATTTAGTAGTGTGTATTTAAGATTCCTCCACTTTTTTCATGGCTGAATAACTCATTTCTTTGTAGTGCTGAATAATACTCCCTTGTCTAGGTATATCATATTTATCCATTAACCTATTAAAGGACATCTAGGTTGTTTCCAATTTTTGACAATTATGAATAAAGCTGCTATAAATATCCCTGTGTATGGACATATTTTCAACTCATTTGGTTAAACACAAAGGAGCATAAGTACTAGATCATACGATAAGAATATGTTTAATTTTCTAAGAAACTACCAAACTGCCTTCCAAAGTGTGTACCATTTTTAATTCCTGTTAACAATTAATTAGAGTTCCTATGCTTCTAATGTTCACAAGCATTTGTTGCAGTCAGTTTTCAGGCATATTAGTCATTCTGATAGGTGCATAGTGGCATCTCATTGTTTTACTTTGTATTTCCCTTAGGGTATATGATACAGGGCATCTTTTCATATGGTTATTTCCCACTTGTGTAACATCTTTGGTGAGGTATCTGTTAAGGCCTTTGGACCATCAGTGAAGTTGTTTTGTTTTATTACTGTTGAGTATTAAGACTTTCTATGTTTTTGATAATAATCTTTTAACGGATATGCTTTTGCAAGTATTTCCCCCAGTCTGTGCACTAACTTTTTATTCTCTTGATATATTTTGTAGAGCATAGTTTTTTAAATTTTAATGCAGTGTAATTTATCAATTATTTCTTTTATGGATCATTCCTTTGGTGTTATATCTAAAATGTCATCAAAAAACCCAAGGCCATCTAGGCTTATTTTCTAGGAATTAAAGAATCTTGAGTTTTATATCTCTACATATAATCCATTTTAAATTCCTTTTTGTGGAAGCTTTAAGATCTATGTCAGATTCTTCCTTCCTTTCTTTTTTTTTCTCTTTCTTGCATGTAGATGACCCATTGCTCCAGCAACATTTGTTGAAACAACGTTCTTTGCTCCATTGTATTGCTTTCACTTCTTCATCAAAGATCAGTTGACTATATTAATATGAGTCTATTTCTGGGCTCTCTATTCTGATCCACTGATATATTTGTCTATTCTCTTCCCAAAACTATTTTGTTTTGAATAGTGTTATCTTTATAGTAAGTCTTGATAGATTATTTGTTCTAGTTCTGTGAAAAATGGTATTAGTATTTTAATGGGGATTGCATTACATCTGTAGATTGCTTTGGATAGTATAGACTTACAATATTTGTTCTCCCAATCCATGAGCATGGAATATCTCTCATTTGTTTGTGTCATCTTCAATTTCTTTCACCAATGTTTTATATTTTTCAGAGTCCCAGGTTTTTCACCTCTTTGGTTAAGCTTATTCCTACATATTTTATTATTTTTGGTGCAATTGTAAATGAGATTTTTTTCCTTAATTTCTCTTTCTGCCACATCATTATGTGAATAGAAATGCAACAGATTTCTGTACATTGGTTTTTTTATCCTACAACATTACTGAATTCCTTTATCAGCTCTCGTAGTTTGGGGGTGGAATCTTTAGGGTTTTCTATATAGAGTATCATGTCATGTGCAAATAGTGAAAGTTTGACTTCTTCCTTACTAATTAGGATAGCTTTTATTCCTTTTTTTGGTCTGATTGCTGTCTCTAGGACTTCCAATACTATATTGGATAAAAGTGATGAGAATGGACATCCTTGTCTTACTCCTGACTATAGAGGAAAAGCTCTTAGCTTTTCCCCATTGAAGATAATGTGGATTTTCCATATATGGCCTTTATTATATTGAGGTATGTTCCCTGTAAGTTTAGTTTGTTAAGGGTTTTTTATCTGCCCTCTTGTTGATGTGACGTATCATGTTGATTGATACGTGAATACTGAACCAACTTTGCATCCTGGGAATAAATTTCACTTGATCATGGTGAATTTTTTTTTTTTTAATGTATTGCTGGATTCAATTTTGTTGAGGATTTCTGCATCTATGTCCATCAGAGGTATTGGCTTATAGTTCTCTTTTTTGTGTGGTGTTTTATCTTGTCTTGGTATCAGGTTAATGCTGACCTCATAGAATGAATTTGGAAGGCTTCCTTCCTCTTTTAATTTTTAGAAGAGTTAGAGAAGAATAGTTATTAAGTCTCCTTTTTTTCACTACTAGTAAGTTTTTTATTTATTCACTGTACTTTCCCAGGGTAAAGAGATAAGGGAAAATGGTCAGCATGTGTGTTACAAAACAATAGCAAGTGGGAAAAGAAGTACCTGGCATGGAAAAAAATCAACCATTAAATAAACACTCCTCAGAGATGGAGTCACTAAATCCCAAGGGGGCTCAGTTTCCTGTAGTTCAGAAATGAGGGAAGGGATCAGGGACAGAACATTTAGGTACAAGTTTTCCTACCCTCCCTTTCTCCCCATAAATTCAAGATTTCACAAAAAGCTTTGGTTTCTAGCAGTAAACATGGAGTTACATTCATCCATCTCCTGTTAAGCAATCTTGTGGCCATTTTGACATAGATATCTTGCACCTGCATGAAAGTTCCTAAGTTACAGTGGATAAACATTCATTTTCCTGTATGGTCACCCAACTCTACTTTCTATATGGAAGCACCCCCCCAATTCCTTCTGCTTCTCTCTACTCTAAGATTAGAGAATAATTTAGGTTTGATCCATCCAAATACAAGTGTATTAGTGTAGTCTTGACATAGGAGATTGAGAACAAGGGATAAAGTGTTCTTACTTAGCAACTTCAGAATTTTTGTACAAATCACTTAGGAGTCATGGAGACACCCCACAAATTAAATGTATATGTGTGAGGGCTTTTGGGGGAAGAGAAGGGTGATAGAAGAGGGATAGGGTAGAAATCAAGTTTTTAGGACAGAAGATCTAGTCCAAAATAGAAAAGGGGAAGGGGAACACAAAAGAAAGGATGGTTCAAGACACCCCACACTGCAAGAGGGGTCACCAAGCTATGTCCTAGGTTCTTTTCCTGGTGTAGAACATTTTATCAAAGATGCTTTGGCTATTTTTCCCAATATAAAAAGTTTTTAAAAAACAAAACCCCAAGAGAACATGGAGAAGACCAATTATTATGTTTACACAAAGCGTGTCACCTAGCACTGACACAATCAGCTATTTGTGAAGTCTTATAAAACCCAGACAAATATGATAACTAGAGGCAGCCAGTGATTGGGGGAGACAAGAACCCCAGATCAGACACATATCTCCCAATGTTTTCTATTGAATTTACCCTGTTTCAATGCAGTGAGATTTGTACAAAAATTCTGAAGTTGCTAAGTAAGAACACTTCATCCCTTGTTCTCAATCTCCTATGTCAAGACTACACTAATACACTTGTATTTGGATGGATCAAACCTAAATTATTCTCTAATCTTAGAGTAGAGAGAAGCAGAAGGAATTGGGGGGGTGCTTCCATATAGAAAGTAGAGTTGGGTGACCATACAGGAAAATGAATGTTTATCCACTGTAACTTAGGAACTTTCATACACACACACATGCAGTGATCTCACATGAAATCTTTTCTCTATTAGCTAGCACGACACTAATCACTGCTGCAGCAAAGCAGGACACCAGCTCTGGGCACCACAAAGAAGCTATGGCTTATCGTCTCTGCAAGCCAACAAGGAAAGCCCTGAGTTTATAATGGTTAAGAAATTTAGCTCTTGCATCATATACCCTTCCCAGGGCAGCTCAAGATGAGTACAGAGGTATTATTCTTAAACCTATCCTTACTAACCTATTTTTTTAACACACACAGCCTATTGTGCAGATGGATCTGGTATGTAAAGTGAGTCCTCTTCCCTGAGATCAGAAGTCCAAAACAGGGATCACTTATTATATATATAGACAACCTTCAGCTAATCTCGGCTTCCCTCTGCACCTTTCACTTGGTGCAGCCTCTCCTAATCCTACTGCACCAGCTTTTTCAATTTCAGTATTCTGGTAGAAGGAGTTCAAGTCATGGAGCAACAGAGTTAAAACCTAGTCTCCCATGGAACACTGAAGGTGGAAGGGTTTCAAGAGAACAGTATAGCAGAAAGCCAGATTTAATTGGCATAAATAAGGTAGTTCAATAGGCTATGCACTCCAAATATTTGTTCTCCCTGGTTATAAAGCAAAATGTATTCTTGCTGTGCAGACCTGGAGCAGCTGCCAACTTATCCCTGATATTGCTCATGTACCTGAGAACACAGTGCAGGAATGAGGGCCTTAAGATTAAAATACACACAAGATGGAATTGGGAGGGAGACAAACCATAAGTGACTCTTAATCTCACAAAACAAACTGAGGGTTGCTGGGGGGAGGGGGCTGCAAAAAGGGGGATGGGGTTATGGACATTGGGGAGGGCATGTGATATGGTGAGTGCTGTGAAGTGTGTAAACCTGGCGATTCACAGACCTGTACCCCAGGGGATAAAAATATATTATATGTTTATAAAAAATTAAAAATCAAAAAATATATATATATATATATATATATATTTAAAAGATTAAAATACACAAAAATACAAGACTAGAATATTTATATTACAAAAAACATTTACGATGCACAAGACATATCACTCATACTCAGCTAGTGCAGTTGGCATCCTGGAGGAAGTAGAGCCCAAGGTGCAATTATCCAAGGAATCAAAGAAAATTCTATCAGCCCAGAATGGGGTGGGAGTAAGCTCACGAGCAACAGGTCTGTAACTATTGCCCCAATAACTCCTTTGCCTACTGTCACAACCCATTGCTTAGGATGGTTTAGCACCCTATCCCAAGAGTGGGTTATGAGACAGGATGTAGAAAAACCCTGCCTTACCCCTAGAGATTCCCTCCCACAGAATATAGTGGTTGATGAGTTAAGCCCATCAATGGGGCCTCATGCTTAATCTTTACACTCTGGCATTAGAAAAATTATCATTACCTATCCTTCTTTGGAAGGAAAACAACTTTCCTGTTCCTTCCAAAAGGTAGATATTCTGGGGGCCAGGACTCAGATAAAGCAGAGCAGAGAGGGATATTCCCCCAAACTCTCATGAGCATTTGGATAAAACATGGCTGTAGTTCATTTGCTTCACCCCTTACCCCCAACCCAAGTATTAACTCTTTAAATATCTGGTAGAATCCACCTATGAAACTGTCTAGTCCTGGACTTTTATTGGTCGGGAGTTGTTTGATGACTGATTCAGTTTCATTGTTGGTCTGTTCAAATTTTCTATTTTTTTCTTGATTCATTTTTGGGAGGTTATAGGTTTCTAGGAGTTTATCCATTTCTTCTAGGTTGTCCAATTGGTTGACAAATTTTTCATAATATTCTCTTATAATCCTTTGAATTTCTGTAGTGTCAGTAGTTACTACTCTTCTTCATTTCTGCTTTTGTATTTGAGTCTTCTCTCTCTCTCTCATATCTCTAGATATTCCCCCAGAATATCTAGCTTTTTAATGAGTCTAGCTAAAGCTTTATCAATTTTGTTGATTTCTTTTTTCAAAGAATCAGTTCCTTGTTTCATTGATCTGTCCTATTGTTTTTTCAGTTTGTATATCATCTATCTCTGCTCCAGTCTTTATCATTTCCGTTCTTCTACTGGTTTGAAGTTTTGCTTGTTCTTTTTCTAGCTCCTTTAGGTTTAAAGCAAGATTGTTTATTTGAGATTTTTCTTGCTTCTTGAAATAAGCCCATATAGCTATAAACTTCCCCTTTAGCAGTGCTTTTGCTGCATCCTAAAGGATCTGGACTGTTGTCTTTCCACTTTCATTTGTTTCTGTGTACTTTTTAATTTCTTCCTTTATTTCCTAATTGACCCACTTGTTGTTTAGTAGCATGTAATTTGACATCCATATATTTGTAGTCTCGTCAGATATTTTGTCATTGATTTCTAGTTCATAGCAGTGTTTGGAAAAGATGCATGGTATGACTGAAGTCTTTCTCAATTTGTTCAGACTTGTTTTGTGGGCTAATATATGATATATATTGGAGATGTTCTATGTGCATTTGAAAATAATGTGTATTCTAGTGCTCTACAATAAAATGTTCTGAATATATCTGTTAAATCCATCTGGCCCAATGTGTCATTCAAAGTCACTGTTTCCTTTTTGATTTTCTGGTTGGATGATCTGTCTATTGATATAAGTGGGGTGTTAAAAATCCCCTACAATTATTGTATTACTGTTAATTACTTCCTTTATATTATGAACTACTTTATGCATTTGGCTGTTCCCATGTTGAGAGCATAAACATTAACAATTATTATATTTTCTTGTTGGATTGTTCCCTTTATGATTATAGAGTATTGTTCTTTGCCTCTTGTTCTAATTGTTTTAAAGTCTATTTTGTCCAATATATGTATTGCAATTCCAGCTTTCTTCTCACTTCCAATGCTTTTCCATCCTTTCACTTTCAATCTGCGTGTTCTTAGTTCTGAAATGAATCCCTTATTTTGTTTTGTCTTTTTAAAAGATTTTATTTGTTTTAGAGAGAGATAAAGGGGGGAGGAGCAGAGGGAGAGAGAGTGAAAAGCAGATGCCACACTCAGTGCAGAGCCCAATGCAGGGCCAATCCCATAACCATGGAAGCACCACCAGAGCAGAAACCAAGAGTCAGATACTCAACTGACTGAGCCACCCAGGTGCCTCTGAATTGAGTCTCTTGTAAGTAGAATTAGGATGGGCCTTGCTTTTTTATCCATTCAGTCACCTTATGTCTCTGGATTTGAGGATTTTGTCCATTTACTTTCAAAGTAATTATTGATACGTATGTACTAATTACCATTTTGTTACTTTTTTATGGTTGTTTTGCAGTTCCTCTCTGTTGCTCTCTTCACTTGCTCTCTTCTCTCGTGGTTTCCTGTCTTTCTTTAGTAAGAGTTGGAGTCCTTTCTCTTTAATTTTTAAATATCTATTACTGGTTTTTGATTTGTGGTTATCATCAGTTTGATATATAACATCTCATGCATACAGCAGTTTATATTAAGTTGATGGTCACTTAACTTTAAACCCATTCTTTATTCCCATTTTAGGTATAAACCCATCTTTACACCTCCCAAATTTTAGGCTTATTGTATCATAATTTATTTATATACTTTTATTTTGTGGATCCCTTAAGTCATTTTTATAGGTATACTTAATTTTACTGCTTTTGTGCTTCCTACTTTCCTTACTCCTATTCATGGTCTTTCCTTTCCACTTGAAGAATCCCCTTTAACATTTCTTATAGGGCTGGTTTAGTGGTGATGAATTCCTTTACCTTTATTTTGGGAAACTCTTTATCTTTCCTATTTTTTTTTTTAAATTTTTATTTTATTTTATTTTTTAATTTTTTATTTTTTATAAACATATATTTTTATCCCCAGGGGTACAGGTCTGTGAATCACCAGGTTTACACACTTCACAGCACTCACCAAATCACATACCCTCCCCAATGTCCATAATCCCATCCCCTTCTCCCAAACCCCCTCCCCCCGGCAACCCTCAGTTTGTTTCGTGAGATTAAGAGTCACTTATGGTTTGTCTCCCTCCCAATCCCATCTTGTTTCATTTATTCTTCTTCTGCCCACTTAAGCCTCCATGTTGCATCACCACTTCCTCATATCAGGGAGATCATATGATAGTTGTCTTTCTCTGCTTGACTTATTTCGCTAAGCATGATACGCTCTAGTTCCATCCATGTTGTTGCAAATGGCAAGATTTCATTTCTTTTGATGGCTGCATAGTATTCCATTGTGTATATATACCACATCTTCTTGATCCATTCATCTGTTGATGGACATCTAGGTTCTTTCCATAGTTTGGCTATTGTGGACATTGCTGCTATAAACATTCGGGTGCATGTGTCCCTTTGGATCACTACATTTGTATCTTTAGGGTAAATACCCAATAGTGCAATTGCTGGGTCATAGGGCAGTTCTATTTTCAACATTTTGAGGAACCTCCATGCTGTTTTCCAGAGTGGCTGCACCAGCTTGCATTCCCACCAACAGTGTAGGAGGGTTCCCCTTTCTCCGCATCCTCGCCAGCATCTGTCATTTCCTGATTTGTTGATTTTAGCCATTCTGACTGGTGTGAGGTGATATCTCATTGTGGTTTTAATTTGTATTTCCCTGATGCCGAGTGATATGGAGCACTTTTTCATGTGTCTGTTGGCCATCTGGATGTCTTCTTTGCAGAAATGTCTGTTCATGTCCTCTGCCCATTTCTTGATTGGATTATTTGTTCTTTGGGTGTTGAGTTTGCTAAGTTCTTTATAGATTCTGGACACTAGTCCTTTATCTGATATGTCGTTTGCAAATATCTTCTCCCATTCTGTCAGTTGTCTTTTGATTTTGTTAACTGTTTCCTTTGCTGTGCAAAAGCTTTTGATCTTGATGAAATCCCAGTAGTTCATTTTTTCCCTTGCTTCCCTTGCCTTTTGCGTTGTTCCTAGGAAGATGTTGCTGCGGCAGAGGTCGAAGAGGTTACTATCTTTCCTATTTTGAATGATAACCTTACTGGATAGAGTATTCTTGGTTTCCTGTTTTTTTCTTTCAGCATTTTGAATATATCATGCCACTCCCTTCTGGCCTGCAAAGTTTTCCTGAAAAATCAGCTGATATCCTTTGGGGTTTCCCTTGTATGTAACTGTATTCTTTCTATTGCTGCTTTTAAAATTCTCTATCACTACCTTTTGCCATTTAATTACTATGTGTTAGCATAGATCTCCTTAGGTTGATTTTGTTGAAGCCTCCCTGTGACTCTTGGATCTGGATTTCTGTTTTCTCTCCCAGATTTTGGAAGTTTTCAGATATTATTTCTTCAAATACATTTTCTGCCCCCTTTCTCTTTCTTCTCTTTCAGGGATCCCTGCAATGCAAATGTTATTAAGTTTGATGTTTTCACTGAGTTCCCTTGGTCTGCTTTCATTTTTAAAATTTTTTCTCTCTTGCTCAGCTTGATAGCTTTCCATCACTCCATCCTTCAGATCACTGATCTGCTTTCTTTAGTCTTCTATTTATTCCTTCTAGTGTATTTTTATTTTCAGCTATTGAGTTCTTCATATCTGGTTCTTTTTCATGTTTTCTATCTCTTTGTTGAGGGTCTCACTGAGGTTCTCCATTCTTATCTCAAGTCCAGTGAGTATCTTTATGACCACTACTTTAAACTCTCTACCAGACATAAAACTTTATCTTCATTTTGTTTAGCTTTCTTGTTGATTTTTTCCTATTCTTTTATTTGGGGCATATTCCTCTGTCTCCTCATTTTGTCTAACCTTCTTTATCTGTTTCTATGTATTAGGAAAGTCAGCTATGTCTTCTTTTTCTGAAAGAGTTGACCTTATGAAGAAGAGGTCCAGTAATGGTCCATGCAGTACAATACACCCTGTTCAGAACCTGGCCCTTTAGGGGTGGCTCTTATCAGTGTGGTGTGCAAATTACTATTGTGGCTGAGTCACATTTGCCTTTAGCCCAGTTGTATACAATGGCTCTCTTTGCCTGTTGTGGGCAGGGTTTGGTCCCTGTGTTGTTAGGGGGCCAGTCTGAGGCTACCTTGGGCTTGAGCTGAGTTAGACAAGTTGGCTTCCAGGCATACAATAGCACCAAACTGCAGGATACTTTCTCCATTGTCCCCTGAGAAGATGTGGTTGGTGGTCAGGGCCTGAAGTCAAACCAGATATCTGTCCCCAGCCACCTGTTGAGGCTGCAGTTGAACTGATATGTGTGGTTATCTTCACCTCTACCTGCAGCAAAAATCACTCTGGAGTGGTGCTGGCTGTTATTAGGGCTGCTTGCACACAGCCAGGTTTGTGTCACTGCTTTGGCTGGGCTCTGGCCAAGAGTGTACTCAAGGGGGAAGGACCACGGGAGAACATGGGGACAGGGTAGGGAGTGTTACCAATTTTAATGGGTCTACTGTAGGAAGAGACCTGAAACCAAGGGCTGGTTGGAGGAAGCATTTCTACAGAGGAATGTGTGGGTGAGGTGCAATGTTGGCAAGTTAGGTAGCAAGTGTTCAAGCAGTACTGGTTCCCACAAGTGTCCTTGTGTTGAGGCTGAGGGATAGGAGAGGGAAATGGCACCTGCCATCTCCTTTGTTCTTGGAGAAGTTACCCAAGGATCCTTGCCTCTCCAGCATGTGCTTTGAGATTAGTAAACAAATCCCTGTTGCATATATTGCAGGTATTTTTGCAAATTGCTGTTGCTATGTTTTATCTTCATAGGGCTGTTTGTTGTGCTGTCTCTCTCTCTCTTTTTTTTTTTTTTAAGATTTTATTTATTTATTTGACAGAGAGAGATCACAAGCAGGCAGAGACGTGGGCAGAGAGAGAGGAGGAAGCAGGCTCTCCACTGAGCAGAGAGCCTGATGTGGGACTTGATCCCAGGACCCTGAGATCATGACCCAAGCCAAAGGCAGAGGCCTAACCCACTGAGCCACCCAGGCACCCTGTTGTGCTGTCTCTTTAAAGGCTGATTTTTAAAGTTCCAGGATTTAAGCCCCACTGATTGTAAGAACTTGCAAAATTCAGCTGCTCTGGGTCTTAAAGCCAAATGTTACAGGGATTTGTCTTCTCTGTGTACGATGTTAGTGTGAAAGTCTGTTTCTATTCCATATCTGGACCCACAGAGGTTTCTCTGCAAATCTTCAGGTCATTTTTGGGGGGATTATTTATATTGATGTGGGTGTCATCTAGTATTCATGGGGAGAGGAGAGCTTAGGGTCCTCCTACTCCACCATCTTCTCTGGAATTCCTCTTTCTTTCTTTTTATGTCTAGGTGGTCATGCATGCATTGATGCATTGGTGTTCATCCTTTCTTGACATGTTCTCTATGCAGGAGGAATTGTTGTTCCTAGCTTAGGTCCAGGACTCCACCTCTTGGCCTAAAATTTTCATTTTCTTTTTTTTTTTATTATATTTTTAATTTTAATTTTATTTTTTTAAAATTTTTTATAAACATATAATATATTTTGATCCCCGGGGTACAGGTCTGTGAATCGCCAGGTTTACACACTTCACAGCACTCACCATAGCACATACCCTCCCCAATGTCCATAATCCCACCCCCCTTCTACCAATCCCCCCTCCCCCCAGCAACCCTCAGTTTGTGAAATTAAGAGTCACTTATGGTTTGTCTCCCTCCCAATCCCATCTTTTTTTTTTTTTTTTTTTTTTTTTAAGATTTTATTTATTTATTTGACAGAGAGAAATTACAAGTACACTGAGAGGCAGGCAGAGAGAGAGAGAAGGAAGCAGGCTCCCTGCTGAGCAGAGAGCCCGATGCGGGACTCGATCCCAGGACCCTGAGATCATGACCTGAGCCGAAGGCAGCGGCTTAACCCACTGAGCCACCCAGGTGCCCCCCAATCCCATCTTGATTCGTTTATTCTTCTCCTACCTCCTTAACCCCCCGTGTTGCATCTCCACTTCCTCATATCAGGGAGATCATATGATAGTTGTCTTTCTCCACTTGACTTATTTCGCTAAGCATGATACCCTCTAGCTCCATCCACATCATCGTAAATGGCAAGATTTCATTTATTTTGATGGCAGAACCTAGATGTCCATCAACAGATGAATGGATAAAGAAGATGTGGTATATATACACAATGGAATACTATGAAGCCATCAAAATTTTCATTTTCTAATGATTTTTCTGGGATATATAAAACAATTGATCTTCAAATATTGATTTTAAATCAAGCAATCTTGCTGAACCTTCTTAACACCAATACTTTATCTCTAGATTATTTTATAGTTTCTATATATATAAATATCAGCTGCAAATAATTACAGTTTTACTTATTTCTTTTACCAATTCCTACTACTTTTTTTTTTTGCCTTATTCTGCTGGCTAGGACTTGCATGAAAATAAAGAACAGAAAAGGTGATTATTTGGACTTCATAGAAATACTTCTAAAATAAAGGATTTTTTGTATATGTGTGGAGAAATCATATATCATCTGAAGTCACAGGAAAAAAATATATATATATATATTTTTTATGTGGCAAACCTAGCTTCATGTGACAGTTGTTACTGTCTTACCAGTGATAATAAAATCTGTTGTATATCACTTCTTCTGGCATCTATTTTTGTGTTCCTTCAGATATATTAGGGAATGAGAAAGCAAATTTGCAGGACATATGTTCACTAAAGTGTGGCCAATCAATTTGGATAATCTCTAGTGTAAATTTTCACCTTAGGCAGACAAGTTTTCTACCACTAGGCAAGCTCTGCTTTCTGTAGAAATAACCCAGTATGCTCAAAGTTCACAGAAGTCTAATAATTCTAATTTTTAAACAACACAAAATCAGTTTTTTAATAGGAAATATTATACATAAGTAAAACTACATGTTATAAAGAGGTTATTCATTAGCTAGTTATATATACACACATATGTGTATATATACATATACATATAACTAGCTTATATATATATATTATGTATATATGTATATATACATACTGACAATTATTGGAAAAAAATATAAAATGGGAAAAATATATTTTTGGGGAAAATATATTTTTCCCAAAAAATATCTTGGGAAAAAATATAAAATGTTTTCAACTACTAAGCCTTTTATTCTCCTGAATAAAACTTAGTTTTGTTTTCCTTAACTAGTCTAACTTTTTAAAAGATTTTTTTAAAAGTATGGTAAATCTGATCAGATGAAGTAGTTGGGAATAAGTACTGTTAAGTTTTGAGGGGAATATAGGAATAACTTTTATGTTTTAAAACTGTCTGTTTTATTACTTCTCGTTGCCCTCCTCTTTTGACTATTACCTTGTATACCCCCCCTAATGGCAATCCTTCTCCAACAAAAGCACCTTCAAATGGGAACATGTTTACTATTGCAAAGATGGCAAATTACTTGCCCAGGGAAGTTTGCTACCCACTCCAGTATCCTTGTCAGATATGAATTGATCATGATAGCTTTTCCTGATGAATAGTGACATAGTTGGAAATTATTTTTCATCTGGCACTCCAAGTGATCAACTGAAATTGGCATTGGAGATAGAACCCATAACATAGCATTAAACAGAACATAACTCCTGGAGTCAAGGTACCTTTTTGCCTTTAAGATAAGAACTTGTTGTTTCTTCCATACAGGTCTGGCCTGTTGCCTCTAGACCATTATGCCTAAAAAGCACAGACTATTAATTTTGAACCACTAGAATCCTGAGATCAGTAAATTCAAGCTGTATTAATGATCATGTTCACTCAAGTGTATTACTATATGTGTTTTGGAAAAGGTGAAATATAGAAACTTTCTAAATTTTGAGGGAGAAGCTAATGTAATTCTGGTTAATATTTGTTTTTATCACACTGCTTTTCTAGATTGTTCAACAATTCCCAGTGAAAGATATCAAGGGGATATTAGAATAATAAGTCAACAGAATTTTCTATGTGTTCATCTTCCATGCAGCTGGAAGCAGGTGTCTCACTGTCGGATTCAGTGCTAAATGGGACAGAAAGAGGGATTGGAAAAATCTTTAGTCTTGGACCTCAAAGAAATTTCTAATGGCTGCAATGAGAAATATAGAAAGCCATAATTATTTCTGAATACTTTGCCTTTAAGATGATGTTTGGGTAAATAATTAGCTTGTAAAGGCCTTGATAATTTCTGACATCTGTTACCTCAAATCTGCTGATTTTACTTTTAAAAATAGCAAAGAATATTCTTGAAACATTGCAAAATTGAAAGCAGAGATATTCCAAGTACTGGCTTGGAAGGAAACTTACATATCTTTCCCTGGATTTTAAAATGCAATGATTTATCATAATCAGAAAAAGGAGCTAAAATGGAATATGCAGTGGTTAGCAATTGCCTATAAAATACTATTTTTTTATTGTATCTCATATTTGAGAGAAGAAAACATAACATGATGCCTTCCAGGGATCATGGAAAGAAAAATTATGACATCAGAGAGTTTCTCTACAGTAAGAACTTAGCTACCAAGATGGTTAATTAATAATTAAACCTATGCTTTTCATCCATAGAAAGGAAATGTGAAATTCTTCATTTTTTAAATTCAGAGTTTTTAAAGATAATTTTAAATGCTTTATAAGCAACCACAACATGCTTTTTATTATCTCTGATCAGTGAGGAAGAAGTCAGGGTATGGCACATCTAAGGAAAACATAACTAACTGAACCTTGCCTTTGGAACACAGATTGAAACTTAGTTTGTCCAAAGCCTTTATAAATTTACCATACTTCACTGACTAAAGCTTCAGGGTAAAATCTACATAGGTAGCACCATGAGGTTTACAGACTGGTTACCCACAGTTCTAAAAGCAATCAGAAGATTGGCTGCTATGCATTTTAATGTGAACAAGTTTATTGCACACAATATTAGTTTAATACTAACTTAATGCATTTTATATTTACCATTCAGTGCACACATCTTGAAGTAACTAAATAGAATGACTGTCATTCCTTGAGAATGTTGTAGGAAAGCCTTTATAAATCATAGCTTTAGAATATTCTTAGTTTAAATCATATGCCCATCAAAAATGATAAAGTAAACTCCAGTACTACTTGGATTAGATTTGCAGTTTACATTAGTTAATGCTTTCAAAGTAGTCTTTTTTGTCCCTTCAGGGTTGCACTTGTACTGATAAATCAAGCTTGTTCTGAATCAAACATATAAGAATAGATTATCCTAAAATGAATGACTTTTAAAATATTATAATTGTCCACTACAATTGCATTCCAAATACCAAAAGGCAATTTCATGATGTTTGAAATGCTAAATGAATTACAACAAACAGATATATCAGGTTTTATGAAAAGCTTTCAATAAATAGCAATGTTGCAATAGCATAAAAAGAGTGCAAAAAGAAAAGTACAGTGTGTACATCACATATATTTTTATTTTGAGGGGTTTTGTTTGGCAAGAACAATGGCTATTATTTAGTTAAATTAAATTAAAAACAACATTTAAGACCAGGTATGTGTCTTTCAAGATTGTTTTTGCTCCCAGATTCATGTGAGTGTTCTTATTCACTGTTTTGTGACATTTGTTATCATACAAATACTGAAACATCTTCAGGGAACCCATTTTTGGAAGCTGTTTGACTGCTCCTCCACATGGTGTCCACAAGGTAAATTGGATGCTTGTGTTATAGAATGCAGGTCAGATGATTAAGCTGTTCCATGGAACTAAGGGTTGGCATTTAAATATGACTTTTCCCTTGAAAATTAGTACAAATGGTGATAACAATAATGATGATAATATCATCAAGTCAAATGACATCCCTGATATTTTTACTATTTTTTTCTGTAAACTTAACATTTGAAGATATTTCTAAGAAATCTGTATGTGTTTACCCTCTTACTATCTTATGGTTTAAATTTTATCACTAGTTACCTCAATCCTAAGTATACACTCAACATTTTCGTTTGTGGTTTGCTTGAACTATTTCCAATTCTGCTGGTTCTAACACTGCCTTAGAACCTGCAAGCCTCTAGTTTCAGCCACTTCTAAAGCATAGTGGTCTTTATCTCATTTGTTTTATCAGAGAGAATACTATTGACCTTCAGTCATTAAGTTGATTTTTTTGTATCCAGCTCATTAAAAGGAAAGACTCCCAGGAGCACCTGGGTGGTTCAGTTGGTTAAGCATCCAACTCTTGATTTTGGCTCAGGTCATGATCTCAGTGTTGTGAGATCCAGCCTCATACTCAGTCTGCTTAAGATTCTCTCTCCTTCTCTCCCTCTGCCCCTTCTCTCCCTTTTTCTCTCACCTCCTGCCCTCTAAAAAAGAAAAAAAAAAAGAAAGAAAAAGAAAAAAGTATGGCTTACTACACAGTGACAGAAATTATAAAAATCTTTCCTTTTTTGGAAATATTTTCAGTTTTTAGATTTATAATATTCCTATTTTTCCCAGCTTCACTAAAGGACATTACAGAACCTTCATGACTTCTGTTTTCTTACTATAAACTGCTTCTAGTGCAGTGTTCTTATAGAAACCCACTCCTCTGTACTCCAATAGAAAGTTTAAAAATGAATTTTTAACCTGACAGAATAAAGTACTTCAGTTTAAATATATGATGTGCTTTTTCATACTTTTCCCTGTACTGTGGTACTCATACTCTAAATTTGTGTTAAAAAAGTAGCATTTGTGGGGTGCCTGGGTGGCTCAGTGGCTTGTGCCTCTGCCTTCGGCTCGGGTCATGATCGCAGGGTCCTGGGATAGAGCCCCACATCGGGCTCTCTGCTCAGCAGGGAGCATGCTTCCCCTACCCCTCTGCCTACCTCTCTGCCTACTTGTGATTTCTCTCTCTCTTTATCAAATATATAAATAAAATACTTTTTTAAAAAGCAGCATTCATTTAGTTGGAGGGAGAGCCACAGGACTCTAGGTATTTGTATTCCTGTTCTGTTTTCAGAAAGCTTACCTGCCAGGGCATTCACACTTTAAGAAATAAACTAAATATTTATCAAGAATATCTAAAAATTTCACAGCCATATTGGCAACATGCTATTAGAGTTTTACATTTTTAATCATATAATAATATAAATAATACCCTGGCCAGAAATATATGATCTGGGATTAGGAAAAGTTCCCAAATTTGTTAAATAGCATCCTGGAGTATTAGAAGGTACGTAAGAATTGGAGTTAGATAGACTTATATCTTGGCTTTACTTCCTATTAATAAATACCAAACACTAGCAAATCAAAGAATTTTCTGAACCTCAATTTTCTTGTTTATAAAATAGGAATAATAGTGCTGACAGAAATATTGTGATGATTCAGCTCTACAGAAATCATTCATGTAGAAGGCCTGGTATACTATTGACACTAACTAAATATTTCTTTCCATTTGTATTCTCCCCTTCAATTAAGTAAATACTTATTAATCCTAATTATATTTCAGACATTATGTTATTAGCTAAGAAAGTTTTAAATATATATCCTAAAACAAATTTTGGTACAAAACCCATCATTAACTACATTGAAGAGGGCTGAAATGCTATGTGCCAAGCATTTGAAATTTCCTGGAGTTTAAATTTCTAAGCAATCCCAACAAGTATTTTCATCCCAGATTTATAGGTGAGGAAATGGAGGATCAAGTAAGATAAGAAATTTGTCAATGATCACAACTATTGATAAGGACAGAGTAAGGATTTGAGCGTATGTTGTTTCTTTGATTCTTAAAAACCATGTTCTTTCATCAAGAAATTTCACTCTCAAATATTGGAAAAAAAATTATTGGGAAGAAAAAGAAACCTACTTCAGACTTTCAGAATATTTTTGGGTCTCTGAGGTTTTAAAATATTACTGAATATGTTGGCTGGAAATTGGTACTACTATGGTCTCAATATGGGGATAAACCCTTCTGTAAAATTATGTTAGTCCTCAGAATGATCTCCTCATATCCTAGCTGACAATTTCAATAGTTGCCTTTATTCAACAATGGGGTTAGGGCTCAGTAATCACTGTGTGTTCTTAATATTTGACATTTGGAAATCTGATTGGCACTTTTAAGTTTTTCCATAAATCCTTTTTGACAGCTAGCATTTTAGCAACATTCTGAGCTATTCCAGATGTTCATATCTACCCTGGATATATAGAGTTAGGTAATCATGTGGTTTATAGAAAATGCCATAGTTTCCGATTAAACTGTCATTCAGGCATTGGAAAGAGCCTGGTGAATTTCCTTGGTTTAAAGAGAAATAGAAAAAAAATAAATGAATAAAGGGTACTATATTAAATTGGTATTTCCCAAAAGTATTTATTCTCAATAACACATGTTTTTAAAAATGTTCAGTGAAAATAAATTTAAAAAGCAAATAAACAAAAAAAAAGGAACAAAATGATTAACTGGTTACATAAATTTTGGACAAGATGCATACTGCACCATCCTCCTGGAGACTCAGAATTGCACATTAGCATATTAAGACTCTGAGGCAATCTATAGTTATAAAACAAAACAAAACAAAACTCTAGTTTTTTTTTTAAACCCAGATTTTCCAAGACTAATTTGACCATGGAGCCTTGTGTGTGTGTTTTACAAAATCTATACCAAGTTATTCTTATGCTCCTCATCTGTGTTTTTTTATTTTCAAAACTATAAGCAGATTTCTGGAATGGTGTCAGTGCTAGGAGCTCAGTGAAATTTCTCTCCCAGAGAGACATCTATTAGACTGATCCAAATTAGCAAAGACAAACTTAAAAATCTCTGGAACTTCATCAAAGGGCTTACAACCAATTGAGAAGTGTTTCCTCAAAAAAATCTACAGAAACTTGGTAAGAGTGGGAGGCTGTGTCATTCCAGATAGGGACTACACCCATGCCCACAAAGCTCTGCATCATGGAAAAACTGTTTAAGCAAGCTTGTCAGCTGAATGGCATTTCCCATCACTCTTAGATCCCTGGAGTACAAGAGCTATTCTCAGTTATTTCAGCAGCTAGTGAATATCAGCAGACCCCATTTTCCACAGCTTTGTGCTATAGAAGACACCTATCTAGTAGATGGCAGAAGCCAAGCAGCACTTATTTCCCCACCTCCAACTCCTGCTCCACAGGGAGTGTCTTGACAAGGCAGCTGGTGAAGTGTGCAGTCTCACTTTCCCACACAGCGTAGTGTTGTGGAAGACCTACTCTGGTGGCCCTGGCATTAGGGTAGAAGCACTCATCTCGCCCAGGTTCTTGGAATGTAGATTTAATTGGGGGATATTCATTAGCTGGTGAACGTCCTCCCTAGAACTGAACTGAGGATGATCCATCTGGGCAGCAACCAGATAGGGGCACCAGTTCCTCTTCCCATCCACTATAGCTCCTGCTCTATAACACCTTCATGGGGATGAAAAGTACAGCATAGGGAATATAGTCAATAATATTGTAACAACGTTGTGTGGTGACAGATGGTAATTGCCTTTATTGTGGTAAACATTTGTAATGTTTATAATTATTGAATCACTATGTTGTACATCTGAAACTAACATATTGTTCTTATGTATATATATATTCTAATATATTTCAATTTTTTTAAAAAGAGGGTCCTCAGGGGCGCCTGGGTGGCTCAGTGGGTTGGGCCGCTGCCTTCCGCTCAGGTCATGATCTCAGAGTCCTGGGATCGAGTCCTGCATCGGGCTCTCTGCTCAGTGGAGAGCCTGCTTCCCTCTCTCTCTCTCTCTGCCTGCCTCTCCATCTACTTGTGGTTTCTCTCTGTCAAATAAATAAATAAAATCTTTAAAAAAAAAAAAAAAAGAGGGTCCTCACATTAATAATCTAAACTTTCACCTTAAGAAACTAAAGCAAGGGACACCTGGGTAGCTCAGTGGGTTAAGCCGCTCCCTTCAGCTCAGGTCATGATCTCAGGGTCCTGGGATCGAGTCCCACATCAGGCTCTCTGCTTGGCAGGGAGCCTGCTTCCTCCTCTCTCTCTGCCTGCCTCTCTGTCTACTTGTGATTTCTCTCTGTGTGTGTCGAATAAATAAAAATCTTAAAAAAAAAATACTTTAAAAAAAAAAACCCTAAAGCAAAGGAAAGCAAATCACCCTAACATAGGCTGAAGGAAGAGAAAAGACTAAAACTGAAATTTATGCAATCTGGAGTAAAAAACAATAGGGAGGGCACCTGGGTGGCTCAGTGGGTTAAGCCGCTGCCTTCGGCTCAGGTCGTGATCTCAGGGTCCTGGGATCGAGCCCCACATCAGGCTCTCTGCTCAGCGGGGAGCCTGCTCCCCTCTCTCTCTCTGCCTGCCTCTCTGTCTACTTGTGATCTCTGTCTGTCAAATAAATAAATAAAATCTTAAAACAAAAAAGGGAAATCAAGAACCCAAAAGTTTATCCTTCCAAACGAAAAAATTGACAGATTTTAGCTGGACTCACCAACAACAACATTACAAGTGAAAAGTTTATAAAGAAATACTATATACAATTGTATTCCAACAACTTATATAATTTAGTTAAAATAGAAAAAAAAAAACCTCCTGAAAGATACAAATCACTAATACTTACTCAAGAAAAAGTAGGAAATCTTATGAGATGTATAACAACAACAAAGAAGAAGTTTAATGACTAAATAATCTAGTATAAAGAAAAGCCCAAGTCTTGAAACATTTTTTAGCCTAAAACAAATTTAAAAAGAATTAAAACCAATTATTCACAAACTTTTCCAAAAAATAGAGGAGGAAACAATTCCCAGCTCATTTTATGAGACTATAAATTACTCCAGAAGCAAAACCAGACATCACAAGCAAACATACACACACACACACACACACAAAAAAAAAACCTCACAAGAAAACTACAAACCAATATTCTTATAAATATTGATGCAAAAATTATCAACAGATTAGAAAAACCCAATTCAGCAAAATAAAAAAAAAAAGGATTATACACCATGACTAAGTAAGATTATCCCAGGAATGAAAAATTGACTAATATCTGAACGCATTAATACAATATATTATATTACTGGAACAAAGGACAAACACCACATGATTATCTTAATAGATAGAGCATTTGGTAAAATCTGACACCATTTCATGATAAAAACTGCTTACCCAACTAGATATAAAAGGGAACTTACTCTGGTAAAGGCCATCTACAAAAACTCCTCAGTTAATTTCACACTTATTGGTGAAAGGCTAAATGTTTACTCCTAGGGTCAGGAAAAACTAAGGATGTTTGCCTTTATCAAATACATTAAATCTTGTGCTGGAGGTTTCAGCCACTGCAGTTAGGTAATAAAAATAAAAGGTATTTTGACTGGAAAGTAAGGAATAAAACTGTATCTATTTGGCTATGATATAATCTGGTATATGGAAAAATCTTAAGGAATCTACAAAAAAATTAGAACTAACATAAGTTCAGCATATTGTCATGATATAAGATCAATATATGAAAAACCAACTGTATTTCTATACATTAGCAAGGAACAATCTGAAAATAAAATTAAGAAAATAATTATATTTAAAATAACATAATAAGTAACCAGTAATAACTTTAACAAAGTGCAAGTTTGAAAACCACAAAACTCGGAGGAAGAAATAAAAGACACAAATAAATGGAAGGATATCCCATGCTTATGGTTTGGAAGACAATGTTGTTAAGATGGCAGTACTCCTCCAAATTGATCTACATATTTAACACAGTACTTATCAAAATACCTGCTCTATGTTTTTTGGCAGAAATTGACACACTAATTTTAGATTAATGTTGAAATTCAAAGGACCCAGATTAGTCAAAACATCTTAAGAGATAAAAAAAAATAAAATAGAAAATTTTGGAGACTCACAATCTCAATTTTAAAACTTGTTACAAATATACAGTAACCAACAAAGTGTGACACTGGCATAAGTATAGATATGTAGGTCAAGGTCACAGAATTGAGAGTCCAGAAATAAACCCTTACATTTAAGGTTAATTATTTCCAACAGGGTATCATGACATTTCAAAGAAGAAATAATATTCTTTTTAACAAGTAGTACTGGGAAAACTGGATATCCATGAGCAAAAGAATGAAGTTGGAGTCTTTCCTCATACAATAAGAAAATAACTCAAAATAATTATAGAATTAAATGTAAGTGCTAAAACTATAAAACTCACAGGAGAAAATACAGGAGTAAATCTTTATGATCTTGGGTTACACAATAATTTCTTAGATATGACACAAGAATCAAAGTCACAAAAATAGATAAATTATACTATATTAAGTGAGTATCATTTGTGCTATAAATAATACCACTAAGAAGATGAAAATACAAGTCATAGAATGGAAAAAAAAAATTCAAACGGATTTCAACCCAGAAGATATACAAAATGTTTACAATACAAAAATGAAAAGATAAATAGCCTAATTTTATTTATTTATTTATTTACTTACTTATTGATTTTTTAAAAGATTTTATTTATTTATTTGACAGAGATCACAAGTAGGCAGAGAGGCAGGCAGAGAGAGAGGGGGAAGCAGGCTCCCTGCCGAGCAGAGAGCCCAATGCGGGGACCCTGAGATCATGGCCCGAGCCCAAAGCAGAGGCTTAACCCGCTGAGCCACCCAGGCGCCCTGTAGCCTATTTTAAAAATAAATCAATAAGTGGGGTGCCTGGGTGGCTCAGTGGGTTAAAGCCTCTGCCTTCAGCTCAGGTCATGGTCCCAGGGTCCTGGAATCGAGCCCCACCTTGGGCTCTCTGCTCCGCAGGGAGCCTGCTTCCTCCTCTCTCTCTGCCTGCCTCTCTGCCTACCTGTAATCTTTCTCTCTGTCAAATAAATAAATAAAATCTGTAAAAAATAAAATAAAATAGGCTCCATATCCAGTATAGAGCCCAATGTGGGGTTTGAACTCATGACCCTGAGATCAAGACCAGAGACAAAATCAAGAATAGGGCACTTAACGCAGGTGCCCATAAGTAGCCTAATTTTTAAAAAGGCCAATGATCTGATAAATGCTTCTCCAAAGAAGAATAAATGGCCAATATGAACATGAAAAAATACTTAATACCATTAGTCATTATAGAAATGTAAATCAAATGAGTACCAATTCACATTCACTAGGATGGTTGTAATAAAATAGAATTAAATAAAATAGAATAGAATAAAATAAAATAGAATAAAATAGAAACTAACAAGTGTTGATTGGGTTGTGGAGAAATTGGAACTTTCATAAATTGTCAGTGAGACTGTAAAATGGTACAACCACCTCGGAATACAGTCCAATAGTTCCTCGGAATGTTAGATATGGAATTACCATATAAGCTAGCAATTTAACTCCTTGGTAGATGAAAACATGTCTACACATTTGCCAATATCCATAGCATTATTATTCATAATAGCCAAAATGTGAATACCACCTAAAATGAGATATAACCATATGATGGGATATTAATTGGCAATAAAAATTAATGAAGTACTGATACATGTTACAATGTGGATGAACCCTGAAAACAATTTACCATATGAAAGAAATGAGTTACAATAGACTAATATTATATGATTTCATTTATATAAAATAGAATGAATGCATAATTCTATGGAGACATTTGGTATATCACTGCCTCAGGATGAGAGGGTAGAATGGGGAATAGATGCCAATGTTTATGGGGTTTCTTTTTGGGGTGATGAGAATGTTCTTAAGTTAGATGGTTAGATGATTAGATGATAATGGTTGTACAACTCTGTATATACTTAAAACTGTTGAATTGTACAATTTAAATGAGTGCATTTTATGATATATAAATTATACCTTGATAAAGCTATTTTTTAAAAATAGCCATTACTATAATCTGTAGTTGAAATAATTTTACTAGTCCCCAAATGATCAAATAGTACATTAATTTTGGGGCATAAAATACACGTCAAATCTTGTCATGGAATTCAATTATCTATGATACAGATTTAATGTGCTTTCTATGTAGAAAAAAAGATCATAGGAGAAAATTAGAAATTCTGAGACATTTGGCTAATCCCTTATTTTACTTTCTCACCACTATTGTGATTTAATCTAAAACATTTCTATTCATTTAAGAAGTTGGCACCATAATTGGATTATCATCCCCTCTACATAGATAGCCAAATTACTTCTAAGTGGTTTTCAGTGAAGTACATCTATGATCTCACTTAGCACAGACATAACTCTTTGTTACACATTACAAAAAAAGTCAAGGAAGCATTAAATGTATTCATTAGAATCTTTTTAAATATAGGGAACAAACTGAGGGTTGCTGCAGGGCTGGTGGGTGAAGAGATGGGGTAATTGGGTGATGGGTATTAAGGAGTGCACTTGAGGTAATGAGTACTGGTTGTTCTATGCAACTGATGACTCACCAAATTCTAACTCTGAAACTAATACTACAATACATGTGAACTAATTTGAATTTAAATAAAATTTTGAGAAAAATATTAACCTACATCAAAATAAAATTTATCATTATATCAATAAATAAATAAATAAATGTATTCATTGGAATCTACTCACTAAGAAGAAAATTTGTTTAAGTAATTTAGAAACAGGGGCACCTGGGTGGCTCAGTTGTTAAGCATCTGCCTTCAGCTCAGGTCATGATCCCAGGATCCTGGGATCCAGCCCTACATAGGGCTCCCTGCTTAGCAGGAAGCCTGCTTTCCCTCTCCCACTCCTCCTGCTTGTGTTCCAGCTCTCGCTGTCTCTCTCTGTCAAATAAATAAACATTAAAAAAAGTAAATTAGAAACAAATGGTGAAGTATAAATAATTGTAGTTAAACCCACAAATTCTGTTAAATAGAACAATCTAGTCATTGACACTTGCATTTCTTGGAATGTGACTTCCTTAAAAATCAGATATCATTTCTTTAAATTTTGTTGACGTATCTTATTTCTGCAATAGTAAATAGGGAGAGGTATGCCATTAGTGGGAGGAGGAGTAGAAAGGAAGGTACAAGACAAAATAGTTTGAGAAGCACATCTCTAATAGCCTAGACATCTACATAGGTCAGTAAAAAAATTTCTTAAATTGGAGTAACAAAATTTCATGATACCAGCTTTGTTTTATAGAGAGTATAGTTCCCCTTTCTTTAGATTCCCCTGAAAAAAGTGAATATATTTCAGAAGAGTAGACAGTTGAAATGCTCTATTTCTTTGACCTTTAAAATATTTTCAACAATGAACAGCTGGCCACTCTGCCCCTTTCCCAGAGGCTGCTTAGGCTGTAAACAGGAGGCAAAGTAGAACTGCAGCCAATCTAATTATGGAATATTGAAAAGGTCAAAGCATTGCCCTAGGCTACAAAATAGTAAGATCTTCATTTAAAAGAATGTCAAATAGCCTAGTCAGTAAATGGAAGAGTAACAGCTTGTATTTCTTATAGAATTAGTATTTGGAAGCTATATCCCATACATAAATTTCTACCTTATCAAACATGTTAAAACGCTATTAAAAATTGCCCAGAAAAGCAGAAGTCATACAGATTGCAGTAGCATCTTCTCACATTGAGGACAAATAACTTATGTATAACAAAGTGTGTCAGGTTTCTATCAGAGATGCAGAATCACTGAGTGTTACAAAATAAGAGATTTATTATAGAAGGTAGTTCTTATGCAATTGTAGAAACATATAAAAATGTCTGTGGAAGGCTGTTGCCTATGTATCTGGTGGTATTCCTGAAGCTGCTAAAATCAGCAGGGCTGACACTTGGGAAGAAAGGCTGAATGTTAAAAAGGAAAGAATATGAACAAACTGGAATCCAAGAGATCAAGTTGGAATCCATGAAAACAAATTAGAATTTACAAAGACAACCTGCAATTGTATGTTTATCCCTATCTCTTTGGTCCTCAACAACACAGGTGACCTGAAGAATAAGTTGATGTCCTTGCCATGGAGCTACATACATGCCTGATCAGGACTTGGATAAGTCAAAGGTCGAGATCTAGTGGACATGGGAAAGCTGTCTGACTACCCACAGCTCCGTGGTGACACACTTCTTTTCAAATTTTGTGCAAATTACTCCTGTGGTAAATCCAAATCCAAAACTACACAGGG
Organism: Mustela lutreola; assembly: GCF_030435805.1. Taxonomy (NCBI): domain Eukaryota; kingdom Metazoa; phylum Chordata; class Mammalia; order Carnivora; family Mustelidae; genus Mustela; species Mustela lutreola. The sequence goes on along the minus strand of NC_081308.1, from coordinate 105,008,410 downwards.
TTCAAGTTTAACTATGTTGACACAATAACAAAACCATGTCCCATCAACAGAAGCATCTTCTAAGGGGGCTGAGAAGTGTATGAAAACCAGGTGCTATATCGTGTAATATGAGAGATTTGGGAGTTCATATGGATGTCTCTGGTATTATCTAGATTCTGTCTTCTCATATGTAGGACAATCAAGAGCTAGATACATTTTATTTGGAAAGGGAATTTCAAAGGCTTTCCATAGGGAAGTTACACAATTGAGTTTATGTGAAAGATATCTCAATGAAGATGACTAAAAAAAAATAAATTGCAAAGTCAAGTTAAATCTACTCATTTTGCTTTCTGCATCCTATAAGAACCCCCATGATGAATTTTATGCTAATAGATAGTCATGGGGTTTGCATGTGATGAGAAATACACTTAACAGAGGATACAGACATATTTGGAACAGATTTCCTGAGGGGAAAATCTGAGCTAGCTGATTGGAAATCCCTAGTGACCAATCAACCTATCATTCACTTGAATTTCTGAACAGATGTTTTGGCTTGGATGTGAAGTGGTCTTTCTAAATCTTTTCTTTTTAATAATGTTTTAATTTCAGCAAATTGTTCACATTCCATATCCAACTGAGGAAATTTGTTTTTAGAGTTGACTCAGTTATCTTATTTCATAAATGGTATTTGTGTCCAATTTAGTAATTAAGCATGTACTTCTAATGATATAAGAAATGTGATACAAAGTCCACAAGACCTTAACCCACTGTGTTAGAAAAACTCCAGCAATAATACTATCCTTTTGTGGTAAGTACCATGGGAATAGGTTAGAAATTAATGGTCCGGATTGTTTCCTTTGAGTCACTTTCATGTGAATTTAAGTCTTCCAATCATGTTCATAAAAAGATAGATCATTGGACATAGCAACCCAGTGGGTGATCAGTTCATTACAATTAATTACCCTGGACTGCATAGGAATGCTTAAGGAAAGTAAGATGCTGTTGATTTGATTTCAATGCCCACAGAAACCTTCTGACAACTATTGTTTAACTATAGTGTATATTTCTTCAGCAAACTCCAGAGAGCCCTTCCCTGTTGCATTAATTCCTCAGCCCCAGGTGGACATTACCTAGAGACTTATTTCTGTTTGAGAAATTAATCCTCTTTGTTACTTGCTTTCTTTATTTCACATATATGACTCAGATAAGTAGACATGTCACAGACTTGTCCTTCATGCTTAGCATCTCATGACCAAGCTATATAACTTTTAGTCTTTACCATATTATTACTGTAGAACTTAATTGAAATCACATTACTCTAATACAGGTTCTAGAATTTTTCATAGCTTAAGCATGTAGACATACATTCTATAAAGACATATGAGTATGTTTAACCATGATTTATAAGAGGTAATGAATAAACACCCCCCCCCAAGACATGGGTTATTCTTAGAATACATCTGTGTGTATTCTAAATACACAAACACACACACATTCCTATTCTTCCTACCTTTTTCTGTATCTTGATGTAGGCTTCCAGTTGTGACTATTTCTCTGTATATCACCTTCTCAAGAAAGCCAGTTTTGATAACTTGCCTGAGATCATTGACAGTTATGATAAACTTTTGAGAAGAATAAGCATATTTTCTGAAAACTTATATTTGTTCACCAAACAAATAGAGACTATCTAATCAAATTCAACATCTCACTCTTATAACCATGAGGCCATGGTTAGGGAGGACTCTGCTCATTTCACCCAAGAACTGTCTTGACCCATACATTAAATTCATAGGGCTTTAGCTCCCTGCACTAAAATTTTGTGTGTACCTGCATTTTTTACATTCTGTGAATATACTTGAAAGATCATTTATTTTTATAGTTTTAATAAAGTAATTCTTAGATCAATTTACTTTTCCTCATTTTTGTACAAAGTGTTTTAATAAATTATCTTGCCGGATATGAATGGCATTCCTTGGATAAGGAATATCCAAGTATACATTGTTTCATATTTATTGCTTGAAAACACAAAAGGCATAAGAAATTAAGAAAACAGCAGTGAAACAAGCATTAAAAAATATAAGCTGAGATCAACTTTTTTTTGTTCTTACATTTCCAAACATTCTTTTCAAAGCTTTTATATCTATTTCTTTTTTTCAGAGGTTCAATGCCTTTTCACTTTTCTAGGATCTATGTTTCATTACATGGACTCACTGGCCAGTAGCTTTGGGTATTAACACTTCCATTTACTGACTAATTGAAAAGGATCTACTTTGGGGTCTTTTTAAAAAAGTAATTTATTAGAAATTATCTTTTTCTCATAACTCATAAGAGTAGTGATAATTTCAGGAATAGGAATAGAAATTCTTTGGAGACTACCTATTGCAAGTTAATCTTTTTACTAAGCCTAAGAGATGTAGCCAAAATAATTCAACTTGGTCATTTAGGCTTATAGCAAGAAAGTGACATAATAGCTGAATAAATCACTTCAATATTTTTAAAGAAAACTTAAGGGGAAAAGGGCAGACCAGCAAGTTCTAAGTTCCTTTCCTCCATGGAGATATCAAAAAACAATCAGAAATCAGCTGAATTAACCTTATAGCAGCTCCAGAAAATAGTCAAAGATCTATAGCAACCAATTAAATGCCCAATTAAGATAATTTCACATTCAAAATGGTAGGAAGTTTTGTGGCATCTTTAACTGATCTTGCCCCAACTCTCTCCTAGCCCAAGTGTTCTTTGTTCTTGGTCCAGGAGGTAGCAGACCTGATTTCCTCCCTTGAACCCGAGGATGCCAAAGAGATACTATTCACAATGTTCTAAATGGCCTGGAAGGTGCATGAAGGACTGACTTTTATCTTGCCTAACTCACATCTCAGGAAAAGTGGTATCCACTCTTTGTAAAAGTTGCAAGGGGACTAAAGAACTACAAATGTCTGAGACAAGATTTTACAATGTAGACATAAAATAGATGATAAAAGACCCCGAGGAACAGTTGGAATATAATTTGGGGAAATCATTCAAAGTAGCTATGTCTAAAGGGGGATTAAGAAAGCTATATACAGGCCAGAGCAATTCTAGCTAATCTGTGAAAGACTGTTTCACCACAGAGTCTATCTACAAAGACTAAAAGAGGTGGCTACTTGTTCAAATGCCCAATTTTCAACAACACAGCAACAAAAAAATCAAAAGGCACAGAAACAACAAACTGCAGTCCATTTAAAAGAAAAAAATAAATAGGCAGAAACTGTATCTGAGGGAGCACAGACATCAGATTTAATAGACAAAGATTTTTAAATAGCTATCTTAAATATGCTAAAAGACCTAAAGAAAAAAACAAAGAAAAAGAATTAAAAGAAATCAGGAAAATTATATATGAAAAAAAAAAACTGGATTATCTTCAAAGTCATAGAAATTATAAAAAACAACCAAACAGAGGTGCGGCTGGGTGGCTCAGTGGGTTAAAGCCTCTGCTTTCAGCTCAGGTCATGATCCCAGGGTCCTGGGATCGAACCCCGCATCAGGCTCTCTGCTCCGCGAGGAGCCTGCTTCCTCCTCTCTCTGCCTGCCTCTCTGCTTACCTGTGATTTCTCTCTGTCAAATAAATAAATAAATAACATCTTAAAAAAAAAAAAACAACCAAACAGAAATAATGGAAATGAAAAATACAGTAACTGAATTGAAAAATTCAATGTAGAGGTTTAACAGCAGATTTTAGTGAGCAGAACACAGAGTAAGTAAACTTGAACAGAAGACATTCGAAATTATCATTTCATGGGTGGAATGATAAAGAATGAAGAAAAATGACAGAGCCTAAGGGACATTTGGGATACCATCATGAGAACCAATATATACATTAAGGAAGTCCCAAAAGGAGAAAAGAAAGAAAAAGGTACAGAGAGATTATTTGAAAAAATACTGACCAGAAACTTACCAAATTTGAGGAAAGATGAATCTACAAATCCAAGAAGCTCAATGAACTATAAGCAGAATAAATTTGAGAATGAATTTGAGAATAAACTATAAGCAGAATAAAGAGACTCACACTAAGATAATGAAACTGTCAAAAGCCAAAACCATAATTTTAAAAGCAGAAGAGAGAAAAGATTCATCACATACAAGGAAACCTCAATACTATTATCAGCTGATTTAGCAGCAAAGACCTTGGAGGCCAGAAGGCAGTAGGAGGGTATACTGAAATTGCTAAAAGAAAACAAACAAACTAGCAACACAGAATTCTGTATCTGGCAAAATTGTCCTCCAAAACTGAGAGAGAAATTAAGACATTCCCAGATAATCAAAAGCCAAGGGAATCCATTGTCACTAGACTCACCTTACAAGATGTGCTTAAAGGAGTCCTTAAGTTGACATGAATGGGAACTAGACAGTTTCTCAAAGCCATTGAAAATATAAATATCTCTAGTAAAGCTAAATACATGAGCAAATATACAAACTAGTATCATTGTACTTTGAGTTTGTAAATTCATTTTTTTTATTTTCTACAGGATAAGAGACAGAGGTATAAAACCAAATATAAATCTACGATAATAAATACACAACGTAAAAAATGAAATTTGTGACATCGATAAAAGAGTCAGGAGAGAGCTGTATATGAATAGAGATTTTGCATACATTTAAGGTTAACTTGGTATCAATTCAAATTAGGCTGTTAAAACTTTAAGTTGTCATATGTAATCCCCATAGTTACCATAGAGAAATTATCTATGGAACGTACACATAAGAGAATGAGAAAGGAATTTATACATCTCACTGTAAAATCAATAAACACACAAAAACGGGGGTAACAGAAGAAATCAGAGGGATTAAAAAACCCAAAACCTGAATGCAAGCTGGTGCAACCACTCTGGAAAACAGCATGGAGGTTCCTCAAAAAGTTGAAAATAGAGCTATCCTATGACCCAGCAATTGCACTACTGGGTCTTTACCCTAAAGATATAAACATAATGATCCAAAGGGGCACATGCACCCGAATATTTATAGCAGCAATGTCCACAATAGCCAAACTATGGAAAGAACCTAGATGCCCATCAATAGATGAATGGATAAACAAATGTGGTATATATACACAATGGAATACTATTGCAATGACGTGGATGGAACTAGAGGGTATTATGCTTAGCGAAATAAGTAAATCAGAGAAAGACAACTATCATATGATCTCCCTGATATGAAGAAGTGGAGATGCAACGTGGGGGGTTTGGGGGGTAGGAAAAGAATAAATTAAACAAGATGGGATCAGGAAGGAAACAAACCATAAGAGACTCTTAATCTCACAAAACAAAGTGAGGGTTGCTGGGGGGAGGGAGGTCAGGAGAGGGTGGTGGGGTTATGGACATTGGGGAGGGTATGTGCTATGATGAGTGCTGTGAAGTGTGTAAACCTGGCGATTCACAGACCTGTACCCCTGGGGATAAAAATACATTATATGTTTATTTAAAAAAAAAAAAGGAGGAGGAGGAAGGAAGGCAATAAAGGAAAAAAACAAAAAACAAAACCTCCAAGACATACAGAAAGCAAATAATGAAATATCAAAAGTAAGTCCTTCCTTATCAGTATTTTGCTTACTTATTTATTTACTTAATTTTATTTTTTAAGATTTTATTTATTTGAAAGAGAAAGTGAGCATGAGCAGGGGGAGAAGCAGAGGGAGAGGGAGAAATAGGCTCCCTGCTGATAAGGGAGTCCAAGTACAGGCTTGATCCCAAGACACTGAGATCATGACCTGAGCTGAAGATAGACACTTAACTGACTAAGCTACCCAAGTGCCCCTATTTATTTACTTATTTTAAAGTAATCTCTACACCTAACACAGGGTTCAAACTCACAACCCCAAGACCAAAAGTTGCATGCTCCACCAACTAAGCCAGCCAGGTTCCCCATCAGTATTTACTTTAAATGTTAAGTAGACTAAATGTAGACCCCCCCCTTCAATCAAAAGATACAAATTAGCAAAATGGATAAAAACCAAAAACACAAGGCATGGTGCAATGATTTACAGTAGATGTAAATTACTTTTTTTATTGTGTCATGTTTGTCACCATACAATACATCATTATATTTTGATGTAGTGTTCAATGATTCATTATTTGCATATAAAACCCAGTGCTCATTACAACATGTGTCCTCTAATTCCCATTACCCAGCTACCCCATCTCCCTACACCCCTCCCCTCTGAAGCCCTCAGATTGTTTCCCGGAGTCCATATTCTCTCATGGTTAATCTTCCCCTCTGATTTCCTCCTATTCAGTTTTCCTTTCCTTTCCCTAACCTCCTCCGTACTATTCCTTATGTTCCACATATGAGTGAAACCATATGATAATTGTCTTTCTCTGCCTGACTTACTTAACTCAGCATAATCCCCTCCAGTTCCATCCATGTTTACACAAATCGTGGGTATTCAACCTTTCTGATGGCTGAGTAATACTCCATTGTACATATGAACCACATCTTCTTTATCCATTCATCTGTTGAAGGGCATCTCAGCTCTTTCCACACAGTTTGGTTATGATACTTTATGTGGAAAACCCAGAAGACTCCACCCCCAAATTACTAGAATTCATATAGCAATTCAGAAATGTGGCAGGATACAAAATCAATGCACAGAAATGAGTTGCTTTTCTATACACTAACAATGTTACTGTAGAAAGAGAAATTAGGGAATCAATTCCATTTACAATAGCATCAGAAACCATAACATACCTTGGACTAAACTTAATCAAAGAGGTAAAGTATCTATACTTTGGAAGCTACAGAACACTTATGAAAGAAATTGAGGAAGACTCATAAAGGATGGAAAAACATTCCATGCTCATGGATTGGAAGAATAAACATTGTTAAAACGTCTATGCTACCTAGAGCAATCTACATTCTCCATGCCATCCCTCTTAAAATACCACTGAAGTTGAAACAAGAAATTCTAAAATGTGTATGGAACCAGAAAAGATGCCAAATTTTCAAGGAAATGTTGAAAAAGAAAAACAAAGCTGGGGGCATCACATTGCCTGATTTCATGCTATATTACAAAGCTGTGATAACCAAAACAGCATGGTACTGGCACAGAAACAGACACATAGATAATTGGAACAGACTAGAATCTCCAGAAATGGACCCTCAACTCTACAGTCAAATAATCTTTGACAAAGCAGGAAAAAAAAATCCAATGGAAAAAAGGCAGTCTCTTCACCAAATGGTGCTGAGAAATTGGACAGCTATATACAGAAGAATGAAACTTGACCATTCTCTTACACTATACACAAAGATAAACTCAAAATGGGTGAAAGATCTCAATGTGAGGAAGGAATCCATCAAAATCCTTGAGGAGAATATAGGCAATAACCTCTTTGACATCAGCCACAGCAACTTCTTTCAAGACACATCTCCAAAGGCAAGAGAATGTACTTTGGGGACTTCATCAAGATAAATAGCTTCTGCACAGCAAAAGAAACAGTCAACAAAACAAAGAGGCAACCCACAGTATGGGAGAAGATATCTGCAAATGACACTATAGACAAAGGGCTGATATCCAAGATCTATAAAGAAGTTCTCAAACTCAACACCCAAAAACAGATAATCAAGTCAAAAAATGGGCAGAAGACATGAACAGACACTTCTCCAATAAAGACATACAAATGGCTAACAAATTCATGAAAAAATTCTCAGCATCATTAGCCATTAGGGAAATTCAAATCAAAACCACACTGAGATATCACCTTACGCCAGTGAGAATGGCAAAAATTACCAAGGCAGGAAACAAGTGTTGGCGAGGATGTGGAGAAAGGGGAACCTTCTTACACTGTTGGTGGGAATGCAAGCTGGTATAGGGACTTTGGAAAACAGTATGAAGATTCCTCAAAAAGTTAAAAATAGAGCTACCCTCGGGGCGCCAGGTGGCTCAGTGGGTTAAAGCCTCTGCCTTAGGCTCAGGTCGTGATCCCAGGGTCCTGGGATGGAGTCCCGCATCAGGCTCTCTGCTCAGCAGGGAGCCTGCTTCTCCATCTCTCTCTGCCTGCCTCTGCCTACTTGTGATCTCTGTCTGTCAAATAAATAAATAAAATCTTAAAAAAAAAATAGAGAGCTACCCTATGACCCAGCAATTGCAATATTGGGTGTTTACCCCAAAGATACAGATGTAGGAAAAATAAGGGGCACATGCACCCCAATGTTCATAGCAGCAATGTCCACAATAGGAAATTACTTTAAAATAAAGACACAAATAGGTTGAAAGTGAAGGGATGAGAAAAGATATTCCATGTAAATAGTAGCCAAAGAAGGTGGTGAAGGATATACTAATATTGAACAAAATAGAATGCAAGTCAAAAATTGTTACAAGAAGCAAAAAAGAATCTAATACATTGATAAAAGGGTCAATTAGGCAAGGAGATATAATAATTATGAATATATATATACATGGAGCATCAGCCCTCCAAAACTTATGACACATAATTGATAGAATTAAAGGGAGAAAAAGACATTTCTACAATAATACTTGTAGATTTTAATTACTTTCAATAATGGATAAAACATCCAGAAAGATAATTAATAAGGCAATAGAAGACTTGAAAGGTATCAACCTCTTGGACCTAATAGACATCTATAAAACACACCACATAGCAACAGCAGAATATATATTTTTCTCAAGTAAATATGGAACATTCTCCAGATAGACCATATTTTAGACCAGAAAACAAGTCTTAATAAAAGTGAAAAGACTGAGATCATAAAATGTATCTTTCCCAGTCACAATGGACTGAAATTAGAAATCAATAACAGAAGGAAAAAACTGAATAATTCAGAAATCTGTGCAAATTAAACATACTTAATCACACTTAGCCAACCAATGAGTCAAGGAAGAAATCACAAAGGAAATTAGAAAATATCTTGAGGCAAATGAAAACAAAAATACAATACACTAAAAGTCATATAATAGAACATAAAAGATATTGTGAAGGAAATTTATAAATACTTACATTAAAAAAGAGATACCTCAAATAAATAAGCTAACTTTATCTTTTAAAAAACTAGAAAAAGAAAAACAAACTAAACCCAAAGCTAGAAGAAAAGAAATAATAATTATTTCAGCGAAGATTGAGAATAGAAAACCAGTAGAGAAAAACCTATGAAGCCAAAAGTTGTTCTTTTGTAAAAATCAAGAAAATTGACTAATCTTTAGTTAGATTAACTAAGAAAAAAATCAAATTACTAAAATCAGAAATGGAACTGGGAACATTATGACCCATTTTAAGGAAATTGGGAAAAATGTAAAAGAATGATACATATACATATGTGCCAACAAATTAGATAATCTAAATGAAATAGATGAATTCCTATAAATAAATAACCTACCCAGACTGAATCAAGAAGAAATAGAAACTCCAAATAGACTTGTATTTATAATCAGTAATTACCCCCTCCACACACACACAACAAATATAATACTTGATTTGCACTGCTTCACTGGTGAATTCTATCAAATATTTAAAGATATAACACCAGTTCTTCTCCAACTCTTCCAAAAATTAAGGAGGAGGGAATCATTCTGAACTTAATCTATGAGATCAACATCACTTTCGTACCCATGCCAGGCAAATACACTATAAGAAAACTACAGACCAATATCCCTTATGAATACTGATGTAAAAATTTTCAAGAAAATACTAGTAAACCAAATTTAGCAGCATATTAAAAGAATTATACATTACAACCAAGAGGAGTAATTCCTGTAGGAATACTGAACTTAATCTATGAGATCAACATCACTTTCGTACCCATGCCAGGCAAATACACTATAAGAAAACTACAGACCAATATCCCTTATGAATATTGATGTAAAACTTTTCAAGAAAATACTAGTAAACCAAATTTAGCAGCATATTAAAAGAATTATACATTACAACCAAGAGAAGTAATTCTTGTAGGAATACACACATACACACACACACACACACACACACACACACACATACACACACACTATATTTCATATATATGTATATATGAAATACAGCCACATGAAGAGTTTCTTGGGTAACTATTAATAATATAAGTTCCTGTTAACAAAAGTTGTCTCACTACTCAGTGGATGATGGACCATTACAAGAAAGCAAATCACAATACTTCTAAACAAGAAAAAACAGTGCCTCTCATAAACAGAAATTAATTCTCTAAAATAATTATAACTTAGAACACAGAACATGGGTCTATGATGACTTACCAGTGCCTCTCATAAACAGAAATTAATTCTCTAAAATTATCAACTTAGAACATGGAACATGGGTCTATGATTTCTATGTGAAATCAGTGTATAGAATCTTATTAATGAATGTTTTAATATTTATGTTAAATGTTATATTAAATACTCAGCCCTGGTTATATAACCAAAGGACAGGTTCATTTATTTCTAGGTTCATTTAATAGTTTTAAGAACCGATACTGTACTACATCTTGTTTTTTAAAAATGAAAAGGTCTCATCAGGAATAGCCCTTTCCCCAATGATTACCCTGAATTTTATAATACCTACAAAACAAACTTTCATTGTTTCTCATTCATTACTAAACATGTGTTTCAAGTACCATGTGTTTACTATCACCAGAGAATAAAGTAGAATAATCTTCTCCCATATTATTATTCACAAAGCAACTTAAACAATAGAGAATATTACGGACTCTAACCTTAGCCTCACAGAAATCAAGGAGAAAATGAAATGATATGAAACGGTAACTGTTGTTGTTTTATGTATCTATATTGTCTGAATACACATATTATCCAAATGATGTGTTAATTCTTAGTGCTATCCTTTAGCGACTATCCTTTCCCCACTGGATGTTCCTGGCTCCCTTATTACATGTGAGTTTACAATGTAAATATTAACTTCAGTTTTGGGGGGCTCAATTTGTATTGAAAACAATTTTAATCCACAGTACATGGGTATCAGATTAGAGGTTAATCAAATGTCATAATGCAATGTTAGTTTATACACATTTACATATGGGTATTTTAGTTTAGTAGATCCTTGTGATCACATTTTATTATTTATCCAGGGATAAGATATCTCCACATGTTTGTCACCTTTCCAATGTGTATTGAGATGATGAATGCATTCCCTATAATTTTGATCTATCATCAGTTGGATCTCTTATTTCCTCTAAGATTATCTGTTTAAAGCAATGGATAGACTATCTATCAAAAGTACATTCTTTCAGATATTTTCTTTGGAAACTGACATTGATCCTACAAATATTACTGTTGCATGTGGAGGTAAGGAAAGAAAATTACTGTCATAATTTACTTGTACTCACCTGGGCCTTCATCCATCACAAAGATATATTTATTGAGCTCCTGCCACAAAGAAAAAAAAATCTCAGAGAAGACAAGGTTTAACAAAACATGGAAAAGACATGACCTTGTGTCTCCTGGTTCTTTCAATGCTATGGTGCAGGTTCCGTGAATACCACTTGTGTAGAGCTAATGACAGACACATACGAAAAAGTTGGCAGAGTTAACACAACTAGGTCACTTTTTTCCACTCCACAATAAAAATAGCAAATTGATTATTAGGCAGAATTAATTATGGGTTGACTGGCCAATTAAATCCATTTAAATGGTTGCTCTAGTAAGCCTGAGTACACAAAATCATAGATTAAAAGTACACATACAGCACTAACCGGGACAGTAGAGTAACCAGAAGGAAGAAGACACAGGTTCCTTGACTAACCACTTATTTTCTACAACTCTGATTCCTCCTCAGTTAAATGAAGATAATATTCCCTATGTATAATACTCAATATTATAAGATTCATGGAGAGAAAAAGATGTGAAACAACTTGCTGTACTTCTGCTTTTAAGCACTTTATAAAAAGTGCTGGCTTTCATTTTTAGTTTGTTTTGTTTGACATGGGAAATATACATATACCAATGATTTTAAATGAAATTGTTTTCCCTGAAATTATTTATGTAAAAGGCGTTGACATCCTAGAGGAGGTGATATTTCACTGATGCTCTGTTCAGTCACATGTTAAATAGAAGGCAGAATATTCATGCATTTATTTGATAAATATTTGATGAGCACCTACTGAGTGCCCGACATTGTTCCAGGTGAAGGGGATATAGAAATGAATAAAAAAGATAAATCTGTCCTTGTGGTCTTACAGACAATAAACAAAATAAGCAAGTAAATTATATAGTATGTGTATGGTTAGTGTTATAAAAAAATAAATCAGGTAAAGGAATAATGAGTGTTGATGTGGGTTTGTTCAATTTTGAATAGGATGGTCAGGGAAGATCTCATTGAGAGCATTCAATATTGGAGCAAATACTTGGAGAAAATGAAGGAGCAAGACATGCAGATAACTGGGGAAATAAAAGTCTAGGTATAGGAAACAGAATGTGCAAATGTCCTTGAGTAGGAGGATTTTCCAGGATCAGCACAAAGATCAGGGTAATGTGTAAAAGATCAAGGGGGACAATAGCTAACAGAAAGGCTGGGAAAATAACAGAAAGTCATATTGTTTAGGAATTTATAGGCCATTTTACAGTTTTGGCACTTACTCTGAGCAACATGGGCTGCCACTGAAGTGCTGATGTTTTAAAAGGATCAGTCTGGCTGTTATGCTGTGTGAATGCAGTAGGAATGAGGGGCTAGGGTGAAAGAAGGGGAAACAGAGTGCTACTGTAATCATCCAGACCTGAGACAATGGTGATTTAGATGAGGGTGGCAGCAGGGGGGGTGGGTGGAGAGAATGGTCACAATCAAGATATTTTTTGAGAGTATCGGGGCACCTGGGTGGCTCAGTCAGTTGAACATTTAATTCTTGGTTTTGGCTCAGGACATAAAATGGAACCCTACCAGGGACTCTGCACTCAGGGGGTGTTTGCTTGGAATTTTTAGACATCTTCATTTCAGAGGCGTATTAGGTATACAGTTAAAGATAGCAACTAGACAGTTGTATATATGAGGCTGGAGTTCAGGAAAACATTCCTCATTGGACATCTGGATTCAGAATTCAGCAATACATAGAAGTTGTTTAAAGCCATGGGGCAGGATGAGACCACCAACAATTGTGCATAGAGAAGACAAGATGCCCAAGTCCTGAGCCCTACAAAAATTAAGAAGTTATGGGGATTAGGTGAATGAGAAAAGCAGAGTGGGAAGGATCAGATCATGATTTAAGAGAAAAGGATCAGATAATGTATAAGAGTAAACCAAGAGTTTTGGGGATCCACAAGCCAAATGAAGGTGTTAGGTATTAAACCAGGTCAAATGGAATATATATTCTATACCATATATATTCTAAAAATATGCCTAAATTATCAGAGATGATGAATAGTACTTTCTATGTAATAGCATAATTCACATAACCCTTACAACATCACAATGGGCTAGATACGATGATCACTTCAATTACAGATAGTTAACATTATCTCTACAGAAAGCCATATTCTCATACTTCAATCTTTATTGTAAAACAATTCCATTGAACTTTCAGATCAAATGAACTTATTTTTTTTTTTAAAGATCTTATTTATTTATTTGGGAGAAAAAGTGAGCAAGAGAGCAAGAAAGGAACAGGAGGAAGGGCAAAGGGAGAAGGGGAGGCAGGCTCCCCGCTGAGCAGAGAACCCAACGTGAGGCTCGATCCCAGGACTCTGGGATCATGACCTGAGCTGAAGGCAGATGCTTAACTGACAGCCACCCAGGTACTCCTCAAATGAACTTCTTTTTGATAACAAATATGTCATGTCCTTTATTATGCTAAAATTAAGTTCATAACCCATGCATACACATGAAAATTCAATATGAACCATGTAACTTAAGGATTTTAACAGTTAATTAAATAAAACGGTAAGTGTTTCAGTGTGTAGATACTTGGACACAACTACAAGAGATGATGCAATAAAATAATTCAATGCTTGGACTAGTATAGAGCATGCCCACAAATGTGAAAGCTAAAAACGTAAACCAATTCAGGAATTTTGAATTGCCACTTCAGTACCATGGAATTTTCTGAATAATGGGTGAGTCTTGGTAAGTCTTAAACAAACCAATGTAAAATGTACAGTATTCCCTCAAGTAGTCTCTTAATTTACATGCTAGATATATTGTTAAAAATTGTGTTTATTAGAATTAATCAAAATGGCTTTTTTATATGTATCATGGAGTTTGGTTCTAGGCTCACCCAGTTTTCTAGATATTCATTTAGCTTAGATAATATGATTTATATGAATGTCTAAAAGGACATTCAAAAGTCATTCAAGACACAAGACGATTTCTGTGGTTCCTGATCATTGTATCCCTGGCTCCTGCTCAATAATTGACAGTAGAACCCACTCAAACTGTCCCCTCAAATTTCCAAAATGATCTCTAGGGGTTAGTGTCAGTTCTTTTGAGAACCACTGGTTTGAAATATGCTCTTTGTACTCTCCCCTGCAAATGAGTCAGAAGGTATTACCATTAAAAAGACATTAACTCTCAGCCAATTAAAAAGTGTTACAATAATAAATTCCATTAGAGTGGAAATAAAATAAATTCAAAATAAAGTTCTTGGGGCACCTGGGTGGCTCAGTGGGTTGGAGCCTGTGCCTTCGGCTCAGGTCATGATCTCAGGGTCCTGGGATTGAGCCCCACATCGGGCTCTCTGCTTCATGGGGAGCCTGCTTCCTCCTCTCTCTCTGCCTGACTCTCTGCCTATTTGTGATCTCTGTCAAACAAATAAATAAATAAATAAATGTTAAAATAAATAAATAAATAAATAAATAAAGTTCTTAAACAAATGTTTCATGGTTTGTAGGTCAGAATGTGAGGTGCATACCTTCCTCCCTAGTTGAAAGCACCAAAACACTAGTCTCATCAGGGCATTCCACCAAAATATTTCTTTGCCATCACACAGACCCATTCTAGGCTACAAGCCAAATACACCATTAGTGTAGAGCAAAATTACTTGTCTTTTTTCTAGAGACTCATAAATTATTTTCTAGGCACAAACAGTAAGAGAAACACCTTATGTGACTGATACTAACAATATTTTTGATTGTTCAATATACGAGAACTAGGGAAATTAATCCTACTTTCAAAATTCTGACTTGGATATGGTCAGGGGGAGGGGAGGGCAGATTGCTCTAACCTTATAGCTTGAATATTAGAGATATGGTTCTAACATCATAAAGATTCAAAAATTGAAAGGCTCTGCTAAATGAAAGATCTTTTAAGTTTGCTTTTACTGTGTGTGTGTGTGTGTGTGTGTGTTAATGAGTCAGTAATGATATGGACAGTTGATTTTTTTGTTGTTGTTGTTTTGGACAGTTCTGCAAAGTACCCATCTAAAATGCTGATTATGCCAAGATCTAGAGGAAAGAGGTATCCAAATGAAATCTTTCTTTTTTAAGCAATCAGTATCTCTTTTTTTCTTGACACTATCTTGGATCAACACACTCCAATGTTCTACCTTATACAACTGTCAGGGTTTAGATGGTTTGCAGTTTGAGACATATTTATAAAAGTTGCCCCTTTCAGTGTACTAAATCGTGACATCATCAATAGCAAAGCACAGGTGACTTTTGATCTGGCCAACTTACCAGTCATTTTTCTGGCTCAAGCTAGAAAACTGCATGGCCCCCAGCCTTACCCCAGCCTTTATATCCTGACCTTGTTCCCTGAAATTTTGGAGGTGTGCTAAGTCATCATCTGGCTGGCCCTGGATGACTGCAAGAATGAAATCTCATTAACAGAACTACGCAAACAATAAAAGGAAGCTTACTTGGGTAAAAGAGAAGGCATTTTCTTTTAAATCCAGTGAATGACATTGGAATATCAGATTATTCAAGTAATGACACTGGATTATTTAGGCAATGATATCCAGTACACAAGCAAAACTAATGCTTGTGAGGACGAACACATCTAGAAGTCAAAAGCCAGATATGATAGTTGAGACCACAGTCATAATAAGGATGTTGAAAAGAGTAGAATATGTTGACAAGAATAGTTGGTGCAGTTTGGGCTCCTTACATCTTTAAGAAGATACACATTGTCTGGAAACTATTTGGGACTAGTAAAAGCTAATATTTAAATAATAAAATCACATCCTGTAAGGAAATGTAATATGAAAATTGAGTTGTTTTTTTCTGAGGAAGAGGTTATATTCAATTACAGTTAAATTAAAGAACTATTATGAGCTACTTCAATAAAACATGGGAAACAAATAACAGAGTCCATGAAATCTGTTTCTTAGAGGGCACCAGAAAGAAGACAGATAATGGTATGTCCTGTGTGGTTGGAATCAGGTCTTCTTAACCAATTATGGTCCCTTCTAAGTTTCTAGCACACTTTCTCCTTCCCCTCTCTCACTAATTATCCCCTTCTTTATGTATCTGCCTATTTATTTGAGAGGGAGTGGGAGGGGCAGAGGAAGAGGGAGAAAGAATCCTTTTTTTTTTTTTTTTTTTTTTTGTGAGAGAGCTCAAAGGAGAGACAGAATCCTAAGCAGACTCTACACCCAGTGCAGAACCTAACCTGGGGCTTGATCTCACAACCCGAGATCATGACCTGAGCCAAAAATCAAGGGTCAGACACTTAACTGACTGAGCCACCCAAGCACCCCTCCCCTTCATTATTCTTGACAATGAGGGTGTTTCCTTTCTGCTTTATTTTGCACAGGAAAATAGTTTTATCTTCACATAAGTTTTTATCTATCATACATATTATACTTCTATAGATTCTGTTAGAGAACCCAAAATCTGTCTGCTTTATCATGATATGTGGAAATCCAAAAGATGGGCTGACAAAAAATTGTGACTTTTTCATCTACTAGCTATTCAAATGTTCAGTTAAGGAAGAGTAACTTTTTAAAATTAACATGTTTCAATATACAAAAGTTTTCAGCATTCAAAAGTGTTTTTCAGGATGGCTTATCAAAGTCTCATGCTTTTGCCAGATACATTTAAATTTATTTCCTGAATACACTGAATATTCAGTTTAGATTTGCTGGTTGATTATCACATGTGATAATAGAATAGAAATGTGCTGGAGCTGGAGAAATCATTTCCAAATAGAGTTGCTATATTTAAACAAAAAGTGTAATAAAGCTGCAGACATTGTCTAGTTCCAGTTGGCCAGTATATGACCTTTAAGCCACCTTTAAGTTACCTGTAAGGCAATAGTGGTTCTGCTTTGCTACGCACAGATTTAATGGCAGGATGTGGCAAGGTTGTATTTTCATTTTCAAATACGCAACAGAAACTTTGTGCCTTCTGTAATGCTTTACTAAAGATTTAACATTAATTTGCTACTTTTTCTCTACAATAAGGGAGATAAGACTACGTTCTTTGCTACCTTGCTTATTTTCTTATATCACAAATTTCCAGCAATTAACATGAATTAGTAAACAATTCTTGAGCTTACTAAAATATGTTCTTCCCTCAACGAGATAATTAAATTCCAAGCTAGCACTAATCCTTATTGAAAAGTTAACTTGAAGCATGAAATACACTTCTTTTAAAAATATCTTAAAACTGTCTTTGGGAAATGTACTGAGGAACACATGCAAAAGCTTTCTAAGATATTTTCATTTTAATTTTTTTTCTAGGTGAACCAACACCTACTCAGTTTGAATGAAAAAGTCAACTTTCTCCTTGAAATGAAGTTTGCCATATATATATATATATATATATATATATATATATATATATTCTAAGCTGCATTTTATGGCATATTAAGAATACTGTTTTCCTTCAGAAAAAAGATCTCCTCTCTCAATATTCAACCAAGAATCATTAGAACAGGCTTTTTGTGATCTCACCATAAACACAATGAGTCCCAGAATGGTTAACAGTGTATAAAGAAATAATAGAAAATTATAAATTATTTAATTGTACTATTCAGAGTACTTTAAAGAAAAAGAAACCCAACTGAAAATGCCATTTATTAAATGTAGACCTGCCTACAATTTGCAAAGGGATTACTGAGATTTATGGGAGGTGACATTTAATGGAAAGGGTGCATTTGGCAATATATTTGTGCTAAAGAACTCAGGGCTTAGTCCTACTGAATTCATATATTTCAGTTAAATCAATGACATTGGATTTAGTTAAAAAGGCTTATGAGATTACTCTTTCCAAACACTAAAGACAAATTCAACATAAATGACGTCATTTAATACCTGCCAATGACATAAAGTCTGAGAATGCAGGTTATCGACGGTCTCATTTGATTGAGACTGCCTTTTTTAGTGAGTCCCAAATATGCTGTAAAAAAAATAATCTATGCTGAAATGATAGTGATATCGTTTATGTTCCAACCCATATATCCAGTGAGGCACCGTCAAATGAATTCATTGACAGTTCTGGTTGTTCTAGATCTCATTATGGGTTGACTCTATAGCTGGCTAGGAATATCTTAAAATTTTCCTCAACATAAGGATTATATAACTAACATGTACTTAAAGTCTATATCATTGTGTGCAAGATATTTGGGTGATAAAAGAAGAATTGTACTTTATTATTTCTGCTTTAGCATATTGTAGACTCTATAGATGAAAATTTTCTAATATCTATTAATTTTGGAAGGAAAAATTGGACTTTTACCTTTGAAAATACTAGAGTGTGCAAGATTTGAAAAGAGAGAACAGAGGAAAATAGCTTCAACCTGCAAAAAAGGTGCAATGCGAAACTAAGTAGGAAAATTAATATGACATGGTTTCTTTATGTGAGGTGCTAGGACCTCTAGGGAGACCATGGATGATAAATGTATTTTTCCTAAAATGTTCCCATGTCATATATGTATATTCATATATATTTATATATTTCAGGTATTTCTAACTAAAACAGTAGAATTATACCGTATACATTGTTACATAAACTGAACTTTTCACATGTTTTCACATTGTTCTATGTTAATATATATAAATAGACATCATAGATTATAATGGCCCTATGGGATTCAATTAAATGGATGCATCATAATTGAACTCCCTAATGATGATCATTTAGGTTGTTTCTGATTTTTTCACAATCATAGACAACATTACATTGAATATCTATATGTATATCTATATTCACAATTCCAGCAGGAAGATTTCCTGGAAGAGGATTTTCCATATTAAAACACAAGCTCATTTTGAAAACTTTTGATAATCACTGCTGAAATAACCTCCAGGCACATTGGACCAATGTAAACTCTCACCACTATATTTCTTTCATTTTTAAATTTAATTTTTTTTCAGTGTTCCAAGATTCATTGTATTTTTCTATTACGTGTCTTATTTCTCCACATCCTCTTCTCCTCTAGGTATTATCATTTGTTTTATGTTTTTCCAAACAAATTTTAATTTGGAGTCTGTTGATTAGTAGTGAATTGGAACTCACTAGTGAATAGGAACTCTGGAAATTCAGGCTATCCTCATTCAGCTCTGTCTCCCTGTTATTTTGCAAACCGCCTTTAACATTTTGCTGTTGCTTTTCTGGAGAAAGTAGGATCGGTGGCTTAAGACATTTTGATTCTTTAGATTAGCCCATATGAATGTATTTATCCTGCTTATAGAAGATTCACAGCCTTTATCTTTAACTATTAGTCCTGCCACATGTTTAGTGATAATCCAAATTTTGACCTCACATTTTGATTTCTAGCAAAATCTGGATATAGTATTGGTCTCTACATATGTTGAGTTACCATGAAGCCTGGGGTATAGTTACAGTTTGCTCCCCCCAAAATTAATTTTATTGGAAAGGAGTATTTATTATCAGAGTCTGGGTAAGGCAGAGGATATTAATATTAATATTAATTAATATTAATTCAAAGATTTTATTTATTTATCAGAGAGAGAGGGGAGAGAGCGAGCACAGGCAGACAGAATGGCAGGCAGAGGCAGAGGGAGAAGCAGGCTCCCCGCCGAGCAAGGAGCCTGATGTGGGACTCGATCCCAGGACGCGGGGATCATGACCTGAGCCCAAGGCAGCTGCTTAACCAACTGAGCCACCCAGGCGTCCCTAATTAATATTAATTCAATATTAATTATCCTATGGAAATATAATTCCTAGGATGATAGTCTTCAACCGAAGATTCGGTTTTCTATGTACTCACAGAAAAGACCAGTGTGGTACTCATGGGAAATTTCCTGTCATTGAATTTATGGAATAAAGTCGAATTTAAAGGAAAGAACTTTAAGAGGGAAGCAATTTTCTTCATTCTCACCTTGATTCTTCAAATTTGCAGTATTGATGCATTCCTCCTTCTCTTTCCTACATGGGATCTTGCACTGGCTAATGGTAACAAAACCTGTTTCACAATATATTAGCATAGTATTTTGGTCTAGATTGTTAATACATCCCCTTGCTTTATGATGTGGGGATACTTGGCACCTATTAGACTGTCCTCAGTCTGTAAACCTCTGAAGAAACACTGAAACTGAAAGCATTTCATTTTAATATGTTACATGGGATTGGGAAAAAAAATAAGCATTTTCAGCATGATCAAGGAAATATGAGCCCTGTGATTCAGTTACTGGTAAGCTTCTATAGGCATGGTTTCAAAACCTCATTTACCCTCTGTTAGAGAAGGGGATAGGGATACAAATAAAATACAATTTCCACTCTGTATGAGTTTGCAATTCACTTAGAGAGGACAGGCCATGCATAGAGGATACAATTGGAGGGCAATTCTGTGGGAGCTGGCTATGCTTCTGTCACGATTGATTCTGGCAGATGCAATCCTGCTAAAACCCCTATTGCTGGGACTGGTTTTTGGCCTTCTCCTGTCACTTGGGGCACTCAAATATGGCAGTAGGGTCCAAACAAGGCCAAATAAGCCTCAGAAATCTTCGATGGCTACACTAATTAGATTGAGAAAACTATTATTTTCTAGGAGACACCAAATGTGAAACCTGATTCTCACCTACCTTTGAGGAAATCCTGTAATTACTGACAAGAAGTCACCTTCAGTAACCTAAAATCCACATCTTTCCTAAAGGTCACTTCATAATTATTCCACCAATTTGCCACACAGTCCCAGCTGGCTATCAAGAGAGAATGATTCTTCAAAATGTATAAGCACAGTGCCTTTGAAGCCATTCTTGTGTAGTGAAAAATGGCTGCCTCTGGAATAAGACAGATTTGATTTTATGCCTCCTGTCTGCCTCTTATTAATTAGGCAAGTTTGCATAGTGGTTAAGTGGAAGGAGCCTAGAGACAAACAGCCTGATTTCAAACTTCAGCTTTGTCATTATTTAGATGACCTTGAGCAAGTTACTAAACTTCTTTGTGTCACAATTAGTTTATCTGTAAAGTGTGAATCAGTAGCTCCTAATAATAAGGTAGTTATTAGAAGTAATGAGAAGTTATTAGAAGTAAATGAGTTTGCATATATAAAACACTTAGGAGAACGTCTAGCACAAAGTAAGAGCTCTGTATGATTAGGCCATGTTGATGATAATGGTGGTTGTGGTGGTAGGATTTACATCTCAAAGCCGTAGATCCTTAATCTGTAAACCTAGAGATAATGCTACCTATTTCCCAGGATTACTGCAGTATTTAAGAGATAAGTATATGAAGGATTTGATATTTAGTATCAATAAAATAAATGCATTGCTCACCATCCTACTCCAGTCATTTTTTCCTTTGTCCATAGAAGAATAAGAGTAGCTGATTCAGGAATTGAAAGCCTGGCTTATTTGCTTTTCTTTCAACACCACTGAGCCCACAGGCATAAATATGGTCTTTCAGCACCTGTACTAGGCTAACTTGATTCTTGACATATCAGGCAAAGGTTTTTTTTTTTTTAGGATTTTATTTATTTATCTTGAGAGAGAGAAAGTGCAAGCTGGGGGAGGGGCAGAAGGAGAGGGACTCTCATGCAGCCTCCATGCTGAGCACAGAGCCGGATACAGGGTGGGATCCTATGGCCTGAGCCAAAATCAAGAGCTGGATCCTTAACTGACTAAGCCACCCATGCACTCCAATCCAGAAAAGTTTTTATGCTACCTCAGTCTCAAGTTCTGTTTAATAATGTAACATACAATGAAGATATTTCAAAACCATTATAATTGATAGAGCAATTTGGGGTGTATCACAAATACTGAGTGCCTCCTCTTATCTAGGAAAAGGTGTGTTCATTAGGAAAACCATCTGGCTATCAAATGCACCCACACAACCAAACGGATGGACAAAAATTTCCCCTGATTCATTATCTTGCAAGTTAGCACCACTGGAAATTTTTGTTGCATTCAATAAACATTCACTGAGCTCCTTCTATATGTCTACCACTTTGGAAACATATTGTCTAGATTCTTCAAAAAAGGATATGTTTGTTGACCTAGCTGCTAAAAGTATCCTTTCAGGAACTATCCAACATTATACCCTGTTATGGGAAGCCCATATAATGATCTTTTTGAGGCAGAGTTATGAAAGTCTAGTGATTTTGGCCAAGTGAGGGCCATTCTAGTTCTAGAACTCCTTGTAGAACTGGCGGAGGCTATTAGGCCTGCACTGTAGGTCAGCATTTCCTTCTGATCAGTTCACATTTGGAGGGATTTGAAAGCTGAGCAATGTTTCTTAGACTGGATAAAGTATACATTTCTATAATGCTTTATAATCTACCATTTGCAAGACATGTCTTTTCTTCCTTCAATTGTTCACGTTGATTTTCTCTGAACCATCTACTCTTTCATTTCTGCCTTCTGGTTACTCTTGTGAGAGGTTCAAGAATATCCTCTATAACTTCCAAAGAAAGGAAAGCTAGCCAATTCAATCTAGGTTCAAAATCATTACCCTGAGTATCATTAGATACTGAAAAGTTACCAAATCATGTTGATCCTCTTATCCAACTATCCAAGATGCACATATGGACAATGAAATAGAGGGCTGATATTTAGGCTCAGAGTTTGAGAATCTTTGCTTTGTGTATGATCCATTCTTAGTCTAAAATCTTTGATTAGAAATATTTAAATCACTGGTTGTCAACCACTGACATTTCCCCAGCATCCCTCCTCCCAGAGGGATATTTAGCATATTGTAGAGGCATGATTTGGTTGTTACAATTGGAGGGAGTCCTACTGACATCTAGCAGGTAGAAGCCAGGGACAATGTCAAGTATCCTATGTACAAGACAGCCCCCCACAATGGTTATCTGGCCAAAAATGTCAATGGTACTAAAATTGAGAAACCTTGCTTTAGTCCACTTCTATCCTCATCTTACATGAATGCTCATATCCAGAAATGTGGAATTGTACTTTCATTTATTTCCAAATGATAGTAGCTATTCAATATTTCCATGACCGTACCTGGAACAGTTTTCAGTAAAAGTTCTAGGCTTTTCTGTCCAATATACCCGACACTGGCCATATATGATACACTTGAAATATGGTTGATCCAAACTGAGATGTACTCTAAGTGTAAAACTCCATATTTTAAAAACTTACTGTTAAAAAAATGTAAAATACAGAATAGTAACTTTTAAAGGCTTATTACATATTAAAATTAAAATATCTGAGTATCTTGGGTTAAGTGAAATATGTTGTTAAATCGATCTTATCAGGGCACCTGTATGGCTCAGTTGGTTGAGTGTCTGACTATTGGTTTTGGCTCAGGTAGTGAACTTATGGATCGTGAGATTGAGCCCTGCATTGGGTTCTACTCTTAGCAGGGATTCTCTCCCTTTGCTCCTCCCCCCCACTTACTCTCTCTTTCTAAAGTAAATAAATAAATCTTTTAAAAAATTTCATCCTATCTGTTTTCAGGTTTTAAGTGTGTCTAATAAAAAAATGTAAAACTATATATACAGCTTGTACTATATTTCTACTGGACAATGCTGATCTATATGACTGCTCATCTTTATCAATTTCCATATGGTCTCCTAAGAGATCCAGATCCTCCTGCCAATCAATCAGTGCACCTACGTTCTTCTGGGAATCCTATTCTTTTCAATCCCCTGGAGCAGCTGTTTCAAAAACTCAGCATACTGATTACCTGAAGAATATGACACACTTATGTAACTTTTCTTTTCTATCCAGAATTGTCCCCATCCTATGCTAGTCATCAGAACAGCCTCCCAGTGTCTCAATGATGAACTGCTGTTTCCAAAGTATTCTTCTTACAAACACCATAAAAAATTGCCTGTAGGAGCTTCTCTATGAAGAAAGCTGTGATTCTCTCTTGGCAGGAGAAGCATAAAACTCGGGATGTTGTTGATAGTGACAGAAGGCCATGATTGAAGAGACATAAGGAAATACAAAGATTAATGAGAAAAAGAGCAAATAAACCAAAGTCTTTCTAAAGAAAGGACTTCAAGGTGATGACCTCACTTTTCTCTGAGAAAAAAGATGCTTGCCTTGGTGAAATGGAAGCAACACTGGACTGAGAAATGCTTGAATTCTAGTGGTATGTCTGCCACATACTAACTATGGGAACCTGGGTGAACCACCTAACTTTGCTGAGCATCAAATTAATGCATCTGTAAAATGAGGGGGGAAAGCCTCAAGGACTGTTACTCAGGTCATGTGAGAAAGCGTATGCAAAATATTTTTGAAATGTAAAATGGTACCCTATGAGATGATCTCTTCTAAGTGCTCTTAATATGTAGAGTGTATTTGAAAACATGTATGTCAAAGGTAATAAAACATGAGTAGTTCCAAAAATTTATGACTGACATCATCCTGAGGTTGTATGTCCATAAATGAGCTGAATTAAAAGAAATTCTCTGTGTTCAGTGAAACAATGGCTATAAACTAGTTGTTTTCAAAATAACTAGTTGTTTGCCTTTAATGGTATTTTGAAATGATGGAAAAACACCATTTGTGCTGAAATATTTGGCTTCTAACTATCAGTTCTAACCATATTGACAGTGTCTAAATGGTAGCATTGTATTTGGAATTACTATGCTCCACGGTCATGCTTAAAGGAGACTTTACATTCAAAATATTTCAAGGCAAAAAGGAATCTTCATTCAACAGTTGAGTGTATTTATTTGTTAAAGCACATTCATTAAATAGAAAACAAAGTATAGCACAGTTTAAAGACATTTAAGGATTTGTATATTTCAGTAAATCTTTGAGAAGATGTAAAGATACATTGCCATTTAAACTATCCTGAGAGGGGCACCTGGGTGGCTCAGTTGGTTAAGTGTCTGACTTTGGCTCAGGTCATGATCTCAGAGTTCTGGGATTGAGTCTCACAATGGGCTCCTTGGTCAAAATAGAGCCTGTTTCTCCCTTTGCCTACAACTTCCCCTGCTTATGCTCTCTCTCTTTCTGACAAATAAATAAAGTATTTTTTTAAAAAAATAAATTATCCTCAGAGTTAAAAGTAAGCTCACTTTCATTATTTAAACTCAATGTAGAATTTCTCTGTGTAACAGTGAGAACAACTGAATATTAAGTCATCACATTGGACTTTTATCGTTTTTTGGTGGTGGCTTATCTCTCTCATAAGCAAGACTTATTTTATCTCTTTGGTTATCTACTTCCCTAAATTAAAAAGACATAACCTTATCTCAGCCTTCTGCTAGCACTTTTTTTCCCCCAGTACCTTTTTTTTTTTTTTAAGATTTATTTACTTATTCTAGAGAGAGACAGCATGAGTGGGGGCAGGGCAGAAGGAGAGAGAGAGAATCTCAAGCAAATTCCCTGCTGAGTGTGAAGCTCTACAAAGCGCTTGATCTCCTGATCTGGAGATTGTGACTCAGAGATCATGACTTGAGCTGAAACAAAGAGTTAGGCATTCGATTTGACAGAGCCACCCAGGCACCTTTTTGACTCACTCAAGATTGCCTATAGTCTCCCTTGAATGTAAAAGTGGACTTTACCAAGTAGAACTTATAAGTGAACAACAAGTATCTGTTAAGTGAATGACAAATACCTGTGCAATGAATGAATGAATGAATCTGCAATTACTTTGTTATTATTTCTTTCCTTTTGTTTTGCTTCTAAAAATTTTTGCATAGTTTTGAGTTCTTTTTCTTGGGGGCTCTACTTTTCCCATTCCTGTGTCTTGATGGCATGAAGAAGAGATTGGTTGGGCACCTGGGTGGGTGGTTCAGTCGGTTTAGCATCTTACTTGGGCTCAGATCATGATCCCAGGGTCCTGGGATCAAGCCCTGTGTTGGGCTCCCTGCTCAGTGGGGAGTCTGCTTCTCCTTCTGCCCCTCCCCCCACTCATGGCCTCTTTTCAAACAGATAAATAAAATCTTTAAAAAGACAGAGAGAGATTGGTGATTATGGTCATCTGGTATATCTGCATATTAGAAGCATAAATACTTGAGAAAAACTTCTGCTCTGAAAGCAGTAATTTTCCTTATTTATTAGTATTCCCCTGATGGGTGTTTACTGATTACATTGTAACAAATTGTTCTTAACATCTATCACTCAGAGAGCAAAGGTACTTGATATCCTCAAATCCATTGATAATTATTAAAGAATTTGCAGCTACAAATTCATGTTGTCTCAAGACATCATTTAAAACCACATTTAAAAAATAAGTGATTTCAAACAGCTATTTTTTAATGATTGGTATCTTAAGTTGGCTTGGACTGTCATAACAAAATATCATAGACTGGGCAGTTTAAACAATAGAAATTAATTTTCTTGCAGTTCTGGAGGCTGGAAGTCCAAGTCCAAACAACCAGTGTGGTTGTTTTCTGGTGAGGGCTCTCTTCCTGCCTTCCTGCCTTCTCCAGTGAAAAAACAGTGTTTTCTCACTGTTTCCTCACATGGAAGAAAGAAAGATAGCTCTGGTGTCTCTTTCTCTTTTTTTAAGGGCACCAATCCAATCTTGAGGGTCCCACTCATGACTTCATCTAAACCTAATCACCTCCAAAAGGTCCCCTCTCCAAATACCATCACATGGGTTGAGGGAGGAGGGTTAGGATTTCAACATATGAATTGGAGGAGGGAGCCACAATTCAGTCCATAGCAGTTGGTAGAAACCAAAGCTTCCCCTGATACTTTGAAATTATCACAGAACATATACTGCAAATCTAGTGCTCTTTAGAAGATAGGTTACTTCAATGACTCCCTGTTGCTTACAGTATTGAGTTTCAATTTCTTATCCTCAATACATGTATCTCTAATTTGGTCTCCTTCATAAACTGCAAAAAATGTAGGGTCTTCTCTTCACTGACCCCTAAATATTACTTCATACTCTTTGGGTAGCCATAGTTCCATGCATTTGTTAATTCAATTCCTCTGGTTAAAATGGTCTCCCTAATCCTTTCTCCTTTTATAATCATTATCAAGAATTCTGATACTAAATTACTGCATTGAGCAAATAGTAAGCACACAGTTGATTCTAGTTAAATACTCAATGAGGATTATCTCCTTTAATCCTTGCAACAACCCAGTGAGGCAGATATGATTATGATGCCTTTCACAGAGAAGAAACCCAAAACAAAAAGTCAAGTAATTTGTTCAAAGTCACACCACTACACAATATATAATATCAAAGCTTGAATTAAAATCCAGTTTCATCTACTACAAGAGCTGAGTTTTAATCATTGTGTTATGTTTCCTGAAGTCAGCATTCAGAAAAGAATTTTGTTTTCATAATGCAATTAATTAAAGATAGTGAATAGTTTCAAACAACAAGTTCTCCTTACGATGACTCAGTGACTATTATTTTTTAAGAATTGGAAAGCATTAGTTATTAACTCCATGGAAAAACATGAATAACGGAAACACCTGCCAAAACCCAAAATTATCCGGGTACCTGGGTGGCTCAGTGGGTTAAGCCTCTGCCTTCGGCTCAGGTCATGATCCCGGGGTCCTGGGATCGAGCCCCACATCGGGCTCTCTGCGCTGCAGGGAGCCTGCTTCCTCCTCTCTCTCTGCCTGCCTCTCTGCCTACTTGTGATCTCTGTCAGATAAATAAAGAAAAAATCTTTTAAAAACCCAAAATTATCCAATAAACATTTCATGACCAAATAGGCTCCTTTTTAAAAAATAGAATATCCTTGGAAGTTGGTGGAAATGGCTTCTCAGACCTTCTTAAAGAAAACTGAAAGTAGCAAAGATTAGCTGATTTAAAAAAAATTAAATTAAATTAAATTTCCCATGATCAATTTCATATTATTTATTTGTAGGCAACACCAAGAAGATGGAAGTGAAATGTTTGCACTATCACTGACTACTCAGGAGTCACATATCTCTCATTCTCAATCAAGACACTGAACATACAGCATGGACCAAAGTACAAAATGCATACAGTATGTATAGACCAGTTTCAAGCATGATGCTATTTAAAGCTATGCTAAAACACCAAATGGAATGTTTTTCACCATAGCACAATACTCATTTCTACACAAGACAGACACAGACTCCTCACCAAATAACCCATTCATTTAATGAACAAACATTGTGAATACTTACTCTATGCCAGTCATCACTGGGGATAAGGAAGTAAACAAGTGATTCTTATTAGAGAGCTATCAGTCTAAAAGCCTAAACAAAATGTTAAGTATGTAATTAAAATTTTAAACATGTACCCAATTCTGTGAGTGTCTTGAATAAGAGGACCTGACAGTCTGGAGATTCAGTTTCCTTCTTTAAGAATTGTATTTGAGGGGTGCCTGAGTGGCTCAGTCAACTCTTGGTTCTGGCCTAGGTCATGATCTCAGGTCATGATGTAGGGTTGTGAGACTGAACCCTACATCAGCCTCTGTGCTCACCATGGGGTCTGAGATTCTTGTCCTCATTCTCTCTCACTCTCTCCTCTCCCCACAATGCCCTGTTTCTCTCTCTTTTTCTATAGCAAATAAATAAATCTTTAAAAAAAGAAAAAAAAAAAGTGATACTTGAGCTGAAGCCCGAAGACTGAGGATTTGGTCAGATACAGGGATGAAGGGGACTCACAGAGGAGGGGAAGAGTCTAGGCAGAGGAAAGAGCAGGTATTACAGGTCCAAAAGAGGGATTAGGGATTCTAAGAACCAAAAGAAGTCCAGAATGGCTAGGGCACAAATAATACACAGTTGAGTCAAGAATGAGTGGAACTTGTAAAGATCTATTAGTGACAGTTTCTTCAGGGACCTGTAGACCACGTTTTATATTTTATGCTAAGACAAAGGAGAAGCCACAGAATTATTTCTTAAGGCATGAGAGAAAACTATTATATCTACTCCTTTTTATCTCTCATTCCATACATGTTCATTGAAAACTGTTTAGGTCCTATATGATTTATTGCAAATAAAGATTTACAACACGGTTGTCCTAAGAATGCATGTAGTTCAGTTTGCAAGAAGAAAACAAGATCTTTGTCAAGTTGTTTTTTTTTTAATAATTTTAACCTGTTTACTCATCTGTAAAAGAGAAAGAACATAGCCAATTTCACAATAAACAGGAAAAAGTGGAAGAATTATTATATACCAAAGATTAAGTAGTTTCTTAATAACTTTGTGTACATTATTACTTTTGAATATTGGCAGAATGAGTTCACCAGAGTGATATAGTAGGGGTAAGGGGGTAGACTTCTAAAATATAAGTTCCTCTGTAAAGATTTTCCTCTTTTTTTTTAAAGATTTATTTATTTTAGAGAGAGAGCAAGAGCATGCACTCAAGCAGGGGGGTGGGCAGAAGGAGAAAGAAAATCCCCAGTAGACTCCCCACTCAGTGTGGACCCCAGCATGGGTCTCTATCTCATAACCCCGAGATCATGAGCTAAGCTGAAGTCAAGAGTCCACCGCTCAACCAAATGAGCTACCTAGACACCCCTGTAAATTTTCTTAACACTCAAAACTGCCTTTCTGCCATCACTATTCTTATCTCTCATAACACAAATCATACTGCATCACCATTATATATCTGAATTTTCTACCACTGTGAATAACTTGAGGGTAGAGCCATATCTTACTCCTCTGTCTCCAAAGTTTCTCATGTGGTCTTGTATCCAGTAACATTTCAATAAATATTAATTTATTCACTGAATGAAGATCCACACACATGAATCAATTGCTAGAGAAGGGAAAATGAATACAATGAATACCTAACGTGCTAAACCATATATTTTAGACTATAAGTAATAGAAAATCAGAAAAATAAAAGTGATCATAACCTGCAGTATCTAAAGAAGGCCTTGCTGAGATGTTGGGATTCAAAGTAAATGCTTAAATCATGATGGGTATTCATGTAGATTTTCATAGGCAGAGAAAGAGAAGCATGATAGCTATGTCAAGGCTTTTCAGAAGTTCATATAGATAAGTAAAACAAAAATTTGGAAAGTTCAGGTCAAGCTATATTAGGAAGGATGGGGGAATAACACTTTCAGGCATCCCACAGACGGTAAGTGATTTTTACATACATTTGTATCACATAACTTCTGTTGCATAACATTCTATCTCAAAATCTGGTGACATAAAAATGAGAAACATGTATTCAGTTCTTGATTTTGCAGGTTGGGAATTTGGGCTTGGCTCATCTGGACTGTTCTTTTGATTATATTAGCTGGGCTCATTCATACATCTGCAGTTAGCTTCTGGGAGTTGGCTACTTGTCAACTGCAGCAACATGGATGGATGGGTCAGGCATTTCTCATCATCCAGAAGGCCAGCTCAGGCTTCTTTTACTTGGTGGCTAGATTCCAAAAGGGGAAATAGAGGGCAAGATACAATGTGCAAGCACTTTTCAAGGCTCTGCTTGCAACATGTTTGCTAATGTTTAATTGACCACAGTTTATCACGTGGTCAAGTTCAGATTTAAGAAATGTAGAAACTGGGTGATGGGCATTATTAAGAAGGGCACTTTGTTATAAGGAGCACTGGATGTTATATGTAAGTGATGAATCACTAAATTCTATTCCTGAAGCCAATATTACACTATATATTAACTAACTAGAATTCAAATAAAAATCTGGAAGGAAAAAAAAAAAGTGGAAAAATAGACTACCTTTTAGTGTAAGGAGCTGCAAAGTCATGTTGAAAAGTGACACACATGCAGGAATGGGAAGAATTATCAAGGCTCTTTTAAAACAATCTACATCAACATTTTCTCTAAATGTTGTGCCTATATTCAAAATAACCATAAAGGTAGATACACATATTCTCACTTGAGAGAAACAAAAAATGATATTCAGAAAGTTTGAATGACTTGCAAATATTACACATTGGCAGAGCATGAATTAGAACCCAGCTTTGTCTAACTCCAAATCTCTTGTCCTTTCTACTATATGATGCATCTTCCTGGAGAATTGTTACTTGCCAATTGTTGGAAGCTATTGAAGATCCTTGATTTTGATGAACACTTGGTGAAAGCTATGTTCCATGAAGATAGCTCTGTGTGTTGGAAGGGATGGGAGAGGACAAGATTGCAGGAAGATTTCTCTGTGTGGTGGAGACCAGAACCATGCATGGGATTTCAGGCACGGCGAAAAGCATCTTCTAGTAATTAGGGAAAACAGAAGCTGTTTTCTACTTTCATAGAAGAAAAAGTCTTAATATATATCCACAACCAATAATTTTTTTCTTAGAGCTGCTTGATGGGGTCAGGTTCAGAAATTGAAGTTCAGATAGTTCTCAAGAACTTGTGCCACCGTAAAATAGAAACTACCATAAATTTAAAAAAAAACAGCACTTCATTAAAAATAAATTTTTATTTACAGTCAACCAACCCCTCCAAAATATACTGAATAAGAAATATTTACTGGGGCACCTGGGTGGCTCAGTGGGTTAAGCCTCTGCCTTCAGCTAGGGTCATGATCTCAGAGTCCTGGGATCGAGCCCCACATCGGGCTTTCTGCTCAGCAGGGAGCCTGCTACCCCCTCTCTCTCTGCCTGCCTCTCTGCCTACTTGTGACTTTTCTCTCTGTCAAATAAATAAATAAAATCTTTTAAAAAAAAGAGAGAAATATTTATTGTACCTCTTGTTTGAAATTGAACAAAATGTCAATTTCTTTCAGTGAACAAAGGTGTCCTAGCACAGAATCCATGTTTATAGGAAGAACTAAGTTTAATATCCGATTGGCCCCTGAAGAACCTTTTTCATTAATGAGCACACACTGCTTATTGCATCTCAGTACTTAGTTCTGAACAAATCATGAAATGTAAATATCTCATAATTCCATAAAATGAATAGTTACTTCCCTAGTGGATTGAGTTTTCAAAAAGATTTGTGGAAACTAGCCATCTATCTTCATTTCCTGTTTCCCCTGCGTAGCCAACATTTCCTATTTCAGGAAATATTTTTGTTCCAAAGCATAGAACATTTTGTTGTCAGTTTCTTTATCACCCTGGTTCTTTGAGGTAATGGCTCAGCTCCTATCACTGTCTACCACACATACTCTAATTATGAAACACATGCATAAGTTATAGAGGTTTCAGTTCATTTTATTTTCAGAGGAGCTAATCTCAGTTTCCATCCAATGTATCTCAGAAAGTTATTCAGTCAAGGGTAGAAAATGCAAAGCACTGTAAGAGTAGGATCTGAAGTTTTGTTCCTTATTCCACAGTTTCTTAATTATGTGGCTTTGAGGTAGGTGGCATTTCTTAGGGCCTTATGTGCCTATTTGTGAAATGGGGATAATAACAAAGATAATGATAATTTAAAAATAATAGTACCTGAAAAAGTTAACCTGAATATCTCAGAGATAGAGACACGGCAATCCTCTGAGTCCTCTAAATCCATTAAGACCATAAAAAAATGAATGAATGAATGAATGAATGAATGAATTAAAACAAAAACAAACAAACCAAAAAAGACCACCAAGCAGTTTCCCAAGAAACAGTGTTGCTGGTAATACCAAACTTGCCCTAAAGAGGGTTCACAGACCTGTACCCCTGGGAATAAAAATATATGTTTATAAAAAATAAAAAATTTTTATAAAAGTTGACTACAATGAGCTCTCTCCTTAGTCCCCAATGCAGATGACAAATTGTTGGATAGAAAATAGATATGAAAATGCTAATGAATGTGTAAATACTATGCATCTTTATTATGGTCTTGAGAGCAATAAACTATTACCACTTTTACAGTCAATAATTAACCAAAATGATAAATAATTATGATGACAAAGATGATGATGATGATGATGATGATGAGTATAATGAATATAATGAATATTCAGAAAGAAAGTGTACCTGAAGTACTAGGTGTTTCAGATTCTCTGAAACTCGAATGATTTATTTCCACTATAGAAAGTTTACTAAATCCGTAAAATTTTGTTAAACAGCTTTGACTGATAAAACTTGACACAGCAAGATGATGATGTGTGTGCCTTGGTTTAAAATGCTCATTTTTATTCTTCCTTTTTACTCGTCAGCAACCAAACTGAATCTCCTGCCTTCAGAGCATAAGACTTCTGGTAAGCTCTGAGTCTTCTAGAAAATTGATTTTCCTGGGCACATTGCTGCTAGTGCCTCATGCTGATGAATGACTCTGCTAGTGAAACACAATTTCTACTAAATCAACAAATAGTTATTATAAAGGTGCTAAGTCTCACTCTATTCTTACAACAAAAGCTTCCATCTCCTGTTCATTAATCCTTGTACATGAGCTTCAAATGATGGGGAAAATGCCAATAAACCCTCTTCTTCTCTTAATTCTTTTCTAGTTATTTCCTAATATTCTGAGGAGGACTTGATTCTGAGGAAAGAATGGTGAGAGTCGATGTGGGTCAGCATATTTTGAAAAGGATAGGATCATTCGAGTGTCAATGGAAGTGTCCTCCCATTAGGTTTATGTCATCCACAAACTTGTTAAGTTATATTTGATGAAGGAGGGGAGGGAAGAAATGGGGAAGGGAAGGAGAAAGGAAGAAAAGGGGGAAGATTAATATTTGGGGAGCACACCTTGTGATTGTTGGATTTGGAGCTGCATAATGATGAGTCATTCTTATAGGATCCAGAGGAGAAATGTGTTTCTTTGTATTTTTCTCTTGGTTGTGATCATACCAGTGTTTTACTGATTTGAGGTTATATTAAAGTAGAATCACCATAATCACCATCATAATTATTATTATATTATTATAACCATTCCTAAGAATTAAGCTTCGGTGTGTCTACTCAATATTTACTCCCAAAACTTTTTCAGCAGTCAACCTGGTATTTCTCATTCCTGTAGTACTACTTCTGTGTGGGCAAGACATTCTTTTTAAGTAGTGCGAGGGGTCTACGATAGCTTTTTGTTAACAATGTAAGATTACACTGGCAGGCTTCAACTCTCAACTAGCAATACATTTAACATCTTCCTCCATGGGGTGGTAGCTACAATAGCATTATTATCGCCATTCATTAGGCCCATGAGCTATTTTTATTTATTTATTTATTTATTTATTTATTTCTGGTAAGCTCTATGCCCAATGTGGGACTTGAACTCATCACCCCGAGAGTCGTATACTCTACCCACTGAGCTAGCCTGGTTCCCCCCCTTTTTCTAATTTTTTTTTTCTTTTAGGACCATGAGCTTTTAAATAGAAGGGATTGTTGTTACCTGTCTGATGGTCTTTTTAATGAACCAATGAAAATATCTTTCTTCCTAAAATATTTGACAACTGTTGATGGAGGCCACATATTTACTAAACTATAATTTTTACTTTTTTTCCCCAGGGGCTATTTTACAAATAGGCAGAACCAATTTCTCTACATTTTCCTGTGCCCCCATAGTGTGTCAACATTTATAAGTGACTGATGGCTGGGTCCATTTTTCTCAGTCCCCATTTTTCCCAAAGGAAAATCCTAGGCCTCATTACAGAAAATCCCACATTGTTTCTTTTCTCTAGGATTGGGCTGCAATGCCTTCATTTGATATGCACAACTCTGATATGTCCCAACAGGAGATCCACCCAAGGATCTCCCCTTTGGGCCCATCAGCCAAGGAGAAGGATGCCTGAGGGGTCCTCCAGTGAGCAGTTGTGCTTTGAATTACAATAATAAGAATAATACGCTAGAGGACAGGGAACAATCAAGAGGACAAAGTGTCTGCAGCTCTTTACTTTATTTTTTTTTTAATTTTTTCTTTATTTATCTGACAGAGATCACAAGTAGGCAGAGAGGCAGGCAGAGAAAGAGGAGGAAGCAGGCTCCCTGCAGCGCAGAGAGCCCGATGTGGGGCTCGATCCCAGGACCCTGGGATCATGACCTGAGCCAAAGGCAGAGGCTTAACCCACTGAGCCACCCAGGTGCCCCTGCAGCTCTTTACTTTAATACTGCCTTTCCTGAAGGCTTAAGACAGAATAGCATGGAGGACAAGGGGAGATGGAGAGGAGAAGGGAGTTGAGGGAAATTGGAAGGGGAGGTGAACCATGAGAGACTATGGACTCTGAAAAAACAATCTGAGGATTTTGAAGGGGTGGGGGGTGAAAGGTTGGGGGAACCAGGTGTTGGGTATTAGAGAGGGCATGGATTGCATGGAGCACTGGGTGCGGTACAAAAACAATGAATACTGTTATGCTGAAAAGAAATAAAAAATAAAAAATAAAAAAAAAAGAAGAAGGGAAATAGAAGCCTAAATCCATCTTCAAGGTATGTGTTCTGTGGTGCTCCTGCTTTGGAGGGGATACATTGTCAGAAGATAGTATGTAACTAGTAACCTTAATCTCCCTTCCTAGAGCTGGCTGAGCAGAGTTAGTGCTTTAGTCTGGGGCTCTATAATGCAGAAAACTAATTATGCTTAGTGAGTAAGAATCTTGCTTATTTTGTGCTGTTATCCACAAAAACAACCTGACAAAGATAGGGGACAATGGATATCATTATCTGAAGTAGGAACTTCTGAATAATCTTTCTCTTAAATGGCTACAGTACAGTGATGATGCTCCAGCATTTAGTGACCAACATCAACCATCAGATTACTAAATTTCTTCTGAAATATCAAATGTCAAGAAAACAAATGTAAAAAAAAAAAAAAGAAAACAAATGTACATTGATCATCAAAAGTATATACACAGTGTGATTGTAGGAACCCTAGAATTTCAGGCCTGGGGAGAAGCAGGGTCCCTACTGAGCAAATCCCCCCAATATGGGACTCGATCCCGGGCCTCCAGGATCATGACCTGAGCTGAAGGCAGACACAAATGACTGAGCCACCCAGGAGTCCCAGAAACAGTTTTTTGTTTGTTTGCTTAATTTATTTAAAAATTTACCTTTCACTTAAATACAGAGACAAATATTTTTTCTTCCGGCACTAAACTAACAAAGTTATAGGTCCCAGTGGAAATGTATCAAATAGATATATGCACAAATGAACTCAGATACAAACACACACATACAAACATACACACAGACATTAGAAAACAATGAAAGATATTCTCAATGGACTAGAACCCAAGGAGGCATTTAAAGCTGGAAAGTAGATATTAAGTCTCAGAGGAGAGACAGAGTCTCAGAAGAAAGCTGAGGTCAAAGTAAAGTTTGAGAACTTTATGCTACCAGAAAGGGAAGATCAACACTAAAGGTGTTCCACATCTGGAAACAGAAGAACCCAGAAGCAGGCAGGGACTTGAGAAACTAAGAAAGTAATTAGATGGCTATCTCTATACACTTTTCCTGAGAGTTGGATTCCTGTATTATAGATACCTGCTTCCCTTTTTAAGCCAAATGAAACAAGTAATTAGAGATCACGGGGAAATTGTTGAAATTAGAGACCCAAAGCCAAGCGTTTTAGGCTATTCAGGCTGCGGTAACAAAGTACTGTAGACCAAGTGGCTTCTAAACAACAGAAACTTACTTCTCATAGTTCTGGAGGCTGGAAGTCTGAGATTTCAGGTGCCGGCATAGTCGAATTCTGGTGAGGGTGGTCTTCTGAGTCATAGACTGCTAACCCCTCACTGAATACTGAGAGCAGAGAGGGGGAGTAAACTGTCTTCAACTCTTAAAAGGGCAGTAATCCCACTCATAAAGGCTCCACCCTTATCACCTCATCTGACCATAATTGCCTCAAAAAGGCCCTACATCCTATTATCACCATAATGGGGGGTTGAGGAGTAAAGTCTCACCAGATGAACTTTGGGGGTATAGAAACATTCAGTCCATAACACCACAACACCATCATTTCCTGCTGGAGTTAACATAGCTGTCTCCTAATTAGTCTCCTTGCCCCATACTTGTCCCCCCAAAACCTATTCTTAACAGAGTACCATGAGAGATTCATTTATGATACAAATCAGATTATGCCTCTCCCCTGTTCAAAACACCCCACTGGCTGATTGTCACACCTGAGTAAAATCAAAAGTCCTCCTGATGACCCTGTGAGTACTCTGTATAATCTGTCCAAGTTCAAGTAAGTGCAAGTCTTATGCCCTCTTTTCATTCTCTTCTTCCTCAATAGGCTCCAGTCACAATGACTTCCTTGTTGTTGCGCATTCCCCCTTAGTGCATTTCCTTGTTGTTGCGTATTCCTCCTCAGTGCATTCGCATCTAATCATTCTTCAAAAACACAGCATCCACATTCTCACTTGACTGAGGCCTCTGCTCAGTTGTCACTTCCTCCAAGAGGCCTTTCTAATCACTCTATCTAAAGTAGTAGCTCTCTCTCTTTCCATTCTCTAAGTATACTTTTGTTTTTCTTTTAGTACTCATTAATATGTAATAGGCACATATAACATAATCACATAACAATATGCGTACAATACATAGTTGTTGAATATTGAGCGAATGAATGGATAGTACAAAAACTGGTACGAAAAACAAAGCAAACGAGAGAATTAGTGAACCAGAGGCACAACCTGCAAAAGTTTACCAGAAGAGAGGAAGAGTATAAAGAGAAAAACAGAGGCAATGTCAAAGACATACTAAGGGAAATGTAAAATAAATATATAAATTTCAACATCTTTAAAATTAAAGTTCCAGAGGAGATACAAACGGAGTGATCCGAAGGGGCATGTGCACCCAAATGTTTATAGCAGCAATGTCCACAATAGCCAAACTATGGAAAGAACCTAGATGTCCATCAACAGATGAATGGATCAAGAAGATGTGTATATATACACAATGGAATACTACGCAGCCATCAAAAGAAATGAAATCTTGCCATTTGCGACGACGTGGATGGAACTAGAGCGTATCATGCTTAGCGAAATAAGTCAAGCTGAGAAAGACAATTATCATATGACCTCCCTGATATGAGGAAGTGGAGATGCAACATGGGGGCTTAAGTGGGTAGGAGAAGAATAAATGAAACAAGATGGGATTGGGAGGGAGACAAACCATAAGTGACTCTTAATCTCACAATACAAACTGAGGGTTGCTGTGGGGAGGGAGTTTGGGAAAAGGGGGTGGGATTATGGACATTGGGGAGGGTATGTGCTTTGGTGAGTGCTGTGAAGTGTGTAAACCTGGTGTTTCACAGACCTGTACCCCTGGGGATAAAAATATATGTTTATAAAAAAAATTTTTTAATGAAAGTAAATAAATATATTGCCTCATCTAATAAAAATAATAAATACAAGATAATGAATTTATAATGAGGAAATACAAACTAAGTGTACATATACTTGGGCAAAACTGTGCCAGAAGCTATGGCAAAATTATCAGAGTCTTGTACCTAATGTCACACATCATTACGAATATGACTGCTATAAATACAGCCTGATCCAAGTGTTATACTATTGACTCAAATACCATAAGTGTCATTATTATTGGTGATATCATTTTCCAGAGTGGTGAACAAGATTTGTAACTTTCTAAGAAAAACAAAGTACAGTCTTCCCTTAATTTATTTGGCAGTTTTCTTCCTCAAAAAATCAGAGTATATTAAATATGTGGAAAAAATGTTTTATGTTTGTAAACAAAACAATTTAACTCTAGATACAGATTATTATTTTTTAAAGATCTTATTTTTAAATAGTCTCTACACCCTACATGGGGCTCAAACTCACAACTCCGAGATCAAGAGTCACACACTCCACCAACTGAGCCACCCAGGTGCCCCAGATTCAGATTATTATTATTAGTTTTTTTTTTCTCTTATGCTACATGAATATCTAGGAGAAAATTAGGAAGTCATATGGGATACAAGATTTATTGGCTGGGACTGTCCCATATTTTGTAGAGTATCCAGGATTCCTGATTTCTGTTCCTGAGTCACCATGAAAACCGGTGCTGAGACTCAAAGCAACTGAAAAGCTATCAGCTGTTTAGAAGAGACTAGATGAACCACTCTTGGACTCTCCTACATCTATAAACTCAGTGTGGGTTGAATGATAAAATAAAAACTTAGACTAAGGAACAGTTTTTGGTGCAGTTCCTATGGACTCTGTAAGATAATAATAATAATAATGTATTATCCTCCTTCCACTCCAGAATTTGAGAAGTTGCACACATCTTCCCATTGGTTTTATATGATATTTATTAATTTAGCTAATTAACTTTCCTGCTTTGTACATTGTCTTGCTAAACTCCATAAAATATCATCATAGAATACTAACTGTAACCAAACCAAGGAGGAGGAAGGTACTATGGTATGCATGTAATAAGCTTTTAAGGACCAATGTGGATATATTTGTGATAGGAAGGTGAGGAGCCAATATTTGCACTTCAGGTTTGGGTGAAACTTACTGGGAAATCAGCTGCTCATCGGTGTCTTTGCTCATCTACATTGCTCATTCAGTATGACATTATAGGAAACTCATCCTCCAAAACCATAGAAAAGGAAATACTGATGGCCCTCTCAGTAAGCTAAAGGAGGAGGCTAAAAAATTGAGTGATCAACCACCCACCAAAGTAATGCATTCATATCATTCTGGAAGCCTTTCTTATTTGGACATTCAGAAACATGTGCATCCAATTTCCAGACTGAAGTCGGAGTTTTTATAGTCAAATATTTTCCTGTTACTGTTAAGTAACGAAGAACTAACTGGCATCTAACCATCTGTTTGGCTTTACTCTATCAGTATTATTCTTCTCATATCATGATTTATTAATGTTTCTACTGAATTATGAAAGCTTATTTGGCAAGTTATTAGAGCAATAATTATCCTCCAAACAAAGACTCATAAGGATGAGAAAAATGTTGATTACAAACAAACAAACAAAAAGCTTGATTTCCTAAGGATACAATGATGCTATTTCCATTGGCCATATATAACAATGCCACCTGCCTTAAAATGATGGCTTAATAAGTACATACACCAAGCTAGTAAGCTGTCAGAGAGCAACTGATACAAATTCCATAAGGGCAAAACATATTTTGCTGTGCTTACTTTTGCCATATCAAGAGCTGAAGGAGGCCTTAGAAAACACCCCTAGACCATGATTAACTTGGTGATAGTGGAACAAAAATTGCACTGAACTATACATTCTTTTAGTATTGTTTCTTTCAACAATTCTGACTACTAGACTCAACCTTGACCTGGGAAATGCAGGTGTCTATACCTAAATAGCATCATCTACCCTGATTTCTTACCTAATGTCATCTAGAAATAGCTGCCATATAGTATAGCAGTGGAGAATTACAAAGGATTACCATGTTACCATAGGTCCTCTTAGAAAGAGTCTGGTTATCTGAAAGTATTCTGTGAAAAATTAGACATTTTTAAGAAGCGGTCTTAACTTCAGACAATTTTTTTCCATTCAGATATTAATTAACCTAGGATGAATGCCTAAAGGGATCAGCAGGGTTTAAAACCAAGAGTGAGTTGGTAAACCACTACAAGTTTTCAGCTTCAAGATTTCTTCAAATTTTCTTCAAACTCAGAAGAATTTGTCTTATCACACTAAAAAAATACACTGTGGTAATGGGAGAGAAAGCAGATAATTCTGTTTAAAAGGAAAGTAAAAACTCATAATTTCAAATCAAAGAAGGGGTCTATTTCTCTCCCTTTCCCACTGCCACTCCCCCCACTCAAACTATTTCGCCCACTCTCTCAAATAAATAAATAAATCTTTTTTTAAAAAGTATATTTAAACCATTGATTTGTTTTCTGGTTATGTTTTGTGAATTATGTCCCAGAACCTTTCATGAGATTACTATTTTATTTGTTTATTTATTTATGTATTTAAGTAAGCTTTACACCCAACATAGAGCTTGAACTCACAACTCTGAGACTGAGTTATATGTTCTACTGACTGAGTCAGTCAGGCACCCCATGAGATCACTATTTTATTTTATTTTTTTAAAAGATTTTCTTTATTTATCTTAGAGAAAGAGAGTGTGTGGAGGGTGGGATTGAGAGAGAGGGAGCGAGAATCTCTTGCAGGATCCGCACTGAGCACAGAGCCCTGTGCGGGGCTCAATCTCACAACCTTGAGATAATGACCTGAGCCTAAATCAAGATTTGGACACTTGACCGACTTAGTCATCCAGGCACTCCTTAAATATATCTTTTAAACAATTTCTGTTGTTAGAAAACAACCATGTGCTTAAAACTTTTCATTTCAGTTTCAAAACACACATACTGGCAGAAGTGAGGAGGTTGGAACCATATCTATCAGCCTCTGCAGTAGCCCTTGAGATGCTTTCATAGAATTCCAGGGCTTCACAGAATTATTCAAATAGATGAGTAAGAAAGTTTGAAAACTTCCATGCAAGGAGGCCCCTTGCTTAGCATAGCCCATGGCTGATGGGAGTCCTGCCTATCAAGTATTAAATACACAGTTATAGCTTATAATTTATGATCCACAGGCACATGAACAGATTGCTCTGGTAGCAGATCATTTACCTGCAGTAAGTCTAGAAGTTTCAAAGAAATAATGCTTAATCAGTAGGCTGATGTTTTTTTGGAGGCATAAACTTGTCCAGAATTCTGACAAGTTTCACCCTCACATGTGGTCCAGTGCATAAACCTCCCCCATATGAAGTACTTGCCATCACTAGATCAAAGATTTGGAATCACTAGACTAGCAATCCCCCCATGATAGGCACTTCCCTATTTACCTCCAAGACATACTAGGATCTTGTTTACCACAATTTCTCAGGTCATATTCAGCTATACTGTCTTAGCATTACATCCACCTCATCTTCTCAATTCTTACTGATATAATTTTGCTCTCCATCTCTTAGCCTGCATCACTTAAAGAAAGAGGCAGATAGACACAAATATCTAAATCTTTGAATACTCTCAGAGAAAGTAGAGAACTGAATTTAGAGAACTAAATTCATTAACTTCACCAGCAGAACATAGACTGCTTTACACGGTGCAAAGATCTGCTCAAGATTAACAGCTGGTCAAAAAAAGTAAGAATCATCTCCTTTACCTGCTTCCCCCAGTCTGCCAAAAAGAGTACAGTACTTAGTTCACTCATGGTGGTAGAGTTCTTAAACTGAATTATAGAAGGACAGATGCCAAGGACTTACTGCATGCTTAGAGCAAAAATTATTAGGAATGCCCTCTGCATGGGGGGTTATAAATTGGCTACGGGGTTTAATTAAGGGGTTTTCATTTCATGATCCAAACAACTGGGCTTTGGGATTAGCAGTTGCTGTCTGTTCACATCAGTAACTGGCAACGATTCTTCTAATCATATGAGGACATATTAGCATATTGTGCATTGCAAGATGGTGTTCCCAATAAAAAGTGACAAAAGGTTTCTGAACTCAGCATCTGTCATCCAGAATGCATGGATATCCAGAATGCATACCCAATTTATTTATAAAATATCTTAACTCCCAATAGATCTTATTTACTTTTGCTTGAGAAGCTATTAAAATCTAAAATGACCAATCAACCAAACTTTTTCTCAATATCCCAAAGGAACTTCAAAAAACAATCATTCTTTGATCATAATATGGCATTTTTAAAATACATAGCTTATGTCCAGTTAACAACCAAAAAATATTTTAGAAGCAGTAAAAATAACAGTATTTAGCTGAAGTAGTCT
The DNA here is from genome assembly GCF_030435805.1 of Mustela lutreola. Lineage (NCBI taxonomy): Eukaryota > Metazoa > Chordata > Mammalia > Carnivora > Mustelidae > Mustela > Mustela lutreola. The sequence goes on along the minus strand of NC_081308.1, from coordinate 104,965,711 downwards.
ACTAAGGCAGGGTTCTCATCTACTAACTTTTCTCTGAAAATTTCCTATCATCTCAATGTTGTATCTTGATACTTTCTGGCATCACTGTAGATGCTACTAAATGTTACAGTTTACAAGATGCTTTACAGATTGGATATAAAGGATAAATATGATAGAATTAGTGAGCTGGCATTTGAAAGAAAGATTTGCTTAATATATTTGAGAAATGTTTTTCATGGAACATCAGCCTTCAAAATGGTTATTCATTCATTTTACAAATATTTAAGGTGCCTCATAGGTGCCAGGTAAGGCACTGGATAGGAGGATATAGCAATGAGCAATAGACATAATATCTGCTCTTACAGAAGTTTCAAAGTCATGTGGGGAACAGATGATGTACAATATAGATCTGTTTTGTAGATCCAGAATTTATATTGGCATATTGAAGCCTCTGAGAAGTTGTATAATAAGAAGCAAGCAAAGTAGGGCACCTGGGCGGCTCAGTCAGTTAAGCATCTGACCTTGTCTTAGGTTATGGTCTCATGGTCCTGGGAATGAACCCCTTGTCTCTGCATTCATCAGGGAGTAGGCTTATCCCTCTCCTTCTTCCTCTGCCCCTCTCCACACTCATGCTCTCTCTTTCTCAAATAAATGAAATCTTAAAAAGAGAGAGAGAGAGAAGCAAGTGAATAATAGCAATGACAACAAGGATAAAACCGATTCCTTAACTGGGTATTTCACAAGCCAATCTGAATGAAACAAATGTTCTGAAGAATTCACATTGGGACAACTGAATGAGAAAAATGGAGCTAGGTAAACACACCAAGAAATTTTATTTCATTTTAGTGTCAAATATAGCATTACTCTTTGAAACTTGTCATACGAGACATCAAATTCTCTAATAATCAGAATGTTTGAAATTATGGATAAGAGTTTATTCCATGTGTATATGGACAAAATCTAGAAAGGAAGTTCCTATCAGCTATCAGCTATGAGCTCCAGGAGTCCCTAGGGCCCAACTATATTGTATATCAATATAGATCCTGTGCAAAATCTTCAGCTGGACTGTTCTTGCTGGAGGGCTTGATAGATTCCCCTCCCCCAACCGGTAGCCAAACACACTCTTGGCTTCCTTTTTTCTCAGTAGTTAATTGTATTTTTAACCCACAAACATAAATAGGAAAGGGTAGTAAGGGATATTTTTTGTAACCCACAAATGCCCTAATGCCCTGGCTGGAAATCAACCTTATGTAAATTGGACATCCACAGGTCTCACGAGTATTATGGCACAAATGAAGTTGCATTGACATTTATGACCAAATTAGACCAAGTCATTGCTTCCACTTTGCTAGGTGGTAGATCCCATGGAGGATTTCATGAGGTTTCTGGGATGGCACTGGGACTCCTTTTTTGGGGGGGGGGGCAGATCAATCACTGTCAATGTTCAGTCCACAAAGGCTGAACTTCCTGGCTCCCCTTGCTCACACAGCTACTTCAGCATGTTCACGTCTCACTTCTGTCTGCAGCCACTGTTGTCTCTTTCTGCAGCCAAACTGAACTTCTTTCAATTCCAAGAATGTGCCATGCTTCTATCAACCTCAGGCAATGTCAACTTGCTACTTCTTCAATCTTGAAACACATTTTGTTTAAATCTCATGTCAAGTATAACTTATTCCGGGGAGCATTACTTGACTATAAAAGAGAGGCACCACTCCTATGTGCCCATGTAGTACCCTGTGCTCATTCCTACTGTAGTACTTATCACAGTGCTTTAATTGTCTGTTGGGAAAGAAACAGGTAAACAGCAAAATCCTTATGGAGCGAGAGTATGTCTTCTTTTATCTGTGTGTCTTGAACACTTGATGGGGGCATGGCACATAATAAAATGTTTTTAGAGGAGGGTTTGCAACTGTCCTACAATTTAACAGATACTCTCATTACAAGTAAGCTATACATGAGCCAATCATGATTAGCCATTTTCAAAATGAAGTCACACATACCAACACTCTTTCCTTACTTCTCATATTTAAAACATCACTGTATAACCTACCCCAGGCAATTTTGTGATAGAGAATTATCCATTGACTTATTCTATTCCTTCAGGCACTCAAGAGTCCTCATTCTCAGCTTTGACTGCCTGACAATTCCCATGATTTTACCAGTCCACCTTAGACATTGCTTTATGCTCTGGATTTTCATTCCTTATCATTTTTTTTTTCTTATTTCCTTAGAGCTCTCCTCTCTGCCAAGTTTCTACTGACTCAATCAACGTTCTTATAAAAGCACATTTTAATTGTGGAAGGAGGAAATTTTCAAGATTCATGATTAAGGAGAGTATATGTCCAGCCACCTCCATCCCATTTTTTTACAGCCTATGATAAGAAGCGAGTAGACTAGGGTCATAGTCTGTAACAGGCCTTGCACTGGTCAACATATCACACTACACAGCAGCCAGCTATACCCCTCTAATATCAAATGACTTCCATTCTGGCCTTCAAGCAAATTACAAGACCCCGGGCCTAAGGCAGAGAGCTGGAACACAGGCATCCCACTAGAAACCAGGCATCCCTCTAGAAACCAAGCATCCCTGCTGCTAATGCAGCCCTCATTACTGTTCCTTACTCCTATACACAGCATCACTACAAATCAAAGAGCCAGGTGCTCTGCATTACTTAAAGAGAAGAGACAGGGCACCTGGGTGGCTCAGTAGGTTAAGGGTCTGCCTTCGGCTCAGGTCATGAACCCAGGGTCCTGGAATCGAGTCCCACTTTGGGTTCCCTACTCAGCAAGGAGACTGTTTCTCCTTTTCCCTCTGCCATTCCCTCTGTGGTTCTCCTTGTCTGTGCTCTCTTTTTTTTTTTTTTTTTTTTTTGCACTCTTTCAAATAAATGAGTGAGTGAATAAATGAATCAATGAATCAATGGATAAATAAAATCTTTAAAGAAGAGAGAATGAAGCTTCTGATTGCGACATGTTCAGAGGTGGTTAGTGTGGGATGGCTGCTCCCCTGATTCAATGACTAACTCACTAAACTATATTTGGTGACAAATACAGGGTGAAAAAGGAAAGGCAATGGTGGGACACAGAATCTTTGGTAGAAAATTAGCTAGTCCAATTGAATAAATAGCATGTCATAGTACATGAGAAAGTTCAGGCACCAGAGTTGACAGCAAGACAGGCAGAAAGTGAGGACAGAAGGAGGAAGAGAGTGTGAGTGAGAGAGAAAGTGACAAAGAGAGACTGAAAACCGTGTAGTAATTACATTAAAAAAAAAAACAAAACAAAAACAAAAACCAAGGGCTAGCATTATGTCGAGATCACTAACTCTGTAAAGAAGAACCAAGAGGTCTTCAAATCATAGCCTGTGAACCAAATCCTGCCAGCTGACTGCTTTTGCAAATGACATTTTATTAGAACAGAGCTGCACTCATTTGTTTACATATTGTCTATGGCTGATTGAGTGCTACAATGATAGAGCTGAATAGTAGCGATGATGGTCTTATAACCCATAGAGCTTAAAACATTTACTATCTGGGGGCACCTGGGTGGCTCAGTGGGTTAAGCTGCTGCCTTCGGCTCAGGTCATGATCTCAGGGTCCTGGGATCGAGTCCCACATCGGGCTATCTGCTCAGCAGGGAGCCTGCTTCCTTCTCTCTCTCTCTCTCTGCCTGCCTCTCACTGTACTTGTAATTTCTTTCTGTCAAATAAATAAATAAAATCTTTAAAAAAAAAACATTTACTATCTGGTACCTTAAGAAAAATTTTGCTGAATTCAGAAATAGACAATTAGAAAAACAGTACATTTCTTCAGTGATGGGGATTGAGTCTCAGAGGCAGGCCCACAGTCTCTGTGTTGTGTACTACACAACCTAGAAGAAAGGAACATGCAATCTCCTTGTTCTGAAAAGTAGGGAAGGAGTCTCATGGCTTGTAGAAGTGCTGAGTCTTAAGCCCTTTTACGCCACTAAGTAACCTTCCACAAATCTGTGCTAAATTGTTTCTAGCGGCAGCTCAGATGCTAGTGAGTCTTCTGCTGATGAAGCCCCAGAGTGTATACTTTTTAGAAGGGAAACTCTGATTCAGCCTTTCTAGAAGGGTTATGTCAGATATTTTGAGCTTTTCCCACTGACAAGATGTCTTTCATTTCTGATGAAATTGAAGAGACAGACTATGGATTATTGAAAAAAGAGTTTATGGCCATTTGAGTTTATTTAGATGTTTAAAAAAATCACTAACTATATCTCAGTTCTACAGACTTCTGAATTCCCACCATTTTAAGTATTTTGCTCCTGTTATACAACAGAATTGTATGTATGTGTGTCCATAGACCCATAGCAGCATACTTTTATATGAAATAAAACATATAAAAATAGAGTGCTGTTCTTTAGGTGGCTACTGCTGTTGGACTTACTTAGTTGTTTAGAGAATAAAGTAGATCTAGATTTTGACAACCAAAACCGAATGAGGGAAACATTTCAGTCAGTTTAGAAGAGCTTGTTAGTTTGTTTGGGTTGTTTTGTTTTGGTTTGGTTTTTTGATGGGGGACAAGTTTGGTGGTTGAGATACGATTAGCTGCTGTAATTTGGAGGAATAATGAACTCATTTCTATCAGTTCCAACCAACAGCTAAAGAAGAAATTGGGAGTTTATTTCCCCATTTATACCTTTTCAGAGGTCACTGATGGATTTGGATGTCTTCAATACCTTTTCATCATCCTTGCTAGTTCAGCATTTTCCCTCCTGGTCTATTCAATCTTATCTTTTTAGCCCAAACTAAATTCAAGCGAACTTAGAATTCAATCAAAGATGCCACAAATGCGAGTGCTGGCTGGCTCAGTTTTAGACTGAGTGCATAGCTCTTGATCTCAGGGTTGTAACTTTGAACCCCACATTGGGTGTAGAGATTACTTAAAAAGAAAATCTTTAGGAAAAAAAAGATGCTCAAATGTATAAATGAATGAAAAGAAATTTAGAAAGTCAAGGAAAATCCTTACATTTAAATATCCATGAATGTATTGTTAGTCAGCTTACCATAAAAAGAAGTTACTTTAAGGATACAATGCCAACACTATAGTAGTCCGTCAGGTCAGTCAGCCTTGTGCTCAGATATAAAAGCAGAGCTTCACAGAAAACCAAAAAATCAAATGAAATTTTAATTAGAATTAGCTAACTTCACAGGCTATTTGGAGTTATTCTCTCTTTCTTTTTTCATTTTACCATTTATGATAATTGGAAGAAGTATGAGATTCATGATAATGAATGGGAAACTATTCACAGGTCTCTGACCTTTCCTGAGTACCAGAGCCAAAATGCATTACCCCTGTTTTGGGATCATGCCTCAGTAGGGTAACCGTAGCAATTCACTTTGGAAGATACTGAGAATTTTACAATGTGAGACAATATGTGAAGAATTCAAAACACGGTAACTTCACCAGAGACTGAAAGTGTATGCCAATTCATTCAAATTTTACCTGACGAGATGAGGGAGTGGATATTCTGGTACTTTGTTATCCATACCAGTGGTGCTCATGTTTTTTGGTCATGGAGATATTTTTGCATAAGTCCAAAATATAAATAGAAAAGCAAGCTTGATCTGGCTAAAGCAGTGGCAGATATACAACTTTCTGTCCTTATGATCCAACTTTCTCTAATTATCCCCTTGTCCACTTCCATACTGCACCTACCGTAATGTCTGGTACATAGTAGACATTCAAGTAATATTTTTTTTAGATATTATTTCTTTATTTGACAGAGAGAGAGATCACAGGTAGACAGAGAGGCAAGCAGAGAGAGAGGGGGAAGCAGGCTCCCCGCTGAGCAGAGAGCCTAATGCCGAGCTCCATCCCAGGACCCTGGGATCATGACCTGAGCGGAAGTCAGAGGCTTTAACTCACTGAGCCACCCAGGCGCCCCTCAAGTAATATTTTTGAATGGATAAATGAATAAGTAAATGAGACACATGTAAGGAATCACTAGGGATCTGTGAAGCAGTTTTAAATCTGCCATATAACCCATTAATTTTAAAGATGAAAACCTTCTGGAAGATATGAAGAATACTAAAATTAGACTAAATAGCATTTCATGTCTGTGTGAAGATTCAGATGGCCCTGACAGTGATACAAAACATCACTATTTTGCTACCCTGAAATACTCTGAAAAGGTTTCTTATATTTTGGTTGTATTAAAAAACGCTTTTTATTTCAATGTTTATTAGAAACATGTTTTATTATAAGACTTTTGAGTATAGACTACATTTCCAGAAATATGATAAAGGTCATACCTTTATCATAAAGGTCATGAAATAACAAATGTAGGCAAAACAACACAATTCAGATCACAAATTCCATTTTTATCCTAGATCTGGCCTCATGGTCAAAATATAAAAGATTTTGAAATTGATGGGACTTCTCATTTAAAAACAAAAATGTTTTTAAAATAGAGGATTAAGAGCAATTATTTAAGAATAATTCTTCTGAGATATTTGTGCCTGGCTATGATGGTTAACTTTATGTATCAACTTGACTAGGCCAAGGGATGGCCACAAATCTGCTTAAATATTATTTGGGGTACATCTGTGAGCATGTTTCCTGATGGAAGAGATTAACCCTTAAATTGTTGGGCTGGGTAAAAACAGATTGCACTCCCCAGTGTGGGTAGGCATCATGCAATACATTGAGGGCTTGAATAGAACTAAAGGGCTGAGGAAGGAAGGTTGAACACTTTCTCTCTCTCTCTCTCTTCTTCTGCATGACTGTGTGACTTCTCACTAGTCTTCTCCTGCCCTTGGACTGAGACGTACCACTGGCACTCCTGGTTCTCAGGCCTTAGGACTAGGACTAGAATTTACAGCATTGGTATTTCTGGGTATCCAGTTTACATATAGTAGACTGTGGAACTTAGCCTCCATAATCACATGAGACAATTCCTTATAATAAGTCTCATTTTACATATTATATAGTATATATATTATATATTTTTATATACACAAGTATATTTTAATAGATTTTACACACACACACACCCCACACACATATTTGGTTCTGTTTCTCTGAAGAACCCTAGCTAATGCAGATTTTGGCACCAAGAGTGATTTTACAGCAACCAAATTTTAAGGTTGAGTTTTCTGAACTGGGGTTTCTAGAACTGGCTCTCAAATACGATTAGATGTAAGAACTCTAATGATTTTATTGCCAATAGTAGAGAGAGCATTGATAGTCCATGGCATGATCTGACAACAGAGATAAGCAAAATATCTGCATTGGATGTTGCTAATCAACCATTCATAAGAAGCAAAGATCTGAATGACTACATGCATAATAATTTTAAACAGTTTTGAAAAATTATACAAATGCATAATGAGATTGGCACGTTGCCCTTTATGTCTCTGGACAAAATGGTGAAAAAAAAAAAAAAGAATAAGCTCAGGGATTCAAGTTCCCAAGTCAGGTGTCACATAAATGACTTAAAGGGGTCTATGTTTGTCCTGAAGGAGAGCCTTACCTCCTGTAGCCATGGGGCTACAGAAATTGTTGAAAAACAAATACAGAATCTCATAAGGAAACTGGTTGAATTACAACTTATGCTGAACTCCCAGACTCTCAGGGTATATGTTGTTAAAAGGAGGGCATTGATTGAGAAAGAATGAGTTCCTGTAAATTGAGATGGGGACCTGTTGCAAGAGCATGCTAAAATTTGGTACATTGAACCCCTAAATTCTGATGAGTCTTCTTTGCAAGGGGAGGAGATCTCTCCAACCCCAAGCAAAAAAAGCTTCCCCATTATATCAGAAGTGACTTCTGCACTCACAGCAGGAGCAGCCTCTCCAACCCTAGTGGCAATAACATCTCTGCCTTCAGTGATATCAGCCTCTCTACCCCCAGTCTTACTGGCCTTTCCACCTGTCTGAGGAAATTGAATCTGCATTACAATCCCAAGGAAGGGATTCAAAGGCCTAGGGCAATTGAAATGTTATAGTGGATTTGTCATTTAAGACTTATTTACCACATCGTCTTTATCCATTCATCTGTTAAAGGGCATCTTGGTTCCTTCCAGTTTGGCTATTGCGGACATTGCTGTTACGAACATTGGAGTGCAGCTGTCCCTTCTTTTTACTACATCTGTATCTTTGAGGTAAATACCTAGTATTGCAATCACTGGATCTTAGGGTAGCTCCATTTCCCACCATTTGAATTGACATGGATGGAACTGGAGGGATTATGCTAAGTGAAATAAGCTAAACAGAGAAAGACAATTACCATATGGTTTCATTCACGTGTGGATCATAAGGAATAGCGTGGAGGACCACAGTGGAAGGAAGGGAAAACTGAAAGGGAAGAAATCAGAGAGGGAGACAAACCATGAGAGACTCTGGACCCCGGGAAACAAGTTGGGGGTTACAGAAGGGAGGGGTGAGGGGCTTGGGATAACTGGGTGGTGGGTATTAAAGAGGGCATGTGATGGGATGATCAGTGGGTGTTATACATAACTAATGAATCATTGAACACTACAATAAAAATGTATGATATACTATATGCTGGGTAACTGAACATTAAAACAAAACAAAACACAAAAATACTACTACCCACACAGGGAGGGTCCAGAAGACATATGTGAGAAATAAATGTGTGAGGGGAGTCCTGGCATCTGCAAAGAGTTCTGTGATTGCTCTTCTCTGTAAACCAAAATTTACGGTGGGAAATGTAGCCACTGAATTGGGAAACCTATATACAATGGGAGTAATTGGATCCTATTTGGCAGGGGTGAGGTGGTGGCACTCAACCACCACAGGCAAGGAGGGTATGGTTATCATAATGAACAGCAGAGTCAAAGCAGCAATCAGAATAGCCTGACCCTCATGGACCTATGAAGTTGGTTAATTGATCATGGTATGCCTAGAAGTGGAATAGATAAGAAACCAAGGAAATTTTTACTTGAGCTGTATAAACAGAAAACTTCTAAGTCAAGTGAAAAAAGTCTACAGCGAATCTTAAGAATGGAGAATTACAGACCTTCTATCAATTCCCAGACTTGGACCATATGATCCAGCTAATCAACTGGTACTTGATGAGGATGCTGTTTGGAACTTTTAGGAGGCTCTATAGTTGAAGTACAGTGCTAGCCCAGAGGATTTTAAAGCAAAGCCTTGGCATGCCATCCTCTGCAGATAACTGTTCTCCTTTTGAGAAACAGCTCTTGACCTACTACTGCACCTCAATAAAGGCCAAATGCTTAATCACGGGCCATCAAGTTACTATGCAACCTGAGCTATCCATCATGAATTTTAAGATTATCTGAATTATTATCTGATATGATTTGATATCTGATATGATATGATATGATATCTGATATATGATATTATTATATGATATGATATTATCTGAATGATTATCTGAATTATCTGATCCACTAAGCCACAAAGTTGGGTTTGTAGCACTCCATATTCAAATGGAAGGGGTATATACATGATTGAGCCCAAACAGGAAATGAAGGTAAGTTACATGAAGTATCCCAAATACCTGCTCCTGCTAAAGTCCTTTGTATCTCCTAGCCTGCACCAGTGGTCTCAAGGTTGTAAGTTATTATAAGGCTATAAGTTCTTTATAATCCGTTGACAGAAGAGAAGCCTCTTGGTTTTTAGATGGTTCTTTAGGACAGCAGGCACCACCCAAAAATGGGCAACTATACACTACAGCCTCTTTCTGAGACATCCCTAAAGGACCAGGGTGAAGGTTAAACAGTGCACCTTGCTATACACTTAGCCTGTAAGGAGAACTGGCCAGACATGAAGTTATATACCAATTCATGGGCTATGGCCAATGGTTTTGCTGGATGTTCAGAGACTTAGAAGCAACATGATTGGAAAACTGATGACAAAGAAATTTGAGGAAGAGGTATGTGGATAGACTTCTCTGAATGGGAAAAAAAAAAAAAAAAGATATTTGTGTCCAATGTGAATTCTCACCAAAGGGTTCCCTCAGCAGAGGAAAATTTTCATCATCAAATGGATAAGATGACCTATTATATATATGCCAGTCAGCCTCTTTCCCCAATCACCCCTCTCATTCTCCAATGGCCTCATGAGCAAAGTGCTTATGGTGGCAGAGGTGACAGTTACACAAGGATGAAGGTTATGATGATGAAGCTCATTAACATGCACTTTCATTCACCAAGACTAATCCAGCTATGGCCACAGCTGAGTGCCCAATCTGCCTGCAGATGAAACTAACACTGAGTTCCTGATACAGCACCATCCCCCAGAAAGATAAACCAGCAATCTGGTGGCAGGTTGATTATATTGTACTGCTTCCATCTTGGAAACGCCAGCATTTTGTTCTTACTGGAATTGACACTCACTCTGGATATAGATTTACCTTTCTTACATGCCAAAACTACCGTCCGTGAACTTACAGAATGCCCTATGTGTTATCATGGTATTCTGCATGGCACTGTTTCTAATGAAAGAACTCATTTTACTGCAAAAGTGTGGCAGTGAGCCCATATTTATAAAATTCACTGGTCTTACCCTGTTTTCCACAATCAGCTAGCTTGACAAAATTGTAGAATGACCTTCTGAAGACTCAGTTACAGTGCCAACTAGGGGGCATTACCTTGGAGGCCTAGGGCAAGGTTTTCCAGAAGGTTGTATATGCTCTGAATGCAAGGCCAATATGTGCTGCTGTTTCTCTGATAGAATTCATGGGTCCAGGAATCAAGGGATAGAAATGGGAGTGACACCACCCATTTTTACCCCTTGTGACTGGCAACATTTTTGCTTCCTGTTTTTGCAACTGTAAGAGCCAAAGGCAGGCTTCCCCAAAATGTGCCACTTTGGCATCTTATTTTAAATAAAAGTGACTTAAGAGACAGTCTGTACAAAAGGAAACTCAGACCCTCCTCTTTCCCCATGAAAGCAAGAAATAAATCTCCCATGTAAAAGGTGCCTACATGTACCAAGACATCCTTATCACAAGAAGGCTGTATAAACAACCCTTGTGATTTTTATTATTTTATTCCTTTGTTTAAATTCTGTTTGAATTCCACTACTACTTAAAGCTCCCAAAGTTAAGTTTTCTTTTTCCTGTCAAGTCCTCACAGATATATGGACATATGGCCTCTCTATCTAAAAAGTATAGAAACTGCCTGTCTTGATCATTTCTTCAGTTCTCGGTTTCATTACTGGGACTCTGTGCACACATATTAAAACCTTGGGGTTTTTTATCCTGTTAATCTAACTCATGTAAATTTAATTCTTAGTCCATCTGGAAAATCTTGAAGGGTAGAAGAAGAATTCTTTCCTTCTGGTCACATCCTTATGTTCTGCTGGCCTAGATGTCTTAGTTCCGAGAGAGAAATACTTCCATCAGGAAACACAATAATGATTCTATTAAACTGGAAGTTAAGACTACTGCCCAACCACTTTGGGCTCCGCATGTCTCTGAATCAATAGGTGAAGAAGGGAGTTACTGTGCTGGCTGAGCTATCTGATCGTGACTACCAAGAGGAAATCAGATTACTAGCGCACAAAGGAGAGGTAAGGAAGAATATATGTCTGGAATACTAATATCCTTTAGGATGTCTCTTAATAATCATCATTCCCCATGATTAAAATCAATGGAAAACTACAACTCAATCCAAGCAGGATCATTAGTGTCCTAGACCCTTCAGGAATGAAAGTTTGGGTCACCTCACCAAGTAAAGAACCACGATGAGATGAGGTACTTCCTGAGGGCAAAGGAAACACAGAGGGGTAGTGGAAAAAGGTAATTCAAAATACCATCTATAACTATGTAAGCAGTTACAGAAATAAGGACACAAATATAATGAGTATTTCTTCCTTATCTGACTTTGTTACAAACATATTTTATGTTTAAGTATATTTTGTATATGTATGTGTGTATCAATTATCTTTGTTTTCTTTCATCTTATTCCCTCATGATGTAACGCAAGATGTATTATTGACTTCCTATCACAGTATTAAGCATTGTCGATTTTATGTCAGAGAATTTAAGTTATAGGGCATCAAAGAGAAGAGTAAACATCACACAAGGAACTTTGCCACCTGTTTTAGAATGGGTTCGTGTATTTTTGCTTGCATGTAGAAGAGTTGTACTATATTAGAATAATGACCTTGTTAATGTCTTTCTTTGTATGGTTTAAGGGGGTGTGCTTCAATTCCAAGTTGACAGGAGTGGAATTGTGATGGCTAATTTATTGTGTCAATTTGACTAAACCAAAGGATACTTACATATTTGATTAAACACTATTTTGGGTGTGTCTGTAGGGTATTTTCAGAAGCAATTACTGTATTTGAATTGATGGACTGAGTAAAGCACAATGCCCTCCACAATGTGGGTGGGCATTATCTAATTCACTGAAGAAATTAATAGAACAAAAAGGCAGAAGAATGTTGAATTATCTCTCTGCCTGACTGCAGAACTGACATGTAGGTCTTCTGCCCTTGCACTAGGACTTAAATATCATTGGTCCTTCTGGTTCTCAGGCCTTAGGACTCACACCCGAATTTACAGCATCCACTTTCCTGGGTCCCTGGCTTTCAGACAACAGACTATGGGACTTTTTTCAGCCTCTACAATTTCATGAGTCAATAAATCAGATTGTACACACACATAGATACCACAAATCTTCTTCAACTTATGATAGAATTATCTCCCAATAAAAATAATACATCTAACCTACCAAACATCTTAGCTTAGCCTAGCCTACCTTAAATGTGCTCAGAACACTTACATGAGACTACAGTTGGGCAAAATTATCTAACACGGACCCTAGTTTATAATAAAGTGTTGAATATCTTGTATAATTTATTTAATATTGTACTGAAAGTGAAAAACAATTGTTGTATGTGTATAAGTTGCGTATCCAGTGTCAAGAGAGCATACCATACCATATACCACTGACCCAGAAAAAGATCAAAATTCAAAATTTGAAATATGGTCTCTAATGAATTCATATTGCTATTACTCCATTATAAAGCCGCAATATAATAAGTTACTATCTGTATATATATAGCAAACTATAATATGTAAATATGTCATATGTAATATATGCAATTACATGATTATATTCCACATACAGTATATAATATATGTTATATTATTATATAAAAATATATACATAAATACCATTGGTTCTGTTTCTCTGGAGAACCATAACTAATATAATATGTGCTTCTACATTTTTCCAAGCGCTTGAGCAAAAAGAAGAGATATATACAGAGTGAGAGGAGCCAACACAGTTTCAAGCTGGAAAAACATTTAAAAAGATTATTCAGATTACCTTTTATTTTGGACAGATGAGAAAATTAAACTCTATATAGCTCAAAAAAGACAAGGCTGGGAGTAGAACTTGCCTATTGTGGCATGAAGTTCAATGGTCTTTTGCATTACATCATTTGTCAAGAAAAATGATGATGTTAATGGTGACATTATAAGTTACCCTAAACCTGAGATTTATTTCAAAAAATCATTTTTGCTTCTATTACCCTTATTAAAGGAACAGAAGAAAACTGGATCTAAATTGGACATTTTTCTAATTATCTCTAAGGTGTCTAACTTTATAGGGGCTGAATAATGTGCTACATAATTAGGGTGATTAATAGGACTTAAGAATGTATGATTCCAACACATGTTGAAGCCATGTGATCTGAAGGAGTTTTAATTAGAGTTGGATGAGTTTCTTATTTCCAAATCTACTGGTGAAAAATTGGATTTTAAGTACAGCCAATTTAATGTGTTGCTTTATACTACATGGCTACATGAATGACAGGAAAGAGCAGTGCCCTGGAGTCTCAATAAATTGGACCAATTTCAGAAGAAAAGCCTCTGAATTAGTGAAGGAGTATGTTCTTCAAAATAAATGTAATTTAGGACATACAATAGTTCAAACTACACTAATAAAGTAATGTCATGCCCCCAACTTCTAATCTATTTCTGTTTTAAAGAGATATGCTTACATATTCAACTTTCTCTCAACTACTTTCTCTATCCATCTTTCTTTTCTTTTCTTTTCTTTCTTTCTTTCTTTCTTTCTTTCTTTCTTTCTTAACCAGAACCAGGTCTCCTTCATGGATACTGATTCCCCTACAGCACCATCAACTGATATTTCCTTATTCTCCCACAGTGGACATGTATTAGGTCTATGGAAATGGGTTGGAATACCTCTGATTCCCCTTTACTATTTTTCCAATATGGTTTCATCACCTTTGTTCAATATCCCATACTCATTAAAGCTTATAAAACTGCATTCTTCCTAATCTGGTTTCATTTTTAAGTTACTCTTCCATACTCTTTGAAGATATTGGCATCCGTTTTACAGTTATATATTTTTTCATCATCACAGTAATCCTATGATATTTCAGCTAAAAAAATAGATGGCACATCCATGATGACTCCCTTATGCTTCCTTGATCATCTTCCACATTCTATTTCTGACATGAGGAAACTGAAGGACTCAATAAAAATCTACTTTTGCTCCTTTTCCTGCTTCTATTCTTGCTAGGACTTGCACCCCGACTTTATGCAGGCCTCATAATGCTGATAGTGTATGTCTTTTTTGTAAGGGATAAGAAGTATATGATTTCTTTAGAATAGATAATATCTAAGGAAAAACCAGGTGAGAATGACCGGATGAAGCTATCTTATGTGTATTCCAGATCCCTGCACTAGACATGTCAATGCCAAGAGCCCCTGGATAACAGGGAATAACACCTGGATCTCATCTTTGTTCTAACTGGTTCCTAGATGCCTAAGAAGACATGTACACCCCCCCCCCACACACACACACAATCCTCAATAAAAACCCCCAGGTCCCAAGCAAAGATGAGATACTTGTTCCGTACCTGTACTCTACCTTCAACAAACCACTTTTACCTCCTGCTGGTTAGCATTTGATTTCTATCCTGCAGGTAGCCAGGGATCCTACTGGCTGGTCCTGCAGGGCATTCTCTGGGTCTTTGGACCTGGCCTGCTTGCGTCAACTCTGTGATTCATTCCCAGTGATATTCAGTAGAAATTAGCATCATTCAGAACTATTCTACCAGTGTAATATTTAACTTCAAAATTTCTCCCGTCACGTTTTTCTATCCTTTAGCCTCTCCTACACTTACATCCTAAAATAGCCTACTTTTTTATTTCATCAAAATGTTTAATCCTGTTACCCCTTTTTCTCAGAACCTCCTATATTACCTGAACACTTATGGATAGTTTATTAAAGTGTACTCTTACCGGCAACTTGAATTTACTTTTCCTCCCACAGTATCTGCCTGGTCAATTAATTCTAACATCCTGGTTAGACCTACATGTCTGGCTTCTTTTTGACTACTTCTGGGCTTCTGAACATTGCTAGAGAATGTAACACAACACATGGTGATTGGCTCCAGTAAAAACGTATCATTTCCAGTATTTCAGCTAGAACCTCTAAACCATTAAACTATTATATCATTCATTCTTGGTTTATCCTTTTCTTAAAAAGTTCTTTTGGTTTTAAATTGCTCAAATTAATTTGAAAAAAGTGGGGGATAAAGTTTTGAAAAAGTACAGAGACCTCATGAATATTAATATATGCAGACTTGAGGTGTCTGGGTGTCATAGTAGGTTAATTGTCTGCCTTCGACTCAGGTCATGATCCCCGAGTCCTGGGATGGTGCCCTACATTGGGCTCCCTGCTCAGCAGGGGCTCTGCTTCTCCTTCTTCCTCTGCCCCTCACTCTGCTGGTGTTTTTTTTTTCTCTCTCTCTCAGGTAAATAAAATCTTTAAAACTGTATATATATAGATGATAGATAGGTAGATAGAATATCTATATATCAGAGACTCACAGTTGGTAACTGGATGTCATCATGTAGTATGGCACCACTTTCTATGTCTCTTTCAATCTCTCTGGCTCTGGCTACCTCTCAGGCCAGTAGATCTCTCTGACGTCTCTTTGTTCATTTACATTATTTTCCTCTCAGATTCCCACAACTACCTGGAGTCTTCCGTGTCTCAAATCTAAATTCCTAGAGAAGAGGCAGCATATCTGATTAGTTTGACTAAGTAGCTGATCAGCAAATAATTTTACAAACATGCCAATATAAGCCAACTGCTTCAGTAGAGGATTTGGGTAGTTTTAGTTATGAGAAAAGAGAGCCACTTGCAGAAAAGCATCATAAAAATATTTTTAGCCTCTGTTTTAAGGAAAGTAGAAGACAAATACTTTCTGCAATCAGTGTGAGCTTGATTTATGCTTTCCTCTTTACCTCAACGCATACATCTCCATTCTTCCTTAACTTTTTTATATCAGTTTTTCGAAAATGAATACTTCAAATTGTTTCCTAAACTAAATTACACAGAATTATTCATATGAACTAAAAGATCAAATTCATAAAGAAGAAAATGGGTGGAGTCAACAATTTTCTTTTTCCTTTTGTGTCTTGAATCTCTTCCTGAGCATTAATATTGTCCTCTCCAGTAACCATGATTGTCTTCCTCATTCTAAAAGAACAATGGTGCCTTCAAGATATTCATATCTTTTATCCTTGCATAGTTAAACATGGAGAAAGTACTGTAAAATGCATGCATTTACTTCCTTTCTACTTCTCAAAAAATTGTTCTTTCAAAACCATGTTCTTGTCCACATGGCTTTAGCTGTATGCATTTTCTTTATTAAACAAAGAAGACCAAAACCCAGTTGCAACTTGCTTTCACATTGTAATAATGTATCTTGGATCTGGAATTGAGAGGAAATGCTTCTTCCTCATTCCTGATGTTTCCTTTTATGTGAAGAGACATCTATTAGCATAATACTCCTGGCCTCTTTCCATTTCTTTACTCATTTTGTCTTAGGGGATGAGATATGATTTAATATGATTAGTAATTTTTGAAAATAGAAAATTATTAGGACAAGCAGTTTTCTCCTTTTTGTCACTTGGGAATAAATTGTCTGCAAGGAGCACATGTTCTCTTCTACGCCTCTAGCGGCAGCTTATCACAACTGGCATATCAGTATTAGGACATCAGAAACTACTCCTGCTCTATAATCTTTAATACTGAAATTCCCCTCTTTGATTAGAATCATTTGCTCTTAGGGGCACCAGAGTGGCTCAGTGGGTTAAAGCCTCTGCCTTCCGTTCAGGTCATGATCCCAGGGTCCTGGGATCGAGCCCTATATCGGGGTCTCTGCTCAGTGGGGAGCCTGCTTTCTCCTCTCTCTCTCTCTCTGCCTGCTTCTCTGCCTACTTGTGATCTGTCAAATAAATAAATAAATAAATCTTTTAAAAAAAGAATCATTTGCTCTTAGATTCCAGTGGAATATAATATTTGGAACCCTACTCAGATATAAGCCACACTCTCCAACATCAATTTTCAATAACGAAGGTTATATTTTAAACCACGTCTTCCTTATTTCTTGTCTTATTTCCCACTGGGTTCAGTCAGAAATATTGATAAAGAGTCCTTTGGGGAACAAAATTATTTCTGGAGGTTAAGGCTTATCACATGTCCTTTATGGATGATGTTCAATTTTGGTGGCCTGATATTAAGTACAGGACACATGGGTTTTTGACCTTGAAGTTGACAGTGGCCTATATTGCACAAAATGGCTGGTTTTAACAGATGTGAAGATAGTGCTTAACTGCTATGCCCTTAGGCTATGTTTTGTTTTGATCTTGGCAGGTGAATAAAGCATATGCAGTCTTTATACCAACAAATGTTCCTTTAGAGGCACTGCATATTTGAGGTCTTGAGTAACATATAAAACTTGGGTTTCAGATTTCATCAGTGGTGTAAGTGAAAATTTTTAAAATTTTGAACCAGACCAAAGAAAGAGGTTACAGGGGCCACAGCCATAGGCAGGCCTCAGAAAGTGATGGCCACATGAGGCTTAGCAAACAAATGCTACCTACACTGGCTTCAGCAAAAGAATGGGCCTCAGAAAAAATCTCACACTTAGTGAACAGACTTAACCACATGGTGGGGAATTTAGGATACAGATTACAACTTAAATTTAAACACCAAAGGCACTGTCATTAACACATGTGTGTGGAGTTAAAGATGCCTCAGCAGACATGGCTGGGGTACTGAAGCTTCTATAAGGGGGTAAAATAGAGGCAAAGATTCAAACATAAGGAAAGGAGAATCTTGCCATATATAGACATTTTAGCCACTGATAGAACACAATTTATTGCTTTTAAATGGAAAAAAAGCTGAATTCCTCAGACATAAAGCTCTAGAGTTTTCATGTAAAAATTGTTACGACCTAGGGTGCCTGGGTGGCTCAGTTGGCTCAGTCAGCGTCTGACACTTGATTTTGGCTCAGTCATGATTTCAGCTCAGTCATAATCTCAGGGTTGTGAAATGGAGCTCCACATCTGGGCTCCTGGGCTTGTGCTGGGTGTGGAGCCTACTTAAGATTCTCCCTCTCCCTCTCTCTCTACTTCTCCCCCATGTCTCCCCTCCTCTAAAAAAAATGTTAAAAGCTTACAAAGGCAGTCCTACATGGGGTGTATTCAGTGCCTAAAAAGCAATGGTGAGGGAGACAAATTTAGATTCATGTAGATTGTCTGCAGGCTCAAAAGACCCTCAAACATATGTTCTCACTATGAATCTAAATTCATTAATTATAGGGGAGTAGACTTCTCTAGAAGATGTGCTTCTGAGAACTAAGCTATTCCACCTATTCCACAGCAATCAACAGTAGAAATTAATGCTGGGACCTAGGACAGAAAATCCCTGTTTATAAAACAATGTGCATACTACTTTGCAAGGAAGAGTCAAATCAGTGAAAAAATATAAAATATAGGCTCAAAATGTAAATGTGAAGATAAATTGAATAAGCAATAAAATAGTCTCAAATAAGACCTGGTGAATAGGATTGTCAACTTTGTAAATTTATACACTTCTTAAAAAAATTATAATGTAAACATAAGGTTGAAGGAGCTAAGTTAATATCAGACAAATCTTCAAAACAAAGTGATAAAGAAATAAAAAGTGAGCTACTTCGTAACAATAGAAGGATTAATTCATCAGGAATATATAAATATCATTAATGTGCATTCATCTGATAACATAGCTTCAAAATATATGAAGCAAAATTTGGTCAAAATATAGGAGAAAATAGTTAATTCCAGAACAACAGTTGGGGATTTAATATCTGTCTCTCAGCAAATGGTAGAATTAGATAAAAATCAATAAAAACATAGATAATCTGAACAACACTATTGATTGACATGACCTAATTGATATTTGTGGTACATTATAACCTAATGGTGCAGAACATAATTATTTCCAAGTGGATATTGTACATTTACTAAATGGTATAGACCCTGAGCTCAACCACAGAACTAATTTCAACAAATTTAAAGGGACTGAAATAGAGAGTATGTTCTTTTGCAATAATAAAACTAAATTAAAAACAAATAGCAATAAGACATCTAGAAAATACCAAATATTTTTAAACTAAAACACTTCTAGGTAATTGATGGTTCAAAGAGGAAATCATGAAAGAAATTAGAAAATATTTCAAAATGAATATAATGAAACTGGAACATATCAAAATTTATGAAATAGAGCTAAGGCAGGGATTAGAGGAAAGTCTATACCTTCAGATGTTTACATGAGAAAAGAGGTAGGTCTCAAACCTAAAAATGATTCAAGATTCCACCTTCTAAAGTTAGGAAAAGAGGAGAAAGGGAAAAGAAAATGATAATAATGAACAAGAACTAAATAAAATTGAAAATTCAAACATGAAAAGACTAACAAAGCCAAAAACTTTTCTTGGAAAAGAGACACAAAATTGATAGACCTTCTAGTAAAATGACTACAAAAATAAGAACGAGAACTCAGATTACTAATCCCAGGAATGAAAGAAGGTTTTTCTATATAGATGCTAGAGACATTAAAATGGTTATAAGAGAATATTATATATTGTTTTATTGCAGAGAATTCAACAACTTTGATATATAGATAAATTTATAGAAAAATACAATTTACCAAGATTAATGCACAATAAAATATAAAGTCTAAATAGCCCTACATCAATTAAATGAATCGAACTTACTATCAAATTTTCCCACAATGAAAAATGCAAGCACGGATGGATTCACTGATGAAGTTGTAGGGGCCAAGGATAGACTACACCAAGATGGGTCTCTCTGGCATGAAAAGCAATAAAAATCTAGCAAATTTAGCAAAGCTCTTCACCTCCTTCCTCAATTGCCTAAAAAGAATTTAGATAGAGAACCTGCTCCAGGAAGAAAGATGGTTTCACAGACAACTACATTATGATATTAACTAGGTATGGTAGAACGAACCTAACAAGACATGCATGATCAGTCTTCTATGTCCCATTGTTTCTGAGTGGCCCAGCAAATATTAGCTTACCAAATATTTACTCTTTTTCATCTTCCTGTGAATTACATTCCTTCCCTTTGAAGTCCTAGACCCCTACTCCCTTGGTTCAGGATGACATATCTCATTTTACCTGACTCTTAGGAATTCCATGTCTGTGTAGAATCCTTCTATATACAAAATTAAATTTGTTTTTACCTGTTATCTATCTCATGTCATTTTGACTGTTAGTCTCTCTAGAAGGACATTTGAGGGTAAAGGAAATTCCTCCTCCCTGACAAAGTCTATCAAATATTTAAGGAATAAATAATATTAAGAATACATAAGTTCACTAAACAGAGTAGTAGAAAATACATCTCACTCCATTTTATAATCTAGTATATTCCTAACACCAAAATTTGAAAGTAGTACATTTAAAAATATAAATCCTCGGGGCACCTGGGTGGCTCAGTGGGTTTAAGCCTCTGCCTTCAACTCTGGTCGTGATCTCAGGGTCCTGGGATGGAGCCCCACATAGGGCTCTATGCTCAGCAGGGAGCCTGCTTCCTCCTCTCTCTCTGCCTGCCTCTCTGCCTACTTGTGATCTGTCAAATAAATAATAAATCTTTAAAAAAATAATAAAAAAATAAAAATATAAATCCTTATCTCTTATAAGCATATATAGAAGAATTCCTAAATAAAATACTAGGAAATAGAGTGAAACAATATATAAAAGGGATAACATAGTATGACTAAGTAGAGTTAATTCCAAAAATGTAAAATACATTCATCAAACATTAATTAATGTTCTTTTACAGTGTTAACAGACTAATGGAGAGAAACCTTGATAATTGTAATAGGAGCAAAATAAAGTTGACAATTTTCAATATTCAAACATGATAAAAAGAAACTTGTTATACTGGGATTAAGAAGGCAACTTCTTTAATACAATAAAAAGTAGCAATGAAAAAAGTTAAAACCATAGTAAATGGTGAAACAATAAATAGTTTTCCTATAAGACTGTGAAAAAGGCAAGGCTGCCTATTCTTATCATTTCTATTCAAAATTATAGTGATTGTTCCAGCCACTACAATAAGACAAGAAAAAAAATTAGAGGCATAAAAATCAGAAACACAAATCTATCTTTATTTGAAGATGACAAGATTTTTTTATGTATAAAAGCCTAAGAAGTCTACAAAGCAACTACTAGAACTAATAAGTCAATTTAGCAAGGCCTCTACACTACAAGTAAAAGTCATTCTTAAAGAACCAAAGGGAAATCTAAATAAAAAGAGATAAATTTTTTTTATGGATTAAAAGAATCCATTTCATGAAGAGGTCAGTTTCTCTCCCAAATATCAATAAATTCAATGCAATCTCATCAAAAATTCCTGTAGCCCCTTTTTTAATCCAAAGTTTACAAATTTAAGTTAAATTTATATGGAAAAAAATAAGGACACAGTTTATCTAATCCAAGCTTGAAAACATACAAAGTTGGAGAAATAAAATTTTCTGATTTCAAAGTTGAGTATAAGTCTAGATAAATCAAAACAATGTTTTATTTGAATCATGTTGAGACATCAGTTGTTTTATTTTAATGTTTGAGAAATAGGTGAATGGAACAGAGTAAAGAGACTAGATATATAGCAACATGTACTTGATCATGTGATATTTAGCAAAAGTGCCAAAACAATCCAACAGAGAAAGAAAAATGTTTTCCACAAAATGAGCTGAAATAAGTGTATATTGATGGAGAAAAATGAGCATAATAAACTCTACATCAAGCACACACAGTCACTAATTCAAGATGAACTACAGACAAACATAAATTCAAAAATTATAAAGCCTTTAGAGAAAAAGAGGGGAATATTGTTATAATTTCAGTATAGTTAAATGTTTTCAGATGAGTTGGAGAAAATAACTATAAAAAATGATAAATTATACTTCACCAAAAATTTAAAATTCTGCTTATCAAAGGACACAATTAAAATGAATAGGCAAGCCACAGACAGTGAAAAGTATTCTTAAAACATATATCTGTAAGAGAATTTTATCCAGGATATACAAAGAACTCATATATCAATAACAGAAAGACAAAAATCTAATAAAAATGGGCAAAGGGCACCTGGGTGGCTCAGTCACCTAAGTGTCTAACTCTTGATTTCGACTCAGGTCATGATCTGAGGGTCATGAGACTGAGTCCCCCACATTGGGCTCCATGCTCTGGGGCAGGGTGGGTAGCCTCCTTGAGATTCTTTCTCTCCCTCACCCTCTGCCCTACTCGCCCTCTCTCAAATAAATAAATCTTTTTAAAAATTGGCAAAATAGGGTGCCTGGGTTGCTCAGTGGGTTAAGTCTCTGCCTTCAGCTCAAATCATGATCTCAGGGTCCTGGGATCGAGGCCTGAGTCGGGCTCTCTGCTCAGCAGGGAGCCTGCTTCCCCCTCTCTCTCTGCCTGCCTCTCTGCCTACTTGTGATCTCTCTCTCTCTCTGTCAAATAAATAAATAAAATCTTTAAAAAAAATTAAAAATAATAAAAAAAATATAGGCAACATATTTGAGTAGGTATTTCTTAAGATAACACCTTCAACTGACCAACAAGCAAGTAAAAAGTCTTCGGTATCATTTCTCCTCAAGAAATTCAATTTCAAGTCACAGTGTATTACCCTTATACACACACAGTCTAAAAATAAAATTGTTAAAAGCACTAAATGTTGGTGAGGTTGTGAAGTGACTGAAACCTTCATATAGTATGGGTAAGAGTATGAAACGGTATAAGAATATTGATGGTTTGGGCGCCTGGGTGGCTCAGTGGGTTAAGCCGCTGCCTTCGGCTCAGGTCATGATCTCAAGGTCCTGGGATTGAGTCCCACATCCGCTCTCTGCTCAGCAGGGGGCCTGCTTCCCTTCCTCTCTCTCTGCCTGCCTCTCCGCTTACTTGTGATCTCTCTCTGACAAACAAATAAATAAAATCTTTAAAAAAAAAGAATATTGATGGTTTCTTATAAAATTAACCTACCCTTACCTTATGACACAACAATTCCATCCTAGGTATTTTTCCAAGAGAAATAGTTAAATATTTCACAAAAAATCTTGTCCATGAATGTTCATAGCTATTTTATTCATAAGTCAAAACTGTAGTCAGCTCATGTGTACATCAAAAGAAGAATGGATTAACAAACTGTGTATCCATATGAAGGAAATATATCCATCCCACCGAGAGCCCAGGTTGAAGTTGCCAAAGGGATGCTAAACAGGGCTGTTAGACAGATTGAATAACGGCTATACACGTGCATTATCTTTAAAAATATGCCAAATTAAAGAGAAAAAGAGAAGAGAGTATATATACTATATGGTTCTATTTTATGGTGTTCTAGAACAGGCAAAGCTATATACGTTGGTTTCCTCTTAGGGTGGTAAGGATGGAGATAAACTCGGAAGAGCATAGGAAAACCTTCTGGGCTGATATTAATATCTGTACTTTCACAGAGATTTAGCTTATATGGATGAATGTACTTCTCAAAACCCAGTGATTGTCCTCAATACCCATGTCTTTGTTTGCATGTACATTTTACATAAAAAGAAAAATTACTGTAAACAAATATTGATAATTCTTATTAAAAACTGCGTGCTTCTGTACTGTAGTGATGTCTGCAATTTATTTTGATATTCTACAACAATAAAATGGATTGATGGATGCATAGAGGAACAAATAAATGGACAGCTATGTTATACATCAAGTATATAAAGTGTTAATGGTAGAATCTAGATGGTGGTTATCTGGGTGCTCATTATAAAATTCTTTTGCCTTTGCTGTATAAAAATTTGCATATAAAACAGGCTAGGATATCTCAAATGCTTCTCTCTCTAAGAGAGGTGCCAATATGCATAAATGGATTCTCCTACTCCAAACAGAAGCTAAGAATTTTCGATAGTGCAAAAATTTGTTTTTTGAAGGGAGATTCCCCCCGGTTATGTTCAAGTATATAGATTGTAGATTTGGGACAACTAGCCTCCAACTAATATGTTGGTGAAGCTAATATTAGAAATGCTTTTTCTATCCTTTTTCCTTCAGACACTACTGAGTCTTTGTTATGGGTTTTACACAATTAAGTATTACAGTCAAGGGCAATGATTTTGCTTGGCATAATGGCTAAAGAATGGCCTTTTAAAAAAAATTAAATTTGGCATGTTTGGGGCTGGCATTATGATAATTAAGTGTCCTGTGAACCCTCTGAAATATTTAAAAATCAAGGCTCATGAAAGACTTGGCAATGAAGGTACTGAGTTTGTGAAGGAACTACACCCATTCCACTCGGAGCCCAGGGTGAAGTTGCCAAAATAATGATGATTCTATCCAGGTATTTATGAGCACTATGTCTGAGATTTAGGGAGATTCAGGGGGAAAGAAACTGGAGAAAATTTTAATTTGGGTGTTTAACTAGCAAAAGCAAAATAATTTAATCTAGGGTCTTAAATATTTTGAACTTTAATATCTTTGGACATTAAATTTCTAGGAGAATTAATTCTTGAATTTTATTTCTCTCTAGGAATTTGATAATGGGGCAACATATTCAAATGTGGGTGATCCTATGGTTGGCATTTTATTGTTAGAGCATTTTAATAATGCCCTTTATTCATTCTGCAGAACCTCTGAGAGTATATGTTGAACATAATGGCTGGACATAACTTCAGCTGGAAAACAGAATAAGGAATAAATTTTGGCCTGGCTTCTGATTTATTTCAGAACTTTTTGCAGGTAAAATCTATGCTGACCAACTGCAGTCCCCAGAAAGATATCAAAGAATGAATAGTGCATATAGGAGAATCAGCCTCAGAAAGGCGGGAGCAGGACTGTCTTGAAATATTGCTAATCTCTTCTACCGAGGTAAATAGCCAAACCACTGACTAAACTTAGATTTAATGGCTAAGTTTAACAGGTTAAAATTAAAAAGGTCAAAAGACTAATTAAAGAACATGTTTCTTCCAGCACTGATACTTTCTTTTTCCATGTGGAGGGACATGAATTCCTACTATAGGTTTGCCTTTTCTCCACCTCCTCAAGGGCTTGGAATAACTTATGTGTTTTGTAAATTTGGGGAGCATTAACTGGCCATGCTTGATCTGGTCCATTCAATTTCCCTTTCCCTTAAAGTTAGGCTGCAAATAGCAAACACAAAATCTATGGATGGAGACAAGGGAGAGTCACATCTTAGCCCAACACTGTTAAGTCAGATCACTTCGATTCTTTAGTTTCATTTCTCAATTTGTACAGAAATTATGGAAGATTGAGAATTGATATTTATTGGGTCTATTCTTCAATACTGAGAATGGGGAGCTGTCAGACTTTACACATGTTTGCAAATTTTGATATTACAATTTTGAATTGTGAGAGTGAATATCTCTTAATGTACCTATAGGCTACATATATTTCTTTTGTGGAGTATTTTCATTCATATACTTTGCCCATTTTTCTGTTGCTAGTTTGTATTCTCTTTTTTATATGACCTATTTCTTATTAGTGAAATGAATTGTCAATACACTGTAAATATTCCTATTCAGTTTACGTTCTATCTTCTGACTTTATAATATTTTTGGAGTTTTGATATATAAAAAAGTATGAGCTTTTCTTTTATGGATTTATAGTTTCCGTGTCTTATTTTGAAAAGCCTTATCCCATGAGATTATTAAAAAATACTTTTTGGAATCCTATGGAATCTTATTTTATTTTAGGGCTTTGTTACTATTACTTATCAAAATGGAATTTATCTCACTGTAAAGTTTGAGATAAAAATGAAAGTTTCTGAATTTTTCCAAAAGAGCTAGTCAATTGTCCCAACAAAATTCATTGAATGATCCATTTTATTCATACTTCTTTAGAATATACTGAATCCCCACAAAATTGTTTCTGGCTTCTCTATTCTTCTCTATTGTTTGATCTATTCTTGGAGTATTACCTAATCAATATATAATAGACTTAGTCTTGCCTCATTATTCTACTTTTAATATCTTTGTTATTTTCACATATTTATTTTCAAGATAATTTTAGACTCATTTTGTCATGACTAAAAGACATAAAAATGAAAAAATCTTTCTAATATGGCAATAGAATAAAATAATTTAATAACTAAATTAAAAAGACTCTAAATATTTGAGTATCTTCTCAGACAACAAAGTAACTTTCCATGTAACATGACTGAGGTTTAACATATTTTCTTATCAGTCATGGACATTCTGTATTAAATATACTCATAGACTCAACGATGATGTTGTGCTATTGTAAATAAGATGTTCCCTTCCATAATCTTTTGAAGCTAGTTTTTACTTATTTATAGAATAGATAATTGACTTTTGTGTATTAATTTTATAACCAGTCACCATACTGAATTATTTTGTTTCTAAGAATTTTTCAGTTGATTCTCCTGCATTTTTAAAACATACAATCCTGGGCGCCTGGGTGGCTCAGTGGGTTAAGCCGCTGCCTTCGGCTCAGGTCATGATCTCAGGATCCTGGAATCGAGTCCCGCATCGGGCTCTCTGCTCAGCAGGGAGCCTGCTTCCTCCTCTCTCTCTCTCTGCCTGCCTCTCTGCCTACTTGTGATCTCTCTCTGTCAAATAAATAAAATAAAATAAAATAAAATAAATAAAACATACAATCCTATCATTTATAAATAATAATTTTGTTTTCACTGTTCATTTGCCAATGTGATTTATTTTAGTCTAATTACACTGGCTAGTATTTCCAAAACCGATCAAATTGATACAGTGCTAGAAAACAGACTTCTTTTTTTTAATTTTTTAAAAGATTTTATTTATTTATTTAAGAGACAGATATCACAAGTAGGCAGAGAGGCAGGAAGGGTGGGGGGAAGCAGGCTCCCTGCTGAGCGGAGGGCCCCGATTCGGGGCTTGATCCCAGGACCCTGGGATCATGACCTGAGCTGAAGGCAGAGGCTTTAACCCACTGAGTCACCCAGGAACCCCTAGAAAATAGACTTCTTGCTTCTGATTTTTTTTTTTAAGTGTTTAAATAGCTTTAATTACAGTTACCCATTCAATGTTTATTTTTTAGGGAGAGAGAGAACGCACATGCACACACACATGCACGTCCGCAGAAGGCAGAGGGAGAACCTTAAGCAGACTCCGTGCCCAGCATGGAGCCAAACATGGGGCTGGATCTCACCATCCTGAGATCATGACCTGAGTCAAAATCAAGAGTTGGACACTTAACCAACTGAGCCACTCGGGCACCTCCCATTCAATGTTTGTAACTATTTTCCAAAAGAAAACTTAGTGGAAAGAGTAGCACTGTTTTATAGTTTTACAAATCTCTTGAATGTCTGGCTTTAATGGAAGACGGCAGAATTCTCATACGTGCTTCTGTGCGCGGCTTGTTGCAGGATGTTATTGTGGCTGAAGGACATAAAAACATCTGGCCCCACACAGGTATGTAGCTGGAAAAGGAGGCTCATTGAATTGCTTTTTCAGACAATATTATTCTTTGATATTATACCAAAAATTGACAAATGAATGAAGGTTTTTAGTTTCTTCTCATTAAAATTATCTCCAAAATTATGACATTATTTGGGGGCAACACCAGAAACCACCCCAGTCTCCGCACCATGGTCTTTAGAAAGTTCACATGAGCCTTCTGGAGTCAGGATCTTATTTGCCACGCATAGCATTCTTCCCTGGTTCTTTTCCCAAGTCTTTGAAGGCTGGAGGGCACAGGACAGGTGGGAGGTCGTTGGTTTTTTTTCACTCCAGGACCAGGCCTGCCCAGCTGAATTTTAGGCCGTGTTCTGAAACGGAGTTCGTTATTGAGTTTCGGGGTGAGATTGTGACTTTCTAATTCCCCTCAATTATCCATATAAGTTTGTTTCTCAAAACTCAGGAGATAGTAAAGAAGGAGACGAAAGAGATTTTTTATTGAAAGTAACTTAAATATTATGTAAACTTGACTTGAAAGTTACTTGCTTCTGATTTTAATGGGAAAGCTTCTAGGACATCATTGCTGATGACAAATAAATTCCTATAAGGTTTCTTTTTAAAAATCAGCGATAGATATTGAATTAAATTAAATAATACTTTGTAATTCATCAGGATAACTGTTTTCCCTCCTGTGGCTTATTGATATGGTAAGTAATAATGATTTTCTAATGCAGAACTATCCTTACATTTTTAAATAAATGTTCCACTTGTTCATGGTTTATTATATACTTAATTAACGGCCTGATTCTATTTCCTAATGTTATATTTTAGATATTTGCATCAAAATTATATAGAGAGAGTAGTTTGTAGATTTTTCAGGTGCCCTTTTGTAAGGGTTTGTTGTCAGTATTATGATGATTTTTTAAAACAATACTTTAAATTCTTTTTTTTTAGTTTTTGGTCTTGGAAAAGTTCATACAGTATTCACATTTTGTATTTATTGAAGTTTCACAAGAATTCATCTAGTTAATCATTTTGGCTATATACATTAAGGTGATGGGCATGGCCTGGAATAGATACATGGAAATAGAACAATATTATTAATCATCTAGGAAATGCAAATCAAAACCACAATATCACCTCACACCTGTTAGAATAACTATCATCAAGAAGACAAGAGATAATTAAGTGCTGGTGAGGATGTGAAGAAAAGGGAAACTTTACACACTGTTAGTGGGAATGTAAATTGGCACAGCCATTGTGGAAAACAGAATGGAGGGTACTAGAAAGTTAAAACTAGAACTATGATATGATCCAGCAATCCCACTTCTGGGTATATATCCAAAGGAACTGGAAATAGGATATTGAAAAGATATCAGTATTCCCACATTCATTGCATTATCATTCACAATAAACAAGATATAAACACTAAGTGTCCTTCAATGATAGAATGGATAAATACGATGTGAATCACATACATACACACATATATATCATATATCTATATCTACACACACACATACACACACAAACTATGGAAATATTATTCAGACATAAGAAAGAAGGAAATCCTACCTTCGCAACAACATGGATGATCCGGAGGACATTAAGCTAAGTGAAGTAAGTCAGACAAAGAAAGACAAATATGGTATCATTTCTCTTATGCGTGAAATGTGTGAAACCTGAACTTGTAGAAACGAAGAGGAGGATGGTGGTTACCAGGGGCTAAGAGTGGTGAAAATGAGGAGATGCTGGTCAGAGTATAATCTTTCATTTGGAAGATGAGTAAGTTCTGGGAATCTAATGCACAATGTTGTGGTTATAGAAAACAATACTGAACTATAAACCTGAAAGCTGCTAGGAGAGTAGATCTTAAATGTTCTGACCCCCCCCCAAATGCTAATTATATGATGTGATGAAAAAATTAGAAAACACTGTGATGGCAAATATATTGTAATCTATAAGTGCATCAAATCATGTTGTACACCTTGAAGTTATACAATGTTATATGTCAATCACATCTTACTGAATGAAGTTGAGGAAATGAAAAAAGGAATGATCCAGAATGGAGAGCAGTGAGCAACAGTGCTTATTTCTATTTCGGATTTTTTCTTTATATATTTTAACGCTAAGTTATTTTGTTGCATAGAGATGCATGCTAGAACTTTATTGTGGAATATACTCTGTGCATCAAGAAAAATGCTATTAAAAATCAACTTTGCTATTAATAGGACTTCTGTACTTTCTTATGCATAAGGTTTGTGTATGTTAGATTTTTTGCACTTCTGATAATTTGAAGACTATATCCTTGAAAATTTGAATATCTATCGATCCCTATTTATTGATTTTTCAGATTTAGATGATATTTACTGATACTCTGTTATTCATTCAATAAATATTTATTGAGTGCCTACCATGTATCAGGCACTATTTTAAGTGCTGTTTAGGTATTAGTGAAAAAATAAAAATACCTGTCTTTCGAAAACTAACCTGTAGCTTTAAAAGCTAAGGTAAATTGCAATTTCAAAATTGTTCCATCCCTTTTTCCTCAACCTCTTAATTTTTGTTAGATGCACTACTTATTTACATTGCCAATCACATAACTTTATGTCCTGTTCTTTAATAATAATACCCACAAATATTTGCCCTTAATTATATAATTGTTTTCTGCAGGTTCTTTAATTCCCTGATCTCTACTTTTCCAAGATCTGACCTTCTTTAATTTGATCCATTCACTAGTTCAAGAAAATATTTCAAAATATGCTTGTGGTATTATGAATTCTCAGTCCTTTTTAAGTTCACAATATCTTTTATCAAACTTTTTATACTAGAACGTTCATTAACCTGGATAGTTTTAAGATTCTTGAGTCACACATCTTGACACTCCACCTTTTTATTGCACTGTAGTTTACTTTGGCACCAAATGTTTCTATGAAGTTCTGAAACCAGCCTCAATTTCTGTCCTAGGTGACTTTTTCATTGTGCCTAGATATATATGAAGATATTTGCTTTATACTTAAAATTCAGTAAATTAGGAAAAATATGTCTAAATTTTAATCTTCACATTACCAAATAGACTATATATATATATATATACATATATATATATATATGTATATATATATATATATATATTTTTTTTTTTAATTAGAGAGAGAGGGCATGTGAGTGGGGGTAAGGGACAGGAGAGAGAAAACCTAAGTAGACTCCATGGCCAACACGGGGTTTGATCTCACAACCCTGAGACATGACCTAAGCTGAACTCAAGAGTCAGACACTTAACTAAAGGAGGCACCCCAGTGCCCCAAATACACTTTGCATTCAAAACAGTTTTAGATTACAGAAAAGTTGGGAAGATTGTACAGTTACTATGTACTCCATATAGTTTCCCCTATTATTAACAACTAGCCTTATTATGGTACGTTTGTAAAATTAATGAGCTATATTACTTGTATTTACTTAATTGCTTTTACATATAAATACATTATTATTAACTAAAACCATACTTGATTCAGATTTCCTTATCATTCACCTACTGTTCTCTTTCTCTTTCAGGACCTTATTCAGGATGCCCCATGAAGTTTAGTCCTCATGCATCCTTTGGCTTCTCCTGGCTGTGACAAGGTTTTGGAATTTGCTTGTTTTTGATGACCTTGATAGTTTTGAGGACTATTAGTCAGGTACTTTGTAGAATATCTCTCAACTGGAATTTGTCTGATTTGTTTTTCTCATGATCAGACTGTGGTTATATCCTCTTATAAGGAAACCCATAGAGGTGCAGTACCATTTTCAATGCATCGTACCAAGGGTGTATGTTATTAACATTATTTGTCAACCGTTGATGTTAATTTTGATGAACTGGCTGAGGTAATTTGTTAGAATCATCCAAAGTAGAATTACTCTTTTTTTCCTTCTTTCTATACTGTACTTAAAAAGTGGGGAACTATGTTTCACCTCCTTGAGGGAGGATTATCTACATAAATTATTTAGAATTTGGTATGGAAGATATATCTATTCTCCTACATTTATTTATTTATTTACTCAGTATTAATTTAAGAAGTATGGCTTTGTGGATATTTATTTTATATTTTGGTTTATAATCTAATATGACTTATTTTATTACTCAAATATCTTCCAACTTTGGCCACTGGGAGCTGTTTAAATTGATTCCTACATCCCTTTGACATACTCCCATCAAAGTGGGTATTTCCATTTTGAGAACCTGCTTGTTTTTTGACATTACAGGATGCTCTAGACTCATTTTGTATTTCCTGTAACAGTCCTAGAATCATTTATTTCCCCAACAAGTTTCTTTGTGTTTTCCTTTAGACCTGACTCTTTTGAAGTTACTTATGGCAGTGCCTTTCCTCCAAAACCCTTCAGTAAGGTTGTTTCAAACACTAACAATACTCAGTTTGCATTCTTTCTTGGGCTCTCCCAACTTTCTAAATATATTTTTCAATTTTCATACATTAGGGTTCACTCTTCATGCTATAAGTTTCTAAGGTTTTGACATACATATAATGTCATTATACATATTATTACAGTATCATACAGAACAGTTTCATCATTATAAAAAATCTCCTGTGCTTTATCTATTTACTAAACCCTTCCTTCCATTCCTTTCTGGCAACTACTGATCTTTTTACTATCTGTCATTCTGCTTTTTTCCAGAATATCATGTAACTGAAATCATACAGGATGTAGGCTTTTCAGAAGGGCTTCTTTTACTTAGCAATATCCATTTATAGTTTATCCGTGTGTTTTCATGGCATGATACGTTTTCTTTTTCAGTTGAATTTTTTATTTGTTGTTGTCACAGCTAATTAAGCATCACTAAATATATTAGCCTTAAAACTTTTTAAACATAGAAATGGGTTAATCTGTTTAAGGGAATTATGCAGCATTAAAAATTTATCTTTTTTTTTTTAATTTTTTATTTTTTATAAACATATATTTTTATCCCCAGGGGTACAGGTCTGTGAATCACCAGGTTTACACACTTCACAGCACTCACCAAATCACATACCCTCCCCAATGTCCATAATCCCACCCCCTTCTCCCAAACCCCCTCCCCCCGGCAACCCTCAGTTTGTTTTGTGAGATTAAGAGTCACTTATGGTTTGTCTCCCTCCCAATCCCATCTTGTTTCATTTATTCTTCTTCTACCCACTTAAGCCTCCATGTTGCATCACCACTTCCTCATATCAGGGAGATCATATGATAGTTGTCTTTCTCTGCTTGACTTATTTCGCTAAGCATGATATGCTCTAGTTCCATCCATGTTGTTGCAAATGGCAAGATTTCATTTCTTTTGATGGCTGCATAGTACTCCATTGTGTATATATACCACATCTTCTTGATCCATTCATCTGTTGATGGACATCTAATAGTAAAATTTACAAGTCTCAATGACAAAGAGAAAATCCTGAAAGCAGCCCGGGAAAAGAAGTCTGTAACATACAATGGTAAAAATATTAGATTGGCAGCTGACTTATCCACAGAGACCTGGCAGGCCAGAAAGAGCTGGCATGATATTTTCAGAGCACTAAACGAGAAAAACATGCAGCCAAGAATACTATATCCAGCTAGGCGATCATTGAAAATAGAAGGAGAGATTAAAAGCTTCCAGGACAAACAACAACTGAAAGAATTTGCAAATACCAAACCAGCTCTACAGGAAATCTTGAAAGGGGTCCTCTAAGCAAAGAGAGAGCCTACAAGTGGTAGATCAGAAAGGAACAGAGACCATATACAGTAACAGTCACCTTACAGGCAATACAATGGCACTAAATTCATATCTCTCAATACTTACCCTGAATGTGAATGGGCTAAATGCCCCTGTCAAAAGACACAGGGTATCAGAATGGATAAAAAAACAAAACCCATCTATATGTTGCCTCCAAGAAACACATTTTAAGCCCGAAGACACCTCCAGATTTAAAGTGAGGGGGTGGAAAAGAATTTACCATGCTAATGGACATCAGAAGAAAGCAGGAGTGGCAATCCTTATATCAGATCAATTAGATTTTAAGCCAAAAATTTATCTTTAAAATAGTAAGGTCAGGGGAGCCTGGCTGGCTCAGTCCTTTGAGCATCTGACTCCTGGGTTTGGCTCAGGTCATGATCTCATGGTTTGTGGGATAGAGTCCTGCATCTGGCTCCTTCCTCAGTGGGGTCTGCTTGAAGATTCTCTCCCTCTGCCCCACCGCCAATCTCTCTCTTTCAAATAAATAAATAAATGAATCTTTAAAAAAAAATAAAGTAGTAAGACCAATAAGCAGAAATAGTCATCTAGAGCCAACAGAGGTGCCGACGATTAATTAGATTAGAAGACGTAATTCTATGTTAAAGTCATTGGCAATGCAAACTATATTTACAGCATTTTTTAACAACTCATATGTAGTCAAGTTTATTCTCTGAAATGTCAAAGACATTTTTTTAATTAACTATTAAATTTATATATACAGAAGAAAGGAATTTGCTTTTGAACACACATCTTTATAAAAAGTGTTCTGAAAATTGTTCTTCATTACAATAATAACAATAATCTACTGTAAGTTATGGCCCAATATCACACAAAGCTGCAAAGTTAGATAATATAATGCAATGGAAAGAGAACTGAGATTTCTGTTTGCAACAAAAATAAATGCTCAAGCACTACAAAAGCAATTGGAACATATCTTAAAGGCCAGTAAATATGACCAAACTATTAATTTCTACAATATGTCAACAAATAACATGATTTCCAGGAGAAATAGGCTGCCAGAATTGAATAGGCTCCTTGTAGACTATTGTAACTCTGTTGTATTTCAAGGACTGTTACCATCTTGCCTTTCAAATACTGCTCATCTAAACCATTACAGAGAAGCCCAATAATCTCTTCTACACCAATTGCAAGATGTGCCAAGAGGGAAAATATTTAAGCTACCTCACTGAGACTTTCATACTCCTGTGATAGTTTACCCAACCCTTCCTCCTTCTACCAAATGTTAAACACGATCAAAAGCTAAATAAAAAATATTATTTTTCGGGGTACCTGGCTAGCTCAGTTGTTGGAACATGAAACTCTTGATCTCAGGGTTATAAGTTCAAGCCTCACATTTGGTGTAGAGATTACTTACAAATAAAATCTTTTTTAAAAAATGAACATTATTTTAGTATAAAGGGGGATGGATGAAAAGGCAGGCCAGAGTTGATCAATTTCTTCCCAAATCACACAATTACAAATAGTTATATGGAACTGTGTAGACCAAAGACCAAGCAGAATGATTAGATTTTTAGCCTCTTCATTAAGCAAATTGACATTGTAAAGACACAGGCTCAGTCTAAGTGTTCCCTTTGTTTTCTAACACTAGAGACTAGGATATGGTATATAGCCAACAGATTACAGCTACTGTTATTAATAGAGTGAAGTTTAAAACGTTTATGGTTGGGGTGCCTAGGTGGCATAATCAATTAAGCCTCCAACTCTTGGTTTCACCTCAGATCCTGATATCAAGGTTGTGGGATCCATCCCTGCATCTCACTCCATGCTCAGTGTGGAGTCTGTTTAGGATTCTCTCTCCATTCACCCTCTGCCCCCTTCCCACTCCCTCTGTCTCTAAAATAAATAAACAGATCTTAAAAAAAAAAAAAAAAAAGAGTTTATGGTCACTAAGTTGGGGGAGGGGGAGAAGTTTATGATCACTATATTTATAAATCCCAAATCCTCATTTATCCTAGTCTCTAACCCAGATATTACAAAAATTTCTTTTAATCATTCAACAGAAACTTTCTTAAAGCTTAGTATATGCTAGAAAATGAACTGGCACTAGGGATGAAATAATGACATAATTTGTGTACTCAAAAGAAAAATCACAGGCTATTATCTCCCATTTACTTTTTAAGTAGAATATTAGGGTTAAACATATTATGCTATAGAGACAGTATGTGGGACAGTGAGAAAAAAAAGGGATGTTTTTTCTAGAGGAGGCAGTATAATGAGGAGTTTTAAGTAGAAGAAAATGACGATTCTTGTGTTTTAGAAAGGTCACTCCATTAGCAATATGGGGTACAAATTGGTGAGGGTTAGACTACAAGCAGAAATGGATATTGCAAAGCTTAAAAAAAAAAAGAAAAGAGAGAAGGTATTGGCCTGGTGTAAAGAAACAACTCTGGGAGTGTATATAAAAGGATACAGATTAAAAAAAAAAAAACATTAAAGATGCAGAAGTAAAGGATTTAGTAGTTGACTGGATGCAGAGAATTTGGGAGTGACTTCTTAGTTTCTGACAGGTGGACTCCAGAAATTTTACCCCGCTTGTCCTATAGTGCATCTAATCCAAGATTATTTCTTTAAAGAGAACACACATGGGGGTCATGGTAAATATCAGTGTTAATATGGGGAAAGCAACTGACTTCCCTTAATGACCATTTAAAGGACACTCATTCATAAATAGGTTCAAAGTAAATTGAGATTATTTCCCTTTTGGATATTCTACAATATAACCTGTTCTATTTTGGTATATTATATTGGTCTCTGTTTCTCTGGACTGGTTTTTGTTTGACTAGAATTTACTATATTCAAGCTCCTAGGAGGGTTCTTTTTTCCAATATTTTGAGATCTGATGAGCAAGTCTCCCTCCCCGCCACATGCACCTGCATATAGATTTAAGAAATATGAGATCAGAAGGCTGTGTTGATAATTTGTTAGAAAGGGGTTCTTTCACTATTCTATCAGTATTCACCTCATTTCACTTGTTTTATTCTTGGACTAATTCTAGCTCTAATGGAAGCATAATGGAGGGTAGCATGAAGAAGTATGCATTGTGGAGGAGATATTAGTGACTTCCCTAGTAAAGATACCATTAGTGCTAATGCTGCAGCTTCAGGAAAATTTTGCAAAAAAAAAAAAAAAAAAAAGATATTTTATAGTATTATATATACACAGAATCTGGTCTTAATATGTGACAAAATACATATGGATTCCTCACAGCTCAATGAAAAATTATGGGGCCTCTTTGTATCACTAAAGAACTAAGCTTAAACTGGTGCTTGTTAATTAGTGGCATTTCTACATAAATAGTGAAAGTGTCATGTATGGGAAAAGTTGTACATAGAAGCCTTGGTTGAGATTCAGTTAGTAGGAAAGTGGAAACTATCTCTATCCAAGTTCTTATACTTAATAACTAGTATAAGGATTTAAACCTTGGTTGTTTGACTTTCAACTCCATGTTCTCAACGACTACACTATAATGCATGAAATGTCAGAGAGCAATTTTATATTTAGGTCGGCATTCAGAAGTGATTTTCTCATTGTATTGTATTTATTTATTTGTCAGAGAGCTGGGGGGAGTGGCGAGCAAAGGGAGGAACAGACTCCCTGCTGAGCAGGGAGCCCAATGCAGGACTCGATCCCAGGACCCTGATCTAAGCGAAAGGCAGACACTTAACCAAGAGCCACCCAGGCATTCCGATTGTCTCATTTTTTTTTTTTAATATGATATGAGGACAAGGGGAAAGAGGTGATTTCACTTTAGTTTTTGGTGGTCTAAATTGAGCCATTTGTTCCTTCTCTAAAGCAATCATTGGGATACCTACACTGTGCCAGTTGCATATGAAGATTTGAGAAGATAAATTTTTACAAAGTATACTATTTATCAGGTAAGATAAGATAGTATTTTTCTATCTTGTGCTATAGTTTTATGCTACCTTTTTGATGTACATAAAGTGTTGAGGAGGATCTGAATATATGAAGAAGAGACTCAGGTATGGTGTTCCATTAAACACAGCCACACAAAAGTTTTTAAAAGCCTGAAACAGTAAAAGTGCATATAGGATATAGTGGAAATATTAACAATAATAAACATTTTGGTTTATATGACATATAAGATTTACAAATGGGATCACTAGGAGAGAACTCAAAATCAGAGAGTATAGAACTCTAGACTAAGGAAAGTGCATTGAAACCTGGAGCCAAGGCAGAATGTACAGTTCCAAGAAAAAGTAAAAGATTGAGAGTTTGGTGTTTAGTGGTTGTTTTTTTGCTTTATATATCATTTTGACCATGTGTATAAGGCTGGAAGTAGATGGGAAAAATAGGAAAATTATGAGACTATTGCAGGGATGAAGTGATGTGAACCTGAAACAGACGGTAGCAAAAATGGAACGATAAGACAGATGTGAATGAATGGAAAAGATATTACAGGTCTTCTAAGAAACTACCTATTCTGAGGTAGGTAGCCTGTGTATTGGGAGACATGATGGATACTGCATTCTAGAAGACCACGTTTTATTCACCTACCTACCCATTACCAATTATATGACTTTTGTACTAGTTATCTAACTTTCTTATGTCTAAAATTGAGAGGGAGGAAATTCTCAATTCATGTTAATTTACTTCTCTCATCCCTTTGTCTCTTCATTCCAAATAAAACAACATGAGACATGGAGTATTAGTATTGAGTATTAGTATTATAATCTATGTTTATAATATGTGATAGGAATTTAGAGATAAGAGAGTTCCAAGGGATAGGGTAATCATTCTGTGAAGCAATATTCTATGCTGGGATATAAACGGTATTGAACCAGGGGAGGGATCAGGGAATGGGATACTAGAGCTAAAGGTTTCAAACATTTTAGTTCATATTTCGGTAGGTACAATGAAATCAGCAGATCCTAGCAAAATATCATAAGGCTAAAGAAAATTAAGAATCAACATTGACAAGAAGTTTTCTAACTGGAATAATTGGATTCAAGACGGCTATTAAAAAAAAAAAGTCACCAGTTAGAAGGAAAATTAAAAGATTGTTTTGTATACATTAAAAATGAGATATTTGAACATCCAAAGCAACTTGGTAACAGGTTATAAATTTTGGTAGGCTCTTTACTAAGTTCTCATCAAAAAAAAAAAAAAAAAAGACATAAAAACTGATAACCATACATTTTATAAGCTAAAGGTAGACCACGTGGAATAAAATAGTGGAGTAGGAAGCTCTAAGGTCCCTCCTCCAACACCAACAGTAACTGAAACTGAATCTTTCTGGAAAACAGAGATTTACTGTATATATCCATTCTAACCTATACGAGGAGTACCTGAAAGACTGATGCGAGGTGCTTGCCTCTGTTTTGCCTCCCTCAGAATTCAGGTGGGAAAAGTAGTGGTCACTGACAATAACAGCTGCAAGGTGAACTATAGACCCCCATCAGATGCCTGGGACAAGACCTTATTGATGAATACAGATCATTCAAGGCATGGGGGAGATGCTGGGGTGAGACTCTGGGAAATTAAATCAGAAGCAGCAGTGTATAGGAGAAAATTTAAAAAGTTACATACATGCTCTGACAATATACATGCCCTAAAAGACCTGAGAAGTCGTTAAGCTTTCATCTTGGGCAATCTCCAGGCCCAGAGCAAGTCTAGTTAAGTGCTATGAGTGTACCCGCATAGAACCAATCTGCAAAGACTGGGAGAGGTTGTTTTTCTTCTTTTCGTTTGCTTTTTTTTTTTTTTTTTAAATTTTGGTGTGTTGTTTGTTTTATCTTAGGCTACTCAAGGAATCTCTGTCAAAAGATTAGCTGAACAGGAGGTAAAAAAAAGGGAGACTTCAAGGATTAAATATAATAAGGAATATTAATAATAGGGAAATAATAAGGAAAATAATTTAGAAAATTTATGCAAAATAATTTGGAAAAATCACAAAATCACAAAGCAATGGACTGCTACTGCTTCCAACAATTGAAAAGAAGGCAGAAAGCAAGAAAGAAAAAGAGAACAGCAAACCCTGGGGAAGGGAGAAAATCTGATTTCCAGAGTTACCCATTAAAATAGTCAAATGCCCACTTTACTTTTCTGATTTTGTTTTTAAGATTTATTTATTTATCTGAGAGAGAGAGCAGGAGGAGGGGCAGGGCGAGAGGAAAGGAGAGTCTTAAGCAGACTCTGGGTAGAGTGTGGAGCCTGATGTGGGGCTCAATCTCATGACTTTGGCCAAAACCAAGAGTGGACACTTAAACTGACTGTGCCAACCAGGCACCCCATCTAATTCTCAACAAAATTCTTAAGATATACTAAAATATATTAAGAAAACAGAGACTGGTTCAATGAAAGGAACAGAATAAATTGACAGAAACCATCTCATTTGACTCAATCCTAAATATATATTTGTTGAATGAATAAATGACTAAAGAATGAATAAAACAAGAAATTAAAACCCATGATGAAGAACTAGCTATGATGAACACTATGCTATAAACAAGACAAATAGAAATTTGAAAACCAGAATAAAACAGATGTTTTTATTGGAAAGTACATTTTATTTAAACTGTTGACAGAAGAACATTTCCAAAACTTCTCAATTATATCTATAGTAACTGGTCTGCTGTGATTTTCTGAGAGTTAACATGTCTACCTCCCCACATTTTTAAGTGCCAGTTAATTTCACAATCAAATTCTATCAGACTTTTGAATATAATTAAATTTTAAAAGAACAGAGAAAAATAAGGAAAGTATCCAAAGATATTTTAATTCATATCTGTAGAGAAAATAGAATACTGATGCAAGAATCATGAATAAAATAAAAATATAATTTAAAAATTATAGTAAGGGCACCTGGGTGGCTCAGTGGTTTAAGCCTCTGCCTTCGGCTAAGGTCATGATCTCAGGGTCCTGGGATCAAGCCCTGTATCGGGCTCTCTGCTCAGCAGGGAGCCTGATTCCATTCCTCTCTCTCTGCCTGTCTCTCTGCCTGCTTGTGATCTCTGTCTGTCAAATAAATAATAAAATAAAAATCTTAAAAAAAAAAAAAAAAAAAAACAAACTTCAGGGTGCCTGGGTGGCTCAGTGGGTTAAGCCTCTGCCTTTGGCTCAGGTCATGATCTCAGGGTCCTGGGATCAAGCCCCGCATCGGGCTCTCTGCTTAGCAGGGAGCCTGCTTCCCCTCACCCCCCAGCCTGCCTCTCTGCCTACTTGTGATCTCTGTCAAATAAATAAAATAAATATCTTTATTAAATAAATAAATACATAAAAATAAAAATAAAAATTGTAGTAAAATAATAATTCACCAAACCCACGTGATTTTGTTTGTAGTAAAGAGATGTAAAAATGGCTCAACATTGTAAGACATATTAATGTAATTCACCATATTAAGCATAAAGCAGGAAAAAGCACACATTTCAATAAATTCCAAAAAGCCATTCAATAATGGGTAAATGTCATGAATAGAATGAAAAAAAGGTAAGAAGCATATAAGCAAGCAGATTACCTGAAAAATATCTTCAGTAAACAGTAAAACAGTAATAGATATGTTTCCATTTTATATATATATATATGCACACACACAAATACGTATTATATATGCATACATAAATAACACATGCTTACATAGGTATATATCATGGTAATGGTAAAGAACTAGAATTCCTTTGTATTAAAGACCAGTATTAGACAGAAGTACTATCACCATTATTATTACTTAAATATTTCCTGGAACTTTGGCTAATATAATTATTCATTCAAGAGAAGAAAAAGTGACATAAATATAATAAAAGAGTAGATCAGATAAGACAGTCTATAATTTTGTAACTGTGTTCTTGGACTACAAAGTATTGGGGTCCACATCACCTCAGAATTAATGTTTAAGCCCTAACCTCTAATGGGACTGTATTTGGAGACATGGCCTTTAAAGAGGTAATTAAGATTAAATGAAGTCATAGGGTGTGGCCATAACCCAATCTGACTGGTGCCTTTATAACAAAAGAAAAAGAAACCAGAGTTAGGATGTGTAAAGTTATGTATTTTACCAAATTTATAGATCTATATATTTTATCAAATTTGTCAAACTTTAAAAAGATTTGGTCCGTTATTTCATCAAAAATTCTTTCTGCCCTTTGCTTTCTTTTCTCTCCTTATTGGACTCACATAATTTGAATACTGGTAGGTTTGATAACTTCCCACAAGTCTCATAGAATGGTATACTTGTTACAATTCATGAACCTACACTGAAGCATGATAAACACCCAAAGTCCGAAGGTTAACTTAGGGTTCACTCTTGGTACTGAACTTTCTACAGGTTTAGACAAATATGTAATGATATGTATCTGCCATTATAACATCATCCAGGGTAGTTTCACTGCTCTAGGAATTAGCTGTGCTCCACCTATTCATCCCACACAACCGTCCAGCCTATGGTGACAGTGGATCATTTTACTTCCCCATAGTTTTGCCTTTTCTAGAATGTCATGTAGTTTTAGTCATACAGTATACAGAATTTTCAGATTTGTTTCTTGCTCATGGTAGTATACGATGAAACTTCCTCTATGTCTTTTCATGGATTAATAGTTCATTTCTTTTTAGTGAGGAAAAATAGTCCATTTTTTGAATATATAACTATTAATTCATGTACTAAAGGATATCTTGGTCACTTCCATGTTTTAGAAATTACCAATGAAGCTGCTATAAATATTCATGTGCATGTTTCTGTTTGGACATATGTTTTTAACAACTGTAGGTAAATAGTAATGAATATGATTATTGTATTACATGGTCCAAGTATGTTTTGTTTCATAAGAAACTATTGAATGGGGGCGCCTGGGTGGCTCACTTGTTAAGCATCTGTCTTCAGCTCAGGTCATGATCCCAG
Source organism: Mustela lutreola (assembly GCF_030435805.1). NCBI lineage: Eukaryota > Metazoa > Chordata > Mammalia > Carnivora > Mustelidae > Mustela > Mustela lutreola. The sequence goes on along the minus strand of NC_081308.1, from coordinate 104,923,361 downwards.
GGTCCTGGGATTGAGACCTGCACTGGGCTCCCTGCTTCTCCCTCTCCCTCTGCCTGCTGTTTCCCCTTTTGTGCTCGCTCTCTCTCTCTCTGTCAGATAAATTAATAAAATCTTAAAAAAAAAAAAAGAAAGAAAGAAAGAAAGAAAAGAAACCACTGAATTGTCTTCTCTAAGCATGCAGTGACTTTTTCTGCACCTACCCACCAGTCCAATTATTAAACTTTATAAGATCTGTGGCCTAGGATAACAGTAATGGAATTTTTTCAGGTTCTTTTCATGGTAGGAAGAACACTATCTCTGGCAGTCTTTGATTTCACTCACTGATCATTTCTCTAGTCCTAGTAGCAATCCTACCTGCCCCCCAAGACAGAGCAAGTGAAAGGAAGGGGCAGAGGGAAAGGGAAAGAGAGAGAATCTTCAGCAGGCTCCACTCTCAGTGTGGAGCTGATACAAGGCTGGATCTCATGCCCCCGAGATCATGACCTAAACTGAAATCAAAAGTCAGATGCTTGGGGGCGCCTGGGTGGCTCAGTAGGTTAAGCCTCTGCCTTTAGCTCGGGTCATGGTCTCAGGGTCCTGGGATTGAGTCCCGCATCGGGCTCTCTGCTTAGCAGGGAGCCTGCTTCCCTCTTTTTCTCTCTCTGCCTGCCTCTCCGTCTACTTGTGATCTCTATCAAATAAATAAATAAAATCTTTAAAAAAAAAAAAAGTCAGATGCTTAACTGACTGACCATCCATGCATCCCGCTAGTAGCAATACTTTTGTCCTCCCCAGTAATTGATCTCTGTAACACTTTGACATACTTCCAGTCCTTCAGTTCATAATGTTAAACTTACTTTATAGCCATGTATTTCTTTTCAGTTTCTGATCCACAGGAATATTTAGCTTGCTTATACACATTGTTTTTGTTTAAGAAAGCATCTTTCATTGCTGTATTTACAGATAAGGAAGGGAGTCAAAAGTCGACATGAAAATGTCTTATTGACTGAAAATTGCTAAACAGAGACATTTCTGTGAATAAAATATCAACAAAGCTTATAATCTGTTCATGACAGATAAAGATTCTAACAAGTTTATCCTTTTAAGTGTTTTATAAGTTGCAAATTATCTGAACAAATACACTTCTACAATTTTTTGCTGGGTGTCTACAGATAGCTGCCTATCTCTTCCTGAATTCTGTACTATTTTTTCATCATGGACTTTAAGTTGAAAAGTCTTGGTTGAAGTAAACATCCTCCACTAACAGCTTTATCTCCATGAATAGCTGGCCTGAATAATGATACAGTGCGGCTAGCAAAACAACGGCTTATAGAGGTGTCTACATCTTGGGCCCTAGAACCTGTGAATAAGTTATGTTACATGGCAAAAGGAACATTATAGATGTGATTAAGTTAAATGTTTTGATATTGGAAGGTTATCCTGAATTTTCTTGGTAAGCTGAATATAATCACATAGATCTTTTTATACAAGGGAGTAGGAGAATTAAAGTCAGAATAGAAGGTGTGACAATAGAAACAAGAGATTAGAGTAATGTGAGGAATAGACCATGAGCCAAGAACACCATGTGGAAGATGCAAAAGACAAGGAAATGGATTCTTTGGAGTCTTAAAGACTCTAACCTTAGTTTGGAGAAAGAATCGGCCCTGACTGTTTTTAACTCTAAGATTCATTTAAGATAGCTGACATTCAGAGCTATAAGAGAATAAATGTGTGTTGTTTGAAATCATTAAGTTTGTACTAATATGTTTCTTATAGTAGCAATAGGAAACTAATACATATTAATACATGTACTATAGTGATGCCCTATATTTTCTCTATCCAAAGATCCAAAAATCTAGACACTTGTTTTTTGAAACTTAAATACACAATACATCAAAAGTGCCTTAAAGATATACCAGGGTTTCATGCTGAAAGGCCATATTTAGTATGATAAATGGCAATGCACACTAAGCTTTATAGTTAGAGAGACAGCAGAAATTGATGAAGATAGCGGGAAAATGGAAAGTGCAGGCTTTTCTAAAGGCCCATTACTCAGTCCCAGCCCAATGTGGTTATACAGGAATACAGGCTCAAAGTACCAGATCCTATATTTTTCTCATTAAAAAGAAGCAATTTATGTGGATTGTTATATGACATTTCCTGATTTCAAATGTCTGACTAAATAAAAATTAAAACATTACATAGACCAACACAGCAGCGTGAAAACCAAGCAAAATACATCTGTAATCAGCGGTTTTGATTGCTTATGCTACAGCTACTCTGCAATCTACATATTAGACCTTGGGAACTCTGTATCAGGAACATATCATGATACTTAACAAGGGCTGCTTTGAGGGAAGTAAACTACTCTTTATATAACTGCTTTTAAGCCAATTTTTTTTTTCACTAGATTAAGGTTAATTTCAATGTCTAATTATAAAAAACATCTAATGATCAGTCACATACTTTTACCATTTTAACAAGTGACCTGTAAAATTCTCAGACTTCTTTAAAAACGACACCATTTGGTTTGCATAGATGGTGCCACAGAAGACTACATACTCTTTGTAACCAAGGAGCAATGGACATTTTAAAAAGACCACCTAGTATTCTGATTCACATAATTTCCCCACAAAAAACAGTCCTGTGAAACTTGAGAACAAAGTAACTAAAGAGTATGCCTCCTGGAAAGGGAGTGGGGGAGAAAGAGAAAAACTAATTGGCGATGGCACCACAGCAGGTGCTCCCCTCAAAGACAATGATGACATTGCTCATACATTCAGAGACCAACTCATGGGCTCCTTGGCATGTTTGCACAGATTCCTTTTTGTAAACAAGTCAAGTGTCTACATCTGCTACAAACAAATCCGTGCTTTAAAGAGTGCTTCACAGGCCAAGGGCCCTAGTAACAAAGCCAGAATAAAAGTTTGTCAAGTTGCTAACAGTCATTTTGCACCAGGTGTGGTCAGTTATCAAGAAAGATGCAAATGAGTCAGAGGCATTGAAAGAGGAATCTCAACAGCCACTGAGTTTCATAAAAAGAAACAGAATACCTTTGATGTTTGAATATTAATCATTGCATGGTTACTCTCTGGAAGAGTCAGAAAGTGTAAACTGCCCACCTAGGGAATCACAGCATGTGCTCTACCCATCTGTTGACAGTGTCTGAGAGTATGGATATACTTCACTTTTCCCTTCACCTTCATCTTCAAGGAAAATTATTTCTGTATCGAAAGCTGAGGCATAGAAAGGACCAGTATTTAAAAGAGGAAGTACAAGTTTTCTCTGTGTTTTGGTAAGGTCACATTCATGCACATTTTTTTTTTCTCAAAAATAACTTAAGCACACAGACATAAATCCTTTGAGTTCTCCTACAACTACTTGTGTTGTTGAAAAGAGGCAAATCCTAGAGGTAAGTGTTAGAATCCTGGAAACCTTCATTTGTAACTTATTTCTGAGCAAAAGGCTATGGTTGTATTTAAAATATCTTCAAGGGGCACCTGGCTGGCTCAGTCAGTGAAGCAGCTGCCTTCGGCACCTTCGGCACAGTTCATGGTCCCAGGGTCCTGGGATGGAGCCCCGTGTCGGGCTCCCTGCTCAGCAGAAAGCCTGCCTCTCTCTTTCCCTGTGCCTGCGGCTCTGCCTCCTTGTGCTCTCTCTATCAAATATAGAAATAAATTAATTTTTTTTTAAATCTTATAAGCACTCAACCAAGATTTACAGAGTAAGGACATTGATTAGGGGATTAATTCAGTCATTTGGCAAACTATAAGGATCCCCTCTACTAAATGACTGTCCTTTTCTTACAGTCTTTACCAGAACAGAAATGCAGTTCTAGACACAATTCAAAGCATACCTATCTTTCTTATGAATCCCCAAACCTTCCTATTAATCTCAAAATGTTTGCAGATATGGTAAAAGATCACATTTGAAACAGAACTGTCCTGCAATTAAGAAAAAATAAAAGGGATAATCTTAATTATCCTAGATCTGTGATAATGGGCAAACAGAAAAGGAAAGAAAGGGAGAGAAAGAAAAAAGGCTTTCACCCTCTGGGAGAAAAGTTACCCCACCTCAGCATAGTTGAGATGTAAATTTTCTCCCCTGTCTTCTGTGGGATCCAAAAGCCTTGGACCCAACCTCAGCCTCCCTGAATTTCAGGGCGATGACTTACCAGAATGGGGGGGTAAGGGAGAGAACTGGAAACACACCGGGCAGATTAAAAAAAAAAATCTCAAAAGTCTTCAAAAATATTAGTAAAAGTTTTAGCTATTTGAGGGGGTAAATTTAACTTATTCCATAGGCCAGAAACACAGTTTGGATTCCAGCTATTCTTTTATAAACTAGTGAGTTTTGCATCATTATACCTGACACGTGGCTAAAATTTTTAAATGAAAGCCATAAGACCTCTCTTTGTGCTTGTCTGTAGTGTTCATGTATATATATATGGAATATTTTTCTACCTCTTGTTGGTAGTACCAAAATTAATTTGTAAAAGAGCTCCATTTAATTGGCATAAAGAAAAATAAACACTTAAATGAAATATTCTCTTAGAAAAGTGGGAACTAATCCAAATGCTTTTCATGTTCACATGACCTTGGTAATCTTTGGCAAGTAAGAACACTAATAGTTTAATAAAAAAAAAATGAGGATACCTTCATATTTGTCAGCATTAAACACATGCATACATATGTCAAAGACCAAGAATTTGTCCCCTAAAAGGTCCTTCCAGCTGGACTTAGAATCAAATTGACATGAGAGAGATTAACAGGAGAAAAACAGGGGCACCTGGGTGGTTCATTTGGCTAAGGGTCCAACACCTGATTTTGGCTCAGGTCACAATCTCAGGGTCATGGGCTGGATCTCCTGGGGGATGCAGTGGAGCCTGCTTAAGACTCTTTCTCTCCCTCTGCCCTACCCATCAAACAAACAAACAACAAAGAAACACAGGAGAAAATCAAATTTAATAGGTGTAAGTCTGGGGAATCCATGTAGACCTGAAACTACAAAAACAGTGAGGTGACATGAAGTTTATGTGAGTTAAGGAGAGGGGTAGGCACCTGAGTGTTCAAAGGGGAGAAATCCATTTGGCAAGAAGGTGAAAGGTGTTTGGAAAAAACAAGGTCACCCTATTATGCAGAGGAGTCCCTTAGGTAAAGGGGAGTCTTTTCCTGTCATAGGCTCTTTTCCAGTGTAACTTTAGGCAGTTGAAGATCAAGAAGAGAGCTTTTCCTCCATCTGTTGGGGTTTAATTGCTTTCAACTCAAAATAATACTGAGGCCCATCTTGGGGTCGACACATATAACATTTAATCTACCTAGGTTTACTAGAGGTATTATCTCTATGTTACAAAATTTATCAGCAAGTTAAACAACTTAAGATGATAGCTAGCTGTTTGATGTTTCAGGAAACTGTCATGACTAATACAAGCAAAATTGCTAAAAACAACTTAATTAAATAGATTTAAGTGGGATGAAAGTCATAAATGAACTTTTCAACTATTATGCTTTATAAGATTTTTTATAATATGTCTGCTTAATAATAATTCCTAAATCTCTTTGGTAACATACACCCTCAGAGCTTTGCCAAGTTAAGTTAAATGATGGATATTCGTTGATTATCTAGATCATTTTCAAAGAAGATAAAATGGTGAAGCATTAAATGCTGAATATAAGTTTACATTTATCTACTTTTTGCTTCTAAATTTTTCCAGAGAGACTAAAGATACTTAGGTGTAATTATTAGCAGACATTTGGGTCTCTTAGTAAACATGTCCTGTGCCACATTTAAAAATAGTGCTATGAGGAAGCATACACTACAGAAATTTGTGCATCCATATATTTGCTAGTCTACAGAATGCTGGCATGGCAGTTCACAATTGCTTACTTTCTAGTTTTCTAGAAATTAAGGGCATTAGGGGTTAAGAATTCTAATTAATATATGTAATTAAAGATACTACTACTACTAATAATAAAGGATAGTTGGGAGGAAGCCAGGCAGGGACAAGGGGTCCCCTAAAAGGAAATTACCCTTCAAAGGATTTTACACTACCCTGGAAGGAGCCCTCTACCCTTTCCCATAAGATAGGTAGATGACAAAAACCTGACTGGGTGGCAAATGCATGGAGGATTAATCAGATTAAAGCAGCCTGCCAGCAAGCCCATAAAAACCCCTAGATCTAAACCCAAATGGGCAATTCTTTCAGGTCCCCTCCTTCTTTGGGAGCTTTGTACTAAACTTTGGTTTACTCTCCTCAATAAACTTTATTTTGCTGCCCACCACTTTTCCTCTGGTCTACCTCTTCATTCTTTAAAGATGCATGACCAAGAACCACAGGCACTAAAGGAAAAGAAACCCTATAACAGTTAGGTACACAACTCTGTATGCAAACTATGCAAAGAAAAGTTAAAAAAGTGTTTTTGGTAAGGAAAGCTATGCGGTACAAAAGTGTGGTTTGTTGTTTTTTTTTTTTTTTAAGCCTTAAGGTATGAAAGATGTACTCTCCTTAAGGGAAAAGAGAGTAATTTTTTCTTTTATTTTTCTTTAATTTTATTTATTTATTGGAGAGATACAGAGAGAGAGCTAGAGAGCATAAGTCCGGGAGGAGAAGCAGGCTCCCAGCAGAGCAGGGAACCAGACAGGGAGGGAGCCAGACAAGAAGCTCCATCCTACGATCCTGAGATCCCGGCCCCAGCCAAAAGCGGACACTTAAAACGACTGAGCCGCCTAGGTGGCATAACAGTAATTTTTCTTAGAGTAAAATAACTGTTACAGAATGAGAGAAAGAAGAATAAAGAAAAAGCACTAAATGTAAATAGAGTGAAGGAGAGGGAGAGGAGAAAAGAAGGGAAAGAGAAATTTTCGTGTATTATTATATAAGATTTTTTTATCTGTTAAGTAATTCACTTAGAAACCAATGACTTTTGTGTCCTGTCAAAACAATTTCCTGTGTTTCATGTTGTCTTTCCCAGGTCTTTGATTACTTAAGAAAACTGAATCGTCCTATAAAAAAGCTAAACTTTCTTTGACTATGTAACTGTGTATTTGCCTTTGAAATCTTTTGTCGCATTGATTCAATAGATAACTCTTTTTTCACAGTTATCTGTGATCCTATTTAATCAAGTATTTTAAAACATTTAACATTTTTTCAAAAGATCTTATTTATTATTGGACAGAGAGGGCACAAGTGGTGGAGCGGCAGGCAGAGGGAGAGAGAGAGGCCAAGTTTCTGCTGAGCAGGGAGCCTGATGCGGGGCTTAATCCCAGACCCTCGGGATCATGACCTGAGCTGAAGGCAGATGCTTGACTGAGCCACCCAGGCACCCCTAAACCTTTTGACATTTTGAACAACTTCCCAAAACCAAATACTAAATGAAGGTATTTAGAGTTTAGACTAACTTCTGGATTTTGAAGAGCTTCTCTGGAAAAATCTCAAAGGAATCTGTTCTCTTTCCTTATGAAAAGAAGAGATGTTGCACTAATTCGACTTATTTGTTCTGTTAAATTGCATAGGAAGTATTTTCAAATAAGGACTGCTGTTCTACCTTCTTTAAGTATTTATTTGTATGGTCACATTTATATTAACAGGTATCCCAGAAAATTTTTTAAAGATTTATTTATTTATTTGAGAGAGAGAGAGAGAATGAGAGAGAGGGAGCATGAGAAGGATGAGGGTCGGAGGGAGAAGCAGACTCCCTACCAAGCAGGGAGCCTGATGCAGAACTCCATCCCTGGATTCCAGGACCATGACCTGAGCCAAAGGCAGTCACTGACCCACCCAAGCACTCTCAATGTTCCAGAAATTATATAAAATTCCCAAGATATTTGGCAACATTCTTACTGTTCATATAACTAGTCATAATTCCAAATATTATCTTAAAATATTGTATGTCACAGAAATAACCAAGTTTCCTTGTTAGTTACATTAGAGATAACTCTCAACAGATCGTTACCCAAGACAATTTTGAAGTCATTCACAGTTACTGTTTACTCTGATGCTTTCCTGAAAGCTATTGCCAGCAACTACAGACAAAAGTGCTCATCCTCAAATAGAGACTGATGGAAAAGAATGTGGATAACTTTATGATGATACCATTGAACTATGTAAAAATTTGCAATAATCTAATGGAAAAAAAAACTGACTCAAAACTGCTAATCCAAGATCAAGGAAAACAATTTAATCAAATTGCACTAAATGAATTGATGAGATGATTACAATTTTTATGAAATTTTGTTAGAAAAATTACTTGTTATTTAATATTTTGTTTTCCAAATTTAAAGAAATCTTTTTTTTCTCAAGCTATTTATAACTTACAGCTATTTGGCAAATTATACTTTGGCAACCAGAATTGAAATTCTTTCCTCATTACCTTTTCCCTCCACAATTCGGAAACTCTTATTGAGCATTCTTATTTTTATGGCAATGTCATTATTTGCCTAATTTCAATAAGAATCTGTTCATCTTATCATAGGGACACAATCGAAATCATTTTCCTAGTTTCCTCAGATATCTGGCTACAACTCATCAAACTGTGGAGGTCACTTTTGAACAACAGGCTTGAACAATGGGAATCTGAGTAAGGTAGAAAGTCCCACGGTGACACCATGGCTGAATCCATACATGCCCATCTGATGACCCACCTCAGAGTACCCACAGGTCCTAACTAACCAATGGGTTACTTACAACCAGGCACAGCTACCAAAGGAAAAATTCTATATATCCCCAAACCTCCTCACCTTTCCCCTTTAAATACAGCCCCTACCCACTATCACTTTGCAGATTCTCTCCTTTGTTGTCCTGCCCAGTGCTCCCTTACAGTGTATTCAATAAACTTCTATCACCTTGGTTCTGCCTCAGGTGAATTCTTTTACTTCCCACACGACTGGCTTCCACCTGATTGAGTTGCCCCACATTTAGGGGCCCCAATTGGATAGAGACAGAAGCCACACAAACGAATATCTCACATTTTCTTCCACTCTTTGGTTGAAGTCCCTAAAAACTAAAACAGCCCTTTTCCCCAAACTCTGCAAGCTGAAGGTTGATGACCTGACATCAACTTCAGAGAAACTGCAATAGCTCACATATGGACAACCTTCATGCCTATTGTTATATGAGCCATGCATGAAATTCACTGGAACACAATGATGTGGGAAATAAAGGCAGAAGAAAAATTATTAGATTTCCTCACTACTTACAGCCCATTAACAAGTCCTTCAGACAGTCAGAGTGACATGCCCCTAGGGACTCAACTGCCTAGATGTTGACACTTTGCTAAGAGCAAAAGGCAATGTTAGCCCAATGCGCAGGGTCCTGCGCAAAATTCTTTTGGAAACTTCCTTTATCTCTATTCCACAAGATACATGTTGGCAATCATCCCCCCAATCATCCCACCGCTATGCATCTGAAGGGTCTCACTGAATAAGGGACAGGCAGGGCTAGGTAGGTAGGGATAGGTAGGGGGCTGCATGAATAGGTTCACATGGGAGCTAAGTGATCAGTCTCCCCCCAAATCCCAGAAACGTTGAGGCATAACGAAACCAGAGATAAGAGAACAAATCAGACTGATGAGGTTTTAGAATATAGGTAAGGTTCAGTGGATGAGGTCCAGAGCCCACAACCAAGAAAGAATTCTTGAGACATCTTTGGTGCAAAGTGGTAGTTTATTAAAGCACAGGGACAGGACCCGTGGGCAGAAAGAGCTGAAGAATCTCTTTTGATCCTGATCTTTGAACAGCAAATTGTCCAGCTCTCCAGCTCTTATTTCTTACAGAAATTATGTAGGAAACATTGCTTCTCAGAAACAAAATTGTATTTTCAACTTTATCAAAGAAAATGATCTTTTTAAAAAAGATTTTATTTATTTGACAGACAGAGATCACAAGTAGGCAGAGAAGCAGGCAGAGAAAGAGGGGGAAGCAGGCTCCCCACCGAGCAGAGAGCCCCGATGCAGGGTTTGATCCCAGGACCCTGGGATCATGACCTGAGCTGAAGACAGACATTGAACCCACTGAGCTACCCAGGTGCCCCAAAAATGTCTTGATTTCTTTAAATTAATTTGTATACTTTAAAGAAAAATAAACTCATTTAGGAATATAAGGCAGGAGTAGGATCATCCCATTAGGATCTGAAAATCCTTTCAAGTAAACTTGCTATCTAAATTGAAGAATTGACAATACATTCATAAACTGAAAAAAAGGTCACCTGAACTGACGGGTACAAGTATGTGTGTGCAAATATGCACAGCAATAAAGAAATAAGAGGTAGTATGGAGAGAAGGCCAAGGAGTTTAGTGGGTAAAATTGTAAAAGGTTTCATGGATGGGATGAGTTAAATGCAAGGTTTAGTGAGATGTAAAACATGTGAACTGTTAAAGTGGTTCTTCCTGGATTCCCCTCCACTACAGTGATACATGCAATAGTTGAGATACTTCTGAAGAGATAATAGGACACCCAAGTTAGACCTCTATTACCAGAACATGAAGAAAATGAATAGGAATGAAGGTGGGCTCAATTGTAGGAGGCAGGATTAAAATTTGATATCTCAAATCCAAAGAGGTATGGACCAAACTATTTAATTCACGTAGCAATCAATACTTGAAAAGTCTGATATGAAAGAGATTGGGCTAGATTCACTAACTCAACAAATGTTTGTTGAGCACTTACTATATACCAGGGAGCCTTCTAGGTTCAGGGAATATGTCAGTGAAGCATACAGGCAAAAGTCTCTGCCCTTCAAAAGCCTATATTCTATAGTGTGGAGAGAAAGACAATAAGCATAAGAAGCATATTATACTATATGTTAGAAGTTAATAGAAGCTGTGGGGGAAAATAAACAGGAAAACTTCACAGAGAAAATAGCATTTTAGTAAAGTCTTGAAAGAATTATGGGCTAGAAGCAACATTAAGTTTTCTGGCAGTGAGTGGTGCCTGGCTGGCTCAGTCAGTAGAGCAGGTAACTCTTGATTTCGGGTTGTGAGGTCAAGCCCAATGTTAGGTGGAGAGATTATTTAAATTTTTTTCTAAAAGTCTTTAAAAAAGAAAATTTCTGGCAGTGATAGACCTAACATCTAGGGAAAAATCGGGTGCTATCAAGGGCATTTGAGAAATTAACAACTAAGAGAATTTAAGAAATTAACAACTAAGGAAAAAGTTTCTGCCATCTCTAGAAGTGTAGAGAACTGGGGATTCACTGGACAACAAGTAGCACCTGTTCACTTGAGGCAAAAAGTAAAACCGGGTGTCAAGACTCAAAAGCAAAAGTGAAGTGAACAAAATAGCACTAGCTAGCAATTTTCCTCAAGGTCTTAGATTAAATAAATGACATTGTGCTTCCCAGAGCTCCGTTCACCTCACTGCCCTTGTCCAATGGGTGATAACCATCTAAGGACTGTATCCAGTTCCTAATTACTAGTTTGGAGGAAATAGCGTGAAGTGGTCTTAAATAATAGACAAGTAGAAAAAAAGGGTAGGTGGGTTTCTATATCCATGTCCTGGTTTCTCAAGAGTTCTCTTGTAGCAGTTTCTTGCTTATTTGTCAAATTCAGATGGGTGTATGTGAAGGAAAGACTCTTTTCTCTGTTATGTTCTGCTTTTAAGGAGAGAACTGGACTAAGCACATGCCTATTTTTAATACCAGTAATCTGAGAACACTTCCTCCTGGATCAAGGAAAACATTTTAAGCCTCCTCTTTGTTTTCCTGACTGAATTAATGTCACTTGTTGCATTAAAAAAAAGTTATTTGAGATGAATTGCAAGTGTCATGCTAATTCTTCCATTAACTTTAAAAATATTCAACAGCATAAACATATTTGAAGGTCTTAATGTGTACATGTGCTGGATTTAGTTTAATCAATAAGATTATAATAAATAATAATTTTGCATATATTTACTACAAATTAAAGATATTAAATTAATTGTCAAATTAGTAAGGCATTGCTTAAAACTTGAGATGTTTCAAACTTTGGAACAATGAAACCTTTGCAGGATATTATTTTGCAAGTATTCAAATTAAACTCCTCTATGACCTTTGTAAAAGGTTTGCAGTAGAACAGAATTAGTTGAAGAAAAACTAACATTCATTATTAAAAATAAATTGAGGAGTGTCTGGGTGGCTCAGTCAGTTGGGTTTCCGGCTCTTGTTTTTTTTTTTTTTTTTTTTTTTAACTTTGACAATGTATTTTCTTTAATTTAAGAGAGAGAGAAAGAGAGAACAGGCAGGGGAAGTAGCAGGCAGGGAAAGAACCAGATTCCCCACTGAGCAGGGAGACAGATCTGGGGCTCCATCCCAGGACCCTGGGATCACGACCTGAGCTGAAGGCAGAGGCCCAACCATCTGAGCCACCCAGGCACCCCAATAATGTATCTTCTTTAGTTCCTTTTTGTGTTTGAAATAGCATCTCGGGGCACCAGCTCTTGGTTTTGACTCAGGTTGTGATCTTGGGGTCATTAAGATAAAATCCCGCCATCAGCTCAGTGCTGAGCAGGGAGTCTGCTTCAGATTTTTCTCCTCCCTCTGCCCTTTCTCCCTACTTGAGCACTTATGTTCATGTGGATGTATGCATGTGTGCTTTTTCTCTAAAATAAGTAAATAGAAACAATCAGCAGAAATTATTATCAACAGTTCTATGCCAATAAGTTAGGCAACCTAGATGAAATGGATGCATTCCTGGAAAACTATAAATTTCTAAAACTGAGCCAGGAAGAAATTGACAACCTGAATAGACCAGTATCTAGTAACAAGATTGAAGCAGTGATCAAAAACCTCCTAAAAAACAAGAGCCCAGGACCTGATAGATTCCCTAGGGAATTCTACCAAACATTCAAAGAGGAAATAATACTTATCCTCCTGAAGTTGTTTCAAAAAATAGAAGCAGAAGGAAAATTTCCAGACTCTTTTTATGAAGCCAGCATTACCTTGATCCCCAAACCAGGAAAAGATCCCACCAAAAAGGAGAATTTCAGACCAATATCCCTGATGAATATGGATACTAAGATTTCCAACAAGATCCTAGCTAATAGAATCCAACAGCACATTAAAAAGATTATCCACCATGACCAGGTGGGATTTATCCATAGAAAGGAGGAGTGGATCAATATTCACAAATCAATCTGGTATAACAAATCAATAAGAGAAGAGAGAAAAACCACATAGTCCTCTCAACTGATGCAGAAAAAGCATTTGACAAGTTACAACATCCATTCCAGATTAAAATGATTCAAAGTATAGGGATAGAAGGAATATTCCTCAACTTCATACAATCTACTTATGAAAAACCTACAGCAAGGGGTGCGTGGGTGGCTCAGCGGGTTGAGGCCCCTGCCTTCAGCTCAGGTGATGATCCCGGGGTACTGGGATTGAGCCCCACATTGGGCTCTCTGCTCAGTGGGGAGCCTGCTTCCTCCTCTCTCTCTCTCTGCCTGCCTCTACGCCTACTTGTGATTTCTCTCTGTGTGTCAAATAAATAAATAAAATCTTAAAAAAAGAAAAACCCACAGCAAATATCATCCTGACAGCCTTCCCTTTGAGACCAGAAACAGGACAAGGATGCCCACTCTCACCACTCTTGTTCAACATAGTACTAGAAGTCCTAGCAACAGCAATCAGACAACATAAATAAATAAAAGGTATTCAAATTGGCAATGAAGAAGTCAAACTCTCTCTTTTCACAGATGACATAATACTTTATACAGAAAACCCAAAAGACTCCACCCCCAAAGTACTAGAACTCATACAGCAATTCAGTAATGTGCCAGGATACAAAATCAATGCATAAAATTCAGTTGCTTTCTTATACACTAACAATGAAAATATAGAAAGGGAAATTAGAGAATCAATTCCATTTATGATAGCACCAAGAACCATAAGATACCTGGGAATAAACCCAACCAAAAAGGTAAAGGATCTGTACTCAAGGAACTACAGAACACTCATGAAAGAAATTGAAGAAGACACAAAAAGATGGAAGACCATTCCATGCTCATGGATCAGAAGAATAAACACTGTTAAAATGTCTATACTGCCTAGAGCAAACTATACTTTCAATGTCATTCAATCAAAATTCCACTGGCATTTTTCAAAGAGCTGAAACAAACAATCCTAAAATTTGTATGGAACCAGAAGAGACCCCGAATTGCTAAGAAAATGTTGAAAAAGTAAAAGAAAACTGGGGGCATCACGTTGCCTGATTTTAAGGTTTATTACAAAGTTGTGATCACCAAGACAGCATGGTACTGGCACAAAAACAGGCACATAGACCAGTGGAACAGAGTACAGAGCCCAGATATGGACCCTCAACGTTATGGTCAAATAATCTTCCACAAAACAGGAAAAAATATACAGTGGAAAAAAGACAGTGCCTTCAATAAATGGTGCTGGGAAAATTGGACAACTATGTGTAGAAGAATGAAAGTCAACCATTCTCTTATACTGTACATAAAGATAAACTCGAAATAGATAAAAGACCTCAATGTGAGGCAGGAATCCATCAGAATACTAGAGGAGAAAATAGGGACTAACCTCTTCAACATCAGCAAAAGCAACTTCTTTCAAGATGTCTCCAAAGGCAAAGGAAACAAAAGCGAAAATGAACTTTTGGAACTTCATCAAGATCAAAAGCTTCTGTACAGCAAAGGAAACAGTCAACAAAACAAAGAGGTAACCAACGGAGTGAAGAAGATGTTCACAAATGACACTACAGACAAAGGGCTGATATCCAAGATCTATAAAGAACTCCTCAAACTCAACACACACAAAACAGATAATCATGTCAAAAATAGGCAGAAGACATAAACAGACACTTCTCCAAAGAAGACATACAAATGACTAACAGATACATGAAAAAATGTTCATCATTAGCCATCAGGGATATTCAAATCAAAACCACATTGAGATACCACCTTACACCAGTTAGAACGGCCAAAATTAACAAGACAGTAAACAACATGTGTTGGAGAGGATATGGAGAAAGGGGAACCCTCTTACACTGTTGGTGGGAATACAAGTTGGTGCAGCCACTTTGGAAAACAGTGTGGAGATTCCTTAAGAATTTAAAAATAGAGCTACTCTATGACCCTGCAATTGAACTACTGGGACTTTACCCCAAAGATACAGATGTAGTGAAAAGAAGGCCCATCTGTACCCCAATGTTCATAGCAGCAATGGCCACAGTTGCCAAACTGTGGAAAGAACCAAGATGCCCTTCAATGGATGAATTGATAAAGAAGGTTGAAAGTGGAGATGCAACATGGGGAGTTTGGGGTTAGGAAAAGAATAAATGAAACAAGATGGGATCAGGAGGGAGACAAACCATAAGCGACTCTTAATCTCACAAGACAAACCGAGGGTTGCTGGGGGGAGGGGTGGAAGGGAGAGGGTGGTGAGGTTATGGACATTGGGGAGGGTATGTGCTATGGTGAGTGCTGTGAAGTGTGTAAACCTGGCGATTCAGAGACCTGTACCCCTGGGGCTAATAATACATTATATGTTTATAAATTTTTTTTTCCTTTTAAGTCTGTGTACATTTTATTTTATCATTTATTTTTTTTAAATACTATTATTTATTTTTTTCCCATTTAAGTCTGTGTACATTTTATTTTATCATTTATTTTTTTTAAAATACTATTATTTATTTATTTATTATTATTATTATTTTTTTTTAATTTTTTATTTTTTATAAACATATATTTTTATCCCCAGGGGTACAGGTCTGTGAATCACCAGGTTTACACACTTCATAGCACTCACCAAATCACATATCCTCCCCAATGTCCATAATCCCACCCCCTTCTCCCAAACCCCCTCCCCCCGGCACCCCTCAGTTTGTTTTGTGAGATTAAGAGTCACTTATGGTTTGTCTCCCTCCCAATCCCATCTTGTTTCATTTATTCGTCTTCTACCCACTTAAGCCTCCATGTTGCATCACCACTTATTATTATTTTTAATAAACATATATTTTTATCCCCAGGGGTACAGGTCTGTGAATAACCAGGTTTACACACTTCACAGCACTCACCAAAGCACATACCCTCCCCAATGTCCATAATCCCACCCCGTTCTCCCAAACCCCCTCCCCCCAGCAACCCTCAGTTTGTTTTGTGAGATTAAGAGTCACTTATGGTTTGTCTCCCTCCCAATCCCATCTTGTTTCATTGATTCTTCTCCTACCCACTTAAGCCCCCATGTTGCATCACCACTTCCTCATATCAGGGAGATCATATGGTAGTTGTCTTTCTCCGCTTGACTTATTTCGCTAAGCATGATACACTCTAGTTCCATCCATTTTGTTGCAAATGGCAAGATTTCATTTCTTTTGATGGCTGCATAGTATTCCATTGTGTATATATACCACATCTTCTTGATCCATTCATCTGTTGATGGACATCTAGGTTCTTTCCATAGTTTGGCTATTGTGGACATTGCTACTATAAAATTTTTTTTAAAAATTATAAAAAGGAAGGAAAAAAAAAAAGAAGGTCCATATGGTCCATATACACTATGGAGTATTAATGCCTCCATCAGAAGGGATAAATACCCAACTTTTGTAGCAACATAGATGGGACTGGAAGAGATTATGCTGAGTGAAATAAGTCAAGCATTGAGAGTCAATTATCATATGGTTTCCTTTATTTGTGGAGCATAAGGAATAACCCAGAGGACATGGGGAGATGGAGAGGAGAAGTGAGTTGGGGAAAATTGGAGGGGGAGATGAACCATGAGAGTCTGTGGACTCTGAAAAACAACCTGAGGTTTTGGAGGGGAGGGGGGTGGGAGGTTGGGGGAGATTGGTGGTGGGTATTATGGAGGGCATGTATTGCATGGAACACTGGGTGTGATGCATAAACAATGAATTCTGTAACACTGAAAAGAATTTTTTTTTTAAATTAAATAAATTGGGTGCCTGGGTGGCTCAGTGGGTTAAAGCCTCTGCCTTTGGCTCAGGTCATGATCCCAGAGTCCTGGTATCAAGCCTGGCATTGGGCTCTCTGCTCAGCAGGGAGCCTGCTCCCTCCCCTCTCTCTGCCTGCTTCTCTGCCTACTTGTGATTTCTGTCTGTCAAATAAATAAGTAAATAAATGTTTTTTTTAAAAAATAAATAAATTTAAAAAATAAATTGAGCATAAAAAGTCATTATCCATCTTCATTTGCAAATTATGTAACCTAGATCTAGGGAGGAAATAACTCATCTAAGGTGACACAAGTTAGTAGTGAAAATAGGGCTAGAACTCAGGTTGCTTCATATCAGGTCCACTTAAGTCTACCATTATAGAATGACTGTTTTAAGGTATTGTGGTGGGGTAGGTAAATATTGGTCTTACTATGATATATTAGTATAGACTAGGGGGATGACTATTATTTAACAGTGCCTGTATATTTGAGAACTTCAGGTGGAGCCATGAGCAATTCAAAATAAGAGCTAATACTCACACCATTGCATTGTTTTGGGGAGGTATTATTTGATTAGGTAGGTAGGTAGTATATTTAACTGTTTAATACTTTTAGATTATGTGCATTTCCTGTAGTAGAGTGGACATACCTGGCTTTCTGATTCTTGAGCTCAGCTTAAAAAAAAGATGAAGCTAGTATTATGTAGGATTTTTTTTAAAAAAGTAGCCAATATGGGGCCATGGTGAAACAAGACCTATTGAAATACAATGTGGATAACCATGAAAGAAAACAGATCAGCAAGGAAACAACTCCCATATGCATAACTGTGGGAAAGAGATTTGGATAACAGGTTTCCCTTGTGCAGTCTATTAGTCTTTGTCTACACTCTGTGATCTAGCACAATTCTTCCTTAGGATCCATGCCTTCACATATTCTTTGGTCATTCTCATTCCAAAGGTATGGAGACCTAACAGAAAAAGGAAGACTGTGGAGGAAGAAGAGGTGTGTGCGTGTGTGTGTGTGTGTCTACGTGGTGGGAGCTAGGAAGGTGATGAAAGTGGCTAGGTATCAGGCAAATTTTTTTTTTGTCTAGATTGACAGCGAAATACAGATATTTGGTATGAATATATTCTATTTTTTTAATTAATCCTTTGATTACAATCTTTTTAAAAAAGATTTTATTTATTTATTTCATGGGGGGGGGGAAGCAGGGCCCCAACTGAGCAGGGAGCCCAGTATGAGGCTCAATCCCAGGACCCTGGGATCATGACCTGAGCTAAAGGCAGACACTTAATTGACTGAGCCACCCAGGTGTCCCCTTTGATTACAATCTTTAAAGACAGGCCATTCACCTTCACCATCCTCCTCCTCATCATCAATAGTAATGTAACTGAATAAAAAGGTAAATAGCTGCTACCCAGCACAACAAAGCCTGATGGTCTTATTCAATTCAATTTACAAATTATTTCAACATATAGCAAAGGAGTACATTTCATGAGGAGAATAAATCAATCAAGAAGGGAATGTAACGTGGCAGGGCAGGATTAATTGTTTTCTATCACTAAAGAAAATGGTTCCTATAGAATAGTGGATGCTAAATATTAGAGAGGAATAGCAATATTATGATATGACCACAGTCAAAAAACCGGTTTGAAAAAAAATTAGTTCCCTTTATGTTAACTCATTTTCTAGCCCAGTGGATCTCTATATGATGGGAGCCATCTGACACACTTACCTACTAAGCAATTATGTGCTGATCACCTACTCCATCAGAAATCCCTGATCTAGGTGTTGTACATACAGCCATGGATAATATAAATACAATTCCTGTTCTTATGAATTCTACCTTCTAACAAGGGAGATAGAAAAGAAACAAGTTTTACACACACACACACACACACACACACACACACATGCAGGCATGCACATGCATATTTTACCAGACTTGAAGGATACTGATAGTAACAGTAGATAATAACAGAAACACAGATAATAGATAATAATCCTGTAAGCCACTGTATGCTAAACGCTTAACACTCATTATCCTATTTGCTTAGTCCTCATAAATAACTCTCTGAAGGATACATTATTTATCCCTATTTTACAAATGAAGAAATTGTTGTTCAGAGAAGCAAAGTAATCAGCCAAATTTTTACAACATGTGACAGAGTTAGGCTTCTAATCCTGATCTTAGGAGCAACAAAGTCTAAATTCTTAAGCAAGGTGCTAGGATTTTTCAAGTAACTTTCCTGTCTCACTGAGGATGGAGCCAGATAAAGGCTTCCCTTCTTGGGAAAATTATGTCTTTGGATACTGGGTTCTTCTACATGCTTAAAATATATTGTTGATGGTATCAAAAAATTGGGATCATTCCCTGCATATTTTCAGACCACAATTCTCTAAAGCTAGAACTCAACCACAAAAGGAAGTTTGGAAAGAATCCAAATACATGGAGACTAAATAGTATCCTTCTAAAGAATGAATGGGTCAACCGGGAAATTAAAGAAGAATTGAAAAAAATCATGGAAACAAATGATAATGAAAATACAACGGTTCAAAATCTGTGGGACACAACAAAGGCAGTCCTGAGAGGAAAATATATAGCGGTACAAGCCTTTCTCAAGAAACAAGAAAGGTCTCAGGTACACAACCTAACCCTACACCTAAAGGAGCTAGAGAAAGAACAAGAAAGAAACCCTAAGCCCAGCAGGAGAAGAGAAATCATAAATATCAGAGCAGAAATCAATGAAATAGAAACCAAAAAAACAATAGAACAAATCAATGAAACTAGGAGCTGGTTCTTTGAAAGAATTAATAAAATTGATAAACCCCTGGCCCGACTTATCAAAAAGAAAAGAGAAAGGACCCAAATAAATAAAATCATGAATGAAAGAGGAGAGATCACAACTAACACCAAAGAAATACAAACTATTATAAGAACATACTATGAGCAACTCTACGCCAATAAATTTGACAATCTGGAAGAAATGGATGCATTCCTTAGAAACATATAAACTACCACAACTGAACCAGGAAGAAATAGAAAGCCTGAACAGACCCATAACCAGTAAGGAGATTGAAACAATCATTAAAAATCTCCAAACAAACAAAAGCCCAGGGCCAGACGGCTTCCCGGGGGAATTCGACCAAACATTTAAAGAAGAACTAATTCCTATTCTCCTGAAACTGTTCCAAAAAATAGAAATGGAAGGAAAACTTCCAAACGCTTTTTATGAGGCCAGCATCACCTTAATCCCAAAACAAGACAAGGATCCCATCAAAAAAGAGAGCTATAGACCAATATCCTTGATGAACACAGATGCGAAAATACTCAACAAAATACTAGCCAGTAGGATTCAACAATACATTAAAAGGATTATTCACCACGACCAAGTGGGATTTATTCCAGGGCTGCAAGGTTGGTTCAACATCCGCAAATCAGTCAATGTGATACAACACATCAATAAAAGAAAGAACAAGAACCATATGATACTCTCAATAGATGCTGAAAAAGCATTTGACAAAGTACAGCATCCCTTCCTGATCAAAACTCTTCAAAGTGTAGGGATAGAGGGCACATACCTCAATATCATTAAAGCCATCTATGAAAAATCCACCGCAAATATCATTCTCAATGGAGAAAAACTGAAAGCTTTTCCGCTAAGGTCAGGAACACGGCAGGGATGTCCATTATCACCACTGCTATTCAACATAGTACTAGAGGTCCTAGCCTCAGCAATCAGACAACAAAAGGAAATTAAAGGCATCCAAATTGGCAAAGAAGAAATCAAATTATCACTCTTCGCAGATAATATGATACTATATGTGGAAAACCCAAAAGACTCCACTCCAAAAATGCTAGAACTTATACAGGAATTCAGTAAAGTGTCAGGATATAAAATCAATGCACCGAAATCAGTTGCATTTCTCTACACCAACAGCAAGACAGAAGAAAGAGAAATTAAGGACTACATCCCATTTAAAATTGCACCCAAAACCATAAGATACCTAGGAATAAACCGAACCAAAGAGGCACAGAATCTATACTCAGAAAACTATAAAGTACTCATGAAAGAAATTGAGGAAGACACAAAGAAATGGAAAAATGTTCCATGCTCCTGGATTGGAAGAATAAATATTGTGAAAATGTCTATGCTACCTAAAGCAATCTACACATTTAATGCAATTCCTATCAAAGTACCATCCATCTTTTTCAAAGAAATGGAACAAATAATGCTAAAATTTATATGGAACCAGAAAAGACCTCGAATAGCCAAAGGGATATTGAAAAAGAAAGCCAACGTTGGTGGCATCACAATTCCGGACTTCAAGCTCTATTACAAAGCTGTCATCATCAAGACAGCATGGTACTGGCACAAAAACAGACACATAGATCAATGGAACAGAATAGAGAGCCCAGAAATAGACCCTCAACTCTACAGTCAACTAATCTTCGACAAAGCAGGAAAGAATGTCCAATGGAAAAAAGACAGCCTCTTCAATAAATGGTGCTGGGAAAATTGGACAGCCGCATGCAGAAAAATGAAATTGGACCATTTCCTTACACCACACACAAAAATAGACTCAAAATGGATGAAGGACCTCAATGTGCGAAAGGAATCCATCAAAATCCTTGAGGAGAACACAGGCAGCAAGCTCTTCGACCTCAGCCGCAGCAACATCTTCCTAGGAACATCGCCAAAGGCAAGGGAAGCAAGGGCAAAAATGAACTATTGGGATTTCATCAAGATCAAAAGCTTTTGCACAGCAAAGGAAACAGTTAACAAAATCAAAAGACAACTGACAGAATGGGAGAAGATATTTGCAAACGACATATCAGATAAAGGACTAGTGTCCAGAATCTATAAAGAACTTAGCAAACTCAACACCCAAAGAACAAATAATCCAATCAAGAAATGGGCAGAGGACATGAACAGACATTTCTGCAAAGAAGACATCCAGATGGCCAACAGACACATGAAAAAGTGCTCCATATCACTCGGCATCAGGGAAATACAAATCAAAACCACAATGCGATATCACCTCACACCAGTCAGAATGGCTAAAATCAACAAGTCAGGAAATGACAGATGCTGGCGAGGATGCGGAGAAAGGGGAACCCTCCTACACTGTTGGTGGGAATGCAAGCTGGTGCAGCCACTCTGGAAAACAGCATGGAGATTCCTCAAAATGTTGAAAATAGAACTGCCCTATGACCCAGCAATTGCACTACTGGGTATTTACCCTAAAGATACAAACGTAGTGATCCAAAGGGGCATGTGCACCCGAATGTTTATAGCAGCGATGTCCACAATAGCCAAACTATGGAAAGAACCTAGATGTCCATCAACAGATGAATGGATAAGAAGATGTGGTATATATACACAATGGAATACTATGCAGCCATCAAAAGAAATGAAATCTTGCCATTTGCGACAACATGGATGGAACTAGAGCGTATCATGCTTAGCGAAATAAGTCAAGCAGAGAAAGACAACTATCATATGATCTCCCTGATATGAGGAAGTGGTGATGCAACATGGGGGCTTAAGTGGGTAGGAGAAGAATCAATGAAACAAGATGGGATTGGGAGGGAGACAAACCATAAGTGACTCTTAATTTCACAAAACAAACTGAGGGTTGCTGGGGGGAGGGGGTTTGGGAGTAGGGGGTGGGATTATGGACATTGGGAGGGTATGTGCTTTGGTGAGTGCTGTGAAGTGTGTAAACCTGGTTATTCACAGACCTGTGCCCCTGGGGATGAAAATATATGTTTATAAAAAATAAAAAATAAATAAATAAATATATATATATATTGTTGAGCAGCTTATTTTACCTGGGCTCTAGGAAAGGTATAGTGGCTGGTAGGTCATTGTTAACACAATTTTAAGAGAGCAGATGGTAGCAGTGGTGTATTGCCATCAAAGTAAGGCTTTAGCAAGAAGAAAACATCAACACATTTGTGAGGTCCAATGAAAAGCCCACGACTGAAATTCAGAGGATTTGAGTTCTAAACCTAACTTTGTAACTTACGTATTATGGACAATAAGCAGGTCCCTTCACATTCCTTGAGATTCGGTTTCTAAACATGCTCCATGTCTCTAAAGAATTATTATGCTGAAAAATACAAACAAAAGACATCTTTTTTTTCCCTCTTTTAACCTTTCGTTTGTCAATTTTATAAGAAGGTCGATTATACCTTTGTCCCCTGCTCCAGTTACGTTTCCTTTTAAGAAACATCTGGTTCTGTCCTTATCCCTTTTCAGCTAATTCTGGGTGTGTCAGGGGAGGTAGTGGCAGTGAAGTAAGGCAATATTCAACCATTTCTGCACGTTGATGAGCTGACAGATGGAATACACTCGGGCATTTCTTTCTTTAATTTTCATTCCAGGGAAATCCTTCTTGAGTTATACTTCTGGAAATGAAGATATGGTGAATCTCAGGGCAGGCTAAATATTGAGCTGATGGCACTTTCATGGTGCCCCAAGACAAGATGGGGATTTGGGGTCTGGTGCATTATGCACGTTTATTAGCGGACATCTGTTAAGCTGTCATTTCCTGATTGTTTCATTTTAATTCATTGACATTATTGGTAGCCTCAACACAGGGACTCATTACAAATTAGGTAAATTCTCTGATGAAATGAGTGGAAAAGCATTTAGATCACAAATTTCAGGAATAAGGAATAATTCTCATTATCTGTCATGTGTCTTATAAAAGAAAAACAAACAGACATATATGTCAAACAAAATGAGAGGCTGGGGAACAGAGAGGCTTCCACAGCTGACAATTAAGTAATGAGGTTGCTTAATAAAGAGGAATAACTAGGGGAGGAGTCAAGATGGCGGAGAAGTAGCAAGCTGAGACTGCTTCAGCTAGCCGGAGATCAGCTAGATAGCTTATCTAAAGATTGCAAACACCTGAAAATCCATCGGCAGATCGAAGAGAAGAAGAACAGCAATTCTGGAAACAGAAAAACAACCACTTTCTGAAAGGTGTTTTCTTTTTTTAAAAATTCTTTTCTTTTCTTTTCTTTTTTTTTTTCTTTTCTTTTTGTTTTTTTTTTCTTTCTTCCTTTTTGAACCTCTTTTTATCCCCTTTCTCCCCACTCACGATTTTGGATCTCTTCTAATTTGGTTAAAGCATATTTTCCTGGGGTTGTTGCCACTCTTTTAGTATTTTACTTGCCCCTTCATTTACTCTTATCTGGACAAAATGACAAGACATAAAAATTCAACACAAAAAAAAGAACAAGAGGCAGTACCGAAGGCTAGGGACCTAATCAATACAGACATCGGTAATATGTCAGATCTAGAGTTCAGAATGACAATTCTCAAGGTTCTAGCCGGGCTCGAAAAAGGCATGGAAGATATTAGAGAAACCCTCTCGAGAGATATAAAAGCCCTTTCTGGAGAAATAAAAGAACTAAAATCTAACCAAGGTGAAATCAAAAAAGCTATTAATGAGGTGCAATCAAAAATGGAGGCTCTAACTGCTAGGATAAATGAGGCAGAAGAAAGAATTAGTGATATAGAAGACCAAATGACAGAGAATAAAGAAGCTGAGCAAAAGAGGGACAAACAGCTACTGGACCACGAGGGGAGAATTCGAGAGATAAGTGACACCATAAGAAGAAACAACATTAGAATAATTGGGATTCCAGAAGAAGAAGAAAGTGAGAGGGGAGCAGAAGGTATACTGGAGAGAATTATTGGGGAGAATTTCCCCAATATGGCAAAGGGAACGAGCATCAAAATTCAGGAGGTTCAGAGAACGCCCCTCAAAATCAATAAGAATAGGCCCACACCCCGTCACATAATAGTAAAATTTACAAGTCTCAATGACAAAGAGAAAATCCTGAAAGCAGCCCGGGAAAAGAAGTCTGTAACATACAATGGTAAAAATATTAGATTGGCAGCTGACTTATCCACAGAGACCTGGCAGGCCAGAAAGAGCTGGCATGATATTTTCAGAGCACTAAACGAGAAAAACATGCAGCCAAGAATACTATATCCAGCTAGGCGATCATTGAAAATAGAAGGAGAGATTAAAAGCTTCCAGGACAAACAACAACTGAAAGAATTTGCAAATACCAAACCAGCTCTACAGGAAATCTTGAAAGGGGTCCTCTAAGCAAAGAGAGAGCCTACAAGTGGTAGATCAGAAAGGAACAGAGACCATATACAGTAACAGTCACCTTACAGGCAATACAATGGCACTAAATTCATATCTCTCAATACTTACCCTGAATGTGAATGGGCTAAATGCCCCTGTCAAAAGACACAGGGTATCAGAATGGATAAAAAAACAAAACCCATCTATATGTTGCCTCCAAGAAACACATTTTAAGCCCGAAGACACCTCCATATTTAAAGTGAGGGGGTGGAAAAGAATTTGCCATGCTAATGGACATCAGAAGAAAGCAGGAGTGGCAATCCTTATATCAGATCAATTAGATTTTAAGCCAAAGACTATAATAAGAGATGAGGAAGGACACTATATCAAACTCAAAGGGTCTGTCCAACAAGAAGATCTAACAATTTTAAATAACTATGCCCCCAATGTGGGAGCAGCCAACTATATAAACCAATTAATAACAAAATCAAAGAAACACATCAACAATAATACAATAATAGTAGGGGACTTTAACACTCCCCTCACTGAAATGGACAGGTCATCCAAGCAAAAGATCAGCAAGGAAATAAAGGCCTTAAACGACACACTGGACCAGATGGACATCACAGATATATTCAGAACATTTTATCCCAAAGCAACAGAATACACATTCTTCTCTAGTGCACATGGAACATTCTCCAGAATAGATCCCATCCTCGGTCCTAAATCAGGACTCAACCGGTATCAAAAGATTGGGATCATTCCCTGCATATTTTCAGACCACAATTCTCTAAAGCTAGAACTCAACCACAAAAGGAAGTTTGGAAAGAATCCAAATACATGGAGACTAAACAGTATCCTTCTAAAGAATGAATGGGTCAACCGGGAAATTAAAGAAGAATTGAAAAAAATCATGGAAACAAATGATAATGAAAATACAACGGTTCAAAATCTGTGGGACACAACAAAGGCAGTCCTGAGAGGAAAATATATAGCGGTACAAGCCTTTCTCAAGAAACAAGAAAGGTCTCAGGTACACAACCTAACCCTACACCTAAAGGAGCTGGAGAAAGAACAAGAAAGAAACCCTAAGCCCAGCAGGAGAAGAGAAATCATAAATATCAGAGCAGAAATCAATGAAATAGAAACCAAAAAAACAATAGAACAAATCAATGAAACTAGGAGCTGGTTCTTTGAAAGAATTAATAAAATTGATAAACCCCTGGCCCGACTTATCAAAAAGAAAAGAGAAAGGACCCAAATAAATAAAATCATGAATGAAAGAGGAGAGATCACAACTAACACCAAAGAAATACAAACTATTATAAGAACATACTATGAGCAACTCTACGGCAATAAATTTGATAAACTGGAAGAAATGGATGCATTCCTAGAAACATATAAACTACCACAACTGAACCAGGAAGAAATAGAAAGCCTGAACAGACCCATAACCAGTAAGGAGATTGAAACAGTCATTAAAAATCTCCAAACAAACAAAAGCCCAGGGCCAGACGGCTTCCCGGGGGAATTCTACCAAACATTTAAAGAAGAACTAATTCCTATTCTCCTGAAACTGTTCCAAAAAATAGAAATGGAAGGAAAACTTCCAAACTCATTTTATGAGGCCAGCATCACCTTGATCCCAAAACCAGACAAGGATCCCACCAAAAAAGAGAGCTATAGACCGATATCCTTGATGAACACAGATGCGAAAATACTCAACAAAATACTAGCCAATAGGATTCAACAGTACATTAAAAAGATTATTCACCACGACCAAGTGGGATTTATTCCAGGGCTGCAAGGTTGGTTCAACATCCGCAAATCAGTCAATGTGATACAACACATCAATAAAAGAAAGAACAAGAACCATATGATACTCTCAATAGATGCTGAAAAAGCATTTGACAAAGTACAGCATCCCTTCCTGTTCAAAACTCTTCAAAGTGTAGGGATAGAGGGCACATACCTCAATATCATTAAAGCCATCTATGAAAAATCCACCGCAAATATCATTCTCAATGGAGAAAAACTGAAAGCTTTTCCGCTAAGGTCAGGAACACGGCAGGGATGTCCATTATCACCACTGCTATTCAACATCGTACTAGAGGTCCTAGCCTCAGCAATCAGACAACAAAAGGGAATTAAAGGCATCCAAATCGGCAAAGAAGAAGTCAAATTATCCCTCTTCGCAGATGATATGATACTATATGTGGAAAACCCAAAAGACTCCACTCCAAAACTGCTAGAACTTATACAGGAATTCAGTAAAGTGTCAGGATATAAAATCAATGCACCGAAATCAGTTGCATTTCTCTACACCAACAGCAAGACAGAAGAAAGAGATATTAAGGAGTCAATCCCATTTACAATTGCATCCAAAACCATAAGATACCTAGGAATAAACCTAACCAAAGAGACACAGAATCTATACTCAGAAAACTATAAAGTACTCATGAAAGAAATTGAGGAAGACACAAAGAAATGGAAAAATGTTCCATGCTCCTGGATTGGAAGAATAAATATTGTGAAAATGTCTATGCTACCTAAAGCAATCTACACATTTAATGCAATTCCTATCAAAGTACCATCCATCTTTTTCAAAGAAATGGAACAAATAATGCTAAAATTTATATGGAACCAGAAAAGACCTCGAATAGCCAAAGGGATATTGAAAAAGAAAGCCAACGTTGGTGGCATCACAATTCCGGACTTCAAGCTCTATTACAAAGCTGTCATCATCAAGACAGCATGGTACTGGCACAAAAACAGACACATAGATCAATGGAACAGAATAGAGAGCCCAGAAATAGACCCTCAACTCTACAGTCAACTAATCTTCGACAAAGCAGGAAAGAATGTCCAATGGAAAAAAGACAGCCTCTTCAATAAATGGTGCTGGGAAAATTGGACAGCCGCATGCAGAAAAATGAAATTGGACCATTTCCTTACACCACACACAAAAATAGACTCAAAATGGATGAAGGACCTCAATGTACGAAAGGAATCCATCAAAATCCTTGAGGAGAACACGGGCAGCAACCTCTTTGACCTCTGCCGCAGCAACATCTTCCTAGGAACAACGCAAAAGGCAAGGGAAGCAAGGGCAAAAATGAACTACTGGGATTTCATCAAGATCAAAAGCTTTTGCACAGCAAAGGAAACAGTTAACAAAATCAAAAGACAACTGACAGAATGGGAGAAGATATTTGCAAACGACATATCAGATAAAGGACTAGTGTCCAGAATCTATAAAGAACTTAGCAAACTCAACACCCAAAGAACAAATAATCCAATCAAGAAATGGGCAGAGGACATGAACAGACATTTCTGCAAAGAAGACATCCAGATGGCCAACAGACACATGAAAAAGTGCTCCATATCACTCGGCATCAGGGAAATACAAATCAAAACCACAATGAGATATCACCTCACACCAGTCAGAATGGCTAAAATCAACAAGTCAGGAAATGACAGATGCTGGCGAGGATGCGGAGAAAGGGGAACCCTCCTACACTGTTGGTGGGAATGCAAGCTGGTGCAGCCACTCTGGAAAACAGCATGGAGGTTCCTCAAAATGTTGAAAATAGAACTGCCCTATGACCCAGCAATTGCACTATTGGGTATTTACCCTAAAGATACAAATGTAGTGATCCAAAGGGACACATGCACCCGAATGTTTATAGCAGCAATGTCCACAATAGCCAAACTATGGAAAGAACCTAGATGTCCATCAACAGATGAATGCTACAAGAAGATGTGGTATATATACATAATGGAATACTATGCAGCCATCAAAAGAAATGAAATCTTGCCATTTGCAACAACATGGATGGAACTAGAGCGTATCATGCTTAGCGAAATAAGTCAAGCAGAGAAAGACAACTATCATATGATCTCCCTGATATGAGGAAGTGGTGATGCAACATGGAGGCTTAAGTGGGTAGAAGAAGAATAAATGAAACAAGATGGGATTGGGAGGGAGACAAACCATAAGTGACTCTTAATCTCACAAAACAAACTGAGGGTTGCCGGGGGGAGGAGGTTTGGGAGAAGGGGTTGGGATTATGGACATTGGGGAGGGCATGTGATTTGGTGAGTGCTGTGAAGTGTGTAAACCTGGTGATTCACAGACCTGTACCCCTGGGGATAAAAATATATGTTTATAAAAAATAAAAAAATTATAAAAAGAAAAAAAGAGGAATAACTACCTCCTGAAACAAACGAAGGGAGAAGTTAAAATTTTATACCGCCTAGTTCAAAGGATGGAAATCAGTTTGTTTACACACCAGGAGAAACAAGAGAATACTTTTTTTTTTCCCAAGAAAAATTCTCATTGCAAAAAAAGTTACTCTAGGTGGAGATTTTCACAAAGAAAGTCTAAATGGAATAGACAAGGGATCTACAGATCACAGCATTATAGACAGCGTAAGCTATAGATAGTGCATCTGGTTAAATTCACCTACTACATTTCACATATAAGGACAATTATCCCTAAAAGGTGAAGGGACTTCTGAATTGCATAGCCACGAAGTGGTAAAGTCAGGCACAAAATCCAGTAAGCGATTTCTAGTTTAGTATTCTTTCCACCTTGCCGCAATATAGTAAATATAAATATAAATTGTGTTTTCCCCACTGAAAGGTATGGAAAAGGGAAGGGGAAATTATGTTTTCCCATGTGGATGCTCATATGTCTAGTTTTATTCCTCTCAGAACAAATGATCTAATTTGAGTTCGGCATGTTTGCAAAGATGGTAAAGCAAGATGACAAAAGATTCAACTGCTAAATGTGATTCATTTCATATGAAAGTCTGTATCTTACTTGGAGGACAGCGTGTTCTTGGGGTCAGTAACCGTCATGCTTTCTTGCCTTCACTACCCTTCTTATTACCATAATAATGAGTACAGTAATAAATGAGTAAATCAATTAGTATCTATTATTGTTTTGTAGATACATATTTTTACAAATGTAAAATGTAAGATACATGTGATTTTCACAGAAATCTTATTACAGTCTTAGAAACTCTTGCATTCTTAAAGGTTAGAGATGTTTTAAAATTCTAAGTACATTAATTTTTTTGGCTAACATTAATTTAACATGATTCAGTTTATATATACAAAAATTTATTCAAATAATTTATTACTACTTACCTTTATTATATTTTCTTTTCAACTCTTATTATTTTGTTAAATCCCCAAATGCCAAAAGTGGGTCAGTGATGCAAAATTTATACCTCAAAACATGAAAGTAATGGTATAAATAGTGATATAAATACTGCTGCTCAGAACACTTATAAATGTATATATATCTATATATATTTAATGAGATTCTATATCTGGTAGTACATATGACTTTGCATGTATGGTTTTTTTTTTTTTAATGATTTTATTTGTATATGAGAGAGAGCAAGACCTGAGAGAAAGAAGCCCAAGGCAGAGCTCCATCTCAAGGACCCTGAGATCATGACCTGAGCTGAAAGCAAGAGTCAAGGCTTAACCGACTGAGCCACCCAGGCACCCTTGCATGTATGATGATCTTAAGAAAACAGACAAAAATGATGGGGTAGGTTGGAGATGAATTTTTGTGGTTTTAAACAACTTGCTCAACTGGCATACCTCAGCAGTGATCCATTATCATGTATTTCCTATACATAACCTATCATTTCAGAGATAAGATAGCATGCCTTTTAGATGTTGAAAATAAAATAGCAGAATTGTATAAAAAGACTTAACTGTGATACAAAGAGCTTGATTACCAAGAGTTTGACTCTTTTGAAATACTTTGTAACATTCTTTATTCATCAGAGAAAGAAATCAATGACACTTCTTTGGATATATTTAAAAACCATATCCAAATATTGCAAAAGATTAAGACACATTTTCTAGAATTGAAAGAAACCAGAGAGTAGATTAGCAATCCATTTATATCTATCAGGCAGTGTGAACATGCAATCATCCAACCTTTACATATGATATGTTCATCAATTTAGCTACTGACAAAGTGCTGAAAGCATTCTTAAATTGAGAGATCTTCTTAATCATTTTGGGATCCAAGTTTGATACAAATATCTACCAGTATTTGATGGAATCATGACACATAATTATATTTCATAAGACTGAAGGAAAGTAAAAATTTTTCAAACTTCATATAAATAAAGTCTAAGAAAGATGACTCAATATAAAATCTAATCTACTGGTTGGGCTATAATGAAACAGGCTATAGATGTACTTGTGAATGTTTGCAAACAATAAATTAATTTAAAATATTATATTCATTTTGTTATTTTAAACTATAATTATTTTTATACTTACCTAAAAGTGGCAATTTCATGTGTAGTAAAAGCCCTCTAACTATTGAATATGCCTGAATTTCAACAAACGTAGGGCTAGATGAATCTCTTCATTCAATCAAACTCACTGAGTTGACTCACCTGTACACTGATGATTCTAAGAGCTTCATTAATCCAGCTAATTAATTAGTTGGATTAGCTGATCCAGTGCACTTCCCAAAACTGGATTTTTGCACCCTACTATCTAATGACAATTTCACTATGTCCCATACATAACTCAGTCTCAATATACTTAAAACTAAACTTATAATCATTTCCTTCATCCCCAGCCAGGCTCAATCTTCCCCTGTATTTGTGATCATGATTAATGCACCACCACACACTCAGGAATCCACATAAGAATGTAATATTTGTCCTACATTCCTTTCTTTATCACATACAGCCAGTTAATCACTAACTCTAGTCATTTCAACATCATAAAAACCTGAGTTATTGGCCCCATACATTCCACCCTCACTGCCCCCTATTTACTTCTCTCCTTGACTATTATAACAGCCTTCCTCTCAATTACATGGCTATAGGAACTTCCATTTTAAATCTGTATCTGTTGGGGCACCTGGGTGGCTCAGTCTTGGATAAGTGGCTGTCTTCAGCTCGGATCATGATCCCAGGGTCCTGGAATTGAGCCCCACATCTGGCTCCCTGCTCAGGGGAGAGCCTGTTTTCCCCTCTCCCTATACCTGCCACTCTGCCTGCTCTTGTCCTCTCTCTGTCAAATAAATAAATAAATAATCTTTAGAAAAATCTGTATCTTTCACTGATCTTTAGCACATATATCTGACCAAGTGACTGCTTTACTTACAATTGTTCAATGGTTCCTATAATCTATGGAATAATGTTCAGTCTTTTTCATGGCAAAGAAAGGTGAAGGCCACCTGCCTACATGTTCAGCCTCATTTACCACCACTCACCATAGACATTCTTTGTTCTGTATATGCACAATTGTGGTCAGAACTGTGCACTTTAGAGTTGTACCCTCAAATAATTAGTTTGGAACAAACATTGTTGTTGTCTTGGGGTTGAACTAGAATGGTAGAAACCTATCATATTCTCTAACTTCTCATATCCTGGAAAATTCTATTACCACTGAGGAGTCACTTGAGACAGCTTTTCATTCCACAGCAGCAATATCAAGAAAGGTGTTAATAAGTAAAAGATTTACTGAATTCACCTCTGCCTGAAGCTTTGCAAGTGACTTGAAAGAAGGTTTATGTAGGCTCTTTAGTTTCATAGGAGCACTAGCTCATAGCTGAGCAAGATGACATTTTAGGATTTAGCCATTGGTCTAGAATCAGAAAAGGCTAGGTTATTGCCTTTCTTCTCTCACCTGATTTCTTTGAGTATCCAGGTCACTAAAATGAGGATAACAACAGCTAATTTTGTGAGCTGTTTAGAGAATTAAATGAGATACCAAAGTTTTTCATATAGTGCCACAACATAATAGGTGCATTTACTTATGGCCATTATATAATAGTGTGGACAAATTAAAGGTGTCATGGTTTTAGAGGACAAGATATACATGTAACTTCATTTTCACATGAGAGGAAAATATATTTTTTAATAATACATATGTTATGAATATGCATTCATATATGTCTTGCTCTCGGCTGGGAGCAGTGGCGACAAAACAATAAAACACAAGCATGGTGCGCTTTAGAGACCTATGTTATGGTTTGGGGAGTGAAGATCAACACCTGAAGCCTTCCATGCTACTACCACATGCATGTAGCAAGCACCAATTTCAGTTTCCCAACTCGGCAATTTCTCTCCTCAGTTCTTTGCTGTGCACTCAGTTCCAGAGTAGAGTCAAGTGAAAGTAGAGTCTTTTTCTCAATTTCTGGCTACTTGCCCCAACCAATAAGGAGTGGAAAGGTTCTAGGCAGATGACTTGAATGGTTCATATAGGCTGATAATAGATGATAACCATCTTTGTAATGAATATCCTTCTGCTGAGCTATGTGGGGACATAAAGCTAAATAGGAAAAGAAATCACAGGAAGTGCACCAAAAAAATATTTAATAAATTTTAAGAAGCAGAGAAGAATTAATTGTGAAAGAGCATTTCTCCTCTCTGGGACATCTTCAAAATTTCTGTCGACTCTTTCCAAACAGTGGAAGTGGTCACTGATGCTAAATGATCATAAAGTATTACTAACAATCTTGGCAGGGAACTGTCCTCACTTTTAAGCACAAAGCTTCCACATTCAGGAGAAAAGGACCAAGCACTTTGGGAAACTGAAAAAGTATCAAAGAACAAAGCTCATGAGGTTGCTATCGCCTTCAGCCTTATAGAACATCCTCAGGAGTTGCATTTGACCATTTGTTCCCCTAACTAACCCAGCTGCTCTCACCAGGATATTGTTCTGTCCTAGGAAACTGCCTGGTGTGTATTCTATTTTGGAAATACACTTATCATTGCTCCTGAAATGCCATTTTGCCTTTGGAAACATTCACAGAGACTAGCATTCAGAAGGTAGAAAGATTTCTGAATGCTTGAAAATTCCCCAGTAGGAGCTCCAATCCTCAGAAAGCCATAAAAGAACACAGGCTGGGCCACAGCTAATATAACAACAACAACAAAGCTGAAAATATCACTCAAACCATACTACTGTGATATTATTATAAGATGACAAAGAGTAATTGTTATCACTATTAGCTATCATGTATTGTTTCTTATTTCTAGCTAGTACTTTACATTTATCACCTCAATTAATATTCACAGAAGCCTATATAAATGTAGACACCAAGGATCAGAGAGGTTAGGTAATTCACCCTTGGTGACCCAATTAACAAGATGGCCAAGATGGGATTTGAACTCAAAGTGCTGCTCTTTCCATCATCCCAGTACATTTGAGTCCCATCCGGGAATGCAACCTAACCCCTAAAACAGGTAGAAATGTTATGGACCCTTGAAGTGAGTAAGCTGAGCTCTGCATGGTGAGGAAAGCAGATTTTTCTGATATTTTGTATATGCTATATCTTATCTACAGACAATTTTCCTTCTGGGGTTTCAAGAGTTATAGAATTCTGAGAAGATATTAATAATTGATTTACATCTGCTATATGTCAAGTACTTTACACATATTGCTTCTTATTTTTAGGACAGCTCTTCAAGTTATATAGTACCATTGCCATTTAATAGATGAAAAAACGAAAGCTCAGAAAGGTATTATACAGCTAGAACCTGAGTCCCTATATTCCAGAGTCTTAATGCCTACTTTGGTGGTTTAGCCATTGGAAGCATTTTAGTGCTGATGCCCTTTTCCCCAACCATTTCCTTCTCTGAAGCAGCTTTTGTCATAAATAATTTTTATTTTGTAAAACACTTTCAGAATTATTAGAAGAAAGGAAGAATAATGAAATCCTGTCTTGGTTAGGCTTTGGGTGTATAATTGCTATCATATGGGCTGAATCAATCAATCATTGTAATAAAATCCAAGCCACATTTATTTGCCAATAGCTGGATTATTGATTATGCTGCTATAAGATGTAGAAATTCATAAAAAGGAAGCTTCTTCATTATCTATGGGCACCAAATGCCAAAAAATACAGATTATTCCCTCCATCTCTTCCTTGATTATATAGTAACTGGTTTGTATCAGTTATTTATTGCTGTGATAATGGTGTGTAACAAACCACCCCAAACCTCAGGAACTTTAAGATAATAAACCTTTATTTAGGTCAGGAGTCTGTGGTTAGGCAATTTAAGCAGAATTCAGATGAATGATTCTTCTGGTCTTAAATGGGTATATTCATATGTCTAGTTGGTGGTTGATAGTTGGGTGATAGGAGTGCCAAGGTCACATGCAGCAGCAATCTACACATTGCATGTTCTCACGTTTAAGGGAGAATAGCAAGAGAAGAGGAAAAAACAGGCAAGCACTTTTTAAAGCCTTTGCTTGCATTAAATTTTTTACTCTCCAACTGGCCTACCCAAAGCAAGTCACAAAGCCAAGCTCAGTCTACAAAAAGCAATGATATGGAAAGGCTTGATACATATGGCCACAAATGCAATCCATATATCATATTCCACTCTTTTCACAATTATTCACAGCCTTCTTACTCACAAAATATGCTTCCCTCAAAAGATCTCAAAAGTCTCATTTAGTCACACCCATCAGGTCCAGAATCCATTATCTCATGATTTATTATCAGGTACTAATATGGCTCCTCAGATAAGGATGCAAATCCAATGAACTAAAATGATAATTTATTGGCCACTCATATACTCAACATTCAGTGTTGACAGAGGGACTGGATAATTACAAAACCACTCTCTTTCAGAAAGGGAATACTATGGAAAGCACCTAGCCCTGATACACACGCATAACAATTTCCACTGGACAAATGTGGCCAGGACCCTATAATGTAGGGGTAGGGAATGTTTCTTGACTATATCCCATTGTTTCCTAAGAGTGGTCCACCAGTCCATTGTTCTCCATGGTCTTAACTTTATTCAAAATATTATTCTTTTTCCATTACGCTTGGTCACTTCTGAAGAGAGCGTTTAAAAATGTTATCTGAGCAACTTTTTTTTTTTTAAAAGATTTTATTTATTTGAGAGATGGAGATCACAAGTAGGCAGAGAAGCAGGCAGAGAGAGAGGAGGAAGCAGGCTCCCTGCTAAGCAGGGAGCCCGATGCGGGGCTCGATCCCAGGACCCTGGGATCATGACCCGAGCCAAAGGCAAAGGCTTCAACCCACTGAGCCACCCAGGCGCCTCTGAGCAACTTTTTAGCCCACTTCTTGCTCATAAAATATTGAAGGTCCAGTGCTTTTCTGAGTATTTATAATTTCATTCTCCTTTAATACAGGATGGTAGCATTTTTGCCCATACAACTCCCTTAAACTTTTTGAGCTTCATAAAAATTCAGTTTAAGTCTACTCCATTGACAAAAGCCTCAACCACAATTCCTTTTGAAGTAAGTCTCCCTTTCTCCAGATTTTTTTCATCAGCTTTTCTTTGAGCTTCTCAGGGTGCTGTAAAACAATGCTCTTAGAATTTCTTTTAGTATTTTTTTGTTTTGTTTTGTTTTTTTCTCTTAGAAATACTTTTGTCTAGTTGAGAGGGTCTACGTAGCAACACCTTAATTCATTCAAAAGTCTTAACAGAGTTTGACAAACGTCTTTAGGTCTTTAATGCTAAGACCACATGTTTCTGGCAGCTCCTTGGATTTGATCTTTTACTAGCCCAAGAGGGTGGAGATGAGAAAACAAATATTTTCCAATCTATTGAGTTCTGGTATTCTCTAAATTTTTCTCACAAACCATTCAATTCTTTCTTCAATGCATTTTTTCCTATTTGTACCTTATCATATACAGCTAGTAAGAGCCAGGTGGTATTTTCAACATTCTGCCTCGAAATATGTTTACTAAAGTATAAATGTTAATTTGGTATATTTCTATATCCTAAGCTACTGTATTTTGCCAAATGCTTTACCACTAGATAACATAATTTGCCACTCATTCAGGTTGTTAGAGCAGATTCCTCACTATTTTTCCAGACTCTCCTTAGTTTTTTTCCTATTTTCCTCCTCTCTTCAACACTTTTTTCCACAGTCTCTCCTCATTGCCTTTCATAAAGCCAATGACACATATTTTAGATTTTTATTGTAAGACTTCATTTCTCAGAACAAATTTCTGTATTTGTTATTTACCTTGATAATAATGCCACATAACAAAACAACTCCAACTCAGGGATTTAAGCATTTATTTGGCATACAAGTTTATGAGTTAATTATTTAGAATGGACTTTTCTGGGTCATTCTTCTGGTCTTAGTGAGCTCACTCACAGGTTTGAAGCTGGCTGGTTGTCAACCAGGGTAATAGCCATAACTGGGACATGCATCTCACCTTATCAGGTAGGCTGGCCTGGCTGGCATGGTCAAAGCCAATTAAAAAAGAGAAGTGGAAATACCATGTACTTTTTCAAATCACTGATTGCATCAAATTTTCTAACGTTTCATTGGCCAAAACAAGTTTTATGGCCATACAAAAAGTCAATATGAGAAAGCACTGCCAGTTGATATTGACACAGGGAAACATGAAAATTTCAGGGCATTAATTCAATCTAAAACACTTATTATATAATTGCCTCAAATGTGTTAGTATACTTCTTCCCAGTAGGATGATAGACATCTCCAGGAAAAGAAATTGCTATGCTTTTTTTTGCCTTTTTTGTTTTTGTTAAGAATGTCCAAAAAAAGAAGAAGAAGAAGAAGAAAGAAAAAGAAAGAAAGAAAAGAACAAAAGAAACCACATAGTTTTTGAAATGGAACATATGGAAAAAAGACTAACAATTAAAAGAGATGAGGACTTAGATGGATTTTTGGTATCCAGTGCTTTTAGAGGTTAGGAAGGTAGTTTAATTAATGAAGCCAGTGGGGATAGAAAATAATTGGCTGTGCTAGGAATTGTGATGCATTGTAAAGCACCATATAAAAAAGCCACTACTCTCCAAATTCCAGGAGATTATTATCATTAATATGGGCAAAGTGTTACCAGATGTTCCATTTGTTTTAAAGAACCTGAAAATCCAGAATCTTATGTGAAATCTCTGGCTTTTTAATTATTAGAAACTAATTCAATGAAAAATAAAACAAAATGCTAAGAAGACCATTACTATCTGGATTTACACACACCACACCACACACACACACACACACACACACACACACACAAAAATGTCCATAAGAGCAAGCTGGATCTGACACATAGGTTGCCAGTTTGTGATCTTTGCTTGAGACCTTTCTATATAGAGATTCTTAAATTGTTTCCACCTATATTGAAGTATAACTGACAAAATTGTGAGTTTTGTTTAAGATTTATTAAGAGTATGTGAGTGAATAGGGGGAGGGACAGACGGAGAAGGGGAGAGAGAATTTCAAGAATTTCAAGCAGACTCCCCACTGAACACAGGGCTTAATACAGGGCTTGATCTCATGATCTTGACATCATGACTGGAGCCAAAATCAAGGGTCAGACACTCAGCCAACTCAGACACCTGGGTGTCCCTAAAATTGTGAGACTTTTAAAGTGTGCATGTGTCATGGCTGGCACAACAAATCGACCAGGAATGTGAGGGTAAGAGGATGAAGAAAAGAACTCGAGAGGCAGAGGGATGGGGGCAGGAGGAGCGCTGAGGAGGATGTCCAACAGTGCTAAGTTTATTCAAAGCATTAAGGCCATATATATAGTGATATTACAATAGGAGAAGCAATACATCTGTGTCTAGTTAAACAACCATAAGTTCCCATAATAAGTTTCACATTTAACTATAAGCAGACCTTGTGATGCCAAATGGCTGATGCCAGTACAATTGTTCTGTATTGATACAGCAAACCTGAAAGTAATTTATGGGCTGTACTAGGGCAACAAGGACCAACCACGAACTTATGACCCCAACTGAATTGTTCTCATGTGTGGGAAGTCACGTAGGCGAGCACACAACTCATAGCACATACCCTTTCTCAGTGCTACTCAACTTTTCCCATCCTAAACCTTTTGTTAGGTTATTCGGACTTTAAAGGAGGCACAAGTCAGGGCCTCGTTTGATCCTCGTCTCAAGCCTTATTGCAGCCTCCCACAGCATGCAATGATTTGATCTATGAACACACTGTGAACAGATTCTTGCCCATTAAGCTCATTAACACCTCACCATTCATCACCTTACACGTTTACCCACTTTATTTTTTTAACTTAGGTAAGAACATTTAAGTTCTACTCTCAGCAAATTTTAATCATATAATACACTGTCAACAATAGTCAACATGTTATATACACTAGATCCCCAGATCTTATTTGTATCATAACTGAACGTTTATACCCTTTTACCAACTTCCCTATTTTCCACACACACCCAAACCCTGGACAACAACATTTTTACTTTTTTTTTTTTTTTAAATATATAAGTTTGACCATTTTTTTTTTTCTTAAAAAAGATTCTACATATAAATGGTACCATGTGATATTGGTCTTTCTTTGGCTTATGACACTTACCATAATGTTCTCCAGGCTCAGTTTTTTCATACATTGATCTGTCAAAGGACACTTAGGTTGTTTCCATAACTTAGTCATTGTGAATAAAGCTATTATTAACATGGGAGTACAGATGATAAATGGTTTTTAATTTTAATTTCCAATTCAATATATCACAAATAACTAAGGTTACAGTGAGTTCAAAATTAGTACATAATCCAGGAACCTTAAACTTTCAATGATATCACATTTGCATCTAGGTATTTCTCTTGGTTCAAGATGACAATGCAAATACATAATTTATACAGGTTCAATCTAGGGGCTCCTGGGTGGCTCAGTCTTTAAGCATTTGCTGGGCAGGAAGCCTGCTTCTCCCTCTCCGACTCCTCTACTTGTGTTCCCTTTCTTGCTTGCTCTGTCTCTCTCTGGCTAATAAATAAAAATCTTAAAAAAAAAAAAAAAGTTCAATCTGGCCAAAGCCCAATTCAAATTACTATAGACTTAATGAGAACCTGACATAAGACTTGAATTTTCCTTTTAGTATTTCCTATACATGTTGGTTTCCATGGAAATATAGAGTTTTCCCTAAATATGCTATATACATACAGTGTTGGAAAGAAGTCATTAAAGAAAAGGCTAAGCTGGGGCGCCTGGGCGGCTCAGTGGGTTAAAGCCTCTGCCTTAGGCTCAGGTCATGATCCCAGGGTCCTGGGATCGGGCCCCGCATAGGGCTCTCTGCTCAGCAGGGATCTTGCTTCCCCTTCTCTCTCTGCCTCTCTGCCTACTTGTGATCTCTGTCAAATAAATAAATAAAATCTTCAAAAAAAAAAAAAGAAAGAAAGAGAGAAAAAGCTAAGCTTGATCTAGAAGACACAAATTAGAAAGTTTAGTCAAAGTAACCCTACCTAGCAGCACCAACTATCCACCTAAAAATAGCCAGTGTTTTGGTAAACCCCTTAGTGTGATCTTTCCCAGTACTGTAAGGCTTTGTGAAGATATAGAGACATAGGAAGTTTAGTAAAAATGACTCAGGGATGTACACTACAGCTTAAGGAGTACACTACAGCTTAGGGAATCTAGTCAATAATACTGGTAACAACTTTGTATGGTGACAGATGATAACTACACTTATTGTGGGGACCATTTAATAATGTATATACATATCAAATAACTATGTTGTACACCTGAAACTAATTCAGTAGTATATGTCAATTATTCTTCAATAAAAAATGGCTGAAACAGAGATAAATTCTGCTGCTTAGATAGATTTTATTTAATTTTAATATTCATTTTATTTATTTATTTGAGAAAGAGAGAGAGTGTGAGTGGGTTAGGGGCAGAGGAAGCGTGAGAGAGAGAATTTTTTTTTTAAGGTTTTATTTATTTGACAGAGATCACAAGCAGGCAGAGAAGCAGGCAGAGAAGAGGAAGCAGGCTCCCCACTGAGCAGAGAGCCCAATGTGGTGCTCCATCCCAGGACCCTGGGAACACGACCTGAGCCAAATGCAGAGGCTTTAACCCACTGCGCCAACCAGGCGCCCCAAGAGAGAGAGAATTTTAAGCAAGATCCACGCCGAGCATAGAGCCCAGTGCAGGGCTCAATCTCACGACATTGAGATGACTTGAGCTGAAAACAAGAGTCAGATACTTAACTGACTGAGCCAACCTAGTGCCCTACCTTGATAGATTTTAGTACCTATGTCATACTCTGCTATACTTAAGAAAAATAATTTACAATCAGCAGGTACTGTTGAACTAAAAAGCAGTAAGATTCTTTTGGCTATCCATTGGGCAAATGTCTCAGATAATACTGAATTTTATTCCATGGTGACTTATATTGTGTCTGCTTCTGGGTATTGCATTTGAAAAGAACAGCACTACACTAGGGTATGTTCAGAGCAGTGACCAAGACAGTGAGAAAACTAAAGCGACCTATTGCCCCTTCGCTGGGGATTAAGGGAGTTCCCAGGATGTGGGACTTTTAGTGCTAAAACCAAAAAAATCAAACCAAAACAAGTTGGTCACCCTGGGGAGAACCTAAAACCATGTTTTAGAAAGAAATGCTAAAGAGTTTCAACACATTCATTCTAGAGAAGGCTTTGGAGAAGGCATGATAAATTCTGAGTATGCTTAAAGACTGCTATCATTTTCTCCTATATAGCCCAAGGAAGTTATGAGGATCAATAAGTAACATTACAGATTTTGGTTTAAAATAAGAAAAAACTATTTAGTCATACCAGCCTAAAGATGGAATGGGATATATCAAGAAATAGGCTTTGATGAAAATCCTCAAATAATGTAAAGCATTCAGTATAAAGATGTATCAGAAATGCTACAGAGAAAATTCAAATTTTTGAAGTACAAGAAGGGATTTGGATGATATGGCCTTTAGGGTCCCTTCCAATTCTGTTTTTGATACAAGGAAGATGACCAATATAAATTTGAAAATCTTACATTCATTGTAAAAAAAAAAAATAGAAGAATTTTAAAATAGGAAAATAAGGAGAACCATATGGCAGTGAAGAAACCAAAATTAATCTGAGGTTAATGTAACAAGGGATGTAAACTGTCAAGTCACCTTTGAAGCAGCCTCGGATAAGAGATCAGCCATGGATGAAAAAAGACCATTTTAGAAGAGAATGAGAAACAGTCACTGAGGATGGTAAAGTAATTCAAGCATTAAATTAATTCTTACATGTTTACCAAAAGGATGACGAAAAATATGCCTATTCTTCTGTGCCTCAATGAAAGTGTTTAAGTCACCAGGGTGACTGAAATGGCAAGTATCCAGACAAGAAGAGTGACAAGTATTAACCCTAAGTTTGCCTGCACAAAATTTCTGTATCATCCAAGAAAGAAACTTTAAGCTTGTCCTTGACTCATTGTATTTGGGTTAAGTAGCACCAGGAATGGGCAAAATGGGAGTCAGAGTTATGCCCAAAATACTTCCATCTGTCTGGGACCAATCAGTTTTAGTACCTACAGGGCAGAACAGCCCTTCACAAGATTGAATGAAAAAGAATTGGGTGAACTCCAGATC
The DNA here is from genome assembly GCF_030435805.1 of Mustela lutreola. Classification (NCBI taxonomy): domain Eukaryota; kingdom Metazoa; phylum Chordata; class Mammalia; order Carnivora; family Mustelidae; genus Mustela; species Mustela lutreola. Next base: position 104,881,016 of record NC_081308.1, on the reverse strand, counting down.
CTGAGGCATGAATACAAACCTAAATGTCGTTTTCAGAACCTTGTTTTCATTAACAGTCTACTTATGTTTGGTAATTTATAAAACTTTCCCACTCCTATTTCCTTATCTATACTAACAATAAGTTTTATCTTCAGAATAATCAAGGCATGAGAGTACATTGCAGTCTGCTACAAATAAAGTTACAAAGACAGAACAGGTTCACTTATTGGTTAAACACTAAATGTATAATTCTGTACTGATTATTGTAGAGTTACAAAAAAAAACAAAAAAAATAGATGCCACCTCTGACTTCAGTGAACTTGCAGTTCCTGGACCAAGACAGTACACAAAGTATTCCAAATTGTTGAGGGCTTACTAAGGTATTTGGTACTAGAGCACAATTAATTTAATCAGTCAATCAACTAATTAAAGTGGATACTGTCCACATTTTACAGGTGAAGCGATACAAATTGCCCATATGCTAACAATATATATTTTTCTGCCGGGGCCAGTCTGAACTTACATCTATTGTTTTGATGTAATTTTTTTTAAATTTTTTATTTTTTATAAACATATATTTTTATCCCCAGGGATACAGGTCTGTGATTCGAATCGCCAGGTTTACACACTTCACAGCACTCACCAAAGCACATACCCTCCCCAATGTCCATATACCCACCCCCCTTCTCCCAAACCCCCTCCCCCCAGCAACCCTCAGTTTGTTTTGTGAGATTAAGAGTCACTTAGGGTTTGTCTCCCTCCCAATTCCTTCTTGTTTCATTGAGTCTTCTCCTACCCACTTTAAACAGCATCCTTTTTCATCCTCCAAAGTTCCCTAATTTTGATTATAAATTATATGGTCACCTCAATTATCACAGTAGTTGATGACAGAGTTGAAAGTATAACTATGGTCTGCTGATTTTTGTGCTCTTTTGAACATGATCGTAGATGAGATATTCTAAGGTAAGAATATGACAGTAATCAGTTGCTATCTTCTCAAAGTCCACTGCTAACATTACTGCCTCCATGTGATTACTCATTCATCTTCCTGTAAGCACTCCTTACTTATCCTGTGTGGTCTATGCTATCTGCTCAGTCATCCTTATCTATTCTTTACTACTACCATACAATTCATTTTAGGATCATAGAACCTCAATATTTGCATTGTTCATGTGTCCAAATCCCTGGCTTCAGGGTTTCTCAACTCAAACAATCCATCTAAGATACCAATTCCTGTGAATTTTATTTATTGGACAAAAAATGATTATCAGGGTCTATTCCACCTCTTAAAAATTAAAGTTCCAATACCACTCATGTACCAAAACTACCTTTTACTGCAACAATCCTGCCATTCTGCCATCATTCCCGTGTAACCAACTTTAGTCTCATTCCTAGTTACTCTCTGCTCCTTGACCTATATGATTTCTGCCAGATAAACTAATTCTGGCTTCATTTTATTTTCTCCTCCACCTAAACGCCATGAAAAATCTAATCTGTTTCTATGACTGTTATATATATATATATATATATATATATATATATATATATATATATATTTAAATATCATAAAAGGGGTGCCTGGGTGGCTCAGTGGTTTAAAGCCTCTGCCTTCAGCTCAGGTCATGACCCCAAGATCCTGAAATCAAGCCCCGCATTGGGCTCTCTGCTGAGCAGGGAACCTGCTTCTCTTCCTCTCTCTCTGCCTAACTGTGGTCTCTGTCTGTCAAATAAATAAATAAAATCTTTAAAAAAAATAAATATCATAAAAAACAGAGTCATATGTTTGTAGCCAAAACACCTCACATAAAAACCTGGGTTATAATGGGTACTCTCTCTCTCTATATATATATATTGAATAAAGGAAATGTGACGGGGGATTACCTATTATATGTTAAACTTCCCCTTCAATTCTCATAATGGAATTATAAATAGCATGTATAAAAAGGGCTAGCTTGTATAGCATTGTTCCAATGAGGCTATAAAAATAAGTCAAATCCTCAGGGAACATCTTCCTTAGAACTACTATGTGAAAATAAAATAATATCCTAATCTTTGATCAGCTATGATATTTACCATTACTTTTATGATTGGATTTTATACTATTAGTAGTTGTAATTTTCTGTATTACTTTCTAGGTAATTAGCAACTTATTTACTTGTTGGCCAGTAGGTAAACAGTGGCTACTGGCCATTGGGTTCATGCACTAAACAGCAGGATGTCCTATAGGAATAGTCAACTTACAGAACAGTTAGCATTACAAGTTTCATATAAGAAGTGCTCCATAATTCACCGATGGGTAATTATATTTTCTCACTCACACATGCACTGAAAAAAATGTAATTATATAAAAAGAGCCAAATGGAAACATTTTTAAAAATTTGTTTTTAAAAAAGTATATACCATTCAGCAACCAGAATTTTCAAAATATAAATACATTCATATATTGAAATATTTTGTATATGAATATTTGACTAAAAAGACTCTAATAAATTAGGCCTTGTGAAATTTCGTTTTCACTCACCTTGAGATTTTCTTGAAGTCCAGGTTTGTTTGTAATTCTGCAACGTCTCTTCAGCTTTACTTCATTTGCCTTTGTGGAGTTACATTTCTGAAAAGGGCAGATTAGTCACTTTCAGATCAATCCATCCACTGAGAACACCAAGAAAATGTGAATGAAACATTAAAATAAACTTTGATATAAAATAATCTAATGAGGGGTTCCTGAGTGGCTCAGTCAGTTGACCATCTGACTCTTGATTTCAACTCATGTCATGATCTCAAGGTTGAGATAGAGCTCGTATTGGGCTCTGCACTGTGTGTGGAACCTGCTTAAAATTCTCTCTCTCCTCTCCCTCTGCCTCACCCCCTGCTCATGCTCTCTCTCTTGCTAAAAAAATAATAATATGTAAATAGAATAGTATAATGTAATACAAATTAAAAATAGAATGTATATTTAATTTTTCCATAAATACTACAAATTTTAGAGGTGCCTGGGTGAGTCAGTCAGCTGAGATTCTGACTCTTGATTTGGTTCAGGTCATGATACCTAGGTGGTGAAATCTCCACATTGGGTTCCACACTGAGCATTAAGCCTGCTTGAGATTCTCTCTCTCTCTCTCCCAGTCCCTCTGCACACTGCTAATGAATGTGCTCTTTCCTTCCATTTAAAAAAAAAATTAAAACTACAAATTTTAGTTTAGGATTAATAAAATAAGATGATTCCTGTAAAACACCGAAGGATTTCAATAGGGCTTTTGAAGGGCTACATTCCAGAGTAAGGATGAACTAGACTAGATAAACCCTCATAAGGAGACACAAACCTTCATGGATTAAGGAAATTGAGATTGTTAGTGCTTTCAGTTAACTATTTGCCAGAATAAAATTTAAGTCATATTTGGAGGAAGATAACATTATGTAGAACCTCAAATTTATCTATAATTTTGTACACAATTCTTTGGCTTTAAATAAAATATAACCAACTATGCACAAGTAAAGAAGTTGATAAATTAAAGAAAAAATACACCCTGCTAATAGGCAAACAGGAGATTTACATATTGGAATTATCAGAAAAGAACCATAGACTAATTATGACTACTATGGTTAAAGGATTTAAAGAAAATTCTAAAAATTGGCAGAAAACTACAAACTAAAAATTAAGAACCATATGAAAATTCTGGGATTTAGAGATACACTAATTCGAAGTAAGAACTCAAAAAATAGATCTAATGATACTATACATACAAAATCCTAAAGACTGCACCAAAAGGCTAGTAGAAGTGATAAATGAATTCAGGAAAGTTCCAGCATACAAAATTAATACCCAGAAATCAGTAGCATTTCTTTAAAAAAAAATTATTTATTTATTTGAGAGAGAGAGACAGAGCACAAGTGCTGGGGAAGGGCAGGGAGAGAGGGAGAAACAAGCTCCCCCCTGAGCAATGTAGGGCTCAATCCCAGGACCCTAGGATCATGACCTGAGCCAAAGACAGACACTTAACCAACTGAGCCACCCAGGTGCCCATCAGTAGCATTTCTATATGCTAATAGCAAAATAGCAGAGGGCACCTAGGTGGCTCAGTAGGTTAGGCGTCTGGCTTTGGCTCAGGTCATGATCCCAGGGTCCTGGGATCAAGCCCCACATAGGGCTCACTGCTGAGTGTGGAGTCTGCTTCTCTTTCTCCCTCTACCCCTCCACTTGTGCTCTTCCTCTTCCTCTCTCTCTCTCTCTCTCTTTCTGAATCAAATAAATAAATAAAATCTTTAACAAAACAAAACAGACAAAAAACCCAAAATAGCAGAAAGAGAAATAAAGAGAACAACATCATTTACAAGTGTACCAAAAAGAATAAAATACCTAGAAATAAATCTAACCATCAAGGTCAAAGACCTGTGCTTGGTAAACTATAAAACACTAATGAAAGAAATTGAAGACACAAATAAATGGAAAGATATTACATGCTGACAGACTAGAAGAATTAATAAGGTTAAAATGCTAATATAGATTCAGTGTAACTCCTATTAAAATAACAACAGCATAGTCCACAAAACTAGAATAATACTAAAATTTGTATGGAAACCAAAAAGGCCTCTAATAGCTAAAACAATTGATAAAAAAAGAAAATAAAACAAAACAAAAAACAAAAACAAAGCTGGAGGTATCACAATTCCATATTTTAAGATATACTACAAAGCTGTAGTAATTAAAACAGTATGATATGGGCACAAAAGTAGACATAAAAACCAATATAAAAGATTAGAGAGGCCAGAAAGAAACCCACAATTATTTGGTCAATTAATCTATGACAAAAAGGGTGAGAATATATAATGGGGGAAAACATAGTTTCTTGAATAAATGGTGCTGGAAAACTGGACAGCTGCATATAAAATAATGAAACTGGACCGCTTTTTAATACCATATGTAAAAACAAACTGAAAATGGATTAAAAACCTAAATGTGAGACCTGAAAACATAAATCATCATTCAAGAGAGCACAGGTAGTCATTTCTCTGACATCGGTTGTAACAGCATTTTCCTAGATGTTTTTCCTAAGGCAAGGGAAACAAAAGCAAAAATAAACTATTGGGACTACATCAAAAGAAGCTTTTTAAAAAATATAAATAAATACATATATAAAATAAATAGCTTTGCACAGCAAAGGAAACCATCAGCAAAAGAAAAGGCAACTGACAGAATGAGCCAAGATACATGTAAATAATATCTCTTACAAGGGGTTAATTTCAAAATATAAAATGAACATAATTATATAATCAACACCAAAAAAAAGGGAACAATCCTACTAAAAATGGGCAGAGGATCTGAATAGACATTTTCCAAAGGAGACATACAGATGGCCAACAGATATGAAAAGATGTTCAACATCACTCATCATCAGGGAAATGCAAATTAAATCAATAGTGAGATATTGTGAGATATAGTGAGATCTTACATATGTTAGAATGGCTAAAATCAAAAAGATAATAAATAACAAGTCTTGACAAGGATGTAGAAAAAAGAAACACTGATACACTGATGGTGGGAATTATAAATTGATATAGCCATGGTCCAAAATAGTATGAAACTTCCTCAAAAAATTAAAAATATAAATACCATGTGATCCAATAATTTCACTATTGTGTACTTATCCAAAGAAAATGGAAACACTAATTCAAAAAGATAAATGCACCCCTATGTTTATTGCAGCATTATGTAGAGTGGCTAAGATATGGAAGAAATTTAAGTGTCCATCAATAGACAAATGGGTAAGAAAGATGTCATATATATGTGTGTGTGTGTGTGTGTGTATTGTGTGGATATATATATGTAAATGTGTGTGTGTATACACACATATATACATATGGGAATATTATGTAGCCATAAAAAAGGACATGACCTTTGAGACAACATAATGGACCTAGAGAATATTATGCTAAGTGAAATAAGTCAGACTAAGAAAGACAAATACCATATGATTTCACTCATAAGTAGAATCTAAATAAAACAAATTAATAACAAACAGAAAGCAGAATTAAACCTGTATATACAGAAAACAAACTAACAGTTGATGGAGGTATGGGAGGGAGTTGAGCAAAATGAGTGAGTTAGACATACAGCTTCCAGTTAGGAAACAAAAACATTATGCTAATAAAAGTCAAAGCATAAGAAATAAAGTCAATGATATTGTAATAGTGATGTACAGGGACACATTATAGATACATGTTGGGTGAACATAGCATAATGTATATACTTGTCCAATCCTTATCTTCTATACCTGAAACTAATATACTATTGTGTGTCAACTATATAAATAAATAAATAAATAAAGTTTAACAGCAGAGTAGACACAATTGAAGAAAGACATGGCTAATTGGAAATTAGGAAAAAAAAAAAAACAAAAACTTCATCCTGAAGCACACAAACTCAAAAAGAGATAAGTGTAAATAAGGGCTAACATCAAGCCTAAACCTTGTATAAATGTTGTGTCTATATTTGCCTTATTTGCTATGTGAGACGGCACTTGGATTAGAAGACATGTTAGCTGGCATTTAGGACTTAGGCCTACATGGATAGAATGATATTAAATGGTTGAAAACTAAGGTAAAGATAGCTTTGTGTAGTCAACCACTCACATCTTGGCTCTTGTCTTTGGAAGCTGTACATGCCCTATATGTATAACAGAATAACCGACCCTGTATATACTTACGTATCTCTTGGAACCCAAAAGGATAAAGATGATATATCTGCTGAATTTCTTGTATTTGAATTTGTATCCACAATTATTGTGCTACTAATGAAAATACAGGAAGTAACATAACAAAAATATTGAATATGATGTAACTATATATGTAATTCTTCCTATATGTACATATATTTGATTACATATATGAATCATGATATATAACAATATATAATATATATACCTGATAACATAACAATACATAGATCTATAACAATCATAAAAATATATATTTGGAGAGGACACAGAAAAGTGGGAAGAAATAACAGTGAAGAGGTAATGTCTGAATATATCCCAAAGAAAAAACATATTAAACCACAGATTCAAGAAGTACTATATATCACAGGAATATGACTACAAATAAAACGACACATAGACATGTCATAAGATAACTACTAATAATCAAAGACAAAGGGAATATGTTAAATTCAGCCAGCAGAGAAAAGACATTTTCATTTCACAGGACCAACAATATGGCAATAGATAACTTATTAACAGAAATAGTGAGATCATTGTTCCAATGACACCTATTTAGAACATCTTTCCAATGTTCTAAATAGTGTAATCATCTTTCCTATACTTCTGTAAGTAGCAAGAAGAGACCTCAAAATGTAGGCTTCAAAGTCTACTTTTGACTTAGACTAGCAGGTATCAACAACCCCTTCTACCAAGAAAACAGGATGCTATAGAAAAAAGTTAAGAGATAGGTTTGAAAGCATAAAAGCACAACCAAGGCAACCAAGACTTAAGAGTCAAGTCCACCCAGAGGATGGAGACAAATAGTCCACTCAGAGAATGGAGACAAATTGCACTATATAAAAAAAATATATAAAGAACTGTTTGAAGACATCAGAGTGTACCAAAGGCAGCCAGTACTTGAGACATCTAGGTCAAGAGAGAATGAACATGAGAGAGAATATGTTTCTAAAATTATGGCTATTTTCCCTCTTAGGACATTTGCTGATTCTTGCAAGGAACATGAAAGCTAACAGAATGCAGATTTCTTGAGCTTGCAGCAGTCTCACTGAACTTAGAAGACAAATATTAGCATTTAGGGCTACCAAAAATTCCATAATTTAAGGGACAATAGTTTAGAGAAAAAGGAAGCACAGAGAACTGAGCCAATGTACAATTTTCCCTTGAAGCAATTTTATGAGTAACAAGCTACACTTGTGTAGAGGGTTATTCTAAAAAACCAAACTAAAAGTAGACATAAGAAAAGACAAAATATAGAGTTCATGGCCTACAAAGGAAAAAGTACCATAGTAAATAACCAAGGCTTTTTGGTAATGCTCTGAAAGGGAAATATCCTAGAGAAAGGTCAAAAAGCAAATAGGAAGAGCAAGATGGTGGAGGAATAGGAGATCTAAAATATCATCAGGTCCCAGGAGTTTGGCTAGATAGTTATCAAATCATTCTGTACATGTACAAATGTAACAGGAGATCGAAGAAAAGAGTAGCAACTCTAGGAACAGAAAAGCAATCACTTTCTGGAAGGTAGAACATGCAGAAAAGTGAATCCAAGGTGATATATGGAAAGATAGACCATGGGGGGAGGGGCCAGCTCCCAGCAAATGGTAGAGCAGTGGAGCATAAAATCAGAACTTTTAGAAGTCTGCTCCACTGAGGGACATCACTCCAGACGCTAAGCAGGGGATGGAGTCCTTGCTGACACAGTATGGTCTCAGGACCTATGGAGTTACAAAGAGACCAGGGGTGCCTGCGTGGCAGAGCCCCCAGGTATTGTAACTGGGAAGCTGGCTGCAGACATGGAGCTGGGGAGCGGGCTGTCAGCTCGGGGTTACCTCAGTGATCCAAGGCACAGTTGGTCTACTGCTCTTTGAGCAGGGGCCCCACGAATGGCAGATCTCTTCCTTCCTCCTCCAGGGGGAGCAGCGCACAGTGTGCTGCAGGAATCTGCTGTTTGGAGAATCCAGATGGTGCCGTACAACAGAGACAGAAATGCTCGGTCACAGGCTGGGTAAGCATGAGTGCAGCTGGAGACCAGGGAGACAGGAGGGACTGACTGCTTTTCTCCGAGGGCGCACTGAGGAGTGGGGTCCTGAGCTCCCAGCGCCTATGGGCCAAAGATTGGGAGGCTTCCATTTTCATTCCCATCCTCCAAAGCTATACGGAAATTGTTCAGGGAATAAAAGCTACTGAGAGCAAAACCGAACAGATTACTTAGCCTGGCCCCTGGCAAGGGAGGTGCAATTCCACCTTGGGCAAAGCTTTACATTTGAGAATCAATGCAACAGGCCCTTCCCCCAGAAGATCAACAAGACTATCCAGCCAAGACCAAGTTCACCGATCAATGAGAACTCAAAATTTCACAGCTATGAGAATAAAGCACATAGACGTCATGGCTTTTCTATCATGATTCTTTAGTCTTTCCCAGTTAAATTTTTTTAAATATTTTTTTTTCTTATTCTATTTAAGTTTTAGGTTTTTTGACGATTTTATGTTATCAATACCTTTTTAAAAATCTTCCTTAAATTTCATTGTTAAATTCATATTCTATCCCTTCATTGTATTTAGTCTTATTTTTTATATATATATAGGTTTTTCTTTCTTTAAAATTTTGGGATACAGTTTCTTCTAACAGATCAAAATACACCCAAAATTAAGAGTGTAGCTCTGTTCTATTCACCAGTCTAATATACATACATACATACATACATACATATATCTGTTCTTTTTTTTTTCCCCATCCTTTCCTCTCCCTCTCTCTCCCCACTGCCAAGGTTTGGGGTCTCTTCCAGTTTTAGTATTTTATTCTCTCATTCACCTACTCTTATCTGGATAAAATAACAAGGCAGAAAAACTCACCACAAAAACAATAGAATACATCAATGAACAAGAAGCTGGTTCTTTGAAAAAATTAATAAGATTGATAAACCCCTGGCCATACTTATCAAAAAGAAAGGAGAAATGACCCAAATGAATAAAATCATGAATGAAAGAGGAGAGATCACAACCAACACCAAAGAAATATAAACAATTATAAGAACATATTATGAGCAACTGCACGCCAGCAAATTTGACAATCTGGAGGAAATGGATGCATTCCTAGAGATACATAAACTACCAAAACTGAACCAGGAAGAAATAGAAAACCTGAACAGACCAATAACCAGTAAGGAGATTGAAGTAGTCATCAAAAATCTCCCAGCAAACAAGAGCCCAGAGCCAGATGGCTTCCCACAGGAATTCTACCAAACATTTGAAGAATTCATACTTATTCTCCTGAAACTGTTCCAAAAAACAGAAATGAAAACTCCCTAACTCATTTGATATGTCCAGCATTACCTTGATCCCAAAACCAGACAGAAACCCCATCAAAAAGGACAATTACAGACCAATATCTTTGATAAACATGGATGCAAAAATTCTCACCAAAATTCTAGACAATAGGATCCAACAGTACATTAAAAGAATTATTCACCATGACCAACTGGGATTTATTCCTGGGCTGCAAGGTTGTTTCAACATCTGCAAATCAATCAATGTGACACACTACATTAGTAAAATTCTAATAGCTATTCTTTTCTAGGAAAGCCTAAAGGAAGAATAAAATAGTTCTTTAAAGGACTGAAAGCAAGTAACTACAGACTCACCATACAACTTACAATGAAAATCTCTTCATACATGCAGGCAAAATAAAATATCTTCAGACCAAAAAAAAAAAAAGATAAAATAATTAATTATTAGCAAATCTACACTAAAAGACAAACTAAAAAGGAAATATTTATGGGAGTGAAATGATCTAAGGTGGAAAGAATTATAATAATGCAGAAAAGAATGACAACTCCTAAAAAAGGTAAATTTAAATGGATATTGACAATTTAAAGTATTAGTAATGCTATATTATGTGGTTTTGAATATGCATAAAATCAAAATTCTTGGCAACAATGTCATAAAATGTCAGAAGAAAATGAATAGAGGTAAAATATTAAAAGGTCCTTATATATTTGGAAAGTAATAAAAGCACTAATTTATATTACACTCTAATGAGACAAGGATGCATGTTGTATTCTCTAGGGTGATCATTAAACAATACAAAATGATTAATTACCAACAGGGTAATAAAGGAAACAATAATTTTAAAAAATCACTTAATTCAGAAGAATCCAAGGCAGGGAAAAGAGAGGAACATAGCCAAGATAGGCCCCAAAGAAGCACATGGTAAATTGGTAAATACAAACCCTATACATCAGTAATGATATTAAATAAAAATGACTGAAGACTCTAAATAAAAGGCATATATTGTCAGACTAACAATAAAAATAAAACACAAACATATGTGCTTACCAAAGATATACCTCAAATATAAGGAAATATAAAACTTGGAAGTAAAGACTATAAAAAGCACACCATGCATACAACTAACCCAAAGGAACGTAATTAAGATATATTAATACCAGGGGCTTTAAGGGAAGAAGATAGGAGACAAAAAGATAAATTTCATAATGACAGAAAGTCACCTCAACAGGAAGGAATAATTCTAAATCTGCATATAACCAATAATATAGTTTAATAATGTATAAAACATACATTGGCAAAGGGGGAAGATATATAAACCCACAATCCAATTAGGAGAAATTAACACATCTTTTTCACTAAATGACACAACAACCAGACAAAAAATTAGTGAGGATAAAGAAGATAAAAACATATTGTCTTAGTTTGGAGTTTCCCTGGAAGTACATCTAGAGATAAGGATTTCAATGCTAGGAACTGATGTGGGACATCCAGCAAACAATGGTAGCAGACTGGGGAATTATTAAAGGAAAGAGATTATTAAAGGAAAGGAAAGAAAAGAAGTTATTAAAGGAAAGGTAGGAGACTGGGGAATTATTAAAGGAAAGAAAGCTGGTTTTTGTTACGTGCTGCTATGGGCAATGGGGCTAATTCTTATGAGTGATCACTGAGAAACAGTTTTTTAAAAGTTCTGGGGTGCCTAGGTGACTTAGTCGGTTAAGCATCCTACTGATTTTGGCTTAGCTCATGATCTCAGAGTCGTGAGATCTAGTCCCACATCCAGCTCCACCTGCAATGTGGAGTCTGCTTTTCCCTCTCCCTCCCCCAGCTTGTACTCTCTCTCTCACAATCCCTAAAAAACATACATACATACATACATGTGTAAGTATGTGAATAAATAAATAAACAAAATCCTAAAAAATATTCCTCAGTATTCACACCTGGAATAGAGTAATCAGTTAACGGCTGCTTTCAAGGGGTATAAATCTCTAGCACTTCTGACCTGCAACGTGCACATAGGTAGCCTGACCTTCCACCATTTTTAGAAAAAGCCCTCAATCACAGAGTTGCTAATCGCTGACAATTTGAAGTAAACCAGAACACATGGTAGTATCCCAAGACTATGTGAGATACTGACAGCATCTGCTACAACAATGTTAAAAAATGACCTAATTGACATTTATAGAACACTGAACTGAAAAACTGTAGCATACACATTATTTCCAAGTGCCCATGGAACATTTATCAAAATAGACCATATGCTGAGTCATAAAGCAAGTCTCAACAAATTTTAAATGATTAAAGTCATACTGAATCTGTTCACTGACCACAGTGAAATTAAACTAGAATTTAACAACAAAATGATAGAGAAATCCACAAGTGTAAGGATGTTTGTAAAAACAAAACCACAAACTGATATTGTCTAATGTGGCAAAGAAGGCCTCTTGAGGTAGAAAAATGCATGCAAAGATGTGGGAATCAGTCAGATAAGAGGGGTAGTTAAAAAACATGTTCCGTACAGAGATAAGAATATGTATGAAGGCTACAGAAGTCAGGGAAGGCTTCCTGAAGGAGGTGTCCTGAAAGGTCTTTCAAAGATTACCAAGATTTGGCTATACAGAGGAAAAGAAATGAAAGGACACTGTAGCAGAAAGAACAAGGAGTAAGACAGCAATAAACACAACATGCTGGTGTTAATGAACCTTAATGAAATCTAGTTTCTTTGCTGGGTAGCCATGGGGAATTAAATTGGAGAGGTGGAATGAATCAGATAACGGTGTGGAGGGCTCAGATTTTAGATATGGCTCCATACAAAAGAGAGGCCCATGTATATACTTATGTAGCAAGCTTCCTTCATAAGGGAAGCTTCAGTAGAACATTATTTAAAAACTTTAAGTTACCCACCGAGATACTGAAAGCCACTGAGTAAATCTATCCTTTTAATAGCACATGTAAAAGCGGTCTACCTTCTTTTCCAGGGAAGGCATTCTTCTGTTTAGTATGTAGTGTAACAGCAGATTGCTATCAAGTCTAATGTTATTTAGTAGCAGATTGTTACAGTAGAACAATCTAATTCAGCCCTTTCTTGGTCTTCCAGCAGTACAGCAGCAATGGACTGTTTTGGTTAATTGAATATTCTATATATTTGCCATGCAAACATGGAGGGTTTAGCAACATTTACAAGATGTAAGCACAACTCAAATCACTTAATACAGATTAAGAGCTCAAAACTCATGTGCTTAAATTCAGTTCAATTCAGTTTATCTTTCTCTGATGAATCAGAAAGCTCTTTAGGATCTTACAGATAAGGTCTGAGGGACAGCTATAGAAACACTGATTCTTACCAGATTGTGTTCAGAAATGCTGAACTTAGAAGTACCCAGGCAGGCATTGCCACAGAAATAACTTCTTACCAGGTGATACTCTAAACTAGTACAGGAAAAAGTGTGATGAGGTATTGGGAATACCTTGACGAATATCCTGCTAACAGTTGCAGAGATTTGGAAAAGGAGTGTGTCTCCTGTGCTGGGTCTTAGGGCTACAGGACTGTGAATTCCCCCATAAGAACCCCCAAGAAGATATCACTTCAGTCCTGAGTCTTAGTGAACATATTCTATAGCTCTGTTCATTTACAATGATTGCTCTCTATGTCCATAGTCTAGTATTTTATCCCAAGATGAGAATGTGTCACTATCCTTGAATTCTGATCCCTTAGGTTCCAGGATCTCCAGAATTCTGATACCCAAAATACTGTAGAAGGAGGAATGAAGGTAAGACACCATAGTAGGAATCCATAGTGACATGGGGGCATTACAATATACACAGGGTGGTATGGAAAACTCAGAAGACGGAGACAAAATCTATTTCACTGTTAAAACTATTCTTAGGTGAGTGTTAGGGAAAGAACTAACATTTAATAAGATTAAATCTTCATGGGATACCTGGGTAGCTCAGTCCATTAAGTGTCTACCTTCGGCTCAGGCCATAATCTCGGGGTCCTGGGATTGAGGCCCCCATTAGTCTCCCTGCTCTCAGTGTGGAGTCTGGTTCTCCCTCCCCCCCTGCTCATGCTCACTCTCTCTCTCTCAAATATATAAATAAAATCCTTAAAAAATTTACAACTGTTATCATTATTACTATTATTAATATTATATTTAGGAAATCATCCTCATTTTACAAAGAAGGAATCTTAAATCCACCGAGATTAACTAAGCTAATGTATATAACTTATTCATACTCACACAGTGACCAAGTTTTTTTTTGTTTTTTTTTTTTTGATTTTTTATTTTTTATAAACATATATTTTTTATAAACATATATTTTTATCCCCAGGTCTGTGAGTGACCAAGTTTTGAATCAAGATTTAAACTGAGATTTGTCTGCTTCCAAAACTGCTTCCAAAACTGCTTCCTTTTACTTCTTCTACACACTCTCACATTCATTTTGGCAATAGTTCAGAAAGGAAAGAGGAAATAATGATAGTTAAAATGTTAAGTGCTGTGTGTTAGGTAGTGAACCGAGCACTTCCACACATTATCTCAAAGTTATAGAAAATGAGGCCTAGAGAGCTTAGGTAATAACATGGCCAAGTCGCACAGTAAATGGAGGACCAGAATTTGAATTTGAGAGACTATTTTCTTAAGGACTGTGCTATATTTGACTAGAGGCGTACCGTATATATCCTAAAGTGATCTTGGGCACTCAAAGTCAGAATGCCCAGAGTTCATCTAATGCTGTATTCATATTTTAAACATATTGTATTGGTTTTGCTCCTAACACTCCATGAGAAGATACTGTAGTACCTAGCAAAGGGAAGACAGAATTTTGTATCTGGATAATACCACTTGGCATAGGGCTATCTCCTATAGCACCCAGGGTCTGACGTAAAGAGGCAATATGTGACTCAGAGCCCAAGGGAATATTGTGGACTCTACACCAATTTATGTCACATAGTCCCAGATAAACTCCCCAGCTTCTTCTGAACTGGTTCATCTTCTGTAAGCTTCCCTAGCATGCTCTTTCATTCCTCATGGAGCTCCCTCCTTAGTAAACAGTTCCTTATCTTTTCCTCTCCTCTTGGATTCTTCAGGAAAGAAATGCAGTAGTCAATTGCATATATTTGTTCTCAAGCTTGTGATATGCCTGAGGGATTTCAAGTACTGTGGTTCTCTAGAAATCCAATTCACAAAGAGAGAGAGAGAGAGAAAAGATCAAACCTCTTGCTTTATTAATGGAGTACCATGTTACCCATAATTACACTAGCTGTGGAAAGGTCAGGGTTTGAAATGGTGCAAACAGATTATCCACTCCTTTTCACACACTACGCATTTGTAATACTGGTATCGAAGGGGAAGAAAGGCCTGACAGCTGTATCCTAATTGTGATATGTTCCATCAGACCTTTCTAACTAAGGAAATCTTCCTCTGGGGATTCCCTCTAATCTGAGGAGTGTCCAAGTCAAGTACAAGGTGATAAGGAAAGGCATCTTAAATTCAGCTAACAGCTCTCTATACACAAGAGTAGGTAATCTATGGCCTATGGGCCAAATCTAGATTACTGTCTGTTTTTGTAAATAAATTTTATTGGAACACAGCCACACCTATTCATTTTGATATTGTCTATGATGGCTTTGTCATTACAATAGCAGAATCGAGGAGTTGTACCAGACCAGGTCAAAACTGTTTACTATGTGGCTCTTTACAGAAAAACATTTGCCAACCCTTGGTCCATGGTAATAGCTGATTTACAAATTGTCAATGAACACAAAATTGACCCATACAAACTGATGCCTTCTGTTCCTTTCCACCTTCTTGTTTCTCTCCCTCAATCTTCACTGGAGATCCCAAAAGTCATCCCTATAAAAACTAAAATGAAGCTTTTAAATAAATGTATTATTTCAGGAAGTGGAAGAAAGGATAGAATAGAAATTTTAAAAAATTCCCTAGAATATAAAACACATGCATGGTAAGACTGAATTAAAAAGTCAAAAGGGAAAAGTTAGAAAAATTTTAGTTAGCATGAGGGCACTTAGGACCCCAGAAGAGAGGATTTTTTTGAGTATGACTTATTTTTTTTTTTTTGCAATATTTACTAGAAAATTTCTGAGTTATACACAGCAAATAGGAAATAAATAACTTCTCTACTCCTCACATTCATTCATTCATTCATTTACTCACTCATTCAACATTTTTTAAGCCGGTACTAGAACGGATGTTGAGAATGCTATTGCATTTATTATTCACCATTGTGAATAATCAGAACTTGGCTTCTCTTCTTGGGGGAACTACAGTTTAGTGGAAGGCAAATAGGAAGTAAAGATAAACTCATAAGAAGTTATAATTCAGATAAGTACCATAAAAAAAAAACCACAGGATACTCTTCAAGTATATAATAAGTAGTCCTAATCTAGATTGGAGAGGTGGAGTGTAACTAATAAATAATGGCAACATAGATAAAGGACATTTAAATTAAGACCTGAAGGGGATAGCAGTTTGTATGAATAGCTTTTTCTCCAATTCTTATTCTTATTCTTGCCTGGGAATAGGAGTTTGGCATCTTCAAAGTATTAAAAGAAAAGTATTAAAAGTATTAAAAGAGCTTCCTTAGCAAAAGAAATATAGAATCATTGGGTTGAATATACAGGTAGAGTCCAGATCATACTTAACCTTGAATCCTCTAGAATTTTATCACAATAATAATTATTCATTTATAAGCAATTAGTAAGCAATGGGGCATCATTATTTCACTCCAGGAAGAAAGTAGGAATAAATGAAAAGGGTGAGAGGCTTACTTTCTCTTTTTCCTTGCCTTCCTCTACTCTGAATGGTCTACTGCCTTTGGAGTTCAGCTCTCAAGTTTATACTATTAGTTTTACTGCTTAACAACCAAATTGGCTCTTGTGGACTGGCCTGGGAAGCCAGATACCACTTAAAGTGTCAGAACATAGGTTGTGTGTCAGGTTGAGGTTTACCAACCCTCAAATAAGGGCAAATAACTTTTGTTTGGAAGTTGGAAAACATTTGTACTACAGGTTATAGGCTCAGTGGTTGCCTGATGCTTGATTACTCAGAGATTACAGTGGACTCTGTCTTGGCATACAAATGCAGAACACATAGGTCCACCTCCAGGTCAAAAGATGAAGTGTGTGTGGCTGTGTTTGTACATGTGCACATTCTATGACCCCCTCTTATTTCCAACTAAATTGTAACATGCAATCACTTGTCCATCATTGAACAACCACAGCCTGGGCCCTCTGACTTTCTCCTTTGGTACTTCTTTTCTTCATTCCTTGTTATTTCATTTCATAAATGTTTTATCTCCAGCTAAAGATTGTGTCATCAGCAAGCAGATGGGGAAAACATCTTTCGTTAAAGGGTCCTTCCAAGCACAGCTGCAAGCTCATCATATTCTCAACCAACTACTTAGGCTAGATGGAAGGCTAGCCTGTTGTAAACATTTACAACTATATACTACAGACTACTGTGATTCAATGGTATTTGGTAGTATACTCCATATATCAGTTCTGTCCATCACCCTAAAGCATAACCATTAGAGCTCTTATATCACAGTAACCATAGCTTGAATAATATTGTGAAGGAAATTTTTGTTTACCAAATATTTCTAAGCCTTGAGTGATCCTCCACTTATTTCAAGCAATATACATTTATATAACCTTAATTTTCTACTGCCTAGAACATAAGAGCCAGGGTAATCCTAATCTACTAGGATTAAGTTCTCCACATTTCTGGATTTCTGGGATTTCTTACTTTACCAGACCTCCCTCCTCTTCTCAACTCTGATGCCCGGTGATATGTCCCATGGTCACAGTGAGAAGAAAAGGAATATATGACTGTAGAACAACATCTGCCTTGTCTTGATGTTTCTGAGGGATATCTATTTGAGATAAGTCAGTTTCCAGCTGAGATACCTGGGTGACCCTCAAGGCAACAGAGGACATATCTCAATCCTTAACCCACCTGTGTTCTCGCCCAATGAGGACTTAGAGCTGTTATCGATTCTACATCCATGTCCATGGCAGAGTCATTGCTGCATTCAGGAACAAAGCCTAAACTCCTTTCTTCGCTGGTATTGCCTCTCAATTTCAGTGTCATTTCCGCTTCTTTCTCTAGCTACTAGAAGAAAGCTTCCTTCAGGTGTTGTATGTTTTCACTAACCTCTGGCACTTTGACTCTTCCACAGATTCATTAATTCTACTGAAGATTGGGGTCTCCTTAAAGGGTAAAGCAGTATATGATAATCATTAAGAGCATTGCTGGGGTGCCTGGGTGGTTCAGTGGGTTAAGCTTCTGCCTTCGGCTCAGGTCATGATCTCAAGGTCCTGGGATGGAGCCCCACATCGGACTTTCTGCTTAGCAGGAAGCCTGCTTTCCCCCCCTTTCTCTGCCTGCCTCTCTGCCTACTTGTGATCTCTCTCTCTCTTCCTGTCAAATAAATAAATAAATCTTAAAAAAAAAAAAAAAGCAGTGCTTCTCACACTTTGATGTGAGAAGGGGATCTTCTTCTTCTTCTTCTTCCCCCCCCCCCCCGAGGGATCTTCTTAATATGCAAATTCTAACACAGATGGCCAGGGTGGGGCCTGAGAGTTTCCATTTCTAATGTGCTCCTAGATAATGGTGATAATCATCGTCCACGGGAAGATTAATATCTAATATACAAGTCTGTATATTAAATAAGCCAACTAAATGAAAGTGCCTAGTAAGAAAATGAAAGGAATCAACATATTTTTGTATCCTTACTTTGGAAACTGCTATGAGATTTCCATATGTGATCTAATTTAAACTTCACAAAGACATTATTAGGAAGCTAGTGTCAACTCCATTTTCATGATAAAGACACAGGGTTAATATAGCATAGGTCCAAGGTCCTAAAAGCTATAAATGTGTCTGATACAATGCTCAAGTTCTTTTTTATTTATTTTATTTTTATCACCTTTTTAAAAATGTTTTCATTTTAATTCCAGTATTGTTAACATGCAGTGTTACATTAGTTTCAAGTGTACAATAGAGTAACTCCACAATTCTATGTATTACTCAGTGCTCATCATAAGTGTACTCTTAATCCCCTTCACAAATGTCAAGCATCCCCCCACCCACCCACCTCCCTTCTGGTAACCATCAGTTTGTTCTCTATAGGTAACACTCTGTTTTTTGGTTTGTCTCTTTTGTTCTTAACCATTAGATTGCAATACTTCTACACTTATTAAGAAAACAGTTCAAAGGAAAAAGTACTTCATAAGGTAAAACAAGACCCACAGCTGTATAATAGCAGACATTCAAAAGAGGCTACTTACTGGAGTTTGGTGTACAGGCACTTGATTATCGAAAACCTGGCTGGGTGAGATTACTCTAAATGACTAAAACTCTATAATGCTCTGTTCGGTAATGGTGAAATTTCAGATAAAAAATATCTATTACTCTTCTGAGGTAAAACTGTGCACAAGAAGTCAAATGGCTTTCAAATAATCAGCTTTATTGACGGTCAATCTAGATCTGAAAACTGGATGTGGTTCTAAAGATAATATTGGGCGTTCTACAGTCAATACTCCCAATCTTCAGATAATGGTCTCCACTAAAGGACAGGCATGATTTATCAATACAGATGGACAAGTTAAAAAAGAGAGAGCAGAACAATAGTGGGGAGCCACTAGAACTGATCTCTTTATCCCATAAAGACTAGAGCACTTAATAAATTCACCTTGTTTGAGCAGAGAGAGTCCAAGAGAGAAAAGTGAAAAAAGGTGAGGGAAAGAGAAAGACGGACACAGAGGCAGAGAGAGATTGAGATAAGCCTGCCTTGCCTTTTCAATATATTTATTCTGTCTTCTGGTTAGAAGTCTTGGGGAGTCCTTGAGGAGTATATGTTGAGTTTAAAAGAGAAACCAGATATAGTCTCTCCAAAATAACTCTCCATAACATCCTTACTCCTCCAAAAGAAATAGAAGTTCCCTTATATAAAATACTATGCAGGAATCATGGGATACGTGAAAAACTCTACTCTTTCCAGGTAATGATAAACATGTACTTTCTTAACTTGGCAGCAAAGAGTTTAAGTTAAATATATGGTTTCCACTTAAATTGCAAGGGCTTGAAATCTAGCTTTGCTGATTACTCTGTAACATTGAGAAAGTCACTTTAATCTCTCTGTATGTCAATTTGCCAATATGTAAAATTGTAAAACCAAGAAAAGACTTGGGGGAGTGGTGGCAACAGCAACAAAGCTCTTGAATCTCCCTAAATCTTCCAATAAAAAGACACAGAAAACATATCAACATTAAAACTCATGAGCAAAAGGGGCACCAGTCTGGCTTAGTCAGTTGAGCATACAATTTTTGATCTCAGCGTCACAAGTTTGAGCCCCACATTGGGGTAGAGATTACATGAAAAAAATAGAAAAATAAAACCTTTTTAAATTCATGTGCAAAATTTATAACAAAAAAAGTGACAAGAAACCCTCACAATCTCCAAATACCAGCAGATAAGCAGGACAGATATTAATACAGCAAGAACAGTATATCAGGAGGTGTGTAGAAAAAAAAATAGAGGGGAGCAACAGATCAGGTGGATATTAGAACATAAGAATCCCAACCTAGATTGAAAGTGTTCGCTGGAAATAGAGTAGACTAAATTGAGAATAGTACCTGAAACTGTATGGGGATAAAAGAAAGGACATAAAGATGTAATATATGTTAAGTAAAAACCCTGTAGCCCTGAATTGACATTGTAAGTATACATATGAACTCAAGAAGTTCCTTCCCTCCTCTCTACCTTTTTCCTTTCTTCCTACCTCCTTCCCTCTCTTCCTTCCTCACCAGATTTATTCTGGAAAAGGCCTAAAAACATTGAATAAACAAGTAGTAATAAGTTGTCTAACACAGAGATTGTGGACTTAAAATACTGTGTTTCATCAAAAGATACTGGGGCATCTAGGATTCTAGGTCAGCCACATCTGATCATACAAGATAGTGAAAATATTATAAAAAATCATAGCATTATATTAAAAAAGCTCATGGACCAATTTGAAAAAGATCTTACTGACCAAACATGGGAAAGACTGAGGTCAAAAAGGAATACAATAGGGGAGTAATGCCAACAAAATAGCAGAGTAGATAGCTCCAAGCTGCCTCCACTAAAGAAACATCACAAAACAACCACAAATAAGACAAACTTTGTTAGAACCATGGAAAACAAAGATTTAGAGCGACCAAGCAACAATAAATACAAAAATAAAATTTTTTTAAAAAGAAGCAACTTTGACAAAATAGGAAAGCTTTATGGAATTTTTACTAGCCGTGGACTCACTCTCTCTCCAGCTTTGTGGCAGTCTTTAAAATTGAAATCTGAATTCTAAATGTAGGATTCTGCTCCCTGAACCCACAGGGAACAGAATAGACCTTATTCACAAATTATTGTGTGTGTCTGTTCTGACCTGTCTAGGGAAAACCTGGAAAACAAATGCAAGGCAATTATCTCAGTTTCACCTAACTCAGAAGTCAGGCTAGAAAAGTGGTAGGCTTTTCTCAAAAATGCTGCAAGCAAAAGTAACAACCCACAGATGCCTGAAGACAAAATATATGATAGTCCACCTAAGGTCCAGTAGACAAACTGGGGAGTTTCTTTGGAAAATTAGTACATTTAAAAGGACCTGTATGTACACAGAAATTTAGAAAACCACATGCATATTCAGTATAAATCCAAGAAGACTAAATTTTCAACTAAGGGGGATCCTTAAGTTCAGATCAACCCTGGCTAAGTATAGAAGTAATGTCACTACACAGAGTAAATCTGCAAAGACTGGGAAAGTGTTTTGTGTTTGTCTGGTGGACATGTAATCTGTTTTTCATTCTTTATATATTTTTAGGTCCTGGCATTCAAAGAAATTTATGTGGAACTATAAACTGATACAATGGAAAATTACTCAGCCATGAGAAAAGAATAAGACCTTTCCCTTTGTGAAAACATGGATGGACTTAGAGGCATTATGCTAAGTAAAATAAATCGGGAAGAGAAAGATATATACCATACGGTTTCACTCATGTGTGGAATCTAAAAACAATAACAACAACAAAAATGAACAGACAATTCAGAAACAGACTCATAAATACAGAGAATAAATGTAGTTGCTAGAAGTCAGAGGGTTAGGGGATGAGCAAAATGTGTGAAAAGGAGTGAGAAGTACAGACTTCCAGTTATGTAACTAATAAGCTATAGAAATGAAAAGTACAGCATAGGGAATATGGTCAGTGGTATTCTAATAGCATTGTATGGTGATACCTGGTAGCTACACTTGTGGTGAGCACAACCTAACACATAGAGAAGATGAATCACTATGTTGTATGTTGTACACATGTAACTAAAGTAACATTGTATGCCAGCTATATTTCAACAACAAAAAATTATCACCTGAACAAATACTAATGAAGAGAAATATAGTGACCATATAAAGCAATGTATATAGTATCTACAAAAAATCTACAAAAAAAGTTTGGGAATGTCACTAAAAATATGAACAACTACAGCCCTCAACAACCACAATAAAAAGCAAACATTGGAAGAGGAAAAATTTGATTTCCAGAATTACTACTTTATAATATTCAAATTTTCCAATTTTAACAACAATAACAAAAATCAAAAGGCATACAAACAAATAGGAAAGTATGTCTGATTTAAAGAAATAACAAAGTAACAGAAACCATATTTGAGGAAGTCCAGACATTAGACTTCCTATAAAAAGCCTTTAAAACAACAACCTTAAATATGCTCAAAGAGCTAAATAAAACATTAAAGAAATAAAGTAAAGTAGCAAGACAAGATATGAATAAATGAAAGTATCTATAAAGGGATAGAAATTATAAAAATAAACCAAACAAAGAATCTGGAGTAGAAAAGTAACAACTGAAACAATAACTGAAGTGAAAAATTTAGTAGAAGGGCTCAACATAATTGAGCAGACAGAAGAATCAAATAACTTAACGATAGGACAATTAAAATGATAAAAATCTAAGAAGGAGAATAAGAGAATAAAGAAAAGTGAACCAAACTTAAGGGACCTATAGAATACCATCAAACAGAATAACATATACATCATGGGAGTCCCAGAAGGAGACTAGAGAAAGAAAAGGATAGAAAGAATACATCCAGAATGTTCCCAAATTTCATGAGAGTTATGACTCTACAAACCCAAGAGTGTCAATGAACTTCAACTCAGATAAACTCAAAGAGAACCACACCTATATATTATAATCAAACTGTTGAGTACCAAAGAAGAAAAAGAGAATGTTGAAAGTAGCAAGAGAGAAGTGACTCATTACACACAAGGGGTTCTCTGTAAGAGAAGAGTATATTTCTCTTATGAAACCATGGAGGCTGGAAGACAGAGGCTGACATATTTAATATGCTAAAAAAGAAAAATGACAACCAAAAATTTTATATCTGGCAAAACTGTTCTTCAGAAAAAAAAAGAATATAGGGACACGTGGCTGGCTTAGTCAGTAGAGCATGCAACTCTTGATCTCAGCATCATGAGTCTTAACCCCATAGTGGGGTATAGAAATTAAATAAAAACAACAATTTAAAAAACAAAAATGAAGGAGAACATAATATGATACTCCAAGATAAACAGAAGCTGAAGGAATTTCCTACTGCTACATGTGCTCTACAAGAAATGCTAAAGGAATTCCTTCAGGTTGAAAAGAAGAGACACTAGACAATAAATCAAAGCTGTATGAAGAAACAGAACTATGGTAAATGTAAATACCTGGGCAAATATAAAAGCCAGCATTATTGTATTTTGGGTTTGTAATTCCATTGTATCCTAGAGGATCAAAAGATAAAAGCATAAAATAATTATGAATCTATATTATTGGGTATATATCATATAAAGATATAATTTGTGATAACATAAAGGGGGAGAAAAGGGAGCTTTATAGGAGCAAAGTCTTTGCATTTTAGGTTATTTTCAATAACCTAAACTTATATTTTCAATAACCTTAAACTTAGGATGTTCAATACAATCCCATTGGTAACCACAAAGAAAGTATGTTAAAAACATATACACAAGAGGAAATTAAAAATAGAATTATAAAAGTAAACGACAAAAAATATCAACTGAACATGGAGAAAAGCAGTAAGGGAGGATAAGAGTGACAAAAATGAATGAGACATGCAGAAAACAAATAGTAAAATGGCAGAAATATGTCCATTCTTATCAGTAATTACTGAAAATGCAAATGATTTAAACTCAAAAGACAAAGAGTAGCAGAACGAAGAACAAAAACAACAACAAAATAATCCATCTATGTGCTCTCTACAAGAGATCTAAAGACACAAGTATACTGAAAGTGAAAGACTGAAAAAATAAAAAAGACTTTCCATGCGAATAGTAACCAAAAGAAAGAGTATAGGGTGCATATACTAATACCAAATAGATATCAAATCTAAAACCATTACAAGAGGCAAGGACATCATATATTTATAAAGGCTCAATTCATCAAGAAGATATAACAATTATAAACATCTATGCACCAAAGAAGAGCACCAAAATATATGAAGCAAACATTAAGAGAACTGAAGTGAAAAATAGATAACTGTACAATAATAGTAGGAGACTTTAATACACCATATAAAATAATGGATAAAATGATTAGAGAAGAATAAGGAAGTCAAGGACTTGAAAAACACTATAAACCAAGGACACATGCTAATTACATAAAAAACATGCTCTACCAGCAATAGTAAAATGCACATTCTTCTTAAGTACACCTGGAACATTCTGTAAGATAGATCTTATGTTAAGCCACAAAACAAACCTCAATAAAATTAAGATTGAAATCATAAAAAGTATCTTTTCTGACCAAAATGGAATGAAGCTAAGTTAACAGAAGGAAAACTGGCAAATTCACAGATATGTGAAAAATAAACAACACATTCTTTTTTTTTTTTAATTTTTTATTTTTTATAAACATATATTTTTATCCCCAGGGGTACAGGTCTGTGAAACACCAGGTTTACACACTTCACAGCACTCACCAAAGCACATACCCTCCCCAATGTCCATAATCCCACCCCGTTCTCCCAAACCCCCTCCCCCCAGCAACCCTCAGTTTGCTTTGTGAGATTAAGAGTCACATATGGTTTGTCTCCCTCCCAACCCCATCTTGTTTCATTTATTCTTCTCCTACCACTTAAGCCCCCATGTTGCATAACCACTTCCTCATATCAGGGAGATCATATGATAGTTGTCTTTCTCTGCTTGACTTATTTCGCTAAGCATGATACGCTCTAGTTCCATCCACGTTGTCGCAAATGGCAAGATTTCATTTCTTTTGATGGCTGCATAGTATTCCATTGTGTATATATACCACATCTTCTTGATCCATTCATCTGTTGATGGACATCTAGGTTCTTTCCATAGTTTGGCTATTGTGGACATCGCTGCTATAAACATTCGGGTGCATGTGCCCCTTTGGATCACTACGTTTGTATCTTTAGGGTAAATACTCAACAGTGTAATTACTGGGTCATAGGGCAGTTCTATTTTCAACATTTTGAGGAACCTCCATGCTGTTTTCCAGAGTGGCTGTACCAGCTTGCATTCCCACCAACAGTGTAGAAGTCAAATTATCACTCTTTGCAGATGATATGATACTATATGTGGAAAACCCAAAAGACTCCACTCCAAAACTGCTAGAACTTGTACAGGAATTCAGTAAAGTGTCAGGATATAAAATCAATGCACAGAAATCAGTTGCATTTCTCTACACCAACAGCAAGACAGAAGAAAGAGAAATTAAGGAGTCCATCCCATTTACAATTGCACCCAAAACCATAAGATACCTAGGAATAAACCGAACCAAAGAGGCACAGAATCTATACTCAGAAAACTATAAAGTACTCATGAAAGAAATTGAGGAAGACACAAAGAAATGGAAAAATGTTCCATGCTCCTGGATTGGAAGAATAAATATTGTGAAAATGTCTATGCTACCTAAAGCAATCTACACATTTAATGCAATTCCTATCAAAGTACCATCCATCTTTTTCAAAGAAATGGAACAAATAATGCTAAAATTTATATGGAACCAGAAAAGACCTCGAATAGCCAAAGGGATATTGAAAAAGAAAGCCAACGTTGGTGGCATCACAATTCCGGACTTCAAGCTCTATTACAAAGCTGTCATCATCAAGACAGCATGGTACTGGCACAAAAACAGACACATAGATCAATGGAACAGAATAGAGAGCCCAGAAATAGACCCTCAACTCTACAGTCAACTAATCTTCGACAAAGCAGGAAAGAATGTCCAATGGAAAAAAGACAGCTTCTTCAATAAATGGTGCTGGGAAAATTGGACAGCCGCATGCAGAAAAATGAAATTGGACCATTTCCTTACACCACACACAAAAATAGACTCAAAATGGATGAAGGACCTCAATGTGCGAAAGGAATCCATCAAAATCCTTGAGGAGAACACAGGCAGCAACCTCTTTGACCTCAGCCGCAGCAACATCTTCCTAGGAACATCGCCAAAGGCAAGGGAAGCAAGGGCAAAAATGAACTATTGGGATTTCATCAAGATCAAAAGCTTTTGCACAGCAAAGGAAACAGTTAACAAAATCAAAAGACAACTGACAGAATGGGAGAAGATATTTGCAAACGACATATCAGATAAAGGACTAGTGTCCAGAATCTATAAAGAACTTAGCAAACTCAACACCCAAAGAACAAATAATCCAATCAAGAAATGGGCAGAGGACATGAACAGACATTTCTGCAAAGAAGACATCCAGATGGCCAACAGACACATGAAAAAGTGCTCCATATCACTCGGCATCAGGGAAATACAAATCAAAACCACAATGAGATATCCCCTCACACCAGTCAGAATGGCTAAAATCAACAAGTCAGGAAATGACAGATGCTGGCGAGGATGCGGAGAAAGGGGAACCCTCCTAAACAACACATTCTTAAACAATCAATGAATCAAAGGAGAAATCACAAGTGGTACTAGATAATACTCAGGGACAAGTCAACATGAAAACAAAATATATCAAAAGTTATGAAATAAGGCAAAGACAGTAATCAGAGCGAAATTTACAGCTATAAATACCATCATTAAAATAGAAGGATCTCAACTAGATAAACTGAGGAGCTAGGTAAACCTGAGGGAATTTAAAAAAAAAAAAAGTGGAACAATTTAAAACTAAAGCCAGTAGAAGAAAAGAAAGATTAGAGCCAAAACAAAATCAAGAATAGAAAAATATGGGGCACCTGGGTGACTCAGTGTGTTAAGCCTCTGCCTTTGGCTCAGGTCGTGGTCTCAGGGTCCTGGGATTGAGCCCCACATCATGCTTTCTGCTTAGCAGGGAGCCTGCTTCTCCCCCCATCCCCCCGCCTGCCTGTCTGCCTACTTGTGATCTCTTTCTCTCTCTCTCTCTCTCTGTGTCAAATAAGTAAATAAAATCTTAATAAAATATACAGTGATTTTAAATTTAAAAGTTAGTTCTTTGAAAGGTCAACAAAATTGACAAAATTTTAGCTAGACTGACAAAGAAAAAAGAGATGACACACATAATTCAAATAAGAAATCAAGGTAGAAAAAAACATTTCCAACCCTACAAATTAAAAAAGATTGTAAGAGAATACGATAAACAACCGTACACCAAAATTAGATATTCTGCACAAAATGGACAAATTTCTCAAAACCCAAAAATCGCCTAAACTGATTCAAGAAGAAATGCAAAAACAAAACAGTTCTTTAAGAAGAAAGGATTAAATCCATAATCAAGAATCTCCCAACAGATAAAAGAACTATACTGGATGACTTCCTAGGTAATTTCCACCAAATATTTAAAGAAGAAATAACCCAATTCTCATCAAACTCTTCCAAAATACAAAAGAGAAGAAACCACTTTGTAATTTATTCTACGATTCTAAAGTCAGAAAAAGACATCTCACACACACACACACACACACACACACACACACACAAGTTACAGACCAACATTCTCTGCGAATATAGATGAAAAAGCCTCAACAAAATACACACACACGGGGCACCTGGGTGGCCCAGTGGGTTAAAGCCTCTGCCTTGGGCTCAGGTCAAGATCCCAGGGTCCTGGGATTGAGCCCCGCGTCGGGCTCTCTGCTCCACAGGGAGCCTGCTTCCTCCTCTCTCTCTTTCTCCCTGCCTCTCAGCCTATTTGTGTTTTCTCTCTCTGTGTCAAATAAATAAAATCTAAAACACACACACACACACACACACACACACACACACAAATTACAGACCAACATTCTCTGTGAACATAGATGCAAAAAGCCTCAACATAATACCACCAAAGTGAATCTAACAGACTACACATTACCAAATAGGATTTCTCACAGGAATACAAGGGTGGTTCAGCATAAGAAAATCAGTGTAATACATGACATTATAGAACAAAGGAAAAAAATTCATAATTTTCTCAATTGATAAAAAAAGACATTTGACACAATCCAACACTGTCATAATAAACACACACACACATAAAACTAGAAAGTACATAGTGATGATGGTTTCAGAACATTGGAATGTAATGCTGCTGAATGGAATTATACATTTAAAAATGCTTAAAATTATGAATTTTATGTGATACATATGTAATCTCAAAAATTTCAAAAATAGTACAATTGTTCAAAATCTATTAAATATGTTAAATCCATAAGTACATAATGATATTAAATAAGTAAATTGTTCACCTGTGGAAGTTCACCTTTCTTTATACTGAATGGGTAAATAAAAAGAAAGCTAAAGTATTTATCCTATTCCTTCTTTGCGAATTTTTTCCCTCACTAATCTATTGCAAGATGAGAGGTTGTATCCCCTTATAAGTGAACTGTGTATAAATAAAATTTGAATTAGATTTTTTACCATATCTAATTCCTAGTTAATTACTTGGTCTAGGTACTGAACATTAACAGCTGCTAACATCGCAAAAAGACATAGAACCAAATACTTGGTGACTCATGATTAAAGAACACAACATTCCTTTGAGTTATACTAAAGAAACCAAACTTGAATCTGATGCAGATTTCAGGCCCAGCTGCCAACTCATAGGAAATACTAAGGACAGAGGAAGATACTTAATTATACCAAGAGTATGCAACATGTTCTTTGGATTCTTGATTGTGTTAATAAAAGAAAAGAATAATAACAAAGGAAATCTAGAGATTAGAAAAAAAAAAACATGAGCACTGGGTGTTACACACAACTAATGAATCACTACTAATGGTGTATTATATGCTGGCTAACTGAACATAATTTTTTTAATTATTTAATTAATTAATTTTAAAACTTCCTGAAAGTAACATAACATTGTGTGTCAGCTATACTTTAAAAAATGTTTCATAAAAATGGACAAACTGTAAATAAATACAAGGAAATGATTACTGTGAAACCAAGATAGAAATTACTTCAAAAGGGAATGGAAGGGGGAAAAAAAGGGAATGGAAGGTTTCTCATAGGAGAGGGAAAATGGAAGGAGGGCTCTTGGGGTGGCTGGTAATTTTGTTTCGTGACCTGAGTTTGGTACATATTACCTTATGGTAATTAACTCATTATGCCATGCATTTGTTCAGTGTGTTTTCATAATCTGTATTTTATCTTACAGTACAAACATTAAAATGTTAATTGATTAGAGTGTGAAATGCATTCACAATATATTTTTTCTTTTTTTTTGTTAAGATTTTATTTATTTGACAGATGAGTAGACAGAGAGGCAGGCAAAGAGAGAGGAGGAAGCAGGCTCCCCACTGAGCAGGGAGCCTGATGCAGGGCTCTATCCCAGGACCCTGGGATCATGACCTGAGCCGAAGGCAGAGGCTTTAACCCACTGAGGCGCCCAGGCACCCCCACAATATATTTTTTAGAGATTTTATTTGAGAGAGTGAGAATGCATAAGAGGAGTGGGAGAAGCAGGCTCCCCACTGAGCAGGGAGCCTGACGCAGGGCTCAATCCAAGGATTCCGGAATCATGATCTGAGCCAAAGGCAGTCACTTAACCAACTGAGTCACCCAGATGTCCCCACAATATATTTTTCAAAGATTTTTTAAATTAAATTAATTTATTTATTTTCAGCATAACAGTATTCATTATTTTTTCACCACACCCAGTGCTCCATGCAATCCATGCCCTCTATAATACCCACCACCTGGTACCCCAACCTCCCACCCCCCAGCCACTTCAAACCCCTCAGTTGTTTTTCAGAGTCCATAGACTCTCATGATTCACCACCCTTTCCAACTTCCTCCAACTCCCTTCTCCTCTCTAAGACCCCTTGTCCTCCATAATATTTGTTATGCTCCACAAATAAGTGAAATCATATGATAGTTGACTCTCTCTGCTTGACTTATTTCACTCAGCATAATCTCTTCCAGTCCCATCTATGTTGCTACAAAAGTTGGGTCTTCATCCTTTCTGATGGAGGCATAATAATCCAGAGTGTATATGGACCACATCTTCCTTATCCATTCATCCGTTGAAGAGCATCTTGGTTCTTTCCACAGTGTGGCGACCGTGGCCATTGCTGCTATAAACATTGGGGTACAGATGGCCCTTCTTTTCATGACATCTGTATCTTTGGGGTAAATACCCAGGAATGCAAGATTTTAACTAATCTTTACCCTCAATGTGGGGCTTGAACCCACAACCCTGAGATCAACAGTCACGTGCTCTACCAACTGAATCAGCCAGGTGCCCTGCATGCACAATATTTTTGAAATGGCAATAATAGTCATACTACTTTAAGAGGGAGATTGAAAGAGTGAAAATTATATGTAAAGTACTTGGTTATGCCTGGCATAAATAGAGTTCTATTACTACTAGTGCACATTTTATTTCTGATGCTAAAAGTCATTTTTAAATCTACATAGTGATTATACCAATTTAAACATATTTGTTATCTCACCATTATCACAACCACAGAAGCAATATATTCATTCTTTATTTCAGGTATATAATTAGCCTTTGCCCTAAAATATAGGGGTTAAAGTATCTGTTTTGTAGCAGTAATGGTGAGTTGGATAATTAATTCAATCATGAGGCAATTGATTTTGAGTAAGGTACTTCACCATTTACAAGCTGTGCAAAATTCTGTGTGTAAAAAATAAACTTCTGTTAAGTCCTAGGCTTTGGGGAAAACATTAATATTATAGCTGTTGGAATTAACTAAGACATTTGGGCAAATTTTTGACATCGTTCTGCTTTGGTTTATTTCTTGGTAAAATGGATAATGGTCTAACTCACAGAGTTATTATGAAGATTAAAAGAGTTCATCTTCAGGTGCCTGGCTGGCTTAGTCTGTAGAGCATATGACTCTTCATCCTAGGTTCTTGAGTTCAAGTCCCATGTTGGGCACAGAGACTATTAAAAAAAAAAAAAAAGTACATCTTTATAGGAGTTTTGAACAATACCTGGCAATAAGACTTTCACTATCAATAACGATTTTCTGCTGGCTTCTGTCAGAACTGCCTCAAGGCCTGGGCATTTCCTATCCTGTCGTTGGTGATAAGTCTCAGAACTGCGGCCGACAGGACTTGGGGCACACAACAATCAGTATGCAAGGGCTTTTGGTTATCTTTCCTTATTGCTTAATTTATGTGTGTGCTGACCACACATTCAAAATACCTTAGAACTTTTCTTTCCCTGTTCCACTCCTTAATCATGCATGCTGCTTGGTAATTTATTGGCTTCTCTTTCCACCTAACCACAGGGGTCCTGTCATGTACAAAGTAGCTCCTTCTAGAAGCAATTCAGAAGTTAATAATTCCAATAATATTAACCTGAGAGAATGCACTGTTTGACTGAGGCTGTGTGGCTATTCCCTTAAGTGTCACTTGCTCTTGCAATATGCTAGGAATGATGCCCTGTTATAACTTGGCCTGCTTTCTACTCTTTCTTTGTGGTCCCTAAGGTGAAATAGGTAATACTTTCAAAGTAATTAATTATGGCTAAAATGAAGAGCTGTATTTTCCCAGGCTGAACTCCTAGAGAACGGGAATATGATGACATTGTCCTCTCTAGACAAATTTGCTTATGTTTATGCATTTTTAAAAGTGCTTATCCCTGAAGAAAAGAAATTAAGTCTCACAGCTATGTATTGGAGAGTCATGAGGGCTTTCCATTTAGAAAACAAACAAAGGTTACAAAGAGTGGCCAGAAGTAAATGCCCCAAATTCTCTTATCTTTGCAGTTTTTAGGGGGTAGAATTAATATCACCACCTTAATAGCCATCTAGGGCTGAGCAGGCCCTTGCCATAGAGGGTAATGTTCCCTGGAGTTCAAAATGTGACTTTTAGGATAGGTCCTGATTATCATAAGTGGCTAGAAACACAAGTCACAGGCTTCAAATGAGGGTGCTAATCTAGTCTTTTCCATTAGTAGCTGTGTATTCGTGGGCAGGTCACTCACAATTTTCTGTATAAAACAGCTCCACAAACATGTATCGAATACCAACTGTGGAAGGCATTATTCCAGGTGTTCAAGTGACAAAGTTAAATAAGACATGATCCTTCTCTTTCTCTTATTTATACAAAGAAATTGAAGCCATTGGACTATGTAATCTCCGAGGCTCTTTTCAATCCAGAAACTCTTTGTTTCAACCAGGCCTTATGTTTCACATATTTTAATTATACTACATTCAAAATTTAGCATTTTGGGGTTGCAGCAGTTTGGATGGGTTTCCCTATTATTCCCAATGATCTGTCATATCCGAAATGTAATGGGTAAGGCAGCAGTTATCCCTTTCCCAAATTTGGTCTCCTAGAGACAACTTTCCTGCCCTGCACTGTTTCAGCGGAGATAGAGTGAATGGTTTATCTGAGTTCCAAATCTGAAAGGCTATCTTCTATCTTAAGAAGGGCACTGCCCTGGTAGTATGGATTACTACCTTCTTGAAACCTATGGGCCTTCACTAGGCAAGGATTACTTGCTAAGACATGCAAGGTAGAAGAATAGCTTAACATGGTGAAATGTCCCTTAACTTAGGTATTTCAATGTGCAAAGATGTATACTATGCCAGTCTTCACACACCAAAAAAGAGAGCATTTTTCCTATGCTTTGGACTATGAAAGGACAAAGAGGAAAGACAAAACTAGGCAGGTTCTACATCGCTAAGGGAGGAAATGAACTTGATTCTAATACTTGATGGAAAGTCAAACAGTACTTGTGAAAGGAAAGAAGACACAAGGTTAGCCACTGGCAACGTTCACCCCACCTCTCTTGACTGAGTAGGCTTTCTCCCAGGGAAGGCCCCAAAGAACATCGTAAACATCTCAAGAGTTGATAATCACAGTAAATGAAGTATGAGAATAGCCTAATAACACCACAGATGTAAAGATGGAGGTAGAATGATGTTTGCTCATCTTTCAAATGGATAATGATATTTACTTCATAGGATGTCTGTGAGCATGAGTTCATATATGAAAATATGCCTGGTATACAATCAGCACTATACTTTTTTTTTTGTATGGAACAACAACAACAAAGGAAAAAGAATCCTGCAGGTTGAAGACTAAATCAGACCTTTTTTTAAAATGGTTTTCTTCTCAGAAGTGATTTCAAATGTATTAGTCACACACTTGCATGAGGATACATATGTATAGGCTTTATAGTATGGTTGAGTTGATGGGAGTATAATATGGGCACATGTGTGTATACATGGGCCGGGAGGGGCTAATGTTTATATACATTTATAGGAGGGCAGAGTATGTATACTTGGTACAAAGTCATCTTTTCCTTGGACACAATTGAACATTGCATGGTTCCATTTAATATTCCTGCTTCAGTAAACACTTCTTCTCTCTCTCTTTCTCTTTTTTTTTTTTTTTTTTTTTTTGCTGGTACATCCACCTGCCACCTATTCCACCTTCTTGATTCCTCTTTCTAGACCCTTCCAAGTGTACTAACCTCCTTAGTGTTGCGTATAACCCTAAAGCATTTGCTATAAAAGAGATTGCCTGCTCTATTCACTAGGTACTAAATTTTTAAATCTCCTAAAAGTGGCTGGCTTCCTAGTTGATTCTTCTCCACTAGCACAATGTCCCGAAGATACTTCTTTCTACTGGGCTGGCAGACATATAGCAAATAGGGGCTTTTAAAAACCTTCTCTGGCCTTTGAATCAGGTTTTCCACCAGACTTAAAAATACTTCCTCTGTTTGTCAGAATGTCAAATGGGAATCAAGATATAAATCTAATAAACATTTCCATTGTCTTAAAATTTATACATGAAAATGTTGAAATGAAAATCAAGGCAGGCATGATAATTACATAAGAGTTACCTTCCTTACCCTTCCTTACCATAACCCTCTCCATCTATACAAAGATAGGGCAAAGTTCCACCATCCAGGGAAGTATCCTCATTGTCCCTCAGATTATTTTTAGGAGACTAAAAATATGGATCCCATGTTTTTTGAGTTTGGACATTACTGCATAAATCTTCATGTTTCCTTTATAAATAATGCAGCTGCATTGTAACAGATGGCATCGATGGGTTTGTTTTTAACATCTAAGTAAACCCTTCAAGATTCAGGACACCATGATGAATTCTTGGGTTTCTTACAACACCCTCAGGTCACACCATTTAGGATTAGATGTGCTTAGTGGAATAATGGTCTTAAGATTCAGAGATAGAACCCCAAAGGTAAGTTTGAGGAATTTAAAGGGATTGTTTTAAAATGAAGACTTATCATTCAAAGAAAAATATATCCCTGTGTATAAAAGATCAAGATAAGTTTATACTAGAAACTTTTAGGAATAGCAAGTTTATATTTACATTTATAAAATTATATGTGACGCATACTTTATATATAAATATTTATATGTTTAAATATTAAATGATTAAAATTAAATTATACAAACTAAATAATATGGAAACACATATACTTATTATTATATAAATACATTTTAATTTATATAAATATATTACAACATTTACATAAATAAGTATATCTTTTAGAAATATACTTATTTCTATAAATACATGAAGTATGTCAACCAAGTGTCAATACACTCCACTCAATGATTCTTCTGTATTAAGGTCAGAATTGGCAGATACATGAATAATCTCCTTCTGTATATTTCTTCCTTTCTTCCTCTTCCTTTCTTCTTCCATTAAATATTTACTGAGCACTTACTATGTTCCTGGCACTGTGCTAGCTGCTATGTATGGGGAAAACATCAAAGAGTAATTTATAATCTCTGCACTCAAAGAGTTCATAGTCTACTGTCCATTCACCTCTTCACCATATTTATAACTGATTCTTGGACAAGTTTATTACAGCAGTAAGCACTGGTTGGTTAAGAGGGGACAGAGAAACAACTCAACCCAAATCAAAAACACAACTGAAAAAGCACAAAATATTGTAATATTATTTTCTCTATATAATGTCAATCTGTCATTCATAGTTCAAGGAGCAATTTCAGCTCAATACAGTCAAGATTGTTCCCCTTCTCAGTTTTTGGAAAATAGAATGGGCTAACTTGTATAGCTGTGATTCCCTATCACTTTGAATAATCAAATATACGTTTCTGTCTGCTTGCTTAGATCTTAAACAATGTGGAGATTGGACTATGTGATGTCTAATGTCCCTTCAGACTCTATATAATGACTCAATTTAAATAAAATAACCCAGAACCATTCTATTCTTCTTCCCCTCCTCCAGTTCAGGCAGTGCCTATTGTTTTGGGTCAGGGCCCAGACAACAAAGAGCAGCAACAACACTTTCTATCAAGAAGTTTCAGTGCCATTAGGGTATTTCTCCTCCAATATGTTTCATCCCAAAGCTTAAAGTATTATCAAAATCTGTCTGTGATTTTCTTTTCTTTCTTTGTTTTTTTTTTTTTTTTTTTTGGTTTTTTTTTTTTTTTTTTTTTTTTGTGGGGGGTTCAGGTAGTTGTTTATATACCCTGAATGTGTTATCTGCCAAGGATTCTGGGGATGTGAAATGGAATTAAACTATGATGAAAACAACAAACAGTTGCAACAAAATCACTGTAAAATTTATTATTTTAGACCCTGATGCAGACCAGTTAGGGAAAATAAACTCATTGATATAACATTACTGCCACTGCATTTGCTTCACTCGAAATTCAGAAAAAAAAATTTCAGTGGAATCAAAACTACATTTTTCTGTTGATGTAAGCATATACTTATGTACTTTTATTTGGTGTGGTTTGTTGTTATTGTTTGTTTTTGGCAGCCTCTTCTTAATATAACAGCCAGGCAAGGGAATGCCTTTCCTGCATACATTATGCCATTGTTTCCAGTAGGATAATAAAAAGGAAAAAGAAATAAAAGATTCTATATTCACTAACAACACAAATATAAGCTTTCATGTGCAGACATTACAAGACTGTCATAGAGAGAGAAAAAAAAAAGAGTTAAAGTCTGTTCTGAAACAGACCCTTAACATCTAGTTTTAAAATTGGGATATTGTTTCCAAGCTTTAATCTTCATTATAACACTATCTGCTTTATACGCTTCTCCCTTTGTGATTTCATCCAATTACCATCTCACCCATTACTCCCAGCAACTAACCGTGTCATTTTTACCTCTATATTTGTCTTTTCTGCAAATCGTTTCCACCTGACTTCAATACGTCATTAATGTTGCCCATCGCCCCGTCTCAGTAGCGTATGAAACATAGATTCAAATGTGTGGTTTCTCCTCTCCTCTCAGTCTCACTTACTGCTATTACTTAGGAGCAAAATCATTTTCCTACCCTTCAAGTTGTAAACATTTGATCTGACCCTTGCCCTTCATTGTGGCTGTACACAAATACCCAATCATCACGGAGCGTAATCTTTCTTCTCTTGCCCATGGTTTTCACTCTGTTTTGGAGATTTATCACCTTTAGTCTTAAGTATGGTAATAATTACCTAAATGATCTCTGTCTAGTCTCTTCCTTTCCAATCTACTTCACGAAACACTGCCGGACAAAATATCTGAAAATAATATTTGCACACATCATATTGTCTCAAAAGGACAATGTCTGAAATCTGTAGCCCAGAACTCAGGTTCCCACATAGTCAGGCCTTTTGAATGATTCTTCCACATTAATCAAAGAAACATATTGGTTACTCTCCCTTACCCCATTATGAGACTGAAATAGGAGAAACACATACGGGAGAAAGTAATAAACATAATAAAATGAAGAATACAGGACTGATGAATCACTGACCTCTACTTCTGAAACCAATGATACATTATTTGTTAATTGAGTTTAAATAAAAATAAATAAATAAAAATTTTTGAAAAGAGAAGTAAATGAAAAATACAGGATTTTCAGGCTGTGTTTGTGCCTCTGTGCCTTTCCTTATATCATTCTTTCCACCTGCAAAGACATCATTGATCCTTCCCTTGCCCAACTGAGGTCAACTCATCTCTAGTAAGTGCTCATCACTCTATTTGACCTTCTCTAGCTCTATTGTCTGGGGACGGACTTGAATGTAGCATCCTATGCCTTGTATCAAAATAATCTCTCTCTGGGTATCATTTCACTCCCTACCGGATTGTCAGCTAACTAAGATCAGGACAAGGCCTGGTACTTCTTTTGCAGCCCTTGCGAACACTAGTCAAATACACAATACATGCTGGTGTTTGATTATTGAGTACCTACTAAAATTCTGCCTTTGTCTGGTTTAGGGTAAAAATACTTGTTTGGATTCCATTCTTTATTTTACTGATGCCAATTTATGTGTCTGTGTGTAGACCTAGCCCAAATTTCCCTGCTACTCCTATAAATTATAACATGCAGGGCCTTATACCTAGAATCTCTCTGCAGATTGAGTTTCAAACTGTGACTGTTTCCTTTAAGCACATCAGTCAAAATCCTGGTTCAGAGTTATTTAAAGTGGTTTGTATTTTATGGTCCTATGAAGGCTTCACATTGCAACTGCTGAGCTTTAAAAACATAGAAACTAGTAAGAGGGTACAAGGAACTGCCATCTGTCCCTATAAACAATTATCGGCCGGCCATCTGCCCATATACTGGGTAATGATTTTAATGCTGGTAATATCTGACTGAAATACTTTCTCTCCAAGGAACCAAAGAAAGGGAACCCATTAAAAAGTGCTGATCCTTCTAGTTGCTTTTTGTGAATATTTTCTCGCATACAATCTCTCATTTAATTTGTATCTCTATGCTTTTCACTATGTATTGAAAAGTTATTCCTCATGACCTATCTGCAAACACCTGTAATCTTTCGATCACCAAATTGCCAGAAGGAGTTAGTACAACAATCAAATATCATTTAGACCCATTCAAAATGGACCAAAGTGTCCAGCTCATTATAAAAGCAAACTAATAGTCAATGGATTAATGATTAACCTCAGGCTCAAGCCAAGCAGAATACAGAAACTCACAGCCAAATGAAAACCGGGCCTTCTGGCTTTCAAAATCAACTCCACAAAGTTCACATCCAATGTAATCTCTCTAGTGGGTTCATTGCTTTATTTTTCTGTGATCAAAACTGAGATAAATTGGCATTAGAGTAATAAGTGAATTATCCTTTGGATTTAAGCAGAATCCACCTAGTCATTTAAAGCAGGGCAAAGCCACCTGACAATGCATGGACTTCTACAGATGTGACTTAATACATGAAATGAAGGCGATGCTTGTGGTGTTAAACTTGAGTCATGGTTCATTCTGCCCAGATTACTTTTTTTGCACACAGTTGTTCTAAAAGATATCATGTGGTAGTTCATAGCCTTTATCGATAAGTCTCAAGGTTAGGAGTATTACCAAAATGGGCAAGGTGGGTTTTCAGCCACTGCCATTTCTTGAGAGACATGCATTCACTGAATTTCAACCCATACTGTCTTATACTTAAAAATTTGTCGTGAAATTACCCGTTATTCAACCATCGACTCAATTTTTTATACATTTCAATGCCTCTGCTGTATTAGAAACTTCAAGTGAGATTGAGATCTTGCCAGCATGTTTCACTTTGAAACCAGTTCCCACAATTTATACTTAAAGAATTCAATTATGTTTTTCAAATGTTCCCCATCTTTAGTTGTCTGTATTCTTTGTCTTCTTTTCTTTAAACAGCATGGCTTCTTAGAAATCTGGCTTAAGTAATAGCAATTAATGCCTACAATATTGGCTAGCCCATGGAAACTACCTTGGAAATTTTCAGATAGCTGAGAGAAGGTAGGGGAAAAGTAATTTTCAGACCCTCTGCATAGTATGAGCTTTGGTTGCTCTAGGACTTGAGAACATAAATTGCAAGTTATGGATCTGGGTCTATGAATAAGCATTGCCTGCATAGAAATTTCAGGAGCCACGGTTTTAATGGTTATGAAAACCCTAAGGAGGGGCGCCTGGTGGGTTAAGCCACTGCCTTCGGCTCAGGTCATGATCCCGGGGTCCTGGGATCGAGCCCCACATCGGGCTCTTTCCTCAGCG
Source organism: Mustela lutreola (assembly GCF_030435805.1). Taxonomy (NCBI): domain Eukaryota; kingdom Metazoa; phylum Chordata; class Mammalia; order Carnivora; family Mustelidae; genus Mustela; species Mustela lutreola. Next base: position 104,841,580 of record NC_081308.1, on the reverse strand, counting down.
GGGAGCCTGCTTCCTCCTCTCTCTCTGCCTGCCTCTCTGCCTACTTGTGGTCTCTCTGTCAAATAAATTTAAAAAAATAAAATCTTAAAAAAAAAAAGAAAACCCTAAGGAAAATGCATGCTCATCCATAAAATAGCCAGCTTCTTTGGCTTGGCACATGATGCGACACAGTGTGTAAAATAAAACTGCAGTTTGGAGATAATAACTATTAACAAAGTAAAGTTTTATTAGTAATTTTAATAAATTTAAAATTTAAAAAAAGATCAGTGGCGAGTCTTCTTACAGAAAAAAATGAAAATGAGAAACATTTTTATTGTTGTTGCTTTAATATTCATATAAGAATTTCTTTTTTCCCCTGCACCTGGCAATTTAAAGCAGATGGGTAGTACCACTTATATTGTAGCAATCATAACAACATTGTTTAAGAATCAGAGGAAAGCAGGAGTGCCCGAGTGACTCAGTTGGTTGACTATGAGACTCTTGATTTGGGTTCGGGTCCTGATCTCAGTGCCCTGGGATACAGTCCCACATTGGGCTTTGCACTCTGTGGGGAGCCTGCTTGAGGATTTTCTCTCCCTCTGCCCTTCCCCAAGCTTGCACTCTCTCTTTCTCTAAAATAAATAAATAAATCTTTTTAAAAAAACAACTTTAAAAAAATAATAAGAGGAAAGCATAAAATCTCCATGTCATTCAGACTTTCATTCAAGATTTTGCTTCCTACTTTCTTCTACATCTTCTGGGAATAACAGAAAATTATTTGTGATGATCTTGACACTTGACAGACATTAATAAGGCAGAAATTACTGTCACTCCCCCACTATGTATATGAAAAGATAATTAGTGAATCTGCTAAAAGGAAAAAAAATGGGGAAAGAAAAAAGAAAATCTATCTGTGCAATTACTTTATTCACCAATGTCAATTGATGACTCATTCTGCAGCCTGCCAAGGAAGTTTGCTGAAGAAACGACTCCTTCTGGGCTCAGTTACTGCAGTGCGGTTTTGCTTGCTGGTGTTAGATTCCTGCAGCTGCTGCTCTTTCATGCAGAGGAGCTGCTTCTATAAAAGCTCAGATGCTACTGCAGTAGCAATATGCACTGGATACTCGGGAAGTCCTTGACAAAACAGTGAAGAAAGTGATGGAACTGCCTGAGAGTCAGGAAGGCCCATATTCTCATACCAGATCTTTTGCAAATGAGATGTGTGAGCCTTGTCAAGCCATTTGCCCCTTCTAAGTATCACCCCCACACCATCTGTCAACTACAAGATTTGGATTCAACTACACCATGCCTACTGTTTCTCTTACTTTATGATTCTAGGATTATCTTCTCTTTTCCTCTGGCTTGAATCCTTTCAATCTTCATCCCTTTTTGACTCACTTTTTCCTTATCTTCTGAGGGAACAAAATGCAAGAGGCCTCTATAATGAATCCTCTAGTTGCAAAAAATTAAGACAAAGGGAGAAGTACAGTGTCATATACGGTGTGTGTGGAAGAATATATGTATTTTTAGAGGTCAGATATATAAGAAGATTTTTACTATTTCTATGTAAGGCTGTTCTGAAGAGAGCTTGTGTTAACATTCTCGAGAAAAGGGAAATTTCATTTCCTCCTCTCACAGCTTGTATGTTCAGCATTACAAATCAGTATTGAGTGGCCACGCCACTGTTAAATAAGTAGTTTATTATTTTCTATAAGAGATTTGGTAGTGGTGAGAACAAGAAAAAAAAGAACATAAGAATAAACAGTGATACAGCACTTTTTGTCTTTTTTCTGTATTTGTTTCCAACTGCTCAAGCACAAATCATGCTCTTGACCTCATGCCAAATCCACTGCTCACATTCAACAGTTTTAATATTACACTGACTTTGTAAAAACAAAATCAAGACTGTTTTTAATCCCATTAATAAATTGATCAATCTAGCAAAAAAGAACAGTAAAAAGAAAAAAAAATTGCCCACTGGAATTGACAGACATCACTAAGGTTGAGTCACAGAAACCATTCCATTTCATCCTTCATCAATTTGATATACCAGCATTTACATTCCTTAAAATGGAGGATCCTTTTTAAGATATTTACAGCAGTCTATTTTTTTAAATTTCTTTTCAGCATAACAGAATTCATTGTTTTTGCACCACACCCAGTACTCCATGCAATCTGTGCCCTCTCCAATACCCACCACCTGGTTCCCCCAACCTCCCCCCGCCCCCTTCCAGCCCCTTCAAAACCCTCAGGTTGTTTTTCAGAGTCCATAGTCTCTCATGGTTCACCTCCCCTTCCAATTTCCCCCAACTCCCTTTTCTTCTCTAACTCCCCATGTCCTCCATGCTATTTGTTATGCTCCACAAATAAGTGAAACCATATGATAATTGACTCTCTCTGCTTGACTTTTTTCACTTAGCATAATCTCTTCCAGTCCCGTCCATGTTGCTACAAAAGTTGGGTATTCATCCTTTCTGATGGAGGCATAATACTCCATAATGTATATGGACCACATCTTCCTTATCCATTTGTCCATTGAAGGGCATATTTCTTTTTTACCTTTGGCTTAGGTATTCTGCTTAGTAACTGATGAACTTGTGACTTAAAAGTTTCTCAGACATAAACACACAAATATAAATGCTATGCTGGCCCCAGGTATCTCTTCAAAAACAGAACCAATGGTTTCATAAAACATCCAAGTAGCTAACATAATATGCAATCTCATGTACTACTAGTTATCTTATTTTTTAACCTACCCCACAAACATTTACTCCTTATTCCCTGTATTTTCCCATATCCCATTTTCCCATTTTCCAATTTCGCTCAGCTATTAACCGGTCAAATGCTTCAGGGCTCCGCTCTCTCCAGTCTCAGGGAATAAGTCGGGATGAGTCTAAGCCAATCAAGTAATCTCATTTTTTCTTCCCAGAGAAAAATGAGTAGATGTTCCAGGGTAGATTTACTTGCTCACAGAAAAAGGATTTACAGAATAGAATATGTGGGAATGTGATGGCTGGGTCACAAAATGTTGCAACCATTTTGCAAACATGAGTAGTCAAATTGCTAAGGTTATAAGAAGAGAAGGAATGAACTTGGATCCTTAATGACATTAAGGAGTCTCTTAACCAATACTTGGTGTCTCATGGTTTTTGCATGTTTTTTTTATTTAGATTTTTATTTATTTATTTGGCAGATCACAAGTAGTCAGAGAGGCAGGCAGAGAGAGAGAAGAGGAAGCAGGCTCCCCATAGAGCAGAGAGCCCGATGAGATGCGGGGCTCCATCCCAGGACCCTGAGACCATGACCTGAGCCAAAGGCAGAGGCTTTAACCCACTGAGCCCACCCAGGCACCCCGGTTTTTGCATGTTTTAAGTGAGACAGTAAAATATCTGTACTATTTTAGCTACTTATTTTTTATAATCGCAGAAATAAGTGTTCTGATAAACATAGTTAATTAAGTAAAAGAAAAAATATATCAAAGAAACAAATTGAATATATTGTAGAGTCCTTATTCAAAAGGATGTTTCTACTTTGAAGTTTGGGAATGCTGCTTCCTTTCCTTTATAGAATGTAAAGGACATGAAAGTGTTCTAACTTGCTTCTTTACAGTGAAGAAGAGAGACAGCTGCATTATATTATATTTGATATTATATTATATTATTATATTTGATGCTGAACTACCTGTTAATTTTTAACCAAATTTTAATTAACTGCTTGAATGTTTTGTCTATACCATCCCACATTTTCAGCATTACTGAATCTCATATGCAATTTACTCAAATGACCAGCTATTTTGGAGTTTTGTATCTTCTATCATAGAGACACAGCTCTACAGTACTTTGTACCATCTTATATTGAATTCCCAGAATAAAACAGTAACATATTATTGTCACCAGATGAGAAGAACATCATGAGTTACGAACAGAGTGCCAGGTTCCACAAATGACAGCTCAACCAATCTACCTAATTATTGTCATGGGGGTTAGGTGTCAGTGTCCCTCTCAACCAAGGGCCACAGATCATTCCATATTCCCCACTAGGAGGCCTCCTCAGACATGTAACCTAAACTGTCAACTGAATTAAACATATCCTGGCTCAGAACTCCAGAATCTCCCTTTGATTCTCTCTTAGCCACCTCTTCCTTTGACACCTCTCCAATCTAGTCAGTCCTCGAGCTCATATTTGTATAGACTATTTGCTGAACACTGTGCTGGACGCTGGTCGTTTGGTAATGAGCAAGAAAGACAAATCTCTCCCTTCGCCCAATGTATGTGGGCGACACATACAGTTGTTCCCCTTCACTTACAGAAACAAAACCTGGAGAAAGTTTTTGACAGACATCTACAGGGTAGAGTTAGGGCTTTTTAGAAGATGAATTTACCAACAGACCTCTTGGGATCAGCTCTGAGATTTGCCAAAATTTCACCCAATTCTACATGTCTACCTCTGTTTTCCCAACACTATCTTTGGCAAGCCATAGCATTTGCAGGCTGGACTATTTGTTATTTTAAGGGTTGACCACAAGCATTTATAGTATCTTAAATCGTAACTCAAATTGCCTTTAGCCATAGAAATAAATCACACTGGCAGTTAGGTATTATTGAAATACTGCTATAAGTAGACATTTCAAGTATACTGTTGGATAAATCTTAAAAGCCTAAGCACCAGGCACTGAGAACATTAAAACTCAGAGCTCATTTTGCCATCAACACAAACCACTCTGTTGCAAATGAATTTTGGAGCCTAAGTCATTTGTAAGATAGGTATTAAATGCTTGCTTATGCAAAATGTCACCATTCTGATTTTTGGAAAGGAAATTAAATATCACTATTTCTAATCTGACGACATTTTTCCAAAAGCACATTACCGCTAACCTTGGGAGAATGCTCGATGATGTTCTGGTACAGTATACTGTGAGCTTGTTTTATTATGCTTTGCCTCCTCCTTTCAAAGTTTGAAATCTCCTCAAATTCACTTAACTAAAATGTCCTATTAATTGCACTCTGGGTAATTAAAATTTTGTTATCGTTTCAAGATCAAGATTAAACTAATTTGTCAAAAGGATGACCAAGCTGGGGCGCCTGGGTGGCTCAGTGGGTTAAGGCCTCTGCCTTCGGCTCAGGTCATGATCTCAGTGTTCCAGGATCGGGCTCTCTGCTCCGCGGGGAGCCTGCTTCCTCTCCTCTCTCTGCCTGCCTCTCTGCCTACTTGTGATCTCTGCCTGTCAAATAACTAAATAAAATCTTTAAAAAAAAAAAAAAAAAGGAAGACCAAGCTAATATCAATGAACATTACAGGCATTTCCCACCCAGATGTTTTGATAAAATGTTTCTATGCTGATTTCTTTCTTACACTGTCTTTGTTTAGTACACCTTAATTCCCGAACAGAAAATAATTGAGGGTATTTGAGGAAAGAGGAAGTACTCACCCTTGGGTAACAATAGGGGGAAATGGTTTGTGCTACATGGAGAGCAATGGGGTCCCTTTTTAAAAAAATGGGTCTAAAACCTCTTTCTGACCTTAGTAAAGTTCACAGACATGGAAAACTCCAAGGATATCAAACACAGCTGTATTTGAACATTTAAACATGAAAGTTATTAAATGGAAATGTGAGTCTTCCTAGTCATCTCTATTTGCTAATCCCTCAGAAAGACATAAAATCCCCAACCTGGTTTTGCTTGATAAAGGCAGCAGATTCATTCATACTGAGTAGTAGTCCCATCTGGAAACTACCTTTGCCTCCACTCCCAAACCTTCTGCTAGCATCCTGCAGAAGTTTTTAGCTCTCATGCACTTGGGAGTTTGTCCTGACGTTCCTACCCCTCTCCCAAGAAAGACTCAAATAAGCATCAGGAAACACTTATGTAAATTGCAACTCATCAGATTCCATCTTGAAACAGAATTCTTATGATTCCAAATCCATTCTCCTGCCCACCTTCTAACATATGTCTTTAAATTCACTTATCTGAGAGCACCATGAACAAGCCTGCTGTTTCACAGATAAACTTGTGTAAGAGGATTAAGAAATCTCCCTATTTTGTCTCAGAGTAGTTAAAAGTCATAGGGAAGATTCACCTTAAATTTTCAAATAAATTCCTTCTTTTTGCCTTTTATCAATTCATTTCAAGAACGGTCAAATAATATTTATTTTATTCATGCCATTTTATTTTAACCCTTTTCATACTTACAATTTCCATAATCTGGAGTTCAGAAGAAAGACGCTTTAGTAAATTATGTCTCATTCATTAAGGGGGAGCTTAATTATAAATTTCCAATTTCTTTCTGAACCAAGAACCTTCTAGTGAACTCAGAGATGGATTGTTGGCTATACTGATGTGACACCACACTTCAATTGGCCAAAAATAGAAAAAAAAAATTAGTACATTTACTGATTCCTTCATAGATACAATGCCAAGTAGTCTGTTGATAGAAAATGAGTGACATAAATCTCTGTGCTTTAGAAAACAGATTCTTTTTAAAAACCTTTACTTCATTGTGCTAAGAAAACTTAAAGTGAGGTCTACTCTCAACAGATTTTTAATTATGCAATATAGCATTATTATCTAACTTTTTTTAAAGATTTTATTTATTTATTTGACAAAAAGAGAGCACAAGCAGGGGTGGGAGCAGCCAAAGGGAGAAGCAGGTTTTCCATTGAGCAAGGAGCCCGATGTGGGGCTTGACCCCAAGACCGTGGGATCATGACCTGAGCCGAAGGCAGACACTTAACTAAATGAGCCACCCAGGCGCTCCTAACTGAGATTCTTAATTTGTGAAACTTCCTATATGGAACGAGGGGAACATGAATGCATTGTCCACATTGTCACAAGAATGCTGTGGTTACGTGAATCTAGGCAGAGAAATTTGGATAGGTCTAGTGGTAGTGGTGAGGAGACATCTAAATGATGGAATTTTTTAAAAAAGATTTTATTTATGTATTTGACAGAGAGAGAGAGAGGGAGAGCACAAGTGGGGTGGGGGGTGGTAGGCAGAGGGAGAAGGAGAAGCAGACTCCTCACTCAGCAGGGATCCTGATGTGGGGCTGGATTCCAGGACCCTGGGATCATGATCTGAACCAAAGACAGATGCTCAATGACTGAGCCACCCAGAAGCCCCTAAATGATGGAAATTCTTGAGGTATATTCTAAATTCTAACTGGAGTCAAAGTGATATTAATTATGGATCTGCTACTTATAGAAAAAAAGTCTGTCTCATTAATGTATTAAGAAAATTATTTATTAGTAAATTCTATATTCATAATGAAAAGTGTTTGTAGAAGAACATCATACTAATCTAGCCAATAACAGTGTCATTGTTTGTTCACTGTAATTTTAATTCACCAATTAAATGTAAATCAACAATGCAGTAAGTTCCTGGGGGCGCCTGGGTGGCACTCTCAGTTACGTGTCTGACTCTTGGCTTTGGCTCAGGTCCTGATTTCAGAGTTAAGAGACTGAGCCCTTCACTGGGCTCTGTGCTCAGCAGAGTCTGCTTGAGATTCTCTTTATCCCTCTCCTTCTGCCTCTCCCCACTGTGCTCACACATGCTCTCTCTCAAATAAATAAACCTTTAAAAAAATAATGTAGTAAGTTCCTATATGTACAGATATGTACTGAGTACTGAGGGTGAATGAAATAAAACTCATATAGATGACAGGGCACAGTTTTTGCCCTCCACAGGCTCAGAGTCTATTAGAAGAGACAGTTATCTCACTGTTATGGAAAAAGAGGAATGAAAGCAATATTATTTAAAAAAATAAGAAATGATATAAGATTAACTTCTCTGTTGAGGTATTTACATACATCTTATTCACCCCATAAAGAACTAGAGTCAGTTTACACCCTTTCCAGACAGAAGATGGGTATTATACTTATTTGGAATTTCCAACAGTGCCTTTCACATAGTTGGTTGTTAGTAAATATCCAGAGTTGTAAACTGCACTCTAATTGTGTGCTCTTAGGAGAAGCTCACAGAAGGGTGTTTTCCTCTTTACAGTGATGCTACTATTTGTGGTGTAGTTTAATCTTCTCAATTTGTTTATTTGAGTAGGCAGAAAAATAAACAAGTAAACACAATGCCTTTTTAAATTTTGTTTAAGAAATAAGTAGGAAGAAAATCAATAGAAATAAATAATAAAGTTAACTGCCACCTTCCAATTTTGAGCTTGTCAGCTTTTCCTATCTTGAGTTCAGTTTTTCTACTTGGAACAATCCAGTTTCAGCGTCCTGTGATACCTCCCTTGAGTGCAGGTTCATTTCTAGCTAACTTCCTCATTTCTCTGGTTCTCAGCAAATTTTCTGAAAACTGGGCAACTACTCATTTTTTTTTAAATACTAGCTAATATTTTTCACCGCCCAGTCTTTTACCAAGGCACAGAATCTACTCCTCCCAATATTGACCTTAACTTAGTTAAATCCAATGGCTACTTCCCAGTCCTCATCTTCTCACCTCTCCGCAGCATTAAAGACTTGATTACTATCTCATTCTCAAAATTCTGTCTTCATTTGCTCTTCATGGCACCAGTCTTCTGGCTTTCTTCCTAGTTCTCTGGCTTCTCCAAATATTTCCTTGCCCTGCCTCTTCTAATTGAGTGCACCACAATTTTTCCTGGAATGTCCTCTCACCATGACTATACTTTTCTATTATGTGATTTTAATAAATGCAATGGCTCTAAATCCCACTATCTTTAAAGGAATCTTTCATATCTTCATTCCCGAATACCATACTTTTACATAAAAATTCAGGCTTGACATCTCTGGTCCAGTGCCCACCTACGTTACTTCAAGTTAAAAACTAAAGTTTAATTCAGAATAATTTTCTCTATCCTACATTATATTTCTCCTCATTGTTCACTTCCACAGTGTTGAAGGCTAAATTACTATAATGTTCTTCTATAAACACCAAAAATTTTAAAAATGTTATTTACCATAAAACAATTTTCTGAGCATATTGCCAAGAAACTCAGACTATAGAATTTCCTTTTTTTTTTAATAGTTTCTAATTCCCTGTTGACAACTATTCCTCTCCGTCCATTTTAAGAGTATTCACCTTTTTCTCATGAAACATGGTTAAAACAGCTGCTTTGAAGGCTTTATTTTAAATTCCATCATCCAGGTCATTTTAAGGTTAACATCTGTTGATTTTCTTTTTCCCTTGAAAACTGGCCACATTTTCCTGACTTTATATGAAAAGTACTTTGAGATTGTATCTTGGATTTTGAATATTATGTTGTAGGAGTCTGCGTCCTGTTAAAATTCTCTTCAGAACGCTGATCTTGGATTTTGGTTTAGCAGGCAATTAGCCTGGTTATTTGTAGACTGTAAGTTCTTTCTCATTTTATGCAGAGAATAGTTCCAGTGTCTGTTTGGTTTTCAAAGTCTTCACTATACTCTTCAGATCAGAACATATCAGCAGTTTGTCTCGAACTTGAGTGACGTTGTGTATTCCAGTTCCATCTGTAAAGCCTTTGTTTTCTTTGGGTCTGTTCCATGTATGTATGGGTTCTGAATGAGTCTGGGGCTTAACTGATTCATACAAAGAATTTGGAGATCCTTCTTTCATTCTATCTTCCAACAGAATACCACCACTCACCTCTTTGGATCACAGGGGTTCTTTTCCCAAGTTCCTTTAGCTAACAAGATTTTTTTTTCCTCAGGACATTTGGCATCTATGTTGCTTCCTCTAATGTGCCTGAAGCTGTGCAGCTTCTTCTCTGAAATTTGCCTCATGGAAAGGTCAAGGTAGAAAAAAGAGGAAAAGAAAGAGAAAGACAGGACAGAGACAGAAAGAAAGACAAAGAGAGGAAGAGAGGAAGGAAGGAAGGATGGAAGGCAGGCAGGAAGGAAGGTATGGAGGGACGGAGGAAGGAGAGAAGGAAGAATTGTGATATTTCTCATACACTCTCTGACTTGCAGGGTCCCCTTTTCCTAGTCCTCTGGCTAAAAAGAGATCTCTCTTAAGGATTTTGCTTTATGAACTCAAAGTGCAATTCTGGAATTTGATTCACCCTTGACTTAAAGCCAGATGATAAAGAAGTGAAAATGTAAAAAAACAAAAGCAGTGAAAAAACAACCTTTCAGCCATTATTTACCTTTTAGCATCTTCAGGCAATTGCTTTTGGGATCCCATGCAGTAGTTTTAGTTGTAATTTAACTGGAGAAATAGACTAGAATGACTTACTCTACTTTAGCTAGCTCCAGTAGTCTCTGTTGTACTTATTATTTTGTCTCCTATTAAAATGGAATGTCTAGGTATATTCTCATATTCACTGCTGAAATCACACTGCCAAGAACACTACTCAACAAATAATGAGATCTCAGCATGTATTTGAGTGTATTAATTAGCTAATTAATGTATATTTTTCTTTTCTTCCATTGACTTTCGTCTAGAAATTGGCTAAGTATGGAAATAGGGTTTTAGAATCTTTCAAGATCTTGACTCACTAAATGATGTTGTTTCTCAGGACACTAAAATGTGGTCCTTTTATAGTGTTCAATTTAGGGGGATGGAGGTTAGACTTACAAGGTTACTTGAGAATTTGTTATGGAAGAGGTGCAAAAATAAAACTGAGCTGCTATCTTCTCTAGGCCTTAAATCAACCTGACCACACTTCAATTAGCATTACCATCTATTGCAAATCTTTATCAAAGTAACTCAAGATTCTTAGAGAATTTCAGAAAACCTAAAGAATGTTTAAAAAAAAAATCAGTTCTCAGAAGGTAGCATCTTAATGAAATACTACTTAACAACTTAAACTTTATGTAAGTTGCTGTTTCTCAGTTCTGAACTTTCTTCCTTTCAGGAGATAAGTTATTAAAATGGCCTGTAATTCAAAGAAAAGAACACTATGCCTATCTTTGCCCTTGTTATGCACTGAGGCAATTGAATTTACTTTCCATGGGCATACACTGATCATTAGGCTAGCAGAAGAGCAAGAACAAAATGAACTAAATTTAATGAGTAGCAGGGCATTTGAGAAATGCAGCACTTCTAATAGCAAGTATCATAGAGACAGTGTCAACAAATCTTTTCCTGTATCTCATGGATGAACATACCACCCAACCACTGTGAAAAATGCTTGAGAGTTCAGAGGCTGGTAGGATCTCAGTGCACCTACCAGAAAACACAGTACAGGGTCCTTCTACCTCTACCTCGTCAGCTGTCTCTTTCAGCATTTGTTTAATTGACATGAACGATTATGGCATAAGAGAACTATAAGATATAGAGCTGAAGTAGTGTTGCCCATAGTATAGTGACCATATAATTTATAGTCAAAATTAGAACATATTTAAGAAAGAAAGGAGGTGTTATTGATAATTATGATAGAAAACGAGGAATAAACTGGGATTTTCCTGGGCAAACCAGGATATGCAGTTTGTATGATAGAGAAGAAGATTCAAATTACCATCTATAATATCCAATTAGCTAAACTCACTTGAATTTACAACAAGTACATACTAAAACTCCTTAAAAATAAAAAATTCTATTGGATATATTGAAAACCACAATCTTAATGAGACTCAAAAAAAAAAAAGCAAAAACTAAAATCAGTTACTATTGTAGATAGGGATACTTTTGGAGGAGGAAGCAAGATGGAGGAAGAATAGGAGAGTGAAATATCATTAGGTCCCAGGAGTTCACCAAGATAGTTATCATACCATTCCAACCACCTACAAACTCAACAGGAGATAGAAGAGAGGAACAGGAATTCTAGGAACAGAAAATCAACCACTTTCTGGAAGGTAGGATGTGCAGAGAGGTGAATCCAAAGCATCGAGAAGACAGACCACAGGGGGAGGGTCAGCTCTCAGCAAGCGGTGGAGTAGTGGAGCACATAATAAAAACTTTTAGAAGTCTGGTCCACTGAGGGATGTCACTCCAGAGGCTAATGGGGGGGTGGAGCACTTGCAGGGACAGTGTAGTCTCAGGACCCATGGAGTCACAGAAAGACCAAGGATGTCTGAGTGTGGCAGAGCTGACAGGTATCAGAGCTGGGAAGCCAGTTACAGAGATGGAGACAAGGAGAGAGCTCTCTGCTCAGGGTTACCTTAAACCTTAATCTATGGCACAGTCAGGGCACTGCTCTTCAAGCAGGGAACCCATAAGTGGCAGATCCAGACAGACCCCATCCTTCCCCCTCCAGGAAGAACAGCAGGGGACATGAGGGAGGAGTCCACTGGGTTTAGAGACTATAAACAGGGCTGTGTGCCAGAGATAGAAACACTTGGCCACAGGATGGGAGAGTACGGAGCATAGATGGAGACCAGGAGATGGGAGGGATTGACTGCTTTTCTCTGAGGGTGCAATGAGGAGTGGGGCCCTGAGCTCTTGGGTACTCCAGGCTGGAGATAGGGAGGCTGCCATTTTCATTCGTGTCCTCCAAAGCTGTATGGAAAGCAGTCAGGGAACAAAAGCTACAGAGAGTGAACCTGAGCAGATTACTTAGCCTAGCCCCTGGCAAGGGTGGTGCAATTCTGCCTCAGGAAAAGACATTTGAGAATCACAGCAACAGGCCCCTCGCCCAGAATATCAGTGAGAACATTCAGCCAAGATCAAGTTCACCAATCAACAATAACAGTGGAACTCCAGAGCTGGGGAAAGCAACACATAGACTTTATGCCTTTTTTCCCATGATCATTTACTCTAGTAAAGTTATTTATTTTATTTTTTTATTATAATTTTTTAAACTTTTCCTCTTTCCTCTTTTAACATTTCTAAACTATTTTATCTTATCGATACATTTTTTAAATAATCTTGTTAAATTTTTATTGTTATATTTTATCCTCTCATTGTATTTATCCTTATTTTTTGAATACATATAGGGATTTTTCTTTAAAATTTTCTTTAAAATTTTAGGATACAATTTCTTCTAATAGATCAAAATACACACTAAATCTAGCACATGACTCTGACCTAGTCTCCAGCCTGATCACATTCTCTCCTCTTCTTTTTTTCTTTTTCCAACCAAATTATCTTATCAATTTCTTTTTTAGAATCTTTTAAAATTTTCATTTTACATTCATATTCCATCCCTTCATTGTGTTTACCTTTAATATTTTAAATATATATATATATATATATATATATATGTTTTTCTCTCCTAAAAATTTTTGGAGGTAGTTTCTTCTAAGAGATCAGAATCATTCCAGAATCAAGAGGGTGGATCTGCTCTATTCACCAGTCTAATATATATATAATATACATATATGCATGTATATTATATATATATTAGACTGGTGAATAGAGCAGAATAATATATATATTATATATAAACAATTATATATATTATATATAATTATATATTATATATATAATTATACAAAGAAAAGTATATAAATTTAATATATATATTTATATACTTTTATTTTTTATTTTTTTATCCCCCCCTTTTCTGCTTCCCCCAGTTTTGGGTCTCTTCTGATTTGGTTTTCATATATTTTTCTGGGATCTTGGTCACCCTTTTAGTATTTTACTCTCTCATACTTATATTCTTATCTGGACAAAATGACAAGGCAAGAAAAACTAACCACAAAAAAAAAAAAAAAAAAGAACCAGAGGCAGTACAGATGACAGCCAGGGACCTAATCAATACAGACGCTAGTAATATGACAGAACTAGAGTTCAGAATGAGGATTATCAAAGGTTCCCTGGGCTTGAAAAAGGCATAGAACATACTAGAGAATCCCTTTCTAGAGAAATAAAATCTCTTCCTGGATAAATAAAAGAACTAAAAGCTAACAAAGTAGAAAACAAAAAAAGCTATTAATGAGGTACAATAAAGAATGGAGGCTCTTACTGCTAGGATAAGTGAGGCAGAAGTGAGAATTAATGATATAGAAGACCACATGATAGAGAATAAAGAAGCTGAGCAAAAGAGAGAAAAACAAGTACTGGAATGCGAGGGGTGAATTCAAGAGATAAGTGATACCATAAAATGAAACAATATTAGAATAATTGGGACACCAGAAGAAGAAGAAAGAAAGAGAGGGGCAGAAGATATTTTTGAGCAAATTATAGTAGAGAATTTCCCTAATATGGCAAAGGGAACAAGCATCAAAATCCAGGTGGCACAGATAACTACCCTCAAAATCAATAAAAATAGGTCCACACCCTGTCATCTAATAGTACAACTTACAAGTCTCAGTGACAAAGAGGAAATCCTGAAAGCAGCTCATGTTAAGAGGTCTGTAACTTACAATGGTAGAAATATTAGATTGGCAGCAGATCTATCCACAGAGACCTGGCAGGCCAGAAAGGACTGGTATGATATGCTCAGAGCACTAAAAGAGAAAAATATGCAGCCAAGGATACTGTATCCACATAGACTGTCATTGCAAATAGGAGAGATTAAAAAAAAAAAAAAACTTCCAGGATGAAACAAAACAAAACAAAACAAAACAAAACAAAAACAAAAACAGACAAAACAAAACAAAACAAAACAAAAACCAAACAAAAACAAAAAGCAAAAAAATAAAAGAATTTGCAAACACCAATGCAGCCCTACAGAAAATACTGAAAGGGTCCTCTAAGCAAAGAGAGAGCCTTAAAAGTAAAATATGTCAAGCAGAGGAATAGCATGGAGGACATGGGGAGAAGAGAGGAGAAGGGAGTTGGGGGAAATTGGAAGGGGAGGTGAACCATGAGAGACTATGGACTCTGAAAAACAATCTGAGGGGTTTGAAGGGGTGGGGGGTGGGAGGTTGGGGTACCAGGTGGTGGGTATTAGAGAGGGCATGGATTGCATGGAGCACTGGGTGTGGTACAAAAACAATGAATACTGTTATGCTGAAAATAAATTTAAAAAAAAGTTTATAGATGAGAAAGGCGCAGAGACGATATAAAGTTAACAGTCACCTTATAGGCAATACAAAGGCACTAAGTGCATATCCTTCAATAGTTACCCTGAATGTAAATGGGCTATATGCCCCAATCATAAGACACAAGGTATCAGAACAGATTAAAAAATAAGACCCATCAATATGCTGTCTGCAAGAAACTCATTTTAGATCCAAAGACACCTCCAGATTTAAAGTGAGGGGATGGAAAACCATTTACCATGCTAATGGACATCAAGAGAAAGCTGGGTTGGCAATCCTTGTAACAGACCAATTAGATTTCAAACCAAAGACTATAATAAGAGATGAGGAAGGACACTATATCATACTTAATGGGTCTGTCCAACAAGAAGATCTAACAATTTTTAATATCTAACAATTTTTAATATCTATTCCCCAAACATGGGAGCAGCCAATTAAATGAACCAATTAATAACAAAATCAAAGAAACACATCAACAATAATATAATAATAGCAGGGGACTTTAACACGCCTCTCCCTGAAATGGACAGGTCATCTAAGCAAAAGATCAACAAGGAAATAAAGGCTTTAAATGACACACTGGATCAGATGGACATCACAGATATATTCAGTACATTCCATTCTTGTCTAGTGCACATGGAACATTCTCCAGAATAGATTACATCCTAGTCTCACCTGGTACCAAAAGATTGGGATCATTCCCCGCATATTTTCAGACCACAATTCTCTGAAACTAGAACTCAATCACAAGAGGATAGTTGGAAAGAAATCAAATACATGGATGCTAAGGAGCATCCTACTAAAGAATGAATGGGTCAACCAGGAAATTAAAGAAGAATTTAAAAAAATTTTGAGGAAACAAATGAAAATGAAAACACAATTGTTAAAAATCTTTGGGACACAGCAAAGGTGGTCCTGACAAGAAAGTATATATCAATGTAAGCCTTTCTCAATAAACAAGAAATGTCTCAAGTACACAGTATATTTCTACACCTAAAAGAGCTAGAGAAAGAACAGGAAAGAAAGCCTAAAAAACAGCAAGAGAAGAGAAATAATAAAGATCAGAGCATAAATCAATGAAACAGAAACCAAAAGAACAATAGAACACATTAATGAACAAGAAGCTGGTTCTTTGAAAGAATAAGATTGATAAAACCCTGGCCAGACATATCAAAAAGAAAAGAGAAAGGATCCAAATAAATAAAATCATGAATGAAAGAGGAGAGATCACAACCAACACCAAAGAAATACAAACATTTATAAGAACATATTATGAGCAACTGTACGCCAGCAAATTTGACAATCTGGAGGAAACGGATGCATTCCTAGAGACAGGCAAAGTACCAAAACTGAACCAGGAAGAAATAGAAAACCTGAACAGACCCATAACCAGTAAGGAGATTGAAGCAGTCATCAACCATTTCCCAACAAACAAGAGACCAGGGCCAGATGGTTTCCTAGGGGAATTCTACCAAACATTTAAGAAGAATTTAATAACTACCCTTTTTTTAAAAGACTTTATTTTTATTTATTTTACAGAGAGACAGAGATCAGAGTAGGCAGAGAGGTGTGGGGGGGGGTAGTCTCCCTGCTGAGCAGAGAGCCCGATGTGGGACTCGATACCTGGACCCTGAGATCATGACCTGAGCTGAAGAGAGGGGCACAACTGACTGAGACACCCAGGCACCAGAATTAATATCTATTCTCCTGAAAATGTTCCAAAAAATAGAAATGGAAGGAAAATTTTCAAACTCATTTTATGAGGTCAGCATTACCTTCATCCCAAAACCAGACAAAGACCCCATCAAAAAGG
Organism: Mustela lutreola; assembly: GCF_030435805.1. Lineage (NCBI taxonomy): Eukaryota > Metazoa > Chordata > Mammalia > Carnivora > Mustelidae > Mustela > Mustela lutreola. The sequence goes on along the minus strand of NC_081308.1, from coordinate 104,824,972 downwards.
AAGATTACAGACCAATATCCCTGATGAACACGGATGTGAAAATTCTCACGAAAATACTAGCCAATAGGATCCAACAGTACATTAAAAGGATTATTCACCATGAACAAGTGGGATTTATTCCTCGGCTACAAGTTTGGTTCAACATCTGCAAATCAATCAATGTGATACATTAATAAAAGAAAGAACAAGAACCATACAATACTCTGAATAGATGCTGAAAGCGTATTTGACAAAGTACAGCATCCTTTCTTGATCAAAGCTCTTCAAAGTGTAGGCATGGAGGGTACATATCTCAATATCATCAAAACCATCTATGAAAAACCCACAGTGAATATCATTCTCAATGGGGAAAAACTGAGAGCTATTCCCCTAAGGTCAGGAACACCACAGGGATGTCCCCTATCACCACTGCTATTCAACGTAGTATTAGGAGTCCTAGCCTCAGCAATCAGACAACAAAAAGAAATAAAAAGTACCCGAATCAGCAAAGAAAAGTCAAACTCTCACTCTTTGCAGATGATATGATACTTTATGTGGAAAACCCAAAAGGCCCCACTCCAAAACTGCTAGAACTCATACAGGAATTCAGTAAAGTGTCAGGATATAAAATCAATGCACAGAAATCAGTTGCATTTCTATACACAAACAGCAAGAAAGAAGAAAGAGAAATTAAGGAGGCGATCCCATTTACAATTGTACTTAAAACCCGTAAGATACCAAGGAATAAACCTAACCAAAGAGGCAAAGAATCTGTATTCAGAAAACTATACTCATGGAAGAATTTGAAGACACAAAGAAATGGAAGAACATTCCATGCTCATGGATTGGAAGAACAAATATTGTGAAAATGTCTATGCTACCTAAAGCAAACTACACATTTAATGCAATCTCTATCAAAATTCCATCCATTTTTTAAAAATGGAACAAATAATGCTAAAAGTTATATGGAACAAGAAAAGACCCTGAATAGCTAGAGGAATGTTGAAAAAGAAAGCCAAATACTACTGGGTATTTACCCTAAAGATACAAATGGAGTGATCCAAAGTGGCACATGCACCAGAATGTTTATAGCAGCAATGTCCACTATAGCCAAACTATGGAAAGAACCGAGATGCCCATTAACAGATGAAAGGATAAAGAAGATGTGGTATATATATATATATATATATATATATATATATATATATATATATATATATATATACACACACACACACAATGGAATACTGTGCAGCCATCAAAAGAAATGAAATATTGCCATATGCAACAATTTGGATGGAACTAGTGGGTATCATGCTGAGCGAAATAGGACAATCAGAGAAAGACTTTTATCACATGATCTCTCTGATATGAGGAATTTGAGAGGCAGGGTGGAGGGTGGTGGGGGTAGGGAAGGAAAAAGTGAAACAAGATGTGCTAGGGAGGGAGGCAAACCATAAGAGACTCTTAATCTCATGAAACAAACTGAGGGTTGCTGGGTGTTGGGGGGTAGTGATAAGGTGTCTGGGTTATGGACGTTGGGGAGGTTATGTGCTATGGTGTGCTGTGAAATATGTAAGCCTGATGATTTACAGACCTCTACCCTGGTGCAAATAATACATCAAATGCTAATTAAAATAATTTAAAAACAAACAAATAAATAAAAAGATTTACTCCTGAATTTAAACAGTGTAAACTTTCAGGTTAATCACATATAGTCCTCATTCATGACTAAAAATTCTTCCTCTCATTACATGTCTTATACATGCAGAAGAAATGTGAGATTTAGAAAAATAATAATGTTATAATCCTTAATGAATTAATTTCATTAAGCAATAATCATCAATGAATGAAACCATTAGATAAAAGATTTGAGGTGAATTCCATAACTGAGGTGCTCTATCTGAATGCACTGAATACTTGATATCCATTAAGTGTAGGAAAACAAGGCATTACTTGCCTCATGATGTGATGCAATATGATTTGCAAACCACTACCTATGAGTTATTCTTTTTTTATTATAATTATTAACATATAATTATTATTAGTCCCACGGGTACGGGGTACAGATCTGTGAATGGCCAGGTTAACAAACTTCACAGCACTCACCATAGCACATACCTTCCCCAATGTCCATAATCTCATCTGCCCCCGGAACCCTCAGTTTGTTTTGTGAAATGAAAAGTCTCTTATGGTTTGTCTCCCTTCTGATCCCATCTTGTTTCATTTATTCTTTTCCTATTCCCAAACCCCCCATGTTGCACCTCAGCTTCCTCATATCAGGGAGATCATATGATAATTGTCTTTCTCTGATTGACTTATTTCGCTGAGCATAATACCCTCTAGTTCCATCCACGTCATCACAAATGGCAAGATTTCATTTCTTTTGATGGCTGCATAGTATTCCATTGTGTATATATACCACATCTTCTTATCCATTCATCTGTTGATGGACATCTAGGTTCTTTCCATAGTTTGGCTATTGTGGACATTGCTGCTATAAACATTCAGGTGCGCGTGCCCCTTTGAATCACTACATTTGTATCTTTAGGGTAAATACCCAGTAGTGCCATTGCTGGCTCATAGGGTAGCTCTATTTTCAACTTTTTGAGGAAACTCTATGCTGTTTTCCAGAGTGGCTGCAGCAACTTGCATTACCACCAACAGTGTAGGAGGGTTCCCCTTTCTCCACATTCTCGCCAACATCTGTCATTTCCTGACTTGTTAATTTTAGCCATTCTGACTGGTGTGAGGTGGTATCTCATTGCGGTTTTGATTTATATTTCCCTGATGCCGCATAATGTGGAGTACTTTTTCATGTGTCTGTTGCCCATCTGGATGTCTTTTTTGAAGAAATGTCTGTGTCCTCTGCCCATTTCTTTGGATTATTTGTTCTTTGGGTGTTGAGTTTGTTAAGTTCTTTATAGATTTTGGATACTACCCCTTTATCTGATATGTCATTTGCAAATATCTTCTCCCATTCTGTCAGTTGTCTTTTGGTTTTGTTAACTGTTTCCTTTGTTGTGAAAAAGGAAAAGGATCTTTATGAAGTCCCAGTAGTTCATTTTTGCCCTTGCTTCCCTTGCCTTTGGCGATGTTCCTAGGAAGAAGTTGCTGCAGCTGAGGTCGAAGAGGTTGCTGCCTGCGTTCTCCTCAAGGATTTTGATGGATTCCTTTCTTACATGGAGGTCCTTCATCCATTTTGAGTCTATTTTCATGTATGGTGTAAGGAAATGGTCCAGTTTCATTTTTCTGCATGTGGCTGTCCAATTTTCCCAATGCCATTTGTTGAAGAGACTGTCTTTTTCCATTGGACATTCTTTCCTGCTTTGTCGAAGATTAGCTGACCATAGAGTTAATAGTCTATTTCTGGGCTCTCTATTCTGTTCCATTGATCTATGTGTCTGCTTTTGTGCCAGCACCATACAGTCTTGATGATGACAGCTTTGTAATAGAGCTTGAAGTCTGGAATTGTGATGCCACCAACTTTGACTTTCTTTTTCAATATTCCTCTGGCTACTCAGGGTCTTTTCTGGTTCCATGTAAGTTTTAGGATTACTTGCTTAATTTCTTTGAAAAAAATGAATGGGGGAATACCTGGGTGGCTCAGTCAGTTAGGCCATTGTCTTTAGCTCGAGTCATGATCCCGGGGTTCTGGGATCAAGTCCCACATCAGGCTCCTTGCTCGGCAGGGAACCTGCTTCTCTCTCCACCTCTGCCTACTTATGCGTGCTCTCTCTCTCTCTCTCTCTCTCTCTCTCTCTCTGACAAATAAATAAATAAATAAATAATCTTAAAAAATGGATGGGATTTTGAAAGGGATTGCATTAAATGTGTAGATTGCTGAGGCACCTGGGTGGCTCAGTACGTTAAAGCCTCTGCCTTCAGCTCAGGTCATAGTCTCAGGGTCCTGGAATCGAGCCCTGTGTCAGGCTGTCTGCTCAGCAGGGAGCCTGCTTCCCTCTCTCTCTGCCTGCCTCTGCCTACTTGTGATCTCTCTCTCTGTCAAATAAATAAATATAATCTTTAAAAAAATGTGTAGATTGCTTTAGGTAGCATAGACATTTTCACAATATTTGTTCTTCCAATCCATGAGCATGGAACATTTTTTTTCCATTTCTTTGTGTCTTCCTTACGAGGTATTCTTACACACAAAATAGTTGAATCTATAGGAAGTCAAGTCTCAATAAGGAACTTCCTATTTACAGGAAATAACGGTATAGAGGAATAAGCTAAAAAACATTACACAAAAGCAAATGCATCTAGATTATGAAATATAAGATAAATGAGCTTGATTCTTCAATAAGTCAGTAAGATGCAGAAAGGGGGGGAATTAAAGGAGAAATATTCTGTTTTAAAGGTATAAAAGACATTAAAAAACTTTAAAAGGGGCATGTGGCTGGCTAAGTTGGAGAGGCATGCCACTCTTGGTCTCAGAGTTGGGAGTTTGAGCCCCATATTGAAGGTAGAGTTCAGTCACAAAAAAACTTATAAAAACTGTAAAAGACATTAAAACTAAGTACCATGTTTTGGATTCTTATTCACAAAATTAATTCAAATAGTTATTATTTTGGGCAATCAGGTATTTGAGTAATGGCAAATATAAGGTAAATACAATTGTGCTGATATATTTAATTTCTCTCTCCTAATCCACTCTCCATATGGAGGTAGACCTCTAGGGCTTACATAAAAGGGTACTATCACTCTTAGTCTCTAGTTTGTTTTGTCCAGTGGGATGTGCTAGGAGACCAGAGGATTGGTATGTTGGTTGCATCCCTCTACCAAAGATAACTTCAGTCTAGCGGACCTAAGGGGTCAAGCCATCCTAATTTTCCTATGACTGAGCCAGTTTTAACACCCAAAATCCCACATTTCAAGAAATATTTCAGTCCTAGGAAAATAGTGATGGTTGGTCACCATGTGTGAACCTCCCAATTTAGCTACAGTCTCAAGATTCTGTCAATTTTTTCTCTCTCCTTTGTCTTTTACACCTAGTAGTAATGGATCCCTGGAACTGTCACCAGCCCAGTACCATCTTATCCCTTGTTATTTTTTCTAACATTTCCCTTGACTTTGTAAATCATCCCTCTATTAAAGTTCATTTTATCCCTTTTGGAAAATACTGTGTTTTCTTCCACTACCATTGGTGTAAAATAAGAATTTTTTTTTTTTAATTTCAATGTGTGATAATGACATCTTTGTTTTGTAAAGAAACAAATCTAGCTCTGAAGATGTACACTGAAGTATTTTAGATTATAAGATATCTGGGAATTTCTCTTTCTTCAAGATTTTTTTTTTATTTATTTGATAGAGAGAGAGCATGAGCGGGGGAAGGGGCAGAGTGAGAGGGAGAAGCAGACTCCCCACTGAGAAGGGAGCCCAACGTGGGTCTCCATCTCAAGACCTTGAGATCATGACCTGAGCCAAAGGCAGATGTTTAACCCACTAGGCCACCCAGGTGCCCTGGGATTTTCTTTAAAATCTCTCACTAAAATAAAGGCGCATATAGATGAAGCATGCATATTAAAACTTGATAATTCTGGAATATTGCTGTTTGCTATCTGGAGGCTTATTTTACTATTATCTATATTTGTGCAGGTCTATTTGTCCTTTTTTTTTTCCTTAAGTAAATTCTACCCTCAACGTGGGGCTCAAATTCATGACTCCAAGAAGAAGAGTTGCATGCTCTGCTGATTGTACCATCCAGGTACCCCTGTGCAGGTTTGATTTTTTTTTTAATTAAAAAGAAGTAATTCATGCAGTTTGAAGAAAGCTATTAGATAAATGTATAGTCATATTTTAAGGAAAATATAAGCCTAAAATGATCATCAACATATGAAGTTATTTCTAGCCTTAAAAAATAGATTATACTGAATTAATCCAATTTTCTCCAAGTCCTCCAAGTGAAAAAGAAACATTGGTGAGAAATAAATATGTAGACCTAAGTAGAATGAAATTCTATAGGTAATATATCAAAAGCAGGTAAAGAGTCTGATTGGACCTACTTGAGTAATGTTCTCACTTCTTAAACCAATCAGTCTTCCTAAGGGGATGAGTGTCTATTGTACTGTGACCTCTGTTCTTAACTGCAGAAATAACTGATATTGAGTCATAGCTATTTTTCATATATATCAGGGGGAGAAGCACTTTAAAGGTAATAGAGGGTCATTGTTGGAAATTTGGTTTTCACAAAGTAGTATAAAAAATAAAATTAGAGGGGTGCCCAGGTGGTTCAGTGGGTTAAAGCCTCTGCCTTCAGCTCAGGTCATGATCTCAGGGTCCTGGGATGGAGCCCCACATTGGGCTCTCTGCTCAGCAGAGAGCCTGCTTCCTTCTCCTCCCTCTCTCTCTCTCTGTCTGCCTCTCTGCCTACTTGTGATCTCTGTCTGTCAAATAAATAAAATATTTTTAAAAAAATAAATAAAAAAGAAAAGAAAATTCCACCATAAGTACATTGCCATGTAATATCAACTATTAATTAGTCAGTGTATTGCCATCTAATCTTTTTTAAAGTGTATGTGTGTACACACAAAACACACATATAGGGGCATCTGGGTGGCTCAGTGGGTTAAAGCCTCTGCCTTCAGCTCAGGTCATGAACCCAGGGTCCTGGGATAGAGCACCGCATCGGGCTCTCTGCTCAGCAGGGAGCCTGCTTCCTCCTCTCTCTCTCTCTCTGCCTGCCTTTCTGCCTACTTGTGATCTCTGTCTATCAAATAAATAAATAAAATCTTAAAAAAAAAAACACATATACTAAATTCACATACGTTATCATAGTATAGTTATAGTTTTACTTTTTAAATCCAAGTTTTCATGTAGTATGAATAAATTTAAAATTATCAAATACAAATATGTTAAAACAGTATCTAATGGGGGCACCTGGGTGGCACAGTTGGTTGAGCAACCAACTCTTGGTTTCAGCTCAGGTTCTGATCTCGAGGTCATCAGATCAAGACCCACTCTGCACTCAGCACAGAGTCTGCTTGGGATTCTCTCTCTCCCTTTGCCCCTCATGCTTTCTCTCTTTCTCTAAAACAAATAAATAAATAAATCTTTTTTTTTTTAAGAATATTTGTATCTATGTTCATGAGGGAATAATGATCTGCAGTTATATTTTCTTTAACTTTTTATTATTACTTTTAAAGTGAGTGCCATGCAAATATAGATGCAAATATTCATAAAAATGTTTTAGCCTAGGGGTACCTGGCTGGCTCAGTCAGAAGAGCAAGAGATTCTTGACCTCTAGCTTGTAAATTCAAGTCCCACATTGGATGTATTGATTACCAAAAAAATAATTAAATATTAAAAAAAATGTTTCAGCTGGGTTACTTGGGTGGCTCAGTCATTAAGTGTCTGCCTTCAGCTCAGATCATGATTCCAGCACCCTAGGATCGAGCCCCATATTGGGCTCCCTGCTCAGCGGGAAGCCTGCTTCCTCCTCTCCCACTCTCCCTGCTTGTGTTCCTTCTCTTACTGTGTTTCTCTCTCTCAAATAAATAAATAAAATCTTAAAAAAAAAACTGTTTCAGCCTATGCAATCTTACAGTATATAAAGTAAATAATCTATCATAATCAATAGGGGGCCTTTCTGGGAATATAAGGATCATTCAACACTCAGAAATCAATGTAATTTACCCTGCCAGTAGACTAATGAAGAAAAAGCACCTGATCGTCTTAGTAAGTGGAGAAAAAACATTAGACAAAATGCAGTATTCGTTCATGGTAAAAACTCAGCAAATCAGAAAAGGAAAGAAATTGCAACTTGATAAAGTTCATCCTCAGTAAAACACCTTATATCACACTTAATGGTGACAGGCTGAATGCCTGTCTTCTAAGATTGGAAAAGAGGCACTATCTGCCCTTTCCACTCAACTCAGTATCATACTGGAGGTTCTAGTTATTGCCATAATGCAAGAAAAAGACATAAACATCATATGGACTAGAAAGGAAGAAAGAAATTAAACCATATTCACAGACTAGTAGAAAATTCCAAAGAATCAAGAAAAACAACAAAAAAACTACTAGAAACAGTATAGTCACAGGATACAGGTTAATACATATAGCTCTTATAAATATATGATCTAGTAATGAACAATTAGAAATCTACAGTTTATAGCATCACAAAAGAACCCCAAAATACTCAGGTAATAACCTAACAAAATATGTGCAGGATTTGTATGCAAAAACATACAAAATAATAATTAATGAAATCCAGAAGACCTAAATAAATAAGTAGATATGTCTATTTATTTCAAGATTCAATGTTGTTAAGATGTCCATTTTATCCAAATCTATCTGTATATTCAATAAAATCTTAAGGAGAGTTCCAAAGGACTACTACAGAAAATAGCAAGGTAATTCTAAAAAATATATGAAAATGCAAAGGAACTGGAATTGCCAAAACAATTTTGAAAAAGAATAAAACTTTAGGATTTGCACTACCCAATTTCTAGACTCACTATAAGACATATTTCACATCCAGTTATAGCAAAAGGATAGGTATATATTTCAGTGGGAAAAATAGTGCTGAAATAGACCAATAGATATACAACCAATTGATTTTCTTTTTCATTATTTTCAGTTACACAATATATGAATTCATTTTTGTTGTAAAAATTCAAACAACACAGGTGAATTGATGAATTAAAAGTCCTTCTCAAAATCTGGGCCCTAATACCACTGACTTTAGAAGATATTTCATGTGTGAGTCAGCAGTATACCAGGTGAAAAGAGACAGACCTTACTTTTGGTTCTGGTATAAACTTGATGTTCTATTTTGAAACTTTCTGGGTTCAGAGAAAAAAGCCACACACAGATGAGTATGATTCATATTAAGAACTGTAAAGAGTACAAAAGGAGAGGAAAGAATCTGCATATTACAACCAGTCTCACAGATAACTGGAATATTATCTGGAACACAACTCAGCAATATCAACTCAGTCCTACTTTGGGGTCCTTAACAGTAAAGATTCATTGCACACTCAACTCCCAACTCCTCACTGTAATGACCCAATGTTTTCTTCCTGCTTACTTTCTTTTACTTCCTGCTTACTATTTTCCAAATACTTTCTGAATTCCTGACTCTCTTCTTATATATTATTTTCTGCCTACAACCTTTTGTATCTCTTCAGTCTCATCTTTTGTGTCTCTTCAGTCTCCTCGTCTTAATTTACCCATAGTGCCTACCCATTCTATTAGAACTTTCATTTCCTTTAAAGAAAGTTTCTGGTTGCCAATTATCTAGTATGAAGATTTTGGGGGGCAACGCCCTCATGCCTGACAGTCTCACAGGCTGCTGGTCAGCCCAAAGATAGCTATTGTGGTCAATTGAGTTTTGACCAAGGCATAAAAGCAATTAAATAGATCATCTGTTCTTCCCAAAAGTTTTGCTAGAATAATTGGATATCCAAACTCACAAAATAAAAGAAAACCAAGAAAGAATCCAGCAATCCCCCTTCTGGTGTCTATCCAAAGGAAATGAAATCACTACCTCAGATATCTACAACCCTGTGTTTACCGCTGCATTATTCACAATATTCAAGATACAGGAACAACTTAAGTGTCTATTGCTGGATGAATGGACAAAGAAAATGTAGTATATTTACAATGTAATGTTATTCGGCCATTAAAAAAAAAGGAAATCCTACTGTTTATTATAACATGGATGAATTTGGAGGGCATTATGTTAAGGGAATTAAGGCAGACAGGAAAGACAAATACTGTATGGTAAAACTTACACCTGGTATCTAAAAACAAAGAAAAGAAAAAAAGTCAAACTGATAGAAAAGACAGCCTCAATCCACTCATGACCCCATATATAAAAACATAACTCAAAATGTATCATAGGCTTAAATGTAAAATCTAATATAATAATACTTCCAGAAGAAAACATAGTACAAAATTTTTGTGAACTTGGGTTAGGCAAATAATCCTTTAACATAACATGAAATTATAAAATAAATTCTTATAAATTGTACTTCCTTCAAATTAAGAAGTGATGCTCTTCAGAAGACAGAGAATAAAAACAAAAGCAAAGATTGGGAGAATATATTCACAATTTACATATCAGATGAGGGATCTGCATCCAAAAAAACGTATTCAAAGACTCTCAAAACTCAGGGTGCTTGGATGGCTCAGTCCCTTAAGCATCTTCCTTCAGCTCAGGTCATGATCCCAAGGTGCTGGGATTGAGCCCTGTGCCCCTGTTTCTCCTCTCCTCTGTCCCTCCCCCTGCTTATACTTGTGCTCCTGCTCTCTGTCTCAAATAAATACAAAATCTTAAAAAAATAAACAAAACACAAAAACCTCTCAAAACTCAATAATAAGAAAAAGCAGCCTAACAAAAAAAATGGCCACAGACATCTATATCAGTGAAGAAAATATACAAATTTCAAATGGCACGTGAAATGAACCTCAACATTATTATTCATTAGGGAAATGAAAATAAACCTGTGAGATACCACTAAACACTTAATAGACGGGTTTTAAAAGAAGTCACTGTCAATAAAATGGATTAGTAGGGATGTAGAACAACTAACTCTCTTACATTTCTGCTGGGAATGCAAAATGCTACAGTCACTTTAAAAAACCATTTGATGGTTTCTTATAAAAGTGAACTTCACTTATCGCTTAACCCAACCACCCCACAACTAGGTATTTATATAAATTAATTGTATTGTATATTATATCAATTATATATTATACATACTATATTTTATATTATATATTAATTATATTGTTTAGTACTCCTACATATTTATATAAGCAAAACAAAAGCTTACGTTCACACAAAATCAGGCATGCAAGTGTTTACAGCAGTTTTATTCATCATCACCACAAATTGTAAACAATTGAAATATCCTTCAATTGGTGAATGTATATGCACATAATGGAATAATACTCAGTAATGAAAAGGAGCAAAGTACTAATACATGTCATAAGAAGGACAGATCTCCAAGGCATTATTATACTGAGTGAAATAAGCAAGACTCAAAAGGACATGAGGTTTGCTCGAGGTGGGGTGGCTGGGTGATGGACATTGGTGAGGGTAGTGCTATGGGGAGTGCTGTGAATTGCATAAGACTGATGAATCACAGATCTGTAACCCTGGAACAAAGAATACATTATATATTAATAAAAAAATAAAAAGATAAAAAAAGAAAAAATAATAGAATGTTAAAACAAAGGTGGAAGAAATCCTAAAATATTTTATGGTAACCAAAAATTGGCAATTGAAATTAACTGCGATATAACCTTAATAAATAACTAATAAAGAGTAATGTCAAAAAAAGGAAATAAAGAAGACTCAAAAGGGTACACAGTTTTTTATTTCTTTCATGTGACTTTCAGGGAAAGGGACAAAAGAAAGAGATCACAAGCAGATCTGTGATTGCCAAGGCTGGGGGCAGAGAAGGGGGTAGAAAAAGACATGGGGGAACTCAAAAGGGTGATGGAACTGCTCTCTATATTGATGATGTTCTTGGGCTTCTGACAATCTGTAGAACAGTACACTACAATGTGTAAATTTTACTGTTTGAAAGCACATATTAATTAAAAATGGTAGTGAACTAGTACTGCTTATTTTGGTAATGTAGAGAAGTGTAGTCTCTAAGTAAAATTTTGTGAGGCTAAAAGTAAGCAAATTAAAATTATTTTCATAACCTGTCAAAATTTTCATTTAGTTTTGAGAGTTTTCTGTATTGTTACACACATCTTTTCCTTTAGGAGATAACAAGCCACTGACTCTAAGCATCTAAAATTTCATCACACATGGTGTCATAGTGGTACCAGGAGGTAGTCCTCATAGGCTCAGTATTTATTTAATTTTACATAATAATTGAACAATGAGCACTTTAAGACCTACCACAAATTGTGAGTTACTCAATTATTTAAAATTTGATATCTCAATTTCATTCACCAGCATCTATCTTGTTCAGAAGTAGAATACAGAGCACTGAACTGTTTTCAATACATACCTGAATCCCAATATCAAATTTGCTCCCCACGGGGAAACTGGAAGACTCCATAACAACCTGCTTTTTTCATTCCTTTTTCTACTTCTGTTCTTTCTAGGACCTATGCCCCCACTTTACACATGCCTCAGAATGCAAATGGTGAATGACCTTCTTGTAAGGGACAAGAAATTAAGAATTTCTTTAGAGTAGATATTATCTAAGGAAGGACTAGATGAGAATAACTAGAGGAAGCAATCATATGTGTATTCCAGACCACTGGTGCTAAACATCTCAATACCAAGACCCTCCACGCAGCATGTCCCCACCCCCACCCCAGCTCCAAGGAATAACACCGGGGTCTTCATCTTCTAACTGGTTCCTGGGTGCCTGAGAGAATACATGCACAAGGTCATGGTCCTCAATAAAAACCTTCAGATGCCAAGCAAACATGAGACTCCCTCCTTTCCTTTCTGAATCTCCCAGATACTCTGTACCTGCACTTTCTCTAAACCTTCAATAAACTCTGCTTCCACCTCCTTTTGGCTCATGCTTTGATTTCTGTCCTGTGTGTAGCCAGGGACCCTCTGGGTCCTCAGACCCGGCATGCTGACATCAAACCCAGAGGTAGGTCTTAGACTAGTTTGCTCCTTAGTATTCTCATCTATAAGGATCTGTAAAATCACTCTTCATGCAATTTTGAAAGCTCTGTAAAACTTACAAATTATGTTTATGTTAGGAGGGCAAGCAGGCAGAAATCCAGATTCCGAAAACTTGCTTTAAGTGTGATAGCTTTTCGTTAATCTATATTACTTATTATTATTATTATATGTGAGAAACAGTCTACTGGTGAGATGTTTTGAAAGCCAGTAGTGTAGATGTTCCTGTCCACCTCTATTATTCCTGTTACATATATTTAATAATCATATAAGTGTGCAAACGCCATTCAGATACCTAATTTAGACACAAAATGGAAACAAAGAAAAATGTTCCCGTAGCTGTCCCTCCCAAATAAAACAGTAAGAAATAACTGTGTTGGAAAATCGCAAACCGTAATCTTGGACCTTCTCTTCTCAGGTAATGTGCTAGGATTGTTGGTAGAGGAAAGTCTGTATGGAATTACCAGCGACCTCTTCAACACAAATGAAGACCACTATGTATCTCAATACTGTCCTCACATAGGCTGGGCAGGTAAGCAGGAGAAATGCTGGGGACAGAAACTTAAATGAACTGAGTCATAGTGCACAGATTTGCATTCCAGAAAAGGTGAACTTACAAAGTGCATCTTGATTTGAATACTTACAAGAGTCCCAGTGTTTAATACTTTCTGGGCTGGAACAAAGAAGTTAGTGAAAGGTCAGCATAGTCAGTGCATCTTTAAAAGAATCTGTTAAAAATCTCATCTGTAGGATGCGGCAATTTCACCCCTATCCTGTGGTCAATATTCAGATTGAGTACACAGTCTGTAGAGATTTGTCACTTGCCATGTCACTGTTTCAAAATAAAATCTATTGGTCAATAAAGAAGGTAAGTAAAGTGGTGCAAAAAAAAAAACAAAAACAAAAAATCCTATTAAATCGGGTTCAATTTTTGGTGGTACTACCTAATAACTATATGTCTCAGGCAAATAATTTTCTGTTTCAGGCCACAGTTCCTTCATCTACAAAATGAAGGGGTATAAATAATTAATCTCCAAATTCCTTCCCATATCTAATAACATTCTACAATCTGAGAAAGGAGAAGGGCCCAAGTGCATGCTACTAATTCTCTCTATCTAGCTATTTCCAAACAATTACAGTGTTTGTCAAGAATCAAAGCCTGATTATAAATAATCTTTTTCATGTGTTACATTGCCTATTGCTCCCTGCTGCTGCCTAAGGGAAACCACCTCGCTGTGGGCACAACTGCAAATCACATTCTATGCTCTCATTACAACTCAGAGCCAATTATACAGAAGTGTTTGATGAGTAGCCAACCCTGATTCCTGCCATTTTCTCCCCCTCTTTGCTCAATATTTCCAAAACCTGCCATACAAAAGAGAAAAGTATGCTTACTTCAAAAAGATCTGCACATAATACAAATCTTCAGGGATTTTGCTCAGATTTCACTAAGCCCAGGCCCACCTCAGCGAGATTTTTAAGGTCAGAGAAACTTTCAGCCATCTTAAAGGTGCCAAACATCTTGGTCAATTCTTTGCAAATGATGTTTTCACCTATTTTCAATTTGCCTAAATTTTCCATACAATTGGGAATGGAAAAGATATAGCCCTTTAATTTAGCATGTTACTCTGTTTTATGGAATAGCATCTTTTTCCGTTTCAAAAAACAAAAAAGTTGCATGAGTGTTTCTGAACTCTAAATGTGTTGGAAGCAATAAGGGTATTCAGAAATATTGTCAGATTGACTCACAGCTCAGTGATAAGAAAACAAAGGTCAATAATTTGTACCTATTTACCAGGTCAACAGGAACATAAATGCCCAAGAAATACTGGGCAACTATGCCTACCTTAGTAAGACTACTTTCCACACTGAGGCAATATGTCATCTACTCATATGCTGCCAACCGCAGAGAAAATCAGTACAGTTTCAGATCTGGGGAGATGATGGTCACCTATATAGTTAGCGCCAATGGGGAGATGAAGCAAACACACTGGTTTTTAAATTAGTTCCTTTGATTTGAGGGCACTGGAATATGATTTACTTATGATAACTATAAGATTGTGCCCCATGGAAACTTTATACAATCCATTCACTGATTGAATTTCTACTAGGATACAAATATGGTTCATGGAGGAATTAGTAAGATGTTTGAGGCTATAGAAATCTTCTCCTAAAACTCAAATCGTGCTTCGAGTGATAAGCTTGTTAGCTTCTGTTTGTTTTCAATGAAGGCTTCGAAGTTGCTACTTGTTGATCCTGTGCAGTAAGCATCAAGTTCCATTCCCAGGAATAATGATGACGAAGACAGAGGGTGGAAAGTGGCAATCATTCCGAGAATGGGTCAAAAGGAAATACAAGTATGTCTAGCACCTATGATGATCAGGCCCCTACATTTTTAGATCTCGATTTTAACAGCATTCTTTTATCTTTTATGGACGCTAAATCTCCTATAGCCCCCAAGAACTTGCAAGATTGAAGTTATATATATATTGGAAAGTCACTACTGTTCTGGCTAAAAAAGAAATTTGTCCAAACTAACTTCAATCTTTCCTTCTCTCCCCCACAAAGAAGGAGGAAGAGTGACCCAGAGAAATCCGAACATAGCTGACTTCAATTGGAATCAACCCAGGAGAGGAAATAGGGCTTGGAAATAGATCTATCCATTGAGACATGCAGGACAATGTAGGGTAGGGTCCGAGAGGCTAGAATAGGCACAGACACAGGGTATGGGAAGAAGCCCAATTCCACAAGGAAAACTCATTTAAATAGGAGTTAAAAATGCAGATGGTGTCCTAGGCAAGCAGTGAGCAGAACAGGGAAGCTAACATAAGGTGATGGGGTTTTCTGCCCAGGGCAAGGCCAGTTGTGGTTAAGGGGAAATCAAAGGAAAGATGATACTTGTTAGTTAGAGCAAGCAAGTCGGCATACAGACAAACATAATGGAAATTTCATTTTTGCCTGCAACATCTCAGCCATTGTGCTAGGCTTAGGATAAGACTTAAATACCAGAGAACATAAACTAGAACAATAAAGCATAAGTATGCTTCTAGGGCAATGATCAGCAAATACTTTCCTGTAAAGGGCCAAACAGTAAACTTTGGACTTTGAAGGCCATATTGTTTCTGTTGAAATGACTCAACTCAGCTTTAGTGGCATAAACACAGTCCCAGACAATACATAAATGAATGGTGTAGTTGTACGGCAAAAATTTTTATTGACAAAAGTAACCTGACCTCCGTCCTGTAGGTCTTGGAAGTGCTCGACAGGGTAAACAAAAGGAACTGAAAATTAAGACGAAGAGATCTGATGATCAAAACTGGAGAATGAGGGGTGTGGCCGAATCTTGGGAACAAGGCTCAGTTTATCATAACTATGGCAGAAGATCAAGACTGTGCACAGCAACAGGGGCAACTATGGTAGTCCCAGAATAATAGCCTGCAGCTATGAAAATCTCTTCTGTCCTGTGGTCAGATGGGTTCCGGAGTTTGGGGCCATGCTGAGCCTACAGTTTTGCAAACCCAGGAATCACAGCAGCTAGGAGGGAGGAAGTAAGAATATATACCAGAGAATGTCTGCTAGAAAGAGCTCTAGATAACTCTCTGAATTCTTCAGTTTGCCCTTGTCCAGCTTTTGGATTTTGTCTGCCAAGATAGCCATAAATATGCTTGTCCCTTACAAAAGCACAGTTTAAGGACTACCGGAACACTTAGGAATTCTGATTCTAACTCCTGTGATCTACATTTTTAGAACCATACTGCAGTGTAAAATGGGGATAATAACTAATCCCTGAGACCAATCTTTTTTTAGCGCTCTTACCAGAATTCAACAAAATCATACATGTGAACATTCTTTGTAAACCATGAAGTGCTCTCCATAGCCTGGTTATCATGTTCAAATTTATGATAAGCAATGCTCTAGTTTGGTCATGAATTGCTCTCATCTCTATTCCCTTCTAAAATAATGGACGTCTAATCTCTTACAAAGAAAAATTATGCAATGCAATTAGACAAGGTAGTTAGATAAACTCATCTTAAAGACTAAGCTGCCCTTCTTAACTAATCCAATCTCTTGGCAAACCCAAGGTAAGGACACAGAAGGGTCCTGCCCAATATTACGCTAGTTATAGTCAGTTGGTCACTTTCCTGGCATCTTTTTAAGTGTGTGGCAATAGAGTACATATAGCAATAAATAATGTAACACAAGTAAAATTAATTGATAAAGGCAAAAGATGGAGGAGAAAAAAAATTTAGCCTAGTCACAGGATAGTAAAGAAATTCTGACAGACAGTTTCTTTCTAGGAGTTATCCTGTCCTATGTATACAAATTAAATTTTGTACTAAACTTAAGTTTGGAGAAGAGTTATCTATATTTCCTGTCCAATATCAATCTCATGACAAGAGAGACATCTCTTATTTTATCCTAAGTTTGCAATGGTAGCAAAAGGGAGACTAGTCAGTTGTGATGTAATGCCAAGACCTTCTCTCCTGCTCAGCTAGCACCCAGCATTGCAGAAACCATGAGAAATAACTGTTTCTGTATCTCCTCCTTGGCACCAATCCCCATGCCCTCAGGCTGTTGAGGCAGGTGTGGAAACACAGAGACAATGATTTCTGCCTTGGGTGGCCAGCTCTCTCCACAACCCAAGTAACAGTAAAGGCAGTCTGGGACTAGTGAATTAAAGCCATCCATCAGGCTCTGTTCACACACTGATCAGCTGCTTCTGCTGACAACAGGGACAAGTAAGCTCTCACAGGGGAATGAAAATCCAAGAACTGGAGATTTAAAATCAGGAACAATTTCAGGAAATGGACTGGTAAGGAAAAGAACCATTAGTCTATCAGATTTTGAAGGCACATTCAGGCTTTACCTAGAAACACATCCTCATTTGTCAGGGAAAGTATGGCTAGCCCATGAGGTCATAGCGGGAGAAAATACTGAGAGCTTTTCATGTTTTAGGTAAACAAGCCATCTTTGTTGCCTCCTGGTACCGAGCAGGCCAGCTTTAATTACCAAAAGCAGCTATCTTGTCTACATACTTGCAGTGTTGTTTAATCTACAATCCCAGGTGTCCCAGTCTGTCAGTCAGCTCCACTTTTATGGGGAGGCAAAAGATGTCACTGGGAGCAAGCTTGTGATCTCTCTATTTCCCAACTCAGTCGGTCTCTGTACATTTATTATTTCATTACAAGGAGAATCAAATACGATAATCCTGGGAAATTAATTAACACAGAGCAATGTGGATGTTTAGCCACAATGCACTGCCTTGCAAGTCCTAGTTCTGCCCCAACTAGCAAACGGAATGTGATACCTCTTCATACCCAGCAGGAAAAGAATGGACTATGCGTTTCCTCCCAGATGCTAAATCAGTTGCCCTTCTCCACTTTTCTACTTGTCTGTCAGACTGCCAGGAAAGCTTCAAGTCTAGTTTGCTTATGACTGGGAACTCTTCCATATGGCTGGACGTTATACCTACTCCACACTGACACTCCATTCAAACCCAATTCCGAAGGCACTTGTAGCAAACCAAACAGGTTTTGACAAAATAGGCTGTTACTTGAGAAGCAGAAGTAACACACTCCCTTAGTCAAAAGTATCTCATGCCATGCCCCTGCTAATGACCGACTAGGATGCTTTGTTACCTTAATCATTCATTCACAAAAATTCACTGAGCAATTCCTCTGTAAGCTCCTTCATGTTCCCCACTGTGCCAGAGGCCAGAGATACAACATAGTAGAGTAGAAGGACAAGTAAATTGATGTTTCAACTGTGTCATGAGTGCCCCAAAAGAGATAAGCACAGACTGCTGTGGGAATACAGAGGACAGAGACATGTAGAATGAGAGCATGAGTGAGAAAGCAAGCACTAACTTGGCAAAAAATTGCAGGTTGGAGACACTAAATAACAGGTTTTCCTGCTTCAGAATTCAATGAAGGCTAGCACTGGCAGAAACTACGCTGTACATAATCATTCATTTCAAGGCTGCTACGTTTCTGAATAAGTTTTATAACCTAGATGAGAGTTTTCCAATAGAGCTGTCTGCAAATATAGAAACAGTCTCTAACTGCATGGTCCAAGATGGTAGCCATTGGCCGCATGTGCATATTTAAGCACTTGAAATATGACTAGGGCCAATGAGGAGCTGAATTCCTAATTTTCTGTAATTTTAATTAATTTAAAAGTAAACACAAATTGTCACATGAAGCTACCGGTTACCATGCTACACATCACAGGTCTAGATGGTGTGTCATATATTAAGAAGAATAAGTAAATGGTATATGGATCCCCACTAGGCGATTACACTGAACAACAATTCTTTTCATGTTTTACTGCCACTACCAATTTTAGGGCCCTCGTCATGTTATACTTAAACTTCTGATTTTATGGAATTGATCATTTTGTGGGCACCGTCTTCTTCCTCTAATCTATCATATTACTACAAGATTGCTTTCTAAAATGGGAAATTATATATAAAATGGAAGACCATTGGATGGTTATGACTGGGTAAATGGAATGATCAAAATCCCAAATCCTAATTATATGAATCAAAATCTTCTTAAACTGATTCCAGTTTACTTTTTCAACATTATTTTTCATCATACCATTCATGCATGCTAAGCTTCAAACTAATGCATCCTAGCCTTAAACCTAATGGGATCTCTCACCGTATGTCAAATATGCCTGGCATTTTATTGTTCCTATACATTTGTTTAAGTTGTCTACTTTTGCTGGGATGTTCTTTCTATATCATCTCTAAGTTTTAAAATCCTCAAAGCCAAACATAAATGCCACCTTCTCTAATTAGGCCTTCCCAAGTTTTCCTTGTCCAGCTGAAATTAGTTTCTTACTAATATAAATTATATATTTGATTGGAGTGCAAACACAACCAACAGTGTAAGTTTCAGACAAGAAAAACATAGATACTAACATTGAACCCCTAAAGTCTATGTATGGACCTCAGGCTAAAACCTCTAAATGAGGCATTTTTAGTTCCACTACTACATTTCATTGGGTTTTACAACATTTGGGGCGAAGTCTATTCCTATAATGCATCATGCAAATGAAACAGAATTCTGTAGTTAAATAAACTTTAGAAACCCTTCATGGAAAATGAAACTCTCTCTTGGAAGTCTCACTGTGCAGGACTACAGCATTTATCAGAATTTTTAACAAATTAATGAAATTTATTTAACCCAGACATTTAAAACTTAAATAACCATAGAAATTTGTTTTTTACAGTTTGTCTATTAGCATTTTATGGCACACCATGGGGTCATTATACAATACAGTTTAGGAAACAGTCATTAAGAAATGGAGACTCCTTTTAAAACATTTCTGAAGATAATTAATATTTAGTCTTGAAGTTACTATTTTAAGCATTGCTGTTATTGCATTGAGTAGAAACACTTGCAAGATGAATCAACTACTGTGTACTGTAGGAGCAGAAAAATCTTCCCTTCTTCCTTTCTAGGTGCTTAGGCTGTCTTAATAATTACATTGGCATTAGACACATTACAAGAAAAACACATTTAATTTTGTACATACAAGAGCCCCAAAGATATGAGATTCAAAGACAGTCAGGTAATTGATGCTTACATGCCATCCCTATGGAATGGGAGAAGGGCCTGGGGCTTCAAAGGGGAGGAGTGTAATTCACAGGACAATAAGAGCAGATGTTTGGTAATTAGATGTTTGCCCTGCCATATAAATAGGTCTTTCAGATAAAAAGTTATCTTTGGTAATAGCTCTCTTTCTGGAACAAGTTTCGTATCTAAATTATTTTAGGTAGTTAAGGGAGAGGTAAAAGATTTTCATGAGTCTCCTGGGTCTTGATTGCCTTCAGCTCAAAATAATCCACATGCCTAACTAGCACATTCTGGGGGAGCATATTTTGCTCCCCTTCAGTATCTACTCTAGCCCATGCTCTGTGATAAATGTTAGGGGAGGGAAGAAACAGGATGACTTGGGAATACAGGAAAAAATGAGATACGAACAAAGCCTGCCAAAATTTGATCCCTCTAGATTCTGGATGTCTACAAATTTGCCGTTAGTTTTCCAAAACAATGAATTACTGGAAGATATAACACATAACTGCAATTAAATGTTGAAAAAAAAAAAAACACAAAACAAAAAAACAGAAGGTTGGCTCAGCACAGCGTTGTGTTGTTTTTCATGGTGGTTGTTTTCTGACACTGTTCTTAGTGTGATTATATGGTCGAGTGGACATAACTGGGGGGAAGGGAGTAAAGAATCTGTGAAAAGAGAAGGGGATATTGACATGACATGAAGAAGAGTAGAGATGAGATAATCATACCCTTGAGGATTGCAAAGCCTCTGTGTGTGTGTGTGTGAAGCCTCTAATGGCTCCAAAATGTGATTATCTTCTGGTACCCACACCACCTGGAATTGCCTAATTGCTATTCTCCAAGTCTCAAAGAAAAAAAAATGCGTATGCAAAGACAAACAAGTTGGCAGGGCAGTTTGGAAAGCATGATGGCTCTGCTTGAACAGCAGTCAGAGCTGCGCCATGCAGTTTGGAAAGGAAGCCTGTGTTGAATAAACACAATAAACACACAGTTTATTTATTGCTCCAATGTTTCATAAATATTATTTATTTTGGAAGAGGAGCATAATGGCAAAGTAATAGGGAGCAATTAGCAAGGCTAGGGAAATAAAACGGAGCCTTCCTGAGAAGGGCTGGTAAGGAAGAGAGAAGCTGCATTCTTTTGTCGCATTTACATTGACATTTCAATGCAAAGGGAATGGGGAATCCGTCAGGTGAGGGCAACTCATCAGTAATGCCCAGCCACCTCATGGACATTGAAAGTTTAGAAGATAGGTTGAATTTATATTTCCAGAAAGGTTCCTTTGGTCCAAATTTCTCTTACTATAAAATATAGAAAAGTCTTCCATGCAGAAGTAGCAACCAAGGCAGATTTTCTACAGGATTGAGTGGGGATTAAAACTTTTCAGACAAAGCTATGGCTCAAACATCTGTTTTATTGATGGCATCTTGTTTTAGGAAAACAATCTTTGTCATTTTTTTCTCAATGAATAATTTGGCCAAGCAAATGAAGCAGCCTTAGGTACCATAAAACTAGAATTTTGCTCATGTCACTAAAAATGGAGCATGTGGTCTTTGAACAACTATATATTATAATTTGCCAGAGATTAATTGCCACTCACTTATCAGGCCAGCAATTTGATTCACTTCAAAATATTTTGAGGCTTTCATGAAGCCACTTGGGAGACTTGTGAGCAGACTGTGCTCCCTGGGACAGGACTAAGGAATAACTTTTGAAGTGAAGATAGATGGGACAGTGAATGATGAACATAGATAAGGTACTCCAGGAATTTGACATAAACTGAACAGATGACAATGCCTACATAAAATATACACATTTTAAGGGAGAATGGGCTATTTCAGTTACAATGCCCAGGTAGCTTTTTATATAACATTTACTTATCTCTCTCTACATATGAATTAGTAACTCATGGAATCTAAAAATCTCATAATTTATAGATAAGGATGGGAGACTTTAAGGTAAAATTAAGACTATGATCACTGTAGAATAACAAACTAAATGCAATAAGTTTTAATAGTACGATTTAGATTACATCATGAACTTTAAGAATGCTCTAGTCTGAGATTTCTACAGATTTCCTTTCAGATCCCATGTTTGAAGAAAACTTCAGCAATACCATAACTATTCCCCAAAAGTACACTTAAAAACAGAAGAATTTTTTTTTTACCTTTTTCCAAAAGAACCTTAGAATTGATCACAATAACAAAGTATCATAATTAAATTAATCTTAAGGGTTTTTAAAGATTTTTATTTATTTATTTGAGAGACAGAGATCACAAGTAGGCAGAGAAGCAGGCAGAGAGAGAGGGGAGGAAGCAGGTTCCCTCCTGAGCAGAGAGCCTGATGCAGGGCTGGTTCCCAGGACCCTGGGATCATGACCTGAGCCAAAGGCAGAGGCTTTAACCCACTGAGCCACGCAGGTGCCCCCCCCCCCTTTTTTTCTTAAGTAGGCTCCACGCCCCATGTGAAGTACAACGTGGGGCTTGAGCTCATAACCCCAAGATCAAGACATGAGCTGAGATCAAGAGCAGGATGCTTGGTTGCTGGGTGGCTTAGTCCATTAAGTGTCCAACTCTTGGTTTCAGCTCAGGTCATAATCTCAAGGTCATGAGATCAAGCCCAACATCAGGCCGGAATCTGTTGAGATTCTCTGTCTCTGTCTCTCCACCCTGCTTGTACTCTCTCTTTTTCTCTCTCCCTATCTCTCAAATAAATAAATAAAATCTTAAAAAAAAAAAAAAAAAAAGTAGGACGCTTAACTGAAACCGAGCCACCTCGGTGCCCAAATTGATCTTAAGTTTTAAAACTGCTCATATTTACACAAGTCTTATGTAACTTAGAACTTCAGACAGAAGAGACTACAGCAATAGAAGATGACATTCTCCTAGTTTCCATGGAAATAACATCAAGGGAAAATAACATCAGGAAAATACATTTACCTATTTTTCATTGGACTTCTGATAGACTTCTGATTCTACTAGGCTATTGAAAAATTATAAAACTATGGGGCACCTGGGTGGCTCAGTTGGTTGAGCATCTGACTCTTGATTTCAGCTCAGGTCATGATCTTTGGGTCAGGGGACTGAGCCCCACGAAGGCCTCTGAGCTCAGCAGGGAGTCTGCTTCAGATTCCCTCTCTCCCTCTCCCTTTGTCCCTCACCCCCACGCTTGCTCTCCTTGTCTTTCAAATAAATTAATTTTTTAAAAGAAAATTATAAAACCAAGATCATAAATATAATGACTTAAAGAGAAAACAGGGCACTGTTGTCTCCAGAGCAGCAGTTCTCAGGAGGAAGGGTTAATTCACCCTTCTGCTAAACACCTTACAGTGCACAGTATGAACCTCCCCTAATTATCTAGCCGAAACTACCAAGAGTAATCAGGTTGAAAAACTCTGGTTTAGAGGTTCCTGTGTTACTTTTACTTCATAACTAATGGTATATTTAAAATATTGTAATGCAGCTAGGATAGATTTTTATACTGAGGAAAATAATAGAAAATAGTGGCAAAAATTCAGACTTAAACGTTCAGATAACAGGTTCACATAATTTTTTTGCCTTTTACTGGATATGTGACCTTAATTAGGTTACAAAACCTCTCTATATCTTAGTCTCCTCTTTAAAAAAGAATTTTGTGTGAATTAGGGAATGATGCATTTGAAAGGATTTAGCATACTACATGACAAATATAAAACAATCAGCGCATATTGTGAATAAATGAAATAAAAATTAATTTATTTCTAAAACAAACACAATTTCATTTAAAGGTTATGTCAGACTGGCTGAAATAGAAAGCATGTTAGTCACTTTAATGCTAATTTCTCTGACACCTTAAAGGAGACCTTTGGAGATACATAATGGTGAAAATAGCAAAGGTCAAGTGCTTTCTAAATAGTCATCAGCTGTATGAACTGTGGCATTTTTTTTATTAACAATGAAGAAAATGCCCCTTTTCAAAATAAGAAGCTGTTTATACAGAGGCCACGATTCAAACAAAAGAGTTCAAATAGACTTTTACCTCCATCTGTATTGCAATATGAAAGGTAAGCTGAAGAACAAGACAACATTTGATAAATGGGCTCATTTGTGGTTTGAAAACTGGTTATTTAGGATCAAATCACAAGTGGAATATTCTCAGGCAGGGGTGCTTTTAGTTACATAGAGAGTACTTGAGATTCGTCATCATATTCCCACATAATTCATTTCCTTTAGAGTATAGTGGGAATTGATAACAGCTGTGGGCAAACTCATTATGGTAGCACTCTCTAAACAGCATATCAAACTCTTTTTGCCAGTTATATTGCCTACCCTTTTGTCCCTGAGCCTTTGTGTTTTGAAATCTTCAATTTTCAGTGCAAAGATTTTGGGCTTCCTACCTAGCATAAATTACAAATTCTATCAAAATTTCAGTTGCAGATTTTTTTAACACTAACAAGTAGACAATACATTGGGCAACTATGGCCCATGTCATTTAGTTTGTTTTAGGAAATGTCCTAATAAACCTCAACAAGTGATGAAAAAAAATTAGCCTGGTAGTCTGATCATTTTCATACAATACAGTAATATTGCTATTTAATTACTTGAGTCAAACGGTTATGTATGTTTTACTTAGCACCTCGCTGAGAAGGAGATATGCTTCCCCAGCTTGGTCAGAGAATAATATAATGACATTAACTGTTCTAAAAGGATCTTCATGGAAAATTATTTTCTATCCCCAATCTGCTTCTCGTTTCTTTGGAGATTTCTACGTGATAACTCCAAAATTTATTGGGATAAAAAGAAAAGCAATGGCAATAACTCCTTGGTCATTAAAACAGCACATGCTTTAATACAATTTTCATTCTCACATGGACAAATTCACTGCTCATATATTTTATCTTTGGTCTAAACTCTCAAGACTATAACATTAATTAACTATCTGGAATTACCCCAAAATGTACTGCATCCATTTAGTAACAAGAAATTGATGGCTGTGTTTATTCTATGGTTAATCTTGTTCATCCTCTAAGACTCCATAAGTGAAAAGAAGCATTACATTAGCTCCACCCTTGAACAAATTTTGTTTAGGAGACTTCTGAATAGAAACAGTGATGTGTGCCTCAGGCATCTGAGCAAATGCTCAAGCTCCACTGACCCAAAATATTTTCTCTGCGTTTGTTTTTACAACCAATTGATAACATAAACTATATTTTCTAAATTTTCAGTGCATTTTGAGATGATCTTATAGACTTGAACATATTGGTCTATGATAGCTTTGTGATCAGTCTTGTTTGTTTCAAGTACAATATAGAAGATTTTGGAAGGATTCCAGAATAAATAATAGAAATAATGCCTTCTAGTACTGACTCTCTCTCCTTGGGCCATATGCTCTCTCATGTTTAAAAGCAAATTGCTTTACATTAAGTACGGCCTGCAATTACAGCTTGGAGAATGAATGCACTGTGTGCTCCTTTGACATGCTGCTAAAGTACCATGTATTATTATTTTCAAATCAGTGAATAAATGGAAAATTTCTACGCTTCAATGATTTTTAGATGAGAAAGAACAACATACCTAAAAATAAAGCTTGTGCCAATGGGTAGATTTTGGCAAGTCTCTGAATTAAAAGAACAGTGACAGCAGTGATTAGAAAATGAAAGGGATAATTAAAGTTATTTATAGGCATATATATATTATATAAATCAACCTATTTAGTATAAGTTTTGAAATCATATGAAAACCTAAAGTTGGTTCTATGGTAAGTTAGTTTTGCTACTATGTAATCTTATTATTTTTTCTACTGTAATGTCTAATTAACTAGGAAACCAAAAGTAGTACATAATCAAGCTCCACATATTCAATGGATGATTGATTGCATCTGATTCAAACCAAGCTCAGTAATCATTTCCTCCTGTTATTTAACATAGAGTACTAGAATGTGAAAAGTGTAGAAAGGACAGATTTGCATTTTCCTGTAACTTGTAGAGGGATTAATATAACAGATGGGAAGTATTTATTTTAGAAAATCAAAGGATTTTATTTTTTAACCAATATATATAATAAACACACAACACCCCACTATGAGTAATTAGTATTTTGGCATGATCAGATATCAATTCTTAAATACAGAACAAACTTTATTAAACCTTCTTGTTGATCAATAACTATAATAGAGTATATTTTCAGCCATTTCAGAATGGTTGATTCCAGAGGATAATATGAAAATAGTGCTGTTGGATTCTAGTAAAGGTACAAAAATTGGGAGAAAGGCCAGTCTTGTGCACAGAAGGATTGTGATTTGACTAGGGAATTAGTAATATCTAGCTAAGCTTTGCAAAACCCACAGAATCATTTAAATTCTTATAATTGAGAGAAAAAGCCACGATTAGGAGGAGATGTCAGAACCATTATCCATGCGCACACACACACACACCCCACACAAAGATGAGACCAGAATTCCAAATGCTGCGATCAAGAGAATCCAAGAGAATATTGAGGATGGTTTGTGAAAATTTCAAAACAAAACATGATGTCCTGGAAATTTCTCTTTAATACATATCATAGTGCCCTACATAAAGTAATTCTCATTAGAACAGAAATTCTCTTGAGGGCAAGGGTCTTGGTTGTGCTTTGATAGCATAATGTAATTCAAAGTGTAGATAATAGGCCTTTAAATGAGTTTAAACTCAGAGGTGTGCTAGAGCTAGTTCAAATCAACTCATGATAATTAGATGGTAAATTTTCCTAAAATTTGTGAACGTGTTCCTATTATGTAAAATTAAAATATGTAGGAGTTACATCAGCAAAATGTCAGTGTAGACAGGCCCAAGCTCTCATTCCTCCACAGAACACCAAAAAAACAACCATTGCCAAAACCAACTTTATCTTAATTCTGCAGAAGAATCAAAGGCTTACAGCAATCAAATAAACACCAAATCAAGAAAAAAACAAATTACAAATGGTAGCAAATCTTTGTGGCATTTACTTGCCTTTCCCCCATCCCCTTACAAGCTTGATAACAGTCTTGAAGATGACAGCCTGCTTTTCCCAATGCTTTCCCAGTGCTTTCTCTCAAGTTACAAAGGAAGCAGAGCAGGCCTCACAAGTTATTGTATATGTTGGCTTTAACCAGTCCAGGAATTACCTGAAATATTGTTACAAGTTTCATCAAACTTGTTTGATTGTTTCCCGTTTCATCAAACTCAGAACTAACTCGGGCCATAAAGGCAGCAATCATTTCTTTTTTTTTTTTTTTTAAAGATTTTATTTGTTTATTTGACAGAGAGAGATCACAAGTAGGCAGAGAGGCAGGCAGAGAGAGAGAGAGAGGAGGAGGAAGCAGGCTCCCTGCTGAGCAGAGAGCCCGATGCGAGACTTGATCCCAGGACCCTGAGATCATGACCTGAGCCGAAGGCAGTGGCTTAACCCACTGAGCCACCCAGGCGCCCCTCATTTCTTTAAAACTTTGCAAGAACAAACAACCCTCAGATGCCTGGGTCAAGGGCTATGGTGAATGCTGTGAAGTGTGTAAACCTGGCGACACACAGACCTGTATCCCTGGGGCTAATAATACATTATATGTTTATAAAAAAAATTTAAAAATCATAAAAAAAAGAAGACTGGGTCAAAAGACTAAAGTTGAGGAGTGCCTGGATGGCTCAGGTAGTTAAGAGTTGGCTTTCGCTCAGGTCATGATCTCAGGGTCCTAGGATCAAGCCTTGCATCAGTCTCCCTGCTCAGTGGGGAGTCTGCTTCTCCCTCCACCACTCCACTCACATGCTCACTTGCTCTCTCTTGAATAAAGAAAAAAAATCTTAAAAAAAAAAAAGATTGAAGTTAAGACATATAATAGACCACCTAATGTCTGGAAGGAAAACCTAGGTGGAGTTTCTCTAAAAAAAAAAAAACTTGGTCATTCAAAAGCACCCATATTTACAGAGAAATTTACAAAGTTAAAAGCAAGAATAGGGTTAGACACATATACACATTAGACCTGAGAAGACACCAGACTTACACCTTGACCTGATCCCTAGGTTCAGCACAACCATGGATAACAGTTGGAAAACTCTTGTAGATTGACAATCTGCAAAGAACGAGAGACGTGTTCATTTTAGGTCCTGGCTTTCAAGGAAATTGCTATAAATACTAGCTGAACACAAACAAAATGAACAGACAACTCAGTAATCATACACAAGGAATATAGACTTTTCCAAAATAGTTTTGAAAAGTCATTAGTCAAATAGACTACTACAATCTTCAACAATTAAAGAACACAATAAACCTAAAGGAAGAGTTTGTTTTGAGATTTACCATAATTAAATATCCACATGTCCGGTTTTTAACAAAAACTAACAAGGCAAACAAAAAAATTGAGACTGTATAGATCATTCAAAGGAACAAAATAAATTCAAAGAAACCATCCCTGAGGAGGCCCATATGCTGGGATTACTAGGCAACTGTTTTAAGTATGCTCACACAGCCAAAAAAGGACAAAAAAGTACATGAAATCAAGAAAATGACGCAAAAACAAATGAAAATACAAATAAAAAGATTCATATTATAAAAGTAACCAAATAGAAATTGTAAAGCTGAGAAGTAAAATGAATGAAATAAAAAAAAAAAATCAGAGAGGTGTTTATGGCAGGTTATATCAGGCAGAAAAAAGAATCAGCAACCTTAAATATAAGGCAGTTGAAATTAATGTGTTTGAAGAGCAGAAAGAGAAAAAATAAAGTGACAACAGCCTAAGGGAATGGTGGAACATCGTATGCATTATAG
Organism: Mustela lutreola; assembly: GCF_030435805.1. NCBI lineage: Eukaryota > Metazoa > Chordata > Mammalia > Carnivora > Mustelidae > Mustela > Mustela lutreola. Next base: position 104,796,044 of record NC_081308.1, on the reverse strand, counting down.
GAATCCCAAAAGAAGAGAGAGAAAGGAGCAGAAAAAATATTTGAACATATAATTGATGCAGATTTCTCAATTTTGATGAAATAAATAAATGTATAGATTGAAAAAGTTCAGCAAACTCCAAGTAAGATAAACTAGGGATCCACAAGAGAAATAATATCAAATTGTCCAAAAAGAGAAACAAAATGAGTGGTGTTGAAGAAACAACCTAGGGAGGAAAAAAAAAAAGAAAGAAAGAAAGAAAAGACAACCTATAGAATTGAAAAAAAATTTTTTGAAAGAATATCTCTTAGAGGGGTTTAATATCAAGAATATATAGTAAAAAAAAAAAATTTAAAAAGGAATATATAAAGAACTATAACTCAACAACAAAAACACAAACAACAAAATTCAAAAATTGGCAAAGGACTTGAGTAGCTATTTCTCCAAAGGAGATATAAAAATGGTTAATAGGGCACCTGGGTGGCAGAGTCAGTTAAGTGGCTGACTTTTGGTTTTAGCTCAGTTCATGATCTCAGGGCCCTGGGATCCAGCACTGTGTTGGGCTCCCTGATCAGCCCTAAGTCATCTTCAGAATTCTTTCTCCCCGTCTGCCCCCCCCACTTGCTTTGTGCTCTCTCTAAAATAAATAAATACATGTTTAAAAAAATAAAAAATAGGGGCGCCTGGGTGGCTCAGTGGGTTAAAGCCTCTGCCTTCGGCTCAGGTCAGAATCCCAGTGTCCGGGGATTGAGCCCCACATCGGGCTGTCTGCTCCGCAGAAAGCCTGCTTCCTCCTCTCTCTCTCTCTGGCTGCTGCTCTACCTACTTGTGATCTCTGTCTATCAAATAAATAAATAAAATCTTTAAAAAATAAATAAATAAATAATAAAAAAATAAAAAATAAAAATCACCAATAAGCATATGAAAATATTCTTAACATCACTAGTCATTAAGTAAATACAAATCAAAACCACAAGAACACAACACTTAACACATATTACAATGGCTATGATTTAAACAAAAAAAACATGAAATAGGTGTTGATAAGGATGCATAGCAATTGGAATCTTCATGTAATGAAGGTTGGAATGCAAAATGTTTCATCCACTTTGGAAAAAAATTTGGCAGTTTCAGAAATATAAATATGACCTAGCAATTCTACTCTTAGGTATATGTACCCAAAAGAACTGAAAATAAGGACTCAAATACCTGTACACCAATGTTTATTGCAGTATTATTTACAATAGCCAAGAGGTGGAAACAACCTAAGTGTTCATCAGTAGATAACTGGATAAATATAATGTATTATATACATACAATAGAATATTATCCAGCCATAGAAAGGAATGAACTTTGGTATATACTATAGCATGGATGGACTTGAAAACATTATGCTATATGAAATGTAACAGATATAAAAGGAAAAATATTTTATGATTCCACCTATTTGAAAAATCTAGCACAAGCAAATTCAAGAGACAGAAATTATAACAGAGGTTATTAGGAGCTAGGGGAGGGGAAATGTGAAGTTATTGCTTGATGGGTACAAAAAGTTTTTCTTTGAATTGAGAAGGTTTTAGAAACTCAGATAAGAGATAAGGGGTAAGTTATAACAACATTGTAAATGAAATTAATGACACAGAATTGCATACTTAAAGTGATTAAAATGGTAGGATTTATGTCATTTATAACACCATAAATGATTATGATAAAACCCACAGCAATAAAAATAAAAACCATTAAATAATATATAACTTGAAATTTCATTTATGTTCAAATTAAAGGTAAAATTTTATTTCAGCTTTAATATGTAACAAGTGTAGGAGTTGCCATCCCATCCCCACATGAATAAGCTAAATATCTCAAAACCAACTTTTCTTGGACTTATCATTGAACTGAGGTGGCAGGAAAAACCACTACCCTGAAATTTGGAGAGTCGGGCAAACCCCAAAAGTCATAAACAAGATATGCTTCCTTGATGCAGAAGCTGCTGGAGCTGTAACTGGTAGGAAAACTTATATGGCAATTTCGATGAATTGTTGGAGGTTAGTGTTGACTAGTGTAGGAGTGAGAAAGTGCTGGCAGTCACCATCTGAGAAGGAGCCCCACACTTTCATTGTTTTAACTTGTAGTAATCCTAGAATGTTCTCCTCATGAAAATTCAAAAAAATCCCCTAATGTTTCTGGCAGGAAGAGAGGAAGATTATTACAAAATACACCCAGAACCTTATTTGTAAGAAATAGTATTTTCACAGAAAAAGATTAACAGAACCTTATGCGAGGGAAGAAAGGACATTCTTTATATCCCAAGCTTCTGTAACTTTTCTGTTATCTAAGAAGGAGAGAACAATACCAGCAGAGAAAGCTTGTGAAAGTTATAATCTGGAGACATGGGTCAATAAAATATTGAGGTGTACAGAACTCACCACCACATCAATAGGACTCTAATGCATTAACAGTGGACTGCAGATGAAAGAGTTGAAAGACACAGATTCTATGAGTATGAGTATTTGGGGAATTCCAAAGTAAACAAGTGAGACAAAAACAAGGGCCCTACCTCTGCCTTCAGCTCAGGTCATGGTCCCGGGGTCCTGGGATCGAGCCCCACCTCCTCTCTCTCTATCTGCCTGCCTCTCCGCCTACTTGTAATCTGTCAAACAAATAAATAAAATTAAAAAAAAAAAAAAAAAACAAGGGCCCTAGAGAAATCTGAAGCCTTGGAAACATACACCTAAAGAAAACATTAAACATGAAACATTAAATAATCTAATTTAAAAAGCCTAGTAATAAAATAAAAAAGCCTAGTGATTAGCCAGATGAACATGAATCTTCACATTAAAGGACTATTTACTTCAATTCCTACTACCTGATACAAAACGTCCAGTTTTTTCAAAAAAAATTAAAATGAATTCCAAAAAGCAAGAAAAAGTACAGACTGAAAAGACAAAGCAAGCATCAAACTACACTGAGATATGAAAGAGGTGATTAAATTATCAGATAAGAAAGTTAAAATAATGACTATAAATATATTAAAGGCTTTAATAAAAAAAAATAGACAACATGCAAGAGCATATGGATAATATAAGCTGAAGATGGAAACTCTAGGAAGTAAATGAAAATGCTAGAAATCAAATACCACATAAGCAATTAAGAATGTCTTTGATGAGCTAATCAACAGACTGGACATGGTTGAGGATGGAATCAGTGAGCTTACGTATAGGTCAAAAAAAAACTTCCCAAACTGAAATGAAGAGTGAATAAACAAATCCCCAGAACATCCAAGATCAGTGGGATGAATTTCAAAGTGTATAACACACATGTCTTGAAATAACACAAGGAAAAGAAACAATTCAGAAAAAATACTCAAAGAATTAAAAACCAATAATTTTCTGAAATTGAGGAGAAAGATCAAACCACAGATATACAAGATCAGAAAGGGCCAAGCAGAATAAATACCAAAAAGCTGACACCTAGGTACATTATATTCAAATCATATGAAACAAAGACAAAGACAAAAATTCAAAAGAATTTGGAGCAGGGGTGGGAACATTACCTGAGGAGGAACAGAAAGAATTACAAGAACCTGCTCTTTAAAAACCATGTAAGCAAGAAGTGGTGTGAGAGGAAAAACAAACAAACAAACAAACAACCCAATCAGCCGAGAGCTCTGTATTCAGTGAAATTATCCTTCAAATGGTAAGGAAAAATATTCTCTCAGACAGGCAGAAACTGAAAGATCTATGAAAAATAAACTTCTCTACATAAATTTCTTTTGCAAGCTCTTGTTGAATAATGGCTCATTATTTGGCCTAATGTGTTCCTCTTAATAAATGCTAATTTAATAAACTGATAACATGCAGTTAAATTTTAAAGTGATGGAGTCATTCTGTATGACATTGTAATAGTAAATACATGATACCAATGATCATCAAAATTATAGAACTTCACATCCTAATGAATGAAGCAATTTTTAAAAAATCATCAAAGAAGTTGGGAAATCTCAGATGAAATGCAGAATATGACAGAAGAATCGAAATGTATAAAACCCCACTTAAAGAGATGGAAAATAAGGAAGTGCCCTACATGAGTTTGAAAATTAATGGAATCTGAAACCAATCTACATCATATCTAAGAACTAAACAATTAAATTAATGAGTGATGAATGATAGGTGCCAGGTTTCTCATTATTGTAGTAAACAGGTTACAGATCAATCATGAGAGGAGGCTAGGATCATTTATATGGTATGGAATAGAGTAAGAGATGGGTAACTAAACATATATTTCCTTGCTCTATTAGCAGAGGGGACCTAGACTTTAAAGTTGTAATAATCACACTTAGGACCCTAGATTTTGATTTCTAACACTATTCTCCAACATCAGAATCCAGGTCTTCTCTGGGAAATGACTGATTCTAGGACCAGAACAAGAAATACACATGACAAATTTGTAACATCTTATGTGCTAGAAAGTTAGACAGTGCTAAACAAACAAATGAACCACAATAATGTGAAAAGGCCAGGAATCAACTAAAAGAGCTATGTTGACCACGCTGGATAAATTCAAGCAATAATAATAAAAAATAGCATCGAATTATAACAAAGATGTAGGATAAGTATACATGAGTCCATACTTATATAAACCAATAACTAACTAATTAAGTAAATAAATAAATGGGAGAATGGAGAAAAATCTAGCATGGAGAAGAATTCTGAATTTTTTTTTGTAGATACTCCATCCTTAAGGAAAGGAAGTGTAATTCCTCATTCTTTTTAAGTGTGGGCTACACACAGAGATTGATTTCCAGAACAAGCTATGGGAAAGAGGAAAAATAGAGTAACTTTATGCTGGAGAAATCTGACAAACATTATTTCAACCAGGTGGTCAAGATGAACATCAACAGTGATAAAGCATACTGACAGCACATTCCCCTGATACTATGTGATAAAATGTGTGTTAACCCTATGGTCCTAGTGGAAACACACATAGTCTAACCATGAGAAAAAAATAAAACAAATCAAAAAAAAAAAAAAAGAAATTCTTGATTGCCTTCATTTTTCATTCCCCTTGGATGCCTGTGGGACTTTTTCATACATGTAGTCCGACAAATTCATCAAATTTTGACATCTAGGGATCATTCTTGTTCATTTTTTCCCTGGCACCCGGTGAGAGAACTCAGTCTACAGATTCAAGCATTTCTTTATTTCACAGCAATTTCATTCCATAATAAAGTAATATGCATATATTTTTGTTTCATTTCTTCTGCTTTATTAAAAAAACAATTATCTAATTTAAAGGGCATCAGTTTTTGGCTTTCATATCAAACTCCTAATTAGTTGTTCCACTATGTAGGTTTTTAAAGCATTGCTTGTAACTTTCATAGGTCTCATTCATGTCTTTGACTTAGTACTCTACAATGATATGCACTGAGTCCCTACTTCATTGAATAGAAACTGACATTAGAAAAAGTAAAATTTTTTTCTTTTGTTTTCACGATCCATTCAATACCACTGAAACACAATAAGCACTTGGATAATTTATGGTTCACCTGCCATTACTAACATTGCTTAACATCTGCAAAGTTGAAACTCAGGGATCTCCTTGTAGCATTTCCAATGTGGTTAGCCTTGCTTCCAAGTCATTTCTCTTAGAAAACAGACTAAACAGTTAAAAAAATAACATACATTTAAGCATACTGGTTTTTGTGCATTTAATGCTTTTGTCACCAACAAAGTGATGCCCTCTTCTTACTTTGATTTCCATACTCCCAAGTATCATTTGTATGATTTAAGGGGCATTAACAATTAAAGCTGCTCTTTCCCAAAATTCTGCATGTCTTTATTTTACAAAAATCTGACAGATCATGAAACTGTCCTTCAATTTGATCCTAAGCTTTCAGAATCTGTGGTTTTTAGCTTTTGATCTTTCCCCAGTTATACTATATATGTTATCTTCTTTGCTTTTAGCTCTTTCCGTGAGAAGTTATGAAATCATAATGAAGCTCCACTGTTTTATGTATATGTACATGTGTATGAAATTTAAGTACAGAGATGATATATGTCTATATGTCATTTTATATATTCATGTGCATATAAATTTCATTAAAGATTTTGTCTTAACTCATTACTTCTTTTTAAGATGGAAAGATCTTCTTTACTAATGACCTCAACCAAATTTCCTTAGATATAGGAGTCAAACTCAAGTACTTAGGAGAAAACCAGTTAAAATTGCATTATCAGCAACTCATTAGTAGTAACATACTGCCAAGTGAAACAACTTGGAAAAGAGGGGGGAAGGGAGGGGAGAGGAGGGAGGAAAAGTAAAGAAAAGGAATGAAGTTGATCAAGTGAAATTCCTTTTTAATTCTTGAGAACAATGAAATTCTTGCTTATTTCTGCAAATTATTTTTCAAATGGGTACAAAATGCAACCAAGACAGAGAATCCCATAAGAACCCGAAGAGGTGCAACATGAAAAGCTAAGATTATCCAGCAGCGAGTATTGCAGCCTTCAGGTACCAGCTGCCTCCTATTACTGTTCCCAAGAGTTAGTGGGATGAAAATGTCTTCCCTGTGATTATTCTCATCTTTTTTCTCAGCATCTGGGCATACGCTGTTCAACACTTTGAGAAGGTCGGATGTTTTTGCCCAAATATGTGTGTGCACATAGGTCTCAGAGCCCTTGATGTGGTAGTGCAGATAGTCCTGAAATGTGTGGATCAGGTTGATGGCGTTGTCTCCACTGGCACTGGTGTGGCAAGGGAACAACCCAAAGGGAACATAGCCAATATTGTTGCCCATGGCATCACTGATGTCTTTCAGTCCCAGAGGAGGTTCCCTGTGGCTAAAGAGGATGTGAGGGGCTGTGGTGCTGGCTCTGTGTCCTTTGAACTCCAGCATGAACACTTTTCCAATGACCAGACTATGGTCATCCGTAAGCATTGTGCTGAAGACTACTGTGACTCTGTCCTTTTTACACTCACCATACATGGTCTCATCATCCCTATAATAGATAACTTCCCTGTTCCCTCCTTCCTTGCTTTTTTATTGGAATTCAAGAATTTCTCCAAGAGAGAGACAAAAACAATTTCATTTCAACTTGCCAGCCGATAAACAATGGAACCCTTGGATGCTGGCAGATTTTCAAGGTCATTTGGCAAAAATCCTCATTCAAGATTTACCAAGACACTCCCATACACCCTCTTTAATAACTCATCAGCACCATGTGCCTGAAATTCCTTGTGGAATTTCAAAGAAATACTGACCATCAGGATTAGGATTTTAAATATGATAAAGGACTCCATCGAAATCTGCCAATGTGACTTCTACTGCTTCTGGTTTGTTACTGGGCTCTGCCATCATGAGCTTGAGTGTGAGTGTCTCTCTGATGATGCAGTTGTTCACCTGATCATGCAGGATCAAGACCGCAGCTACCCTCACCCTCATCCCCACAAGACTGAACCCACCTACCAAACCACCAGTGCTACCAGCAAGCTCGGCCACCGCCAAGATCCCGGCTCTAGCTGGCCAGTTCTGCTCCTACACCCACTTTCCTTTGCTGCCCAGATGTGCAGCCCCACAGTGTCATTTCTTCTCCAATCCCTCGTGAACATGCAATGCAGGACTAATGCATTACGTTCTTGTCATACATCATTGCTACAGGTTCAAGATACATTATCCAATAAAAGAAGAGAGATACAAAATAGCATAGTTACACTTTGAAGAAGACTATAATAAATTCCATTACCATTTTAATAGTTGCTTTTTCTTGGTGATAAAATTGTGGTTACAAATTTATAATATTATCTAAAATTTTATGAAAATTTATCAACATATATATTTGTGTGTTTATAAATGTAATTTGCCTTATAATAACTAAACAAATTCTTGTTCTCATGGAGCTCATATAGCAATGTTTTTGTAAATCAAATTGAAAAACTAGTAACTTTATTAGATGTCATAATGCAAGTATTACAAGAAAATTACAAAGATCTATCAAGGTTCAAAACAGATGATTATTACTGAAAAGTTGTTTAACTATACTTTACAAATCTATATATAATTCAAATGTGGTAAATTTTGTAAAGAAAAGAGGAAAACAATCCTTTGTATGATGGGAACCATTATCACATAGAATGTTGGGAAAATTCATGATTTTCAATATTAATTGTCTTCTAATATGAAGATAGGAACAATACCCATGCCTCTTTCAAAGGTTCGCATATAGCCTTAATCCTCTGCCACAGTCACCCTATGACACACACAAGTTGTAGAACCGCCTTGTCTCTGTTCTGGTTTGAAGGAGCTTAACTGTGTATATAAACATGTTTATAGGCATTCTTGCCTGATCCCTGAGTCAAGTGAACTGAAACTGTCCCAACTGTCTATTTATGCCTGGTTCTAACCATAGTTCCTAACTCAACTCTATACCTTATGCCCAGGTAACAGCTGTGAATCCTGACAGGAGTCATGAATTGTTCTAACCTAATTTCTGCTTAGTTTGAACCTTGCTATGCTGTGACTATTGCCACACACATTCCACCCCAATTCTCACCTCCGTCCTATCTCTTTTACATAGACACACAATGTGGATGTGTACATGTAATCACATCTAAATATGTTGCCCACAGCCAGTTTTATTTTTTGAAGGCCATGCCAAGAATATATATACTCAGAACCCGAGTTCTGATTATGCTTTCCAGAGAGCTGAGCCCCTTTGCTCCACCATCAAAACTTGTAGTAAATAAACATAATTATTCTCCTGTCTCCTGAAAGCTCTAATGCTCTGCCTTGGCTGGTAGAGTCTGGTCTTGGCATGATTATCACATAATTTATCTCTTATTAGGTATATATACTTATTTTGAAAATATTTTAAGGATATTTTGAACCTCAAAGTCAAGAGCCTTGTCTCTAACCCATTTATTTACAATACAACAGCCCTTCTGCGGTTTTATTTGAAGCAAGGAGATCTTGGATGATCTGTATGTTTGTTTGGCTTTTGTTAAAAGTGTACACTGGAAGGTGGAAATAAATGTCACTTATTTATTCTGTACTTCTACAAGTTTCTCTGTCTTTGCGATCTATGTTTTGGAAATATCTGATTTTATCTGATTGTGTTTTATTTTTAATAAGTAAGTAAATTGAGAAACAACCCCAGAGAGCTATTCTTGTCATTCATTTTGTCCTTTAAGAAGGAGATGCAGTTGTGGGCTACTTCTACTCCTTCAAATGTAAAATGATACTATAACTTCAACATGTTTTGTTTTCTCCTCTGGTCTCTCTATATGTCTATGCAGATGAGCCACCTTTGCTATTAAAATTTTGGATCCAAAATCAAGGTATAGCAACTGCAGATTCAGACACTCAGAGCAAATTAAGATGTGGTTTTGTTAACTAAATAAATAACATGAAAAATACCCATGCTTTGCATTTCTTACTAGGAGTAACTAGGACTGAATAACAGATACTAAAATCATATATATTTAATGTTCCTAAATATTGCCCCTTACTAGAATACTATGCCTATAATAGGTGCCAAATAAAAAATTAAATTGTACTTCATATAAACTTAGACTAATTTACATAAATCTCAACACATTTTTGTACAATTTCAAATTCTGTGGAAATGTGAATTTAATATGTTGGACCTTAAATCTATTTTTTCAATATTTTTTCAGACTTTCATGAGTCTGTGAATTGGAATGAAGCCACTTCCAGGTGACAATAAGTAACAAGCTCTGCATGAAAATAATGCATTCCTAGATTTATTCTTGTGTGGTGAGGGGGAAGATAAAGACAATGTATGGATTATGAAGTGAGATATAAAATAGATGAGATTAGGTAGCTCAAGAAAAAAATTAACAATGACTCACTTTACCCTTTTAAACCCCAAGCAAACATGACCTAGTCTCCAAATTTTCACACTGTTTTCTATCCAACTTAGAACTTTCTTCTGGGGCTAGGAGTACTATTCTCTGAGAAAGAGCTTTCTTATATCGATTTCCCCTTCAAGCCATGCTTCCCTATAAATTATCTTTCCTATATATAGGTGGTTCAATTTCTTCCTCATCTTTCCTGACTGCAGTAGGACTATAGATATAGTAGCAATAAAGGACAGATACTATTATCCCATTCTATGGATGAGGAAAAAGAGGCTCAAAGAGTTTATTACTATAAATTAAAGGGCTATTAAAAAGAATATTCAAAATTTGGGGGAGGAGTCAAGATGGCGGAGAAGTAGCAAGCTGAGACTGCTTCAGCTAGCCGGAGATCAGCTAGATAGCTTATCTAAAGATTGCAAACACCTGAAAATCCATCGGCAGATCGAAGAGAAGAAGAACAGCAATCCTGGAAACAGAAAAACAACCACTTTCTGAAAGGTAGGACCGGCGGAGAAGTGAATCCAAAGCGACGGGAAGATAGACCCCGGGGGGAGGGGCCGGCTCCCGGCAAGCGGCGGAGCAACCGCGCACAAAATCAGGACTTTTAAAAGTCTGTTCCGCGGAGGGACATCGCTCCAGAGGCTAAACCGGAGCGAAGCCCACGCGGGGTCAGCGTGGCCTCAGGTCCCGCAGGGTCACAGAAGGATCGGGGGTGTCTGAGTGTCGCAGAGCTTGCGGGTATTGGAACGGGAAAGCCGGCTACAGAGACAGAGCCGACAGTAAGCTCGCAGCTCCGTGTTACCTTGAACCGGTCGCAGGCTCGGTGAGCTCGGAGCGCGGCCGGAGGTCAGGCAGACGGGAGTAACTGGGCGCTGTTCTCTGAGGGCGCACTGAGGAGTGGGGCCCTGGGCTCTCGGCTCCTCCGGGCCGGAGACCAGGAGGCCGCCATTTGTATTCCCGTCCTCTGGAACTCTACGGAAAGCGCTCAGGGAACAAAAGCTCCTGAAAGCAAACCCGAGCGGATTACTCACCCCGGCCCCGGGTAAGGGCGGTGTAATTCCGCCTGGGGCAAAGACACTTGAAAATCACTACAACAGGCCCCTCCCCCAGAAGATCAACAAGAAATCCAGCCGAGACCAAGTTCACCTACCAAGGAGTGCGGTTTCAATACCAAGGAGAGCAGCAGAATTCCAGAGGAGGAGAAAGCCAAGCACGGAACTCATGGCTTTTTTCCTGTGATTTTTTTTAGTCTTGCAGTTAATTTAATTTTTTCTTTTTCATTTTTTTTTTTCTCGCCTTCGGGTAAAAATTTTTTTTTTTTTTTAACTGTTACCTTTTTCTTTTTTAACGATTTTTTACTAGTTTATCTAATATATATATATATTTTTTTACATTTTTCTTAGGTGTTTTCTTTTTTAAAAAAAATTCTTTTTTTTTTTTTTTTTCTTTTTTCTTTCTTCCTTTTTGAACCTCTTTTTATCCCCTTTCTCCCCACTCACGATTTTGGATCTCTTCTAATTTGGCTAAAGCATATTTTCCTGGGGTTGTTGCCACCCTTTTAGTATTTTACTTGCCCCTTCATTTACTCTTATCTGGACAAAATGACAAGACGTAAAAATTCACCACAAAAAAAAGAACAAGAGGCAGTACCGAAGGCTAGGGACCTAATCAATACAGACATCGGTAATATGTCAGATCTAGAGTTCAGAATGACAATTCTCAAGGTTCTAGCCGGGCTCGAAAAAGGCATGGAAGATATTAGAGAAACCCTCTCGAGAGATATAAAAGCCCTTTCTGGAGAAATAAAAGAACTAAAATCTAACCAAGTTGAAATCAAAAAAGCTATTAATGAGGTGCAATCAAAAATGGAGGCTCTCACTGCTAGGATAAATGAGGCAGAAGAAAGAATTAGTGATATAGAAGACCAAATGACAGAGAATAAAGAAGCTGATCAAAAGAGGGACAAACAGCTACTGGACCACGAGGGGAGAATCCGAGAAATAAGTGACACCATAAGACGAAACAACATTAGAATAATTGGGATTCCAGAAGAAGAAGAAAGTGAGAGGGGAGCAGAAGGTATACTGGAGAGAATTATTGGGGAGAATTTCCCCAATATGGCAAAGGGAACAAGCATCAAAATTCAGGAGGTTCAGAGAATGCCCCTCAAAATAAATAAGAATAGGCCCACACCCCGTCACATAATAGTAAAATTTACAAGTCTCAATGACAAAGAGAAAATCCTGAAAGCAGCCCGGGAAAAGAAGTCTGTAACATACAATGGTAAAAATATTAGATTGGCAGCTGACTTATCCACAGAGACCTGGCAGGCCAGAAAGAGCTGGCATGATATTTTCAGAGCACTAAATGAGAAAAACATGCAGCCAAGAATACTATATCCAGCTAGGCTATCATTGAAAATAGAAGGAGAGATTAAAAGCTTCCAGGACAAACAACAACTGAAAGAATTTGCAAATACCAAACCAGCTCTACAGGAAATATTGAAAGGGGTCCTCTAAGCAAAGAGAGAGCCTACAAGTGGTAGATCAGAAAGGAACAGAGACCATATACAGTAACAGTCACCTTACAGGCAATACAATGGCACTAAATTCATATCTCTCAATAGTTACCCTGAATGTGAATGGGCTAAATGCCCCTGTCAAAAGACACAGGGTATCAGAATGGATAAAAAAACAAAACCCATCTATATGTTGCCTCCAAGAAACACATTTTAAGCCCGAAGACACCTCCAGATTTAAAGTGAGGGGGTGGAAAAGAATTTACCATGCTAATGGACATCAGAAGAAAGCAGGAGTGGCAATCCTTATATCAGATCAATTAGATTTTAAGCCAAAGACTGTAATAAGAGATGAGGAAGGACACTATATCATACTCAAAGGGTCTGTCCAACAAGAAGATTTAACAATTTTAAATATCTATGCCCCCAACGTGGGAGCAGCCAACTATATAAACCAATTAATAACAAAATCAAAGAAACACATAAACAACAATACAATAATAGTAGGGGACTTTAATATTCCCCTCACTGAAATGGACAGGTCATCCAAGCAAAAGATCAGCAAGGAAATAAAGGCCTTAAATGACACACTGGACCAGATGGACATCACAGATATATTCAGAATATTTCATCCCAAAGCAACAGAATACACATTCTTCTCTAGTGCACATGGTACATTCTCCAGAATAGATCACATCCTCGGTCCTAAATCAGGACTCAACCGGTATCAAAAGATTGGGATCATTCCCTGCATATTTTCAGACCACAATGCTCTAAAGCTAGAACTCAACCACAAAAGGAAGTTTGGAAAGAACCCAAATACATGGAGACTAAACAGTATCCTTCTAAAGAATGAATGGGTCAACCGGGAAATTAAAGAAGAATTGAAAAAAAGCATGGAAACAAATGATAATGAAAATACAACGGTTCAAAATCTGTGGGACACAACAAAGGCAGTCCTGAGAGGAAAATATATAGCGGTACAAGCCTTTCTCAAGAAACAAGAAAGGTCTCAGGTACACAACCTAACCCTACACCTAAAGGAGCTGGAGAAGGAACAAGAAAGAAACCCTAAGCCCAGCAGGAGAAGAGAAATCATAAAGATCAGAGCAGAAATCAATGAAATAGAAACCAAAAAAACAATAGAACAAATCAACGAAACTAGGAGCTGGTTCTTTGAAAGAATTAATAAAATTGATAAACCCCTGGCCCGACTTATCAAAAAGAAAAGAGAAAGGACCCAAATAAATAAAATCATGAATGAAAGAGGAGAGATCACAACTAACACCAAGGAAATACAAACTATTATAAGAACATACTATGAGCAACTCTACGGCAATAAATTTGACAATCTGGAAGAAATGGATGCATTCCTAGAAACATATAAACTACCACAACTGAACCAGGAAGAAATAGAAAGCCTGAACAGACCCATAACCAGTAAGGAGATTGAAACAGTCATTAAAAATCTCCAAACAAACAAAAGCCCAGGGCCAGACGGCTTCCCGGGGGAATTCTACCAAACATTTAAAGAAGAACTAATTCCTATTCTCCTGAAACTGTTCCAAAAAATAGAAATGGAAGGAAAACTTCCAAACTCATTTTATGAGGCCAGCATCATCTTGATCCCAAAACCAGACAAGGATCCCACCAAAAAAGAGAGCTATAGACCGATATCCTTGATGAACACAGATGCGAAAATACTCAACAAAATACTAGCCAATCGGATTCAACAGTACATTAAAAAGATTATTCACCACGACCAAGTGGGATTTATTCCAGGGCTGCAAGGTTGGTTCAACATCCGCAAATCAGTCAATGTGATACAACACATCAATAAAAGTAAGAACAAGAACCATATGATACTCTCAATAGATGCTGAAAAAGCATTTGACAAAGTACAACATCCCTTCCTGATCAAAACTCTTCAAAGTGTAGGGATAGAGGGCACATACCTCAATATCATCAAAGCCATCTATGAAAAACCCACCGCAAATATCATTCTCAATGGAGAAAAACTGAAAGCTTTTCCGCTAAGGTCAGGAACACGGCAGGGATGTCCATTATCACCACTGCTATTCAACATCGTACTAGAGGTCCTAGCCTCAGCAATCAGACAACAAAAGGAAATTAAAGGCATCCAAATCGGCAAAGAAGAAGTCAAATTATCACTCTTCGCAGATGATATGATACTCTATGTGGAAAACCCAAAAGACTCCACTCCAAAACTGCTAGAACTTATACAGGAATTCAGTAAAGTGTCAGGATATAAAATCAATGCACAGAAATCAGTTGCATTTCTCTACACCAACAGCAAGACAGAAGAAAGAGATATTAAGGAGTCAATCCCATTTACAATTGCATCCAAAACCATAAGATACCTAGGAATAAACCTAACCAAAGAGACACAGAATCTATACTCAGAAAACTATAAAGTACTCATGAAAGAAATTGAGGAAGACACAAAGAAATGGAAAAATGTTCCATGCTCCTGGATTGGAAGAATAAATATTGTGAAAATGTCTATGCTACCTAAAGCAATCTACACATTTAATGCAATTCCTATCAAAGTACCATCCATCTTTTTCAAAGAAATGGAACAAATAATTCTAAAATTTATATGGAACCAGAAAAGACCTCGAATAGCCAAAGGGATATTGAAAAAGAAAGCCAACGTTGGTGGCATCACAATTCCGGACTTCAAGCTCTATTACAAAGCTGTCATCATCAAGACAGCATGGTACTGGCACAAAAACAGACACATAGATCAATGGAACAGAATAGAGAGCCCAGAAATAGACCCTCAACTCTATGGTCAACTAATCTTCGACAAAGCAGGAAAGAATGTCCAATGGAAAAAAGACAGCCTTTTCAATAAATGGTGCTGGGAAAATTGGACAGCCACATGCAGAAAAATGAAATTGGACCATTTCCTTACACCACACACAAAAATAGACTCAAAATGGATGAAGGACCTCAATGTACGAAAGGAATCCATCAAAATCCTTGAGGAGAACACGGGCAGCAACCTCTTCGACCTCTGCCGCAGCAACATCTTCCTAGGAACAACGCAAAAGGCAAGGGAAGCAAGGGAAAAAATGAACTACTGGGATTTCATCAAGATCAAAAGCTTTTGCACAGCAAAGGAAACAGTTAACAAAATCAAAAGACAACTGACAGAATGGGAGAAGATATTTGCAAACGACATATCAGATAAAGGACTAGTGTCCAGAATCTATAAAGAACTTAGCAAACTCAACACCCAAAGAACAAATAATCCAATCAAGAAATGGGCAGAGGACATGAACAGACATTTCTGCAAAGAAGACATCCAGATGGCCAACAGACACATGAAAAAGTGCTCCATATCACTTGGCATCAGGGAAATACAAATCAAAACCACAATGAGATATCACCTCACACCAGTCAGAATGGCTAAAATCAACAAGTCAGGAAATGACAGATGCTGGCGAGGATGCGGAGAAAGGGGAACCCTCCTACACTGTTGGTGGGAATGCAAGCTGGTGCAGCCACTCTGGAAAACAGCATGGAGGTTCCTCAAAATGTTGAAAATAGAACTGCCCTATGACCCAGCAATTGCACTATTGGGTATTTACCCTAAAGATACAAATGTAGTGATCCAAAGGGACACATGCACCCGAATGTTTATAGCAGCAATGTCCACAATAGCCAAACTATGGAAAGCACCTAGATGTCCATCAACAGATGAATGGATCAAGAAGATGTGGTATATATACACAATGGAATACTATGCAGCCATCAAAAGAAATGAAATCTTGCCATTTGCAACAACATGGATGGAACTAGAGCGTATCATGCTTAGCGAAATAAGTCAAGCAGAGAAAGACAACTATCATATGATCTCCCTGATATGAGGAAGTGGTGATGCAACATGGAGGCTTAAGTGGGTAGAAGAATAAATGAAACAAGATGGGATTGGGAGGGAGACAAACCATAAGTGACTCTTAATCTCACAAAACAAACTGAGGGTTGCCGGGGGGAGGGGGTTGGGGAGAAGGGGGTGGGATTATGGACATTGGGGAGGGTATGTGATTTGGTGAGTGCTGTGAAGTGTGTAAACCTGGTGATTCACAGACCTGGGGATAAAAATATATGTATATAAAAAATATATGTTTATAAAAAATAAAAATAAAAATTAAAAAAAAAAAACAAAAAAAAACAAAAAAAAAATAAAAAATAAAAAATAAAATAAAAAGATTATTCACCACGACCAAGTGGGATTTATTCCAGGGCTGCAAGGAAAAAAAAAAAAAAAAAAAAAAAAAAAAGAATATTCAAAATTTAACTGTGAATCCTATTCTCATTCTCCAAGAAGACATCTTTTCCAGAAAGGGAGCCATATTCTTTTAAAAAAGAATTTTCTAGAAGGATATTGATATAACAACTAACTTTAAACTTTACATTATCTGTCACTTTGGATATATTATCAAAAGAGTTCCTAGCCACACATTCTACATGGTACCTATTCATTCCCTGATACCTATTCATTGAATCAAAAGTATGGAAGTAGGGGCGCCTGGGTGGCTCAGTGGGTTAAGCCGCTGCCTTTGGCTCAGGTCATGATCTCAGGGTCCTAGGATCGAGTCCCGCGTCTGGCTCTCTGCTCAGCAGGGAGCCTGCTTCCCTCTCTCTCTCTCTGCCTGCCTCTCCATCTACTTGTGATTTCTCTCTGTCAAATAAATAAATAAAATCTTCAAAAAAAAAAAAAGTATGGAAGTATGTATGGGAAAATAGTAATAAACAAAACACATATGGTCCCGGTCTTCATGAAGCTTGAAGTCTTATAGGGAGAAAGCAAAAACTGTAGTTACGTTAGTGTTTTTGGTTTTGTTTTTGCTTATTATGAGGCTCCTACCTTGTAATCACCACAGTCATATCCTCTTGTATCAAGACGCTATCTTAGTACTCTGAACAGCATGTCAAAACAGTACACAGGTTGGAAAGGATTAATTTTATGAGTCCTTCTAGAGACTGAGTGTTCTTTCCCCAGGAGTGCCAATGCTTCCATAGTCCATTGGTGGAAATAGATTGCTATTATTTTTGCCCATTATAACTGCAAGTAGAATTTAAATTTCTTTCTCATTAACCATCTGCTTGACAAGCAAACCACCAATTTCTTATTGACAAAGCCCTAACAGTAACTGGAGTGGGCTAATTCTTTTTTTCTTTTTAAAATTTTATTTCAATTTTTATTAAGTTCTAGTTAGTTAACACATATGTTAAAACTGGTTTCAGGTATAGAATTTTGTGATTCAAAATTTACCTATAACATCCAGCGCTTATTACAAGCAGCCTCCTTAATTCCCATCACCCATTTAACCCATCCCCCAACCAACTACCTCCATAAACCCTCAGTTTGTTCTCTATAGTTAAGAGTCTCTTATGGTTTGCTCCTCTCTGTCTCTTTTTCTCCCTTCCCTGTTACAGTGGAATATTACTCAACTATCAAAAAGAATGAAACCTTCCAACTTGCAATGACACGGATGGAGCTAGAGTGTATTCCACAAAGCAAAATAAGTCAGACAGAGAAAGACAAATGCCATGCAATTTCACTAATGTGTGGAATTTAAGAAACAAAACAGAGGAACATAATCTCTCTTGATATCTCAGACAGACTACTTCTTAGCCTACCATACCTAGGCAGATCTTTCTAGCCTCTAGCTTCTAGTCTTTGCTGATACAGCTTTATTACTCTAATCTAAGCCTTAGGTCTAAAAACAGAGGGCACACTGGCCCCAAGGATCACAGAGATGTCAAAGATGTCAAAGATTAGGCAAAAACTCAACAAAAGTTAAAAAGGGGGGAGGGATAAAAATGAGACTTCTGCTACCAGGAATACAGCAGATTAGATCATTTGAAAGACCATCCTACTATAAAACAATTATATTTTAGAAAGAAGTTACTGAGACACCTGGGTGGTTCAGTCTGTTAAGCCACTGCCTTCGGCTCAGGTCATGTTCCCAGGGTACTGGGATGGAGTCTCACATTAGGCTTCTTGCTCAGTGGGGAGCCTGCTTCTCTCTCTGACTCTGACTGCCAGCTTGTGTGCACTCTGACAAATAAATAAATAGATAAAATCTTTTTTTAAAAAAAGAAAGAAGTTACTTAGTAAAATGTCATAGAAAACACAGAATGTAGGTCGATCTCCAAAAACCCAATAATTACCTACACTTCGAAAAAGGTAAAAAAATCACAGAATAAATTGAAAGTTGAAGTGATCAGATAACGAGAAGGGAGAACAGAGTTATCATCATGGGAAAAGCCAATGGAAGAACTGTTATTATGACACTAAGCCTCAATGTTTTAAAAGGCAGAGAAGCTGAAATAAACATATATAGATTAATTCAGGAATTTCAAGAAAGAATAAAGTAATTATCTCTACCTAAAACATGAAGTAAATACAAATCCTATTCAGAGAAAAATGTACAAAATTCAGCAACTGAAAAATTCCCAACAGATTTAGACCAAGTAAACAAGACTTCAAAATCAAAGATCCACAAAACCATAAGGTCAATAACTATAACAGACAATCAGAAGAAACTGAAAACAACAGATTTAAACGCAGGATATGCAACAAATTTTCTAAAAATAAAGATTGGGGTCACAAGGATAAGAAAGGAACAACTTATTATCAAGAATGACCAGACATATCTCACAAAGAAATAAATAGATTTCTAGAAAACTGGTTGAAAGTATATAGAGATACATAAATATATGGTGTGTATATAAGATATACATTTAGATATTTACAAATACATTTCAATGTTTAGTATTTTAAAATATTGTATATATGTTGGAGAGCAAGACTTCAGGCAGTAAAAAAGACAATAAGAACAGAAACATGCATAAATGCCAACAGCTCTATGCATGTGGCAAAAGCCAATTATTTCTGCCATTGGTCCATGCTGAAAACAGTACATACTGAAAACAGCAATGATGGTGGACAAGATAGCTGGGCCTACTGTGGTCAGTTCTCCGATTCCATGGCTCCCTAGTATCCATGCCAATAATCTTACACAGTTCCCTGCTGTCCCTCACATGATTGCTTTCTTGAGTTGTTTTTCCCTCTTTGCTTCCCAATACTTTACATTCCATGATTCCATAATAAAACCAAGAGTACACCCCAACTCAGGGGCTTCACCTCAGCACCTGCACCTCTTGCCAGTACCTGGTGCAGCCCTTTTGCGCCTCTCTTTGTTCCAAATTACTGGACTCTGAGTAATCATTTCATCTCTGGACAAGCAGGATCTGCACACTTTGCCCATGTGGATAAGTTTTACCTTTCCTGCCCCTCTCAACATACGTCAACAAATTCTGCCTTGAATTTGGGGGTGTTATTTTATGGAGAAGTTTTCTTGCCCCTTCCCCATTGGCAAATGACTTTTGCTGTTGCCCCTCCACCAGGAGCAAAAGGAATTTTCCTGTACCCTTTCCCTATAATGAAAGGTTTTGCCTGAACCCTGTGTCAGAATGGTTTTGCTTCTACCCTTCATTCTGAAAAAACTGGATCTTTGCCTAAGTATTGGGGGTCAGGCAGTTTGCTCCTCTTTCCCCAGTGGCCAAAGGCAATTTCTTCATATAAGAGAAGGAGACAAGTAAGGGTATGGGACATAATACTAGTCTGACAATGGAGCCAATATGCCTGCAACAATCACTCTCAATCTTGTCTTCTGCCCTGCCTCCTAATCTTGTATGTAACCAGTGGAGACCATGTGAAAGACAAAGTAAATTAACATTACTCTTGTGTGGGAAGCTCTAGATTGTTCTAAACTGGTGTATTAGCCCGCGTTCAACCATTATGCAATTTGTCAAAATTTTAGTTGTGTCACGTTTTAGTAATTCTATGGCACCTTCCTCTTCCTCCCAAGAAAGAATTGATGTCGCTTGTCTCTCCTCAGAGAGTCATGTCATTTTTTGGAAATAAAATTTCTCAAATTCTCATTAGCCTTGTGAGTGTAGCTCTCTGGTGGTTTCAAGAAGAGTTATGATTTTGTATTTTATTTGGCATTTTTTCATTATGGAAATACAGACAAAATTATCTTCCAACAATCTCTATCCCAAGCAGAAACAGAAACAGGAGTTCATAATTGATTATATAATATAAAAAATATAACACTGTATTTTATAGTTTAAAACAAAAGAAATGTAATTATAATATTATAAGTCTTTTCTATCTTACCATGAATAGAAATAATATTAATTTTAAGCATACCATAGTAAGTTAAGAATGTATATTTTAATTTTTTAAGCAGCAACCTAAAATGAAGGCAAAGATGTATGTCTTAAGGCCCAACAGAGGAATTAAAATGAAATACTGAAAAATATTTTAAATCCAAAGTAAATATTGACAAGAAAGATAAGAAAAACAAATTACATATAGGAAAGTAGCCTTAATGCAACCATACAGATTATTAGATTAAATGCCCAAAGTTTTAACATTCTATTTCAAAGGCCGATATTGCCTGGTTGGATAACAAAGACTGATATATGTTGCATACAAGAAATTTACTTTAAATATAAGAAATGAGGAAAAAAAGAAAAAATGAAAGCAGTCCATTGATATGAAAGTCAAAGCTAAGAAAGTTAGGAGTTTATACTAATAGATAAAAAAGACTTCAAGGGAGGAGCAATACCTCAGAATTATTTGTCAATGATAAAAACTGACACATCACAAAGAAACAAAAACCATCATAACTTTCAATGTGCCTAATAACACATAAAGAAAAAAACTAACAAAAGTAAGCCAAAAATAGATAAAATCTGTCATCATAACTCAAAATTATAGCACTCCTCTCCCAGTCATTGATAGTAACACTATGTATTCACCTAGCTTATATTACTTAAATATTAATCCCAAAATTGATTGATACAAATTTCTTTTCAAATGAACATGACATATTCACCATCATAGATCATATACTGGGCCATAAAACATGTCTCAATCAATTAAAAATTTTATAATCTCACAGGCTATCTTCTCTAACTGAAGGAAATTAAACAAGAAACCAGTACCAAGAAAGATACCTAGAATTTCCACAATTATTTGGAAATTAAACAACATACTTCTAAGTAACCCATGAGTGAAGCTAAAGGAGTATGTGTTTAGATGGAAAGCTATGCCTTAAATGATTATATTAGAAAAGAACAATTACCTCAAATCAATTACCTAAGCTTCTACCTTGAAAACTATAAGAAGAACAAATTGCATTCGAAGTAAAGAACATTAAAAAAAAAAACAAAACAGAAATCAATTACATAGAAAATGGACAAACAAAAGGGACAATCAAGGCAGTTAGTTCTTTTAAAAGATCGATAAAATTAATGCACTTTAGAAAGGGAGAGAATAGCATAATGAAGACACAAATTTACAGTATAAAGGAAAAAGGGCACTATTTCTGCAAATCACTTAGATTTTAAAATTATGAATGAGCATTAATAATTTTATGCCAATAATTTCAAATATTTAGATAAATTGGACAAAGCCTTTAAAGACACCAACTACCAAACTTACTAAAGTGGAAGTAAAAAATTGAATAACCTTTACATATTAAAATAATTAAACCAATTAAAAAATCTTCAAAAAAAGAAACAACAGACCCAGATGATTTCATATGAACTGTATCTAACATGTAATAAGTCCAAAACTAAAAAATTACTTTAGAAGACAGGAGAAAGAACAGTTCCCAAATTATTTTATGAGGATGACATAGTCATAATGATTAAAATCAGAAAAATACATTACAAGAATAGAGAACTACAAACAAATGTCCTTATGAACTAAGACAAAAAATACTTAACAAAGCATTGATAAATTAAATCTAGCAACCCATCAAAGGGACTGCACACAATTTCTATGTAAATTTTATTTCAGGAATTCAAGGTTGGCTTCACATTTGAAAGTCTATCCATGCAATTTACTACATTAACAGAATGAAGGATAAGCATATATGGTCATCTCAATACGTGTAGGAAAATCATTCAACAAAATTCAATAGGATCCATGATAGAAGCTCTTAGCAAACTGAGAATAAAATAGAATTTATTTAATCTGAAAGAAGTATCAGTAGAAAACCTACAGCAAACATAATAATAATGAAATATTGAATGTGGTCCTTGGAAGATCCAGAAAATGATAAACCCACTCTTACCATGTCTATTGAGCACTGTACTGGATATCTTAGACACAGTAAAGAGACAATCAAAACAAAACATATAAATATTGGAAAGGATAAAATAAAACTGTTCTTTAACAGCAGAGGACATGACTCTCTATGTAAGAACTGCTTAAACAACTCTAAAAGTCACTGCTGTAAGTTAATGTACCAAGATTATAAAAAAGCAATAACATACATTCTATTTCTATATGGTATAAGCAAATAATATGAAATGAAATATTATTTTAAATACTATAAATTATTTAAGAGTAAAAATCATATGTCTGAAACATGTACACTAAAACCAGACTTTAAATTATATGTAGAAAAGCAGAAGTCCTATAACAGACAAAACAATATTAAAAGTAAGTACACATTTTGAGGCCCCTTTCAATTCAAGGTTACTCTCTAACTACACTAATCAAGATAGTATGATATTGGCACAAAGAGATAAATAGATCAGTGGATCAGAATAGAGCAGAGTGTTTCAAAACAGTTCTCATCATAATTCTATCAGGATTATACATTTTATATGGATAAAAATTTACTTAAGAGATATGTAAAAAATATATCCCTAAAAAGAAATGTACAGGAATATTCATAAACCCTTCATTCAAAATAGTTTAAAATGACATACAACCCAAATGTCCTTAAATGGGGAAATGCAAAAACAAATTGTAATATTCACGCCATGGAATACTATTGAGCAATATATTGGAAAAAATGTTGATGCATAAATGGGGATAAATCTCACTGTTAGTATACTGAGGAAAACAGACACAAAGATTACATATGATATAGTGTTTTTTAATAGAAAATTATAGATTGCCAAAAATTAATCCATGATTTTAAAAAGTAAGAACAGTGAGTTCCTCTGGAGGAGATTTACTGGAAAGGGATATGAAGAAACATTCCAGAGCACATATCAACTTCATCAAAATGTACTTTAAGAATTTATATATTTCACTGAATATTAATTTCATCTATTAAATGTGTATTAAAATATTGAATTCTAAGTAAACTGATTTTTTTTGCAGTATTTCAGATTCAGGTAATCTGAAATTACCTATGTGTATTTTTTGCTTAAATAAATGAATAAATAATGAAAGTTTTCTCACTGTTAGGAAAATGAATTCAACATATGAATAGGAAAAGACTAGCATATATTTTTCAATAATGGAATTTCAGGTATCAATGTAAACCCAAAATTTAATTGGCAACATTGAAATCTAAGAAATAGTGAATCAAGTTCTACAGAAGATAATGCAAGAATCCCATACTCACATTTATAGAAAGGGTAGGAGGATTTCACCCACATTCTTCTATGACCCATGCTAGTAACAACTCAGTGCCAAAAGAAGTCACCTCTGCCATGATTTCCCCTGTGCCAGAAATAAACAGAAGAAAAAAAGAGAGAAGACCTACATAAAATATCAGAAGTGAAAAAGGAGACATTCCAATGGTTGCCTCAGAATTAAAATTTATCATGAGGAACTATTATAAACAATTATTTATCAACAAATTTGATAACCTAGAAAAGATGAATAAATTCCTGGAACATACAACTTAACACAACTGAATAAAGAAGAAAACAGAAAGCCTGAACAGCCCATAACACATAAGGACATTGAGTCCATAATAAAAAACCTAACAATAAAGAAAAACACATCACCAGAGGACATCAAGATAAATTTTACTGAATTCTCACTATTCTTTTGGTTTTTTAAATATTTTATTTTTAAAGTAATTTCTACACACAATGTGGGGTTTGAACTTATAGCCCTAAGATCACCAGCTACATGCTCTACTGACTGAGCTGGCTATGTACCCCTAAATATTATTAATCTTTCCCAAAAAACAGAAGAGGGAAGCCTCTCAAATTCATTTACAGAGGCCAGAAACTCCATGATAGTAAAGCCAGACAAAGGCACTACAAAAACACCACAGACAGATAATTCAGATGAACATACATGCAAATATCCTCAATTAAGTATGTTCAAACCAAACTCAAATGCACATTAAAAGGATTATGCACCATGACCAAGTATGATTTCTCCCTGGCATACAAGTATGACTCAACATATACAAATAAATATCTGTAACAGATTACATTAACAAAAGGAAGGATAAAATTACACAGTCATCATAGTAAATGCAGAAAAAACATTTGAAAAAATTCCAAATCAATTCATGACAAAACTGTCAATAAAATAGGTATCAAAGGAACTTACTTCAACTTAATGGAGGCCATATAGGAAATCCCCAAGGTAACATCATAATCATTGGGGAAAACCTGAAAACTTTTCCTCTAAGATTTGGCACAATATAAAGATGTCATTCTAACCAATTTTACACAACATAGTACTAGAAGCTCTAGCTAAGCAATCAGATGAGAAAATGAAGTAAAAGGCATCTGATTCAGAGAAAAAGAAGTAAAATTACCTCTGTTTGCAGAGAATACAACCGCATATGCAGAAAACCCTCAAGACTCAACAACAACAACAAAAACTGTTATAACTAATAAATGAAATCAGTAAATTTTCAGGATACATAGTCAACATAAAAATCAGTGGTATTTATTTATATACACAACGAACTATCCAAAAAGCAAACTGAAAAACAATTCCATTTACAAAAGCAACAACAATCAAATACATAGGGGTAAACTTTACTCAAACAGGTCAAAGAGTTGTATACCAAAAATTATAGAAAATTCATGTAGAATATTAAAGAAGGTACAGACAAATGGAAAGACATACTATGTTCATGGATTGGAAGAGTTAATGTTGTTTAAAATGCCAATAGTAATAGTATCCAAGTGATCAACATATTCAATGCAATTCTTACCAAAATCCCAATGACATTCTTTACAGAAATAGAAAAAAAGAAATCTTATAATCATATGGAACCACAAAAGAGCCCAAAAAGTCAAAGCAAAGCAATGCTGAAAAGGAAGAACAGAACTAGAGGTATCATACATGTCAAACTATCTTACAAATCTATACTAATCAAAACAGTATGCCACAGAGGAGTTAAGATGGCAGAGGAGCAGGGGTACACTAAGTTTGCCTCATCCCTCAAACATCTAGGTAAATATCAAATCATTCTGAACACCCAAGAAATTGAACTGAAGACTTAGAAAACAAAACTGCATGGCTACAAATATTAAAACAACCACCTTGGGGAAGGTAGAAACTGTAGAGAGTGGATTTGGGGAGATAAGAATTGTGGGTGCTGTGGAAGGGAGGGAACCCAGAGTATGGAGAATACCAGAAGTTATTACAAGCAGAAGAATGCAAAATCTAAAGTTTTAGAAATCCATGCCCAGCAGGCTTAATATTGCTCCTGTGGGGAAAGAGGTTAGGGTCCTGGGAGTAGCCATATTGGTCTGAGGATAAACCTGAGTCTCATGGAGAAAAACAGTTCCCTGGCTTGGAGTGCATTTGGGAGAGGGGACACAACAGAAGACTAGGGGTACCACCATCCTATACTGTTCCTTAAGAACAGGGAAGCTGGCGGGGGCAGTAAGCCTGGGTGCCAGCTTTCTCCTGTGCTTTATCACAGACTCTGAACAGTTGCATGGTTGTGTGAACTCTTTTGGGGGACAAACCAGCAAACAGGGAAAGTGCAGTGAGACCCGTCAGCAAGGACCCAACCATGCAAGTCCCTAAAAATTGGGATTTTTGAAACCCAACTGCAGGCCTGAGATAAAACACCAGAGTAATGTGCCCCTTTGCAGCTGGGCAGCTCGGACACAATAAAGGTGAATGCAGGGATCTGATAGAAGCTGGGGACACAAAAGGGGTGATTGTTTGCTCTCCTTTGAGGGCTTCCTGAAGAATCCCTTGCAGGAACTCTCCCCTCAGGGAGGAAAGAAGAGGGGTGAAGCAATTTTTGCTCTGCCCATCAGCACTGACAAACTAATGTGAGCTAAACAATGCCATCAAGTGGAGACTGATGCCACTTATACCAAGCTGCGACCCCTTGAACCCTGCAGGGGCATCTTCACTCAGGAAAGTGGGCCTGAGAATTAGTGCAACAGGTCACAGCCCCAGAAGATTAGCACAAACCCCTTGCATGCACCAAGCGTAATAGAGGGCTGCAGATTCTCAGTTCTAGGAGAAATAGGATCTACCTTGCTTTTTATTTTCACTTCTATTTTTAATATAATATAATACTATACTATACTATACTATAATATAATGTAATATAATTTATTGGATCTATCTTCCTTTAACAAGCAAACCAAAACATACCTAAGATCTAGCTTCCTTTTTATTTTATGTATTTTTAGATTATTTTTATTATTTATTTATTTATTTTTTATATATTTCTTTTCCTATTTTATTTTTCTTAAATTTCTTGGATCTAGCTTCTTTTAACAAGTGGGATTTAAATCTGTACTGTAGGGGTGTTTCGACATTTACAAGTCAATCAATGTGCTACACAAAATTAATAAAATAAAGGATAAGAACCATATGATCCTCTCAAGAGATGCAGAAAATACATTTGACAAAATACAGCATCTATTCATGATAAAAAATAAAAACCCTCAAGAAAGTAGGTATAGATGGAACACAGCTCAACAAAAGAAAGGCCATATATGAAACACCCACAGTTAATATCCTCAACGGGGAAAAACTGAGAACTTTTCCGCAGAAGGCAGGAACAAGATATGAATGTCCATTGTTATTGAACATAGTGCTGGAAGTCTCACCCTTAGCAATCAGACAACAAAAAGAAATAAAAGGCATAAAAGGCAGCTAAATCAGCATGGAAGAAGTCAAACCTTCACTATTTGCAGATGACATGATACTCTGCATAGAACACCCAAAAGACTCCACCAAAAAATTGCTAGAACTGATACATGAATTCAGCAATGTCACGATATAAAATCAATGTATAGAAATCTGTTATACTTTTATATGCCAATAATGAAGCAGCAGAAAAAGAAATCAAGGAATTGATCCCATTTACAATTATACCAAAAACCAGAAGATACCTAGGAATAAACCTAACCAAAGAGGTAAGTTTGGTAGAAAACCTTTTACTTATGAAAGAAATTGAACAAGACACAAAGAGATGGAAAAACATTCCATGCTCATGGATTGGAAAGAAAAAAATGGTTAAAATGTCTATACTGCCCAAAACAATCTACACATTTAATGCAATCCTATCAAAATACCACCAGCATTTTTCACAGAGATAGAATGAAAAATCCTGAAATTTGTATGTAACTACAAAAGAACACAAATAGCCAAAGCAAACCTAAAAAAGAAAAGCAAAGCTGTAGGCATCACAATTCCAGATTCAAGCTTTCTTACAAAGCTGTAGTCAAAAAGACAGTATGGTATTGGCACAAAAACAATCACAGATCAGTGGAACAGAATATAAAACCCAAAAATGGACCCACAATTTCATTGTCAACTAATCTTCGACAAAGTGGGAAAGAATATCAAATGGAAAAAAGACAAGTCTCTTCAACCAATGGTGTTGAGAAAACTGGAAGCCAACATGTAGAAGAATGAAATTGGACCACTTTCTTATACCATACACCAAAATAAGGACCTAAATGTGAGATAGGAAACCATCAGAATTCTAGAGGAGAACACAGGCAGCAACCTTTGATCACGGTGATAGCAACTTACTATACACATCACTGGAGGCAAGGGAAACAAAAGCCAAATGAACTACTGGGATTTCCTTAAGATAAAATGCTTCTGCACAGCAAAGGAAACAATCGACAAAACTAAAAACTAAAAGTCAGCCTAGTGAATGGAAGAAGATACCTGCAATTGACATATCTGATAAAGGGTTAGTATTCAATAATAAATAAATATTGTGAAAATGTCTATGCTACCTAAAGCAATCTACACATTTAATGCAATTCCTATCAAAGTACCATCCATCTTTTTCAAAGAAATGGAACAAATAATTCTAAAATTTATATGGAACCAGAAAAGACCTCGAATAGCCAAAGGGATATTGAAAAAGAAAGCCAACGTTGGTGGCATCACAATTCCGGACTTCAAGCTCTATTACAAAGCTGTCATCATCAAGACAGCATGGTACTGGCACAAAAACAGACACATAGATCAATGGAACAGAATAGAGAGCCCAGAAATAGACCCTCAAATCTATGGTCAACTAATCTTCGACAAAGCAGGAAAGAATGTCCAATGGAAAAAAGACAGCCTTTTCAATAAATGGTGCTGGGAATATTGGACAGCCACATGGAGAATGAAAATGGACCATTTCCTTACACCACACACAAAAATAGACTCAAAATGGATGAAGGACCTCAATGTACGAAAGGAATCCATCAAAATCCTTGAGGAGAACACGGGCAGCAACCTCTTCGACCTCTGCCGCAGCAACATCTTCCTAGGAACAACGCAAAAGGCAAGGGAAGCAAGGGAAAAAATGAACTACTGGGATTTCATCAAGATCAAAAGCTTTTGCACAGCAAAGGAAACAGTTAACAAAATCAAAAGACAACTGACAGAATGGGAGAAGATATTTGCAAACGACATATCAGATAAAGGACTAGTGTCCAGAATCTATAAAGAACTTAGCAAACTCAACACCCAAAGAACAAATAATCCAATCAAGAAATGGGCAGAGGACATGAACAGACATTTCTGCAAAGAAGACATCCAGATGGCCAACAGACACATGAAAAAGTGCTCCATATCACTCGGCATCAGGGAAATACAAATCAAAACCACAGTGAGATATCCCCTCACACCAGTCAGAATGGCTAAAATCAACAAGTCAGGAAATGACAGATGCTGGCGAGGATGCGGAGAAAGGGGAACCCTCCTACACTGTTGGTGGGAATGCAAGCTGGTGCAGCCACTCTGGAAAACAGCATGGAGGTTCCTCAAAATGTTGAAAATAGAACTGCCCTATGACCCAGCAATTGCACTATTGGGTATTTACCCTAAAGATACAAATGTAGTGATCCAAAGGGACACATGCACCCGAATGTTTATAGCAGCAATGTCCACAATAGCCAAACTATGGAAAGCACCTAGATGTCCATCAACAGATGAATGGATCAAGAAGATGTGGTATATATACACAATGGAATACTATGCAGCCATCAAAAGAAATGAAATCTTGCCATTTGCAACAACATGGATGGAACTAGAGCGTATCATGCTTAGCGAAATAAGTCAAGCAGAGAAAGACAACTATCATATGATCTCCCTGATATGAGGAAGTGGTGATGCAACATGGAGGCTTAAGTGGGTAGAAGAAGAATAAATGAAACAAGATGGGATTGGGAGGGAGACAAACCATAAGTGACTCTTAATCTCACAAAACAAACTGAGGGTTGCCGGGGGGAGGGGGTTTGGGAGAAGGGGGTGGGATTATGGACATTGGGGAGGGTATGTGATTTGGTGAGTGCTGTGAAGTGTGTAAACCTGGTGATTCACAGACCTGTACCCCTGGGGATACAAATATATGTTTATAAAAAATAAAAAATTAAAA
Organism: Mustela lutreola; assembly: GCF_030435805.1. Lineage (NCBI taxonomy): Eukaryota > Metazoa > Chordata > Mammalia > Carnivora > Mustelidae > Mustela > Mustela lutreola. The sequence continues at coordinate 104,765,978 of NC_081308.1, read as the reverse complement.
AAAAAAAAAAAAAAAAGGGCCAACACCGACCTTCTGCCTCTGAAAAAAAAAAAAAAAAAAAAGGGTTAGTATTCAAAATCTATAAAGAACTTTGATGTTGATCAAAGAGTACAAAGTTACGATTTTGGAAATCTAATGTGCAGCATGGTAACTTCATAGACCTCGAGATCTTATATGCAGTTAACAATACTGTATCGTGTAAGTAAAATTTATTGAGTAGAGCTTAAGTGTTCCCAACACACATACACACACACACATATAGAAACATGGTAATTAAATGAAATAATGGTCATGTTAATTGGCTTGATTATGTTAATCATTTCACAATGTACTTTTATACCAACATTATTGCAGTACACATTTAATATATGCAATTTTACTCCAACATAGCTGGAAAAAGAAAAAATATACAGATTTAACTATTATAGGGTATTTCAAATTAAAGGAGTTATTGTTTTCTACTCATTATTAAAAACTATAATAAATAAAACTAGAATGTGAACAATTATACTATAAATAATAATACAAAGTAAGGAGTATTCTTTTGTTAAAAATTGTTCTGGCAGTGTCCATGACAATTAAATATGTACATGACTTATGATCCATTAAACCTTCCTCTGTGAATCACTCTTAAAGCAATAAAAATGCTTTTCTGAAAGTGTATGTGCTCAAGAAATTTTATTTCAGCTTTGTTTTAAGGTAAAATTTTTTTTTCGGGGGGGTTGGAGGCCTGAACAAATGTCCATCAAAAGAGGTATTATTGACCACTTTTATAGCATCTCTATAGTACAGAACATTATGCAAATATCATTAAGAACAAGCCATTCTATATTTGCTTAAAACAAAGTGCAGAGCGAACATTGTCTTCTGCACCGGCTCCTCCAAGCAGGTTCTCTCCGGGCACAATGGCAACTCTTAAGGAAAAACTGATTGCACCAGTTGCAGAAGAAGATGCAGCCGTCCAAAACAATAAGATTACTGTAGTGGGTGTTGGACAAGTTGGTATGGCCTGTGCCATCAGCATTCTGGGAAAGTCCCTGGCTGATGAACTTGCCCTTGTGGATGTTTTGGAAGATAAACTCAAAGGAGAAATGATGGATCTGCAGCATGGGAGCTTACTTCTTCAGACACCTAAAATAGTGGCAGATAAAGATTACTCTGTGACTGCCAATTCTAAGATTGTGGTGGTGACTGCCGGAGTCCGCCAGCAGGAGGGAGAGAGCCGGCTCAATCTGGTGCAGAGGAATGTTAATGTCTTCAAATTCATTATTCCTCAGATAGTCAAGTACAGTCCTGATTGTATCATAATTGTGGTTTCCAACCAAGTGGATATTCTCACATATGTTACCTGGAAACTAAGTGGACTACCCAAGCACTGTGTGATCGGAAGTGGGTGTAATCTGGATTCTGCAAGATTTCGCTATCTTATGGCTGAAAAACTTGGCATTCATCCCAGCAGCTGCCATGGATGGATTTTGGGAGAACATGGTGATTCAAGTGTGGCTGTGTGGAGTGGAGTGAATGTGACAGGCGTTTCTCTTCAGGAACTGAATCCAGATATGGGAACAGACAACGACAGTGAAAATTGGAAGGAAGTGCATAAAATGGTGGTGGAAAGTGCCTATGAAGTCATCAAGCTAAAAGGATATACCAACTGGGCTATTGGATTAAGTGTGGCTGATCTTATTGAATCCATGTTGAAAAATCTATCCAGGATTCATCCAGTGTCAACAATGGTGCAGGGGATGTATGGCATTGAGAACAAAGTCTTCCTGAGCCTTCCTTGTATCCTGAACGCTCGGGGCTTAACCAGTGTGATCAACCAGAAGCTGAAAGATGATGAAGTTGCTCAGCTCAAGAAAAGTGCAGATACCTTGTGGGACATCCAGAAAGACCTAAAAGATCTGTGACTCCTAGCTTCTAGGCTGTAGAAATTTAAAACTGCAATGTGATTAACTGTGAGCTGTTAGTTTTCATCCATATACATGGATCGCAGTTTGCTTTTATCTTCCCAAATATGTGAATCTGGGCTCACAGAATCCAAGCCCGTGCTTGGTTTAATGCTTGCAATATGAGCCCTTGAACAAATAAAATTAACTATTGTAGTGTGCTTCTAAAAAAAAAAAAAAACCAAAGTGCAATGACTATATATAGTATGATCCTTGGAGCAGAAGGTATTTGTACCAGTTTATATCCCTGTAGCAAATCGCTATCCAAGTAAATAATGATAGCATACTAATGTAAGCATCTGCAATTCTCCACCTATAGGTTTTTGCTTCATCTTCAGGTAGGGGAAGCCAGGAGTGCCTAAGTGGTAATGCCTGAAAGACCAGCCTTGAGCTAATGATGGATAATTGGAGGATAACTATCACAGCTTCCAGGGCCCCTAGGGTGAGGTAACTCTGTGATATGCTCTGCACTGCCTCCATGAGTTCCCTAGCAGGTCTGAGTGTTGGTTTATTATAGTTGTGAAGTGCTAAATAATACACCTTTGTTTCCCTTTCTTCGCTGACTCACATCCTCCCTACCAGTGCCTCCTGGGGGCCCCTCCCAAAGGGAAAAAACCTCTGTTCTTTTCGATGGATCATGATCTGCTTCTGAGAGAACACAACCTAAAACAATTCACTTTTTGTGAAAACCACTGAATAAATCCCAACCCCTCATATGTGTTTTTGAGAGAAGACTGTAGAGAATGGTATTTGTTTAATTCAAGAGGGTAGATATGAATTAGAGCAGTGTGTCAGAAGTTCCAAAGACCAGCCCCAGGTTTGAAGATTTGCTGGGAGACCCCTGAGGACTTGGTATATAATATAATTTGTGGCTATGTTTCATTACAGTAAGAGAATATAAAGCAAAATCAGCAAAGGGAAAATGTCACAGGGGGCAAATTTCAGATCAAAGCATGCACAAGTCTTCTCTTGGTGGTATAACACAGAACATGCTAAACTCCCCTAGCAGTGAGTTATGAAAACACATATGAAATAATGTCTACCAATAAGCTCATTAGAGACTTACTGCCCAGAAATTTATTGGGGACTATTACATTATAGGCACTCTCTGCCTAGCACATACCAAAATTCCGTAGTCCCAGAAGTAAAGCAGGTGTTCACCATAATCCACATTTTCATACAAACAGTATAAGCACAATAAGCTACAGTTATCAGTTAGAATGATGGGAACATTCTCCAAACCCAAGTTCTAAAGTAACCCAGAGCAAACCATTTGAACAAAACTTTTAAAGAATAACAGTCAAGCCTGCTATATTAACCATCTACACAAGCACAGAAATTGATTAAGGTTTAATTTATGCATTTTAAAAATTATTCCACTTGTTAGAATGAGTTCATATGGCTTTTAAATTTAAAATCTTAATAACATAAATGGGAAATTCAATTCAATAATAACATAAAACATACATTCACTAACACCTCCTCAAATCCATTACAATAATAGACTTCCACAACTCCAACATCATGCTAAAAAGGAAAGCATGTCTGCAACAAACAAAAAGAGAAAAGAAGTTTAAGGCTTACAAAAAAGATGAACAGATTAATAGCAAAATTTAGAAATTCTAAAGAAAATTCAACCTCACAGAGAGAGAGTGGACCCCCACAAATAATAATTGCTGCTAGTAGAACCTCTATATAAGAAAATCACAATAGGAACTGAAAAGAACACAGGTACTTTTCCCAAGTAACTGAAGAACAGTGAAAAAACTTCATTCCCTCTCTCTTACAGTAGCTGTTATCAGTGTTTTGGCCCCAGGAAAAAATAGGAACAGAGCACTTTAAAACATGACTATTTACAAAGAAAGAATAGTATTTTAATACCCTGTGAGCCACCACAAAGTACATGCATTACATATATTCAGAACACCAGGAAACTAAACTCTAAAGAAATCCTGGTAAATAAAATATGTACCTCAAGAACTATCCAAGCTAAGAGCATCCTCTTAAAGTCTGCATTCAAGGCAAAAGAAAAGGAAAATCAGTTACGTCTAAGTAAAGTCACCAGTCAGATCAACATTTTGTTGTGTGTGACTTCTAAGCCTAATATGGGGCTCAAACCCACAACACCCTGAGATCAAGTGTTGCATGATCTAAGGACTGAGATACCCAGAAGCCCACAGTGTGATCAATCTTATCATTGTACTCAAATATGAATATAAAATCACTAATCAACAGTTGAAGAAACACAATATCAAAATTCTGCAAATTGAATGGTGTAGGCAACCTTGATATACTAGTTTGTTTTTTCCAATTAATTAATGCTAATATTGAAAATTAAACTTATGGGATGTGTAGGTAGCTCAGTTCCTTAAGTATCTGCTTTTGACTCAGGTCCTGATCCCAGGGTTTTGGGATTGAGTCCTGCATTGGCCTACTTGCTCACTGAGGAACATGCTTCTCCCTCTGCCTGCTACTCCCCGTGTTTGTGCTCTCTCTCTCTGACAGATAAATAAATAAATAAATATTTAAGGAAAAAAAAAAGAAATTTAAACCTAATCTTTGACTCTACATTTTATAATGCTGCATTTTCTCAAATCTCTGAAGCAGTCTTTTTTTTTTTTTAAGATTTTATTTATTTATTTGTCAGAGAGAGAGCACAAGCAGAGGGAGTGGCAAAGGGAGAAGCAGGTTCCCCATTGAGCAAGGACCCAACTGTGGGACTTGGTCTAGGGGTCCTGGGATCATGCCCTGAGCCAAAGGCAAACACTTAACCAACTGAGCCACCAAGGTATCCCTGAAGCAGTCGTTTTTAATTTCTACAAATTTTATTGAAATAAAAACTCAATACATTGGCTGAATAGCAGAATGACCAAAGTTGAAGATGAAATTAATAAGTGCAAGATTAAACTGAGATATTTTCCAGAAATGTGGAGTAAAAATATAAAAAGATGAGAAGAAAAAAATGAGATAAATAAAATGGATAATTCAAATATCCTTTCATTAGAAATAAAAATATACTATGGGCACCTGGGTGGCTCAGTGGATTAAGCCTCTACCTTTGGCCCAGATCATGATCCCAGGGTCCTGGGATCCAGCCCCGCATTGTAGGGGGGGTTCCCTGCTCAGCAGAGAGCCTGCTTCCCCCTCGCTCTCTGCCTGCCTCACTACCTACTTGTGATCTCTGTCGGTTAAATAAATAAATAAAATCTTTAAAAAAAAAAAAGAAATAAAAATAGACTAGACATTGAAGAGGGGGAGGGCAATAAATAATGCAAAATACATCTGAATAACAAAATAAGTGTCAAAATGAGAAGTCTAAGAAGAAATTTTTTTTTAAGTTCTAAAACTGAAACATTTGGATAAAAGTTTCAAATAAATGAAGTTGTTTTTTAATTCCAGAATGAAAATATAAAAGCAATCCTTAAAAAAAGAATCAGATGAGACAACAGGGCAATATGTTTGTAGTTCTATGGTAAATTTATTTTGATCCTATAAGTGCCATACCCAGACATAATAAGAATTTTCTCACTAATGACGGAACAAGGTAAAAATACATAATGAAGGCTATAAAAGACTTGAAAAACAGAATTAAAAATCTTGAACTTCTGTGCACACATAGATTACTGTGTTTAAAAGCAGAATATGCATTCTTTATAAGACATTCATGAGACATTTATAAAAATTTAGTATACACTAAAGAGTTCAGCTAGATAGTTATCAAATTATTCCAAACATCTACAAACTCAACAACAGATAGAAAAGAAGAAGAGCAGCAATTCTAGGAACAGAAAAACAACCACTTTCTGGAAGGTAGGACATGTAGAGAAGAGAATGACAGACTGTGGGGGGGAGGGGCAGACTCCCGGCAAGCAGTGAAGCAATGGAGCACAAAATCAGAACTTTGCGAAGTCTGCTCCACTGAGGGACATTGCTCCTGAGGCTAAGCAGGGATGGAGCCCTTGCAGGGACAGTGTGGTCTCAGGACCTGTGGGGTCACAGAAAGACCAGGGGTGTCTAAGTGTGGCAGAGCTGCCAGGTATCAAAGTAAGTAAGCTGCTACAGAGACAGAGCTGAGGGGAGGGCTCTCAGCTGAGGATTACCTTAAACCTTGATCCAAGGCACAGTTGGGGCACTGTTCTCTGAGCAGAGACTCCACAAGTATCACATCCAGAGACCTCCTCCTTCCTCCTCTGGGAGGAGCTGCGTGGGAGTGCATGGCAAGAATCCACTGGGTTTGGGGACTCCAAATGGGGCTGTGCACCAGAGATAGAAATGCTCATTCACAGGCTGGGTGAGCAGGGAGCGCAGCTTGAGACCAGGGAGATAGGAGGGATTGATTGCTTTTCTCTGAAGGCACACTGAGGAGTAGGGCCCTGAGCTCTTGGCTCCTCTGTGCCAGAGATTGGGAGGCTGCCATTTTCATTCCCTACCTCCAGAGCTCTATGGAAAGTGTTCAGGGAACAAAAGCTCCTAAGAGTGAATCCAAGCAGATTGCTCAGCATGGGCCCTGGCAAGGGTGGTGCAATTCTTCCATAGGAAAAGACATTTGAGATTCACTGCAATAGTCCCCTCTCCCAGAAGATCAGCAAGGATAACCAGCCAAGACCAAGTTCACCAATCAATGAGTAGTGTGGAAAACCAGAGAGTTGGGGGAAAGCAACACATAGAATTCATGCCTTTTTGCCCATGATCCTTTAGTCTTGCAAAGTTAAATTTTTTTAATTTTATTTTTATTCTTATTCCATTTTTTAAAACTTTTCCTTGTCCCAATTTTAATGCTTTTAAACTATTTTATCTTAAAAACACCTTTTTTAGGGGTGCCTGCGTGGCTCAGTGGGTTAAGCCTCTGTCTTTGGCTCAGGTCAAGATCTCAGGGTTAGGGGATTGAACCCCACATTGGGCTCTCTGCTCAGCAGGGAGCCTGCTTCCCCCTCTCTCTGCCTGCTGCTTTGCCTAATTGTGATCGCTCGCTCTCTCTCTCTCTCTCGCTCTCGCTCTTGCTCTGTCAATAAATAAATAAAATATTTAACAATAAATAAATAAGTAAACAAACAAGACGTTAAAAAGAACTTTCTAACTTTTCATGCTAATGGTCATATTTTCTCCCTTCATTGTATTTAACCTCATTTTCTGTATACATATAGTTTTTTCTTTTCCTTAAAATTTTGGGATACAATTTCTTCTACTAGATCAAAATATACCCTAAATCTAGCACAAGGCTTTGTTCTAGTCTCCAGCATGATCACATTCTATCCCCTTTTTTTTTCTTTTTCCAAACAACTTATATTATGAATTCCCATTTTAGAATCTTTTTATAATTTTCATCTTTCAGTCATATTCTATCCCTTCATGGTTTTTACCCTTATTTGTGTGTGTATATATATATAAGGTTTTATTTCTTTGAAATTTTGGGAGGTAGTTTCTTCTAAGAGACCAGAATACACCTAAAATCAAGTGGGTAGCTCTGTTCCATTCACCATTTATATATAAATATACATACACACACACACACACAGATATATATTTTTTTATCTTTATTTTTCCCATTTATTTCTCCCCCCCAGTTTTGGGTCTCTTCTGATTTTGTAAGATATATTTCCCTGGGGTCTTTGCCAACCTTTTAGTATTTTATTCTTTTGTTCATATATTCTTAACTGGATAAAATGACAAGGCAGAGAAAAGAACAAGGGGCAGTACTGACAATGGCTATGGACCTAATCAATATGAACATTGGTAATATGTTAGAACTAGACTTCAGAATGACAATTATCACAGTGCTAGCTGGGCTTGAAAAAGGCATGGAAGATATGAGAGAATCCCTTTATGGAGAAATAAAATCCCTTTCTGAAGAAATAAAAGAACTAAAATCTAACCAAGTTGAAATAAAAAAATAGCTATTAATGAGATGCAATAAATACTGGAGGCTCTTACTGCTATGATAAATGAGGCAGAAGAGAAAATTAGTGATATAGAAGACCACATGACAGAGAATAAAGAAGCTGAGCAAAAGAGAGACAAACAACTATGGGACCAAGAGGGGAGAATTTGATAGATAAGTGATACCATAAAATGAAACAATATTAGAATAATTGGGATCCCAGAAGAAGAAGAAAGGGGCAGAAGGTATATTGGAGCAAATTATAGTAGAGAATTTCCCTAATATGGCAAAGGTAACAAGCATCAAAATCCAGTAGGCACAGAGAACCACCCTCAAAATCAATAAAGATAGGTCCACACCCCATCATCTTTTTTTATTAAAATATTTTATTTATTTATTTGACAGATGGAGATCACAAGTAGGCAGAGAGGCAGGCAGAGGGAGAGAGGGGGAAGCACACTCCCTGCTGAGTAGAGAGCCTGATGCGGGGCTGGATCCCAGGACTCTGCGATCATGACCTGAGCCGAAGGCAGAGGCTTTTTTTTTTTTTTTTTTAAGATTTTTTCTTTATTTATCTGACAGAGATCACAAGTAGCAGAGAGGCAGGCAGAGAGAGGGGAGGAAGCAGGCTACCTGCAGAGCAGAAAGCCCGATGTGGGGCTCGATCCCAGGACCCTGGGATCATGACCTGAGCCGAAGGCAGAGGCTTAACCCACTGAGCCACACAGGTGCCCCTACACCACATCATCTAATAGAACACTTACAAATCTCAGTGACAAAGAGGAAATACTGAAAGCAGCTTGGGAAAAGAGGTCTGTAGCATACAATGGTAGAAATATTAGATTGGCAGCAGATCTATCCACATAGACCCAGCAGCCAGAAAGGGCTGGTATGATATATTCACAGCACTAAACAAGACAAATATGCAGCCTAGAATACTATATCCACCTAGGCTGTCATTGAAAATAGAAGGAGAGAAAACAAGCTTCCAGGACAAAGAAAAATAAAAAGAATTTGCAAACACCAACCAGCCCTACAGGAAATACTGAAAGGGTCCTCTAAGCAAAGACAGAATCTAAAACTTATAGACCAGAAAGGAGCAGAGACAATATACAGTAACAGTCACCTTACAGGCAATATAGTAGCACTAAATTCATATCTTTCTATAGTTACCCTGAATGTAAATGGGCTAAATGCCCCAATCAAAAGACACAGGGTATCAGGATGCATTAAAAAAAAAAAAAAACACAAGACCCATTGATATGCTGTCTGCAAGAAACTCATTTTAGGTCCAAAGACACCACCAGATTTAAAGTGAGAGGGTGGAAAACCATTTACCCTGCTAATGGACATCAAAGGAAAGCTGGGGTGGCGATCTCTATATCAGATAAGTTAGATTTTAAGCCAAAGACTATAAGAGATGAGGAAGGACACCATATCATACTCAAAGGGTCCTACAATAAGATCTAACAATTTTAAGTATCTATGCCCTTAACACGGAAGCAGCCAATTCTATAAACCAATTGATAACAAAATCAAAGAAACACATTAACAATAATACAATAATATAGGGGACATTAACAACCCCTCACTAAAATAGACAGATCATCTAAGCAAAAGATCAACAAGGAAATAAAGGCTTTAAATGACACACTGGACCAAATGTATATCACAGATATATTCAGTACATTCCATCCCAAAACAACAGAATGCACATTCTTCTCTAGTGCACATGGAACATTCTCCAGAATAGATCATCCTGGGTCACAAATCGGGTATCAACTGGTACCAAAAGATTGGGATCATTCCCTGCATATTTTCAGACCACAATGCTCTGAAGCTAGAACTCAATCACAAGAGGAAAGTTGTTTAAGCCTCAAATACATAGAGGCTAAAGAGCATCCTACTAATAAGTGAATGGGTCAACCAGGAAATTAAAGAAGAATTTAAAAAATTCATGATAGCAAATGAAAATGAAAATACAACTCTTCAAAATCTTTGGGACACAGCAAAGGCAGTCCTGAGAGGAAAGAATATACCAATACAAGCCTTTCACAAGAAACAACAAAGGTCTCAATTACACACACTAATCCTACATCAAAAGGAGCTGGAAAAGAAGCATAAAGAAAGCCTAAACCCAGTAGTAGAAGAGAAATAATAAAAATCAGAGCAGAAATCAATGAAATAGAAACCAAAAGAACAGTAGAACAGATCAACAAAACTAGGAGCTTGTTCTTTGAAAGAATTAATAAGATTGATAAATCTCTGGCCAGATTTGTAAAAAAGAAAAGAGAAAGGACCCAAATTAATAAAATCATGAAGGAAAGAGGAGAGATCACAACCAACACCATAGAAATACAAACAATTATGAGAACATATTATGAGCTGCTATATACCAGCAATTTTGAAAATCTGGAAGAAATAGATGCATTGCTAGAGAAGTATAAACTACCAAAACTGAACCAGGAAGAAATAGAAAACCTGAACAAACCCATAACTAGTAAGGAGATTGAAGCAGTCATCAACCATCTCTCAACAAACAAGAGCCCAGGGCCAGACAGCCTCCCAGGGGAATTCTACCAAACATTTAAAGAAGAATTTAATACTTGTCTTTCTTTTTTAAAGATTTTGTTTTTATTTATTTGACAGAGAGAATGAGATCAGAGTAGGAAGCGAGGCAGGCGGAGAAAGGAGGGGGAACAGGCTCCTTGCTAAGCAAAGAGCCTGATGTGGGGCTCAATCCCTAGACCCTGAGATCATGGCCTGAGCTGAAGGCAGAGGCTTAACTCCCTGAGCCACCCAGGCGCCTGAATTAATACCGATTCTCCTGAAAATGTTCCAAAAATTAGAAATGGAAGGAAAACCTCCAAACTCATTTTATGAGGCCAGCATTACCTGCATCCCAAAACCAGACAAAGACCCCATCAGAAAGGAGGATTACAAACCAATATCCCTGATGAACACGGATGCAAAAATTATCACCAAAATACTAGTCCATAGGATCCAACAGTACATTAAAAAGATTATTCAACACGACCAAGTGGGATTTATTCATGGGCTACAAGATTGATTCAATATCTGCAAATCAATCAATGTGATATGATATATTAATAAAAGAAAGAACAAGAACCATACGATACTCTCAATAGATGCCGAAAAAGCATTCGACAAAGTACAGCATCGTTTCTTGATCAAAACTCATCAAATTGTAGGCATAGAGTGTATATATCTCAATATCATCAAAACCATCTATGAAAAACCCACAGCAAATATCATTCTCAATGGGGAAATACTGAGAGCTTTTTGCCTAAGGTCAGGAACATGGCAGGGATGTCCCCTATCACCACTGATATTCAGCGCAGTACTAGAAGTCCTAGCCTCAGCAATCAGACAACAAAAGGAAATTAAAAGTATCTGAATTGGCAAAGAAGAAGTCAAACCCTCCACTCTGCAGATGATATGACACTTTATGTGGAAAACCCAAAAGGCCCCACTCCAAAACTGCTAGAACTCATACAGGAATTCAGTAAAGTGCCAGGATATAAAATCAATGCACAGAAATCAGTTGCATTTCTATACACAAACAGCAAGACAGAAGAAAGAGAAATTAAGGAGTCTATCCCATTTACAATTGCACTTAAAACCGTAAGATACCAAGGAATAACCCTAACCAAAGAGGCAAAGAATCTGTACTCAGAAAACTATAAAGTACACATGGAAGAAACTGAAGACACAAAAAAATGGAAAAACTTTCCATGCTCATGGATTGGGAGAACAAATATTGTGAAAATGTCTATGCTACCTAAAGCAAACTACACATGTAACACAATCCCTATCAAATAGCAAATAATCCTAAAACTTATATGGAACAAGAAAAGACCCTGAATAGCTAGAGGAATGTTAAAAAAGAAAGCCAAAGTTGGTGGTATCACAATTCCAGACTTCAAGCTCTATTACAAAGCTGTAAACAAGACCATATGGTACAGGTACAAAAAGAGACACATAGATCAATGGAAGAAAATAGAGGGCCAGAAATGGACCCTCAACTATATAGTCAACTAATCTTCAACAAAGCAGGAAAGAATGTCCAATGGAAAAAAGACAGTCTCCTCAATAAATGGTGTTGGGAAAATTGGACAACCACATGCAGAAGAATGAAATTGGACCATTTCCTTACACCACACACAAAAATAGACCCCAAATGGATGAAAGACCTCAGTCTGAGACAGGAATCCATCAAAATTCTTGAGGAGAGCACAGGCAGCAACCTCTTCTACCTCAGCTGCAGCAACTTCTTCATAGAAGCACCATCAAAGGCAAGGGAATTAAGGGCAAAAATGAACTATTGGGACTTCATCAAGATTCTTTTCCTTTTGCACAGCAAAGGAAACAGTCAACAAAACCAAAAGACAACTGACAGAATGGGAGAAGATATTGTCAAATGAAATATCAAATAAAGGGCTAATGCCCAAAATCTATAAAGAACTTATCAAACTCAACATCCAAAGAACAAATAATCCAATCAAGAAATGGGCAAAAACATGGATAGACATTTCTGCAAAAGAAGACATCCAGATGGACAAAAGGCACATGAAAAAGTGCTGAACATTACTCAGCATCAGGGAAATACAAATCAAAACCACAGTGAAATACCACCTCACATGAGTCAGAATGGCTAAAATTAACAAGTCAGGAAACGACAGGTGCTGACAAGGATGCAGAAAGGGGAGCCCTCCTACACTGTTGGTGGGAATGCAAATGGGTGCAGCCACTCTGGAAAACAGTATGGAGGTTCCTTAAAAAGTTGAAAATAGAGCTACCTACGACCCAGCAATTGCACTACTGGGTATTTACCCTAAAGATACAAATGAAGTGATCCAAAGGGGCACATGCCCCCAAGTGTTTATAGCAGAAATGTCCACAATAACCAAACTATGGAAAGAACCTAGATGTCCATCAACAGTTGAAGGGATGAAGAAGATGTGGTGTATATATACAATGGAATAATGTGCAGCCATCAAAAGAAATGAAACCTTGCTATTTGCAACAACATGGATGGAACTAGAGGTATCAAGCTGAGCAAAATAAATCAATCATCACATGATCTCTCTGATAGGAGGAATTTGAGAGGCAGTGCAGGGTATCGTGGTGGGTAGGGTGGGAATAAGTGAAATAGGATGGGATAGGGAGGGAGACAAACCATAAAAGACTCTTAATCTCACAAAACAAACTGAGGGTTGATGGGGCAGGGGGGATAGGGATAGGGCGGCTGGGTTGTGGACATTGGGGAGGGTAGGTGCTATGGTGAGTGCTATGAAATGTGTAAGTCTGATGATTCACAGACCTGTACCCTTAGGGCAAATAGCACATTATATATTAATAAAAAGAAAATGATACTCAGAGGTATGGTATGAAGAAATATGGGGAAAAATATAAACTTGCATCCTCTTTTATTCCATACACAAAATTTCATTTCAGCTGTCTCATAAACATAAATGTAAAATCTGAATCTAGAAGAACACAAGGAAAGTGTCTTTTAAATTATGAATATTAAAGAAAAGCACTCTATATATTTCTTCAGGTACAAGCTGAGAAAATTTGTCCCAAGCAGATATACAATATAATAATTGATAAAAAGAAGTTTATTAGGCTGAAGAGAAATTATGCATGACAAAAATCTGGACCCACAGGAAAGACAAAAAGTAACTAACTACACTGGTCCAGTTAACAAATGGACTAACATTAGAATAAAAAGGCAGAGATTGCCAGACTAGAAATAAAATAAAGTATAAACTATTGGAGCACTTGGGCAGCTCATACTCTTGATTTCCAATGGGTTCATGATCTTGGGATCAAGGCATCAAGCCTCACATCAGGCTCTGATTTGGGTGTGTAGCCTGCTTCAGTTTCTCTCTCTCTTCCCCTCCCCTCCCCCTACTCACACTTTCTCTTTCTCTAAAATAAATAATAAATCTTAAAAAATAGAAAAAATATGTTTTTTAATGGAAACAACTTAATAAAAAATGCACAGTGTGACAGCAAAAAGGTAAGAAAATGTATAAAAATTGAATATGAAGCATATTATCGCTGCTGTGGTTAGAATTAAAAATTGACAGACAGAACTGATAAATAGAAAAATCAGCATTCATAAGTACAGAATGAACATCCCTCTCAGGACATGATGGAATATATAGAAAATAAAGTAAGTGTAGTATTAAGGAGGGCAGATATTGCATGGAGCACTGGCTGTGGTGCATAAACAATGAATCTTGGAACACTGAAAAAAAAAATAAAATAAAATACAGTTCTTTCATCAATCAATCAATAAATAATAAATTAACTAAATCAAATCCTTTTGATTCATTTGATTTGATAACCACTATTACCTTCATCTACTCAACAGTGAAAGATCGTTATATCCAACAACTGTACCATTAAGTGCAAGGGCTCAGGGAATATACATGAAGATAGTTGATACTTTGGGCCATAAGACAAAATCCTCAAAAAACTTAACATAATAGAAACCATACAAAATAGTGCATTCATTTCCTAGGCCAGCTGTTACAAAGTACCATAAAACAGGTAACTTAAAACTATTAAAATGTATTGTCTCTGTTCTAGAGGCTAGACATCAGAAACCAGTGTGTTACCAGAGGCAATCTGCCTCTGAAACCTGTAGGGGAATCTTCCCTTGCTTTTTCTTAGCTCCCTTCAATGTCCTTATTACCAGCTTAAAGAAATGGTATCATGTTTAATGCATGCTACATCTTCAACTGTATATATGCACGTTTAGGAGTAATATAAATTATAAAATGTTGCAAAATTGTTCTCAGCTGCATTGTGCAATGGGTAAAAAAAAAAAAAAATAATCATGTAGATTTGTGTGTCCCTCCCTAAAAAAGATTTGGAACAGAAAGAGAAGGAAATAAAAGGATACTTGAGACTACTAGGAAATAGTACTTTCTTAAGCAAAAATCTATTGGATTCATGAAATCTGGGACAAAAGATAGAACTAGTGAATTAATTTGTGGTTTTTGTTACATAGGGCATTCAAATGTTTCTTATACTCTGAAACACCATCTGTTTCCAACACATAAAACTCTATGGTATTTGGATACATTTGGACACATAGCAAAGTAGGTTGGAAAATGGGTCTTTTTCCTGGATCTAAATAATGAGAGTCACAATAGAACTTATGGTTATGCTTATGCATGCAGGTCTGAATGTAGATGCTAAGTGACAGATGTTGCTATACTATATGTCCTTTAATAAATGTACCTTTTTATGTGTTTGTAATATGGGATCATATAAAAGCCTGGAGCCTTAAAGTAGGTACTTCCCTTGCTATATTTTAAATGAGGTTTTGATTACATGAATATAATAGCTAAAGTATAAGTTGATCTTCATGGGAAAACCCCAGTGAGGATCTATTCCTTAAGTCTGTAAGTAGAGAGGGGTATATCTATTATTTTGAATGACTAACAGAAAATTGCACCAGTCTCCACCATTATCCCATTCTATACAACTGTTCCAGAGAGATGGTGAATAGTGAGGCTATAAGGATATTAATTTTAATGACTGTCTTTGAAAAATTGGCCAGTCTCCATACTCATCCTATCCTGCCTTGCTCCTTCATAAAGAGAAGCATAAAGTTCATTTCCTGACTCCTGCCCCATGTTCAAAATGCATGCATGTGTGCGTATAAACACACACACACACACACACACACACACACACACACTCCAGAACTAAAGTGCTTAACTCCGTGAGTAGTTAGGCCTTCACATACTGATTTTTGACACAAGAATTAATGCCTTTCCCAGTCAGGTATCTGGGCACCCCAAGCCTAATATTGTCACACTTCACAGAGACATCTAAAAACGAAGCTTGCCTTCCAAAATGTCCAGCCATGTCCCCAGAAACAAACATCCATTTAGGTTTCACAACCATGTGAGCAGTTCATCAGGAAAAACACCAACCTACACAATAGCACAGAAAACCAAACTCAGCCTACCAATAATAATCAAGCAAACACTTCGTTCTGAAGTACATGAACAGGTGACTAAGACTTAATACATATAAGAAAAATCAAGAGAATAAAAAAGTAGGTTTAGAAACAATGGCAGAATACCAAGCCCAGAATAAATATAAATTCAGGAATGAGAACATTTTTTAAATAATTTAATTAGTATTCTCAAAGACATATAATAACATCATATACTGCTGGTGGGAATGTAAAATTTTACAATCCCTTGGGAAAACAGTTTGACAGTTTCTTAAATAATTAAACATGCAACTACCACACAAGCCATCAATTACACCCCTGGGGTGTAATTGAACAGGGAACAGAGAAAGAACAATTTAAATTCATACAAACATGAATACATGAATGTTTGCACTAGTTTTATTAGTAATAGCCCAAACTTGGAAACAATTCAAATATCCTTCAATAGATGATTGGTTAAATAGTGATACATCCATACTGTGGAATAGGACTAAGCACTAAAAAGCAAGGGAATAATGATAGAAGTAACAACCTGTATGAACTGCCAGAGAATTATGCTATAAGAACAAAGCCAAATGCATACTATATAAACACTATATATACATAAGTCTTATATGAAATTCTTGAAATTATAAAATTATAAAAATGTAGAACAGATCATGGTCACCAGTGGTTACAGAAGGGGTGGACTGGGAGAGAAGTGAGTGGGACTATAAAAAAGCAAACATGTGACATTCTTGTGATGGAAATGTCTTTATTTTGACTATATAAATTTCAATATTTCAGTTAGGATACTACATTATAGTTTCACAAGATGTTCTCAATGGAAAAAATTGGGTAGGGGGTGGGTATATGGGATTTTTATTACTTTGTACAAGTGCATATAAATCTATAATTTTCTTTAAAGGAAAAGCTTAATTAAAAATCAAATTGAGGGGCGCCTGGGTGGCTCAGTGGGTTAAGCCGCTGCCTTCAGCTCAGGTCATGATCTCAGGGTCCTGGGATCGAGTCCCGCATTGGGCTCTCTGCTCAGCAGGGAGCTTGCTTCCCTCTCTCTCTCTCTGCCTGCCTCTCCATCTACTTGTGATTTCTCTCTGTCAAATAAATAAATAAAATCTTTTAAAAAAATCAAATTGAGTGTTAAAAGAAACTATTAGGAAAACACATGATTGTTATATGAAGGCAAACTAATAGAGTACCTGGGGGGGAGCAAAAAACACTTGAAGAAATACATGTATTGGTTTAGAGAGAAAGATAGAAGTAAAATAAATATAAAAGCAGTGATAACTGACAAAGAGGTTCAATCCCATAGAGACAATATCATATTATTAAGAATTATAAAACAGTAAACAGAGGAAAGGGAGAAAATAATATTATTAAAGAATTAATATAAAAATTTCCAAAAGTTGGTTGAGTGGAAAGGAGGCTGGGAAGATGGCACAATAAGAATCCCTCAGCTTGGGGCGCCTGGGTGGCTCAGTGGGTTAAGCTGCTGCCTTCGGCTCGGGTCATGATCTCAGGGTCCTGGGATCCAGTACCGCATCGGGCTCTCTGCTCAGCAGGGAGCCTGCTTCCCCCCCTCTCTCTGCCTGCCTCTCTGCCTACTTGTGATCTCTGTCAGGTGAATAAATAAAATCTTAAAAAAAAAAAAGAATCCCTCAGCTTGCCTCATCCCATAGATACAACTAGATAACACTCCTGTTTGTGTGAATAACCCAGAAAGTGACCTGAAGACTAGCAGAACCCTACAACTAAAGGTAGAGAAGAGGCCACATCAAAGAGGGTTAAAAAAAAAAAAAAAAGGCAGAGATGGGGTAGGGAGCAAAATGGGCCAAGCCCAACTTAGGCTGGGAGATAGATTCAGGAGTGGGGAACAAAGAGAAACAGAATATCACACTGGAGAGCCCATACAGTTAAGATGAATTCCTACAATATTTGCCTTTGAAAGTGAGAGGGTCCAAATTTCCTAAATTATTACAAACAGTGGGACTTAAAGCCTAGAATTTTAAAAATCAGCAGACATGGTTCTGGGAGAGCATGGAGCGTGACAGGAAGCTAAATTCCCACCATTAAAGAGACAGCACAACAAACAGACAGCAGAGATGCAGCACAGAAGCAGCAGGTTGAAAAAGGGCTGGGGCATGGGAGGGAGAGTGATATACTCATCTCAGAGCTTATCCAGGAGAAGCAGGATTCACAGTGAGACCCTTCCAGAAACAAAGAGCTAACAGGCACCATTTCCCTCCTCTGCTCCTCAGCATAAATGCGTTACCACCTGCAGGAACCAGCACAGCACCAATACTCCCTACCTAACTTGCTCAAACCAAGCTCCATCCTCTGAGTATTCTACAGATCCATCCTTCCAAGTCACCCTTGCCTCAGTCCCACTAAGGCAGGCCCCACCCCTAGAAGATCTGCACAAAGCTCACCAGCATGGCATTTTCCAACTTCTGCTTTTGCAGGGCCTTGGTTCCAGTGGCTGTGGTGACAGGTCACATTTCACAAACAGATCATCATACACCTTGTTAAAAAGTACCCCACTGGCCAGGAACAAGGCACTGCCCAGAACAGGCAAAGAGAACCTCTGTAGATAACTAGAAGAGTTAATACCCATTCTACTCAAAATATTCCAAAAATTGGAAGAGGAAGGAAAACTTATAAATGCACTCTATGAGACCAGCATTTCCATGATACCAAAACCAGATAAATATACCACAATAAAAGAACTACAGACTAATATCTCTGATGAAAATATATGCAAAAATACTCAACAAAATACTAGCAAACTGAATCTAAAAATGCATTTTAAAAAACCACTCACCACAATTAAGTGGGGTTTATCTCTGGAATGCAAAGGTGGTTCCATACACACAAATCAAAGTGATACATCACATCAATAAGAGAAAGCATATGATCATGTCAATAGATGCAGAAAAAGCATTTGACAAAGTACAGCATCCACTCATGATTTAAAAAAAAAAAAGAAATTGATATAAGGTAAACATACCTCAACATAATAAAGGCCATACATGAAATCTCACAGCTAACATGATTCTCAGTGGGGAAAACATAGCTTTTCACCTAAGATCAGGAACAAGACAAAGATTTTGACTCTTAACCATTTTATTCAATATGGTACTGGCCATACCAATCAGATAAGAAAATGAAAAGGCATCCAAATATTTAAGGATGAAGTAAAACTTTCCCTATTTGCAAATGATATGATACTATATATATAGAAAACCCAAAAGAATCTACCAAAAAAATACTAGAACTGATAAATGAACTCAGTAAATTCACATAATACAAAATCAAAGTACAGAAATCCATTGCGTTTCTATACACTAATAGTGAAGTAGCAGAAAGACAAAATAAGAATTTACAATTGCTCGGAAAAAAAAAAAACAACCCAACAACTTAGGAATAAACTTAAAAATGAGGTAAAAGAGCTGTACTATAAAATTATAAAATGCTGATAAAACAAATTAAAGACAACACAAAGAAATGGGAAGGCATTTCATGCTCATGGATTGCAAGAACAAATATTTTTGAAATTTATATACTACCCAAGACAATCTACCCATTTCATGCAATCCCTATCAATATACAAACAGAATTTTTCACAGAACTAGAACAAATAATCCTAAAATTTGTATGGAACCAAAAAAGACCCCAAATAGCAAATGCAATCTTGAGAAAAAAAAAATGAAGCTGGAGGAATCAAAATTCCAGACTTCAAGTTATATAATAGAGCTGTAGTAAGCATAAGAGCATGGTATTGGCATAGAAATAGACACATAAATCGATACAACAGGATAAAGAAGCCAGTAATAAACCCACAATTGTATAGTCAATTGATCTTTGACAAAGGGGGCAAGAATATGCAATGGGCAAAAGACAATAATCTCTTCAAGAAATGGTGGTGGGAAAACTGGACAGACACATGCAAAAGAATGAAATTGGACCACTTTCTTGCACCAAACAAAATAGTTAAAATAAAAAACTAAAGAAACTGGGCACATGGGTGACTCAGTAGGTTAAACCTCTGCCTTAAGTTTAGGTCATGATTTCAGGGTCCTGGATCAAGCCCTGTGTCAGGCTCTCTGCTCAGCAGGGAGCCTGCTTTTCCCTCTCTATCTGCCTGCCTCTCTGCCTACTTGTGATCTCTCTCGGTCAAATAAATAAATAAATTCTTTTAAAAAAAACCCTCAAGAAATAACAAGTGTTGGTGAAGCTGTAGAGATAAAGGAACCTTAGTGTATTATTGGTGGGAATGCAAACTGGTACAGCTACTGTGGAAGGCAGTATGGAGTTTCCTCAAAAAACTAAAAATAGAACTACCCTATGATCCAGTAAGTGTAATACTATATTTACACAAAGAATATGAGAACAATAATTCAAAGGGATAGATGTAGTCCTATGTTTACTGCGGCAATATTTACAAAAGCCAAACTGTGGAAGCAGGCCGACTGTCCATTGATAGATGAATAATGAATGGATAAAGAAGATGTGAGGGGTGCGTGTGTGTGTGTGTGTGCATGCACACACGTGCGCGGGTGATTTCACATATATATGAAATTTAAGAAACAAAACAAATGAACAAAGGAAAAAAGAGAGACAAACCAAAAAACAGATAATTACCAGAGGGGAGGTGGATGGGAGGTGGACACTCATCTCAATGAGAACTGAGTAATATATGAAACTGTTGGTTTACTATATTGTAGAGCTGAAACTAATATAACAGTATATGTTAACTACACCAGAATTTAAAAAAAAAAAAAAAAAAAAGGAGTTCCAACAGTTGAAAAAATCCATAAATTTTTAGAATCAAAGGATAATGTTTGGTCTTCCTATTTAGAACTTTTTTTTAAAAAAAGATTTCATTTATTTATTTGACAGACAGAGATCACAAGTAGGCAGAGAGGCAGGCAGAGAGAGGGGGTGGGAAGCAGGCTCCCCGCTGAGCAGATAACCCAATGAGGGGCTTGAACCCAGAACCCTGGGATCATGACCTGAGCTGAATGCAGAGGATTTAACCCACTGAGCCACCCAGGTGCCCCCCTATTTAGAGCTTTATGTCTGCCAATAAGTTTTACTTTTTTCTTCATATAGGGATTTCTTTTTCTGGTTAAGTTTATAGCAAAACAAAATTTTTATTTTTTTTTAATTTATTTATTTATTTGACACAGGGAGAGACAATGAGAGAGGGAACACAAGCCAAGGGAGAAGGAGAGGGAAAAAGGGGCTTTCTGCTGATCAGTGAGCCCAGTGCAGGGCTCTATCTCAGGACCCTGGGATCATGACCAGAGCCAAAGGCAGATGCTTAACAACTGAGCTACCCAGGAACTCCAAATTTTTATTCTAGAACCTGCTTTCATACACATCTTTATTTTCCTGGTTACAATACATTATTTGGTTATTGCAGATGTACCAGAAAATTCTTTCTAGTCTCTTAGCAATTTTTTGACAGAATAATCAAATCATTTGAAAGTATTCTCAATTTTATATCAGTTTCCACTATTTATTTCTCTATATTCTTTGTCTTAATGCAATAGTTAGGTCTTCCAACAAAGTAATAAATTACAAAAACAATTGTTATTCTCGATTTCTGATGTATTAGTAATATTTTTATATTAAGTATGATTTTTGTTCTTTGTTTATGGTTTTGATACATTTACCAAATCAATGATGTTCTTTCTTAATTAGCTATACTTTTATTAAAAAGTTTTTTTTTTCTTTTTTGTTTTTTTTAGTAATCTCCACAGCCAGGGTAGGGCTTGAACTCAAGACCCCAAAAATCAAGAGATGCATGGTCTTCAGACTAAGCCAGCCAGGCAACCCTGCTACAAACTTTTAATGTACACCAGGACATGTACTGATTATGAATATTGGATATCATGATGAATTTAAAGTCAGAAAACTATTATTTTAAATTTAAAAATATAGTTAAATTCATTATAAATAAATAAACCAAACTAAAATTAAAGTTATAAAAAGGGATGCTAGTACAGAAATATTAATAGATGCAAAATATCTAGATTAGATTTGATGTTCATATTAAGATAGCCAAAATTGTTTCATATCAGATAATGTGTTCTACTCCATTCCAAACCATTTTATTTGCCATTTAATAAAGTATAGGCTGCAATTATCTGACAGGTATGCAATACTCTATCAAGGAAATTAAGAGTTTAAGAATTCAGCATTTAAGTAATTGTACAGAAGAAACTATGCTGTAGTCACATTGTTTTAGCATTTGGAATCCATGCAACCCATTGTTTCTCTGCTCTATAAAGATTTTTTTCAGTATTCTTCCCCAACACTCATGTCTCTTTTTTGTTAATTTTTAAATTAAAATAAAATTAATATACAGTGCTATATTGGTTACAGCTGTATGGTAAGAGTCAACATTTCTATACATCATTTCAATGTGCATGAAGGTAAGTGTTGCCTTAATCATCTTTATCTTTCTCACACATGGCCCCACCCACGTCCCCTCTGGCAACCACCAGTTTATTCTCTGTATTTAACAGTCTGAGGGTGTTTTTTTTTTTTTTTTTTTTGAAGATTTTATTTATTTATTGGGCTTGGGGGCAAATGGAAAGGGAGAAGCAGACTCCTTGCTGAGCAGGGAACATGATGTGGGGCTCAATTTCAGAATCCTGAGATCATGACCTGAGCAGAAAGCAGCTGCTTAACTGATTGAGCCACCCAGGCACTCCTGGGGGTTTTCTTTTGTCCTTTTTCTCTCTTGGTTTGTTAATTTGTTTTATTTCTTAAATCCCACATGACTGAAACCGTTTGGTATTTCTCTTTCTCTGTTTGACTTATGAAACAGATATAAATCTCCTGATGTTATGAAAGTTGTTCCTCTTCCTGACTTACCAATTCAATCAAGTGATTTTTAAATAACAAAAAGATAAGCTCTTCTATTTTTCCCTGGGAAGGAGAATTCAGAAACTTAGATAGGAAATCAGGATCAACTCAGCTACCAGGGATTCTCATAATGGTTAAAAGCTATTTGTACTTTTTTAAATTTTATTTATTTATTCAGAAGCAAACAGTTGTTGACTGTTCCGATTATGTAGAGCTTCAGATAAATGGGGCTTAATCAGGAAGACTGTGGATCAAGAAAGCATACAAATTTATCAGAAATAATGATATGTACACAAGCAATTCATATAAAAGTATAGAAATTATGAGAGAAAATAAAATTTTGAGGGCACTCTGAACCAAAAATTAGAATAACAATTCACTACATCAGTTTTCTCTTTACATGCTTTGTTATAAAACCTAAATTTATATTTGCTTCCTGTTCCTTTCAGGAAGATGAATAAGTTATGCAAAATAAAGTATACCAATATTCAAATTATAAAGAAAAGCCTAAGCTTGAAAATAATTCAACAATAAGATAAGCAAAAGGGTCCAATTAAACAAACCCTTGGGCAAATTACTATTTCTTTTACCAACTGATTCTTTTTCATAAACTATGTAAAAAAAAATCTTTGACCACCTAGCTGTTTCTTGGTCTATTTTAATTAGAAAAGCAGTTTTTATTAACAACACTCCATAGCTGACAATTTTAATGCTCCTATCAAAGTCAGGCAAGAAATTATTAAATTCATAAATGTGCTTTTATTGGATTTTAATGGAAATGAAATCAGATCTGTCTTATCAGAGGTGGGACTAGTCAACACTAAAAGGAGCAGAAGTATTGCCAAATAGTCAATTTACATAAATAAATTTGCCTCCTCTACTAATCAGGAAGTCTTTTCATAAGAGCTTGAAAAGCAACATCATTCCCCAAGCTGACTTTGAATTGATGGACTAGTGGTGAGCCTGATAAGATTTAACCAAAATCTTTACTCTTTTTTCTCCATACTAGGTACATTTTAAGCTTTGCTTTTCCCATGATACCTATCTAAATGTTAATATTGCACATCCTTTCCATACTATTATTGCATTCCTAGGAAGAAATGCATATCCTATACACAGCAACTCTGTTCAATCTAGAATAATAGATATTCTGAAATACTCAGTTCTGAATAATTCATTTATACAATCTACCAAATGATGATTGGAAAGCTTGCTTTTAAAGGATTTTACTAACTTTCATTGAAAGATACTATATAAAAATGACTAGATGATTTTGCAAATCTTATTGTCCAGGAATGTACAAGAAGGGGTTTATCACAAGAAGGCTATTTATCATCCACTAGAATGTCTACAGGAATGGAGTACCCTCTGTAATGTTGGCTCCTGGTCAGATATACACAACTGTCCATTTTTAATGTTCTGCTTTGTCTTGAACAAGTTTTGATAAGGTTTCTCTCTTCCCTAAAGGTTCCTGAACTCTGCTAATCTTCAGACCTGAGCAAGGACTAAAAAGCTAAAAATATCCCTTTGTCAACTTATCCTGAGAATCAACTGAGTACAGTGAGACATATTTATTTCCTGACAGACCTCTCTAATCATTTCCTCTCATTTGACTAATTCATATGTATTGCTTACAACTTTTTAAAAAAGAAAAGTCTTTTTGTTTCCTTTTGAAACACTTGCAGATTTCTGAGATCAGAGGCTCTAGGCTACTGCAATAGTTTTTTTCTTAATAAAGTCTCTACCTGGGGCGCCTGGGTGGCTCAGTGGGTTAAAGCCTCTGCCTTTGGTTCAGGTCATGATCCCAGGGTTCTGGGATTGATCCCCACATGGGGCTCTCTGCTCAGCAAGGAGCTTGCCTCCTCCTCTCTCTGCCTGCCTCTCTGCCTACTCCTGATCTTTCTCTGTCAAATAAATAAATAAAATCTTAAAAAATAAATAAATAAAGTTTCTACCTATTTAAGTATGGATTTGTTTGTGTATAAAATCCATCAAAAATGAGTGAAAGTCCAATATGGGGATTTTAAATAATTTATATACCTAGGAACTGATTTTCTTACCCTCTGCTTATTATTGTTACTTTCATTCTACTTTTCCTCCTTCCTTCCTTTCCATTACACAAAGTTCTGGGCTTAAATTCTAATATTCTAACAGATAGGAAATTCTAAATCATTTTTTTAAGATTTTATTTATTTATTTGATAGAAAGAGAGCGAGAGAGGGAACACAAGCAGGGGGAGTGGGAGAGGGAGAAGCAGGCTTCCTGCAGAGCAGAGGACCCAAAACAATACTTGATCCCAGGACCCTGGAATTGTGAGTTAAGAGAAATGTGACAGAGGACAGGGTAGAAGTAGTATGTGAATACATGGTATCCAAGAGTCTTCCTCAAAAAAGGGAAAGATGGAATGCCACGGTTTCAGCAAAAAATTGTAAACCAAAAGAAGAATAAATACAAGCAAATTAATATTTAGGAAGATCACAGTAAAACTCCTAAAAACAAGAGTAATCAGAGAGAAAACGGCATAATGAGAAAAATAACAATAATAAGACTGGCAGCTGTCATTATGCAGAAATTAAGATGTCAAACTAATACAATGAGGAAAGGATAGTTTTTTTCAACAACTGGGTGTCAAAAGGGCTGGCTGTCTTTAGTTTTATTTTAGGAATGAATCTACTAGGTGCATAAATATTATATTAAGATAGGTTACATGTATAAATGTAAAAATTAAAAATTATGCAACTGCTAGAGGAAAACAAAGTAGAATACTTTAATGACTTGGGTGGTAGAAAAATATTTATTAAATAAGACATAAAGAGGGGCACCTGGGTGACTCAGTGGGTTAAGCCTCTGCCTTTAGCCCAGGTCATGATCTCAGGGTCCCGGGATAGAGCCCTGCATTGGGCTTAGAGCCCTGCATTGGGCTCTCTGCTCAGCAGGGAGCCTGCTTCCCACTCTCCCTCTGCCTGCCTCTCTGCCTAATTGTGATCTCTCTCTCTGTCAAATAATAAAATCTTTTAAAAAAAGTTTAAATAGGACATAAAGAGTAAATAACATTAAAATAAACATTAAATTCTATATCATATCAAAACTAAAACATTTGGTATTACAAATATTTTATTGGGGAAATAAAAAGACAATAGACATGAAGATTATATTCATCATATAGAACTGTGAATAAATAGTTGTATTCATAATATATAAAGAATGCCTACAATTCAATATTTAAAAGACACATCTTTAATTTAAAAGTAAGCGATAAATCTAATTAGAAACATGATAGAAGATATAACAAGAGCACAATAAAACATGAATGTGCTAATAAGCATCAGTAGTCATTTGGAATTTACAATTTTTTTTTTACTTTTTATTTTTTTACTGTGTTATGTTAGTTACCATATAGTACGTCATTAGTTTTTGATGTAGTGTTCTGTGACTCGTTGTTTGTATGTAACAACTAGTGGTCCATGCAATCCATGCCCTCCTTAATACCCACCACCCGGCTCACCCATTCCCTTACCCCCATCCCTTCTAAAACCCTCAGTTTGTTTCCTGGAGTCCACAGTCTCTCATTGTTCATCTCCCACTTCATTTTTCCCTTCCTTCTCCTAATCTCCATGTAATTCCTTATGTTCCACAGTAAGTAAAACCATATGGTAATTGACTTTCTCTGCTTGACTTATTTCACTTAACATAATCTCCTTCAGTCCCATCCACGCTGATGCAAAAGTTGGGTATTCTTCCTTTCTGATGGCTGAGTGATATTTCATTGTGTATATGGACCACATCTTCTTTATCCATTCATCAGCTGGAGGGTATCTCTACTCCTTTCACAGTTTAGCTCTTTAGACATCGCTGCTATGAATACTGGGGCGCATATGGCTCTTCTTTTCAAATTAAACCACAAAAAGACATCACTTTACACTCATTGTAAAAGCTAACATTAAAATTAAGGACAAATTCAAGTTAGGGTACAGATGTCAAATACCTTAAAGCCTTATACAAAATGGTATAAATCTTGTTTTCAAGATTTATATGAACACCAGCAATGTATAAGGCTTGATCCCAGTAGCCTGAGATCATGACCTGAGCTGAAGGCAGAGGCTTTAACCCACTGAGCCACCCAGGTGCCCTGTAATTTTTTATTTAATATTTGAAATTAGAAAAATTAAAATCATGGTCTCCCAATGCAAGTTTTGCTTAAAAATTGTGAGAAAATATTGTGAACACAAAAATGGAATTATAACAAAGCATGTGAACTGAGGAACAGTGCATAACCAATTCTGTTTCATAGTAAATGCCATAGGAAAATAAAATCAGTCATATTATGGGAGAAAACAAGTGTTGAAAAAGGCACAAAAGTGCTGAAAAGTCTGACATGGATACCCAATATCTAAAGATATTTAGATATACATGATATTTAAATATAACATTTATTTATATCTGGATATACTCAGGTATTTAGAGACACCATATGTAAATATATGTATATACATGACAGGTCATTGAAAATAACAATGAGGTGGTATACCTTCAGAGAGAAAATATGTTACTCCTGATATTTAGCTAAAAGTTCAATTATTCAGAAAAAAAATTGAATAATGAAAAAATCTAGAGCACAATATTATGTGATTACACTACTAAAAGTATTAAGAGTTTTGAGGAGAGAAAGCTGATGCTGCAATTGAATAATCAAAGACTTCCTGTAAAAAAACAAAAAGGTAATGAAGTCATCATATAATAAGAAATTAGAAAGGTGAAGATGATCATAAATTATGGAAAACCTTGGAACCAGGGACAAGACAGAAATGTCTTGACACAAAGAACAGTGTGAAAAGAAAATATGGATAGGAAATTAATGCTAAAAATTTTGCTGAAGAAAACTGTAGTGATAATGCTGCATAAAGTGCAGTAGGCTAGAGAGAAAAGTAGTTCTTATACCAATGCTATGCACTACAATCACTTGTAATTTTTATTTGAATACACAGTCCTAAGCTTTCCAGAAAATATTCTTAATCAGTAAGTTCGGTGCAAGTGAATGGCTCCAAGTGTATAAAAAGAATCCTGGCCAAATCCATCAAAATCTTTGAGAAGAACACAGGCAGTAATCTCTCCTACCTCAGCCACAGCAACTTCTCACTAGACACATCGCCAAAGGCAACAGAAACAAAAGCAAATACGAACTGCTGGGACTTCACCAAGATAAAAAGCTTTTGCACAGCAAAGGAAACAGTCAACAAAACCAAAAAACAACCAACAGAATGGGAGAACATATTTACAAATGATATTTCAGATAAAAAGTTGTTATCCAAAATCTATAAAGAATTTATGAAACTGAACACCCAAAGAACAAATAATCCAATCAAGAAATGAGCAGAAGACATGAACTGACATTTCTGCAAAAGAAGACATCCAGATGGCCAATAGACACATGAAAAAGTGCTCCACATCACTCAGCATCAGGGGAATACAAATCAAAACCACAGTGAGATATCATCTCACACCAGTCAGAATGGCTAAAATTAACAAGTCAGGAAATGACAGATGTTGGTGAGGATCTGGAGAAAGGGGAGCCCTCCTACCCTGTTGGTGGGAATGTAAGCTGAAAACAGTATGGAGGTTCCTCAGAAAGTTGAAAACAGAACTATCCTGCAACCCAGCAATTGCACTACTGGGTGTTTACCCCAAAGATACAAATGTAGTGATCTGAAAGTCACCTGCACTGCAATGTTTATTAAAGCAAAGTCCACAATAGCCAAACTATGGAAAGACCCCTGACACCCATCAACAGATGAATGGATAAAGAAGATGTGTATATATACAATGAGATATTACACAGCCATCAAGAAAAAAAGAAATCTTTCCATTTGCAATGACATAAATGAAACTAGAGGGTATAATGTCAAGCAAAGTAAGTCAATTAGAGAAAGACGATTATCATATAATCTCACTGATATACGTAATTTGAGAAACAAGGCAAAGGATCATAGGGGAAGAGGATCATAGGGGAAAAATAAAACAAGACAAAACCAGAGAGGGAGACAAAACATGAGAGACTCTTAATCTCAGGAAACAAACTGAGGGTTGCTGGAACAGGGTGGGTGGGGATGAAGGGGGCAGGGGGATGGATATCGGGGAGGGTATGTGCTATGGGAAGTGCTGTGAATTGTATAAGACTGATGAATCATAGACCTGTACCCCGAAACAAATAATACATTATATGTTAATAATATAAATAAACAAACAAATAAACAAAATCTTTTAAAAAAAGAAAAAAAAAGAACCCTGGCCAATTTTGTTAAAAATGGCATGAATATGAAATTTTGATAAACACTGTCTTAGCATATACAGGACACCAAGAATGGGATTCAGGACAGAATTGTATCAATTGTATCAATACTGCAATTATGGTTTTATGAATTTTTTATTACCACAAGGGTCCATAGGCTTTATCAGGTTATTGAAGCACTGAAAAAGATGTCACCAATCACTGTTGTAAACACTGTTCCCTTAGACTCAAAAATGACTTCCAATTTCACTCCAATCCTGCAAGACAGAAAAAGTATGAACAAACTGAAAATCAATGCCTCTTCTAGGATCCTTCAGAAAACTGAGGTTCCAGGACAAACTTACATCCCCAAATTGTATGAAAAACTCTATGCCCATAAATTTCATAACAGATTAATAAATTCCAGGAAAGACCTATACCACTTGAAATGCACACATTGAAAGGGTAGCTGGGTAGCTCTGTCATTAAGTGTCTCTGCCTTTGGCTCAAGTCATGATCCTCAGATTCTAGGATGGAGCTCTGCATCAGGCTCTCTGCCACTCCCCCTGCTTCTGTTCCCTCTCCCACTGTGTTTCTCTTGGTCATATGAATAAATAAAATCTTAAAAAAAAAAGTACACATGAAGAAATACAGAGTCTACATAAGTCTTTTTCTATTTATAAACATCGAATCAATAAATAATTACCTTCCAAAAAAAGAAAGTCATAGGCCTAGATTGTTTCAATGGTAGAGTTTACCAAAATGTAATGAAGAAATGATACCAATTCTCTACAAAAGCAGAGGGAACATTTCCTGGCTCATTCTATGAAGTCTGCATTACCTCATTATCAAAACCAGACTAAAGGCATCACAAGAAAGGAAAACCACCAAGCAATATGTCTCATAAACAATGGTGCAAAAAATCTCAAATATTAACAAAACAAATCCAAAAACATTTAAAATGAATTTTCTACCACAAACAATGGAGATTTATTGAGGTTATACCAGGTTGCTTCAGCATTTGGGAAGTGATCAATGTAATACACCGTATCAGTAAGTTAAAGATGAATTTCAGATAGAATTAGGGGTAAAGGAGAAACAGACTATTTCTCAAATTATTCAAAAGAAACACGAATATTGAAGAATAGAGTCAAAGAAAATCAGTTTCAGATGTGATGTTTTTGAGGGAAAATATTTTACATATTTTTTTATCTTGCAGCTTTAGTTCTAACAACTCAATTACTAAGGAAAAATAAAGTACCATATTTAAATAACTATAAACATCAATTTTGAATGGTTTAGAATTTACTTTTCAAAGACTAAATGCTAAAATTCACACAATTGTATTTCCTAGTTTACTTGTTCTTGTAGATAGTAAATTGAATGCAAAGTGTCTGCTGATTCTAAAAATGGATTAATAAATTTGTTCTCCAGTGCATGGTTTTTTTGTTCATGTAAAACACATCTTTACACACACAAATACGTACGTTTTAGGTAGAGAATATGCTGAAAGGAATCATGAACAAGTGATAATATTGTAATAGCAGTTTTCTGAGATGTTACTGACTGTAATATGTATGTATGAATTTTCCTTGATCTTTTAGGTAATAATTTAAAATATATAATATATGATATTATATAATATATAATACTTGAGATAAGAACATAAAAATAACTCGAAATATACAAAAGAATTTTTTCCTTTCTACTTCAACAATTATTAAGAATATTCCTCAATTTCTAGAGCACCTGGGGGGCTCAGTCAGTTTAGCATCTGCCTTTGACCCAGGTCATGATCCCAGGGTCCTACGATAGAGCCCATGCCAAGCTCCCTGCTTCACACTCTGCCTCTGTGGCTCCCCCAACACCTCCCACTGCCTGTGCTCTCTTCTTCTCTCCCTCTCAAATAAAGAAATAAATAAAAATTTTTTAAAGAGGAAGAGGAGTCAAGATGGCGGAGAAGTAGCAGGCTGAGACTACTTCAGGTAGCCGGAGATCAGCTAGATAGCTTATCTAAAGATTGCAAACACCTGAAAATCCATCGGCAGATCGAAGAGAAGAACAACAGCAATTCTGGAAACAGAAAAACAACCACTTTCTGAAAGGTAGGACCAGCGGAGAAGTGAATCCAAAGCGACGGGAAGCTAGACCCCGGGGGGAGGGGCCGGCTCCCGGCAAGCGGCGGAGCAATGGCGCACAAAATCAGGACTTTTAAAAGTCTGTTCCGCTGAGGGACATGGCTCCAGAGGCTAAACCGGGCCGAAGCCCACGCGGGGTCAGCGTGGCCTCAGGTCCCGCAGGGTCACAGAAGGATCGAGGGTGTCTGAGTGTCGCAGAGCTTGCGGGTATTGGAACGGGAAAGCCGGCTACAGAGACAGAGCCGACAGTAAGCTCACAGCTCGGGGTGACCTTGAACCGGTGGCAGGCTCGGTGAGCTCCGAGCGCAGCCGGAGGGGCTGGGCGCTGTTCTCTAAGGGCGCACTGAGGAGTGGGGCCCTGGGCTCTCGGCTCCTCCGGGCGGGAGACCAGGAGGCCGCCATTTGTATTCCCGTCCTCCGGAACTCTACGGAAAGCAATCAGGGAACAAAAGCTCCTGAAAGCAAACCGGAGCGGATTACTCACCGCGGCCCCTGATAAGGGCAGTGCAATTCCGCCTGGGGCAAAGACACTTGAGAATCACTACACCAGGCCCCTCCCCCAGAAGATCAACAAGAAATCCAGCCAAGACCAAGTTCACCTACCAAGGAGTGCGGTTTCAATACCAAGGAGAGCAGCAGAATTCCAGAGGAGGAGAAAGCAAAGCACGGAACTCATGGCTTTTTCCCTGTGATATTGTTTAGTCTTGCAGTTAATTTAATTTTTTTCTTTTTCATTTTTTGAATTTTTTCTCGCCTTCTGGTAAAATGTTTTTTTTCTAACTTTTACCTTTTTCTTTTTTAACGTTTTTTATCTAGTTTATCTAATATATATATTTTTTCTTTTTTATATTTTACTTATTTGTTTTATTTTTTTTAATTCTTTTCTTTTCTTTTTTCTTTTTTTTGCTTTCTTCCTTTTTGAACCACTTTTTATCCCCTTTCTCCCCCCTCACGATTTGGGATCTCTTCTAATTTGGTTAAAGCATATTTTCCTGGGGTTGTTGCCACCCTTTTAGTATTTTCCTTGCTCCTTCATATACTCTTATCTGGACAAAATGACAAGACAGAAAAATTCAACACAAAAAAGAAGAACAAGAGGCAGTACCGAAGGCTAGGGACCTAAACAATACAGACATTGGTAATATGTCAAATATAGAGTTCAGAATGACAATTCTCAAGGTTCTAGCCGGGCTCAAAAAAGGCATGGAAGATATTAGAGAAACCCTCTCGAGAGAAATAAAAGCCCTTTCTGGAGAAATAAAAGAACTATAATCTAACCAAGTTGGAATCAAAAAAGCTATTAATGAGGTGCAATCAAAAATGGAAGCTCTCACTGCTAGGATAAATGAGGCAGAAGAAAGAATTAGTGATATAGAAGACCAAATGACAGAGAATAAAGAAGCTGAGCAAAAGACGGACAAACAGCTACAGGACCACGAGGGAAGAATTCGAGAGATAAGTGACACCATAAGACGAAACAACATTAGAATAATTGGGATTCCAGAAGAAGAAGAAAGAGAGAGTGGAGCAGAAGGTATACTGGAGAGAATTATTGGGGAGAATTTCCCCAATATGGCAAAGGGAACGAGCATCAAAATTCAGGAGGTTCAGAGAACACCCCTCAAAATCAATAAGAATAGGCCCACAACCCATCACCTAATAGTAAAATTTACAAGTCTCAGTGAAAAGAGAAAATCCTGAAAGCAGCCCGGGAAAAGAAGTCTGTAACATACAATGGTAAAAATATTAGATTGGCAGCTGACTTATCCACAGAGACCTGGCAGGCCAGAAAGAGCTGGCATGATATTTTCAGAGCACTAAACGAGAAAAACATGCAGCCAAGAATACTATATCCAGCTAGGCGATCATTGAAAATAGAAGGAGAGATTAAAAGCTTCCAGGACAAACAAAAACTGAAAGAATTTGCAAACACCAAACCAGCTCTACAGGAAATCTTGAAAGGGGTCCTCTAAGCAAAGAGAGAGCCTACAAGTGGTAGATCAGAAAGGAACAGAGACCATATACAGTAACAGTCACCTTACAGGCAATACAATGGCACTAAATTCATATCTCTCAATACTTACCCTGAATGTGAATGGGATAAATGCCCCTGTCAAAAGACACAGGGTATCAGAATGGATAAAAAAACAAAACCCATCTATATGTTGCCTCCAAGAAACTCATTTTTACCCCGAAGACACCTCCAGATTTAAAATGAGGGGGTGGAAAAGAATTTACCATGCTAATGGACACCAGAAGAAAGGAGGAGTGGCAATCCTTATATCAGATCAATTAGATTTTAAGCCAAAGACTATAATAAGAGATGAGGAAGGACACTATATCATACTCAAAGGGTCTGTCCAACAAGAAGATCTAACAATTTTAAATATCTATGCCCCCAACGTGGGAGCAGCCATCTATATAAACCAATTAATAACAAAATCAAAGAAACACATCAACAATAATACAATAATAGTAGGGGACTTTAACACTCCCCTCACTGAAATGGACAGATCATCCAAGCAAAAGATCAGCAAGGAAATAAAGGCCTTAAACGACACACTGGACCAGATGGACATCACAGATATATTCAGAACATTTCATCCCAAAGCAACAGAATACACAATGCTCTAAAGCTAGAACTCAACCACAAAAGGAAGTTTGAAAAGAACCCAAATACATGGAGACTAAACAGCATCCTTCTAAAGAATGAATGGGTCAACCGGGAAATTAAAGAAGAATTGAAAAAAATCATGGAAACAAATGATAATGAAAATACAACGGTTCAAAATCTGTGGGACACAACAAAGGCAGTCCTGAGAGGAAAATATATAGCGGTTCAAGCCTTTCTCAAGAAACAAGAAAGGTCTCAAATACACAACCTAACCCTACACCTAAAGGAGCTGGAGAAAGAACAAGAAAGAAACCCTAAGCCCAGCAGGAGAAGAGAAATCATAAAGATCAGAGCAGAAATCAATGAAATAGAAACCAAAAAAACAATAGAACAAATCAACGAAACTAGGAGCTGGTTCTTTGAAAGAATTAATAAAATTGATAAACCCCTGGCCTGACTTATCAAAAAGAAAAGAGAAAGGACCCAAATAAATAAAATCATGAATGAAAGAGGAGAGATCACAACTAACACCAAAGAAATACAAACTATTATAAGAACATACTATGAGCAACTCTACACCAATAAATTTGACAATCTGGAAGAAATGGATGCATTCCTAGAAACATATAAACTACCACAACTGAACCAGGAAGAAATAGAAAGCCTGAACAGACCCATAACCAGTAAGGAGATTGAAACAGTCATTAAAAACCTCCAAACAAACCAAAGCCCAGGGCCAGACGGCTTCCCGGGGGAATTCTACCAAACATTTAAAGAAGAACTAATTCCTATTCTCCTGAAACTGTTCCAAAAAATAGAAATGGAAGGAAAACTTCCAAACTCATTTCATGAGGCCAGCATCACTTTGATCCCAAAACCAGACAAGGATCCCATCAAAAAAGAGAGCTATAGACCAATATCCTTGATGAACACAGATGCGAAAATACTCAACAAAATATTAGCCAATAGGATTCAACAGTACATTAAAAGGATTATTCACCATGACCAAGTGGGATTTATTCCAGGGCTACAAGGTTGGTTCAACATCCGCAAATCAGTCAATGTGATACAACACATCAATAAAAGAAAGAACAAGAACCATATGATACTCTCAATAGATGCTAAAAAAGCATTTGACAAAGTACAGCATCCCTTCCTGATCAAAACTCTTCAAAGTGTAGGGATAGAGGGCACATACCTCAATATCATCAAAGCCATCTATGAAAAACCCACCACAAATATCATTCTCAATGGAGAAAAACTGAAAGCTTTTCCGCTAAGGTCAGGAACACGGCAGGGATGTCCATTATCACCACTGCTATTCAACATCGTACTAGAGGTCCTAGCCTCAGCAATCAGACAACAAAAGGAAATTAAAGGCATCCAAATAGGCAAAGAAGAAGTCAATTATCACTCTTAGCAGATGATATGATACTATATGTGGAAAACCCAAAAGACTCCACTCCAAAACTGCTAGAACTTATACAGGAATTCAGTAAAGTGTCAGGATATAAAATCAATGCACCGAAATCAGTTGCATTTCTCTACACCAACAGCAAGACAGAAGAAAGAGAAATTAAGGAGTCAATCCCATTTATACTTGCACCCAAAACCATAAGATACCTAGGAATAAACTTAACCAAAGAGGCACAGAATCTATACTCAGAAAACTATAAAGTACTCATGAAAGAAATTGAGGAAGACACAAAGAAATGGAAAAATGTTCCATGCTCCTGGATTGGAAGAATAAATATTGTGAAAATGTCTATGCTACCTAAAGCAATCTACACATTTAATGCAATTCCTATCAAAGTAACATCCATCTTTTTCAAAGAAATGGAACAAATAATTCTAAAATTTATATGGAACCAGAAAAGACCTCGAATAGCCAAAGGGATATTGAAAAAGAAAGCCAACGTTGGTGGCATCACAATTCCGGACTTCAAGCTCTATTACAAAGCTGTCATCATCAAGACAGCATGGTACTGGCACAAAAACAGACACATAGATCAATGGAACAGAATAGAGAGCCCAGAAATAGACCCTCAACTCTACAGTCAACTAATCTTCGACAAAGCAGGAAAGAATGTCCAATGGAAAAAAGACAGCCTCTTCAATAAATGGTGCTGGGAAAATTGGACAGCCGCATGCAGAAAAATGAAATTGGACCATTTCCTTACACCACACACAAAAATAGACTCAAAATGGATGAAGGACCTCAATGTACGAAAGGAATCCATCAAAATCCTTGAGGAGAACACAGGCAGCAACCTCTTCGACCTCAGCCGCAGCAACATCTTCCTAGGAACATCGCCAAAGGCAAGGGAAGCAAGGGCAAAAATGAACTATTGGGATTTCATCAAGATCAAAAGCTTTTGCACAGCAAAGGAAACAGTTAACAAAATCAAAAGACAACTGACAGAATGGGAGAAGATATTTGCAAACGACATATCAGATAAAGGACTAGTGTCCAGAATCTATAAAGAACTTAGCAAACTCAACACCCAAAGAACAAATAATCCAATCAAGAAATGGGCAGAGGACATGAACAGACATTTCTGCAAAGAAGACATCCAGATGGCCAACAGACACATGAAAAAGTGCTCCATATCACTCGGCATCAGGGAAATACAAATCAAAACCACAATGAGATATACCCTCACACCAGTCAGAATGGCTAAAATCAACAAGTCAGGATATGACAGATGCTGGCGAGCATGCGGAGAAAGGGGAACCCTCCTACATTGTTGGTGGGAATGCAAGCTGGTGCAGCCACTCTGGAAAACAGCATGGAGGTTCCTTAAAATGTTGAAAATAGAACTGCCCTATGACCCAGCAATTGCACTATTGGGTATGTACCCTAAAGATACAAACGTAGTGATCCAAAGGGGCACGTGCACCCGAATGTTTATAGCAGCAATGTCCACAATAGCCAAACTATGGAAAGCACCTAGATGTCCATCAACAGATGAATGGATCAAGAAGATGTGGTATATATACACAATGGAATACTATGCAGCCATCAAAAGAAATGAAATCTTGCCATTTGCGACAACATGGATGGAACAAGAGCGTATCATGCTTTGCGAAGTAAGTCAAGCAGAGAAAGACAACTATCATATGATCTCCCTGATATGAGGTATTGGTGATGCAACATGGGGGCTTAAGTGGGTAGGAGAAGAATAAATGAAACAAGATGGGATTGGGAGGGAGACAAACCATAAGTGACTCTTAATCTCACAAAACAAACTGAGGGTTGCTGGGTGGAGGGGGTTTGGGAGAAGGGGGTGGGATTATGGACATTGGGGAGGGTATGTGCTTTGGTGAGTGCTTTGAAGTGTATAAACCTGGTGATTCACAGACCTGTACCCCTGGGGATAAAAATATATGTTTATAAAAAATAAAAAATTAAAAAAAAAAGAAAAAAATAAAAGAACCATTTGGAGGCCTTAACTGTATCTGAGAAAATACCAAAATACAATTGTCATTAGACTGACATAATCAAAACTAAAATACAAAAAAAAATTTTAAAGAATATTCCTCAATTTTTTTTCACCTGATATTCTTCTTTAGTTGAAATATTTAAAAATGAATACCAGGCATCCTGTGACTTTAACACGTGTATACTTTAGAATGTAGCTTCTCTTTTTTTTCCTTAACATTACCTTTATCACAAGCATTTTCATAAGTCTAAGTATTTTTTTTAAAGATTTTATTTATTTATTTGAGAGAGAGAAATCACAAGTAGGCAGAGAGGCAGAGAGGAGGAAGCAGGCTCCCTGCTGAGCAGAGAGCCCGATGCAGGACTCGATCCCAGGACCCTGAGATCATGACCGGAGCCGAAGGCAGCGGCTTAACCACTGAGCCACCCAGGCTCCCTATGTCTAAGTATTTTTAAGTCTGTATTTTAGTTGCTATATAATATTTCATGCCATTAAGCACCTTTCTTTATTGTATCATTTTTCTATTGTGGGGCACTTGATATGCTTAAAAAGCTTTAGCTTTACTGAAAAAATAAAAAAGACTACAAAGAACAGTATTCAATGTAAATCTTTATTCCTAGGAGCCAGGGAGAGATGTGGGTAAATTACTAGTGTACAGGTGTTATTTAAGGCATGACACATAATTACAATGTGCTTTCCATAAAGGTGCCGATTTACATTCCTTTGGCAGTGTGTGAGAAAAAATGCCTATGTGCAAAACCTAAAATGTATTTTGATCAACACTTTAATATATATGAGTCCCATTCCAACTTTTTATCAGGATGTTATCTTAGAGTGATGTACCCCATTTGATCAGAACAAAGTAATCAGAATCTTTATAAATGATATGTCTTGCTTTATACATCTGAGAAAGAGTCAAATACAAAGAAAGAAAAATTCAACTAATAATTGTTAAAAAAATCAATATTGAGCACTGATGATATCAGCAAGAAAAAAGAATAGAAAGACCTAGAACCTCCTTCCCTAGAAAGACACACCCAATCAACAATGATAAATGGATAAATTATTTGTGAGAAATCCAGAAACCTGTTGAGAGGCTTCTGCACCTGGGGGTTGGCGAGAAATCGGTCACACTGAAGTCCTTAGGAAAACCTAAGAGGTCCTCTTGCCATATTCCCACACCCTCCCCAACAACTCCATATGAATGTAATCGGCAAGAAGACCTCAACTCTAAGCTCCGCCCTGGGGACAGAAGGAAAGGAGTGGAACTTATGTTGAACTTTTGGGGGGCTGCTCCATGGACTGGTTTCTGTCTTGCCTAAATCTGAGCACTGACAGGAAAAAATTCCGTATTGCGAGCCAATGACAATACAGATATCACTTTGGTCCAACACACAGCACTTGCCATAGTTCCTCTCTCAGGCTCAATACAGAGTGACCAGGTGACAAAGTACAAATCCTTACATCTCTCTAGGGAGGAAAAATGCAAAACCCCGTGTTCCAACTTCCAACATATTGGTGGTGGGCTGCAGGGCTGCTTAAGGGAAGGGCTTGGCTTACCGATCTCCTGAGGCTGATTGGACAGGCATTCTATAGATGCCTGAGGGCCAAGGAGAACAAAGGTTCAGTTTTGTACTACTGCACAATCACCAGCCAGAGCCCCTCCCTGCACTTCAGCCTGTCTCTCCGCCACTGGTTAATACCTGAGAAGAAAAGTAAGACTTATCTGCTGACTATGGACTGGCTTTGGTCTTGCGAGTCTGAGAACATAGATAGCACCTGGCAGCCTCTCTAGATGCCTGGGAGCCAATGACAACAAACACAAGGTAAGGGCATGCTGCTACCCCAGAAATCAGGAAGTACAGAGGAGTGGGTGTGAAGTGGAATCTCGTTTTGGTTTTGATTTGCAGTTTTGATAACTAATGTTATGTACATCTTTTAAGGTGTGTATTGTACATCTGTATGTCTATGGAGAAATATCCATCCTTCTGAGGGTTAAGAGGAAGAGTCTGTTCTATTCCTTCTTTCAAGCTTCTGTTTTCAATCTTTGGTGTAACTTGGCCTCTATGAACACCACTCCAGTCACAGCCTTCAAGGATATATGGTGTTATTTCTTTTTTTTTTTTTAAGATTTTATTTATTTATTTGACAGAGAGAGATCACAAGTAGACGGAGAGGCAGGCAGAAAGAGAGATAGAGGGAAGCAGGATCCCTGCTGAGCAGAGAGCCCGATGCGGGACTCGATCCCAGGACCCTGAGATCATGACCTGAGCCAAAGGCAGCGGCTCAACCCACTGAGCCACCCAGGCACCCCTATGGTGTTATTTCTATATGAATGCGAGTCCAAATTTCTCGTATTTATAAGAACACCAGTCACATGACCTCATCATAACGAATTACATCTGCGATGATCCTTTTTCCGAAGGAGACCATATTCTGAGAGACCACAAGCAAGGTCTACAACATAGGAATTCTAGGGAAGAAGAGTAAAATTCAAACCATAACACTTGTTTTGTTTATCTCTTCAGATATTTCATATATCCTTGAGACATTTTTGGGAAATTTTTGTGTTTCTATAAATTTTTCAATTTCATCAAATTTATTTAATTTGTTGGAATAGAGTTGTTCGTGCAATTCCCTTCTATTTCTTTTAATCTTGTCTTATCAGTAGTAATATCCCCTTTCTCATTACTGAATTTAATAATTTGAGTCCTTTATTCTTGGTCAGTCGAGCTAAAGGGTTATCCATTTTATCATTTTCCTGATGTCTTACAATATGAGGTTAGGCTGTGATATGTGTTATTTCTTCTTTTTTAAAAGTAGGGATTTATAATTAAGCACTGTATTAACTGCATCCCTTAAATTTTGGTATGTTGTGTCTTCATTATCTTATATTCCAAAGTATATTTCATTTTCCATATAAGTACTTCTTTGACTCTTTGGTTATTTAAGAGTATGTTATTTAATTTCTATTATTTCTGAATTTTGCAAGTTTGTTGTTAATTTCTAAATTCATACTATTGTGATAGGAAATTCTATGTTTCCAAACTCTTTAAATCTTCTAAAACGTGTTCTATGGGCAAGCATATGGTTTAACTTGGAGAATGTTCCATGTATAGTTGGAAAGAATGCGTATTCTGCTACTTTTTAGGGAAATGTTCTATAGGTGTCTCCTGGTCCTACTTTCTGCATATTGTTGCTCAACTTTTCTATTTCCTTATTATTTTCTGCCTAGTTGTTCTATCCTCAGCTTTTTCATATATATGCCAAGTAATTTTTTAATGAAACCAGAAATGGCATATTAAAAGAAAAACCCTAGAGATTCCAAATGAATTTACCATATACTGCATGGTATTCACTCCCCTCTACTAGGCAGTTAATTTAGAGGTAATGATTGATTTAAAGCAGACAGGATCCATGGGAGTCAATGTTGGGCTATAGGTTTGGTAAATCTCAGTTTACAACTAGTTTATTATATGCCTATCTGGTAGTTCATCAGAAATAACAAATTTTTTTTAAAGATTTTATTTATTTATTTGACAGAGAGAGAGAGAGATATCACAAGTAGGCAGAGAAGCAGGCAGAGAGAGAGGAGGAAGCAGGCTCCCCACTGAGCAGAGAGCCCGATGCTGGCTGGGCTCAATCCCAGGACCCTGAGATCATGACTTGAGCTGAAGGCAGAGGCTTAAAATTTTCAACATTATAAGAATTTAGAACTTCTGCATTTCACCTG
Source organism: Mustela lutreola (assembly GCF_030435805.1). Taxonomy (NCBI): domain Eukaryota; kingdom Metazoa; phylum Chordata; class Mammalia; order Carnivora; family Mustelidae; genus Mustela; species Mustela lutreola. The sequence continues at coordinate 104,725,077 of NC_081308.1, read as the reverse complement.
TCTTTTAATTTGCCTTTTAGCCTTCTAGCTTGCATAGGTTCAGAATATAACCAGTGTTTTCAGAAAACTACAGGCACCTACGGCCCCTAAAGTCTCCTGTCATTCCACTGCTTAAGATTCCCAAGAGATCCTCTGGCTTCCAATTTCTTCTCAACTTTTTATTTCTTAACATCTTCCCTAATTTGAAATTCACAACTGCTCTTAGGGGGAAAATGAATGAATGACTGTAGATCTTCAGCGTACCTTTACATGTTTCCACCTTGTACAGAATCTTACTCCCTGTTCTCTGATTCATTAAATGGATGATGAAAAAAAATTTACTGGGCATTTCCACTAGACACAAAGCATTTCATATGATACATAAGTAGACATTAATTGGAAGGAGTTTCCATTAGGGATTCAAATTAATTATGACATCAAATTCATTAATAGGTAAAGAATTATTCATTTTCCATGTCCTCCTGTTTCAGTTTTTAACATGCATTTTCAAAAAGACTTTCTCCTTTCATCTATTAAAAAAATTTATTCTCATAAAGTTCTTCAAATTACCCCATTAACAACTTTATAATAACCCATTGGATCTGAAGTAATGCCCCTTTTTAATTCCACATAGTTATTTCTGCCCTTCCTTAGTTTTTATTGGTTGTGAAAGAGTAAAAAAACAAACCAACCAACAAAAAAAAAAACCTAAAACATACCATAAATGATCCAAAGTTTGGCTTTATTTGTAATCTATTTTAAACATGCTTTATATTTTAGTATGTCTCCCTTTATTTTGATCATTCCCTTCTACTGTCATTAAGTCAAATTTAATATTGTGTTTTTCAATCTTCATTATCATTTTTGTCATTTCATTCTAAATGTACAGTGAAATACGTGTTAAAATCTCCCTTTAGTTCTATTAGCTTTTGCTGTGTATATTTTGAGATTTCATTAGGTTTATACAGAGTTACAATTTGTATATATTCCTGGCAAGTTGAGAGGCTCTCCTTATGAAATAACTCTCTTTATCTCAAATAATGCTTCTATTTTATCTTCAAATTTTGTCATATGAGTATAGCTAGAACAGTTTCCTTTTTCCTGGCATTTGCATAATCATCCTTTTACATAACTTGCTCTATAACCTACATATATCATTTTATTTTAAAGAATGTCTCTAGAGGCATTCTGGGCCCAGGTCGTTGTATCAGGGTCCTGGGATCGAGCCCCACATCAGTCTCTTTGCTCAGGAGGGAGCCTGCTTCCCCCATCTCTCTGCCTGCCTCTTTGCCTACTTGTGATCGATCTCTCTGTCAAATAAAAAAGTAAAACCTTAAAAAAAAATAATATCTCTAGAGGCACCTGTGTTTCACAGTTGGTTAGGCACCAGACTTGGTTTTGGCTCGGGTCATGATTTCTGGGTTGTGGTTTTGAGCCCTGTGCTGGGTACCATGCTCAGGGCAGCATCTGCTTGGATTCTCTCTCCCTCTCCTTCTACCCCTCCCTGCCATCTAAAATAAATAAACAAATGTTGAACTAAATAAATAAATCTTTAAATAAATAAATAAAATAAAACATGTCTCTGGGATGCCTGGTTGGCTCGTTCAATGGAGCATGGGACTCCTGATCTTGGAGCTATGGCTTTGAGCCCCATATTGACTATAGAGATTGCTGCAAAATAAAACCTTTACAAAAATTTTTAAATTTAAAAAAATGAAAAGTGTCTATAGTTTTTTAATCAGGCTTTCCTTATCATTAATTAGGAAATTATGTTCACTTATATATAATGGAATAAATGATATACTTGGCTTAAAATCTAATGTATGTAACATGCTTGTTCTTGGTCCCACTTGCAGAGAACACAATGCAGGGCTCGATCCCAGGACCCTGAGACCATGAACTTGAGCCGAAGGCAGAGGCTTAACTCACTGAGCCACCCAGGTGCCCCTGAGTATTTTATTTTTATATGTATTCAAGTAAACATAAATGTTATCGGGGCGCCTGGGTGGCTCAGTGGGTTAAAGCCTCTGCCTTCGGTTCAGGTCATGGTCCCAGGGTTCTGGGATCGAGCCCCGCATCGGTCTCTGTGCTCAGCGGGGAGCCTGCTTCTTCCAATATCTCTCTCTGCCTGCCTCTCTGCCTACTTGTGATCTCTGTCTGTCAAATAAATAAATAAAAATCTTTTTAAAAAATCATTAAAAAAACATAAATGTTATCAATGATGTTCTATAGTTTTATATTGACAACATTCATTTAGGTTTGTCTCTTTCCATTTTCCATCTATAAACACACTTAGGAATAAGTTTCCATCAGCCAAAGTAATACTTTTTAAATGTAGTACAGGTCTGCTGATGATAAATTCTTTCATTGTGCTTTTTAAAAAATGAATTCAATTCATCTTAATATTTGAAGGATAAGTTTGATATATTACAGAATTTTAAGTTTCCATTTGTTTCATTTTTACTTTAAGATATTCACTGCATTCTTACTCCTTTTTAGGTAGGGTTGAGAAGTAAGATGCCAGTTATATTGTTGTTCTTAATGATAGTCTGTAACTCTTTTCTTGAGCTTCTTTGAAGATTTTCTCCTTGTTGGTTCACTTTCATCAGTTTTACGACAGAGTGCTTTGGTTTAAATTTCTTTGTATTTATCCTTCCTTCACTTTATAGTTCTTCTTATGTTTATGGATTGAGGTCTTTTGAGAGTTTCAGAAAATAGTCATCAATCATTGTTCATATATTCCTTCTGTTTCATTATCTTTATTGTGTTCTTATGAAACTGATTAAACTGGCAAGAAAATACAGTGAAAGAAATATATTTCATTCGTAATAGAAATTATACCTTAGCTATGCCAGGTATAGAAGAACTCTTGATTTTTGTTTCTCAGTGAAAATTATCTATTCATTCTAATAATGTGCATGTTGATTCTGTAAGAGTTCCTATAAATAAATCAACATATTATCTACATAAAATGAAAATACATTTTCTTTTCTTCTAATCCAGGTATTCCTTATTTATTTTTCTCATCATAATATTTGTGGCAAGATTACATGACTATGTTAAACAGTGATGGCAATAAAAAGCATTTTTGCCTTACATCTGATCTTAAAGGGAATGTATATATTTTTTTAAATGTTATTTTATTTATTTTTTTGACAGGCAGAGATCACAAGCAGGCAGAGAGGCAGGCAGAGAGAGAGAGAGGAGGAAGCAGGCTCCATGCTGAGCAGAAAGCCCGATGTGGGGCTCAATCCCCAGACCCTGGGATCTTGACCTGAGCCGAAGACAGAGGCTTTAACCCCCTAAGACACCCAGGTGCCCCAAAGGGAATGTATATTATTACTCCTCCGTTAAAAATGATGATTTGCCTTAAGCTTTCAGTAGAAAATCTTTAGCAAATAATGTTCTCATCAATTCATATTTTAATTCAGATTTTAATAGTAAACATTTCTTGAACTTTCTAAAAAGTTTTATCTACTTATAAAGAGAAAATGTGTAATATTTATGCCTTAATAAAATATGAATTATACTGTTAATTTTTATAATTAAATTACCTTTATGTTACTGGGATAAGATTGTAGCAAATTAAATAACCAGATATCAGAAAAACAAACTAAATTTGTGTGTGTGTGTAATCAATCCAGATAGAGAGAGAAAAAAGACGTGGATAATCCATGCAACCTCATCCATTTTCTGAGAACTTAAAAATATAATTTAAAGGACATCTGGATGGCTCAGTTGGTTGAGCAACTGCCTTTGGCTCAGCTCATGATCCCAAGGTACTGGGATCAAATCTAGCATCAAATCTAGCTCCCCGCTGAGCAAGGATCCTGTTTCTGCCTCTGCCTGCTGCTCTCCCTGCTTTTGATCCCTGTCTCAAATAAATAAAATCTTAAAAAAATAAAAAATAAGGGGTGCCTGGGTGGCTCAGTGAGTTAAGGCCTCTGCCTTGAGCTCAGGTCATGATCCCAGAGTCCTGGGATCGAGCCCCGCATGAGGCTCTCTGCTCAGCGGGGAGCCTGCTTCCTCTTCTCTCTCTCTGCCTGCCTCTCTGCCTACTTGTGATCTCTCCGTCAAGTAAATGAATAAAATCTTAAAAAAATTTTTTTAATTAAAAAAAATAAAAATATAATTTAACTCTTGTTTTCCCACTACATTCAATCAACTAAAAATGTATATGCTACTGTTTTATGGAGCATTCCACAGATTGCTATATTAACTTTCAGAGAGCTATCTGAACATCATTTTCAGACTTTTTCTACTAGAGATGGAATTGTCAGATAAATGTGCACTTTAGCTAGTTGTTAGAGAAATAATGTTCCTGTAGCATTCAGGAGTAGTATTGAGAGCTGGGGATATGTATATCCTAAAACAGGGAAGGTTATGTTAGTTGAATTCAGGTTTATACTTCAAAATGTTTGCCTTCTAAAAATAACACCAGCAAAGTATTTCCTTTGTATTAAGAAGGACATTTCTGGTATTTATTTCTTCTCTTCATATCTTTCTTTAATTCTGTCAATCACTCTGCATCTCAATGCTCCATCATACCTTAGATTATTTTTAAGAAATAAAGATTTTGCAAAGTTAACACTGTGCCCTTCAGGTATTACAAACTATGAATTTCCAGCAGAAAAAATCATCAATGGTTCTGCAATCTGACTCCTGAAGCCCATCTATTATAGTACATCAAATTATAGCTAGCTCACGTCAAAAACATTTCTAAGCCTTCTATTAACTAAATGAAACAAGAATACCACTTTAATCATGCAGATGTAAAAACAATGCTAAGGAGAAACAAATGAAAGCATGAAGAAAAATCCCATACATTTAATAAGATAGCCATCAGAACAGATTAATTCAGACTTCCTAATGTACATGAAGCACAACAGGCAGCCACCTACCATAGAATAAATTAAGAGTAGTTCCCAGAACTTGTCTGCTTCCAAATTTAAAATTATGTTGCTTAAAATACTTAATCTTGGACTGCATGATGGCCCCGGACCCCTGGTTCTCCACATACAATTCTACCTGCCAAATTGCGCAAGAGATTGCCGAGAAAATCCAACAGCAAAATCAGTATGAAAGAAATGGTGAAAATACAATCAGGCTTACCATGACCATCAGAACTTTGTTGCAGAATCAGAAGGACAAGATCACCCTTTTGAAGGACCTGCTGCTAAGAGCTGTGTCAACACATCAGATCTCCAGCTTGAAGGAGACTGAAGACAGAACCTGCTGGATGAACTTGTAACTTGAGAGAGACTACTTGTGGCATCCTTTAAGAACGAGGGTGCAGAACCAGATCTCATCAGGTCCAGCCTGATGCCTGGAGGGGCTAAGCAAGGAGTTCCCCACCCTTGGCTCTTTGAGGAGCCAGAAGAGACCAGAGGTTTGGGTTTTGATGAACTCTGGCAACAGCAGCAGAAAATTATCCAAGAACAGGATGCAGGCATGGATGCCCTATCCTCTATCATCAGTCGGCAGAAACAGATGGGGAAGGAAATTGGGAATGAACTGGATGAACAAAACGAAGTAACTGATGACCTTGCCAACCTGGTGAAGAACACAGACGGGAAGCTCCGCACGGAGACCAGGCGCATGACTATGGTGGACAGAAAATCAGCATCTTGCAGGATGATCATGGTGATTTTGCTACTGCTAGTGGCGATTGTGGTCATGGCCGTCTGGCCCACCAACTAGTGGCAGTAAGGGGCCCACCAGCTGTGATGCCTGCCAGCACCGCAGAGAAGCCCAGCACCCAGGTGGTATCTGAACCCACTCTCAATAAACACCCCCAAAGCTCTCAAAAAAAAAAAATATTCCTTAATCTTAAGGTTATTCCTTTCAGTTAAGACACTGACTTCCCAAAAAGGCTCAATTAAGGAGATGTATTTTTGCTTTGTGGGATGGATCAACCAGTTGGTACAGATATGTTCCTCAGGTGAGCTATCTGTTACTACTTGAATGTTGAAGCCCTATTCAGTAAAATTTGGAATTGAAATATAAAAATTCCTTTTATGGGGCGCCTGGGTGGCTCAGTGGGTTAAAGCCTCTGCCTTCAGCTCAGGTCATGATACCAAGGTCCTGGGATCGAGCTCCGGATAGGGCTCTCTGCTCAGCGGGGAGCCTGCTTCCTCCTCTCTCACTCTCTGCCTGCCTCTCTGCCTACTTGTGATCTGTCAAATAAATAAATAAAATCTTTAAAAAAAAATTCCTTTTATGTGCTGCTTCAACCCTTCTTTGCTCTGTGTCACATTCAGGATTCTTAGGTTCAGCCTATAAGGGCAGGCAACGTTTTTTTCCTAATCAAGAAAGACTACACACCAATCAAAGATTATATGTCATATGCTTATGTCCTCAGAACTTTTCAATGTGTGGGCCATTTTATTCTTCTGCTACAATTTTTAATTTTTTTTTCATTTGAAGCAACTTCAGACTTGTGAGAATAGTATAAAATATTCCCCTATATCCTTTATCCACATTCTTCTAATGTTAACATATTACCACGGAACAAATATCAAAAACAAACAAACAAACAAAAAATCAGGGAAAGAAACATTTGTACTATGTAATTCACTAAATCATAGACCTTATTTCCACTAATACTTTTCTCTGTTCCAGGATCCTACCCAGCATTTCACATTTCATCTACCATTATTTCTTCTTAGTCTCTTCCATTCTGTAACACATCCTTAGGGTTTCTGAGTTTTAAATGACCTAGAGACTACCAAAAAATACTAATCACTTATTTTATAGAATGCCCTCAATTTGGGTTTCTTTGCCATTTTTCCATGAGTAGAGTGAGGTGATGGATTTTTGGAGGGAAAAAAGCAAACCCACAGGAACAATGTGTAATTTGCAGTGTGTTATATCAATGCAACACCACCACTACTTAATTTGCATGATTCACTGTTTAACTCAATTCAATCCCTTTAATCAAATAGAATAAAGAGATGAAACCTTTAAATGTGAATCATTAAAGGGATACACACTTTTCTTTGTTTAGTTCTCTTTTTATTGGTTTGAAAAATTAACTTTTGGATTTCGAATAATTCTAATTCTGCCCTTGTTTTGTGCTTTCAATGACCCAAGTGATTGATTACATTTGTTCCTCCCAGATAATCTAGAATAATCTATTTAAAGCTCAGCTGATTAGTAACTTTAATGACCTGTCCAAATTCCTTTTGTCATGAAATGTAACACATTCACAGGAATAACACTAGTTGATACAGGTTCTGCCCAAGGTGGAAGACTCAATATCATAGTATCAATTTTCTCTGAATTGACAGGAGATCCAATATAACCCTAAATGAAATCCTTGTATGCTTACTTTTTCTTTAGAAATTGACAAGCTAATTCTAAACTTTACATGGAAATACAAAGGACTCAGAATAACCATTATAATTTTGAAATAAAAGAAAAAAGTTGGAAAGCATACTCTACATAACTTCAAGACTAACTATAATGCTGCAGTAAACAAGATGCTGTGGCACTGGCATAAGCACAGAAATGTACAGATTAATAGAAGAGAATTGTGAATTTTTAAAAAACACACATATATGATCAACATAAATTTTTAAAGTGATGCTGAGATAACTCAATGGGGAAAAAAAAGACTTCCACAAATGGTGCTTAAACAACTAACCACATGGAAACAATAAGAATAAAATAAACTTAATGTTCTTTCAAACTACAAAAAAGTTTATTTGAAATGTAACAGACTCTGAGGTAAAGCTAGAATTACAAATCTTCTAAAATAAAATATAAGAAAAGCTTTGTGTGATCTTAGGCTAAGTAAAGAACGTAAAATAAAGAATTAAAAAAGAATATATAAATTATATATAAAAATTATAAATTATAAAAATTAAATATAAATATATAAATTATATAAATTAAATATAAATATATAAATTATATATATTTTTAAAGAATGTATAAAATATATATATAAATATATAAATTAGAAACATCTGATCTTTGAAAGACTAACTTAAAGAACAAAGAGGGAAAGAATAGATTAAGAAAAAAAACTTGAAAGCCTTATATCTAATCAAGGTTTTGTTTATAGAATATATATTAAAAAAACTCTTACAACTCAATATGGAAACATAAATCTTTAAAATGGGCAAAAAAATTTAGCAGAAACTTAGACAAAGAAGATATACTAATGGTAAGTAAGCTCATACAAAGCACATTTACTGAATTTCAAATTAAAAATTTCAATATGATACTACGACATACACGGAAATAACTAAGCACAATAATGACAAGCTACAGTTAAGTTTAGGTGAAGATGGGAAGCAATGGTAACTCAAGCATTAATGATGGAAACGGAAAAGAACACAGCTGTTTTGCCAAACTAACATTTCTTATAAAGTAAAAGAATTACCATACAATCTAGTAATACTGTTGCTAGGTATTTATTAACACAAAGAAATAAAAATATACATCCATATGAAAATGTATGCATGACTATTCACGGCAGCATTATTCACAAAAGGCAAACACTAGAACAACCCAAATGTCCGTCAACTAGTGAGTATCAAGAGATTCCTGCATAACAACACAGTGGAATAATACTCAGAATTAAGGATTTTACTATTGATACACTTAACAGGATTTATGAATCAGAAAATTATTATGCCAAACGAAAAGACATCAGACACAAAAGTCTACATATTGTATGCTTTTGTTTATATGAAATTATGGGAAATGAAAAACCACAGTGATAGATCAGTGATTGCCAAGGGCTGTGGATGGGAAGAGGGGACAAATGGAAACCAGGAGGCAAATTTTTCTGGTGATATAAACACTTTATATAGTATTGTGGTGTGATTACAGGTCTGAATATCTTCGTCAAAGTTCATCAACTTGTAAACTTAAATGGGTGAATTTTATTATTTATAAATTATGCTTCAATAAAGCTGATCTTAAAAACTACCAGTGTAATTGATGAGGAAAAAACATAATAAATTTAGTTGGGTTGAAAAATATCCAATTAGGTAATTCCTATCTCTTCAATTTGAATTTGCTTCTCAAATAAGGATTTCACTTTATTTGCCCATCACACACTCTCTAAAGCACACATACACATTTTCATATCCTTTCAGTTACATCTCTCAAGCTTTTCAAGAGATAAGTTTTCTTTTTACTAAATAAAGTAGGAAGGCCCATTGCGAGTCTTACTCCTTTGGGACCACAGATGAATGGGATTTTGCATGAATCATTAAGAAGGAAGGGTCAGATCTCAGATCAATATTCGCCTTACAATTAAGGCATCTGAAATAAAAAGGTCAGGTGAGTTTATTAGAATTTGGGATTTTGCTTACTGAGTCTCTGCCATGAGTGTTTTTTCTCTTCCAAAGAGTATGAAAACTAATTTAGTTAGTTACTCGCCACTTATTTAGGGATATAAATGCCACTTGTTTGGGGATATAAAAGCCCTGAAATCCTGGAAGACATAGTTTTATAAAGATCTTCTTTGTTTTGAGTTTGACCAATCTCCAAAGGGTATGTATTTTTAATCCAAGATAAGCCTGCTTAATCAAAAAAGAAAATAAACTTTATCCTCAATGAGGTATCTATCCTCAGGCTAAAACTAGCTCTGTGGACAGTATTTGAAACCAAATAATTGGACTCACTCATTATCAGGACATTTCTGAATTTGCCGTATACCCCAACTAGGAGTTTGAGATGTCTCCAACATATGGAAATCTGAAAAGGCACATAGAGATCATCTCTGTTTAGCCTACATGCAGAAATAAGTTATCTGAATTGCAGATGGTACAAATAAGCCAAGGAAAAATAAAAAAAAAAAAAGTATTCAAAAGGAAGAAGGAATGTAACTGCAAAATAATAGCAATCTCTAACATGTATACTGTAATTAAAATGTGGAAAGTAGTTTTCTTAATTTTATTGTGTTCCGTGATCTGAACGAGTCTGTAAGTGAGGAAATTAAAGTTAAAAGAAGTGACTTTCGCAGATTTAAAAAAACTAGCAAATGGCAGAGATAGATTTCATCACTTCAGCTGTTCAAATTAAATAGAATTTGGACTGTGAGAGTTGTTCCATAAATATGTTAACTGCATGAGTCTTAAACCTACCAACTCCCAACCCTCTATATGACCATGCCACCACTAGTTCCTATTACTTGTATGTATTAGCATAAGAGCAAACTCAAATGTTATAAAGAAAACAAGAGTGATACACATTACATCAAAAAGACTTTTTAAAAAAATGTGAACTGCTAGTAAAACCTAGAAAATGTATGTCTTCTGCATATGTATGAAAAATTTTGTTACAGTTCGTCTATTCATCAAGAACTATAATGTTCAAATACATGTTTACCTTTTGGTGGTTAATATAAGAAGAAAAATCAAGTCCTATTATAATATATCTGATCAGACAATATCCAGTAATAGGTTCATTACAACCGTAAAAGAAAATGATGCATCCCCTGTCTTTTGTACTAATTTATAGAAATGGATTGATTCTCCCAAACTATATATAGATAGAACGTCACATTTCACAAGTTATTTGAAATGAAAGAAAAACATCTTCATATTGGTCAGCCGCATGGTGCAATCAGTATATGCATAATCCCATTTAACAAAAATGCCACTGGATATATAAATTTTTAAAATTTCATTTGTTTATTTGAGGAAGAGAGAAAGCACAGTGGAGAGAGGAGCAGAGGAAGAGGGAGAAGCAGACTTCCTGCTGAGCATAGAGCCTGATAGGTTGCAGGGCTCTATCTCAGGACCCTGAGATCATGCCCTAAGCTGACGTCAGACACTTAACTGACTGAGTCACTACCCAAATGCCCCACCACTGGATATTTTGGGAGATGTGACATTTGCCTTCTATGACACTGTCAAAACAGTTGGTAATTAATAGGTATAAAAATATTAGAGATGGTCCAACATCTCTAATAATCAAAGAAATGCAGTTCCTAAGAATGAGATGTCATGTTTTGCCCTTTACACTGGCAATTTAAAAAGTTAATAACGTCAAGTGTTACTAAATTGCTTATGTATCATTTTTCATCCTTTCCCTGTGGAAAGACTTCCCTAAATTAATATTACTGGACTACTTACTGCCTGATCCTTAACTTGTGACTCTGAAGAATGAGGGGCCTGGTTGAAATGTAAAAGCCATTGGTATATATTTCTTAATTGTTTGATCTACTCTGATAAAAAAAAATAATAAGCATTTGGGGATTTATCCCACTTTTTCTTCCCATTTTTTTTCCATACACAAGGTAGTAATGCTGTTATGCAGACCTAAATCTTCATGTGGAGAGGTTATCCCATGGTTGAGACCTGGGGTATAAGTGCATGGGGAATGTTGGAAAATCCATTTGGCCCTTAATACAAAGTGGTGCAGACTGAGGTTTACAGCTGTGCTCCTCACCATTTCAAGATAAATGAATATAGCATAAGGACAATTATTTAAAAAAAAAAAGAAGAAAAAGAAAAAGAAATTCATGAAGGTGTTACTACAGCTACACCAGCAGGTGCAAAATCCTTATACTTTTTGCAAAATATCTTTGTATCTCCTATTGGAATACAGCTTTTATGTGGGTGCAGGATGATTAGAAGAAAGGCATACTTATGACTCTAATATGACTCCAGAAAAAGAAAAGTCATTCTATGACAACTTAAAGCAAAAGATGAAGGAACTAAAGCTGTAGAATTTAATGCCGGTAAAGGATGGTTTAATAATTTTACAAATTAGTTTGGCTTAAAAATTATCAAAAGAACAGAAGATAAACTTCTGCCAGTGAAGAGGCAGTGAACAAATCTCCAGACAACAATAAATAAAACACTGAGGACAAAATACATCTACATGAACAGGTTCTTAATGCAGATGAATGTGTGGTGTTCTAGGGGGGACATTTCCACAAAGGATATTTATTAGTAAGGGAAAGAACTGGAAACCAGGATTGAAGGCAGGAAAGGACAAGCAATCTCTACTGTTTTATGCAAATGCAGTCAGACTTATGCTTGGGATTGCTGTTTATCTTTATAGCTGCTAATACCCAAGTTGTGAAGGGGAAACATGAACACTAGCAGCTAGTCTTTGGTTTTACAAGAAATCCTGGACAATGAGAACCGTTTATTTGGAGTGGTTCTATCCATGTTCTTTCCCAGAAGTCAGGAAGTACCATGCTAATAAGGGACTGCCTTTTTCAGTTCAAAACCACAATGCAGTATCAACCCCCTACCCATCAGAATGGCTAAAATTGACAAGACAAACAACAGGTTTTCGTGAGGATGCGGAGAAAAATGAACCCTCGTGCACTGTTGGTGAGAATGTAAACAGGTTCAGCGACTCTGGAAAACAGTATGGAGGTTCCTCAAAAAGTTAAAAATTGAGGTATCCTATGATCCAGCAATCACACTACTGGGTATTTACCCAAAGCATACAAAAATACTAATTCAAGGGATACATGTACCTGTATGTTTATAGCAACATTATTTACAATAGCCAAGATATGGAAGCAGCCCAAGTACCCATCAACTAATGAATGGATAAAGATGTATATACATATATGGTGAATATTATTCAGCCATAAAAAGGAATGAAATCTTGTCATTTGCAATGAACATGGATGGACTCAGTATAATGCTAAGTGAAATTAGTCAGTCAGAGAAAGACAAATGCTGTATGATTTCACTCATATGTAGAATTTAAGAAATAAAACAAATGAGCAAGGGGGAAAAAAGAGTGGGGGGAGAGGGAGAGAGAAACAGTCAAATATCAGACTCTTAACCATTGGGAATAAACTGATGGTTACCAGAGGGGAGAAGGGTGGGGGATAGGTTAAGTAGGTAATGGGGACTAAGGAGTGCACTTGTCCTGATGAGCACTGGGTGATGTATGGACGTGTTAAATCACTCTATTGTACACCTGAAACTAACAAAACACTATATGTTAACTATACTGGAATTAAAATGAAATTAAAATTTAAAAAAATAATGTTCTTCTGATATTACACAATGCCTTTGGCCACCCAGAACTTCATGGTTTCAACATCAAAGGTGTCAATGTGGTCTACTTGCCCATTAACACAACATCTCTAATTCAGCCTCTATTTCAGGGAGTCACGAGGACCATTAAGGCTCATTAGACATGTTACTCTATTGAAAGGATTGTCAACACTACGTTAGAGAATCCTGATAGACAGAACATCATGAAAGTCTATGAAGATTATGCAATTGACTATACCATCCATGTTAAAGAAAAATTTGTGAAAGCCATTAAGCCCGAACAATAAATTCCTGGAGAAAAGTATGTCCAAATGTTGTACATGATGTCACAGAATTTATGAGAGAGAAAATCATAGAAATCATAAAAGAGATTGTGGATATGATTAAAAAAAAAAAAGGTGGAGAGTGAGAAGTTTAAAGATATGGGTCATGGAGACATAGAAAAAGCAATACCAGAAAACAAACTGACATTAGACAATCTGTCTGTAGGGTTTCAATTACTCTAGACTGCTTCTGACTTCTTTTAAAACATGGACATTCAGTGATATGGAAACTGGCTTTGAAGCAGACCGTGGAAGAAGGAGTGGTACCATATCAAAATATTCATAGAGAAATGAAAAACAAAAGTCAGATAGAAATTACAATGTATTTCAGTCAAGTTATACTAAGTGTCCCTTGCCTTTCCTACCTCCTTTTCAACCTCCTCCACATTTTTCTTCTCTGCCAGCCCTGAGAGAGCAAACTCATCTTTTTCTCCTTTTTAGCCTACTTAACTGCAATGAGGATGAAAATCTCAATGATTATCCAGCTCCACTTAAAGAATTATAATCATTGTTCCATGCACTTAATAAAATTATCTGTTATATTTTTAAGTGTGTTCATATGAAAATACAGTAACTGTATGGCAATAACTGAGAGACATATTTTTGGGTCACAAATCATCATCACCCAAGTGTTCGTCATGTAGTCATTGGAGAAACTCTGTCTCAACCTATTATCACAGCTGTTTTTTTTTTTAAGAAGTAACAATGTTTCCAATTGTATTATGAATATAACTATAATAATGTATGCCATGAAAATTTTATAACAGTCCATTCATTAGCATATAGGCTAGGTTACCATGAAGCAATAGTATCGATTACACAAAGCTATCATAAGGCGATCATAGCACCGGTACTTTCTTATCAGTGCATAAATCATTATACCCTAAATAAATACAAATTACATTTACAAATCTTTTCACTTTTAATGTACACTGTTAATAATATGTATGACATCTACAGTGCTATGTATTATATGGGACCATATGGAGGCGGTACACTAACAGGTCACTGAGTCAACCTGTAAAAAGATGATATAAACTTAGGGTACCAATAAATACAGCTGTGTAAGTGTATTTTCTCTTCCTTATGATTTTCTTAACATTTTCTTTTCTCTAGCTTATTTTATGGTAAGAATACAGTACATAATACATATAACACATAAAATAAGGTGCATTAAATGTTTATATTATCAGTGCCACTTCCCATAAACCGCAGGCTATTAGTAGGTAAGTTTTGAGGGGACAAAAGTTACATACAGATTTTTGACAGTGAGGGTGATTAATGCCTCACTAGAATTGGGAGAATATAACTGGGGGAATGTATTAACAAATAAAGAGGTCTTTCACGGCCTCAGGACATGGAGCTCTAAAGCTAAATTTTGGATTTTATGCGATTTATTAAGTGTAGGTTTTTGATTTGGCTACTTTAGTTTCTTTCAAATGACACTTTTCTTTCTTTCTTTCTTTCTTTCTTTCTTTCTTTCTTTCTTTCTTTTTTTTTAAAGATTTATTTATTTGAGGGGCGCCTGGGTAGCTCAGTGGGTTAAAGCCTCTACCTTTGGCTCGGGTCATGATCTCAGGGTCCTGGGATTGAACACCGCATCGGGCTCTCTGCTCAGCGGGGAGCCTGCTTCTTCCTCTCTCTGCCTGCCTTTCTGCCTACTTGTGATCTCTGTCAAATAAATAAATAAAATCTTTAAAAAAATTATTTATTTGAGAGAGAGAGAGAACATGAGCAGGGGGAAGGGGTAAAGTGAGAGGGAGAAGCAGACAGTACACTCAATGTGGAGCTCAATGTGGGCTTGATCCCAGGACCCTGAGATCATAACCTGAGCTAAGTTTGGATGCATTACCGACTGAGCTACACAGGCACCCACAAAGGATACTTTTCTAAACAAAAGTAATACATTTTCCTAGGCAGGATATTTTTAATCCTCTATTGTATTTCTTAGCCAGATGTATAAAACATTAGATTTTTGGTCTACAGAATATAAATTCTGGTATTTATGAAGAGTTAAACCTAGACTGATGATGCATAAGGTGGCTTTACATCCAGAAATTTGGTGGATTTTACTAATCAAAAATAAAAACACTGATAGTCTATTTGTTCATTGAAAAAAACTCTTTTCGAAATAGAATAGATAAAACTTGAAATTGAAATTGTTAAAAATCCAATTATCAAATGATTATATAAGAAAGCCAGGGATTCAACACAGGAATTAAGGTTTTCCCTTCCTATACAGACAAAGTAGCACAAACTTCTTTCTCATTGTTCTTCTCCTGTAGGTATAACAATAACCTCTGATCTGTTAGGGACTTTGAGACTGAAGGAAAAACATAGGAGCTGGACATGCTACAACACTACATCCTACAAAAGAAGGTGACTAAGATCCACTAACCTTCTAGCAAAAGAAGGTGAGCTAGGGAAGCTCATGTTTCCTTTATGAAACAAGAATCCAGGTGATAATAAGTGTTCAGGGACAGTAACCTCCTTCTAAGACAGGCTGGAGACTCCCCCTCATTTACCTAGAGATACTGGACAAATGGAAGGTACTAGAATGAAGATACTAACCAGCGAGTGCTCTCTTTCTCCTAAAAGCCTGAATGAAACTTCTCCACACCAAGAAACACCAGGCTGCAGGGTTGGTAGATATATCAGCAAGGAGGACACTGCCAAAACAAAGCTGCCTGCCTCTTTGTTCTGCATACCAGACACTAACACCCTCCGCCCCACCTCCTCAAGACCAGTCAGCCAGCAAATATTATGGAGGGAGAATTTGACACAATAAATACATGATACTAAAAACCTCTTCATCCCTTTCAGCCAAAGAATCTCTCTTCCACCTAGAATCACCAGGCTGCCCTGCCTAGAGAAATCACTTCTGCCCATTCCTACAGCACTAGCCAGGACCAGCAAAAACCATAACAGCAACGTATAAACCAAGAAGACCAAGACAGTACCACAGGGGCTCTGAAAATTACATTGCCACGGAATCATAGCCCACAAAAGTAGGCTAAGATCCACATGTTGCAACGAAACAGGGTGAATGCCTGATAAATTAAGACATTTTAAATAGAACCCAGAATCTCCTAATAGCCAGAATTATGTGAGACACAATAAAAAAAATCAACTATCATATGAGGAACCAGAAAAATAGCACTGGGAGTGAGAAAAGATAATCAACTGATACTAACATTAACATGAATCAGATACCGAAATTATGCCACAAGTATTTTAAAGCAGACATCATAAAATGCTTCAACAGGCAATTATAATTCTCTTAAAATAATAAAAAAATTGAAAATTTCTGCAAAGAAATAGATATTATAGAAATGAGCCAAATAAAATTATTCTACTGAAAACTATTGCAGCCTTACATGAAATCACCAAAAACTGGAAATAATCAAAATGCCCTTCAAACTGTGCACGGATAAACAAACTAGGATACATTCATACAATGGAATCTTATTCAGCAATACAAAAACAAACAAAAAATAATTAAGTCATAAAATGGCATGGATAAATGTTAATTATATATTGCTAAGAGAAAGCAGCAGTCTAACAAGTCTTTGTAGTATATGAATCCAATTATATCATATTCCAGAAAAGGCGAAAGTATATGTGATGAAAAAGATTGATGCTTGGCGAGAGTTCAGATAGAGGAGAAAGGATTGAGTAGGCGTACCACAAGGGCTTTCTTAGTGTACTGAAACTTTCCACCTAATATCATAATGGTAGATACAAGATGTTAAACATAGGTCAAAGCTCATTGAACTTTGCAGCACAAAGAGTAAACCACTGTGATTGCCCAGGCAGGCTATATTATTTTTAGTGACTTCCCATGGTTGATGGTGAACCAAGACCTGGCAGTGTCCCAAAGAGGAGGATCTCAGTCAGCACCCAGATTCAGGCTGATTAGAAGGCAGACCTTTAGGGTATGCTTTTAAGATATGCAAATACCATATATCTTTTAAGGTATGCAAATATATACAGTCCCATGGGACCACAGGTATAAGTCCTGCTAGCTACAAGAGCCAGGCAATCTAGAAGTGTTCCCTGAGTGACAGCTGTGAAAATGGGGGTATAGGCGAGGGTGTAAGTTCCTTTCTAGAAGATACCAATGCGCTGAAGTGAGACAGAGGGAGAACACAGATAATGAGGGCTCCTGGCATCAGGCCCGTAAGAGAACCTCAGTAAGCCCATAGATGTATGTATGCCCCTAAGGCAGAAGCTCCAGAACAAGTAAATCGGCCTCTTTCTAAGAAACACTGGGGATGTGTTTCAGTCCACTGTTTGCACAAGGCTCTCTGGGTGGTAGCTGTCCAAGAACTGACTCTGATTGTTATACACCTGGGAGACAAAAGCCCCCTCGGCTGTCAAGGCCAGGTGTACAAGGGGCACCACCTTGGCGGAAGCCACAAAAAGCAAAGCACCAGATATGAGTAAAAGCTCCCCTCTAGGAGATACTGATGTATTGGAGGAGAAGAGAAGGAGAAGATAAAAACTGAGGTCTCTGGAAAGGATTTTTGTCAGCCCTTAGATGAGTGTTGAATTAGAATCCTGCCCCTAAGGCTGCAGCTCTGACAGTAAGTTAATAGACCTCTTTTTCAGAAAGACAGATCTCCTTGGACTGCTGCCTCTTGCTGTGTCCAGGGGATGGAAGCCATTTAAGAACACTTTCTCGATTGGTTATTGTCCTGTGGAACTCAAGAGCATAAGTCCTGTTGGCCACCAGAGTCAGATGATCTAGAGGTATCTCTCAAGTGGCACCAACAAAACTCTGAGGACCAGAGAAGGGTAAAAGCTCCTTTATGGGAGATACTGGCAAGCTGGGGTGAGAAAGAGAAACAACAAAAAGATGGCACTTACTAGCCTCTATTTCAAAAGATTCACCGAAGCAGTCTAAACTAGATGGCTGCCCCTTAGGCTGATAATTAGGCAAGCAAATAAGTTTCTCACATAAACTCTGGGAATCTTTCACTGGCAGTCTCAGCAATGGCCCCTGGGAAGAGTGAATGTGAGCATGCTGGTCTTTAAGAATATTTTCTCAGTGGGCTATAGCCATGCAGGTCACGTGGACACAAACTGCACTGGTTTAAAAGCTAGGTGATCTGGAGGCTCTTCTCTCAGGTACAGGACTTAAAAGCTGATGTGCCTGATAAGGGTTTTAAACCCTTCATTACTAAGAGAACTCTCTGGGTGTTGCACTCCAGCACAACTGTGGGTCACCACAATGGGGTGGAGTTGGCGGTTACAGTGTGTCTCAACCTCTGATCAGCTTTGATGTGGTTTTTGCCTAGATAGCCATTCTGCAGGAGTTTCTGAGCTAGTTTTTATATTGTTTTTCCAGAGGAAAATATTCTACATGCAGCTGTTGATTCAGTATAGGAGGTGAATTCAGGATCTTCCTACAACACCATCTTGAACCAGGAACATTATTGATTATTATATTTTATTGAAACTTTATAGCAACCTAACCCAATGCACAGTCAGCAGTTTATCAAGAAAAGAATGGAAAACATTTAAAAGGGACCTATGAAAAAGTGCTGAAAATATCCCATGCTTAACTTCTTCAATATAACTTTTAAGCATAAACACATGGCATATAAGGAAAAAGAAAAGTTTAACTGAAAAGAAGAAAAACAGAAGACATAGGTAACATTTAAAATGATACAAAGAGATAGAAATTATAGGTCAAAATGGTAAAAAATAAAACAAAACCCCAAAAATGTCAATACACAACATGGATGAAAATCTAACACTGTTTCTTTCACCCGACATTCTGCAAAATTATTAATAATAAAATAATATGAGGTATAAATGATTAAATGAGCACAGAAAATAGAGATTAAAAAGTGTAGATACCCCAAAGAGTGAACAAAAATATTTGAAAGGAATAATGAAATATTGGGAATAAAATTTCCTGGATCAAAAAAAAATGTTTAAGAATAGTAAGAAAAGCATTAATTTGCTCTGGATAAGTTAATGAAAATTGACTGGTACAAAGACACAAACTGGTAAAACTCTGAATTATAATACGAACAAAAACTTACGTATTCAAGAAAATAAAATCAAGTTACTCTCCCAGATTTGCCAACTTGATTTGTATTCCTAGAAGTTAGTGGTGTAAGAAGGGACTTCCAAACCATTTCCCCCTGACTCTATGATGTTGCCAAAAAACAGACAAAAATTAGGTAAAATGGGCAAAATCCTGTGGAATTAGAAATTGGGCTAAGATACCCTTCAAATGACAAGAGGAACAAGAAATTTTTCTTTGAACTAAGCAAAGAAGCCCTGACTGAAAAAAGATATGAAATTTCATCTACTCAAATAGTTTCTCTGGATAATGTGGGATCACAATTACTGTGATGATCCTGGAAAAACACCATGACAAACCCCAATATTAAGATATAAGGGTTAGGGTCACCTGGGTGACTCAGTCAATTAAGTGTCTGCCTTCGGCTCAGGTCATGATCCCGGGGTCCTGGAATGGAGCCCCGCATGGGGATCCCTGCTCAATGGGGAGTCTGCTTCTCCCTCTCCTCCCTGCCCATCCTCTCTCTCACTATCTCTGTCACTATGTGGCTCTCAAATAAATAAAATCTTAAAAAAAGAAAAAAGACATAAGGTTTAGTATTTTATAATTTTTTAAAAAGATTTTATTTATTTATTTGACAGAGAGAGAGATCACAAGTAGGCAGAGAGGCAGACAGAGAGAGGAGGAAGCAGGCTCCCCACTGAGCAGAGAACCCAATGCGGGATTCAATCCCAGGACCCTGAGATCATGACCTGAGCCGAAGGCAGCGGCTTAACCCACTGAGCCACCCAGGCGCCCTAGTATTTTATAATTTTAAGGACATACTGCTGGAACGTTCTTAACTTTACAGAACCTTATCAGAAGTAGCAACCTTCAAGAACAGTGAAGGCAAGCATGACCACAACAAATTTCAAATCCGTTGGTGTCTCCCCGGCATATTTGATTCTTGATATGGTAGACACTTTCCATACCAAGAATTATTTCTATCTCTTTGTTGTTTTACTTGTATGTTTGTGTTAAGTTGTTCCTTAACTACCTTCAAAGTTTTATAATGAAAATTTTAAACATTCAGAAAAGTTTATAGGATCTTACAGCAGATAACTATATATTTACGTGGATTCCACAATTAACATTTTACTATATCTTCTTTCAAATTATTTTTATTTATCTTTTTGAAGTCTATTTATTTATTTGACAGAGAGAGAGAGAGGGAACACAAGCAGGGGATTGGGAGATGGTGAAGCAGGCCTCCTGCCAAGCAGGGAGTCTGATGTGGAGCTGGGTCCCAGGACCCTGGGATCATGACCTGAGCCAAAGGGAGATGCTCCACTGACTGAGCCACCCAGGTGTCCCTCAAATTTTATTATTAATATATATTTTAGAGTAAAACTCACAATACAGTTATGCCAGATATATGTCAAACATTTATAGTTGGATAACTACCCACAATAATTAACATACAGAATATTTCTTTTATCTCCCTAATTTCCCATACTACTTTCTTTTTAATTAATTAACTAATTAATTAATTTTGGGAGTTAACGATTATTTGACAGAGAAAGAACAATCAAGTGCACAAGTTGGAGGGAGAGGATAAGGGGGAGAGAAATAGAGAGAGACTCTTTGCTGAGCACAGAGTCCAATGTGCAGCTCAATCCCATGACCCTGAGATCATGACCAGACTCAAAGAGGTGACTGTTTAACTAACTGAGACACTCAGGTACCCCCCTCCCCGTCCCTATACTAATTTCTAATTCAACCCTTCCCTTTTCCTCAGATTCTGGCAATCACTGATCTGTTTCCTATATCCAGGGTCACCAGGTTTAGCAAAGAAAAATAATTGGGGGATTCTTGGGCTATTTTTTCATCATTTAACTGAAATTTAACAATAACTGATACCCTGTATTTTGTGGGCAACCCATCTGTACTTATAGTTTGGATGCCATATTTAAAACTATATCACCAACCCCAAATGTCATACATCCTAGCCTGTGTTTCTTGTTCTAAAATGTTTATAGCTTGTTTATTTTACAATTAGACTTATGGCCCATGTTGAGATAATTTTAGTATAAGGTATGAGGCACAGGTTATACTCATATTTTTATAAATGTCCAATTGTTTTAGCATATTTTATTAAAAAGATTATCTGTTCTACATTAATTACTTCAACCACTGTCAGAAATCAAATGGTCTTAATTTGGGGGGGTCTATTTCTGATTTCTCTATTCTGTTCCCTTGATTCCCATCTATCTCTTTGCCAATATTACATTGTTTTGATGGCTTTAGCTTTATAAAAAATTCTTGGGATCAAGTATTATTCTGAACAGTTTTGGTTATTCTAGTATCTTTGTTTTTCAATATGAATTCCATAGAATAGGTGTTCAATTTTGAAACAAAGATCCTCCTGGGATTTTGACTAACTAATTTGACTCTATGAATCAGTTTTGGGATAGTTAATATCTCCACAACAGTGAGTTTTCAAATCCACAAACAAAGTATCACTATTCATTTATGTAAGTCTTCAAAACTATTTCTCAATATATTAGGGTTTTTCTCTGACATTGTTGGCAGCAGCACCAGAAATCACATGGACAATTAATTATAATGTAGTTGAAGTGGAAGTCAGGCTAAAGAGAAAACTACATGAGGAAAGTTGATTTGTGAAATAAAATTCATTAAAAAATGCTTAACCCTACACTAGAATTACGAAAACATCAGACTGGTAAAATAAATTTATTTTAAATCATTTTAAAATTAACGATGTGAGCAAAATTTCTACAAGTATCCTGGAAACTAATAAAGAAATCTGAGAACCTACCCACACCAGACTTCAGGACACATCTCAGGCTACATTTAAGTGTGCAAAAGAACAAATTAATAAGTAGGCCATTAAAGATTTTTCAAAATAATGTAAAGAAATAGAAGAAATACTAAAGAGAAAAAAAATTGTTAAAATGATTGCTAAAACAGGAAATGGTAACCAGCAACTGCATTGTGCTTAGGGAAGGAAACAAACAGGAACTCCATAGAAGAGATGAAAGCTGTGCTGATGAAATAAAAGATTGCAATAAATGAGATAGGGAGGAGTATAATGGAAAAGGGACCGAGGGAAATGAATACTATAACATGTTGCAAAATAACATTACATACAGATATAATTATTACAACATAAATGAGTCATCTGCAGAACACCTAAAACAGCTTTCTCAGCGTGCACAGAACAAAAAGGCAAAACATAAGAATAAAATGATAAGAGAGGTTGATAGTTAACAGCAAATTCACAAATAACTGTGTCCCAAAAGAAGAGACTTGAAATATATAATAGAAATAATATTTAAAATTTAAAGTGGAGGGATGCCTGGGTGGCTCAGTTGGTTGGACGACTGCCTTCGGCTCAGGTCATGATCCCGTTGTCCTGGGATCGAGTCCCACATCGGACTCCCAGCTCCATGGGGAGTCTGCTTCTCCCTCTGACCTTCTCCTCGCTCATGCTCTCTCTCACTGTCTCTCTCTCAAATAAATAAATAAAATCTTTAAAAAAAATTTAAAGTGGAGAAAGATCTAAAATTGCAGATTGAAAGGGATAAGTGATACAAATAAACAAGAACACTGAAAGGAAGAGAGAGGAAATACAGAAGACTAATGCTCTTTTGTAGATGCTTATTAAGAGAATATGTTAATTTGTAGATTACTCCTAAAAACTTAGAATGATGGGTTTTATTTCTAAAAAGGAAATTTCCTATTTCTAAATAGAAAGCAAAGAAAAAAAAAGTATAGGTGAATTTGACCATTAAACATAAATACAGAATAGTATGTAATAATGAATGAGAAAGCACAAAATAAGCCGGCAGGAATAAAGCCAACTATATTATTATTCACATAAATTTTAATTACCTAAAATGATCTAAGATAAGACAGAGATCCTAAAATTGGATTTTTTAAAAGCTCAAGAATGACTGTTCATAAGACTGACACTTAAATAAAATGGCAAAAATGGTGGAAAATAAATGAATAAAATATTTGTATCAGGTAAATGCTTAAATAAAAGCAGTTGTAAACAAAATACGTATTACTAAGAAAAGAATTAAGTGGGACAAAGTAAGATATATATTGGTAAAAGAAAACCAATTAAAATATATAAATATATAAGATATATAAAAGTCATGAACATTTATTCACATAGTCAACATATTTTTCTTAAAGAAAATATTATCAAAGAAAAATATTAAAAATATGCAGTAATAGTAAGAAATCTGAGATCTTTCTCAAAAACCAATAAACCAGGGGCCCCTGAATGGCTCAGTGGGTTGAAGCCTCTGCCTTCGGCGCAGGTCATGATCCCAGGGTCCTGGGATCGAGTCCCGCATTGGGCTCTCTGCTCAGCAGGGAGCCTGCTTCCCTCTCTCTCTCTCTGCCTGCCTCTCTGCCTACTTGTGATCTGTCTCTCTGTCAAGTAAATAAATAAAATCTTAAAAAAAAAAAGACCAATAAACCAGATAAATTAAATAAGAAGGTTTATAAAGGATTACAATAACCAAACTAACCAGAAAATCAGAAAGAAAACATAATCTATATTTGGAGGTAGGGTAAAGACGGATTTACAATGTTTGCAAAAGTTCACAGAGCATTTCTTAACTAAAAATAAACACATTATACCAACCATGTTCACATACAACAATTCAACAAATTTAGAAATCATTGTTTTAAAGGTCATTCCTAGAGGTGCCTGGGTGACTCAGGTAAGCATCTGACTTTCGCTCAGATCTTCATCTTAGGGTCCTGGGATGATCCCCATATCAGGCACCCAACTTAGCAGGGAGGCTGCTTCTCCCTCTGCCCCCCTCCTCACATTCCTGCTCTCTCTCTTTCTCAAATAAATAAATAAAATCTTTTAAAGAAATAAAAATGTCATTCCTAAATTCCACAAAACTTAGAAATTAACAAAAAAGACATTTCAAATATATCTTTCCTTACAGAAGAAATTGTTAAAAATATATTTAGAATAAATAATAATAAAAACACTACCTCTGAAATGTAGCCAACATTATACTGAGAAGATAAAATATGTGACTAAGGTAGATTAAAAATAATTACATTAATTAAATATAAAATATAAAAATAGAGAACTGTAAAGTGATAACAAATAAAACTGAATGAAAAGATAAATGTAAATGGAAAATATGAGAAACATTTTAAACAGCAGAAGAAAATATCCATAAAAATAAGTTATTTTTGAAGCCAATTAAAAATACATGTTCATAGCAGCATTATTTACAATAGCTAACACATGGAAATGACCTCAATGTCTATGAAAGCATGAATGCATTAAGAAGTTGTAGTAAATGTATACAATGGAATATTATTGAATCTCAAAAAAAAAAAAAAAAAAAGGAAATCCTACCATTTGCCACAACATGGATAGACCCTGGAGGCACTATGCTAAGTGAAGTAGTCAGAATGGGAAAGACAGATACTATATGATTTCACTTATATGTGGGACCTTAAAAAACAACACACACACACACACACACCACGAACCCATGTAAAAAGTGATTAATTTGCAGTGACCAGAGATAGAGGGTGTGGGGAGGGTGAACAACAAGAAGGTCGTCAAAAGGTTCAAACATGCTGTTAAAAGATGGGTAAACACTGGGATGTAATGTACAATATTGTGACTGCACCTAGCACTGCTCTATGGTATATAGGAAAGTCGTTATAAGACTAAACCTTAGGAGTGCCTGGGTGGCTCAGTCAATTAAGGTATCTTTCAGCTCAGGCCAGGATCCCAGGGTCCTGGGATTGAGTCCTGCATCAGACTCCCAGCTTAGTAGGGAGTCTGCCTCTCTCCCTCTCCTGCTGCCTGCTGTTCACACTGCTTGTGTTCTCTCTCTCAATGCCTCAAATAAATAAGTAAAATCTTAAAAAAAAAAAAAAAGACTAACCTAATTTGTTCCATTATTGTTATTTCTTCTTTTCTCTTTATTGTATTTTTATGAGAAGATGGGTGTTAGCTGAACCTATCACACATAATCATTTCACAATATATGTAAATCAAACCATCATGGGGTACACCTTAAAGTCAGTGATGTTTATCAATTATTTCTCAATAAAACTGCAAAAAATATAAATTTTGACAATTCAAAGACCAAAGGTAAAAAAATTCAGAAGATTACTATACCACAAGAAAACTATGTACAAATTTATGCAAATATATGTGCCCACATAGAGAGAACAATAATTTAGAAATATAAAATATACAGAATTTTCCAAAATTACAAGTAGAAAATCTGAATAGACCAACCAGCTATAAAAAGAATAAATCTTTGACATTAGACTTTTTACTACCATTTCATGTGTTTCTATGGGGTATTCAAACATAAAACTCAAGGAACATATATAACTGTCATCTTAGGCACAGTGTTCCAAAACTTCAGAAAAAAATATAGAATGTAATTTCCTTTTAGCTGGTTAGCACAATCTTGATACTAAAGCTAGATAAGACTGTACTACATATAATAATTAGTAAAATTCATGTATAATAATAAAAGCAAAAATCCTAATTAAAATATTAGTTAATTAAATTCAGGAAGATTCTAAAATAGTAACATAGTCAAAGCAAGTCAGATGTATCTTGAGATGTCACAAAGAATTGATAATCTATCTCTGCAGTTCTCTCCATTAGTAGACTGGAAGGAAAAATATTAACATCTCAGTGATATGAAAAGATACTTAATGAAAATCAATGCACTATCATTATAAAAATGTCAAGGAAACTATACATAAAGGAATACATCCTTAAATCCATGACAGGTAACTACAAAAGAAAAGATCATATTTCTGACAAAATTTTGGAGAGGACCCTTATTATGGTCATGAATATATTAAAGATACTATAACTGCTATTCTCAAGCATTTTAAGTGATGGTCCTAGTCAATATAATAAGCAAAGAAAAATAGAAAGTATACTGAATGGAAAAGAATAGATAAAACTTTACAAATTGAAAATTCTACCTGTATTTTTTGGTTTCTGGGAACACATGTTACTATAAAAAGGAGTGGTCAGGTCAAATAACGAGATAATAAAACTCACTGAATAGGCTCAACAATAGAACGGGGATAAAAACTGATAACATCAGTGCAACTGAAGACAGAGTAATAACAATTAACACAATCTAAATAATAAAAATTTGTTTTTTTTAAAAAAAACTTAACAGAGCTTCAACAACCCATAGAACAAAATGTGTATCATTAAAACACCAGAAGGAAAGGGCACCTAGGTGGCTCAGTTGGTAAAGTAACTCTTCATTTTGGTTCAGGTCAGAATCTCAGTGTTAAGAAGTTGAGCTCTGCATTGGGCTCCACACTGGACTCTACATTGAACATGGAACCTGCTTAATAATCTCTCTCTTTCCCTCTCCCTCTGCCCCTCCTCCCATTCTAAACATAAATAAATAAATAAATGAATAAATAAATAAATAGAATGCCAGGAGAGGAGAAATAGAGTGGGGCTAAAGAAACATTTGAATAAATAACAGCTGAAAACTTCCCAAACTTGACAGAAGACACAAATGTGCAGATTCATAAACTGAGTAAATATCAGATATGTCCATCCATCTACCATAATTAATATTCTGAAAACAAAAATCAAGGAAAACATTTTGAAAGCAGCAGAGAGAAACAACACATTATCTACTTTAAAAGACTACCAATTCAAACAGCAGCACATTTCTCACTTGAGACCATGGGGATCATTTCAAGTGCTGAATGAAAGGAATTCACAAGTACGTTTAGGAACAAAGAGAATATAAAAACACTCTCACATGAAGGAAAACAAAATAACTTGTCACTAGCAGATTTATTATTTTTATATTGTCAGTTTTATTGAAGTATAATTGAAAAATAAAATTGCATATATTTAAAGTACACAAAATGGGGGCACATGGGTGGCTCAGGGGGTTAAGCTTCTGCCTTGGGTTCAGGTCATGATCTCAGGGTCTGGGGATCAAGTCCTGCATTGGGCTCTCTGCTCAACAGGGAGCCAGCTCTCTACCCCCCATCTCTGCCTGCATCTCTTTCCTACTTGTGATCTCTGTCAAATAAATAAACAAAATCTTAAAAAAAAAAAAAGTGAAGTAGTAAAGTACACAGAATGATGATTTGATATACATAAACTTGGTGAAATTATTACTTAATCAGGTTAATTAAGACACCTGTCACCTCACATAGTTATTTTATGTGTGTGGTCAGAAAGCTTAATGACTAATATTTTTAGCAAATTTTAACTATACAAAACAGAATTATTAATTATAGTCACAATGTTATACATTACATGCCCAGGGCTTATTCATCCTATGACTGAAGTCTTGTACTCCTTAACCAGCCTCTTCACATCCTCTCTATCCTTAAAACCCTGAAAGCCACCATTCTACTCTCTATTTAGTAGATCTGTAGTTACACAGAAGGCTAAAAGAAGTTTTTTAAACAGAAAAGTAATGGTAAAAAAAAAAGAAGCATCAGGAAAAAATAAAAACAGAACAAGTAGAAATATAGACAGATATATATATAACAAATAATTTTGCTCATAAGTTTTATAAATTATATTTAATGACACAAGCAAAACATACAATACCATGTGACACTCAAGGAAGTTGTATTTTAATATGGGGAAGGCTAAGAAATCTGAATGGAAGTGAATATTCCACTCTTATTTGAACTGAGGTAAATTTTTATTTTTATTTTTATTTTTTAAATTTTTTAAAAGATTTTATTTATTTATTTAACAGAGAGAGAGAGATAGATCACAAATAGGCAGAGAGGCAGGCAGGGAGAGAGGGGGAGAAAGCAGGCTCCCTGCTGAGCAGAGAGCCTGATGCGAGGCTTGATCCCAGGACCCTAGAATCATGACCTGAGCTGAAGGCAGAGGTTTAACCCACTGAGTCACCCAGGTGCCCCAAGAACTGAGATCAATTTTCAAACAGAAATATATAAATAAAATCGTAAGGTTAAATAAAACAATAAATGACAGTGTCTGTCTCCCATTTCTACAGCAACATAAATTTATATGTAAGAAAAATGGTTTTAAAGTTTACAACAAAGCTCATTCACTTAGTTCCGGAATGAGCACTGGGAATTAAGATTTAGGAGAGTGAACAAAAGAGACTTTACCATTTGGTAAAGTTTTCATCCTTGATGTCATAAATTTGCTCATATAATAATTATATAATAAAAAGAAATCAGGTGAGACTTACAGTTTCTGAAAGTTTCTGGTTAGCATGTAGGAAGCATAAAAATCACAACTACCATTCTAACAATAAGAAAAAGTTAAATACTCTGAAAAAAACCAAACAAACAACAAATCTTCTTAGATCCAACCAAGAACTGAAGTCACAGATCAAACATTTGTCCATAAAATTTAGTAAACATACAGGAGTATATACACACAATTTAGCAGAGTAGAATGCAAAGGCAGAAAATGTCATGGGAACCAGAACAAAGGTAGGAA
The DNA here is from genome assembly GCF_030435805.1 of Mustela lutreola. Classification (NCBI taxonomy): domain Eukaryota; kingdom Metazoa; phylum Chordata; class Mammalia; order Carnivora; family Mustelidae; genus Mustela; species Mustela lutreola. Next base: position 104,696,244 of record NC_081308.1, on the reverse strand, counting down.
AACCTAAACTATGAATGAAACATTATGAGAGGCTCATTATAGACAAGCTTAAGAGTTAAAAACACCAAGAGGACCCAGTCTTAGGAAGGATGTGGGATAATTTTGTGTATTTTGTCTCCAGGAGCCCTACCTACCAGGCTCTCACAGTTGACTATCAAAGAAGAATTTATTTGTAATTCCAGCAAGTGGAAGCAAAAAATAGCCATTCTGAAATGTGTCCAGGACATTCTGTTGTTCCCAACAAGGTCCACCCCCAAAAGAAATGATTTCACCAGAGACTGCCTAGGAAAAGGGAAATACCTAAAGCTAGGCTCTTCTAGCCTTCTTGTGCCACCTTATGGGGGCAAACATCTTGAGAAGCATTTATGAAGGTCACAGCCAAATGGCATAGGCTTCTTAAAAGAACTAATAGAATATTTCTTTCCAAAATCAGTAGGGCTCCTGTGAAAAAAGGGAGACAAAAACAATGACAGTAGAGAAAACTTACTTTTAGTGTTACTACTCAGTGACACTAACAGCTAAAAAAACAAAATGAAATAAAAAACAAAAAAGAGTAAACTTACCACCTAGCCCAATAAATATAAAATTCTAAAATATAGTTTATACTCCTAGGGCTGCTAGGAACAAAGGAAAAGGGGTAAACACCTTCCTGTAGCCCAGCCCAACTCTAAAAAAAATTGGAAAAGTCACAGAACTGAGGCTCCTCACACTAGAGGGAAGAAAGAGTAGAGTATGTCTCATTCAATAACTCCAGACTTTCAGTGTGTTTCTTTAAGGAGCTGATTCCTAGACACCTCTCACCCGACCGCTGCCCACTACACCACCATTGAAAAAAAAAAAAAAAAACACCAAAAAAACCCCAGCCTGGCCCAGATGTTTCTGGCATATAGGAACAGAGAAAAAGCAGCAGACGGTTCAATGCAGCCAGCAAGTCTCTATAACCTGGAAAAATTACATAACTTAAGCTACTTTTCCTTTTCTAAAGAGGAAGAGAGAAGAGTCGACCTTGCATCTGAAATCCCTGGGATTTAATATGCTGTTCAAGGGCCAGCTTCATACAAAAACATGATGGACACCACAGGAGTAATATATTATGCCATAGTCAGAAAACAAAGGGAGCAAGAGATTATGTTGCTTTTGCTGAATTAAAAAATAACATAATTTTTTGGACAGAGAGCAGATAGGAACAAAAGCATGCAATCTCTACCAGGCTGCATGAAATCTCAAACCAGGCTGATTGGTGAAAATCTTTCACAGTCATATCTAGCCCAGAAAGAATGGGAAAGGTGGCTCTATCTTCAAATGTGCAATCACCATAGAAAACTATGAAAACATGAAGAAAAAGAAAAACATGAGCACAAAAAAGAATGAAATCGATCTCCAGTAACTGTTCTAAAGAAATGGAGATCTAGGAGTTGGCAGACAGAGATTTAAAAATTACCATCTTGAGGAATTTCACTGAGTTACTAGAGAACAAAGTCCAATACCTGTGATGAACTTAGATGCAAATCCTCAACATAATACCAGCAAAGCAAATTGAAGAGCACCTTAAAAGGATCAAACACCATGGCCAAATTGGATATATCCCTGGAATGCAAGCATGGTACAACATATACAGATTTATGTGATACACAAATTTAATAGAATAAAGGGGGAAAAATTCACATGATAATGTCAAATAGTCTACGGCCATACCACCCTGAACGCGCCCGATCTCGTCTGATCTCGGAAGCTAAGCAGGGTCGGGCCTGGTTAGTACTTGGATGGGAGATAATGTCAAATAATAATTTAAAAAAAAAAAAAAAGGGGGGAGGAGTCAAGATGGCGGAGAAGTAGCAAGCTGAGACTGCTTCAGCTAGCCGGAGATCAGCTAGATAGCTTATCTAAAGATTGAAAACACCTGAAAATCCATCAGCAGATCGAAGAGAAGAAGAACAGCAATTCTGGAAACAGAAAAACAACCACTTTCTGAAAGGTAGGACCGGCGGAGAAGTGAATCCAAAGCGACGGGAAGATAGACCCCGGGGGGAGGGGCCGGCTCCCGGCAAACAGCGAAGCAACCGTGCACAAAATCAGGACTTTTAAAAGTCTGTTCCGCTGAGGGACATCGCTCCAGAGGCTAAACTGGGGCGAAACCCACGCGGGGTCAGCGTGGCCTCAGGTCCCGCAGGGTCACAGAAGGATCGGGGGTGTCTGAGTGTCGCAGAGCTTGCAGGTATTGGAACGGGAAAGCCGGCTACAGAGACAGAGCCGACAGTAAGCTCGCAGCTCGGTGTTACCTTGAACCGGTCGCAGGCTCGGTGAGCTCGGAGCGCGGCCGGAGGTCAGGCAGACGGGAGTAACTGGGCGCTGTTCTCTGAGGGCGCACTGAGGAGTGGGGCCCTGGGCTCTCGGCTCCTCCAGGCCGGAGACCAGGAGGCCGCCATTTGTATTCCCGTCCTCCGGAACTCTACGGAAAGCGCTCAGGTAACAAAAGCTCCTGAAAGCAAACCGGAGCGGATTACTCACCCCGGCCCCGGGTAAGGGCGGTGTAATTCCGCCTGGGGCAAAGACACTTGAGAATCACTACACCAGGCCCCTCCCCCAGAAGATCAACAAGAAATCCAGCCGAGACCAAGTTCACCTACCAAGGAGTGCGGTTTCAATACCAAGGAGAGCAGCAGAATTCCAGAGGAGGAGAAAGCCAAACACGGAACTCATGGCTTTTTTCCTGTGATTTTTTTTAGTCTTGCAGTTAATTTAATTTTTTCTTTTTCATTTTTTTTTTCTCGCCTTCGGGTAAAATTTTTTTTTTTAACTGTTACCTTTTTCTTTTTTAACGATTTTTTACTAGTTTATCTAATATATATATTTTTTCTTTTTTACATTTTTCTTAGGTGTTTTCTTTTTTTAAAAATTCTTTTCTTTTCTTTTCTTTTTTTTTCTTTTCTTTTTGTTTTTTTTTTTTCTTTCTTCCTTTTTGAACCTCTTTTTATCCCCTTTCTCCCCACTCATGATTTTGGATCTCTTCTAATTTGGTTAAAGCATATTTTCCTGGGGTTGTTGCCACCCTTTTAGTATTTTACTTGCCCCTTCATTTACTCTTATCTGGACAAAATGACAAGACATAAAAATTCAACACAAAAAAAAGAACAAGAGGCAGTACCAAAGGCTAGGGACCTAATCAATACAGACATCGGTAATATGTCAGATCTAGAGTTCAGAATGACAATTCTCAAGGTTCTAGCCGGGCTCGAAAAAGGCATGGAAGATATTAGAGAAACCCTCTCGAGAGATATAAAAGCCCTTTCTGGAGAAATAAAAGAACTAAAATCTAACCAAGGTGAAATCAAAAAAGCTATTAATGAGGTGCAATCAAAAATGGAGGCTCTAACTGCTAGGATAAATGAGGCAGAAGAAAGAATTAGTGATATAGAAGACCAAATGACAGAGAATAAAGAAGCTGAGCAAAAGAGGGACAAACAGCTACTGGACCACGAGGGGAGAATTCGAGAGATAAGTGACACCATAAGACGAAACAACATTAGAATAATTGGGATTCCAGAAGAAGAAGAAAGTGAGAGGGGAGCAGAAGGTATACTGGAGAGAATTATTGGGGAGAATTTCCCCAATATGGCAAAGGGAACGAGCATCAAAATTCAGGAGGTTCAGAGAACGCCCCTCAAAATCAATAAGAATAGGCCCACACCCCGTCACCTAATAGTAAAATTTACAAGTCTCAATGACAAAGAGAAAATCCTGAAAGCAGCCCGGGAAAAGAAGTCTGTAACATACAATGGTAAAAATATTAGATTGGCAGCTGACTTATCCACAGAGACCTGGCAGGCCAGAAAGAGCTGGCATGATATTTTCAGAGCACTAAACGAGAAAAACATGCAGCCAAGAATACTATATCCAGCTAGGCTATCATTGAAAATAGAAGGAGAGATTAAAAGCTTCCAGGACAAACAACAACTGAAAGAATTTGCAAATACCAAACCAGCTCTACAGGAAATATTGAAAGGGGTCCTCTAAGCAAAGAGAGAGCCTACAAGTGGTAGATCAGAAAGGAACAGAGACCATATACAGTAACAGTCACCTTACAGGCAATACAATGGCACTAAATTCATATCTATCAATACTTACCCTGAATGTGAATGGGATAAATGCCCCTGTCAAAAGACACAGGGTATCAGAATGGATAAAAAAACAAAACCCATCTATATGTTGCCTCCAAGAAACACATTTTTACCCCGAAGACACCTCCAGATTTAAAGTGAGGGGGTGGAAAAGAATTTGCCATGCTAATGGACATCAGAAGAAAGCAGGAGTGGCAATCCTTATATCAGATCAATTAGATTTTAAGCCAAAGACTATAATAAGAGATGAGGAAGGACACTATATCATACTCAAAGGGTCTGTCCAACAAGAAGATTTAACAATTTTAAATATCTATGCCCCCAATGTGGGAGCAGCCAACTGTATAAACCAATTAATAACAAAATCAAAGAAACACATCAACAATAATACAATAATAGTAGGGGACTTTAACACTCCCCTCACTGAAATGGACAGGTCATCCAAGCAAAAGATCAGCAAGGAAATAAAGGCCTTAAACGACACACTGGACCAGATGGACATCACAGATATATTCAGAACATTTCATCCCAAAGCAACAGAATACACATTCTTCTCTAGTGCACATGGAACATTCTCCAGAATAGATCACATCCTCGGTCCTAAATCAGGACTCAACCGGTATCAAAAGATTGGGATCATTCCCTGCATATTTTCAGACCACAATGCTCTAAAGCTAGAACTCAACCACAAAAGGAAGTTTGGAAAGAACCCAAATACATGGAGACTAAACAGTATCCTTCTAAAGAATGAATGGGTCAACCGGGAAATTAAAGAAGAATTGAAAAAAATCATGGAAACAAATGATAATGAAAATACAACGGTTCAAAATCTGTGGGACACAACAAAGGCAGTCCTGAGAGGAAAATATATAGCGGTACAAGCCTTTCTCAAGAAACAAGAAAGGTCTCAGGTACACAACCTAACCCTACACCTAAAGGAGCTGGAGAAAGAACAAGAAAGAAACCCTAAGCCCAGCAGGAGAAGAGAAATCATAAAGATCAGAGCAGAAATCAATGAAATAGAAACCAAAAAAACAATAGAACAAATCAACGAAACTAGGAGCTGGTTCTTTGAAAGAATTAATAAAATTGATAAACCCCTGGCCCGACTTATCAAAAAGAAAAGAGAAAGGACCCAAATAAATAAAATCATGAATGAAAGAGGAGAGATCACAACTAACACCAAAGAAATACAAACTATTATAAGAACATACTATGAGCAACTCTACGGCAATAAATTTGACAATCTGGAAGAAATGGATGCATTCCTAGAAACATATAAACTACCACAACTGAACCAGGAAGAAATAGAAAGCCTGAACAGACCCATAACCAGTAAGGAGATTGAAACAGTCATTAAAAATCTCCAAACAAACAAAAGCCCAGGGCCAGACGGCTTCCCGGGGGAATTCTACCAAACATTTAAAGAAGAACTAATTCCTATTCTCCTGAAACTGTTCCAAAAAATAGAAATGGAAGGAAAACTTCCAAACTCATTTTATGAAGCCAGCATCACCTTGATCCCAAAACCAGACAAGGATCCCACCAAAAAAGAGAGCTATAGACCGATATCCTTGATGAACACAGATGCGAAAATACTCAACAAAATACTAGCCAATAGGATTCAACAGTACATTAAAAAGATTATTCACCACGACCAAGTGGGATTTATTCCAGGGCTGCAAGGTTGGTTCAACATCCGCAAATCAGTCAGTGTGATACAACACATCAATAAAAGAAAGAACAAGAACCATATGATACTCTCAATAGATGCTGAAAAAGCATTTGACAAAGTACAACATCCCTTCCTGATCAAAACTCTTCAAAGTATAGGGATAGAGGGCACATACCTCAATATCATCAAAGCCATCTATGAAAAACCCACCACAAATATCATTCTCAATGGAGAAAAACTGAAAGCTTTTCCGCTAAGGTCAGGAACACGGCAGGGATGTCCATTATCACCACTGCTATTCAACATCGTACTAGAGGTCCTAGCCTCAGCAATCAGACAACAAAAGGAAATTAAAGGCATCCAAATCGGCAAAGAAGAAGTCAAATTATCACTCTTCGCAGATGATATGATACTATATGTGGAAAACCCAAAAGACTCCACTCCAAAACTGCTAGAACTTATACAGGAATTCAGTAAAGTGTCAGGATATAAAATCAATGCACAGAAATCAGTTGCATTTCTCTACACCAACAGCAAGACAGAAGAAAGAGAAATTAAGGAGTCAATCCCATTTACAATTGCATCCCAAACCATAAGATACCTAGGTATAGCCCTAACCAAAGAGACACAGAATCTATACTCAGAAAACTATAAAGTACTCATGAAAGAAATTGAGGGAGATACAAAGAAATGGGAAAATGTTCCATGCTCCTGGATTGGAAGAATAAATATTGTGAAAATATCTATGCTACCTAAAGCAATCTACACATTTAATGCAATTCATATCAAAGTACCATACATCTTTTTTCAAAGAAATGGAACAAATAATGCTAAAATTTATATGGAACCAGAAAAGACCTCGAATAGCCAAAGGGATATTGAAAAAGAAAGCCAACGTTGGTGGCATCACGATTCCGGACTTCAAGCTCTATTACAAAGCTGTCATCATCAAGACAGCATGGTACTGGCACAAAAAAGGACCCATAGATCAATGGAACAGAATAGAGAGCCCAGAAATAGACCCTCAACTCTACAGTCAACTAATCTTCGACAAAGCAGGAAAGACTGTCCAATGGAAAAAAGACAGCCTCTTCAATAAATGGTGCTGGGAAAATTGGACAGCCACATGCAGAAAAATGAAATTGGATCATTTCCTTATACCACACACAAAAATAGACTCAAAATGGATGAAGGACCTCAATGTGCGAAAGGAATCCATCAAAATCCTTGAGGAGAACACAGGCAGCAACCTCTTCAACCTCAGCCACAGCAACATCTTCCTAGGAACAACGCAAAAGGCAAGGGAAGCAAGGGAAAAAATGAACTACTGGGATTTCATCAAGATCAAAAGCTTTTGCACAGCAAAGGAAACAGTTAACAAAATCAAAAGACAACTGACAGAATGGGAGAAGATATTTGCAAACGACATATCAGATAAAGGACTAGTGTCCAGAATCTATAAAGAACTTAGCAAACTCAACACCCAAAGAACAAATAATCCAATCAAGAAATGGGCAGAGGACATGAACAGACATTTCTGCAAAGAAGACATCCAGATGGCCAACAGACACATGAAAAAGTGCTCCATATCACTCGGCATCAGGGAAATACAAATCAAAACCACAATGAGATATCACCTCACACCAGTCAGAATGGCTAAAATCAACAAGTCAGGAAATGACAGATGCTGGCGAGGATGCGGAGAAAGGGGAACCCTCCTACACTGTTGGTGGGAATGCAAGCTGGTGCAGCCACTCTGGAAAACAGCATGGAGGTTCCTCAAAATGTTGAAAATAGAACTGCCCTATGACCCAGCAATTGCACTATTGGGTATTTACCCTAAAGATACAAATGTAGTGATCCAAAGGGACACATGCACCCGAATGTTTATAGCAGCAATGTCCACAATAGCCAAACTATGGAAAGCACCTAGATGTCCATCAACAGACGAATGGATCAAGAAGATGTGGTATATATACACAATGGAATACTATGCAGCCATCAAAAGAAATGAAATCTTGCCATTTGCAACAACATGGATGGAACTAGAGCGTATCATGCTTAGCGAAATAAGTCAAGCAGAGAAAGACAACTATCATATGATCTCCCTGATATGAGGAAGTGGTGATGCAACATGGAGGCTTAAGTGGGTAGAAGAAGAATAAATGAAACAAGATGGGATTGGGAGGGAGACAAACCATAAGTGACTCTTAATCTCACAAAACAAACTGAGGGTTGCCGAGGGGAGGGGGTTTGGGAGAAGGGGTTGGGATTATGGACATTGGGGAGGGCATGTGATTTGGTGAGTGCTGTGAAGTGTGTAAACCTGGTGATTCACAGACCTGTACCCCTGGGGATAAAAATATATGTTTATAAAAAATAAAAAAATTATAGTATGTTTAAAAAAAAAAAAAAAAGCATTTGCTAACTCAAGACTACATGATAAGGAAATCTCAAATTAAGTAAGATAGAGAAAATCTGTACTCTAAGATGGCTGACCAAACCAGCAAGGAAATTCCAGTCCCTGTCTCAAAGCCCTTCCAGGTTCTTCTTTCCTACCTCATTTCCCACGCACACCAAAAGTACCAAGTATGTGAAAGTAGAAGGGTATAAATTCCCCTCCCTGCTTGTGCTCAGGGCTCAGACCTTTGGAGAACAACCTCGTCTGAGCTCGTGGGTGTTAAATAAACCTCCAATCCTCCAAAGTCTCCAAGTGCCACTTGGTTCTTCTGCCGGGATCCAGTCCAAGTTCTGCAACATTTGGTTCCCTGACCGGGAAACCAAAACACGCTGGCCCATTGTTGCCACCTGTTTGGGGGCAATGGCGGGGCAGTGACAGAATGAGGGATCGTAAGGGAGAAGGCGCGCCCTGCCTGATTTTCAGCAGTCTCCTGCCTGGTCACCTCAGGCCAGCCTGCCCCGCTGTTGCCACCCGGACTCAAAGGACACTTGGCAGGTAAGGACCTGGTCCCGACATCAAATTCCAGTAAGACCTGGGGCCCCAGGACCCAGTCAGACCCACCCCGAGAGTGGATGGGGAGACTGATCACCTCCCAGAGACCTCTTAGAGGTCTCACAGGTAGGGACTTCCCCGGGGGAAGTTCACATCAGAAACCCCCCATAAGGGGGGGACAAGAAGGAATTTCCAGAAGGAATTCCACAGGTCAGGGCCTCCTGGAGGGGAGGAACTGTAATAACTTCGGTGTGCATGTGTGAGTGAATGTTCAGTTTGCCCTGGCTTGTCGGGTGGACTGATTCTGTGGCTCCATGGGTGAGCACTCTTAGGATCCCCAGAAGCCTACGGAGTCTGAGTGGCCTTAACTTGCTTCCATGGTGACCTCACAGGGTCTAAGTCGAGCCCCTTCGGGGTGCCAGTCTGGGGTTCATATGGACTCACTAAGGCTAAGAGGCACCAGGTGTCCACTGGGATGGCAGACAGGGGGGCATCTGACTGGTCTCTCCTTTGGAGGGGCACACACCCGTCATCTGTCTTCATGCCAATGACACAGGGAGGAAACACACAGGGTGGCCAAGGGAGCCTCCCTGCTCATCATGGTGGAGGTTCTTCAAAACCTACGGTCTTAAACTGTATGCTCAAAATTTTAAGAAGTGAATTCTCAGGAGACTATGGGATCAAAACATTTGGAAAATTAGGTACATTATGTGAATTGGAATGGGCCATTTTTGGGGTCAACCGGCCATGAGAGGCCCTAAGACCTACCCATGTCCAGATCATTTACAAAATTATGGTTGGGACTCCCAGACACCCTGACCAATTTCCATATATTGATTCTTGGCTTCAGATAGCCCAAACTCGGACCCACCCCCCATGGGTCCGATTCTGTGCATAGGAAGGACCAAAGTAGGACATTTGTAACCCAAGTAAAAAAGAGCTCAAAGTCTGTAAGGGAGCAAAGCCTATCAGGGAGGGCCTGATAAATAATAAATAAAATAACAAGAGCTCTCATATTTACCTTTAAGAGAAAATGGGAGAGCTGCCTGGGTGGCTCAATGGGTTAAAACACCTGCTTTCCGCTCAGGTCAGGATCCCAGGCATCCTTCAGGATGGGGACTTTAATATTCCCAAGCAGCTCTCAAACCTCCTTTGTTTTGGGAAAATTCCCTGTCTTCTCTGGCCCAGTAAGGATTGTCTATCCCCGCCCTTGTTGGTGGGAAAACATAGCACCTGCTCCTCTGGAGCTGATGGTCATCTGAACCAGGAACCCCTTCTCTGCCCTCTGGCAGCACTTTGCCTCTTCTTCCTCCTCATCCCCTCCACCACCTTGGGTGCAGCCTGCATTACTGGCTTCCAGACCAACTTTAGTGCCCCAGGCACCACTGTCAAGGAGCAAGAAGAGCACCCACAGGACCTAACACCACCCACTCCAGATTTCCCCACATGTCTAGGGTGAAAAGTGATCATGGGAAAGATCCTGGTGGAACATATTTCAGCATTTAAACTAAGTTTGTTGGTTTAGTTCAGACAGATGAGTCTTTTAAGTTATCAGTGGTAAATGTGAAACTTTTATTCTATCAAGGTTTACTGAAGGTCAAATAAGCTCATTATCTCTGTTGAAATTTGTTAGCAATGTAATGACCAAACTGATGGTTAACTGGCTCAAAGCTTTCATGGGTAATTGTTAATATAGCTTTCAAAGTCTTTGGTAACCTGAAACTTTAAAGTTTTGGTTATGACAAATGGAATTCAATTGTGGACATCTAGGTCTTTTCCAAATAGAATAAAATGCTAGAGCATTGATTATTGGACATAAGTTTGTGCCTTTGACTTCCTACTGTGAAGAAAATAAGGATATTTAAATCTATTGGTAAACATGTTTTGTGCTTAACTGATTCATAAATTTGCCATCTAAAGAACTTTGTTGTAACAGTTCACAAATGGTTAATACTCAGCCATCACTAGATGTTAAGATGTTTCTAAGAGTACAAAATTCTGCTAACTGTAACTATGATTGATGGAAATAAGGGAAACAACTCTAAGTGGAAAAGTAGGAGTTATGTAAGAAAGATATAAGGAATGGTAATGCATTTTGTTAAAGAAAAAGAAGGTAATTTTGTCCTAAATGAGATGGTTGTTTGGAAGAAATGGCTTGGGACAAAACCTAAATGCCAAGGGAAGTTGTAGAAGGTTTGTGAAGGGAAATCTTCAGAAAAAGAATTTTAAGTGTGGTCACGACAGAGTAAGATTGAAATGAATTTTTAAAAAGACACTAGTATAGAAAGCTGGTTTTCTCTCCATTAAAAAGTACAAAATTTTCTTAGGCTAATTGATCTGCTATTAAGAAGAAAACGTAAACAGTTGTTTCTTCTTTGCCTGTCCAGAAAAACCAACATTTCGCCTGTATCAGGTGTTTAACATCCTTAATTATATTTAGGCATGTGCTTTAAAACTTTCTAAGATTTTAGCAAATGTTGACAAGATTTAAATTGTAAATGCAATCTCTTTAACTCACTAGGCTTTTCCTTGGTATGCTAAGTTACTTAGGAAGTACTGATAAACAAATGATAAACTTCAGGTTACCTTTCTGTAAATGCTATAACAATTCTAGAGGTTCTATACATTTCCTAAAGTTTTAATGTTTTGATAAGGTCATCACTTGATATTTAATTATTGAAGTGTTATGTGTCACAGAAATAACCTGATTTCCTTGCCAGCTAAATTGTAAACTCTCATCTCATCAGCTCTTTAACCATACCTATTCTGAGTTTTTGTCATTTATAATTGTTTTAATTCTCTTGTAAAATGGGTTTCACCTTAAAGAAGATTCATAAAAAGGACTTTCAGGACATCACAGGTATACAGTATCTTTAAGATCAGAACTGAAATGAGTAAGAATGTCCAGAACTAAAACTGCATTCAAACTAAACCAGAATTAGTAACATGGGACTAAATGAACTAAAAGATTATAATGTTATGTCACTTATTTTAGACATTGCTCATTCTCTAATGTTTGATCTTCCAGACTAAGAAAAATTTTACTTAAGTTATCTGTGACTTACAGAAATGTAAAAATACTCATTTGTAAACAAATCAAAGCATTCAACTCTTATCTCTATCTGAACCCTCTGAAACTCAAATGGTCTCAGTAAATATTCTTCCATGGCAATTAGTCATTTGCATAAGTTCAATAAGAATCTGTTCTTCTTATAACAGGACACCATTGGAAACACTGGTTATTTTACCAAGGCTTTGACTGGAATGTCATATTTGAGAAAGACATGCATAGACTCAAGTCTATAGACCTGACATAGACAGCTTTAAGGAACTAAGGTTGACTTTATGAAACCTGAAGCCAAAAAGGCTCTTGCAACTGTTGGCCTGGTACCTTGCTTACAGAGTTCCAAGGAGCCTCACCAGGTGAGTAAAGAATATCTCTTCCTGGCAGGTGCAGGAACCTCAGGATACTTTGGGGTCCTCAGGATGAGGAATTCGCCCAAACTGACAGGTTTTGCAGGCATGTCTGATGGCAAGCACCTGGCTTGGTTTCTGGCCAGGAGAGGGTACTAAAAGTTCAACTAGAGATTCCTTATAAGAAGTTCCAGCAAAGAAGATTCTAAAAGATCTTTATGATCACTCACTGTTCTTGCTGATCTTACATAAATAATTAGGTCAAATCTGTTTAAATTGGACTTGTTTTTCAAATAAATTAGTCCTAATTTGGCTATTTCTGGAAATGAGGGTTATTTTAGAGAGAAAAATTATGTTTCAGTAACAGACCTCTGTGGATGTTAAGTTCTAGATTTGATTGTCTTTAAACATTTGTTGTTTACCTAAGCTAGACAACTAGAGGTAAACTTAAGAGAAATTACCACAGTAACTCATATATAGACAATCTTCTGTTGATTATTCTGTGGGGATAATAACAGAACCCCATGGGCACATAATTATTCAAACAACTGTAAAATGGGATTGATTCCCAATAATTGTATAACTTAACTATCACCTTAACCAATTCTGTGGGGCTAGGATAATGAAATTGCCTAAAAGCCAGAAGCATACCCCATCCCTTAGGATTAACTATGGACTTGTGGAGACAATGGATGACCCCGCTTTCTTTATGATTGGATTGAATGATGCATGTGGGACTCCCCTTATCTCTTGACAGGTTTTCTCCCATTTGCCAGTGATTGTAATTAGGATATTTTTATGGGAGGGGATATTTGTAATCATTAGGATGATTTGTACTTAGGATATTGTTAAGGCTGGACCACTCAAGAAAAGGACTTCTTAATGGTTTCACCCCTTAAGTCATATTTATCCTAGAAGCCACATATATTGAGATACAATTACAAATAAAGGCTTTAGCTAAGCATTGAAAAGCCCTCCTCATAAAAGGAGCCTCGAAGCTCACTATGGGATAGTCCCTGACTGTAATGACTTCACATCAGGTGCAGGACCCCTGGGTGGCTCAGTTGATTTAACGACTGCCTTCGGCTCGGGTCATGATCCCGGACTCCCGGGATCGAGTCCCGCATCGGGCTCCCAACTCCACGGGGAGTCTGCTTGTCTCTCCGACCTTCTCCTCACTCATGTTCTCTCTCACTGTCTCTCTCTCAAATAAATAAATAAATAGAAATTAAAAAAAAAAAAAGAAACAAAAGGCCACCAAAGCCAACTTATTAAATACCAGGCTACACTGATAGAGATGCCTGAAATAATACCTAAACCTATCAGACTTTAAAATCCAGCTACCCTTATGCCTGGACGTGAAGATCGTACTTCTGTAGAGCATAACTGTTGGAGGTCATTGATATTATTTATTCTAGTCAACTGGATTTAAAATATTGCCACAGCTATAATTCACCTCAAAGGATCTATGGCATGCCACCCCCCATGGTAAGTAGGTTTAGAGGAAAACTTGAACAGACTGGAAACTTAGAGGTGTTCCAACACCTCTAAGGCCCAGGAAAAATTCGAAGGCACATCCTCTGAGAAGCTTTAGAAAGGACCCCCTCAAACCCTGGTGGATAGGGCCCCATACTGTTGTTCTAACCACCCCTACTGCCCTCAGGGTCTTAGGTGTCACTGAATGGGTCCACCACTCTAGAGTAGAGAAGGCCTTCACCAGTTGGATGAATCACACCATGGAAAGCCCAACCAGATCCTACGGACCTGCCTCTGGCTCCACCTTCAATGAGACCCCACTGACTGATGGACATCTGTTCACCATGGTCCCTGGCTATTGTCGACATGACACTGACACCCTCATCTGAGGAGTTGGACTTTACATTGCTCCCTCTTCTGACTGGACTTTCTCCCAGAAACCTGTTATTGTTATTGCTTATTGGGCAGCCTTAGGAACCTTAAGATGGATTGCTAAGTTCATAAAAAACATTATTACCAGGCAAGCCACTGTCCAAATACTAGCCTTGCAGGGCCATGGTAATAGATGATAATGATGCCTACTAAACTAGGTGTTTAAAGGGTCATCAAAGGGGGGAATGATAGGGAAAAACTCTACTCTAAGATGGTAACCAAACCAGCAAGGGAATTCCAGTCCCTGTCTCAAAGCCCTTCCACGTTCTTTCCTACCCCGTCTCCCACGTGCACCAAAAGTACCAAGTATGCAGAAGTAGAAGGGTAAAAATCCCCCCTCCCAGCTTATGCTGGGGGCTCAGACCTTTGGAGAACAACCTCGTCTGAGCCCATAGGTGTTAAATAAACCTCTGATCCTCCAAAGTCTCCAAGTGCCGCTTGGTTCTTCTGCCAGGATCCAGTCCAGGTTCAGCAAAAAGTATAGAAGAATATAGAACATAATAAGGCCATGTATAAAAAGTTTACAGCTAACATTATAATCAATGAAGGAAAACTAAAAATTTCTCCTCTAAGATCAGGAAGGATGCTTACTCTTGCCACTGCTACTCAACAAAATGCTGTATGTTTTAGTCAGTGCAATTAAAAAAGGAAAAGAAATAAAATGTATCCAAATAGGAAAAGAAGAAATAAAATTATCTGTATTTGCTGATGACATACATGATGCTATACATAGAAACCCTAAAGATTTCAAAAAGAACTAAAAAGCAAATTCAGAAAGTAGGATGAAATAAATATCACCTGTAGTTCTAGAAACTAAAAATGAATGAGCTGAAAGAGAAATTAAGAAAATAATCCCATTTATAGTAGTTTCAAAAGGAATAAATACTTATGAATAAACTTAATCAAGAAAATAGAAAAACTTGTATATTAAAAAGTATTAAATCATTTAATGAAAATAAAGAAGACATAAATGAAAAGCTATAGGGTATTCGTGGATTGGAAGTTATTAATACTCTAAAAATGATACCCAGAATGCTCTGCAGATTAAAAGCAATCTATATCAAAATTCCCATAATATTTCTTTTAAGGAAATTTTTAAAAAATTCTAAAATTCAGAAGGAACCACAAATGACCCCAAATATCCAAAGTAATCTTGAGAAAGAAAGCAAACATGAAAGCATCATTATTCCTGATTTCAGAATATATTACAAAGCTATACTTACCAAAACAGAAACATACTGGCAGACATAGAGACCAATGTAACATAATAAAGAGACCAGAAATAAACCCATGCACTTATGGACAACTGATCATTCACAAGGGTACCAAGAATAAACAACGAGAAAAGGATGGTTTCTCAAAAAAATGGGGTTAAGGAAATGGGATATCCATATTGAAAAGAATGAAATTGGATCCTTATTTTGTACTATACACAAAAACCAATTAAAAATGAAATATATTTATATATAAGACCTGAAATTATAAAACTGATAGAAGAAAACATAGAGGAAAATTTCATGATTTGTCAATGATTTCTAAAGAACTGAAACCAAGAATTCAAAGAGATACATACAATTCAACATTCACTGTAGCATTATTCACAGGATTCAAAATATGTAAACAACTTAAATATCTATCGAGCAATCAATGGGTAAAGATAATGTGGCATATACATTCCAAAAATATGTGGAATATTATTTGTCCTTAAAAAGGAAGGAAATCCTGTCATATGTAATGACAAGGATATATGTAAAGGACATCTTGCTAAACTAAATAAGCCAATTATAGAAGGAAAAATAATGCACGAATTCACTTATATAAGCTATCTATACTAGTCAAACTCATAGAAAATAAGAGTAGGATGTTTGTTATTAGTAGCTGGGGGTAGGAGCAACTTGAGAGTTGGTGTTCCACAGGAAGTTCCACACTTCCTTCAGTTATGTAAGACAAATAAGTCTTAGAAATCTATAAAATATCATGCCTATGGTTCACAGTTCCATATGGTACACTTAAGAAATTTGTTAAAAGGATTTATCTCAAATGAACTGCTTTTTCCAAAGTAAAAACAAATGAAAAAGAAAAAATATCCTATTTTGTGTGATCATGAACTGATAGATATGTGGCATCACACATTTATCAAAACTCATAGAATGTACAACACAATGAGAAACTTTAATTTAATATTAGGACTTTAGTTAATAATGATGCATCAATAGCTGTAAGGGCCTATTTAGTCAGAGCGGGCCCCACCTCGTTTGAACAGGCATTTTGCTGTTTATGCAGTAAAACTTAAATGGACCCTGCCCCGCCCCCCCAGGGGAACTTATTTAAAAGCAAGACAGGGAAACCAGTCCCAGGTAATAAAGCCCAAATACAAGGGTGGGTCAGGTCAGGTAGAAATAACAGTTGGAATGAAGGGATGAGTCCGGTCAGATGGAGACATCCAATCAGTAAAGCGCACATACTGTCTCCCTAGCTACCAAGGAGTGTGGGCCTCAGCTTTTGGGTGCCAATTCTCACCAAGGTGATAGGCTAGTTCAAATGTCTACTATAGGGTAAATTGTAATTCAATTGTTCACTTATGTGTGACCTAGCATGACTGTGCAGCTTTCTCTGTGTGTTACAATCTCATTCGCCACCCGTGTGTGGCCAGGCCCAACCACATGGTCTTTGTAAAAGTCTGTGAGGCAGGAAGGGATCGCCGGTTGGTTTGATTCTCGATGCTTGGTGTGAAATAAAGCTTTGCTTGACCTTCGCTTTGTATCAGTCTCGCTCCTTTAATCATGGACCCATTATTTGGGGGACCCAACATTGGGGACCCAACAATAGCTAGTCATCATTTATAACATATATATCACACAAAAGCAGGATATTAATAATAGGGAAAATGGGGGTCGGAAAGAGGGGAAGGATTTGCAGGAGGTATATAAGAACTCTATACTTTCCACTCAATTTCTCTATAACTTAAAACTGCTCAAAAACTAAAGTGCAGGGGCACCTGGGTGGCTCAGTGGGTTAAGCCGCTGCCTTTGGCTCGGGTCATGATCTCAGGGTCCTGGGATCGAGTCCCGCATCGGGCTCTCTGCTCAGCAGGGAACCTGCTTCTCTCTCTCTCTCTCTCTCTCTGCCAGTCTCTCTACCTACCTGTGATCTCTCTCTGTCAAATAAAAATTAAAAAAAAAAAATCTTTAAAAACTAAAGTGCAGGGGTGCCTGGATATCTCAGTCATTAAGAGTCTGCCTTCAGCTCAGGTTATGATCCCAGCGTCCTGGGATCCAGACCCTTAACAGGCTCCCTGCTCAGGAGGAAACCTACTTTTCCCCCTCCCAGTCCCCTGCCTGTGTTCTGTCTCTCACTGTGTCTCTCGCTATCAAATAAATATAATCTTTAAAAAAATAAAGTGTATTGATTTTATAAAGCAATCAGTATATACATCTAGAACAAAGAAAAAATAAAATGTTATAACAATGTGTGATAAACTATTATGTTAGAAGAAATAAAATATACAAGGAATATATCCTAGTCTAAGAATGAGGTAAGAATTTCTCCAAGAGCAGTAAAGTGGAAATTACTGAGGAAGTAGAAATTACTGAGATAGTACATTATGAATAACCCCCAAAGGAGGAGAATCAGCAAGCTTAACGTATAAGTAAATAGAAACACTGTGTATTTAGTTAAAAAAAAAAAAAGACATTTATACTGTAATAAGTAAAATAATTCCAGAGTGATTGCAACAAGAAATGAGACTGGAGAGTTACTATTTGGATAGTTGAGATAATTATAAACAAGGTATACTGGTAAATTTTCCAGAAAAATGAAACCAGTAGAATATAGACAGAGAGAAACAGACAGCAGACTTATTATGAGGAATTGGCTCATGCAATGAGCCAGAGTTGCAGGCTGAAATGTCCTATGATCTCTCATCTGCAAGTAGGCGATCTAGGAAACCTGGTGGTATAATTCAGTCTGAATCTGAGCCTGAGAACCAAGAGATAATTTAAATCTCAGTCTGAGAACTAGAGATGAGATGAGATGTCCCCCTGAAGTAGGCAGGCAAGCGGGCACTTAAAAAGGGCCAATTTTCCTTTGTCTGTCTTTCATTCTAGTCAGGCTCTAAATGGATTGGATGAGGCCCAACCACAGTGAGAACAAACTCTTTTACTAAATCTAAACCCACTGATTATGATGCTAATCTAATCCGGAAACACTCTCACAGACACATCCAGAACTAATGTTTACTCTGCGCACCCCATGGCCAGTCAGTTTGACATGTAAAATAAACCACCACACAATGTTTAGGATTTCAGACTTCATTCTAAGGGTAATGGAAAGGTAATCCATACAGATACTCTCACAAGCAAAAATCATGCACCCTATTTTATTCAACTACAGTGGAATGAAATTCTGTGGGAGGCAGAGTTCTTTTAAATTTTAAAAATAAATTTAAAATATGAAATAATATATTATTGTTATGTTAATTTGTTTTTTTAAAAAATAATAACAGCTGTTAAAATAAATGAAAGAAGAAACGCGTATTTTCTGGATATTTTGTTCTCCAGTTCCAAAGAGCTACTCAGACCTTAGCTCCCTTATCTCAAACATGTGTGTTATCTCAAACATGTCTGAAGTATCACAAGTACAAGTTACTTAAAAACAACTCCAAGAAATACAGAAAAATCTTGTAAATGTTCCTTATAAAAACACATAACAGAGGAAGATTGATAAAAGAATATGGTAAGTGCTATAGAGGGTAAAGATTTTCCTAGACTCAGAACTGAGAAGTTTGTCATTTTTACAAATAATGGGCATGTATAAAGATGGCAGTATCTCTAGAATAATGGTTTTAAGCTTTGGAAAGGAATCCTGTTTTAAAAGAGCACTGAATCAAGAAAGCGATCAGATTGCATGGAATCATAGAGATTTAAGAAATTAAGCAGTGTAGGCAAAACTTCAGAATGCCTATGAATGTCTTAATTTCATATATCTCTGGCAAATCTTTATACTTCTGGGTAGATTTCAGAGTATTATCCCTAAGAATTACTCAAAATTTAATCTCTTCTAAATTGAACAAAATAGAGGTTATAATTTTATAATAGATTCCTAGGACTGTCAAAACAAAATACCACAAACAGAGAGAAAAATTACATAAGCAGGTGGCTCAAAACAACAGAAATTTATTTTTTTACATTCTAGAGTCCAGAAATCTTGAAATCAATGTATCAACAGGACCATTTTCCCTCCAGAGGTTTTATGGAACATTCTTATTCTTTCCTTGCCTGTTTTGGCTTCTGATGGCTATGACCAATGTTTGGCATTTCTTAGTTTCTGGCAGCATAATTCTCGTCTGAGTCCATTTTTCCCATGGTCTCCTGCCCTTTGTGTCAGTGTACAAATCTTGCTCTTCTTTCTCTTATAGAGACACCAGTGCCCACCCTAAACCAGTATGACTTCATATGAACTGGATTATATCTACAAAGACCCTATTTTCAAATAGTCATGTTTACAAATACCAACAGATAAGACTTCAACATATCTTTTGGGAGGAAACAATTCAATCTCAAACAGTCTACCCTCTACTCCCAGCAATTCTTGTGTTTCTCATATGCGAAATACACTCATACCATCACAACATCCCTGAATGTCTTAACCTGTTCGAACATTAAGGCCAATTCTAAGTTACAATTAAGTTCCAATTCTAAGGCCAAAACCTCATCTAAATATGAACACAAGAGTTCATAAATCTCATTTTCTAAACATTAATCAGGTAACAGTGATACTTTGGCTATGGTACATCTTGGGACAAAATTCCTCTTTAAAGGTAAACCTCTAAAATAAGAAAACAAGTTGTGTTTCCAAAATACAGTGGTGTGACAGGCATGAATAGACAACACTATTCCAAAAGGAAGAAACTGGAAGGAATAAAAGGGTCAAAGATCTGAGGTAGGAAAGAAGGGAGACTAGGGAGACAAGTAAACCAAAGTAAAGTCATTTTGGATTTACACTAAACCTTAACAAAGTCAGCAGGTCACAAAAAGATCACAAGATTGGACTTGTGGTGGAAGACCACAAGTCCCCAGTCACTCAGATAGTAAAAGCCACAAAAGCTGGACATTCATAAGTATTGGTCGCTGTGGATAATTTTACTACACAAAGAAAATGGAAAAAATAACCATCCAGTGTAACTGATACACCCAATGTTAAAGAGTGAGCCTCTTCCTATATGGTTAGCTAATTTGAAAAAATTATAAAACCCTTTGTTAGGAGGCAAAGGGCAGTGTCCCCTTCCCCATCTTGGAGGAGAGAGTGCTACTTTGTCAAGTAGGTCCATTCTTCTATACTTAATACATCTGATGTCCCTTTCTCTAAACAGCTTGTTCTTGAATTATTTCTCCTGCAAAGCCAAGAACCCTCTTGTCAAGGGGAGGGAGGCCCTCCCTCTTGGCACATACGCCCTCTGGTATCAGATCCTAAGCAACTCTAAAAAACGGGCAGCACAAATCCCATCATGTGAACAAACCTGTGAATAAACCACTTCAGCTTGATAATCCACCCCCTGGACCTATAGATATCCCACTGCATTCTAAGAAATAGAACTGCCAAGGAATCCTACTATATCCTTACTCATTTCTCCACCTAGAGTAGACAGCTACTCACATTAAAAATGATTTTTTAAAAAGGAAAGGAAAAGATGAAGCAACCTTAATTTCTTTTCCATTCAAAATGCTTCATAGTATAGGGCAAAAAACCAGAAAGCTCAGAATTATTTTTATCAATATGTTATAACTGATACACACTGTCAGAGAAAGAGTGAAAACACTCATAAACTTCACTAATAAATATAAGATGAAAATCGCAAATATCTGCAAATCAAGTCCAATCACATGTTAATTATGTATATATATGCATATATAATGACAAAATAGATTTTATTACAAGAGATGACAGGTGAGTTAGAATTAGAAATTTTTTTTTAAAGGTTTTATTTATTTATTTGACAGACAGAGATCACAAGTAGGCAGACAGGCAGGCAGAGAGAGAGGAGGAAGCAGGCTCCCTGCTGAGCAGAGAGCCTGATGTGGGGCTCCATCCCAGGACCCTAGGATCATGACCTGAGCCGAAGGCAGAGGCTTTAACCCACTGAGCCACCCAAGCTCGCCATAATTAGAAATTCTTCAGCTTATTCTGTATACGGTTTTACTTTAATAAAGAACCACGAGGCATGTGGAACATGAATCCATACTTGATAAAATAAAACAGGCATTCCACCAGTTGGAAAATCATAAAGAAAAAGAACCATACGATTATGACAATTGCTAAAAAAACTTTTATTTGTAAAGTTTAAACAGTAATTTCTGAAAAAAAAAACACTTTTAGTAAAGTGAAAGTAGGAGGAAATTTCTTTAACTCATTAAGAATGTATAAGTTCCAAATAATGTATAAGTTACATTAGCTATTTCTCATGTTTCATGGTGAAACAGAAAAGCAGATATGTAAAATTAGGATATTTGCTGCCACTCCCTTTTCCACATTGATTAAATAAAATTAATGAATTCAACTATAAAAAACCTCTTTAGAGCCGAGTCACAAAAGACTGGAAACCTAAAAGTAAGAGGCACTTATTTTATTCAAAATGCTTCATAGTATAGGACCAAAGAAGAAGAAGAAAAAAATAGAAAGCTTGGAATTATTTTTATCAATCTATTATAACTCATAAACACTGTCAGAGAAAGAATGAAAAGACTGATAAGTTTCCCTAATAAACATAAGATGAAAATCTGAAATATCTAACAAATCAAGTCCAATCATGTGTTATTAAAAAAATATATTATGACAAAAAGAGATTTTATCATAAGAAATGACAGTTACAAAAGACTAAAAACCTTCCTGAATCCAGTACACCAGGTACACATGAACAATATACAACATTTGCCACAAAACATGACACATATTTTATCTGTCAGAACACTAAAATTATTACTATCGTGCTCTGGCATAAAAAGTGGTGCCAGAGTATAACTGTTATTTAACATAGGATGAATTAACCAATACAAAATAATAAAACAATATTCTGGGAATTAATGAGAATAAATAAACCTGTTCAATTTGAATGTGAAAAGAAATTACAAGAAGATATGAAAATAAATCGAATAAATTGTCATAGATTTTTGAAAAGAAAAACTCTGATATTAGAAAGATTATATATTATCCAAATTTTCAAATGGATTGTGAAGAGTTGCATAAGCTTTGGAAAAACAATACTGGACTCAATTATTTTTTTTTTTAAAGATTTTTTTTTTTTTTTTTTTTTATTTGACAGAGAATGATCACAAGTAGGCAGAGAGGCAGGCAGAGAGAGAGAGAGAGAGGGAAGCAGGTTCCCTGCTGAGCAGAGAGCCCGATGCGGGACTTGATCCCAGGACCCTGAGATCATGACCTGAGCCGAAGGCAATGGCTTAACCCACTGAGCCACCCAGGCACCCTACTGGACTCAATTTATAGTGAACCAGAACACATGGCAAAAACACACTGTAAACACCACTAATGACATCACCTCTACAAGGTATTGGAGATAAAAAAAAAATAACCAATGCTTCAGGAACATGAATCCATACTTGATAAAATAAAACAGGAATTTTAATTCATTGGGAAAACATAACAAAATTTAAGCTTTTTTGGCCATTAGGTGTCTGTAGGAACTACTCAACTTTGCCAGAGACAATGCATCAACTAATGAATGAGGCAGTATTTCAATAAAACTTAATTTGCACAGTCAGAAGGATCCAGGGACAATGAGTCAGAGTAGGGAATTCTAAGTAAGCATCGCTACAAAGAAAAATGAAAAATCTGTCCAAATTCTCAAAATCAACTCTGTGGAAACACTGAAAACTAGGCAAAGGTTCACAGTAACAAATTGAATTCCTAATTAAGAAAAACATGACTAGAACACAGGAGAGCATTTTGATGTTTTAACATGCCTTCCCTCGCTGCTCTCCTCATACAGTTTTAGCTCAAAGAAACAGCTAATGTTTCCAAAGAGAGTTAAACTATGATTCCGGAGCAGACTGGATCTTGTTCTTAAAATTGAGTTTGTCTGTTAGGAGCTATGTGGTAGTTTCCACTAAATATAAAAGAAGACTGGAATGAAGGAATTGAAAAAAAAAAAAAAAAGACTAAGAAAAACAGAAAAAGATTAGCAAATTGCAGAAGCAAGTCCTTTCTTATCAGTAAATATAAAATACAATTACAACAATCAAATAGGGGGAAATGAGCAAAATGGATTAACAAAAACATGACATCTATTTCAGTAGCAAATGACAAAATTTCATTCTTGTTGATGGCTGAGTAATATTGCATTGTGTGTGTTTGTATGTATATTCATTCTTCTTTATCCATTCATCTATTGATGGATAATTTTGTTGCTTCTGTATCTCAGCTATTGTAAATAATGCCGTTATAAATATAGGGGTTGTTACACCTTTTCAAATTATTGTTCATATTATTTTAGGTAAATAATGGAATTACTGGATCAAATGGTAGTAGTATTTTTAATTTTTAAAGAAATCTCCATACTATTTTCCACAGTAATTGTACCAATTTACATTCCCACCTACAGTTCACAAGGGTTCTCTTTTCTCTACACCCTTGCTAGCACTTGTTATTCCTTTTCTTTTTGAACTAGCCATTCTGACTGCTGTGAGGTGATATCTCATTGTGACAATGCAGATGGATCTAAAGGGTATTATTCTAAGTGAAAGAAGTTACCC
The DNA here is from genome assembly GCF_030435805.1 of Mustela lutreola. Lineage (NCBI taxonomy): Eukaryota > Metazoa > Chordata > Mammalia > Carnivora > Mustelidae > Mustela > Mustela lutreola. The sequence continues at coordinate 104,672,412 of NC_081308.1, read as the reverse complement.
AGAGAAAGACAAATGCCATATGATCTCACTTATATGTGGAATCCACAAACAAACAAACAAACAAAAAACAGACTCTTAAGTATAGAGAACAAAGTGGTAATTGCTGGAGGGGAGGCAGATGGGGGAATGGATTAATAAATAGGTAAAGAGAACAAAGAGGTACAAACTTTCAGTTAAAAAATAAATAAGTCATAGACAAACCATAAGAGACTCTCTTTTTTTTTTTTAATTTTGATTTATTTATTTGACAGAGAGAGATCACAAGTAGGCTGAGAGGAAGGCAGACAGAGAGGCAGGCAGAGAGAGAGGAAGGGAAGCAGGCTCCCTGCCGAGCAGAGAGCCCCATGTGGGGCTTGATCCCAGGACCCAGGGATCATGACCTGAGCCCAAGGCAGAGGCTTAACCCACTGAGCCACCCAGGTGCCCCCCACAAGAGACTCTTAATCTCACATAACAAACTGAGGGTTGCTGGGGGGAGGGTGGGTAGGGAGAAGGTGGTTTGTTATGAGCATTGGGGAGGGTATGTGCTATGGTGAGTGCTGTGAAGTGTGTAAACGTGGTGATTCACAGACCTGTAGCCCTGGGGCTAATAATACATTATATGTTTATAAAAAAATTTAAAAATTTTAAAAAAATAAGTCATGAAGATATAAAGTATAGTAGAGGGAATATAGTCAACAATGTAATAACATTGTAAAGTGACAAATGGTGACTAGAATTATTGTGATGAATACTGGGTAATGTACAGAATTGCTGAATCATATGTTATATGTCAGAACCCAATATAACATTGTATGTAAACTATACTTCAATTTAAAAAAAAAATTGGGGATGGAGTGCCTGAGTGGCTCAGTCAGTTAATCATCTCACTCTTGGGTTCAGCTTAGGTCATGATCTTGGTTGGAAGATAGAGCCCCAACTCAGGCTCCACACTGAGTACTGCAGAGTCTACTCGGGTTTCTCATCCTCTCTTTCCCTAACATAATCTCTAAAATAAATCAATATTTTTAAAAATTTAGGAATAATACAAATAAAGCAAATAGTTATATTAGTCAATATTAATGCTTCTGAAATTAACAAAATATAAATTTTAAAACAGTGATAAATCTATATACTGTTTACAAAAGACTTATTTTATTTATTTATTTTACAAAAGACTCATTTTAGATTTAAAAAAGCAGTTTCAATTCAAAAGAAAACAAAAAGATATTTTCTAATAATTATAAACAAAGGAGAGCTGGGTGGCTATACTAAACTATTGCAATAGACAAAGGAGGATATTATTTATTGATAAAAAGGTCAATAATTCTGAAAGATGTAACAATTATAGACTTACATGCAACTAACATAAGACTTCAAAATATATGAAAAAAGCATTGTCAGAATTAAAGAAGTTCTATAATAACATCTGGAAACTTTAAAGATTAACTTTCAATAATGGATGGAAGAACTACAAAGACGAATGAGGAAATAGAAGACTTACCAACATCATAAACCAACTGGACCCAACAAAAATCAGAACGCATCACACAAGAGTACAAGACACCTTCTTTTCAAATATACATGGAACATTCTTTGGGATAAGAATATATTGGGAAACAAAATAAGCATCAATATATTTAAGAAGATTAGACATACAAGTATGCTTTTGGTAATAATAAAATGAAACTAGGAATAACTTAACAAAAGGAAAAGTGGCCATTTCCCAAATGTGTGAAAATAAATGGACACACTCAAATAATTAACAGACCGACAAAGAAGTAACACAGGAAATTTGAAAACACATTTTGAAAAAATGAAAAAAAATTTTCATTTTTTCAAAATGTGTTTTCAAATTTAATGGGTTGCAGTAAGAGCACAACTCACAGGGAAATTTATAGCTGCAAATGGCCACATTAAAAATATTCTCAAATCAGTAACCCAGTATTATACCTTGAATACAAAAAAGAAAAGCAAACAAAAATGAAAGCTGTTGGAATAAAGGAAATATTAAAGACTTGAGTGGAGATAAACAAAATAGAGAATAGAAAATTTATCATGGCAGGGAGAAAGTTGGATATTTGAGAAGACTAACAAACTTTATACACCTCTTGGGAGAGTGACAAAGACAAAAAACACTTAAATTATTAAATGAGTAATGTAAGTTTGACCATTGCTACCAGGCATATAGAAATAAACATGATTTTGAGAGAATGTTATGAGTGCTTGCATACTAAAACACCTTGATAAAAGGATCAAACTGGTAGATACACAAAAAACACCAAAACTGACTTAAGAAGAAATGTAAAACCTGAATATACCTATAACAAGTAATGACACTGAGCACTGATCACTGTCTCCAGACAGAGGAAAGCCCAGGACTACCTGTCTTTTCTCGTGAATTCTATCAAATATTTATTTTTTTTTAAGATTTTATTCATTTATTTGACAAAGAGAAAACACAGGCAGAGAGAGCACCAGGCAAAGGGAGAAGGAGAAGCAGGCTCCCTACTGAGCAAGGAGCCTGATGAAGGGCTCGATCCCAAGACCCTGGGCTCATGACTTTAGCCAAAGGCAGACGCTTAACTGACTGAGCCACCCAGGTGACCCTCTCTCAAATATTTAAAAAAGAAATGAAGCCCATCATCCTCAGAATATTAAAATAACTGAATAGAAAAGGAGGACTTCCTAAATCATCCTATATAAGGAAAAATCACACACACCAGAGCCAATCATAAGAAAAGTACTACAACCGGAGTGCCTGGGTGGCACAGTTGGTTAAAGAGCCCAACTATTGGTTTCAGTTCAGGTCATGATCTGAGTGTCCTGGAATCGAGCCTCCTTGTTGGGCTCTGAGCTCAGGGAGGAGTCTGCTTAAAAGATTCCTTCACATTGGGGTTCCTGGGTGACTCAGTGAGTTAAAGCCTCTGCCTTCAGCTCAGGTCATGATCCCAGGGTCCTGGGATCGAGCCCCGCATCAAGCTCTCTGCTCAGCAGGGAACCTGCTCCCCCCCCACCGCGGCCTGCCTCTCTGCCTACTTGTGATCTCTGTCAAATAAGTAAATAAAATCTTAAAAAAAAAAATCCCTCCCATTCCTGTCTTTCTCTCATTCTAAAATAAATAAATAAATAAATCCTTTAAAAAAATACTACTACCAATATCCCTCATGAATAATATAGTCAAAAAATCCTCAACAAAATATGATCAAACCAAATCCAGAAACAAAATAAAGAGATTACTATGGTCAAGTGGGATTTATCTCAGAAATGCATGGGTGGTTCAATAGATGAAAATCACACCCTGTAAAGTATTGTATTAATAGAATAAAAGAAAAAAACATCATCATGCCAATTAATAAAGAAAAATAATTTGTCAAAATTCAGCAATCTTTCACATTGAAAATACTCAAAAAATTAGGAATGTAAAGGAACTTATGTAATATGATAAAGGGCTTCTATGGAAAACCCACCATTAACATAATATTCAAAGGTGAGAGAGTACAAGCTTTCCTACTAAAATCAGGTAAAAGACAAGGATGCCCACCTTTGAAATTTTTGGTTAATATTGTACTTGGAAGTTCTAGACAGAGAAATTAGGAAGGAAAAGGAAGTAAACCTCACCCAAAGTGAAAAAGAAGCAGTATAATTGCAGGCTACCTGTTCTTATATATAAGAAATTCATACACACACACACACACACACACACACACACACAGAAAAATTGTTAGAGCTAATGAATAAATTCAGACAAGTTAGAGGATATAAGATGAATAGACAAAATAAGTTATATCTATATACACTAGCAAAGAAAAATCTGGAAAGGGAAGTCAGGAAAAATAATTCCATGTTCAGTGGCATCAAAAGTAATAGATAATAGATAAAGACTGCTTTACATGTGTGAAGTTTCCTTTTGGAGTAATGAGAAACTTCTGAGACTAGACAAAGGTGATGGTTGCCCATCACCACGATGATACTTAATGCCAGTGAACTGTATATTTTAAAATGGTTAAAACTGCCCATTATATGTTATATGTATTTTACAGAATAAAAAGGTGCTAGTACATATCATGTCAAGTGTAAATATCAGCTATTATGTCCACAAGATGTACACTTTTACAATAGAAATAAAATGTGTAAAAAGTGGGGGGAGGGTATTTTGAAATTTTAGGTTTTTCCTTTTTCTGCTTTTAAAGCTTACATATAAGAGAATATTATATTTAGACTTTGATTTTTTTGTTTGTTTGTTTAAAATATTTTTTTATTGCCCAGGATATTTTTTTTCTTGTGTCTTGTTTTTTTGTTTGTTTTCTTTTTTAATAACTATAAATTCAAGCTTAGTGAAGCTTGCTTTGTCTTGAAAAAAAACAAAACAAAACAAAACAACAAAGGTGTCCTATTATTTGCTTATCTGATCTCATTTGAAGAGAGAGATGGTAATTATCTTGCAAGTGTAAAATTTATACCATGAATGATGCAGGTCTAAGTCTGGTGGCACTAAAAGAAGACGATAGCATTGTTGACAAAATTATAATCTGCTGGTGGCATTTGCTGAAAAGAAGCCCTTGCAAATTTCTAAATAACAGTAAACTCTGTTAGGAAATTCTAAAGTGTCTTACTGGCCAAAAAGGGAATGAGGTTAGTAAAATGCCTCAACAGAGTTTGAATAAAATACTGGATTTGAGAGTTACTGAAACTTGGATATGTAAAAATAGGGTGGCAGTTTGGTCATGCTTACAATGGTCTCAAGTTCAAATAAACTACTGTGACAATACACCACTTCACAGGTCACACGCTTTTCTGGGGCTGCTCTTTCCTTCAGTAGGTGCTGTCAGAAGGTGTGCTGAGTCACTTTCCAATATAGATGCCTAGGCCCAAAGCCAAAACATGAGAGAGGAAGAGAGACGGAATGAACACCTTAAGGAGTTCTGTGGAGAAAATACCCCCTTTCTTCATGGCCGCACTTTTCCTCATGCTTAAAGAGACAGCGTTTGGGGTATCTGAAGTGGAACTCCTTAGGTAGAATGTTTTCAGGTATACTGGACCAGTCAGACACCCAGTCAACACTTTTCTTCAACGCATCAACTTCTCTCCTTCTACAACTTCTTCTGAGAGCTATGGTCCCTGCTGGTGTACATCTCCACATCAAACATAATCTGCCCATCTTCTTGTGGGGAAGGGCTGTCACAGTGAGAACTGGCTCTTGGACTACTCTGTCCTGATACGTGTTGTGTATCCAAAGAATCTTCTCCATTAGACTTTGATTTTAATCAAATGCTTAGACATATGTTAATATTTCAAACTACTAACGCTTTTGCACATTTACCGAAAAATAATCAGTAGGTGAGATTTAGCCTATGGGTCATACAAAGGCAAACATTGATTAAGAAAATACAGATATGATCTATCTTCAGAAAACAATATAGGGCGCCTTTTTGGCTCAGTTGGTAGAATATATGACTCTTGATCTTAGGGTTGAAAATTCAAGCCCCACAATGGGTACAGAGTTTACTTAAAATTAAATTTAAAAAAAGAAAAGCATAAAACTATTAGAAAATATAGAATATTTAAACTGTTAATATATTTAAGCACTTGAAGTCTTAATACTTCAAAAATTTCAGTTCCCTGCCCAAAAGTGACAATTTAGTGAATGTCACACAGCTAGAAAAATATAGATTTAAAATGAAACCCACTCCAAGTGATAAATGCATAAATATAATTCTAGTAAAAAAACACTTAAAAATGGCAAAGAAAAACAGGCTAGATATTAGATATCAAGATATAAATATATGATGACAAAAGCTACAAAAATCAATACTTAGGGAACTTTACTTATGAAAAATATGGAAAGCTGAAAACTCACAGTATTTAAAAGAAAGCAAAATTCTAGATGAAATACTGCAAAGATTTTATTAACACAGTTGAGCTAACAAGGAAGCAAGCAGACTTTCAAATGACAAAAGAAATGAAGAATATGGAAAATTAATGTGAAAAGATTTCCTATGGAATAAATCAAAGGCATTAGAAACAAAAAAATCATTAAACTGAAAAATCAGTACTTCGTAAACAGTAATGAAAAACGGTATTTGGACAATAATCATCAATGGAAATTTTACAATGACTGGCATCAACTAAACTCACTGGTAAATGTTAGTACCATTAAAAGTAGAAATGCAGATATTATGTGCCTCTTAATATAAAGCAATATATGAGAAAGCACTGAAGCAAATATAGAATATGAACTATAATTATACAAGAATAAATAGCAAAAAATGCAAAGATAATCTGATTTGACCCAATCTGAAGGAGACTTAAAATAATATAATACAATAAAAATCATCTTCAATGACTATACCTTACATGGATCCTGATGGAAAGATATCAACTGTAAAACAAATAAATATTTTAGATAATAAAGGAAATTTGCATAAGAACATGGACTTAGATACTACTAATGAACAAGAGGTAATTTTCTTATCATTTTGTCAATGTTAAAGAAAAAAAACTTGCCTTTTTTGTTTTATTTTGTTCAGCAATATACACTGAAATACTTGTTTGAAGGGTTAAATGACATCTGAGATTTGCTTAAAAACTCACTAGCAAAAAATACATAGATGTAGATAAATGTAACAAAATGCTCATTGTTTTTGAAGATGTTTAATGTTACCTTGGAATTTATTGGACGTTCTGCATTTGTGTAAATGTGAAAAATCTTCTAATAAACTTATATTAAAATAAACATATACAAGGAGAAAATTAAAGCACAAAACCCAGCAACATACTTTATTTTTAAAATAATAAGTGAATTTGAAATATAAATTAATGATCTTGAAGAGAAAAAATGTAATCAATACAGTCAGATATCATATGATACACAGATAAAGAGAAAAGTCATGAACTAGAATATAATCAAGGGAAATGAATCAAATGCAACACAGAGATAAAGTGGCATAGGAATGTGACAGAAATAAGAATGATTGATTGAGTTGACCCAAAAGACATTCTGAAACAACAAAAGAAAACAAGGGAAAGAAAATAATAAAAGTGATAATGGGCCAACATTATTGAGAAATAGTGGAAGTCTCAGATATGTTTATCAAAATGATCCTAATTGCTATTTTTATTTTTTTAAAGATTATTTATTTACTTATTTATTTGAGAGAGAGAGAGGAGAGTGAGCAAAAGAGACCACGAGAGATGGGGGAAAGACAGAGGAAGAGGGAGTAACAGGCTGCCCATTAAGCAGGAATGAGGATGCTGGGTTCTATCCCAGGACCCTGGGATCAGAACCTGGACTAAAAGAAGGCACCTAACTGAGCCACATAGGTGGTCCTAATTAATATCTTTTAAAAATAAAAACTATCCGCAGCACATCAGACTAGACCTTAAGAATATAAAATTTAAAACACATATATTTTTTAGAACAAACAAAAATCAAAGGCACATTACCCACCAAGAAATAACAATGAAACTGACAGCAGTCTTCTCCACAGCAACAATATAGCCTGCAGGCAAAGACATACTATTCTCAACTTGCTAAAAAAAGAAAATTGCAATCCTGAATTTTGTAACTTGTTAAATTACTCTTCAAGAACAAACACAAGACACAGACATTTTCTATTCTAACAAAAAGTTAAAGGAGGAAAAATATTGAAATGAGAACATAGGAATGAAAAATATATCTTTAAGAAAATAAACTGATGAATACATGAGTAAATAAAAGCTCTGGATAATTTTGAGGGTATACTAATAAAATATAAGGACTTAGAATGATTGAAGTTAAAAAGATAGAATAAAATAATATCAGAGTAGTAATTACCAAAAGAAAGCACATATAGCTTATTAATATTAATAAAATAGGTTTCTGGGAAAACGCATTATGAAAGGTAAAGACTATCAATGTCTGATAAAAGAAAAATAATTAACAAGGTAGACATAAACCTTATAAATTTGTATTCATCTAATAAAAGACCCAAAAGTTGTAATGTGAAAAATAAATTTTGTAGGAATTGGCAAATATATAATCATAGTGGAAGAGTCTGACCCTCTGCTCTCAGATTTGACAGATTAAAAGAGTAAAAGAAGGAATAAAATATAAAACTGATATATCAAATAAAATTAGGATGCATTATTCTTAAGCAGGTAAGGAACATTTGTGGAATTGATCATATTCTACCATGCTCTGTTCAATAGAACTTGTTGCCATGAGGAAAATGTTCTGTTCAATTCAGCAGCTACTAATCAAATGTGGATTTAGAGCAGTGACAACTACTATCACTAAGCAATTTTTAAATTGTATTTCATTTTACTTAATGAAAATTTAAACGGAAGGATATTACTTTTCATTTAAATTCAATTTTAATTAGCCTAATGTGTACAGTAGAGATCATCACCAAAACTCCGAACTTATCAAATATCAAAGAATGGGTGTCATGCAGACTATGTTTTCCAAACAGAATAAAACTATGTTAGCAATCAGTAACAAAAAGATAATTTGTAAAAACATTATATTTGAGAATGCAAAATGTTTATAAGTAAAATATCAGTTGAAACAGTGAGCACAATAAGAATTATAATCAATTTTAAAAATTAATGATAAAAATGCATATAAAAGACTGATTTTTGACTTTTATCAAGACTAAATGGAAAATTTATGCAGAAAGGATTACATTACCAAAAAGCAAGAATTAAATATTAATGAGTTAAGCCCGCAAGTCAACGATTTAGAAATGAGACAACAGGGGACAATGAAAGGAAGTAGAAGAAACAGAGGTTATAGGACAAATAAATGTAATAAATAAAAATGATAAAATAGAGTATAAAAACCAATCTCATTCTGTGTAAAGAGAAGAGAGAGAAAATAATGTTAGCAATTATTAACAAAAAAGAAAATGTGTAATTAAGTCATAGTAGAAAGGAAAATAAGACATATATCCAAACACATCATAAGGTTTTTAAAAATTATAAGATAATATATTAATCTTTTTATTTGAAAACTTTAACAAGAATTTTAATAATTCATAGAAAAATTGGTATATCAAAATACAATCAAGGAAAGAAAAAGAAAAATCAAACTTCATTATGACTATTAAAAATTAGACCTCTATAACCAGTTCGCCACCTACCCAGATAACTATTCAACCCAACGCTAAACCCCATTCAGCCACTGGGCAATATGGGTCATAGACAATGACAGCCAGTTCATGTATACCAACACAACTCATCTTATAGATAGAGAGAAAATATTAAAGACTCAAACAACAGTTAGAATTAATCAACACATTGAGTAAAGCTGTAGGATAGAAAGATCAATGTACAGAATATATTTATGTTTCTATACACTCACAATAAAATATCTAAAAAATAAAGAAACTACTCAACTCACAATAATATGAATTAAAACATTTAGGATAAATTTAACAGGGAAAGTAAAAGTTGTTGACACTGAAAATCATTTAAGACAATGAAAATCATGAGGCTATTCAATAAGCAGCAAATAAATGGGAAGACATTCTACATTTATGGACTGAATTATTATAGTTAAAATGTCCATATTACACTAAGCAACATATAGATTCAATGTAAAACCTATAAAACCATGACATTTTTCACAGGGAAAAAAAAAACACTATGGCTGGTGTTAAAGAAGTTGCTACTCGTGTTCTATTAGAAGATTTTGATGGTTTCCTGTCTCACACACAGGTATTTCATCCATTTTGAAATTATTTTTGTGTATGGTGAAGAAAGTGGTCCAGATTCATTCTTATCTACATTGCTGTCCAGTTTTCCTGACATTATTTCTTGAGGAGACAGTCTTTTATCCATTGGACAATTCTTTCCTGTTTTTTTCAAAGAATAGTTGATCATAGGGTTGAAGGTTTATTTCTGGGACTTCTATTCTGCTCCTTTGATCTGTATCTGTTTTTGTGCCGGTACCATAAAGTCTTGATGACAATAGCTTTGTAATATAGCTTGAAGTCTCAAATTGTGATGCTCCCAACTTTGCTTTTCTTTTTCAAGATTGCTTTGGCTATATGGGGTCTTTTGTGATATTGTACAAATTTGAGGAATGTTTGTTCTAACTCTATGAAAATTGCTAGTGGCATTTTGACAGGGATTACATTAAAATTGTAGAATGATTTTGGTATCATAGACATTTTAATGATATTCTTCAAGTCCATGAGCATGGAATGTTTTTCTACTTCTTTGTGTCACCTTCAGTATCTTTTGCAAGTGTTTTATAGTTTTCAGAGTATATATCTTTTACTTCTTTGCTTAGATTTATTCCTAGGCATCTTAAAGTTGTTGGTGCAATTGTAAATGGGACTACTTCTTTTTCTGCTGCCTCATTACCGGCACATTGAAATGCAACTTCTATATGTTGATTTGTATCTTGCAACTTTACTGAATTTGTGTATCAGTTCTAGTAATTTTAGGCTATGTACTAAAAATCTGTATAGAAGCATAAAAGGGATACTTGGGTGGCTCAGTCACTTAGGCATTTGCCTTTGGCTCAGGTCACGATCCCAGGATCCTGGGATGGAGTCCTGTATCAGTCTCCTTGCTCAGCGGTAGCCTGCTTCTCCCTTTGCCTTTGTCCATGCTTGTTCTCTCTGTCTCTTAAATAAATAAATAAAATCTTTAAACAAAAAAAAGAAACGTAGACGATGCTGAATAGCAATCCTGAGAAGGAACAAAACTGGAAATATCATACTTCCTCATTTCAAATTACACTACAAATTTACAGTAATTGAATAACATGATACTGGCATAAGAACAGACACATAGACCAAAAGAACAGACTCAAGAGTAAGAAATAAACCCATGCACATAGAGTCAACTAATATTCGACAAGGGAGCCAAGAATACTCAATGCAGAAAAGATAATCTCTTCAATAAGTGACACTGGGAAAACTGGATAACCACATGCAGAAAATTAAAATTGGACTCCACTGTTCTACAACCCACAAAAATTAACTCAGAATGTGTTGAATATTTAAACATAATACCTGAAATGATAAAAATCCTAGAATACATAGGGATACTTGACATTGTTCTTGGTAATGATTTTTTGGATAGGACACAAAAAGCATGAGCAACAAAAACAAAAATCATCCAGTGGGACGACATAAACCTAAAACAAGTTTCTTCACAGCAAAGGAAATCATCAACAAAATTAAAAAGCAACCAATATACTGGGAGAAAATATTTGCAAACTATATGTCTGATAAGGGCTAAATATATAAAATAAAGAAATCAATAACAAAACCCACAAATAATCAGATTAAAAATAAGCAGAACTGAATAGACATTTTTCTAAGAAGACATACAAATGGCCAAGAGGTGAATGAAAAGAATCTCAACATTACTAATCATCACGGATATACAAATCAAAAATACAAATGAAATACAACCACATGTGTTGTTGTTGGTAAAGATGTAAAAAAAAGGAAATGCTTGTGCATTGTAAGTGGGAATGTAACTGGTATAGCCACTATGTATAACAGAATAGTGGCTCCTATAGGAATTAATAATAGAACTACCGTATGATCCCAGAATCCTACTTCTAGGTATATATGAAAAGGAAATGAAAATACCAACATGAACATGTTTATTGTAACACTATTCACAGGAGCCAAGATATGGAAACAACCTAAGTGTCTGTCAAAGAATGAATGGGAAAAATATATATATTATTCACCCATGAGAAAAAAGAAATTCTACCATGGGCAACAATATGGATGGCCCTTTAGATTATTAGGATAAGTGTGATAAGTCAGCAAGAGAAAGAAAAATAGTGTATGATGTTGCTTATATGTGAAATCTAAATTAACCAAATTCAAAGAAAGAGGGAACAGAATAATGCTTACTGGGTTCTCTGGGACAGAAAAACTGGAGAGATGTTTGCCAAAGGGTACAACGAGGCACCCAGAAAAAGATTAAGTTCTGGAAACCTAATGCATAGTATTTTGACTGCAGTTGGCAACTATATATACATATACATGAGAGTTGATGAAAACAGTAGATCTTAAATGTTCTCAACACAAGAAAAAAATAATTATGTGACACATTGGAGGTGACAACTAACACTACAGTTGTAAACATGCAGCAATCTGGAAGTATATCAAATGAATATGCTGTACACCTTATACATACATAATGTTATCTGTCAATTATATCTCAATCTAAAAGTAGTCTGTCAGTGGATTTCTCAGCAGAAACCTGGCAGGCCAAAGAGTAGGATGATATATTCAAAGTGCTGAAAGAAATGAACTTCAAAAAAAAATACTATAATTTGCAAAATTCTCTTTGAAAAAGAAGGGGAGAAAAAGAACTACCATTTTGAAAAAATGAGGGAGTTCATCACCACTAGATATGGCATAAAGGAAGCACTAAAGGGAGTTCTTTAAATTGAAATAAAAGGGCCGTAAACTGCAGCACAAGAACCATAGGAAAATATGAATCACACTGGTAAAGGTAAATATATCGGCAGATACAGAATAACATAATACAATTATTTTAGTGTACATATCACTTTTAATCCTGGTGTAAAAATTAAGACACAAAGTACTAAGCGTAACTGTAAATAAAGTAATCTATTAACATACATAAAATGAAAGATGAAAATTGTGACATCAATAAATTAAGTTAGACTGGGGCTGTAAACATATACACTTAAGTTGTTATTAGCTCAAAATAGACATATAACTATATGATTTTTTTTTAAAGATTTTATTTATCCATTGGACAGACAATAGTAGTAGACATAAGTAGGCAGAGAAGCATGCAGACAGAGAGGAAGGGAAGCAGGCTCCCCACTGAGCAGAGAGCTCCATGCTGGGCTGGATCCCAGGACCCTGGGATCACGACCTGAGCTGAAGGCAGAGGCTTTAACCCACTGAGTCACCCAGGCGCCCCAACTATATGATGTTTTACATAATCTTCAAGGTAACTACAAAGACAATAGTTAAAGGAGAGACACAAAGGTAAAGAGTAAAAAATCGGAGTATATCAATGCAGAAACTCATGAAATCATAAAGGAAGACCGCAACAAAGGAAGAAAGGAGTAAAAAAAACTATAAAAACCAAAAGGAAAAAAAAAACACAACAAAATGGTGAAATCACATACTTGTGCTTTATCATATCTTTTTTTTTTTTAAAAGATTTTGTTTATTTGACAGAGAGAAAGATCACAAGTAGGCAGAGAGAAGGGGGGAGAGTAGGCTCCCCACTGAGCAGGGAGCCTGATGCAGGGCTCCATCCCAGGACCCTGAGATCATGAACCGAGCCGAAGGCAGAGGCTTAACCCACTGAGCCACCCACGCGCCCCTATAACATCTTTAAATGGAAATGAATGAAACTTGTGAAGAAAAGGCAAAGAGACTGAATATATAAAAGAACAGGATAAAACTATATGTTGTCTACAAGAAATATATTTCAGATTTGAAAACACGTATAGTGTGAAAGTTAAGGAATGGAAAAGATATTCTATGAAAATGTAAATATAAGATAGCACAGGACAGGGGAAGCTATAAATCACACAAAATAGACTCTAATTGAAAAATTGTTGTAAGAGACAACAATGGTCATTATATAATGATCAAGTGTCAATTCAATATGAAGATATAACAATTGCAAATACATATGTACCCAATGTCAGATTTCTTAAATGATCAAACCAAGTACTGACAGATCAGAAGCAGAAAACAAACAACTGTACATTAAGAGACTTCAATATTCCACTTTAAGTAATGGATAAAGTGTCCAGACAGAAATTAATAGAGAAATAGAACATCTGAACAACACTGAAGGCCAGAGAGAAATAAGAGATACATAACTGAGCATTACATTCAAAAGGAGAAAAATATTCTTCTCCAGCACACACTGAACATTGTGAAGCATGTATCACATGCTATGACAAAAAACAAACTCTTAACAAATTTTAGAAGACTGAAATCCTTCTCTGATCATAATGTAATAAAATTAGACTCAAATTACATGGAAAATTGGAAAATTCAAAAATATATTGGAATTAAGCTCTTAAAAACCAGTGTTTCAACGATGACACCAAAAAGAAAATCAGAGACTGGGGTACCTGGGTGGCTCAGTGGTTTAAATAAAGCCTCTGCCTTCTGCTCGGGTTGTATCTCAGGGTCCTGGGATGAAGCCCTGCATCAGGCTCTCTGCTCAGCAGGGAGCCTGCTCTCCCCACTTCTCTCTGCCTACCTGTGATCTCTGACTGTCAAATAAATAATAAAATCTTAAAAAAAAAAAAGAAAAGAAAATCAGAAACTATTTGGAGACAAATAAAAACTACAACTTAACACACCCAAACTTATTAGGTATAGCAAAAGTACTTCTAAAAGCGAACTTTATGGTGATTAACTCCTACATTAAAGAAATATCTCAAATAAGTAGCCACATTTGTATCTCAAAGAAGTATAAAAATGAGAATACATTAAGCTGAACACTGGCAGAAAAAAAGGAAATAATAAAGAGGAGAGGAGAAATAAAATACAAAATATAAAAACAGCACAAAAAACTGACAAAACTAAGATTTGAATTTTCAAAAAGTTAAAAACAAATTCATAACATGACTATAAAATAAAGAGAGAAGACTCCAATAAATAAATAGAATTAAAAGAACAGACATTAAAACTGATGCAACATTAATTTTAAAAGATCACGATAGGGGCACCCGGGTGGTTCAGTTGGTTAAGCATCCAACTATTTTTTTTTTTTTTTAAGATTTTATTTATCTGACAAAGAGAGATCACAAGTAGGCAGAGAGGCAGGCAGAGAGAGAGGAGGAAGCAGGCTCCCTGCCAAGCAGAGAGCCCAATGCAGAGCTCCATCCCAAGACCCTGGGATCATGACCTGAGCCGAAGGCGGAGGCTTTAACTCACTTGAGACACCTAGGTACCCCAAGCATCCAACTGTTGATGTCAGCCCAGGTCACAATCTTCAGGTTGTGGGATCAAGCCCCTCTAGAGGTTGCTTGCTCAGCAGGGAATCAGCTGGAGATTCTCTCTGGCCCTTTGCACCTTCCCCAGGCTCTCTTACTCTTTCTCTCAATCTACCTCTCTCAAATAATTAAATCTTTGAGAAAAAAAAATTAAAAATTAAGACCATGAGGAACTATTATGAATCAAGGGACAAAAAAATGGGATAACTGAAAAGAAGTAGACAAATTCGTAGAAACATACAATGTACCAAGAAAGAATCAAGAAACATTAAAAAGACCAATAACAAAAAAAGAGATTTAATCAGTAATCAAAAACCACCCAAGAAAGAGAACTCCAGAATAAGATAGCTTCATGGATGAATTCTACCAAATATTTACAGAAGAATTAAGAATAATATTACTTATAATTTAGCAAAAAATAGAAGAAACACCTAAAAACTCATAAGGCCATCATCACTCTGATATTTAAACCAAAGACATCACAAGTAAAGAAACTACAGACCAATATGCCTGATGAACACAGATGGAAAAATTCTAAATAATCCACGAGCAATGTGATTCTAACAGCACATTAAAAAGATTATACACTGAGACCAAGTGGGATTTATCCTTGAATGCAAAGATGGTTTAACACACATATCCATCAATATGACAAAGCACATTAACAAAATGAAGCTTGAAAACCATCTCATCACCTCAATAGATTCAGAAAAAGCATTTCTCAAAATGTGAAACTTTCATAATTAAATGTTTTAACAAAATAGGCCTAAGAGGAACTTATCTCAACACAATAAAGGACATTAATGAACCCTTGAGCTAATATCCTATGTAATGGTGAAAAACTAAAAAGATTTTGATGTAACATAAGGAACAAGGTAAGGATGTCTATGCTAGACACATCTTTTCAATTTAGTATTAGAAGTTCTTGCCAGAAAAATTAGGGAATGAAAATAGGAAGAATTACAATTGTCCCTTTATGCAGATGATATGATCTTATATATTGGAATCCCTAAAGACTCCACAAATTCAATAAATAAATCCAGTGCAGTAGTAGGATATGTAATTAGCACACAAAAATGAGTTGTATTTCTATAAAGTAACATTAAACTATCATAACAGAAAAACAACCAAAAAAAAAAAAACCCCACTTAAAATATCATGAAAAAGTGAGAATAAAATGATTAGGAATAAACTAAACCAAGGAGATGAAAGGTTTCTACACTGAACACTATAAAATACTGATGAAAGAAATTTAAAGAGACACAAATAAACAGAAGACATTCCATACTCATGGATTGAAAAATTAGTATTAGAATATCCATATTACCCAAAGTGAGTACCTAAATCAATGTAATCCACATGAAAGTCCTAAAGGTTTCCCCCTCCCTTTTCTTTTCAACAAAATAAGAAAAAAAAACAAATCCTAAAACCTATATGGAACCACAAAAGGAAAGGAATTTTGAGCAAAAAGAACAAAATTAGAGGCATCAAACCTCCTGATTTCATAATATTTTTTAAAGCAACAGTAATCAAAACACTGCAGTACTGGCATAAAAGCAGACACATGGACCTATAAAATGCACAGACCTATGGAACCCAGAAATAAACCCACACTTATATACACATACACCCATACATCTATTACACAGTCTCTATAACAAATAGTGCCAGAAAAACAGCATGTCCATATGTAAAAGAATCAAATTGAACCCTTAATTTACACCAAACAAAAAAAGCAACTCCAACTGGATTACAGAATTAAACATAGTATCTAAAACTATAAAACCCAAAGAAGAAAACAAAGTAAAAGCTTCATGGCATTGGTCTTGGCAATGATAGCCTGGATAAAATAATAAAAGTAAAGACAAAAGCAAACATACACAAACGGGATTATAACTGACTTAAAAGTTTCTGCATAGCAAAGCAGACAATCAACAAAGGAAAATACAACCTATGAAATAGGAGAAAATAATCGGAAGCCATATATCTGAAAATGAGTTAATATTAAAGACATGAGTAACTCATTTAACTCACAGCCAAGGAAAAAATGACCCAATATAAAATTGAATGAATAATCTAAATACATATTTTTCCAAAGAAGACATATCAATGGCCAATAGGTATAGGAAAAAGTGCTCAATATCTTTGATTAGGTTAGTGCAAATTAAAACCACAGTATGATACCAACTCACACGTATTAGGCTACCTACAATCAAAGTAACAGTAGATAATAAATATTCGTGAGGATGTAAAGAAAATGAAATACATGAACACTGTGTTAGTGGGAATGTAAATTGGTATAGACATGAAGAAAAAAACAATATACAGGGAATTCCAAAAATTAAAAACAGAACTACCATATGGTCCAGCGATCCCATGTGGGAGTATATAACCTAAGACATTGAAATCCACATCTTGAAGAGACATCTGCATTCCCACATTCACTGTAGCTTTATTCAAAATAGTCAAGACAAGGAAGCAACCTAAATATCCACTGACAGGTGAATAAAGAAAAGGTAGTATTTATATGTAACTGAATATTATTCAGCCTTTAAGGAAATACTGCTGATTATGACAACATAAATGATTCTGGAAGACATTATGCTGAAAGAAAAAAGATGACAGAACAAATATTACGTGATCCTACTTATAAAAGCAATCTAAAACAGTCATACTCTAGAAGCAGAAAGATGAATAGTGGTTAGAAGGGGAGAGCCAGAGAACACAAGGGAGGGGGTGGGCAGCAGAGGGAAAGGGGGAAGCAGGCGCTCCCCACTGAGCAAGGAGCCCAATGTGGATCTCGATCCCAGGTCCCTGGGGATCATGACCTCAGCTGAAGGCAGATGCTTAACAACTGAGCCTTGCAGGCACCCCTTGAGTACACTTTTTTTAAAGGATTTATTTATTTATTTGAAATAGAGAGACACAGAGAAGAGAGCATGAGCAGGGGGAAAGGTAGAGGGCGAAGCAGACTCCCTGCTGAGCCAGGAGCCAGACTTAGGGCTTGATCCCAGGACACTTGGATCATGACCAGAGCCTAGGGCAGACACTTAATCATCTGACCCACCCAGGCGCCCCTTGAGTTATATTCTTAGTGATTTTCTTTTGATACTTCCTTTCATCATGGCTTCCTAGAAAATGTAATAAGGTGGTATGGTATTTGGCACAATAAATGATATACTGTCTAACGGAAGAGTTCAAAAACATATATCGAACAGTACATGATAGAAGTGACAATAAAAGTCAGTGGAATAACCATGTAAAGCTCCATATACAGTACTGGAACAATGAGTTATGCATAAAGAAAAAATAGAAATTGATCCCCCACATTCACCATATATTACTAAAAATCAGTATCTGGCAAAGTAGAAACATAAATGTAAAAATTAAACTTATAATGTTTAAAAGGATAACACCCATTCATGACTAAGACTTTCAGCAAAAAAGAAATAAAAGAGAAATTCCTCCAATTGGTAAAGACCATCTCCAATAAACCAAAAGATAAAATTATACTTAATGCCAAGTACAATGCATTCTTATTAAATGCATTCACCCTACGATCAAGAACTCAAAAATCATG
The DNA here is from genome assembly GCF_030435805.1 of Mustela lutreola. Lineage (NCBI taxonomy): Eukaryota > Metazoa > Chordata > Mammalia > Carnivora > Mustelidae > Mustela > Mustela lutreola. The sequence goes on along the minus strand of NC_081308.1, from coordinate 104,653,891 downwards.
TTTCCTTTCATTACTCTTATTCAACAGCATAGTGAGAGACTTACCTAATACAATAAGAGTCAGAAATAAAAGGTATATCAATTGGGAAGGGAAAAAATAAAATTGAGTTTGCACATGACATCACTGTCTGTATAAAAAATGTCTCAAGTCAATAAAAAAACTTTCTGGAACTAGTAAGTAATTTCAGAAACGATAAAATTGTAGGAAAAAATAGGTCAAGTGCTTTCCTTTATAACAGCAATGATCAACTGAAATTTGAAATTTAACAATACAGCATTTACCTTACTACTGAAGGAAAAAACCTTAGGTATATATACAAAATAAGCACAAAATCAGTATGAGGAAAGTACAAAACTCTGATAACAAATATCAAGTAAGATCCAAATAAATGGAAATATATTTCATGTTCATGTACAAGAACACTCGATAACATTAAGATATGAGTTTTTCTCAACTTCATCTATAGATTCAATGCTGTACCAGTCAAAATATCAAAAAGTTAATTTCTTCATTTAGATAAATTAAATCAATGTTATATGGACAGGGAAAAGAGCCAGGGTATCCAAAACAATACTGAAGGAAAAGGAAAAAGTAAGAGGACTAAAAACATCCTACCTGAAGATTTGCTATAATGCCACAGACATTATGATATTAGTGAAAAAATACATGAATGCAACCACACACAAAGTCCAGAAAAATACAACATAAATATAATCAATTGATCTATAGGAGAACAGGTAAGTCAACAGAAGAAACTAAATCATTTCAACAAATTGAGCTGGAACAAGTAGTCACTCATATCCAAAAAAAATAAATATAGGCACAGAACTTAAACTTTTCACAAATATTACTCAAAATGGATCATAGATCAAAATTAACTAAAACTGGATCATAGATCTAAATGCAAAAGGCAAATCTACAAAAGGTTTAGAAGATAACAGAAGGGAAAAATCTAGTTGATCCTGGATTGAAAAATGAATGAACGAATGAACGAACCTCTTTATTTATTTATTTAATTGTTTGTTTGTTTATTTTAAAAAATTTTATTTATTCATTTGACAGAGATCACAAGTAGGCAGAGAGGCAGGCAGAGAGAGAGGAGGAAGCAGGCTCCCTGCTGAGCAGAGAGCCCGACGTGGGGCTCGATCCCAGGACCCTGGGATCATGACCTGAGCCGAAGGCAGAGGCTTTAACCCACTGAGCCACCCAGGCGCCCCGAACCTCTTTATTTATAACTGACAAAAATGAGAAAAAAAAAATCAAGATGTCCAGTAGTCAGTGGATAAACGAACACCAGCACATTCATACTGTGGAATATTATTTGGTGATAAATAATGAGCTAACAAACCCTGAAAAGATATGAACGAACCTTAAATATAAATGGCTAAGTTAAAGAAACCATTTTGAAAAGGCCACACACTGTATGATTGCAAATACACGACATTCCGAAAAAAGCAAAATTGCAAAATGATACAGAGAATAAAAATATCGGTGGTTTTCGGGGTATGGTGGGAGGGACGGAGGGATGAATAAGTGCATAGCAGGTTATTTTTAGGTCAGTAAAACTTGTCTGCCTGTTTTGTGATGCTTTTTAAATGTCAAAATGGATTTGTCAAAACCCTTAGAACCATACAATACAAGTTAAAGACTTAATGTAAACTGTGGAGCTTTCTTAAAAATAAATTTTCAATACTGATTCATCAATTATAACAAATGTTATACAGTAATGCCAAAAATTTATAATGGTGAAGACTGTGTAGGATGCGGAGGGGAGGTGGCATACGGGAGCTCTATTTCGAAACTGCGGAAAAAAATATGCAGAGTTGGAAAAGATTTCTGTAATAAAATTGAGGAAATCAAAACCGATTAAAAGAAACTAATATAATTTATGACACTAAATTTGAACACTTTTGTATAGCAAAAAATACCACACATACAATAAAAATAAAGCACAGCCTGAGAGAACACATCGGTTTATTCTACACAAATGCTTTCACCAAAAAAAGGAATAGACAGAAAAGAAAAAACAATTTTAAAAATCACAAAATTATTCTAACATAAGGTAAGAGAGACCTATTAAAATAGCAAGGGCCTTGGAATGCCTGGGTGGCTCAGGTGGTTAAGCATCTGCCTTTGGCTCAGATCATGATCCCAGTGTCCTGGGACCAAGCCTCGCATTGGACTCCTTGCTCAGAGGGGAGCCTGTTTCTCCCTCTGTCTACCATTCCCCATGCTTGTGTTCTCTCTCTCTAACAAATAAATAAAATATTTTTAAAAAGTAGCAAGGGCCAGAGAAGATATAATTCTTGGATGGGAGAAAGTATCATTTCCTACAAGATTTTTTTTTTCTTTTTAACAGATTCAAGAGAATCCACAAGCTTGACCTTGACTTCGGTCTGCTGCATGAGGAAGAAGGTAGAATGTTAAGAAAAAATACCTTTAATAAATAGCAGAAAAGAATATAGGAGTTCCATAAAAAATTTAAACAGAAGTATTTTTTTTTAATTTTATTCATTTATTTGACAGGGAGAGAGCACAAGCAGGGGGAGCAGGAAGGAGAGGGAGAAGCAGGCTTTCACTGAGCAGAGAGCCCAACATTGGGCTCAATCCTAGGTCCCTGGGATCATGATCTGAGCCAAAAGCAGCTGCTTAATCAGTTGACCCACCCAGACACCTGACAACTACTTAAAAAAAAAAAAAAACTTATTTATTAGATAGAGGGGAGGGGAGGGGTAGAGGAAGAGGAAGAGAGGTCATCTCAAGGAGACTCCCCCAATGCAGGTCTCAGTCTCAGGAATCAAAAATCATGACAGGAGCCAAAATCAAGACTCAGATGCTTAATCAACTGAGCCATCCAGGGGCCCTAAACAGAACTACTTTTTATTACCAAACAATTAAATTTGTGATTATAAATCCAATACAACTCAACACCCAAAACATCTCCAGAAATAAACCATATATCTACACACAAAGGAGCATTATTCATAATAGCCAAAAGGCAGAACCACCAGAAATGCCCACCAAGTAAAGAATGGATACACAAAATGTGTCCTATCCACACAACAGAATAAAAAAATTGATTAAATATTTATTCATATTTACAATATGGACTTCAAAAACATTATCTTATGTGACAGAAGCAAGAAGTGCACTATTGCATGATTCGGTTTATATAAAATGTCCAGAATTAGCAAATATATGTACCAAAGTTGTTAAGTGGTTATCACAGGGTAGGCATAGGGGAACTGGGAAATACCTGATAATGGTTACCAGGATTACACTGGGGTTGAATTAAAATATTCTGAAACAAGATAATGGCAACAGCTATACAACTCTGTGCATATACTAAAAATCATGAAATTTTATGTTCTACAAAAGGTGAAATTTACGAAATGTAAATTATATTTTACTACCAGAATTTTATTATTTTTATCTAGATTACCCACTTCTAAGTTTAATTCACTGAAATTTTTTATCTGAATCAATTATTTTGTGTAAATGGCTTCATTATCTACATCATAATAAACTGATTATAGATTCTACTGTTTTTAAATTGTTTTTTTTATTTCAGTATAGTTGACATTCAGTGTTACATTAGTTTCAGGTATACAACACAGTGAATCAACTTCATACTATTTATGCTATGCTCACCACAATGGTCACTACAATCTGTCACCATACAAGGCTGCCTTTTATCCTGATGATTTATTCAATGCATAACTGAAAGCCTGTATTTCCCACTCCCTTTCACCAATTTTGCTCACCCATGCCCCTCTGTCTCTCTGGCAACCATCACTTAGTTCTCTATAGGTTAGATTCTTTTTGATTGCTTAATTGTTTTTTTAGATTCCACATGTGAATGAAATCATACCATATAAGTCTTTCTCAGTATGACTTACTTCACTTTAGTTTAACACCCTTTGGTCCATCCGTGTTGTCACAAATGCCAAGATCACATTCGTTTTCACGGCTGTGCAATATTCCATTGTATATATGTATACCACTTGTTCCTGACCTGTCAGTCTATCAATGAATACACTGTGAATATACTAAAACTCCGTGAACCATATGCTGTGAAAATGGTAAATTTTATGATGTATGAATTATATTTTAATACAAAAATTCTAAAAATGAATTTTCTGTCATTCTCAAAAAGGGATGGACCCTGGTAAGACATGTAAGCTTATCAGTTGCAATTCTAAAAGGTTACTGCCAAGGGCAATAGAAGAACCAGAGATATACATGGCATCAGTGAAAATTGCAAGGCAACCTTAGATTCCTCAAAGGATCTGAAAGGATTAAGGCAATGTGCATCCAATTTTATCTAAGAAGCAGGAAATACGTCTATGAGAGAATAAAACACTATCAGGAACTACTCAAAGTTCTACACACATTGTCCAGCACTTATTTAAAGTTCCTGAGCAATCTAAGGAAAAGGACCTACTAAAATGAAAGTAAAAATTTTTTCTACTCTCTCTTTTTTTTTAAATATGTTCAGTTAGCCAGCATATAATGCATTGTAAGTTCTTGAAGCAGTATTCAACGATTCATCACCTGCTTACAACACCCAGTACTCATCACAACTGAAAGTAAAATTTTCAAAAGAAAAAATAAAAATGAAGAAACGCCAGTAGTTAATACAAATATTAGATCTTCCAGAAAAGATGTAACAAAAATAGAACTGAATAATGATTCATAAAATAAAGGAAGAGATAGAAAGTAGATGAAAATATAAGAATTTTCACCAAAGAATAGGAATTTAACAAAATGCACCAAGAGGGTAATGGCAAAATAGTGTGTATGAGAATAGTTTTTTCACTGATAACAGTTTTAAAAATGGACATAATTTTTACAAAGACAAAGAACAAGCAAAAAATACCAACAAAAAGCAAACAGAATCTAGAGACAATTTGACACTGTAAAGATGGTAACCACTGAATAAAATCAATGTTTACATGGCGTTTTCTCAGGAACACTGCTAAATAACTTTTGTGGAGGGCAGGTAGAATTCAAGCAAATGTCATACTCTTACAAACCTGAGGGGAAAAGGATACAGTCTACGACTGCCAGAGTGTTGGTAAATAGTGAGGGAAATGCTCAAAGAAAAAAGGGAGATACAAAAAGGAAAGCACCAAAATCAGAGCTGGAAGTTGTCAAGTCCTTAGCCTACCTTTAATTGGACACGTGGAGACTAGACTCCCCACAGCTCAAATGGGGGAGAAAAGGATAAAAACCTTACAATTCTGAAGAATTCTGCTGCTGCCTACTCCACAGAGACAGAAATTATAGTTTGAATTGTGCCAAGTTAGAATGCAGTGATAAACATTACAGACTTTCCATTGAAACCATAAAGGACAGATTTTTGAAATAAGGATTATGACACAGGACTAAGAAGTTAATATACACAAGTCATAAAGTGAAGCCTCCAAAAGTTAATGATATTATGCCAGAAATTTGATTTTCTGATGAAAAAATACTCATAAAAAGCAGTTAAAATTCGGGGTTTCCTAATATATACTCTGTAAAGTCTAATATACAATTAAAATTATTAACATGCAAAAAACCAGAAAATTAGAATCACACACAAGGGAGAGAATGTTAAATTGGCAAAAAAAACCTCTTAAAATAAGTCTAACAAATATATTCCAAGCTTTAATACATAAAAATGAATGGGTACAAGAAGAGGGAATATGAAGAGACATATTTAAAGAGTATAAGATGAAAAAAGAACAAAGTGGGAATTTTTATACTGGAACAAAAGTAAATGCAATTAAAAATTAATTAAAGAGCGCCTGGGTGGCTCAGTGGGTTAAGCTGCTGCCTTCAGCTCAGGTCATGATCTCAGGGTCCTGGGATCAAGTCCCACATCGGGCTCCCTGCTCAGCAGGGAGCCTGCTTCCTCCTCTCTCTCTCTCTCTCTCTGCCTGCCTCTCTGCCTACTTGTGATCTCTCTCTGTCAAATAAATAAATAAAATCTTAAAAAAAAACTAATTAAATACAAAACAAGAAATGATTAATGAACATAAAAGCAGGTTGTAAAAATTTTTTGAATTAAAATATACCAAGACTGGGTGCCTGGGTGGCTCAGTGGGTTAAGCCGCTGCCTTCGGCTCAGGTCATGATCTCAGGGTCCTGGGATCGAGTCCCGCATCGGGCTCTCTGCTCAGCAGGGAGCCTGCTTCCCTCTCTCTCTCTGCCTGCCTCTCTGTTTACTTGTGATCTCTCTCTGTAAAATAAATAAATAAAATCTTTAAAAAAAAAATACCAAGACTGAAAAAACTAAAATATATAAGATTAAAATGAATGAACAGAGGCTCAGTAACTTGTAGGACACTATGAAAGGATCTAACGTACTTGAAACTGGAGACTCAGAAAACAAAGACCGAAGGGGTATGTAACACCGTTGAAGAAACACTAAATTTCACGGTTATTCAAAAACAAACAATCCACATATCTAGGAATCATACCAAATCCCAAATAGGATAAATACAAAGAAAACAAAACCAAGGCCCATCATAGTATAGCTGCTAGAAACCAAAGATTAAATTTTTTTTTAATATAGAAAAAAAAGACAGATGAACAGTAATATCAATGCCCACAGAGTTCTCATCTGAAACTAATAATGGCCAAAGATAATAGAATAACTTCTTTAAAGTACTGGAGGTAAAGGGAAAATATGAAACACTCATTCTCTATCCACAGAAAATGTGCTGTAGCTTCTACCAGAAAAAGCAGCATAAATTAAACAGAAAGGAAGTAAGAAAGCCTAAATAAATGAAGATATAAACCACATTATAAATTAGAAAGTTCAGTATTACAAAGACAAGAGTCTTCCCTAACTTGATTACATTTAATGCCAGTAAAAATTCCAGCATTTCTACTTTCTGTAGAAACCTGCAAACTGAATCCAAAAACAATTTTGCAAAAATAGAAGAAAGTTTGGGGTGCCGGGGTGGCTCAGTGGTTTAAAGCCTCTGCCTTCGGCTCAGGTCATGGTCTCAGGGTCCTGGAATGGAGCCCCTGTCCAGCTCTCTGATCAGCAGGGAGCCTGCTTCCCTTCCTCTCTGCCTACTTGTGATCTCTGTCTGTCAAATGAATAAATAAAGTCTTAAAAAAAAAAAGAAATAGAAAGTTTAAGAACTTTCATTACTGCATATCAAGGTATGAAGCTCAGAATACTGTTGTGTAACAGAATATTAAATAAGCAATGAAAGGAACAAAATAGAGAGTCTGGACACAGGACCAAACAAATACAGTAAGATAATTTTCTACAAGGGTGTCAAGGCAACTAAATGACACTAAACACATTATTTTCAACTGAATTTGACATATTTATTGCAACTGACCATATGTTTCATTATAAAGAAATTTTATCTTTCACATATATTCCTCATGTTTTATGTTCTTGACTGGATCGTGTTCCCAACTGAATCAGTTAAATATACTCTATTTTTCAGCAACATATAACTCACAAAATATTCCCCGAAACACCTATCAAATTTAATGCTTCCGGGCGCCTGGGTTAAGCCGCTGCCTTCGGCTCAGGTCATGATCTCAGGGTCCTGGGATCGAGGCCCGCATCGGGCTCTCTGCTCAGCAGCGAGCCTGCTTCCCTCTCTCTCTCTCTCTCTGTCTGCCTCTCTGTCTACTTGTGATCTCTCTCTGTCAAATAAATAAATAAAATAAAATAAAATAAAATAATTTAATGCTTCCTGATAATATGACAAGGTAGCTAATACACCCACTTCAAACAAAGAATGCTTATGAGAATAAAATGCTGAGTTATTTTGCTACGACCTCTTGATTAATCAAAGTGATTTACGACCACCCCCTGCCCTGTATTGTGGTTTATTGGACACTCAGCCTACTATCCAGGCTGACCAGCCTGCAACCTTCTCCTGTTTCAGGGTATTACCTATTTTCCCACAATGTATTAATATATTCACACAGATTAAAATAATGTCTTGAAAAACTCCCTTTCTAAGATGATTCTCATGCTTCTGCTTTTAGCTATTAAGTGCAAATGTCATAATGTAACCTTATTTCCAAGTTCTTCCAGGTCTCCTCCCTGTAATTCTCAAGTACTGGTAACAAGTAATGGTCTGTTAACATTTTGTCTCTTTCATTCAAGTAGCTTTCAACCATTCCTAGTATATTAGATTTTAGTGTTAGTTTCAAATATAAATTAACTTCACAGTGTAATGAGTAATATTTTCTTTTTTAAAAAAATATTTTATTTATTTGACAGAGATCACAAGCAGGTATAGAGGCAGGCAGAGAGAGAGGAGGAAGCAGGCTCCCTGCTGAGCAGAGACCCCGATGCGGGGCTAGATCCCAGGGCCCTGGGATCATGACCTGAGCCAAAGGCAGAGGCTTTAACCCACTGAGCCACCCAGGCGCCTCAGGAATATTTTATTATAGTCTACATTTTTCCATGTTGCTATATTTTATGTCTTTTCATATTTTAATATTTGCCTAATATCCTATTAAAATGATGTATCCTCATTACCCATTTCTACTACAGTTGTTAGATTATTTTCATTTGTTTGGTATTATTAACAATAGTTATAATGATAACAAATAATATTTACTGATAGCTTTCTTTGTGACAAACTCTGTTTTAAATACTTTATGCATATAAGTTTCATAAAATTGTTTTGGCTAAGGTCGTGACAACTGCTTTAACAAAAAAATCCCAATAGTTTAATGGCTCAGTAAAAATATAAGTTCTTTCCTGAATCACATCAAGCCCAAATAAATATTTCTGACAATGTTTCAACCAGTGCTTCAGAAATATATCTGGACTGCCTACCAGAAATGGAAGAACTTAAACAAATTTGTATTCCTTTTTATGGGTTTTCAAGAAATTTAAAGATTATTTTCTTAGGTGAATGCATCAGAAGTAGAATTCTTGGGACAAAAGTTACAGACATTTTAATGACCCTTATTTTCAGAATGGACAATTCCAGCAAAGTAAGAGCAAATCAATGCCATTCATGACTATCAGCGACTAATACTTTATGTTCTCAAATATATGTGCAAATCATACAGGTGAAATGGTATCTATTTTTTTTTAATAATTTTTTTATTTTTTATAAACATATATTTTTATCCCCAGGGGTACAGGTCTGTGAATCACCAGGTTTACACACTTCACAGCACTCACCAAATCACATGCCCTCCCCAATGTCCATAATCCCAACCCCTTCTCCCAAACCCCCTCCCCTCGGCAACCCTCAGTTTGTTTTGTGAGATTAAAAGTCACTTATGGTTTGTCTCCCTCCCAATCCCATCCTGTTTCATTTATTCTTCTTCTACCCACTTAAGCCTCCATGTTGCATCACCACTTCCTCATATCAGGGAGATCATATGATAGTTGTCTTTCTCTGCTTGACTTGTTTCGCTAAGCATGATACGCTCTAGTTCCATCCATGTTGTTGCAAATGGCAAGATTTCATTTCTTTTGATGGCTGCATAGTATTCCATTGTGTATATTTTTAAATTGTTATTGTTTTGACTTACGGAATTGAACAGTTTTCATACGTGTTAAATATTTCCATTTTACTAATCTTTCCTCATATAAATATTGAAACTCTATTTTTACACTGATCATTACTGAATATTAAATGAATGACTGCTTTGGATTTGGGAAAGGTGTTTTCCTTCACTCACATCACAACACAAGTTCCTTGACAGTAGGAACTTTATCTTCACAACATCATTGAGTCCTAGAAAAGGAGTAGCTCCTTAATATTTAATCTAATGAACTTATAGCCACAAAACCTGATTTAAGCACCTCATTTTTTCCATGTGAAAGAATGCCATAGATGATCAAAAACTATACTTTAGCAGAAACAGGCAAAGCAAAAACATAACAGAATATGATGGAGACCATGTGAGATGAGCTATCTTTGGTGCTAAGAAGATAACGCAAGAAAAAAAAAAAAAAAAGAAGATAACACATGACCTTGCAAAAGACCAAACATGGAATAGCTATGGGGGAAACAAGGAGTCAAGAAAAAGATTAAGGCAAAGAAACTTCTGGGAAGAGAGAAGGTAATTTTAAACATACATCTGGGAGTAAGAAAAAAAGACTGTTGCAGTCCGGGATGTTGAAAATTGTTTAAGATGCTATGACAAGATAAATGAAACAAGGCACAACTGCTTACTCTAGATCTGTAAGCATCCACACTGGTACAAAGAAACCCTGCTACACTGAAAACTTGAGGTAATCGGGAATAAACTACTTTAAGCCTGACTCCTCCATATACCCACTTCCAAATTGTCAGGGCTGGTGGTTTAAAGTCCAGGGAAATTGTTCTCCAACTTTAGTAAATGTCAGAATTACCTAGAACTGATACAAAAACACAGATCACTAGAACCCAACTTGAGTTTCTGCTTCAGTATGTATCTCTAAGGCTTATCATTAGCATTTGTAATATGTTTCCAGGTAATGAAGGATGCTGCTGGTCTGGAGAAAACACTCTGAATACCACTACTATTGGCACTGATTTCTAAATATGCTGTTTTTCACTGAGAGTCTAAGGAGAAATTCTGACCTGTAGAGAGACAATGTGGTATGATACCAAAGAGGCAGGATTCAGTGGTTCTAAGTGTCCAGTGTTCCCAATGATTGGTCTCCACATTTCTCTCCATGAACTCACCTGAACTGATACAGAGTTAGAGCTCCCATCTGCACTGCAGAGGAATAAGCTTACAATGTGAACTTTGAGAAGCAGAATAACATCAAAACAGAAACAATAAAATACAATTTGAATGTCATCAGAAACAGAAGTATCAAAGCCTCTGCCTTCGGCTCAGGTCATGATCCCAGGGTCCTGGTATCGAGCTCCACATCGGGTTCTCTGCTCGGCGGGAAGCCTGCTTCCCCCTCTCTCTCTGCCTGCCTCTGCCTACTTGTGATCTCTGTTTGTCAAATAAATAAAATCTTAAAAAAAGAAAAAAAGAAAAAGAAGTCTCAGCAGAGAAAAACCAAAGAAGAAAATTACAATAATAAATATGAGGAACAGGTTAAGTGGAGATGTTAATTATGTAAAACCAGAATAAAAAATCATAAAATATAATCTAGGCAAAAAAAAAAAAATTACAGTATGAGGGCACCTGGGTGGCTCAGACTATTAGGGGTCTACCTTTGCTCAGGTCATGACCCCGGGGTCCCGGGATCGAGTACTGCATCCGGCTCCCTGCTCAGTGGGGAGCCTGCTTCTCCCACTGCCTCTCTCTCTCTCTCTGTCTTTCATGAATACGTAAGTAAATCTTTTTAAAAATTTACAGTAAGAAATTTAAGAAAGAACATCATATATGTGATGGACACAAGCAAAGAATGAATTACATAGTTAAAGAAAATCTCCTAGAACACAACAAGGAGGATTTAGAAATAGATTTGAGTATGAAAAAAAGGTGGGTAGAAATGACAGCATTTGAATAACAGAAATCCTAGACAAAAAATAAAAATAAAAATAGCAAAAGGAAATATTTTGAAGGAATATTACTATGAATGTCCCAAGAAGACAGAGAAATAAACTCACACCAAAGGAGGATCTACAGTGCCAAAGAGTAGTGACATAAAACTCATATGATACATTAAAATGACATATAAAAATACAAAATACAAATAAAATAGTATCAATGGTCTAGAATGGAAAAAAAGATAAACTACAAAAAAGTACTAGGTTTACATGCGACTTCAAAAAAATTATATGAGAAAGAAGAAAAAAAGTGCATTGAATTATACTTTCATATCCAGCCAAAGTGTCATTCAAAAGTGACTATTTAAGAAAAATATTCAGATGCACTGAGCCTCACTGGCTTGGTTGCACAAAGGAACATTTTTTAAACATGAGGAAGTTCGTGAACTAAAACAGATTCAAATACAGAGGATGTTAATAAAGAAATGTAAATTAATAGTGACCAAATATCTCGGTAAATATCATCAATATCATCCAGAAGTTAATTATTTTAACAACTGGAATAATAATTTAAAAATTAAGATGTGTTCTATTATCAGTAAAATTGAAAGGTTAATTTAAAGGGCATATAAGCAATATTGTATCCAGGAATCTGAATAATGTACTATTTCTTCATTTACACTTGAAATATTTACCAAAGGTGACTATTAGCTAGTGCATAAGGGAAGCCTCCATAAAAATTAAAGAACTGATGTTATAAAAACTACATTATCAGATCACTGTGCAACTGAGAAATCAATCCAAATATGCAATTTTTAAAAAAAGATTTTACTCATTTATTTGACAGAGAAAGAGGGAACACAAGCAAGGGGAGTGGGAGAGGGAGAAGCAGGCTTCCCGCTGAGCAGGAAGCCCGATGTGGGCCTTGATCCCAGGACCCTGGGATCATGATCTGAGTCTAAGGCAGGTGCTTAACAACTGAACCACCCAGGCACTCCCAAATATGCAATTCCTATATGGTTTTGAAATTTAAAACTATCTGTAAATATATACATCTATATTTACTTGAACTATCAGGAGTCAAAAAAGAAATCATGAAATTACAATAACTTTATCACTAAAATGTTTTTCAAAATACCAAATATAAAACTTGGAGGGGTACAGTAAAACCATTATTTTTAAAAGATTTTATTTATTTATTTGACAGAGAGAGATCACAAGTAAGTGGAGAGGCAGGCAGAGAGAGAGGAGGAAGCAGGCTCCCCACTGAGCAGAGAGCCCCATGCGGGGCTTGGTCCTGGGATAATGACCTGAGCCAAAGGCCGACCCAATGAGCCACCCAGGCGCCCCGCAGTAAAACCAATTTTAAATGAGCTTTTTGTTTGACAATAATTTTAGATTTACAAAATTTTGAAGAGGTAAGACAAAGTGTCCTTGTACACCATATTTCTATTTTTCTCTAACATTAATAGATAGAATAACCAGAGTATATTTATATTTGTCAAAACTAAGAAACTGACATTTTAATTACTATTACCTGAACTCCAGACTTCACTGCCATTTCATGAGTGTTTACATTATTACCCTCCTCCCGGGACAGCATCTAATCCAAGATACTACACTGTATTCTCTTCTCATGTCTCCTTAGTCAGTTCTGATCTGGGATAGTTTCTCATTCTTTTCTTTTTTATAGGATGGCAACAGTTTTAGGAATAACTTATTCTTTGCTAAATAATTATTCTTCTCACATATAAGAAAATCTTAAATGGTTCTTTGATTATTACTGTGACAGATGAATATATAGGAATTCATTTTACCAATTTTTTCCAAAAAAATTAATGTACTTAAAATTATCTATCCATTTTCCTCTTTTTATTTTAATATTTATATTAGAATTTTTAACTGGCATGATATATATAATACATAAAATTAAATGAGAAAACATTCTGTGTTAACATATTTCACTTTAAAGTATCACCATTTGTTTCATTTCATGATTATTATTGACAATATTTTTAGTATAATACATTAAAGAAGCCTTGAGACAATTTCTCAATAACTCATGTATAGGGATCAAATACAACACATAGTAAAATTAAAAATAAAACTTAGAACTGGATAATATTGAAAAAAAATAACAAGCTTTAAAATGAAATAAACATAAGGGTGCCTAGATGGCTCAGTCTGTTAAGGGTCTGCATTCAGCTCAGGACATGATCCCAGCCAGGGTCATGAGATCAGGGCCCACATGGTTGGCGGAGGTGGGGGTGGAGGGGTATGCGGGAGTGTGTGTGGTCCCTGCACAGCAGGGAGCCTTCTCTCTCTAATTCCCCCTGTTTATGCTCTCTTTCTGTCAAATAAATGAATAAAATCTTTTAAAAATGAAATAAATATAATTTTCATGGGGTATTTTATAGCTTGGAGTGCTGGAGTTTTAAAAAGGAAACCAGTTGAGGTGCTTGGGTGACTCAGTCTGCCTGTGGCTCAGATCAAGATCCTAGGGTCCTGAGATCAAGTCCTGCTTGGGCTACTTGCTCAGCAGGGAGCCTGCTTCTCCCTCTTCCTGTTGCTCCACCTGTTTGTGTACTCTCAATCTCTGACAAATAAATAAAATAAAGATCTAAAAAAAAAATTAATTAAAAAAGAAGTGAAAACCAATTGAATATTTATTAGCTAAGATTCCAGTAAAAAAAATCTAGAAAAGTTGTTGAATAATACTGATAAAACCAATCAACAGTTAAATACACTATCAAGATATAACACAGAAAAAAAAGTCAAAAGGTCTACCTTTGAAAAGATTAACAGACTAGAAAATCATCTTTCATGATTGAGGAACAAAAGGAACAAATAAATATTATGAGCAAAACAGGGTGAAATACAGATTAAGCCGTATATCTAAATCAGTGAATATGAGTTGTATTGATAATTTTAAAACTTTGATTAAATAAATTTCAGAAAAATATAATTTATCAAAACTAAATCAAAAAGGCATAAAAAGTAAAATGCTTTTCTGAAAAGAAAACATCAAGATCAGATGGATGTATGAATTCTATGAAATTATAATCAAAAGATGGTTCCAATCTTCTATGAGTTGTCACAAAAAAACAGAAAAATGAGTATTTCTGAGATCATTATATGAGGCCATTTATTGTCTTGATATAAACCCAGAAAAGGGCATTATGAGAAAAGAATATAAACCAATCTCATTCATGGTTATATTTGTAAAAATTCCAAATGAAATCCAACATTATATAAAAGGTTGAGTGTATCTTCAATACAGAAAAAAGCACTTATAATTAACCATCCATTCATGATAAAAGCTTTTGTAAACTAGAATAGAAGGAAACTCCCTTAACTTGATGAAAGATATCTATAAAATTTGACAAAGAATATTAAGAAATATGATCCTAATGTAGAAATATTAAAAGTTTTATATATGTTTATAAAAAATAAAAAAGTATTAAAAAAAAAAATAAAATGGAGTTCCCTTAATATTTTTAGTCTTATTTATTTTGGAGAGAGAGACACAGAGCAAGAGCATGAGTGGGAGGGGCAGGGGGAGAGAGAATCCAAGCAGACTGACTCTATGGTGAGCATGGAGCCCAATGTGGCTTGATCCCAAGACCCAGACATTATAACCTGAGCTGAAACTAAGAGCCCAATAACAAATGAACTGTGCAACCGAGGCACCCCAAAAGTATTACCTTTAAAATAAGGTAAATTAGGGGTGCCTGGGTGTCTCAGTATGTTAAGCATCTGCCTTTGGCTCAGGTTATGATCCCAGGGTCTCAGGATCAAGCCCCAAATTGGGCTCCTTGCTCAGTGGGGAATCATCTTTTTGCTCTCCATCTGCCCCCCCCCAACACTTTCTCTCTCAAGTGAATAAATAAAATCTTAATAAAAAAATAAAGCACATATTAGAGGATATATTTCAATTTACCTTATATGAAGGGCTCTATCGGCCTAAAAACAAAAGTAAACTAAATAAAAAACAATTGGAATGGGGGCACCTGGGTGGCTCAGTGGGTTAAGCCTCTGCCTTTGGCTCAGGTCATGATCTCAGGGTCCTGGGATCGAGCCCCACATCGGCCTCTCTGCTCAGCAGGGAGCCTGCTTCCTCCTCTCTCTCTGCCTGCCTCTCTGCCTACTTGTGATTTCTCTCTGTCAATTAAATAAATAAAAATCTTTAATAAAAAAAAGAATTGGAATGGAGGAAATATTATTTTCATTATGCAGAGGTGATGATTTATTTCTTAAAAACACTGAAGATTCTACCAGTAATTTATTAAAATAATTGTATAATTTAATAAATACTTGGATATAAATCCACCTACCAAAATCAAATGCATTTCAGATAGTTAGCAAAGCTTACTTTAAGCTAAAATGCATATATGTAAAAAACTCATGAAGTGCCTAAAAATAAATTTTAAAAAAGTATGAAACATCTGTGTGATTGACAATTTAAAAGTTTTGTTGACAGACATTAAAGAATATCCAAATAGTGATTCGGGGACTTTTCTGATTCCATACAAATTTTAGGATTGTTTGTTCCATCTCTTTGAAGAATGCCAATGGAATTTTGATTGAGATGGCATTGATAGTATCGATGGCTCTGGGCAGTATGGACATGTTAACAATGTTTTTCTTCCGATCCATGAGCATGGAATGTTTTTCCAACTTTTTGTGTCTTCTTCAATGTCTTTCATCAGTGTTCTGCAGTTCCTCGAGTACAAATCCTTTACCTCTTTGATTAGGTTTATGCCAAGGTATCTTATGGTTCTATCTTATGGTGCAGGATATAGTACAGAAGCTTTGTATCATACCACATTGCTGAATTGCTGTATGATGAGTTCTAGTAGTTTGGGGCTGGAGTCTTTTGGGTTTTCCAAATAAGGTGTCATGTCATCTATGAACAGAGAAAGTTTGACTTCTTCTTAGCCAATTTGAATACTTTTATTTCTTTTTTGGTCTGATTGCTGTTGCTAGGACTTCTATACTATGTTAAACAACAGTGGTGAGAGAGGACATCATTGTCGTGTTCCTGATCTCAAAGGGAAGGCTGTCAGCTTTTCCACATTGAGAACAATACTTGCTGAGGGTTTTTCATAGATAGATTTTATGAGTTTGAGGAATGTTCCCTCTATCCCTATACTTTGAAGAGTTTTAATCAGGAACAGATATTATAAATTCTCAAATGCTTATTTTGCATTAACTGAGAGGACCATGTGTTTCTTCTCTCTTCTTTTATTGATTTGTTCTTCCACATTGATTGATTTGTGAATGTTGAACTACACTTGCATCACATGGATAAGTCCCACCTGGTCATGGTAGATAATCTTTTAATGTACTGTTGGATCCTATTAGCTAGGATCTTGTTGAGAATCTTGGCATCCATATTTATCAGGGATGTTGGTCTGAAATTCTCCTTTTTGATGGGCTCTTTGCCTGGTTTGGGGAACAAGGTAATGCTAGCTTCATAGAAAGTGTCTGAAAGTTTCCCCTCTGTTTCTGTTTTTTAGGAAATGTTCAAAAATAAAAACAAAGCTGGGGGAATCATATTGGCAGATTTCCAGCCTTACTACAAAGCTATGATCACCAAGACAGCATGGTATTGGCACAAAATCCTAGAGAAGAACATAGGCGGTAACCTCCTTGACATCGGCCACAGCAGCTTCTTTCAAGACAGATCTCCAAAGGCAAAGGAAACAAAAGTGAAAATGAACTTTTGGTACTTCACCAAGATAAAGAGCTTCTGCACAGCAAAGGAAATAGCCAACTAAACAAAGCGGCAACCCACGGGATGGGAGAAGATATTTGCAAATGACACTACAAAGGGCTGATATACAAGGTCTATAAAGAACTCCTCAAACTCAACACCCAAAAAACAGATAATCATGTCAAAATATGGACAGAAGACATGAACAGACACTTCTGATGTTCATCATCTCTAGCTATCAGGGAAATTCAAATCAAAACCACATTCAGATACCACCTTACACCAGTTAGAATGTCTATCATCAACAGGACAGGAAACAACAAGTGTTGGAGAGGATGTGGAGAAAGGGGAACCCTCTTACACTGTTGGTGGGAATGGAAGTTGGTGCAGCCACTTTGGAAAACAGTGTGAATATTCCTCAAAAAATTAAAAATAGAACTACCCTATGACCCTACAATTGCACTAGTGGGTATTTACCCCAAAGATACACATGTAGTGAAAAGAAGGGCCATATGTACCCAAATGTTCATAGTAGCAGTATCCACAATAGCCAAACTGGGAAGAGCAGCGATGCCCTTCAGCCAACGAATGGATAAAGAAGATTTGGTCTATAATTATGCCTCCATCAGAAAGCATAAATACCCAACTTTTGTATCAACATGGATGGGACTGAAGGAGATTATGCTGAGTGAAATAAGTCAATCGGAATAAATCAATTATCACATGGTTTCACTTACTCGTGGAGCATAAGGAATAAGATGGAGGACTTTAGGAGAAGGAAAGGAAAAGTGAGCTGAGGGAAATCAGAAGGGGAGATGAAACATGAGATACTGTGGACTCTGAGAAACTAAGGGTTTTGGAAGGGAGGGGGGTGAGGGGATGGGTTGCTTGGTGGTGGATATTAAGGAAGGCACGTATTGCCTGGAGAACTGGGTGTTATACTTAAACAATGAATCTTGGAACACTGAAAAAAATAAAACAAAATAAAAGTAAGATGTAAAAAAAAGGAAGACCAAATAAAGGAAGACAGCAAATGTATCATAATAAAGAAATCAGTTACCCCAAATTAATTTATATATTTACTCAATTTTCAATTATAATGCCAACAGGGTTGTTTGAAGAACTTGACAAGATGATAAGAAAATTTTATATAATAAAGATCCAAGACAGGTCAACTTCTTTTTTGCAGAAAAATATTGTAGAGAGAGATGTTCTGCTTCAAAGCGGGACATATTTTTGAAATGTAATAATAAAGCAGTGTGGGCCTGGCATAAGCAAAGACAAAATAATCAGTAGAATGTAACTCTAATCTCAGAAATAGACTAATCATAAATATTTTTGTTATATTAAGAAGGATATATAGATCTGTTGGAATAAAACTGAAATTCAATTAATGGAGGTGTGAATAAATAGTTATCTTTAAATAAGAAATCAATTCCAATTGGGATAAAAACATAAATGTCAGAAGAAAAATTATGGAAACCTTAATAGAAAATGTAGATAAAAATATTTCTGTACCTAGGGTGTAGAAGAATATCCCACACAAATTATAAATTGTGTCAACTCTTGCAGAAACAATAGAAGAGACTGATTATATTAAAATTAAGAATTTCTGGTCAGTAAGGAACAACCTAAAGAAATAAAAAAGGTAAGTCTGAGACAGGGAGAAGATATTTACAACACATATAACCAAAAGGACATTACCTTCAAGAAAATATATGATTATACAAACAATAAACAAAAAACAACCAAAGATTTTTCCTTAAAAAACAAAAGATTCAAACTGGAATTCTCCTGATGAAATTCATGCATCAGTAAATAAATGAAGAGATGAATAACCTTATCAATATTTATGAAAATACAAACCAAAATCACAATAGGAAATAATTTGATATGCATTCAAAATGTAAAAACTAAGGTTTCTTAGAATATTCACTATAGGAGAGACTATAGATCAACCAGATCTTTTCTATGTTGCCAATGGTGATGCAAAGCTGCATAATCACTTTAGAAAAAGGTTTAGGGTAAAAAAATAAAGTGTTTTTTCCCAAGTAGATCATACATAACATATCTTTATTATAATGGTCAAAAACTACTAAAACTGAACATTTTCTTTAGGCACGGAAAACTATAAAATCATTTTAATAAACAAGATTAATGAACATCATATTGAAGATAATACTTACTATGGCAGGGTGTCTCAAGGTAAGAATTGTGGAGGATCCCAAGGATAGATGTAAGTTATTATCAATTTTCTGGTTTTGCATTTGCATGGGTTTGTATTTATTTATTTATTTATTTATTTTATTTAATTTAAATGCATAAATAAACAATTGAATGCACAGGACCATCCATTAATACTGAAGATGGTATGTGCTGAGACATATTTTTAAAATGTGTTATGGGAATGGATAATGCAGTATCACAAAGTGAGCTTCAAAGCAGATCCACATGAATTATAGATATTATGCAACACCAAACGTTACTGACAGGCAAAGAACATAAACAAAGCAAGAACAAATTCAGCATTATCTTTCTCTGGAAAGACTCCATTATGTCAAGCATAACTTCCCTGAAAATCCCCTTTTCAACAGTAAGACAAATTTTTGTTTCAAGATAACAAATGTGTTTTACTATGAGTTTGGTATAAGTTGATTCTTAGTTTTTACACTCCATTTTTTAAGAGACGGGCAACTTGTGTGACTATTTTCCATTCTTCAGGTGACAGCATCCCATAAATTTATAAATTTTATATTTCCAATAAGCAATCTTGAAAGAGCAGTTGTGTCCTGATGAAGAGATCTGGGATTAAAGTTCTCGTCGTTGTCCTTCTGCTAGTAAATTCCTTAAGTATGTTTATATGTGAATTTCTTTGGGGGAGGGGTGTCAACATTACCTTCTTGAGAACGGAGGACAGAGCTGATGATGATGCAGACATTACAGTGACACTGATGATGCAGTGTCAACATTGCCTTCTTGAGAAAGGAGGACAGAGTTATAGACATACCGTTAACTTGTTTCTTCCCTGATAGAAATAAACCTGTGGGACAGACAGCGATAATAATTGGGATGAGGATGGGGATGAGAGACAGTGGAGAGAAGAATCACTTTACAGTGCACCTGGGTGGCTCAGTTGGTTAAGTGACTGCCTTCGACTCAGGTCAGGATCCTGGAGTCCTCGGATCGAGTCCAGGTTGGGGCTCCCTGCTCAGCGGGAAGTCTGTTCTCCTACTGACCCTCCCCTGCTTCATGCTTTCTCTCATTTTCTCTCTCTCCCTCAAATAAGTAAATAAATAAAATCTTTTTTTATGAAAAAAGAACAAAAAAAATTAAGGCTTTACAGAAAAGATGATAAAATGGGGAGAAGTCACGGAAGTGTGGAGGTAAATGACATGTGGCAGAAATTATAATTCTTCACAATGCCTTGAGAAAATTCTTGAAAGTGAAAGGGAATTTGGTTTGCTATGGTTATGAATGATCCCAAACTCTTGGTGGCTTACATTAGTCATTGTTGAGCAATATCACCAGTCAGCATGGAAACCTGCCAAACTTGTGACAAAAGAAAAAAGTAAGCAAAACATGAAATAGGTGATGGAACTTTTTTTTTAAAAAGATTTGATTTATTTATTTATTTGACAGGCAGAGATCACAAACAGGCTGAGAGGCAGGCAGAGAGAGAGAGGAGGAAGCAGGCTTCCCACTCAGCAGAGAGCCTGATGCAGGGCTCGATCCCAGGACCCTGGGATCATGACTTGAGCCGAAAGCAGAGGCTTAACCCACTGAGCCACCCAGGCACCCCAGGTGATGGAACTTCTGTTTGAAAGATGTACAAGAGGGGTGCCTGGGTGGCTCAGTTGGTTAAGCCACTGCCTCTCTGCCTACTTGTGATCTCTGTCTGTCAAATAAATAAATAAAATCTTAAAAAAAAAAAAAAAAGAAAGTTGTACAATACTGCTTCCATTTATTTCTCATTGGCCAAGTAAGTCACATACTCCCAACTCACAATGGGGTATTGCATTCTTCTCATAGGGTACCATTGTACCACACCACAATGCCCAGGGACGCATAATCATTTTACAATTGATAGGGGAGCAAATGATTGGAAGCCATAATACAATCTACCACTGGGAAAATGCTACAAAATACAGCTGGACAGAAATACAGCAGCATGGTCTTTAGTGCGGTACCATATAGGTGACATTACAGCATTTGAATATTATAAACAGGCAAGTTAAAATAACTGTATTTGACTTTCAGCAATATCTCTCTTGCAGCTGCACAGATGATGAATCAAAGGGGAGACATTCTAAAGACATACTGGTTAAAAAAACTACTGTATGAACTAGGCTATAGTAATGGAGACTAATGGGTGAGCAACCCAATTAGTTTTAGGGAGAGAACAACAGAAGGATTTGAAGACAAAAACTACGAGACTTCTGTGCTATATGCCATTTTGGATACTGAAACCTTTTGATAAGGTAGGAAATAGGTTTAGGGGCCAAAATATGACAATGAAACAGATATGATTCTGACTTTAGGAAAAACGTTTGGATTCTAGATATGTATTTTGGATTTAGGCATATACGTAGAGAATCAAATTATGTAACTGATAAGATAGGCTTCTGCTTTTCTCCCTTTATATACAGTCCCAACACAAAGGAGAGAAAAGAGTAATATCAATATTGAGAGATCAGGAAGGAAAGAGAATCCCATAAAGGGAGCTGAGGAAAGAAAACTATGAAAGAGTAGATAAATTGAGCACAGTGATATCATGGGAATAAAAGGAGGAAAATTTAAAAGGATAAAAATTTTCAAATTTTTCAAGTCACATGAAATGCTGGAAAGAGGTTATACAAGATAAAGATTTGTGAGCGTCCGATTGTACGTGTCCAGTAGATTGGTCACCTTTTCCTGTTTCAGGGAAGTGAAAGCACAGAAAACAGGATGTGGTACCTTGAGTAATATGGTTTGGTGGTAAGGAAGCAAAAGCACCTCAGACAAAGAGCAAGAGTAACATACAGCAAAAGCTATGAACAGAGGTATTCTGTTGTTGCTATTATTAAGTTAGGAGATACTGCAGTTTATATTGTAGATTTGGTAGACTCGTCAGAGAGGAAAAGGTTGAAAATACAAGAGAGACAAGAGAGGATGACACACTGGACAGAGACCAAACTAAGATGTTCAGGAATCAGATGAGGAATCCAGGTGGAAATATTACCAGCCATTAGAAAATAAATTGACATGGTTGCCCCATGCTATGTTAAAAGTATATGATATCTGGGATATTCATACTTTTAATGAAAAGGACCAGAAGTAAAGCTTTTGGCTTTGGGGCCACACAGTACACAGTCTGTTATCAGCACTTAGTTCTGCTGCTGTAGAGAAAAGGCAGTCAAGCACAATCCATAAATGAATGGGTATGCATTTTATTTACAGAAACAGATCATTGGCCATGGTTACTGGCCCCTATATTGTACTGCTAAATCTCTCCACGGAATGAGAAGGCAGATGGCTCTGGGGCTAAAAGATTTATAATACAGTAAATACAGTCAAGAGATCTGACTTCAAAAAAAAATTCCAAATACACTTTTTATCATAAATTCATGTGTATATTATGTTAGATTTCTACCTACTGACATAAGCTTGTTTATTTCCTTTAGAATGAATAATAAATGAGTAAGAATGAGTAAAATCCTCCCCAACAATTATTAAGCACTCTATCTTGTCATAAATAAATAAAAGGTTTATTTGGTTATTTTTTTTATCTTAATGGAAAATATCAGAACTCTGGCTGAAAAACCTTGACATCTAATTAAATCAGCATGCTTGCTAATTTAGAGGAGTGCCTAGACAGTCACCTTAACTACAGAACTTTGGTAGTGATCATTTCCCAAAAAGAATCACAGGAATATAAAGGCCATATAAAAGATATTTGTGCCAATTCTCTGCCCCAGTAGACCATCCATACATGTTTTTCCTTTGATATAAACCTGTCCTCTAATAAGATAATCTAAAAGACGAAGTTTCTTATCTTTCCACAGCTGGGACAAGATTAATTTGAATACTGCCTATTGACACCATAAAGTCTTCAGTTTTGCTTGTGAGAGCTCGGGGACTTCTCAAGAATAGAGATCACACTTTTACATCTGCTGTTAAAGATAAGAACCTATTTTGGACTCAGTCCAAAGAAAAAAATGATGTACCACGAAAAAGTGTTTTCCCAAATATTCAAAAATTCAAAAAAATTTTATTTCCTAGCTCCCACAGCAACTTGTCAATAATTTCCTTCAAACTGGGTATGTATTAAGTAATTAAAAACAAGTTTCTTGGTGTGCCTATGTGGCATAGTGGGTTAAACCTCTGCCTTTGGCTCGGGTCGTGGTCCCACGGGCCTAGGATCGAGACCCACTTGGGCTCTCTGCTCGGTGGGGAGCCTGCTACCCCTTCTCTCTCTGCCTGCCTCTCTGCTTACTTGTGAGCTCTCTCTGTCAAATACATAAATGAAAAATCTTAAAAAAAAAAAAAAAAGCAAGTTTCTTTCCACTTAAGGAAGATTTCTGAAATTCCTCTGCCCTGCTGAATAAATGCATCCCATACTGATGTTTTTACTTTGAAATTCTCTGTCAAGTCTGGACATCCTCTGGACCACACTATTGTGTACATCAAATTAAATAATCTCCAACTACTTTGCAACATCTGACATGTGATTCTATCACCAGTTTTGTTTGTTTCTTATAGTGATAAGGAAAGTGATATTCAGAGATAGTCAAATAGTACCATAGACTATGACTGAAATTAAGGAGTACTTCCAACTTGGATTTATGCAGCAGAGATCTGTGAGCTCAGATAATTGTTATTTGTGGCACCATATTAACTCAATGCATTTTTCTGGTCTGTCACATATCTGGCACAGGATAGAGGCAAAATATAGATAAAAAATTCACTTCCTGTTATAAACAAATGAGAGCCACAAAAATCTCACAAAGACGTCATGCATGTTCTCTCTGATGTTCAGAATAGTAATTATTTTTTAAAAAATAACATAGGGGGGCACCTGGGTGGCTCAGTGGGTTAAGCCACTGCTTTCGACTCAGGTCATGATCTCAGAGTCCTGGGATCGAGCCCTGCATTGAGCTCTCTGCTCAGCAGGGAGCCTGCTTCCTCCTCTCTCTCTGCCTGCCTCTCTGCCTGCTTGTGATCTCTCTCTGTCAAATAAATAAATAAAATATTAAAAAAAAAATAACATAGGATCACAGATTTATCCGAAATAGGCCTTTATTATAAGTGATGTATAATTTAGTATCTTCATATTACAGTTAAGGAAATTGAGACTAAGGAAAGGATGTTACTTGCTAAAGGTCCTGAAGCTAAATAGTGTCAAATCCAGGATTGACGCTCCTAACCCAGTGCTCTGTTCACATAATCAAACTCCCTCTTACACATGTAGGAGATACAGGAAACATAGACATCATCTTCTCTTGCTGCTGGATATTTAACAGCATCAATGTAGGGTACAGTTGTCTTCACAGAGACTGGAAATCAATGATTTAGTTAAGAAAACAAGAAACTGATGAATACACACAAAAGAAGGAATTTATTAATTGAATCATTATTGGGTTACATCAAAGTTTTCATTCATAAATAGCAACCCCTTAGAAGATTTTGCAATCAATTGTATGGGTAACAAGCAGATTTTTAATAGAATACGAGGGAAGCAAATAGAAAGAAACTCTTAAGGATAGAGAACAAACTGAGGGTTGATGGATGGAGGCTGTGGCAGGGGGGGAGATGATGGGGTAAATGGATGATGGGTATTAAGAAGAGCACTTGTTAAAATCTCTTCAATATCAGCCAAAGCAACTTCTTTCAAGATATGTCTCCAAAGGCAAAGGAAACAAAAGCGAAAATAAACTTTTGGGACTTCATCAAAATCAAAAGCTTCTGCACAGCAAAGGAAACAGTCAAGAAAACTAAGAGGTAACCCACTGAATGGGAGAAGATATTTGCAAATGACAGTACAGACAAAAGGTTGATATCCAGGATCTATAAAGAACTCCTGAAACTCAACACACACGAAACAGACAATCATATAAAAAAAATTGGCAGAAGATATGAACAGACACTTCTCCAATGAAAACATACAAATGGCTATCAGACACATGAAAAAATGTTCATCATCACTAGCCATCAGGGAGATTCAAATTAAAACCACATTGAGATACCACCCTACACCAGTTAGAATGGCCAAAATTAGCAAGACAAGAAACAACATGTGGAGAAAGGAGAACCCTCTTACACTGTTGGTGGGAATGCAAGTTGGTGCAGCCTCTTTGGAGAACAGTGTGAAGATTCCTCAAGAAATTAAAAATAGAACTTCCCTATGACCCTGCAATTGCACTACTGGGTATTTACCCCAAAGATACAGATGTAGTGAAAAGAAGGGCCATCTGTACCCCAATGTTTATAGCAGCAATGGCCACGGTCGCCAAACTGTGGAAAGAACCAAGATGCCCTTCAACGGACGAATGGATAAGGAAGATGTGGTCCATATACACAACGGAGTATTATGCCTCCATCAGAAAGGATGAATACCCAACTTTTGTAGCAACATGGATGGGACTGGAAGAGATTATGCTGAGTGAAATTAGTCAAGCAGAAAGAGTCAATTATCATATGGTTTCACTTATTTGTGGAGCATAACAAATAGCACGGAGGACATGAGGAGTTAGAGAGGAGAAGGGAGTTGGGGAAAGTGGAAGGGGAAGTGAACCATGAAAGACTATGGACTCTGAAAAACAATCTGAGGGTTTTGAAGGGGTGGGGGGGTGGGAGGTTGGGGTACCAGGTGGTGGGTATTATAGAGGGCACAAATTGCATGGAGCACTGGGTGTGGAACAAAAATAATGAATAAATGGTATGCTGAAAATAAATAAAAAATAAATTAAAAAAATAAATAATTTTTTAAAAAAATGAGCCTGGATACTATTTGCAAGTGACACATAAATAAATTTTACTCCTGAAACCAATATTGTACCATATGTTAACTAACTAGAATTTAAATAAAAACATGAAACACAAAAAAATAAACTGGAAAAAAGGATAGAATAGATAATACCAGAAAGGTTAATATTTAGTACATTTTCATGAAATTCTTGTTTCAATTACAGATACATTTATATATAGGTATACTGATGTAATGCAAATTGAATGACTCACCTGGCATCAGAAGAAAACTATTTGAAAATTACTGGACTACACTACAAAAACAGGACACAGGAATTCACCAGTACTACACGTCAACACAGTACAAATTGCTGTAAGAGCCAAGAAAGAAACTTTGATGCTGCAGTCATCACCTGAGTAGAAGTTTTTGATCTAGCTTCTACTGAGGGAAGGTTCTGTCTAGTCTTCACCTGCACTTCTTTGGTGCAGCTATAACGGTTCAAATAATGCTCATAAAGCCATCCCCCACCTCCTAAACCTAGACTCTGGGTCCTTGCAATAATATAGAATGATGTTTCCACTGCTCTAATAGACAGCTCAACACCACTTCACAAGTTTCACGGAAAGAGATAACAAAAGCAAGATGCCCTCCCTGCTGCAGAGAAGAAGCAGCACCCAAAGAACAGAGGAAAGCGATGTGCTGAGCAACAGGGCATAGCCTTCCTGTGATGGCAAAGAACATTAGAGGTGAGCCATTCAATCAGAGGGGAACTGACATCCCTGGAGCATAAAAGAACCCCAAGGGGAAAAGGCAGAGATGTTATCTACTTGTTTCAAACCTGCACAGTGATTGATGATATAATATTCAGTTATTTTTCACTGAATATGTACGTGATTTTCACCCTAGTCCCCCCATTTTAACTATATTTTGTATACAGTACTAGATATGTAGAGAACAATAGAAGAAAGTAAGCCACACAGACTGGGAAGATACTGAAGATTCATTTCTTGGGGGCGCCTGGGTGGCTCAGTTTGTTAAGCTGTTGCCTTTAGCTCAGGTCATTATCCCAGGGTCCTAGGATCAAGTCCCACATCCGGCTCCTTGCTCAGTAGGGAGCCTGCTTCTTCCCTGCCTGCCATTTCCCCTGCTTGTGCTTGCTCTCTCCCTCTCTCTTTCACTGCCCCACCTCATTCAAATAAATAAATAAAAATCTTAAAAAAAAAAAAAGACTCATTTCTGGGAGTCCATCACAGATAAGAACCTGATAAATTAGGACACCAGGGTAGCTCAGTTGGTTAAGCTTCTGATTCTTTGTCTCAGCTCAGATCATGAGATTGAGCCCCGCATCGGGCTCTGAACTCAGCATGGACTCTATGTGCCCCTCTTGCTCTACTCTGCCTCCCACTCACTCTTGCTCTCTCAAATAATCTTTCCCAAAAAACTGATAAGCTAATTTTGAGAAATTTTCAGCATGGGGGCTCACAAATTCTTCATCAATCATGCACATCTCTCTTCTCGAAGAGACTTTGAAAGAACTGCTGCTGACAACAGAGAAAACTGAACTCAAACTGCTGATCTTAATGTTATATTTTTCTCTCTACTTTTTTTTTTTGTGGAGAAATTCTCACTTTTTTTGTGGAGAAATTCTCACTTTTTTTTAAAAAGATTTTATTTATTTATTTGACAGAGAGAGATCTCAAGTAGATAGAGAGGTAGGCAGAGAGAGCGGGGGGGGGGGGGGGGGAAGCAGGCTCCCTGCTGAGCAAAGAGCCCGATGCGGGACTCGATCCCAGAACCCTGAGATCATGACCTGAGCCGAAGGCAGCAGCTTAACCCACTGAGCCACCCAGGTGCCCTATTTTTGTCTCTACTTTAAATCATCACTCACCTACAATTCCATGCTAGGAAAAGAGGTGGCTATTGTGTCTACTAAAATTTTATATAAAATTTTATTTTATATAATATCATTTTATATGATTATATCTTCCCAATCCCAACATGTAGCAAATGAGAAGGCAATTCTTTTCATTCCAAAAGTGGGAATGAGTATGAGGGTCCACTATAAATTCAGAAAGAAGCAAATATAGGAATAAGGGATCATCATAAGGTAGACCCTCAGCCAGGACATGACCAAAATTCACCTTACTATACTCTCACTTGATACTGTTATGCAGGGAGAAAGGCAAAATTTAGAACTGGGCAAAACCCTTGAGGGAACAAGCTAACATCGTCTCAGTCTTTCTTTTCTTTTCTCTTTTTTTAAGATTTTACTTATTTATTTGAGAGAGAAAACATGAGAGGGGAAAGGTCAGAGGGAGAAGCAGCCTCCCTGCTGAGCAGGGAGCCCGATGTGGGACTCAATCCAAGGACTCCAGGATCATGACTTGAGCTGAAGGCAGTTGCTTAACCAACTGAGCCACCCAGGTGCCCCAGTCTCTGTCATTTCTATATGTCAACTGGCCCAAACGTCCTCTGCTTCCTACTGCTCTTAGCCAGCCTCTTTGCTCCCTCTCTAATTCATGGCTCTTACACCTTCCTCTCAGGTTTCATTAATGAGTAAAAGAAAATAGACTATTCCAGAGTCATGAGATATCCATCTCCACAAAAACCTTTTGAGTTAGGGAATATTTCTATCACTGATTTAGGTATCATCTTACTATGGAAAATCAGGATGTCAGAGACATCAAGGGACTTTAAAAAGATTTCCCAATTCAAATGTACTTATTCTCGACCCTATTCCTGCAATATTTGGGAGGGTATGTGTTAACTTTATGAACTAACTTCAGCTGAGGAAAAAAAAATTATATACTTAAAATATGCACTCCAAAGGTTTCATTTAGAAGTTCTCTGTCCATAACAGGTTTCTACATTGCTTTAACTCAATATTGCATATATACCAGTCACTGCACCACAGTAAAAATCATACTATGTACTTCTCCTACCAAACTCTTAAAATTCATCTTCTCTGGATCCTGCATTTCTTACGGTGTTTCTCTCGTCATCTCTGAACGAGCTCCTCTCCCTTCCCTCGCAAAATCCTTTAAGGTGCCTGGTATTTCTGGCTTCGTGAAATTCAGAATGATAAAGTTCTATTCCAATAGCCTAGTTTGAACTTAACCGAAGTCTGTCTCCATGTTCCAGAGATTTTTATTACATCTAATAAGGAGTTAAATACATAGCTTATGGTGGTTCAACTTGTTATGATTTTTGACAGTGGTAAAACCAAACAGTATTATGAGGTACTAAAGCACACCAAAATCTCAATCAGGACATCTTCAAGCTATCTCAAATAAGTACCCAGACTAAGTAAAACACAAGTATATCCTATGTAAATGCAATTGTAAGACAAGTAATTTCCTACCTTCCAACCAGATGATTGATTCTTAAGCCTCTTCTATATAGTAAGACTAGAAAAACCATGTGTTTAGGCAAAAACTTACGAGGTTCATAGTAGTATGAATTTTATGGGGTGGAGAAGAATGCCAGAGTAGATGGGATAGAACTTGGGTAACATACAAAAGAGGGATACTCATATCTGTTGAATCCATGATCCAGTGCTAAACGACTTAGCAGGAACATATGTAAATTAGGCAAGTTTCATAACCAGATCCAATTTAGTAGGCCAAAAGAGACTGTGTAAATATCTGCATATAGATTGTAACCTTCTTTCCCACAGATATTTTTATTTCTGTAAGATGTCTATAGGAAAAAGATCTCTGGAGGGAGGGCTGTAAAGGAACCTAATACATAGCTTATCAACTTACTTTATATTTTATTTATTTATGTATTTCTTTTTTAGGGACAGAGAGGGAGCAAACCCATGAGAGAAGGGAGCGAGGGGTAAGTAAAGGGGTAGGGAGAGGATCTCTTTCTTTTTCAGATTTTATTTATTTATTTAAAGAGAGAGAGAGAGTGAGCGCAAGCACAAGTAGGGGGAGGGTCAGAGAAAGAGATAATCTCAAGGAGACTCCACACTGAGTGCAGAGATCAGTGCAGGGCTGGATCTCAGGACCCTGAGGTCAAGACCTAGGCCAAAATCAAGAGTTGCATGCTTAACCAACTGAGCCACCCAGGTGCCCCTCAACTTACTTTTTTATGTATTTTAAAAAATTCTATAGTAGTGAATGTCATCATTTTTACAGATGCAAGTCAAATAAATTCTTATACTATACTTTTTTACTAAGGCAGAAACATGTTAATTTACATTAGGAGTTTGGAATTATATAATTAAATGAAGAGAGTTTCACTTCTGAAAAGAGATGTAGGAAATACTTTTTTGAGATAACAGTGCAATAAAGAATCTGAAGGCTGAGGGACAGACAGGACTAAAGAGGCTTTTTACCTCCCATATATTTAATGAATATTTGCAGAGGGCATTCTATAAGCAAAGTACTGTACCTTTGCTACCAAATTAAGATTTGGCATCAGTTGCAAATTTAACATTAGACAGGATAAAATTAGGATATGTTATTTTAAGAAATAAGAAATATGACCTCAAGTAAATAATGCATTTTCTCCACATGTATATATAGAAGTGACATTCACTTCAAACTATCCATATCATAGGTAATTTACTTATTACATTACTTATTACACAGCCACAACTCAAAAATATACTTCTAAACCTTTCTTGATACTTTTAGGCATTTTAGATTCTCCTTACATACTCTCAATTGAAGAATATCTTTTCAAAGATGGATTTTACTGTTGGGAAAAAATATGCAGTCATATAAAACCATAATTTGGTTAAAAAAATGGACAATCAATCTGAATGCCATGTTTTGGTCAAAAACATTTCAAAGACTTTGTATAAGCCAGAAAATCATCATGTTGAAGAATCTAGTCACAATAATTTAAATTCTTCCAAAATTCCTATACAAGATTGATAGGACATTTGGCCTCATTAAACAAATTTTGCTGAACTGCCGTTGATGTCAAACTAAAACAAGTTCATATCAACTTGTATATGCTCATTGGCTCAGACATAAAAATCTCCTTTAATAATTTAAGACTTGGACATCATAGACACAGCAGCATTATTTTCATGTCATTCTAAAAACACGATGTTACAGAAGCTATTTTCTCCCAAAATTCAAGAATGTTGTTTAATGTCACTTAAAATGAGGAGAACTCATATCAAGAGTTGAATATCTGTTGTTTCAGGTGCATTCCTCTATATGTGCTCTTTCCTCTATAGAAATTTTCATAATGGTCCTGACTTCTTTCATGATGAGATTCAACTGCTTCTTTATCTGATTGTAACTCCTTGGCCTTCTTTTTCACAATTACCATCAGGAATAAGCTAAAACATGATGTCTCATCAGCACTGTCTCTTCTGCTACCTTTAAACTTGGGACATTAAATCTCCTTATTCAGAGACCTTAAAATATACAGAAAATTCAATCTAGCAATTCTATTTTGACAATATATTCTAAGGAATTAATTTCAAGTGCAAACTCTTTTTTACCCTTAAAGGTGTTCAATACAATGTTTAAAATGAGTCTCATTTTGTTTGTAAGTTTCAGAAACTCAACTAAACCTAACTTTAAGGATGAGGAGATTCTTAGTTCATTAATCCAAAAATGGACTGAAAGACCAAGTTGTGGAAAGAACATAGCAGCAACTTTGCTCAGGAGCAAGTACATCAAGAATTAGAATGCTGTATTTTTAAGTCTATTTTTCTATGAATAAATGTTTGTCTTTCTCCACAAATCAGCCCTTTCATATGAACTTATTTCCAGGTGCCAGCATCTGCCAAAATTTTTAATTTAAACTGTCAGGCATAACAAAAAGAATGTTTTATTAGTTTATAAATTCAAAAGCTCCATGAAAGGCAATAATTAGCCAAGCTTGAAGTCAGGTGTTAATACTTTGACCTACCAACTATGGCCTAGATGATAAAGCCATACAAGAATGTAGCCTCACCTTTGGTAATAAGATAACTAGTGTAAGAAGGATAGGAGTAAATCCCAGAAGAAGAAGAAAGATACTGGATAAGACAATAATAGATACCTGGTAAAAGTGTAAATATTACAAACACTTCTGATGGCCAAAAATCTTTAATTTGTTAAATAAATTAGGATAATTATACTCAATGGAATCTGTAAAATCATTAAAAGTAATTTAACATGTTTTTTAAAAAAGAGAAAAATACTTCAAAAACAAGTATTTTTAAACATTTTACTATATACAAAAATATATAAGGAATTATCTTAATTATACAAAGCAATTCATAGGAAAAATTGCAAAATCATGTAAAATACAAACAGATATTGACTACTGGTGATCTTTTTTTTCATTTTATGCATATTTCTACTTTCTGATTTTCCAAAACTACCTCAGACTTGTTACATTGGGGAAACAGAACAAAAACATAAAATGCGATTAAATAAACTCTTACATTTGACATTATCCATCTCTATAAGCTTCTTTTAAACCAGTAAATTCACACTTTCAGATTTAACTTCATATGCAATTTGATAAAAACTGTTACTCAAAATAATGGTCATTCATTTTTTAAACTTGTCATGGAACAATATGCATTTCTAGTTATCACAACTGACAGCGCAGCATGCAGTGAATGACTTAAAACACTGCAGTTGCATGATGGAATCTGTCAAAATAAGTACCTGCAATAAATAAACACATTCTTCCTTTCTCTACAAGTCTCAAATTAAATTCCATAATAGTGGGTTATTCAACCTTTGTGTCTTACCACTTACATTTAAATTTTCTGTAAAGAATGACATGCTCTGATACATATTTCTAAGTTACTTATATTTAACTTTCCTATAAAGATAATTACTTATAATAATAATCATAATCATGAAATAACAACTACATGTCAGTAGGAGAAAAAGAATAAATGAATGAGAAAGTAGATTTTCATTATACAATATGGTTCATAATAGGATTCCATTAAATTATCACCTCCAATAATTTTGAAAATGATGTTATTCAGGAAAAATACACATTATATAAGCACATCAACTCTATAAAATGAGGTCCACCAAGGAAGAGGAAGTAAGATATCAAGAATTATAGTGTCATTGCCCTGTATTTGAGAAGTTACAAAATTCCTAGGACATTGCTATTTATATCTCATCTACGGAAGCAAGAGGGTGAGAGAAAAGAGAGATTGGAAACATGTTCGGTGTCAAAACTACACTATAAGCAATTTCCCATTTAATCCTTACAAGAGTTATAGGAAATATATACTACTGCACTGATGTTACAGAAAAGAAAACAAAAACTCAGAAAAGTTGAGTAATTTTCACAAGTTCAAGAATCTAAAAAATGGCAGATCTGGAACTCATAACTAGAAACTTCTAATGGACTACCCTAAAATTTCCACAATATCAGCTCTTGGTACGTGGAAACCAAAGATCAGGTGTGAATGCAACAACTTATAAACTAAGAAGAGTAAAAATACTATATTTTTAACCTAATTTAGAGTTTACAATGTCATATTAATCTTTCTCTCTCTCACATTTCTTCCATTTCCTTGGATATGGTATACAACAGAGCTTTCATCCCACCTTAAAGCTAAGCACTCCATACGAGACTTCTGTTTTTCCTTCTGTTAAACCTGGTCCATGCAAAGCTACTCCATACTCAATAAAGGCACCACATATTTACCAAGGTGTCCAAGCCAGAAAGCTGTGTATAATCTTTGATCATCACACTTATGTCACCATATCAATTCCTGAGAAATTAATTACTGAGAAGTTATACTGTATCCACCACTAAAATACCTCCTGAATCGGTCCTTTTGTTTCTATATACACTGTCATAAAACTTAGTGCAAGGTCCTAATCATCATAACTTTCCAAGACTACTACAACAATCTCCTTAGGTCGTACACCACTTCTACTCTTAACCTTCCAATTTATTACTGCCATAGCACACAGAGAATCTTTTACAATTATAGTAATTTTGATATATTTACTTTGAGGAAATCCTTTAAAAAAAATGAGAGATTTAACCATGCTCATACCTGTGACAATATAGCAATATAAAATGTTGATCTGGGATGCCTGGTGGCTCAGTGGGTTAAGCCGCTGCCTTCGGCTCAGGTCATGATCCCAAGGTCATGGGATCGAGTCCCGCATCGGGCTCCTTGCTTGGCAGGGAACCTGCTTCTCTCACTGACTCTGCCTGCCTCTCTGCCTACTTGTGTGTATATACTTACTCTCTCTCTCTGGCAAATAAATAAAATCTTAAAATAAATAAATAAATAAAATGTTGATCTTCCTCACATTTATATATAAATAATCCAATTGTAATAAAAAGCTACAATAACTTATCAGAAAGCTGATCTTAAGACCTTGAATTTTAATGGAATAAGAAAAGCCTACAAATAAGAAAAATATTTTTAAAATAACTAAAAGTGGGGTGGGAATATTGTTTTGATAGACATTAAGTTAAAAAAACCAACTAATTGAATCACTTGGGTGACATAGTGAGTTAAACATCTGACTCATGGTTTTGGCTCAGGACGTGATCTCATGGGCTCTAGGATCAAGTACCACACCAGTCTTGCAGTCAGCAGGGAGTCTGCTTGAAGATTCTTTACCTCTAGCCCTCCCCCAACTTGTGTGCTCGTTCTATAAAATAAATAAATAAGTCTTTATTTTTAAAAAGTTAATTTAGGGGCACCTGGGTGGCTCAGTCGTTAAGCATCTGCTTTAGACCCAGGTCAGGATCCCAGGGTTCTGGGATTGAGCCTCGCACTTGGCTACCTGCTCCATGGGAAGCTTGCTTCTCCCTCTCCCATTCTCCTTACTTGTGTTCCCTCTTACTCTGTCTCTCTGTCAAATTAATAAATAAAATCTTTTTTTAAATCTTTTTTTTAAAAGACAATTTAACAATATTCACAAATCAATCAATGTGATATACCACATTAAGAATAAAAATCATATGATCAACCCTCTCTATAGAAGCAGGAAAAGTATTTGACAAAGCACAGCATCCATTCTTGATAAAAACTCTCAAAAAGGTAGGGATAGGGGCGCCTGTGTGGCTCAGGGTTGATCCTCTGACTTCGGCTCAGGTCATGATATTGGGGTCCTGGGATTGAGCATCGGGCTCTCTGCTGGAGAGGGAGCCTGCTTCCATCTCTCTCTCTGCCTGCCTCTCTGCCTATTGGTAACCTCTTTCTCTGTGTCAAATAAATAAAATCTTAAAAAAAAAGAAAAAAGGTAGGGATAGAGGGATTATGCCTCTACATCATGAAGGCCATATACAAAAGAACCACAGCTAATATCATCCATAATGGGGAAAAACTGAGAGATTCTCCTCTATGGTAAGGAACAAGACAAAGATGTCCACTCTTAGCACTGCTTTTTAACATAGTACTGGGAATCCTAGCCTCAGATAAAAATAAAAGGCATCCAAAGTGGTAAGGGAAAAGTCAAACTTTCATTACTCACAGACATGATAGTCTAGGTAGAAAACCTGAAAAACTTCACCAATAAATTGCTTGAAATGAAACATGAATTCAGAAAATTCACAAAATCAACGTATAGAAATTTCCTGCATTTACATACACCAATAATGAAATAGCAGAAAAAGAAATTTAATTAATCCCACTTATAATTGCACCAAAAACCATAAAATACAGAGGAATAAACCTAACCAAAGAGGTAAAAGGTATGTAGTCTGAAAACTACAGAACACTTATGAAAGAAACTGAAGAGCTCACAAAGAAATGGAAAGACATTCCATGCTTATGGATTGGAAGAAAAAACATTGTGAAAATGTTGATACTACCCAAAGAAATTTACACGTGTAAGGCAATTCCAATCAAAGCATCACCAGCATTATTCACAGAGCTAGAACAAATACTCTTAAAATTTGTATGGAACCACAAAAGATCCCAAATACCTACAGAAATCTTGAAAAAGAAAAGCAAAGACAGAGTCATCAGAATTTGAAATCTCAATATATATGATAAAGCTATAGTTATCAGCACAATACAGCTCTGGCACAAAAACTAACTTATTGTCAGGGCATCTGGGTGGCTCAGTCAGTTAAGCATCTGCCATTGGCTCAAGATATGATCCCAGGGTCCTGGAATTGAGTCCCACTTTGGGCTCCGTATTCAGTGCTGAGTCTGCTACTCTCCCGCTGCCCTTCTCTCCCACTGATTCTCTCTCTGTAGATTGCAGTCTCTCTCAAGTAAATAGATAAAATCTTAAGAAAAAAAAAAAAACAGATATGCTGATAAATGGAATAGAATAGAGAACCCAGAAATAGACCCTCAACTGCATGGTAAACAAATCTTTGGCAAAGCAAGAATTAATATCTAATGGAAAAAAGACAGTCTCTTCAACAAATGGTGTTACTGAAAACTGGACAACATGCAAAAGAATGAAACTGGATGACTTTCTTACAACGCAAACAAAAATAAATTCAAAATGAATGAAAGACCTAAATGTGAACAGGAAATCATCAATATCTTAGAGGCAAAAACAACCTCTTTGACCTTGGCTATAGATACTTACTAGATATATCACTGAAGGAAAGGGAAACAAAAGCAAAAATTAAATATTGGCACCTTCATCAAGATAAAAAGGTTCTGCACAGCAAAGGAAATGATCAAGAAAACTAAAAGGTAAACTTTGAACTGGGAGAAGATATTTGTAAATGACATATCTGATAAACAGTTAGCCTCCGAAATCTATAAAGAAGTAATGAAACTCAAAACCCAAAAACCAAATAATCCAGATAAGAAATGAGCAGAAGATAAGAATAGACATTTTTCCAAAGAAGACATCCAACTGGCTAACAGACCGATGAAAATATACTCAACATCATCAGGGAAATACAAATCAAAACTATGGTAAGATATAGCCAGTCACAATGGCTAAAATTACCAACATAAAAAACAACACATATCGGTGAGGAATCAGAGAATGGGGAACCTTCTAACACTGTTGGTGGGAATGCAAACAGGTGCAGCCACTGAAAAACAGTTGGGAGGCTCCTAAAAAGTTAAAAATAGAAATATCCCATGACCCAGCAATTACACTACGAGTATCTACCCAACAAAAACAAAAATGCTGACTTGAAGGGACACATGCACCCAATGTTATAACAGAATTATCAAAATAACCAAATTATGAAGAGAACCGAAATGTCCAATGACCGATGAAGGGATAAAGATGTATGTATACAACAGAATATTATTCCGCTGTAGAAAGAATGAAATCTTGCCATTTGCAATAACATGGATGGAGATAGAGTACTATATTTGCTATGCTAAGCAAAATAAGTCATTCAGAGAAAGAAAAATACTATAATGATGTCATTTATATGTGGAATTTAAGAAACAAAACAACCATAGCGGGGGAAACAAGAGAGGCAAAGCATAAAACAGAGTCAGCTATAGTAAACGAAGTGAGGGATGCTAGGAAGGAGTTGGGGGAATGGGTTAAATAGGGATGGGTGTTAGGAAGGGCACCAGTGATGAGCACTGGGTGTCAGATGCAAGTGATGAATCACTGAATTCTACTGCTGAAACTAATATTGCAGTATATATTAACTAACTGGAATTGAAATAAAAAATTCACAGAAAGAGCCAATGTAACAAAAACTATTTATATTAGGTACTGACAGACTAACAGAACAGAGGTAGTATAAAAAATCTATGAAGAAACAAATTATTGAAGAAATGTCTTGGTAAAAGTGGTTTACACTATGGAGAAGAATACAGGTTTATCTCTACCCCACAAATATTTTAAAAAGCTGTAAAAGGATGAACAAACTATAAAGGAAAAGGATAAATTATAATGATACAATTATATGAGACTATTTCTATGATCTTGACAACGGAAAAAACTTCTTAAATACGATTTTTTAAAAAACATAAACAATGGACAAAACAGGAATGTGACATCTCACATAAAATTTCAGCTCAAAGAAAGTAATGTTAACATCATTTAAAAGTTAACGGGGGTGGGGGGGTGGGGGGGGGTGCCTGGGTGGCTCAGTGGGTTAAGCCGCTGCCTTCGGCTCAGGTCATGATCCCAGGGTCCTGGAGTCGAGCCCCGCATCGGGCTCTCTGCTCAGCAGGGGGCCTGCTTCCTTTCCTCTCTCTGTGATCTCTTCCCTTCCTCTCTCCTACTGTGATCTCTCTCTGTCAAATAAATAAATAAAATCTTAAAAAAAAAAAAAAAGTTAATGGGGGGGGGGCGGGGAGCCTGGGTGGCGCCTGGGTGGCTCAGTGGGTTAAGCCGCTGCCTTCGGCTCAGGTCATGATCCCAGGATCCTGGGACTGAGCCCGCATCAGGCTCTCTGCTCAGCAGGGAGACTGCTTTCTCCTATCTCTCTGCCTGCCTCTCTGCCTACTTGTGAACTCTCTCTCTGTCAAATAAATAAATAAAATCTTAAAAAAAAAAAAAAAAGTTAACAGGGGGAGTCTGAATGATACAGTTAGTTAACCACCTAAATCTAGGTTCTGGCTCACATCATGATCTCAGGGTCATGAGATTGAGCCCAGAGTCAGGCTCTACACACAGCGTGGGGACGGCTTCAGTTTCTCTCCCTCTCCCTCTCCCCCTCACTGCTGCTCTCTCTCTCAAATAAATAAACTGTACAAAAAAACAAAAAAAAAAAAGAAAGAAAGAAAGAAAAAAAAGAAAGAGAAAGGAAGAAAGAAAAAAAGAAGAAAAAAGTTAACAAATAACAGGTTCGTAGAAGACATATACAAGATTTAAAACAAAGAGGGAGGGCAGTGGGGGTGCTTAGTCAGTTAGGCCTTTGACTATCAGCTCAAATCATGAACTTAGGGTTGTGGAATCAAGCCTCACACTGGGTTCCATGCTCATCTCAGAGTCGGCTTGTCCCTCAACTGCTACACTTCTCCCTGCTCTCTCCCTCAAACAAATAAATAAAATTTTTTAAAAGATTTTTTTTAAAAAAGGGATTTATATCTAGAATACATAATTGTTAAAAATAACACAAAGACACAATATCTAAATAAAAAAGGTCAAGAGATGGGAATAATTTTTAGAATGAGAAAACAAATACCTAGTGCATTAAGAAATACTTAAACTTTTTTTTTCTTTCTATAGAGATTTCATTTATTGATTTCACAGAGAGAGAGAGAGACATAGCTAGAAAGGGAACAAGAGCAGGGGGAGTGGGAGAGGGAGAAGCAGGCTTCCCACAAAGCAGGGAGGTCAATGGGAGGCTTGATCCTAGGACCCTGGGATCATGACCTGAGCCGAAGGCAGATGCCTAATAAAGCAATGAATATTGAAAAAGTGATACTTCTTTACATCTGTTAGATTGGCTAATTCAGAAAGTGATATAATATTAAAAGCTGGTGAGTATATAAGAACTCTGATGTATTGCCATGATCATATGCTAATAAAAGCATTCTGGATTTATTTAATGAAATTATCTATGTGTATGTCCTATGACACAGGAATCTGAAAGGAAATCAAGTAAAGTTCTAAAGGGAAGGAACTTAAGTAGCCAAAACTGGGGAAATGTAAAAGGAAAAAGCAAATGTAAAACTGGGGAAATGTAAAATGTAAAAGGAACACAATGAAAGACTAAAATGCAGTAAAAAGTAAAAAGGATGGATTATATTATCAAAGCATAATAGTATTTTCATAAAATTAAAACACACACATGAATCAATACTATATAGAGGTGCCCGGGTGGCACAGTCAGCTAAGTGTCTAACTCTTAATTTTGGCTCATATCATGATCTCAGAGTCGAGAAACTGATTTCGGCATGGGGCTCCACACTGAGGATGGAATCTACTTAAGATTCTCTCTTGCCAGGCATATGGGTGGCTCAGTGGGTTAAAGCCTCTGCCTTCGGCTCAGGTCATGATCCCAGGGTCCTGGAATCAAGTCCCGCAATGGGCTCTCTGCTAGGTGGGGAGCCTGCTTCCTCCTCTCTCTCTCTCTCTCTCTCTCTCTCTCTCTCTGCCTGCCTCTCTGCCTACTTGTGATCTGTCTGTCAAATAAATAAATAAATAAATAAAAAGATTCTCTCTTGCCCTCTAGCCTGCCCCACATGTGGTCTGTCTAAAAAAAGAAAAGAAAAGAAACTCAATGTTATACAATTTTAAAGATACACATATATCCCCAAAAGATGACATGAAAGCTGGGCAGGAACCACTTAATTTAAATATATCACAGTGGAATCAGTGATGGAGGGAAGAGAAGGAGCATTCCTATGCAGAACAAAGGGAAAAAAATACAAAGTGATATATAAGAAAACATTAATCTACCATTAGTCTATCACAGACTTTGTACTACCACACCATGAATGCTGATGGTGTCATTGAAAGTGAGCAATATGATTAACTGAATTTTATGTACCTGAAATCTAACCAATAATAAAAGACTATACCATGTTATTAAATTGCATTAAAGAGCCTCTTTAATGAATGCTTGTTGAAGGAACTAAAATGGGCAAAGCAAAAATAAAATTGTCAGGAAGAATGTAGATCAAAATATGTTACCAATTATCTTAGATAATAGAAATATAGATAAAAATATGTTACCAATTATCTTTGGTAGTAGAATTATAAATCAAAATATATTACCAATTATTTTGATAATACAAATAAGTGATACTTATATGTCATATTAATTTATTCCTTATAAATATTCATGTTGATATGGTTACCGGTTTTGATAAAAATTAAAGAACGTATTTACAGTAAGTAAAAGTAAAACTATTGCCATTCCTGCAAACAACAAACAAAAGATTCAATGACAGCCATCAAAAGAAATGAAATCTTGCCATTTGCAACAAGGTGGATAGAACTAGAGGGTATTATGCTTAGGGAAACAGGTCAATCAGAGAAAGACAATTATCATAAGATCTCTCTGATTTGAGGAAGTTGAGAGGCAGCGTGGGGGGCTTGGGAGGTAGGAAAAGAATAAATGAAACAAGATGGGATCAGGAGGGAGACAAACCATAAGAGACTCTTAATCTCACAAAACAAACTGAGGGTTGGGGGGGAGGGGAAGGAGAGAGAGGGGGTGGGGTTATGGACATTGGGGAGGGTATGTGCTATGATGAGTGCTGTGAAGTGTGTAAACATGGCGATTCACAGACCTGTACCCCTGGGGCTAATAATACATTATATGTTAATAAAAAAATAAAAATTAAAAAAAAAGATCTCAATGACATATGCCATACAAATGGGATCTTTAGCCTTGATATAATTTTAAACAAAATATAAGTTAGCTAAGGCCTAAGGAAAATGACAAGAAAAAACATTAACTGATTTTTAAACATTGGCACCCTTGCTTTCAGGTTTTAACAACAGAATTAGAAATAATTCTTAATGGGCAGAGAGAATTCTCAAGCTGACTCAAAACTGAGCCGGGACCCTGCCAAGAGCCATGAGATCACAACATTAACCTGAACCAAGAGCCTGATACTCGGCTGAGTGAGCCACCCAGGCGCCCCACAATATACACACTAAATTTACCATTTTGTAAATTTTATCACAATACAGATGAAAAAATATATGCATTTGAACCTAATCTACATCTAAAATATAAGGTCTTAGAAATAAGTTGGGATCTATCTCTGTTATATTACATTTTATTCAAAAAATCATTATTGTAATAAACAAATGGACCACAAATACACTGACTGAATACTTAATTTTATCCTGTGATACTTGCAGTTTTGCATAAAATAAAC
Source organism: Mustela lutreola (assembly GCF_030435805.1). NCBI lineage: Eukaryota > Metazoa > Chordata > Mammalia > Carnivora > Mustelidae > Mustela > Mustela lutreola. The sequence continues at coordinate 104,612,117 of NC_081308.1, read as the reverse complement.
AAGGGGCATTATTTGCATATAAACTTAGAAAGATAGCAAAAAAAGAACAATGACTTGTTGAGATGTTTGGGTCACACACTGTAAATATTTTAAAGAAAGGGGAGTAACAAAAATGTAAGATACCAATAAAATCTTTGGAGAAATAAATTAGTTTACAAATATCCAAGACCCAACTTCCCACCTTTTTTTTTTTTTTTGCAATGTCAAAAGTTATAATCAATTAGTAAGTAGACAGATATACTTCATGCAGGACTGGCATGGTTCTCTTTACTCACATGAAATTCTAGTTGAAATACTTACAGTATATATTATATGTGACTACATCAAACTAAAGGCTTTTGCACAGCAAAGAAAACTATCAAGAAAATGAAAAGGCAACTTACAGAATGGGAGCAAATACATTAAAATCATATATCTGATAACGGATTAATATCCAAAATATATAACAAAGTCACACAACTCAACACTAACAACAAAAATCCAGTTAAAAATAGGGAAAACAAATGAATAGATATCCTCTCAAAGAAGATATATGAATGGCACTCAGGAATAAGAAAAGGTTTTCAATATTACTAATCATCAGAGAAATGTAAATCAGGCCACAATGAGGTATCACTACACACCTATGAAAATGAATATCATCAAAATGACAAGAGATAAAAAGAGTTGGTAAAGGGGTGCCTGGGTGACTCAGTGAGTTAAGCCTCTGCCTCCGGCTCAGGTCATGATCTCAGGGAGCCTGCTTCCCTCTCTCTCTCTGCCTGCCTCTCTGCCTACTTGTGATCTTTCTCTCTGTCAAATAAATAAATAAAATTTTTAAAAAATCAAAAGAGTTGGTAAGGATGTGGTGAAAGGGTTACCATTTAGCACTTCTGCTGAGCATGTAAACTGGTACATCCACAATGGAAAATAGTATGCAGACTGCTCAACAAATTAAAGCCACTACTGAATGATCTGGAGATTTCACTTATACATATATATCCAAAGGAGAAGTGAATAGGATATCAAGAAGATAGCAGGATGTCCATGTTTGCTGCAGGATTATTCACACAGCCAAGATATTAAGACAACTCAGATGTGTCTCAAAGGATGAATGGATAAAGGAAACATTATATATATATATAAAATTCAGCCATCAAAAAGAAGAAAATCACGCCATTTCCAACAACGTGGATGAATGTGGAGGACATTATGATAAGGGAAATAAGCCAGACAGAGAAAGACAAATACTGCATGGTATCACTTATATGTGGAATCCTTTAAAAAAGACTCAAATTTATAGAAACAGAAACTGGAATGGTGGTTGCCAGGGTCTTGGTGGTGACAGAAATAAGGAAAGGATGGTTAAAGGATACAAAATTTCAACTATAACATGTATAAGGTGTAAGGAGCTAATGTATAATGGGGAGACCATAGTTAATACCACTGCACTGTATAATTGAAATTTGCTAAAATAGAATTACGATGTTCTCAGCAATAAAAACCAGATAAATATGTAAGATGATGGATATGTTCATTGACTAGATGGAAGGAATCCTTTCATAATATATATGTACAGCAAATCACCGTGATGTACACATTTTTTTAATGATTTTTATTTATTTATTTGAAAGGGAGTAGGGGGAAGGACAGAGAGAGGGAATCCTCATGTAGACTCACTACTGAGCCCAGAGTCTGTGGTGGGGCTTGACCCTAATTACACTTGTCACTATGAGATCACAATCTAAGGCTAAACCTAGAGCCTGACATTCAACCAACTGAGGCACTTAGGTGACCCACAATGTAGACTTTAAATTTCCTACCATGTTATCAAATTTACCACAATAACGATGAAAAAATACATGTAAAATAAATAAGCAGAAGAGATTCAAGTTTATTCATAACTACTAATTAGGAATTTCTAAATATGAGGACATGGGTTGATGTGATACTTATCTGTAATACATATCTATTTAAAAAGAATTATTTGTAGATAAATAGTATACTCAAAATTGTCAATGGAAATGTAAACTGGTAACACCACAGTGGAAAGCAGTATGGAGTTTCATCAAGAAGTTAATAACAGAATACCCTGATCCAAAAATCTAGCTATTTCTGCCCAGGAAAAATGAAAAGCAGCTCCAAAAGATATATGCACCCTTATGTTTATTGCGGCATTATATACAATAGTCAAGCCATGGAAGCAAATTATGTGTCCATCAGCAGAAGAATGAATAAGGAAAATGTGGTGGATACACAGAATGGAATATTATACAGCCATAAAAAGAACAAGATACTGCCACGTAAGACAATATGACTAGACTTAGTGAGTATTACGCTAAATGAAATAAGTCAGACTGAGAGAGACAAATATCATATAATTCAAATCATAAATGGAATCTAAAACAATGAATAAACAAGAAGCTGAATCACACCCATAAATCCAGAGAACGGACTCATAGTTGCCAGATGGAAGGGGTGGGAAGCTGAGCAAAATGGTTGAAGGGTAGTGAGAGATACAGATTTTCAGTTATGGAATGAATAAATCATGGGAATAAAAGGCACAGCATAAGAAATACAGTTAATGATATCGTAATAGCAATGTAACAGGAAAGATAGTAGGTACATTTATGGTGAATATAGTATAAGACAAACTTGACAAATCACTACATTGTCCATGTAAAACTAATGTAACATTGTGTGTCAACTATACTCAAATAAAAAACTTTTTAAAAAAGGAGGAAAAAATTCATGGAAGATGAGAAAGTTTATTCTTTTAAAAGGCACACTAACCATCCTATGACAGCAAAAATAATATAAGAAGTATTCTAGATCTTAACTACTATAATTATTTCCAGCAGCATTTTCCTCTACCAAATTTTCTCAGTTGTGAGTGAAAAAGAAAATTTTATGCTTTTCTGTAAACTGAAAGAGAAAACCAAAAGGAAACCATTCCTTTAAAAGGGGTAGTATGCTATATTCCATGACAGGATTTAATGAAGGGCTAAATTAAAGAGGATTATAATGAATACAGTCACCCACCACGCTTATCCATGGAGTGTATGTTCCAAGAAACTGTGAATAATACCAAGACATACACATACTATGGTTTTTCCTATACATGCATATCTATGATAGTTTAATTTATAGATTAGGCACAGTAAGTAACAAAACTGATTAAGTAAAAGAATTATAACAATATACTGTAATAAAAGTGTTGTGAATTTTATTGCACTCTGAAAGTTTCCTATTGTACTATAACATTCTTTTTAAGGTGTGAGATGATAAAATGGTCATGACATGAGATGATGCAAGCTGAATGACTGTGAGGTAGAGTTAGGTTACTGTGGACCACCTAAAGATTCATCAGAAGGAAGATCATCTGCTTCTTGACCAAGGTTGACGTGGAGCAACTGAAATGGCTCAACGTGAAAACATAACTGCAGATAAGGGAGAACAACTGACACTTAAATCCTAAACTTCAATTATGATGAAGGTCATGACAAAATTCAAGGAGATGGCATTCTGCTCATTTCCAAAAACAACTGAAGATGTTCAGCAGCTCTATATCTTAAAGAAGAAGGTGTCATTTATAATTTAGCATTTCTTCAATTAAAAACACCCCAAAAATCAAATGCTATCTAAAATGTTCAATATGCATAATTTGGCTCTTCCCTTCAAATCATTATTCCATGTTTGCATAGAATTCATTGCATTGGTTCTTTCAGTTCAGAATACAATTAAAAAAATATAGGTTATGGGATAAAATAAGAAATGGAAAATATTCACTTAAATGTTTTGGAATGGGGAGGAAAGGCAAATGAAGTAGAAGTAATCAACATACGTATTTAAATTCAATGGCCAAAAGAGTTAAACCATATCTGTTCAACAGCAAAGTAATCGTCAAACAATGCCTCCTCTCCCAGCAAAAAAGCCCTCAGCACTGAACACCCTTCTTCAAAACTTAATTTTTAATATGGACAAATGAGTAGATAAATAAATGTACTTAACTATTAAGCCAGTTTATCTACTGCTACAAAAGTTTGTTGGTCAGTTACCAAGTTGGTTAATATGAAACCAAACAACTAATTTGAATGATTCTTTACCTATCAGTCCAAAGCCAATCCTGCACAACAAATTATTTTTCAATGTTTCAATTAAAATATTTGACTCCAAAAAAATATACTTGACTCCTTTCATACTCTTTAAATGCAGTCATCTAGTAAGTCTGTATCAGTATATTAGTGATCTTCAAACTAAAGTACACATAAGCCTGGTGTTACCCAGCTATTTCCCAAGAGACATACAAAAAGGGATTTCATTTTTAAAGATTCAATCTCTAGATATTCAATTCCCATACACTCTCTTCCCTAAAACTGAAATACCAGAGAACATGCCTATAGTTATCTTCCACATGTATTTCATTTACTCTTAATCTTACTATATTGTATGGGATTTAAAGATCTCCTGGTGGGCAAAGTAACAATTATAAATATTGCTCAGAAAGCCTCTTTTGATAAAGACACTGTGAAAACGCTGTAAGTCTTACCCACCTACTTGGGATAAAAATGGAATATATTAAAGAGTGGGACAGTACAAATACATAATAACTCTTGCTTAATGACTTTTCCTCTTCAACTCACCAAGAATTTTGAAACAATGTACTGCTCCTAAAGTGGAGTCCCAGAAAAGCAAATTAAACAGATACTTAATAAGAAATATTAAAAGCTGCACTTCCCTTTTTATATCCAGGTAATACACACATGCAAAGCTGTATTCACTACCTATTTAATTATTATAATATTTAAGATTTATAAAGGCATCATAGAAAATACCAATCTCCTATAAAGAATGCTCATCCAGCATTTTCAACATTCTCAGTATTAAGAAAGAGTCTGGCGATTACTCCCATAAATCCGTTTTGAATTATGTCTCACTGGAAAATGTAGCAAGATTTCAGGAAGGAGGGAGAGGTTGCACATTTAATCTTGATAGAACAATGTTACATCTTCAGGAAAAGGACTATAACAGAAAAAATAGGTACCATTTTATATTTTAACCACTTATTAAGACCAAGGAGTAAGGATTTCAATTTGCTGAATGATTATCAAATACATAAAGTCTGTATACTTTTTTTAACTTGGGAACCAGTCTCCTGCTTATTGCTATTCCTAACTGTAACTGCTTCTTTATCATTCTTATCATGCATTTAATTATATTTAAATTAAGAAATTCTTATTATTAATTCTCCATAAATTAAAAATACTGACAACCATCAATATTACAATTTTTGTAAGCTCCACTCTTACCAGTGGCACAATATCCTCTTTGTATTGCTATCAATTTCTATCAAATCCTTTCTTTCCATCCAAAAATATCATATATCCATAGACATAAGAACTGATTAATGAAATTCCCTATTATTTCATTAACAGATGATTTTCAATACAATTTTACTCTAGGGGCGCCTGGGTGGCTCAGTGGGTTAAAGCCTCTGCCTTCGGCTCAGGTCAGGATCCCATGGTCCTGGGATGGAGCCCCACTTCAGGCTCTCTGCTCAGTGGGGAGCCTGCTTCTTCCTCTCTCTCTCTCTCTGCCTGCCTCTCTGCCTACTTCTGATCTCTCTCTGTCAAATAAATAAATAAAATCTTTTAAAAAAATTTACTCTATAAGCTTTATTAATTACTATTTAAGTTGATTGAGAAACAAAAATTATAACTGTGATGATAACTCTAAACAACTGAGCACTTAGAATACAATGCTCATGAGACATTTAGTGATTTCTTTATTTATATTAGAGAAAGAGCATGCATAAGAAAGAGAGAGTACACAGGGGGTTGTGAAGAGTAGACAGAGAGGAAGAAAGACTCTTAAGCAGACTCTGTGCTGAGTGCAGAGCCCAACGGGGAGCTCAAGTTCACAACCCTGAAATAATGACCTAAGTCTAAATCAAGAATAGGATGCTTAATTGACTATGCCACCCAGGCACCCCATTCATGGGAGTTTTAAAAAATATCGTATATATCCTGATTTTTGTCAGGGAATAAGGAGGTGACCACTAAATAATTTTTGTAATTTAAAGACCTTTTTTTCTAGAGCAGATTTAGAATTATGGCAAAAGCGACATGAAGGTACAGAGACTTCCTGTATATTCACACACCAACACATAGCCTATCCATCATGAACATTCCCCAACACAGAGGTACGTGTGTTGTAATTGATAAGACTACAATGACACGTCATAATTATACAAAGTTCTGGTTCACATTATCGTTCGCTCTTGGGTTTGTACATTTACAGATTTAAATGAATACATATAGCTCTCTGTAACTACAGTATCCTAGATTTCCACTGCCCTACAAGTCCTCCATGATCCACCCAATTCATCACTCCCTGTCCATTGTGATTTCCAGCCCCTGACAACTGCTGATCTTTTTATTTTCTCCAGAGTTTTGCCTTTTTAGGAAACTCTTGCGAACACAATCATACAGTATGTAGCTTTCTCAGATTGTTCACTGGGTAATATGCATTTCAGTTTCTTCCCTATCTTTTCATTAACTGATAGCTTATTTCCTTTTGTGCTGAATACAATTCCATTGTCTGGATGTACCACTGATGACTCATCCATTCAACTACTGAGGAACACCCTGGTTGCTTTTATGTTTTGGTAATTATAAACGACAGTATTTTATGTGAACATAAGTTTTCTAATTCATTCAGGTATATAGCAAAGAATTGGAGTGCTGGATCACATGGTAAGGAAATTCTAAGCATTTTTTTTTTTTCCAAAGTGGCTACAACTTCTGCGTTCTCACTGGCAATGTATGAGAGCTCCTGATGTTCTACAGCATTTGGTCCTGTCAGAGTTCTTGATATTAGCTATCCTAAGAGGTGTGTGGTAATATCTCAGTGTTTTCTTAATTTTATTTCCCCAGTGACATACAATGTGGACAATCTTTTCATATGCTTATTGACCCTCTGTCCATTCACTTTGGTATGGTGTCTTAAACGTCTTTGGCCCAGGGACACCTGGGAGGCTCAGTGGGTTAAAGCCTCTGCCTTTGGCTCAGGTCATGATCCCAGGATGCTGGGATCGAACCCTGCATCGGGCTCTCTGCTCAGCGGGGAGCCTGCTTCCCTGCTCTGTCAGATAAATACATGAAATCTTTAAAAAAAAAAAAAAAAGAGGTCTTTGGCCCATTTTAACTGAGTTATTTCCTTAGTATTATATTTTAAGAATTATCTGTGTATTTTGGATACCAGTCCTTTACCAGATGGGTCTTTTACAAATATTTATCCAAGTCTGTGGCTTGTCTTCTCATTCTCTTGACATTCTCATTTACAGAGCATAAGTTTTCAATTTTAATGAAGTCCATATCAATTACTTCTTCCATGGATCATGCGTTTGGTATTAAACCTAAAAAGTTATCACGATACTCAAGGTCTCCAATGTTATCTTCCAGGAGTTTTGTAATTTTTTGTAAGTTTGCACTTTACATTTATGTCTGTGATGTACTTTGAGTTAATTTTTGTAAAGGGTGTAAGGTCTATATCTAAATTATTCCTTTTTTTCATGAGGATGTTCCTTTGTTCCAGCACCATTTGTTAAAAACCAATAAATGTTTTTTCATTCAAGAATATTAAATCAATATAAAAATCTTTTGAATAGTGGAATGGAAATGAAGGTTCAGGTAAAATATCCTACCCATAAAGAAATTTTGTAAGAAAACTTTACTTCTTGTCTAAATAAATAATAGCAGTTATTAAATTTCTACAGCATTTAGATTTAATAAATATATTAATTTTTTAAAAGATTTTATTTATTTATTTAACAAAGAGAGAGATCACAAGTAGGCAAAGAGGTGGGGGGGAGCAGGCTCCCCACTGAGCAGAGAGGCTGATGCGGGGCTTAAGCCCAGGACCCCGATATCATGACCTGAGCTGAGCCAAAGGCAGCAGCTTAACCCACTGAGGCACTCAGGTGCCACTATCTTTCTTTATTAAAAGATGTATTTATTCGGGGCCACTGGATGGCTCAGTGGATTAAGCCGCTGCCTTTGGCTCAGGTCATGATCTCAGTGTTCTGGGATCGAGCCCCGCTTCGGGCTCTTGGCTCAGCGGGGAACCTGCTTCCCCTTCTCTCTCTGCCTGACTCTTTGCCTACTTGTGATCTCTCTCTCTGTCAAATAAATAAATAAAATCTTTTTTAAAAAACGATGTATTTATTTATTTTAGGGAGTGAGCAAGCACCTGCAAGGGGAGGGTTGGAGAGAGACAAACCCTTAAGTAGACTCCCTGCTGAGCACAGAGCCTTATGCAGGGCTGGATACCAGGATCCTGAGATCAGGACCTGAGTGAAAATCAAGAGTCCATTTGAAAAAATAGCAAGAGGCACCCCGAAATGTATTTAAAAGAGTGATATAAACAATTTAAAATATCAACAATTCCAGTAGTTTTTTAATTGAAGTATAGTTGACATAGAAGAGTAAATCTCAAAATCATGGCTACTGCAAACTGCTTACATTTCATATAAATTTTAGCTATTGCAAGCATGTTTTCTATGGTATGGTAGTTGACATCAGCAATAGTGTTTTGTTTCATAATCTTGGGGAAAAAAAGAATTCAAATATGGTCCTTCATGGTTAGAAGATTAAAACTTATACAGGAATTCAGTAAAGTGTCAGGATATATAATCAATGCACAGAAATCAGTTGCATTTCTCTACACCAACAGCAAGACAGAAGAAAGAGATATTAAGGAGTCAATCCCATTTACAATTGCATCCAAAACCATAAGATACCTAGGAATAAACCTAACCAAAGAGACACAGAATCTATACTCAGAAAACTATAAAGTACTCATGAAAGAAATTGAGGAAGACACAAAGAAATGGAAAAATGTTCCATGCTCCTGGATTGGAAGAATAAATATTGTGAAAATGTCTATGCTACCTAAAGCAATCTACACATTTAATGCAATTCCTATCAAAGTACCATCCATCTTTTTCAAAGAAATGGAACAAATAATTCTAAAATTTATATGGAACCAGAAAAGACCTCGAATAGCCAAAGGGATATTGAAAAAGAAAGCCAACGTTGGTGGCATCACAATTCCGGACTTCAAGCTCTATTACAAAGCTGTCATCATCAAGACAGCATGGTACTGGCACAAAAACAGACACATAGATCAATGGAACAGAATAGAGAGCCCAGAAATAGACCCTCAACTCTATGGTCAACTAATCTTCGACAAAGCAGGAAAGAATGTCCAATGGAAAAAAGACAGCCTTTTCAATAAATGGTGCTGGGAAAATTGGACAGCCACATGCAGAAAAATGAAATTGGACCATTTCCTTACACCACACACAAAAATAGACTCAAAATGGATGAAGGACCTCAATGTACGAAAGGAATCCATCAAAATCCTTGAGGAGAACACGGGCAGCAACCTCTTCGACCTCTGCCGCAGCAACATCTTCCTAGGAACAACGCAAAAGGCAAGGGAAGCAAGGGAAAAAATGAACTACTGGGATTTCATCAAGATCAAAAGCTTTTGCACAGCAAAGGAAACAGTTAACAAAATCAAAAAACAACTGACAGAATGGGAGAAGATATTTGCAAACGACATATCAGATAAAGCACTAGTGTCCAGAATCTATAAAGAACTTAGCAAACTCAACACCCAAAGAACAAATAATCCAATCAAGAAATGGGCAGAAGACATGAACAGACATTTCTGCAAAGAAGACATCCAGATGGCGAACAGACACATGAAAAAGTGCTCCATATCACTCGGCATCAAGGAAATACAAATCAAAACCACAATGAGATATCACCTCACACCAGTCAGAATGGCTAAAATCAACAAGTCAGGAAATGACAGATGCTGGCGAGGATGCGGAGAAAGGGGAACCCTCCTACACTGTTGGTGGGAATGCAAGCTGGTGCAGCCACTCTGGAAAACAGCATGGAGGTTCCTCAAAATGTTGAAAATAGAACTGCCCTATGACCCAGCAATTGCACTATTGGGTATTTACCCTAAAGATACAAATGTAGTGATCCAAAGGGACACATGCACCCGAATGTTTATAGCAGCAATGTCCACAATAGCCAAACTATGGAAAGAACCTAGATGTCCATCAACAGATGAATGGATCAAGAAGATGTGGTATATATACACAATGGAATACTATGCAGCCATCAAAAGAAATGAAATCTTGCCATTTGCAACAACGTGGATGGAACTAGAGCGTATCATGCTTAGCGAAATAAGTCAAGCAGAGAAAGACAACTATCATATGATCTCCCTGATATGAGGAAGTGGTGATGCAACATGGAGGCTTAAATGGGTAGAAGAATAAATGAAACAAGATGGGATTGGGAGGGAGACAAACCATAAGTGACTCTTAATCTCACAAAACAAACTGAGGGTTGCCGGGGGGAGGGGGTTGGGGAGAAGGGGGTGGGATTATGGACATTGGGGAGGGTATGTGATTTGGTGAGTGCTGTGAAGTGTGTAAACCTGGTGATTCACAGACCTGGGGATAAAAATATATGTTTATAAAAAATATATGTTTATAAAAAATAAAAAATTTAAAAAAAAAAAAAAAAAAAAAAGAAGATTAGTGTTCTAGTCTAATAAAAATATTGCAAGTATCATGTGATTAAAGAGACATATCTCACATCTACACTTGTAGCTGTGGTGAAAGTATCTCTGTGTATTCTAAATGATGAGTAAATGAAGTCTATCAAATCTTATTCAATTGCCATGAAATCACTGATATGCTACAATAAGCAAACTCCAGAAAAAACAGAGAGAGGAGTGAGAAAGACTTGCTCAATCATAGAAGCCACACAGTTTATCACTTTTCTATTATGCGTCAAGCACTGTCAACATAAGGTAGGATTAAAAGAAAAAAAAGTCCCCACCCAAACATATATTCACTTGCTAATCCCCATAACATGTAAATATTAATTTATATGCAAAACAAAGATTACCTTATATTGCAAAAGATGTGAGAGAGTGTCTTTTTTTTAAAAGGTTTTATTTATTTATTTGAGAGAGAGAGTGAGAGCTTGAGAGTATGAGAGGGGAGAAGGTCAGAGGGAGAAGCAGACCCACATGGAGCTGGGAGCCCGATGTAGGACTTGATCTCGGGATTCCAGGATCATGACCTGAGCCTAAGGCAGTTGCTTAACCCATTGAGCTACCCAGGTGCCCATGATAGAGCATCTTGAGAGAAGGGGCTTATTCCGGATTATCTGCCACGTATGTGTGTAGTGGTATGAATCCTGATAGAAAGGCAGAGGATGATTTGAGGGATACACAGGAAAAGGTAACATAAAGAGGGAAGCAGAGATTGGAATTACGATACCACAAACAAAGGAAAACCGAAGAATGCTGAGTAGATGTTAGAAATAGAAAGAAGCAAGGAAAACTTCTATGCCAAGATCTTTCAGGGAGTGTGGTCTTAGATTCAAGAACTATGAAAGAATAAATGTCTGTTATTTTAAGCCACCAAGTTCATGGTCATTTGGTGTAAAAGCCTCAGGAAAATAATAAAACTAAGTATAAAAGGATGGACAAGAGTCTTGACTTCATGAACTTCAGTTTCTCAAAAGATAAGGTTATTGGCACTAAAGTAAGTTGTGCTACAGTACCTGTTTCCGGCACGAAAATGGTCAAAAACCAGTTTTGACACATTTTGTGGTTGTATACATAAGCCACTGTTAATTGTGCACTCCAGGATATTTGGGATGAGAACTAGAGTACATAGAAATGTTCACCGCTGCTACTGCTTGCAAGTTCAATGTTGATCGAACCTACAAAATATTTTTCTTGCAATAGTTAGCACAGAATATATGTCCTGCAATTTATTTATATTTATTTAGTTACTGGCAAGTAAACAAATTAGGTGCTTGATAAACATGCACAATTATATTTTTGAAGCAATTGTATTTATGTTCAAAAGAAGGGACAGTTTATGAATGTGCAATCAAGGATATAAAATTGGAAAGACAACAGAATTGAGCAGAGTTAATTTGGTGGTGGCAACAAATTCACACATTATACCAGGGCCCCCTCCACGTGGTGCATGGACTGCCCTGATAAATGTGGTTCTTGGCAAAGCGTCATTTAAAACTGAGTCTGGAGATCTTGCTTCTCTTGCTATCACCCATTATCACTCCTCTGAGGAATAATTAATGATAAAAAAAAGATCTGCACCAGGAGAGATAACAGACTCCCATTTCCTACCTGCCTCAATTATCTTCAAACAGATGTGGGAAGATGCTTCTCAAAATTTACCAGTTCCTTTACAAATTGGCACACAGGTATAGCATATAGTTGTGGTCATTACTAGATCTGTGAGCTTTTTCAGCATGGATAAGCAATGTGTTCATAAGTTATGCCATTAGGCATGGTTCCAAAAATAACATGGTTTTGCTCCCATGATGCAATAGTATAAATGACTCTGTGTTTCACAAAATTAGGAAGCAGGTAAAGTTTGTCTTCATTGTCAATCGATAAATATTTACTAAGCACCAATTATGTGGATGGCACTGTGCTAGGAACTCTGGACAGAGCACTAGTTACAAGAGACAATATTAATCATAGAAACTTATATTGTGGTGAACTGCAAGGGAAAATAATAGGGAAAAATGATGGGAGTATCACAGAAGCAAGAGACTTATAATCTTAAATAAAGTAGTTGCACAGGCTTCACGGGGAAGGAGACTATGAGAAAAAAAAAAACACAAAAAATTGAGCACATAAATCCCTCAGATACTGGCAGACAGAGAATGCACTGAAAACAGAAAGTGCAAAGGTCCTGGGGTAGAAGCATGTCTGGTATGTCTGAAATAAAACAGAAAAACTAGGTGGTGCTGCTGGGGGTAAACAAATGATAGGGGATTTGTAGGAGATATGGTTAAAGAAGAAATGGGATTATTTGGACAAGGGGTAACCGCGTAAGGCAAGGCCTCATAAAGACAATTAAAAGTACTCTATTTTATTCTGACTGATACAAAAATTCCTTGGAGGAACTGAGAAGAGTGACATGGTTTAACCTGTATTTACAACTATCATCCTGGGGGTTCCTGGGTGGCTCAATCCTTAAACATCTGCCTTCAGAGGAGGTCATGACCCCAGGGTCCAGGGATCTACCCCAGCATCAGGTTCCCTGCTCTACAGGAAGCCTGCTTCTCCCACTCCCACTTGCCCTGCTTGTGTTCCCTCTCTCGCTGTGTCTATCAAATAAATAAATAAAATTGTTAAACAAAACAAAACAAAACAATCATCCTGGCCTCTAGGACTAGTGAATGCAAACAAGGACAGAAGAAGGGATTTCTTTTAAGACAGCTACTGAATTAATTCAAATGGAGGATGATGATAACCTAAAGCAAGGCATCCTTAGTGGTCACTGTGAATCTGAGGTAAGCACAGGTGGGCCACAGTGGGTGAGTGTAGGTATGTTGGGAAATTCAAGTCCTAGTTATCCAGAGAGACCCTATGACTATCTGTTTCAGCGGTATAATTTTGAACTGTCCTGTTTCACTCTCAAATGTGCCTGGGATTAGATAATAAATTATATGGTCAACCTAGTTACAGCTAAAGAAATGTGGAAATAAAATTGGCTAAAATCTAGGACTTGGCCTTAGATGTGTTTGTACAGAAAATTGTAGGTGATTTATCTTTATTTGTCTCAATATCAAGCATATATTGCTTGTAATAAGTTTTCAGTTTTCAACAGGATAATATATATTCATTTTCTAAATTATGAAGAAGAATAAATTAAACTGACATAATACTATTCTCAAGGTAAAGCACTGATAAATATTATATACATACAAACAGGATTTCCTTGCATACATCCTTCTTGTAAAATATCATGTCTTAGTAACTGAACTATACACATAAATCCCATCATCTGCAGTAACATATAACACTGACTTGAATGTTTACTTTGTAAAAGGGAATATGCAAAGCATTAAGCATGTATTAATTCATGTAATTCTTATAACCACTTTATTCAGCAGGTATTCCTAGTTCATTTTACTGATGAGGGAATTGAAGTACCAAGAGCTTTACTAAACTTCACACATATCATAAAAATGGAGCTAGAATTCAAACCCATATATTTATAATACTGGCTCTGTGTTTTTTTTTTTAATTAAGGATTTTATTTATTTATTTGAAAGAGCACAAGCTAGGGGCTGGGGGGAAGGGCAGAGGTAGAGAGAGAAGCAGACTTCTTGCTCAGCAGGGAACCTGATGAGGGGCTCGATCCCAGGACCCTGGGATCATGACCTGAGCTGAAGGCAGAAGCTTAACCTACTGAGCCACCCAGGCGCCCCTATATTACAGGCCCTGTGTTCTTAACAGTTCTCTTATGCTGGCTCTCTACTGTGTGCCACAATTTAGAAGAAACAATCAACCTCCTCCCCTGGTACAGGTTTGGTATATATCCTCCCCACTACCATTCCTCTGTCTATAAGCACACAAGAAGTCACATTTTCAACTTCTTTTAAAAAAGCAACGTTTTAGTTAATTTATTTAAACAAGCAAATAATCCCTCCTTGAGGCATAACCATTCCCACTCTCCTGCCTTTCTCTGTCAATATTACAAACAAACACCAAAAACTACTAACATTTAGGTTCTCTATTCTTTATGTGAACATGTAATGATCTTATATCCACTGTTCTCCAAAGTTTTTTCAACAGAGCATATATCATGAAGACCTTTCTAGGCCAAAAGACACAGCTCTACATTTTTATATCATAATTTAGTCATCCATTCCCTTACACGAGAGAGTTACACTTCATTGTAATTAAAATAATAATGCAGCATGCATCTTACTTACATTTTATTTACATACAACAGATTTCTCATAGTGGGAATTCTGGATCAAAACCTGTTTATTTTTACATTAACGTGTAAAAAAAAAAATTGTTTTACGCAAAGGTTACAGCAACTCACAATCCTGGCAACCTTTATGACAATACCCATTCCTCAGACCTTGTTAAAACTAATTACCAGTCATTTATATTAAATTTTCTCCAACCTCAAGGGTGAAAAGAGGGCCTATAATCTTTATTTAATTTGCAATTATCTGAAGATCAATTGTTTGTGGGCTGGCTATAATGTGTCTAATATTTACTTTCTGGATGGCTACCATTTCATGCTTGCTTATACCAGTCTGTAAATCCTGAATTCAGATACCTTCACTCATTTGACAATTATTAGCGGATAAGAAGGAGGACTGTTCTGTAGAAGAAAGAGAAACTAGCCAGAAAGCTATTTCTACAGTCCAGGACAAAAATGGTGGAGAAAGGGAGTAGAAAGGGAGAAAAAGTAACATATAAAAGCAGGATTGAAGAGGCAGAACAGATAAAAATCACTGAAGAACTATTAATCTGGTTATGGGATGTATCATGGAAAATGATGGAAACCCAAACGACAGAATTTACAGTGGGCGAAGGAAATTTGACTAGGCTATCCCTATAGCTTACAGAAAGAGTGTATACCACTGTTGTATTTGAATGGTGAACATCTCTTCAATTTCCTTTAACAGGAATAATTTAAGAGGAAAGCAACTGGGGCGCCTGGGTGGCTCAGTGGGTTAAGCCTCTGCCTTCGGCTCAGGTCATGATCCCAGGGTCCTGGGATCGAGTCCCGCATTGGGCTCTCTGCTCAGCAAGGAGTCTGCTTCCTCCTCTCTCTCTCTGCCTGCCTCTCTGCCTACTTGTAATCTCTCTCTGTCAAACAAATAAATAAAATCTTTAAAAAAAAATAAAATAAAAAATAAAAAAAAGAGGAAAGCAACTAAATGGAAATCTCATGACTTAATATTTCAAAATATTACTTTGCTAAAAATGATAAAAAAGAAACATTTCAGAAGAATTAGACTGATGATTCTCTATAATTATTTGAATAGCACTTAATATGTTTTTTTATTTAAATTCAATTAAGCAACATATAGTACATCATTAGTCTCAGATGTAGTGTTCAACAATTTATCAGTTGCATAGAACACCCAGGAACAGCACTTAATTTGTAGTTAACAAGACACGAGACAACATAGAATGTTAACTTCAATTAAAGAAACAACCAAATATTCTATCCAATGCAAGCTAATGCTTAAAATTCAGTACGGTATACTACAGGTTCTCAATGATTTCTCAGACTTACAGATGTCATTTTGCTTTTACATCTCATTAAGAACTTTGCATCATTTTTAAGAACATTATGATTTTCTATGGAAAGTGCCTGGATAAATATAAAATGTTAAAATATAGATGCCACATGAACTGAGAAGAAAACTCCCCATTGGGCTAGTCTCACAGATGTGTCCAACCTTACCTCTGCTCCTAGCAGGCAAATTGTCAGAAGGAGAAGTAAACCTTAGCTCAAAGAAAGACCCTACTTTATGATTTTTTTAAATTTATTTCTTAATTTAGATCTAGTAAAATTCACTGTTTAGCTGTACAGTTCTGAAAGTTTTAACAATATATATACAGCATGTGAACATCTCCATGATCAGGATACAAAAACCTTGCCTTATCACAAAAGACTATCTTGTGTAACACATTAGTGCTAAAAACTCACTCTTACCCGATCACCTGGCAACAACCTGCTCCTCATCCCTATAATTTTGTTGTCTCGAGAATAACATGTAAATGGAATCATATAATATGTAAACTACTCAATCTGGCTTCTGTAGTTCAGTCTAATGTATCTGGGATCGATTTACATTGTTATACACAACAATAGTTTGATCCTTTTTATTCCATTGAAAGGTTGGGCCACAATTTATCCATCCCCCACTTGGGGGACGTGAGGATTATTTCCAGTTTGGGCTTATTATGAATAAAGCTGCAATAACTATTCTGTAAAGGTCTTTGAGTGAACATAAGTTTTCACTTCTCTATGGGAAATATCCAAAATGTCAGATGGATGGTCATATTGTTAGAGGTTATTTGGACACTTAGGTAGTCAGGGCCAGGGTCCCCAACAAGAGAACAGGGAGCCGGGATAGCTGAGACAAAAATGTGCTAGTATCCTGTTTTACAGCCCAGAAGAGATCACAATAGCACCCTGCCCAGCAGCCTCTGCAGAAGCGACATTTGCAAAACATCGTGGAACAAAACAATTAACCATAAAACATTGGTGACTATCACAAGTTGAGGTAGTTAGTCTCCAGATGTCAGCCCAAAAGACCATCAACAGACGACCAAATAATCCGAAAGGTAGACAGGTGCATGGCCAAAGCCCTGATTGGCCCACTTTAGTACCCAATCCACAGAGAGCCCATAGGCAGGATGCTCTAGATAGTTCCTTGAAAGAGCATATAAAAACAATAGATCTGAATGCCAAAACAGCAACCCTCTTGGGTCCCCTCCCTCTTTGGGAGCTTTATACTACTGCTCAGGAAACTTCACTTTGTTGCCCACCACACATCATCTGGTTGACCTCTTCATTCTTCAAAGTGGAACAACCAAGAAGTGCAGGCACCAAAGGAACAAATATTTTAAGTGAATGTTTAACATTATAACAACTCGCCAATAAAGTCTTCAGACTGACCAGACCACCATTTGTATTAGTACCACCACTATAGAGAATTACAATAGCACTGGATAAATAGGTCCTTGCCAGGACCTAGCACTGGCAATTTTGTTTGTAACAGTTTCACACCTCCTATAAAAGACTTTCAAGTGTCTTACCTCCAATAACCCTCTCAGCCTTTTGATAATAAGTCTTTGCAGAGTGGAGTGTGTACTCAAATGTATAGAATTTGCTCCAAAAGTCCCTTTCAAGATAAAACATTTAGAGAAAAGCAGAAAGAATAGTTAAAAATGGTTGGTTGGGTCAAAACACTAATAAGATGGAAAATAGAGTTGTCTAATTAACCCTTTGCTCACCACCCCTAACCATTAAAATCAAGAGTAAGATAACATTTGCTGCTCTAATTATTAGTATTTATATTCTCACAACTTCCACAAACAACATTCAGGAGTTAGAAGAATGTTGTATTTTTAAAAACCAGAATTGTTTTTTAAAAAAAGAATTATAATTATTCACATAAGATATGATTATTTATCTGAAAAACCTAACAGATTCAAATATAAATCTATTAGAGAAAACAAGAGTTAAGTATGGTAAACTGGAAAAAAATATTCAAAATTAATAGATTTCCTATATTCTGACTAACCAAAAGGAAAATACTGTGGAGCAAAATAACCCACAAGAGCAAGAAACAGCTAGTAAAATGAAACAAAACAAAATGACAAAATAAAATCAAATAGCTGCTACATAAAAATGTTAAAACCATACTTTGGAACTTCATAATCTTAGAAGAATGTTAGGGCAAATATAATAACCACTACAGTAGAAAATATGTTATGATCTTAGAAAAAGGAAAGATAATATTAACTATTGGAGGAAGGTTCTTATGCAGAAAATTTCTTATCCCTAAATTTTTCTATTAAAATCTCTATATAATATAATTCAGAAATAACCTTAGTGGTGTAAAGTTGATATTTACTTTTTTCTAATATTATTTTAATTATACAACTACTAGAAAGATGTTTTTTATTACTATACTTGGAAGAATATCTCTGCATATTCTTTTTTTTTTTTTTAAAGATTTTATTTATTTATTTGATAGAGAGAGATCACAAGTAGACGGAGAGGCAGGCAGAGAGAGAGAGAGGGAAGCAGGCTCCCTGCTGAGCAGAGAGCCCGATGCGGGACTCGATCCCAGGACCTGAGATCATGACCCGAGCCGAAGGCAGTGGCCTAACCCACTGAGCCACCCAGGCGCCCTCTCTGCATATTCTTAAAAAATACAACTAATAGAAAGTAGAAAAATGACTTACACAGACGTATCAAAATTTTCACATAGTGACATTATTTGAAACAAAATGGTACTGGGAGGAGAACAGATAGATCAATAAGAAAAAATTGGACAGGCGCCTGGGTGGCTCATTTGGTCAGTCAACTGCCTTCAGCTCAGGTCATGATCCTGGAGTCCCAGGATCGAGTCCCACATCAGGCTCCCTGCTCAGCGGGGAGTCTGCTTCTCCTTCTGACCTCTTCCCTCTCATGCTCTCTCTCTCTCTCTCTAATAAGTAAAATAAAATCTTAAAAAAAAAAAAAAAAGAAAACACCCCTGGGAATAAAAATGTATGTTTATAAAAAATAAAAAATTAAAAAAAAAAGAAAAGAAAACAAGAAAAGAATTGGACAATTAAGTAAACCTAAGGATATACAGGACTTTATACCTGTGAAATGTGCCATTTCAAATCAAAAAAGAAAAATTTATATTAAATACATGGAAATTTATTCAATATATCAATATTTTACTTAATAAAAGCTATTAAAACATAAAAAGAACTCATATACTCATATGCTAATAAAAAAAAACACAGCTTTCATCAAAACAATCAAAACAACCTCTAGGGAATTTCTTATTTAACTATAAATCATAAAAGTATTAAAAAAATTTTAGGTTATCATTTTTACAGACTTGGATTGAGATACTTAAAAATATTAAAAATATTAATGACAGAAATTAGGCTGATAGTAATTGACAAATTTAACTAAATGGAAATGTTAAAATCATGAAATACGTAGTAAAACAACACACACATGAACACACACATAAAATACAGCTAACAAACTAAGAAAACTTGCAATGTATATGCCAAACAAGCTTCCTAACCTTCAGGAAAAATACAAAATGTTATTTTATCAAACATAGCAATTTGCAAAAGAAGAAATGTAAATGGTGGCCAAATATAGTAAACAGTATGTGACATCATTCGTAATTAAAAAGAAAAAAATTCCTAGCATAGAGGAATCACAGAAATTAAAAAGGATGCCAAAACTCCTGTTAGGAAAAGGTGTGTACCAAACAGCATACACTTACTGTTGGCAAATTTTAAAATCTGTATCTGTTTTGACTGAATAATTTTATTCATAAGGCTTCATCCTAAAGAGATAGGCTATTATTTCAAACATAACCTTGGCCATTATTTTTTTTTCTTAGTAGAACATGGGGTATAAAATGAAATTAGTGATAACTAATGAAAGATAAAAATGTACTGGTTCAGGCTCTTTCTTGAAAACCTTTTCTATCTTAACCACTTATATGAAATTCTGGTTTTTGTAACCAAATAAAGCAAGGGAAATTAACAAGACAGAGACAAATACAACTAAATATCACCATGGTCTCACAATCTCTCAACCACGGAAAGTATACAAACAACCAAATACAGAATAAATACCTCCCACCCATTTCTGGAAGGACAGTCTAATCCAACCTACAGAAATTTTTCTGAGGAGAATAAAAAAGAGTTAAAATGATTTGGAAATCCCTGGCATTTTGTGATCTAAAATACTCATTTGTAGCTAGAAGAATCTCTGTCCACAAAGTTGGCATCACCCACCTACCCATGTATTAACTAGTCCCCTATGTTCTAATAGACTTTCTGCATGGCTGGGAAAATAACCAGAAATACTTTCTATTTTCTTAGGACAAATACCTATAAATAAAAATAGTGATTTATAAAGGGCAAGGGTGCCTGGCAGGCTCAGTCGGTGGTGCATGTGACTCTTGATCTCAGGGTTGTAAGTTTGAGCACCGTGTTAGGTGTAGAGATTAACTGAAAAATAAAAAATCTTTAAAAAAAAATAGAAAGGGCATTAATTTTTGAACTATACTGATTAAGAAGAACACATTTTCCACTATTTAAGTTGATAGAACATTTTAACTACAAAGGTGTAAAATCATGCTTTCCTCAAAAAAAGGTTTTAAAGATTTTACTTATTTATTTGAGACAGATACACAGAGAGAGAGAGATAGTAAGAATGAACAGGGGGAGAGGGAGAGGGAGAGGCAAAAGCAGATGACCCACTGAGCAGGAAGCCTGACACAGAGCTCGATCCCAGGAACGAGAGACCATGACCTGAGCCAAAAGCAGACATCCAACCATCTGAGCCATCCAGGCACCCTTCCTCAAACTTTTCTAACACATAATTTCATAATAAAATAAAGGAATATTAATAGAACTGTTAAAATAAATTTTTTTCTTAGAAACTGGTGGATCTTCCTTTTCAATTTTTAGAATAACAATTGTTATTGAAAAACTCCAACCTTAACTGACGAAAAACAGACCTTCCTTGTATTGTACACCCAACACCCAGAATAGCATCTGGTGCATAGAAAGTGACTGGAAATATGTTTAATCTCAAAATTTTATACCATAATCATCTTTCATATGTATTTGACAAGTGAAAGACAAACATAGATATCAAGATATATAAAAACATACTCTTCATGAATTTTTTAAAAGGAAATGTTTGAAAGTACATTGCAACTGACAAAGAGATTAGCAAAATAAAGTCTAAGATAGTATAGCCAAGATGAAATATGAAAAATAGTGAGCACTGAAATCACTTAAAATAGAGACAACATAAATTTATCAAAAGTAATCATATTAAGAGAACATTTTAAAATACTTTTAGAAATGAAGATATATAACCAAATATTTTGGTATGGGTGCATAAATATTGATATGATAGAGGAATGGAATAGCAAATAATTAAATAGAAATGTTGATTAAAGAAACAAGAGACTGAAGAGAGAACAAAAATTGCTCTAAATATTCTATCACAAATACAGCACATTCATATTTCAGTACTTTATTTTTGACTCAATAACAAGAAGAACTGTTAGCTTACAGGTTTTTTAACTTAAAAATGTGTTTCAGAGTCACCTGAGTGGCTCAGTCTGGCTTCGACTAAGGTCAGGATCCAAGGGTCCTGGGATTCAGCCCTGCACCAGGCTCCCTGCTCAGTCAGGAGCCTGCTTCTCTCTCTGCCCCTCCTCCCCACTTGTGCACTTTCTCACTATCTCTCTCTGTCTGAAATAAATAACATCTTAGAAATGCATTTAGGGCACCTGGATAGCTCAGTTGTTTTATGTCTGTCTTTGGCTTAGATCATGATCCTGAGGTTGAGTCCCACACACATCAGGCTTCCTGCTGGGCAGGAAATCTGCTTCTCCCTCTGACCCTCCTCCCACTTGTGCTCTCTCTCAAATAAATAAATAAAAAATCTTTTTTAAAAAGTGAATTTCAACAACATATGGGTTATCAATATGAGTATATTAAACATGATCCTCTAAGTAATTGGAAAACATAAAAGTGAAGTCTTTCTACTGAAAGCAAACTAACAAAAAGCCTATTTTCTTTTTTTTTTTTTTAAGATTTTATTTATTTATTTGACAGAGAGAGAGAGATCACAAATAGAGAGGCAGGCAGAGACAGAGAGAAGAGGAAGCAGGCTCCCCGCTGAGCAGAAAGCCTGATGCGGGGCTCGATCCCAGGACCCTGGGATCATGACCTGAGCTGAAGGCAGAGGCTTTAACCCACTGAGCCAGCCAGGCAGCCCGAAAAAGCCTATTTTCTTAAAGAGAAAGTATATAAAACAAATTGGCAGAAGTAAATCAGTCATATAAGTTAATAAAACACATGTGAAAAAGTTAAATTCCTGTACTGAAATTAGATAGAGTGGCATATAGATAAGTATATATGTATGTATGTATATGTGTGTTACACTGAGTTGAAAAACAATGAGTCAAAGAAAATCTTTAAAAGAAGTAAATAAAGTGATGTAAACAAAAGGAAAAGGAAGGTTGCAAAATACTAAAAAAAGTAAAATTCAAGACAGAATTAAATGGGACAAAAAGGTTATTTTATATTAATAAAGCATAAGATTCATAGTGTATTAAATAATGTATTTGATTCTTAAATTATTAAATCAAAGTACTAAATTTAATAATTAATAGAAAACTATATAATTAATTTAATTATTTATCAAAATAATGAAATGTTCCACAATTGCTTGGAACTCAAAAAAAAATCTCTCAGGCGCCTGGGTGGCTCAGTGGGTTAAGCCACTGCCTTCCGCTCAGGTCATGATCTCAGGGTCCTGGGATCGAGTCCCGCATCGGGCTCTCTGCTCAGCAGGGAGCCTGCTTCCCTCTCTCTCTCTCTCTCTGACTGCCTCTTTGTCTACTTGTGATCTCTCTCTCTCTGTGTCAAATAAATAAATAAATAATCTTAAAAAAAAAATCTCTCCACCAACTACTGTTTATATTTTATTTATACATGTACATTCTGGAAAAGGAAAGCATAATATAAATATAGAAATATGTAGTTACCCATTTTGCCCATTAATTAATTGTTAAATAATTATCTGGTAAAATACAAGTAAGTGGTTTGTTGAACCTCTGAACTCTGTGAGATATGAATAACACATTCTTTTATTATTTTTTTCTAGTCAATGCTTTCAGTCATGCCCTGCTGAATCTGTCTCCCAAATCCATTGAATGATATTTCTGGTAGGTTCCACAGTCGGTCACTTTCAGTGATGATTAAACAGCACATATTATTCAAATATAAAATTCCAAACACATTTTCTCACATGAAAATAACCAGAAATAAAGTCTATGTTCTTAGTATAAATTCCCATAAATGAAAATAGTGTTTTAAATGGGACTTTAACAGGGGAACCCAGCTGGCTCACTAGGTAGAGCATGTGACTTTTGATCTCAGGGTTTTGAGTTCAAGCCCTACCACACTGGACACAGAATTTATCAAAACAAAGGGGTGGGGACATTATTTCTTGAAATATACTTATAAAGAAAAAAATACTGTCAAAAACCTAAGTTGATTTAAAAAATTGTAGCTATAGAGAAATAAAAATGAGGCCATCCTCACACTTTTCTATCACTTAATTTCATAATAAAGTGAAGAAATATAGAGCTGTGGTTAGGAAAAAATTTTTAACTCAAAATTTTATGCTCCAAAACCATTTCCTCCCTGCCGTCCAGATTTTTCTTGACCTTTAAACCAAGGAAAGAGCAGAGCGAAAGAAGTGTGGTCTTACGTCCTTTTGCCCCTACAACCCTCACTTCTGGTTCTAGCTCATCTGAAATGTAATACCTGAGGACAGGTAATAGGAAAATCACCAGGGATTCTTATATATAATTTACTGCTTAGCTGATAATTTATTTTCCCCAATGCATCAATAGTAAACACTGATAATTAATATCTTCTGTTAGGTACTCAAATGCAGTCTCTCTTGCAAGATGCCTTATCAGTTTCTCAGGGAGTCCCACAGAGGATTCCTCCAAACATGCAAAATTTTAACAAGTGAACTTAGCCTCTTTCACTTTTGATCTAAGATCTAATTCCTTATAATACATTTCTTAGACTTTGCTGCTGGGTCCTGGTATGTGGTGGTTACTTTTTTGAATGGAATACTGAGATTTCTTCAATGTCCATTTGATCCACGGAAATCCATTTCCTTGCCACACTAAATATGGACTCCACGGTGTTCCATTGCTACCTCAACTCCTCAGCCAGATATTGCTTCCCTATTTACTTTTTCTCCATGCTTATGTAAGTACAAAATCATTACAAAATCGAGTGTCCAACTGTGAATGAATTACCAATATACTTTTCATTTAGGTACAATGAATCTCCACAAATAATCTTTGGAAAGCCCCTTTCAGAGGAGAACTACTTCCTCTCCCCATGGAAAAGACAAGGAAAAGTTATAGCATACCTCAACAAGCCAATGACGTAGATTCCCAAAAAAAGCTCTCCCAAATGCAAATGACTATTTATGTTATAGTCATACATCTATATTCTGGATTAGGAAAGCAGAAGAGCCCAGTGCTGATGACCATGAATATCAAAAAGTTAGATTGATTGCCTGTAAATAAGTCTAGAAGTAAGTATCTCACGCCCGATTTTTTCTGGCTTTATTTAACAATGAGCTCAGACCCTTAAGTGTCCAACTATTGATTTCAGCTCAGGTCTTGATCTCAGGGTTGTTGAGATCGAGCCCCATTGAGCGCTACACTGGGCGTGGTGGCTGCTTAAGATTCTCTCTCTCTCCCTCTCCAACAACAACAACAAAGCATGTGGAGTACTTGAAGAACTTTTGTCCTCAGTTTTGGAATCTAACTGTCTACTTTGAGGAAAATATGAAACCCCATACAATATTGCATTATACATGTAAAAGCAAAATGTGTAAGTGTAATGATTACAAATGAAAGCAAAAATACCTAGAAAAGCAATGATGCTTCTTTTAACTTTTCTCAATTTTTCATTAACTGAGCTGAGAAAATGCTAATTTAGAATTATAAAGATTTAAATATCACAATAATACTGAATTAAGAGTAAACAATGGACTACTGTAACAAAGACACTAAAATTGCTCTTTATTCCTATACTCATGGGTTTTAAATTGATCTTAAATGAAGACAAAGAAGAGCTCAATAAATTCCACAAAGCATTAATTACTCAGGTTCCAATAATATCTCTAATACAATAAAACTAGAAATTAATAACTAGGAGCTAACAACAACAAAAACCAAATAACTAAAACCATGTGAAAATTGAAAAAAAAAAAATTTACCCTAACATAAGAAGCAAAACTCCAGGCACAGAATAGATAGAACTTTGTGATTCCAGTCTCAGCCCAAAGACTTTATCCTTTAATTAACACATTGACCTCTACACTTAACAATGACAAACTACAGAGCAACACTAAACACACAATGGCCTATAGGCAAAATCTGGCCCACCACACTTTTTAATAAATAAATTGTAAAAGATTTTGTTTATTTGAGAGACAGTAAGTGAGAGAGAGAAAAGAACGAAGGGGAGGGGTGAAGGGAGAAGGAAAAGCAGACTCCCACTTGAGCAGGGAGTCTGATGCAGGGCTCCATCCCTGGACTCCAGGATCATGACTGGAGTGAAAGGCAGAGCAGCCAACTGAGCAGCCAACTGAGCCAGCCGTGTGCCAGGGTAAATTAATTTTACTGAATCACAATGAAGTACAATCGTTTTTGTTTTGTGTATGACAGGTATTATGTTAACAGCAACTGACTAATTATAACAGAGACCATTTGGCCTGAAAAGCCTAAAATATTCACAATCTGTCCCTTTTAGAATAAGTTTGTGAGATCTGATAAGGAGGAATGTGACAAAATTAGATAAATTCATGTTCAAAACAAGATAAACATCTTCACGGACCATAAATCTACAAAAAAAATGCTTTGTCTTAAAGGCAAAACCCATAAGAATGGTGGCAACTTCCTATCCAATACAATAAATGCTCAAAGACAATGGAACAACAACTTTAAAATGCTCAAACCAAGAGAAGAAGAAGAAGAAAAAAGCCCTGTCATCCTAGATATATGGATGCTGAAAAAAATATCCAACAAAAATGAAGATGAGTCAGCTACTTTGGAAACAATCTGGCAGTTTCTCCAAAAAACTTAGATATATCTACCAGCTGGTTCAGCAATTATGCTCATAGGTATATTCTCCCCAAAATGGAAACATGTCTACAGAAATACTCGTAAAACAATTTTCTTAGCAGAATAACACATAAAAGCTAACGTTGGAAACAACGCCAAATGTCCATTCACTGATAACTAGACAAATGAAATATAGGATATCCATACACTAGAATATTTGACCATACAAAGGAGTGACATAGTGATACATGGTACAAAAAGGATGAACCTTGAAAAGACTATGCTGAGTTGAAGGAACTCAGACACAAAAAGATCATGTGTTGTGTGACTCCATTTATATGAAATGTCTAGAAGAGGCAAATTTATATAAAGAGAAAATAGATGGGTGGTTGCTAGAGGGATGCGATTGGAGGAAATGAGCAGTGATTACTTATGGACATAGAGCTTCTTTTGGGGTGAGAGAAATATTCTGGAATGAGATGCTGATAATGACTGCACAACTCTGAACATATTGTACAGAACTGTACATTATAAAAGAGTAAACTTTAGGTATGTGAATTATATCTAAATAAAGGCAATACCAGACAAAAATGAAGATGGAGACTTCTGCTTTTGCTAGGACAACAGGAAGCTGGGAAGATCGTTGCTTTCACACTAACAATGAAGAAAAGCCAAATAACCTTCAAAAGCACAAGTTTTCCTGAGTGCAGAAAGAGACTTGAATTCACAAGGCAACCATCCATAAAAATAAAATTCCTAAGAGTTACAAGCCCCACCAAAGACAGAGTATCTATGGGGGCGCCTGGGTGGCTCAGTGGGTTAAGCCGCTGCCTTGGGCTCAGGTCATGATCTCAGGGTGCTGGGATCGAGTCCCACATCGGGCTCTCTGCTCAGCGGGGAGCCTGCTTCCTCCTCTCTCTCTGCCTGCCTCTCTGGCTACTTGTGATCTCTCTCTGTCAAATAAATAAATAAAATCTTTAAAAATAAAAAAAAAAAAGACAGAGTATCTATGAACTCTATCACGTTTGATAGGGCATGGGAAAAAGAAGGAGCCAACATACACAAAAGGGAAGAAAAAAGTCAGTTTTTTAAAAGGCAATTAAGGACTATATTTAGGAATAGTGAGATTCCTTGAAAACAAGAGTAGTTGTATAGCAGCCTTAAGTGAATTTTTCGTATTGTTTTTACCTAGTTTTACTTTGTTTGAA
This sequence comes from Mustela lutreola, assembly GCF_030435805.1. Lineage (NCBI taxonomy): Eukaryota > Metazoa > Chordata > Mammalia > Carnivora > Mustelidae > Mustela > Mustela lutreola. The sequence continues at coordinate 104,584,591 of NC_081308.1, read as the reverse complement.
TCTTGCATAATGATATCTTTTCTCTTAAATACAAAATAAATACAATGAAGGTTATTAGTTTGTTGTAGAGGGATGGTGGGAATATGCAAATAACATGAACAGAAATTTCACAGAAAAGGAAGCTGAATGGCCTATGAAATACAAATGGTTGATAACTGCACTAGTAGTGATGGAAATGTAAAATACAAAGAGAATGAAATACTGTTTCATATCTGTATAGTGACAAAATGTCTTTATAAATTCCCTGAAACTATTGTTGGTAAGGATGTGCGAAAATAGAGAATGGGAATTCTCATATACCTCTGAAAAGGTTAAAAAGTGTTATTACCATAATCTGAGAAAATCTTTTGAAGTTGAAATGGCAATAACTTAGGAAGTTTCGATTTCATATCTGAAAGTATACCCTAGAGGAATTCCAAAGTGTACATGGGGTATAAATAAGAATGTACCTTTCAAAAAAAAAAAAGAAACATCTATCAATAAATTGAGTCAGGTTAATGAACATATACTCTAGCTCCACTAAAATGAATGAATGAGATTTACACATATAAAGAAAGGTACAGCTCAAAAAATAAATTGCAATTAAAAAGAGTGGCTGAATCATATCTACCAAATGGTACAATTTATATAGATATAAAAACTATAAAAGAACATTATTTATTGTACATGGTTATTTCAACATATAGTCAATGCATGAAAACATGCCATGTGGAAGATGAACATGAATTTCATACTAACAGAAGGTGTGAAGGGAGATTAAGTTTTGAAGGAGGTAAGCAGGGCTCCTTAGCTGATTTTTAAAAATGTTACGTTTTTTAAAAAACCTATTTGAAGGAAATACAGCATAATGACAAGATTTTATGAATTACTGTGTTTCCTATTATATTCTCTCTGAAACTGTCCGCATATTTGAAGTACTTAAAATTTAAACAAAAACTGTAACAAAAATTCTAAATTCAGAAGATTTGCCACCAAACTGGTTTCAGGTGAAAAAAAAATTTATTTCAAATGACTTTATTATAAAACAACAAAGGTGAAAATACAAATTTTGCTCAAGAAAGTACAAAGCAATAAAATCACCCTTTGGGGAGTAAGAGAAGAATTTAATGAAGTTAATCTGAGAGGTACTTAAATTATAAAATAGAAAAGTGTGGCAACATTAAGAAATGTAAGAGGTTTTTTCCCCCTCTAAAAAGAGGCCAAAAAGCTTTAGTAAGCATAGTAAAAATAAAGACAAAAAGATCACAGAAAACAACACAAAGAACTACAGGAGATACAAAATACACTAAAAGTAAAAAAGTAAATCTTTTATACTAATATAAAAGTCAGACAATAAAGAGATCCTAAAATAAATCCTTGGCAGAACGACTGGTTTAAAAAAACTTTCGAGAGATAAGATGGAAGTAAAAATGACAGGACTTGACAATGGTTTGGATGTTAAGACTGAATGAAAATGACCAGTTGTACAGCTTCGAGTTTTCTTTGCTGGGTGGTTGGGTAGATGTCTGTCCTGCCAACTGAGCTAAAGAATATAAGGGAGAAACAGATTTGAGGATAAAGATGACTAAGTAGAGCCAGGATATAATAACTTCCATGTGCCTATGAGACATCTTGGTACAGAGGTATGTTACCTATTGTCACATCATTCCTTGAGAGCTCATAGTGTTCTGTTTTTTCCAAGACTTATTTCCATTATTTTGTTTCTCTTTCTACATAAATCTTAACCACTTCGACTTTTTCCCCCACTTTGACTTTTCCAATTCAACCTCTCTTTGTAATTTCTTGCCATATCCCAAGTGTGGAGATACCACGGTTCAATATAAGTAGAAACAAGTGGTTTCTGTTGTTTTCAACCATCTCCCAATCACCCCAGAATTTCATTAGTTTTTCTGAGATATAATGCCTAGAAATAGAAATATGTTCTGGGGGAAAGCTTAAAAAATCCAGTGAAAAATCAGTGAATCCAGAGACTGTAGATGACCACAACATAGGGTGATGTTTATCTCTACATTAAACTGTATTTTTCTGAGTTGAGCTCTCTAGTAGGTAAGATTTACTGAATAGGCTAACTCTAGGTAATTCCGATAATGATTCAAACCCACAAGATTAATGTAGCAAAGACTTAATGAGTCACACTATTGGCTGTAGTTGCTAATCAATTCTTCATCTTTACCTTATCCTGATCAAGTTAGAATTTAAGATCTAGCCAAACAGGTAACATTGAAACTGTGGTTGGAAATGTTTATCTTTTGGGAATAACTGACATTTACCAAAGCATGTAAGAACACTTTGTGGAGAATGTATCTTGGTGACAAATACACAAAAACAACATACTAAACTTAGTTTCAACATAATAATTGTGACAATTCAAAACAAGAACATTCATAGGGATCAGTTACTCATGCCTAGGATCATGAATTATATAATTAAGTATAGCGTACCATAAATGGAATTGGTTTAGAAATCTGGTTTCTTATACCAATGTAATTGATTAGAACTCTGAAAAGATGAAAATGTGATTGCTTCCCTCTAATACCACCCATTCTCCAGAACATACATACACAACCTCTAATACATAGCATCAGTTGAAGCCCATTCCACTCACCTAAAAGGACTAAAAGGACCACTCTTTAATGAAACACTGTAACTAGCTTTACCCTTCTAACCATAAAATCTTTCACATAACATAAATACTGTGGTCTTTACAATCTAGCTAAAAATGATAACCAAAATTCCATTTTATAAATATCAATACTTAAATATATTATTATATTCCAGGTTCTGTTCTTTGTGCTCACTGTGTATCAACTCCTTTAATCTCAAAGTGATGTTAGGACATATGTTACTAGTATAAGTATAATTTTAGAGGTTAGTAATGAGATAGAAAAAGTATTGAAAAATGTTAAAAACCTTACCCAAGTTAGTAATTGCTAAACCTTGGATTCAAATCCTGGGCCAATGTGACTCTGAATACAATAGCATTAGCCTCTGCTCTATTCTACTAGACAACACCCAAGGTGGGAATCCATCCCATCTGTCTTGCTGTAGCACTTTATTTTTATCCCATACTCTATATTGCCACACCAGTCTGGTATTTTGTCCTGAAAAGTGATACTAAAACATATGTTATGAAAACTTAGGAATAACCTCAAAGTTTACCATTCTATTTCAAATGTCCCAATTTCTCTTAGATATTAAAATAAGATTTGAATCGCTTACCTCAGATCCTGCTTATGAACTAAAATGAATCAAGGAATGAAGGAGACCTCTATGAATGTAACTAACTAAATCAGTGCTTTCTAAAATTAATTTCATTATGATAAATGTAGATGTTACTTATACCCAGAGCTTAATCAGCTTAGGGGCTTTGACTATCCCAGGACCTACGTGGCAATACTAAGAGAATCAATGCTTCAAGCTCAGCTATAACCTGTTCATAAAACTTTGACTACCAAGCTACCATCTAAAACTTCCTTAAGCCTTCTTGTATCTTTGAGCTTCAGTAACACATAGTTAACATCCTTTTTGAACTCGATGTATACTTAAAATAGCTGATGAAAAGGATGGGGGAGCAGTAATTGTGGTACTGAATATGGGAAAAAGAAGGGTGAACAAAGAGAGTATCTTCTTTCTACTTTATTACACAAAATACTTTCCTCTACAGATATATGACAGTTGATTTGCTATCCTGCAGGTAAGAAATAACGTTATAAATCTAAAACATTAATAGATTCATACTGTATTTCAAGAAGTACATAGAGCAAAATTCCTCTCTGGGACTGACTTGGAAATGACAGAGGATGGCATGAAGGATCATACCCACTATAGTGGCTTTCACATCCCAGAAATAAAAATGCATAATGATTTGTCTTTCATGTCTGAAAATGGTATTATTAACTCACCATTAGAAAGGGCATGTCCCAAAAAGTTTTCTGTGTAGTTTATAAATGGCATTATAATCTAAATAGACTAGGGGAACATACTTGAAGAAACTGTGTTTTGAAACCAAGGAAATAAAACATTTCAATGCATAAAAAGAATTTACTAAAATAAAAGTGAAGAAATACAAACTGATTAAAACACTCGCCTGGAGGATGACATCTGATTGAACTTCAAAAAGAAAAATTAAAATAATTTTCAAAATTTTAAAATCATAATTTTATGATTAAGCAAATAAGTAATGATCAATAAGTGGCTAATCGGGCCTTTGAGAATACAACATGTAGTTCTAGAAGCAAGTATGAAATAAACATTATTTTGTCATTTTTTGGTTGATGATAAAATTCAAAGGCCTAAAATAAGAGAGAAGACTAGCATTATCGTATGCTTATAACAATGTTAGATGAAGATAAATTAAGAAGAGAGAAGCCCAGTAATTCTGCTTAATTAGTTCTGTTATCTTGAAGTAAATTACTTACCTCCTTTAATTCTCTATTTCTTCATTTATAAAATGCATAATAGGGACTTCCAAAACAAAACTTCCTATTCCTATTGATAAAATTATCAGCCTTAGACGTGATAGATAGATAGATGGATAGATAGACAAACAGACACAGATAGATGGAAATAAAGCAAACAAGAAAACTTTGAGAAGTGGAGGGTAGAAGACCAGCTAGAAAACTCAGAACACGAGGAACAAAACAATGGCAAATTCACTGGACTTCTTTTTTTCACATATCACACACTTGGAGATGAAGAAGCCAACAACACAATCTCGTTCTCTCAAGCCACAGGACCATGAAAAAGGCAGCCTCATAAAACAAGAAACAGGCAGTTACAATTCTACTCTAGCTAAACACCGCAGAATAAAGCGTGAACTAAACACTACCAATATCAGCAAAGATTAAGTCAAGACTATCACTATTGTCAGGGTGTAATGAAACACCCCAATATACCCAGTAGATTGTCAGAAAAGGCTGAACAAAGATATAGGACTTTCAACCCCACCAAGGCAATAAAAGCTCTCCCCTACCTCAATGTCCCCCCCTACCCATTCCAGTTGGAAGGGGTAAAAGGAAGTCAACTAAAATAGAAGATTTAAATAAGATTCTGAATATAAAAGTACAACACTGAAAGTGTAAAGGACTCAATTAAAAAAAATTCATCATATGAAGAAGGCACTACTGATTCAAGAAACTGAGAGATTCCTGAAAATGATAAAATCAAAGAAACTGACATCATAGCACATAGTAATCGGGCTTCTAAAAACTGAAGAAGAAGAACAAGTTTGAAAGCAAACAGTTAAACAACACATTGCCTTAGGAGGAAGACAAAACAATAATAGATTCAAGAGCAAAACCATGGAGGTTACAAGGAATTTGCATGGTATTTTTCAAGTGCTAAAATCAACGAAATATAAATGCAGAATTCTATATCTACCAAAATATCTTTCAAGAATGAAGAGAAAATCAAGACATTCTCAAATAAAGTCAAATGAAGTTTGTCACCAGCAGACTTACTCTGAAGGAATAGCTAAAGGAAGTTCACTAACAAAAGGGAAATGATAAAAAGAAATAATCTTAGAACAGGAAAATAAAGAAATGATCGAGTATGTAAAAATATGAGTAATAACGGTGAATTTTTCATCTCCTCTCAAGTTGTCGAAATCACATCACACAGTTGAAACAAAAATTATAAGACTGTATGATGCACTTTTAAATGTATATAGAAGAATTACTTAAGATGAATTATATGGGGGGGGATCAAGGGAGGGAAAGATTCTATACTTCATAACTGGTAATGACACCAATATATTTTAAAAAGTTTTGTGTAGGGGTGCCTGGTTGACTCAGTGGGTTAAAGCCTCTGCCTTGAGCTCTAGTCATGATCCCAGGGTCCTGGGATCGAGCCTCACATTCAGCTTTCTGCTCAGCAGGGAGCCTGCTTCCTCCTCTTTCTTTCTCTCTCTGCCTGCCTCTCGGCCTACTTGTGATCTCTAATTGTCAAATAAATAAACTCTTAAAAAAAAAAAACTCTTAAACTTAAAAAAAACCCAAAACCATATATTAAAAAAAAAAAAAACTTATGTGTATATGATGTATACACTCTGGAAAACAGTATGGAGAGTCCTCAAGAAGTTGAAAATAGAGCTACCTCTGACCTAGCAATTATGCTACTGGGTATTTACCCTAAAGATACAAATGGAGTGATCCGAATGGGCACGTGCACCCCGATATTTATAGCAGCAATGTTCACAAGAGTCAAACTATGGAAAGAACCTAGATGTCCATCAACAGATGAATGGATAAAGAAGATGTGAGATAGATAGATTGATAGATAGATATAGAACTATCTATCAATCTATCTATATAATATTATGTAGCCATCAAAAAATGAAATCTTACTATTTGCAACAATATGGATGGAACTACAGAGTATTATTAAAAGTAAAATAAGTCAATCAGAGAAAGACAATTATCATATGATCTCACTGATATGAAGAATTTGAGAAACAAGGCAGAGGATCACAGGGGAAGAGAGGAAAAAATGAAACAGGATGAAACCAGAGAGGGAGACAAACATAATAAGAGATTCTTAATCTCAGAAATCAGGAGGGTTGCTAGAATAGAGGGGGATGGAAGGGATGGGTCATTGGGTGATGGACACTGGGAAGGGTATGTGCTATGGTGAGCGCTGTGAATTGGGTAAAACTGATGAGTTATAGAACTGTACCCCTGAAACAAATAATATATTAAATATTAAAAAAATTTTTAAAAATTTTAAAAGTGGCTGAGTCCCATTTATGCCATAAAAAATAAAACAAAAGGCATAAAAAAGTACCCACAAAACATTTAAAGTATATACAATCTCTTGGGCCATAAAATAAGTCTCAACAAATAATATAAAAGAACTGATATCATACACAGTGTTTTCTCTGAATATAATGGGTTTAAATTTAGAAGTAAAAATTGGAAGATAACAGGAAAATAACCACATACTTTACAATGATCCAACACGCTTCTGTAATCCACAGACTAAAGTGCTATCTCGGGACACCTGGCTGGCTCAGCCAGTAGAACATACAACTTTTGATCTTGTGGTTATGAGGTTGAGCCCCACAGTGGGTGCAGAGATTACTTAAAAATGAAATCTTAAAAAAATTAAGAACTTTTTCAAGGGGGATAAAAAATACCCTGAAAAGAATACAAGTGACAATGCAAAATATTGGGACACCTGGGGGGCTCAGTCCATAAGTATCTGACTTCGGCTCAGGTCATGATCCCAGGGTCCTAGGATCCAGCCCTGCATCGGGCTCCCTGCTCTGTGGGAAAGCCTCCTTCTCCCTCTCCAACTCCCCCGGCTTGTGTTTCCAATCTTGCTGTCTCTCTCTCTGTCAAATAAATAAATACAGTCATTAAAAAAAGAAAAAAATCAAAATATCAAAATATGTAAGCTACTTCTAAGGAAGTGTTGGGAAAAATATTTATATCACTAAATAATGCAACCATTTGGGAAGAAGAAAGCATAGGAATCAGAAATCAATGAAATTGAAAGAGGAAAAACATTAGATAAAATCAATGAAGCAGAGTTGGTTTTTTTAAAAGATCAATAAAATTGTAAGTCTCTAATAAGACAGATAAAGAAAAATGTAGGGAAATATAAATCACCACTACCAAGATTGAAATAGGAGTTACCACTACAGAATCTGCACACATCAAAAATAATAAAGAAATACTACAAATAAGTCTACACATATAAATTTGGCTACTTGATAAGAGATCAATTATTTGAAAATTACAAGCTACCACAACTGACCTAATGTGAAGAAGAATGACAAAGATAGCTGCATAATTTCTTAAGTAAATTTAATTTCTAATTCCAGAACTCTAACAAAATGTGAAGTCTCAGATGGCTTCAGTAAAGATTCTACCAAGTCCTCAAGAAAGAATTAACATAAATTATAGAAAATCTCTTCTAAAATGTTAAGGAGGAAGATATAATTCCTAAGTCTTATGATGAGGCCAGTATTTACCTGGTATCAAACAAAAGACAATGCTAAATAAATAAATAAAGTACTATAATCTCTCATGAACATAGATACAAGAATCCTGAACAAATATTAACAAATAGAAACCAACGATGTATAAAAACATTTGCACACATTGACAATTGATTTGTATTCCAAGAATGTAATATTCTCTTAATATTTGAAAATCAATCATTGTAATCACCATATTAACAGACTGAAAAAGAAAAATGACAGGATCATGTTAATTGCCACATACAAAAGCGTATAATAAAATTCGACACTGATTCATGATAAAAAGAGTCATAAAAATAACAATAGAGTAGAGCTTCTTCAATCTGATAAATAGCATATACACAAAGCCTTCTAACATTACACTTGCTGGTTAAAGACAAATGGTTTGCCAGGAGGATTGGGAGCAAAGCTAGTCTGCCTACTCGGACAACTTATTCTTAATAATCATTATGCTAGAAGTTGTACTTTTAAATTGAGCAAGAAAAATTACAAACTACAGAAAAGAGAATGAAATAAAACTATCAGTACTGGCAGATGACATGATACAAAATCCAAGCAGTCTACAAAAAAAACTGCTAGTATAAGTATTTTCAGCAAGGTCACAGGATAGAAGATAAATAGCAAGTATTATACATATTTCTTACATAAGCAAAGAATACATGGACACTAACATTAAATTGTAAATCACAAGTGCTCAGAAAAGCTTCTGAAGTGTAAATCTAACAACATATTCAGGACTCGTTTCAAGAAAACTAGAAAATGTAGCTGAAAGAAATCAAGGAACAAAATAAAACGAAAGACATACAGTGTTCAAGGACTGGAATACTGAAGATGTTGATTCCCCACAAATTGTTCTATAGGCTTACCAAAATCCATATCAAAATACTGGCAAAATTTGTGTAGACACAGAGAAGCTTATTATAAAATTTATATACTCAAGCCACAGAATAACCAAAATGATCTGGAAAAATTAGAATCACATGGGAAGGGTACCACTGTAACTGATACTAAGTGTTACTACTCAACTAAAGAAATCATGGCAGGGATATTGGCAGAAGGACCAATGGAACAGAATAAAGAACCCATAAAAAAGGGGTGCCTGACTGGTTCAGGAAGTGGAACATGTAACTCCTGATCTCCAGATTGTAAGTTTGAGCCTCACATTGGGTATAGAGTTTACTTTAAAAAAAAAAAAATGAACAAACAAAAAAACAGAAACAGACCCACATGAATATGCCCATCTGATTTTTAACAAAACTGCAAAAGCTATTTAATGGAGTTAGGATAGGCTTTTCAACAATGGTGACAGGAAAACAGATGAACCTCTGTTCAACCTCAACTTCACAACTTATTTAACAATTAACTCTAACAGATTGTAAAATTTAATGATCCATAGAATTTCAAACTACAAAACTCAAAAAAAAAAAAAAAAAAAAAAAGCAAAGGTGAAATCCTTGGCATGTAGGGCAAGGCAAAGAGCTCTTGGACTTGTCATCAAAAACATGATCAATGGGGTTCAATCCCTTAAGCAACCAACTCCATTTCAACTCAGTTCCTGACACCAGGGTAGTGAGATCGAGCCCTGCACTGGGCTCCACACTAGGTGTGGAGTCAGCTTAAGACTCTCTTCCCTCTGTCCCCCACCCACTCACTCGCACATTCTCTCTCTTAAAAATAAAATAATAAATCCTTTTAAAAAAAAACCTGCATGTGAATCCATAATTTTATTATAATGAAACATCTTAACCTAAATGAGAATTTCTCCATGACCACACCAAAAGTCTCACCATTTAAACTTCTTAAAACAAGTGTGATGGTGAAATGAGATGTCGTAAAATTAAAGCCTCCCTTTGAAAATAACCTCTGCTTGGTTTCAGTTTCACAGACTGCCTATTTCTCATGTGACATTATATGCCAAGCCATGTGACTTTCCCCAGTAATGACCCTGAACCTCCCCACAGTTGTAGAGAACATTGAGAACCAAGAAACATAGGGTTGGGATGTACAGGGAATAACAGATAAATCCAAAACATACTTTAGACCATTTTTGTTGAAACATGGAAAACAAACACTTTATGTCATTCTGGTCATAACATTTTAACTTCAAAAAAAGTTTGATTTAAAAAGTGGATAATAATACCTATTTGTGTATGGTAGAAGACATTAAATGGAATAATACTAATTATAACTGTAGGTTATAATTTTTATGTTTATTAACCTAACTCACAATTACAGCCCTGCTTCTGAGGCTAAAGGAAGAGAATTGAGGATAGTGAGAATATGATTGTTCTGGCTGAGGGAGGGTTAGACATAAAACACAGAAAAAAATTATAAAATCTGATGCTGTACTTCTATCCAGAAAACTCCTTAAACTATTAGTTAAAATATTAAACATTAAAAATAAATAAATAGATAAAATATTACACAATATTTCAGGATTGCGGGTCTATTCATTTCTTAACCTAACACATAAACACACACATTTGATTCTTTTTGTTTTTTTAAAGATTTCATTTATTTATTTGACAGACAGAGATCACAAGTAGGCAGAGAAGCAGGCAGAGAGAGAGAGGGAAGCAGGCTCCCCACTGAGCAGAGAGCCTCGTGTGGGACTCAATCCCAGGACACTGAGATCGTGACCTGAGCCAAAAGCAGAATCGTTAACCCACTGAGCCACCTAGGCACCCCACACACATTTGCTTCTAAGCTCTAAAAGAGCAGGGACTAAGAATTATAATTTTCAGCCATTATACCCTTGCACAGAGACTGGCACTTAGAAAACTCATACGTATTTGTATTCTACGCCACTCAAAGTGTGGTCCATGGACAAGCATCATCAGCATCTCCTAAGAGTTTATTAGAGATACAGAGTCTCGGGCTCTATTTTCTACCTAGTAAATCGGAATCTGCATTTTAACAAGATGTTCAAGTGATTCATTTACATATTATAGTTGAAAAGCACTACTCTAGACAATCAGCAATTGGATTGATTACTGTTGTGACAATGAATGTCAAGGTAGAAAATAAAAATGTAATACTTTCTCTATATAAGCATACTTTGTTTTATTGTCCTTTGCAGGTAACTCATTTTTCACAAATTGAATGTTAGGGCAACCATGTATTCAGCAAGTCTATAGCCACAATTTTCCAATGGCATTTTGTTCTTTTACTGCTATGTGACATTTTAGCAATTCTTGCAATGTTTCAAACATTTACATGATTATGTTTCTTATGTTGATCTGTCAACAACCAATCTTTGATGGTGTTATTATTAATTGTTTCAGGGTGCCGCAAACCATTCCCATATCAGATGGTGAACTTAATCGACAAAAGATGTGAGTGTTCTGCCTCCTCTATGGACTGGCCTTTCCCTGTCTCTCTCCGTCTCCTCTGTCCTCCCTATTTTATGAGAAAATCTAATAATGAAGAACGCAGGTAAATGAATAACTCTACAATGGCATTTAAGTGTCCAAGCGAAAGGAAGAGTGACATATTGCTCACCTCAGATTAAAAGCTAGAAATGGTGAACCTTCACAAGGAAGGCATTTCAAAAGCCGAGATAGGCTGAAACCTGGCCTCTTCTGCCACACAGCCATGTTATGAACGCAAAGAAAAGCTCTTGAAGAAAATTAAAAGTGCTACTCCAATGAGTACACAAATATTAAGAAACCAAAACAGCCTTATTGCAGATATGGAGAAATTTTAGTGGTCACATGAGCTACAACATTCAAGATTATGAGAATTTGCACCATTTGCACACATTTCGATTACAATGCATAGCCTGACCTACTCTGTTCTATGTAAACTGTGCTCTCAAAGTTACCTTTAATAACCAAATCTCCCACTGATTCTTTCCCCAGACTTTCTATAGCAGGTATCCAAGGCATAATTCAAGCATTGCACAATACAAGCTAACTCTTAGTGTATAACCTCCCAGGAGATGAGTTTTGCTAATAGCTTACAATGTGAAACTCAATATTTGGAAGATAACAGGAGGAAGCAACATGACCAAAGCCATCAAATCCTAATCCATCTACCCCAAATCACCACCTTCTCTTCCTCCTAAGAAACCTCTTCTTCCACACACTCATTCAGGCACCACATAGTACAACTTAGTAGACAAAAGGATAAGTTGTTTCACTGGTAGTAACATTATCAATGGTCAACTTTCTAGAAAACTTGAGGATACTCACAGTAGCTGTGGGAGAACAAATATTGTTTAAGTACATACATGTGCTATAAAGCACGAGAGGCATGTGCACCAATTAGATTCCCACTGCCTTTTGAAAATTGGAAGTAAAGCATACTCAGTGTATTAGTTTGGAAAGCATTAAATCATTGATTTGAAATAAGCATTTTTATCCATTTAGTTTTTCACTCAAATATTTATTTATTGATTCCTAGCAGTGTGATTTTTATGTCAATTTAATTATAACCGATTTAATTAATTCATTGATTTAAATTGATTAATAGACTCAACTAATCAAACACTGAATGGATGTTACTCTTAAGATATTTTGCAGAAGGGGGAACCTGAGTGGCTCAGTCGGTGAAGCATCTGCCTTCTGCCCAGGTTGTGATCACGGGGTACTGGGATCGAGCTGTGCATCAGGCTCCCTGCTCAGGGAGCCTGCTTCTTCGTCTCCCTCTGCCTGCTGCTCACCCTGCTTATGCACTTTCTTCTCTGACAAACAAATAATTTTTAAAAAAGACATCTTTTAGGAAGAATAGAAGTCCCTAATCAGTTCACTTTTAAGGGAGATTAGCATCTGTAGGTAATTTAGCTGGGTCTGTCTGAGTCTTTCGGAAGAACTTAAAAGGAGGACTGAGGTTTCATCAGGGGAGAAAAGAAATGTTGTCTGTGAACGAAAGAGTCAGCCCATGACCATATATTCAAACCTTTTCACAATCTTCCCTTCGTCCCTGTCCTCAGGATTTAGGAATTGCTTAGTCAGTTTCCACAATATTGTAAACAAATGCTTTGTAATCTCCCTCTGCTGTTGCATATCCCCCACCCCCAACACACACACTTTAGCCTTAAACAATACTGGTTTCAAAAGGATAGGTCTACTAATACATAAACTTTTTACAGTATACTACTACAAATATATTATCCCTTCCTTATAATTTTCTTAATAAGATTTTGTTTTCTCTAGTTTGCTACATGATCAGAATATAGTTTAAACAATACATATACAAAAGATGTGTTAATCTACTACATATGTTAATGGTAAGGCTTCCAGGCAACAGGAGGCTATTAATAGATAATACTGGAGGGAATCAAAAGTTGTATCTAGGGGCACCTGGGTGGCTCAGTGGGTTAAGCCGCTGCCTTCGGCTCAGGTCATGATCTCAGGGTCCTGGGGTCGAGTCCCGCATCGGGCTCTCTGCTCAGCAGGGAGCCTGCTTCCCCTCTCTCTCTCTGTCTGCCTCTCCGTCTACTTGTGATTTCTCTCTATCAAATAAATAAATAAAATCTTAAAAAAAAAAAGTTGTATCTAAACTTTAGACTGCATGGGGGGAATCGCTGTTCCTAATCTCTGGGTTTTGCAAGGTTCAGTTGTGTGTCTGTGTGTGTATGTGTTTAATAAATTTCATGTGCAAATGTGGTTAGACTGTAGAGTCCCCTGATGTAAGTGTTGCTGTGAAAGTATTTTACAATTATGGTTAACATCTGCAATGAGTTGAGAGTTAGTCAAGCAGATTACCCTGCATAATTTTGGTGAGCCTCATCCACTCCTGTGAAGATATTAAGAATATGAAGTTCACCATATAAGAAATGAAGAAATGTGTGAAAGTTATATAGACTTCCCATATATTACTTCTTTCTTATTAGTATATATTTGTTATATATGATATATACCGTACGTCATTTATATATCTCCTATGAGACCAGTAACATTGCACTGTATTGTCTAGGAGATTCAGACAGATAATAGGAATTACCATCTGGTGGAAAAAATAAGAAAAGAGAAAAAATAAATATGTGATACAAAGTGATGATAAAACTAAAAGAAGTAAAGTTATTTGGAAGTTCAAAGGAGGAAGACAAAAACAGATGAAGGACTGATTAATCAAAATTAAGCAAATGGGTGTGATTTTTTTAATGATATTTAATACATGTTAAAGTTTAATTCAATGTTTTCTTCAGAGATCAGTTGTCCTGAAGGCAAAAATATACATTTAAACTCTTTTGGCACCGTAAAGAAATGATGTAGAGGAAGATCATGATTAGATTAGAATGATGGAAAGAAATATTTTCTCAATTTAATATTTTACCATGTCACATACAACAGTTTGTATGTACAGAAATCCTTAATAAATACAAATAAAATATGTCTATGGCAACAATTACTCTTCATTTCGGGGACAAATAAAGATTTTGAATTTAGCTCAGATTTACTATTGCTCGTAGTTTATCTTATTTGGTAGAAAGAATCATAGATGTTATAGTAATTAAATAAGTATGCTGGCAACAATTCCTCATTTGTTTTTACCTCTAGTATGCCCTGTTCCTCCTCTCATAATTTCTCTTTCATTTCCTTTCATTTTCACTTTAAATCTAGATAGCTAAAAATCAAGTTGTTTTTCACTGATGTACCTAAGAGTATGAAGAAACAGTCACAAATCACAATCTTATAAAAAATGAGAATAGTATTCAATTAAATTGAGCAGAGAGATCCCTTAAGAAATTAAAAATAGAGCTACCCTATGATCCTGCAATTACACTACTGGGTATTTACCCCAAAGATACAGATATAGTGAAAAGAAGGGCCATCTGTACCCCAAAGTTCATAGCAGCAATGGCCACAGTCACCAAACTGTGGAAAGAACCAAGATACCCTTCAATGGATGAATGGATAAAGAAGATATTGTCCATACATACAATGGAGTATTATGCCTCCATCAAAAACGATGAATAGCCAACTTTTGCATCGACATGGATGGGACTGGAGGAGATTATGCTGAGTGAAATAAGTCAAGCAGAGAGAGTCAATTATCATATGGTTTCACTTATTTGTGGAGCATAACAAATAACATGGAGGACATGGGGAGATAGAGAGAAGTGAGCTGGGGGAAATCAGAGGGGTAAAGGAACCATGAGAAACTGTGGACTCTGAGAAACAAGGGTTTTAGAGGGAAGTGGGGTTGGAGGGATAGGTGAGCCTGGTGATGGGTATCAAGGAGGGCACATATTGTAGGGAACACTGGGTGGGGTACATAAATAATGAATCTTGGAACACTGAAAAACTGAAATAAAATTTTTAAAAAATTAAAAAAAAATAAATTGAGCAGAGAGCATTTCCCACCTGACCAAAAATGTAATATCAATCAGTCTACTAGATAAAAAACAAAATCAAGGTTTTACCTAGGAAAGAAAGAGAACTTTCCGCATGTAGAATGAACACAGGGTTAATGTTCACTGTCAAAGTATGAAATCCCACATGGTTACAACACAACATATATACATAATAAATTTAGGTTGAGTAAATAGCACAAAATATCTCCCTGTTTACATTTATGCAGATCCATTTTTATCCAGTGTTAGGTTACCTCCCAGATGAAATAAAGACAAAGCTCCAAGTATGGGGTTATAAATTCTCTTCCATGCACAGCAAAGCTCTCTCAGCAGGAAACACTATTCCTCAGGAGCAGGTATTTTTAATCAGAGCTCTATGATTTAATCCCCCTGGAACTGTGTATCAGAGAGGAGCAAAGGCACTCTTTCATTAAAATACAAGTCCCTTCCATTAAAAAAATTGGAATTTTCATTTACAAAAAAAAAAAAAAAAGTGGAAAGTCACTAAGTTGGTTCCTAAATGGTATTCAAGGGAAAAAAATGTGAAGTTCAGAAAACAACATGAACCTCAATCATCCTGAAGAATTTGCAATTTACAAGGATAGAAATAAACTTAGTTATTTCTCTCTTTTTGGGAAGGGGACAGCCTAAACTTAGTTATTTCTTAAAAAATTACATCTGAATGAAGCAATTTAATTAAATTGAGACACATCACTCAGTTAAGAGTTTAAATGCATCACAACAAAGCTTACTAATATTATATGTTGTATCAAAAATCATCAAGGGAAAAACATATAAAGAGCACTTTTTACTACCAGTGGTAACTAAACTTATACCTGTATCCTATGGTTGTAAGATCCAGGAAATGTGTAATTTATTGCCCTTAGATTAAGAACATGATTTCTACACAATTCAATTAATTTTATAAGCATCTAATTTACATAAAATAACATGGTTACAAGAAATGCTATATGATGAAGTACAAAAAGATATAGAGCAAAGTATCTAAAACAAGGAGACTCATCCTGTAGTACAAAGTAAGGCAGGAAGGAACCTGGGTGGCTCAGTGTGTTCAGCGTCCACCTCTTGATTTTGACTCAGGTCATGGTATCAGGGTCCTGAGATTGAGCCCCACATGGGGCTTCCACTCAGTGGGGTATCTACTTGAGATTCTCTCTCCTCTGCCCTCCTACACTCTCTTTTTCTCAAATGAATAAATTCAAAAGGAAAACAGAAAACAGAAGAAAAAAAGAATTTGCACCCCATTGCAAATTACCTCCATTCCCATCTCCATAGTTCACGAAGAGTGATCCTCCAATGAGACCATTTTTTCTCAAGATTATTTTAGGTAATGAAATCATTTATCTATATACACTCAGCCTTAAGCTAACTCGAATTAAGTGAAAAGCCCATACTTATAAAGTTGTAATATATAAACCCAACTAACTGGTATGCAAGTAAAATAATGTGTGAAACCTGAAACAAAATCAGTTAACAGAGCAAACATGTTAAACCCATTGTTTGGTCTTTCATAGACAAAACTCCTACATGAATGCTAAATTGTCATATGGCTATTAAAAGTGTTTATTTTATATAAAACATGGTTAAGAGTTATATCACTTTAAATGCAAAACAAAAAAGCATAGATTAACGAAATAGGTCAATCAGAGAAAAACAATTATATGATCTCCCTGATATAAGGAAGTTGAGAGGCAACGTGGGGTGTTTGGGGGTAGGAAAGGAATAAATGAAACATGATGGGATCAGGAGGGAGAGAAACCATAAGAGACCCTTAATCTCCAAAACAAACTGAGAGTTGCAGGGGTGGGGGAGGTTGGGTTATGGACATTGGGGAAGATATGTACTATGGTGAGTGCTGTGAAGTGTAAACCTGGTGATTCACAGACCTGTACCCTTGGGACTAATAATACATCATATGTTAATAAAAAAGAAAAGAAAAAAGCATAGAACAATATGTACAGCAAACTTCAATTATGTGAACATATGTGTGAAAGTGGATAAAAGAAAAGGGAATGCACACGGATGAAAATAGCTGCTGTTAGGATTATATAATTATAGAATTTTTCTCCTTTGAAACCTTCTTTAATACTGTTGATATGTAAACTTCTTCACAAAAATAAACAAAAAATTCAAACAAAAAACCAATATAGCCAAATAAACAAAACAAAACAAAAACTTCTAGCTCATGGCTCAGTAAAATTTTCATTTTTAGCAATACAATTGAATATCACAAAAATGTATCACAAAATACATAGGTCAAACTCAATATTCTTATTAATAATGGGTCCTCCCTTGTCCCATCCAAGAATTTCCTCAGGATATGAGAAAAGGCAGAACCAGTAGACAGTGTTGCCCATTAACAGGATTTCTATGGTAGGAAAGATCTAGTTTAAAACATTACAATTTCTTACTTGAAAAAGATACTCAGTGTCTTATTAATCTTTGTAATCTTATCTTGGGCTGGGCATATATTAGGTGTTCAATAAAGGTTTTGAACATTAATGGATAAAGGATTATCAATTATATCTGATCACAAACTTTTGTGCTACAACCTATAGCAGTGACTGTGAGTAAGGTTTAACTGACATGCCAGGATAATTGTGTTTCATTATCAAGAACATAATATTCAATTGATTTTTATAAAATTTGTCTGCTGAAAAAGAATGCCTAAAATTAGTCACTGTAGAAAACTTTTTAATATGTAAAAATATAAAAAAACATTTTAAAATACATTATGTAGGGGGAGCCTGGGTGGCTCAGTGGGTTAAGCCTCTGCCTTTGGCTCAGGTCATGATCTCAGGGTCCTGGAATCGAGCCCCGCATCAGGCTCTCTGCTCTCTCTCTCTGGGGAGCCTGCTCCCCACCCCCCCGCCTGACTCTCTGCCTACTTGTGATCTCTGTCAAATAAATAAATAAATACATCTTAAAAAAATAAAATGAAATAAAATATATTATGTAGGTAAATCATCTTTTCAGGAATTTGAAACAAATGGAAGAGGACAATAATGTATTACACAAACTATATACTCCAAAGATATATGGTAATATAAAACATCATGAGAGCAATGTAAGTCCTATTTTTCCTACATTTCATTAATATTTTTTCATATACATAGGCAAAACACACATGCAAGAGCACATACGCATGTACACACACACGCACACATACACACACGAGCAACAATGTGCCCATGCAGTTCATGAAAGGCAATGTGTTACAATAGCCACAGATGACAAGAGAGATCACCGGTATGAAATTTTTGTCCATGGTAATTTCATAGGAAATCAACCAGGTATCCAACAAATGATGTACATGAATTTGACCATTATCCAATGAAACCAACTGAGCTGGAATCACAGAAATTCTTGAACCTTTAGGAGAGAATTTATTCTAACTTGCTTCTCTAATGTTTATGAAAGAAAACTTTTCTTACTATCTTAAATAAAACCTGTTGGCTAAAACTATGCATCAGTGTTCTAAGCTAATTTAATATATAATTATAAGATTATGATTTTATAAAAGTTCCAGAGAGTAACATTTATTTCAGAGAACTCAAAGATTAAAGTTTGGGAAATTCTCAGCCCAAACTACATTATGTGACACCTTACATAGATAAAAGTAATGTACAGGCTAGGCCTATCAGACTTTGTATATAGAGAGAAGAAAACTAATGGTGAGATAAAGTTAAGTTATTTCAAATATGGAGCCATACGTCACACGTTGGGAGTAAGAGCAGAAATACACTAGTACCTCCCATTTGCCTTTCCTACTTGATAGCAGAAGAGGTCAGCTCTGCCAACAAAGCAGGTCCTATATAAGGCTAGTGTTTCCAAGCCTACCACTTAGCAGCAGAGGAAGACTCAGGTCCTACTTCTACTAGACAACCACCCAGGAACAAAAGGCAAACAAATTCTCATGTTTCCCAGCCCTGTACTAAAGAGAAGATGGGGGGCACCTGGGTGGCACTGTTGGTTAAGTATCTGCCTTCAGCTCAGGTCATGATCCCAGGTCCTGGGATCAAGTCATGCATTGGACTCCTTGCTCGGCAGGGAATCTGCTTCTCCCTCTGTCTACTGCTCCCCCTGCTTGTGTGCGCTCTTTCTCTCGGACAAATAAATCTATAAAAATTTTTTAAAAATAAAGAACAGATGATCCATACTTGGTGTTTCCTACCAAAGCACCCAAGAGTGGGAAAAACAAAATACAACCAAAAAAACCCCGGTCTGATATTTCCTTACCTCAAACTGGTGACAGGGGATAATTCAGAAACTACATTTATCAACCTCTCACACAATGGCATAAGTGGCCCAGGTAGATAACTCCTTTTCCCTGCATAAATGGCAGAGACTGACCAAGGAACTCACTACATGAACTGACCCAGGTTAGGAGAAATGCTCTCCGTCCACAAATCCAGTATTGTCTATGTCCCAAGTGGCACAATGAGACTAGGGAATCCCTTCTGCACACATGGGCCTAAGCAGCAGGGACGAAGACATCACAAAAATGTTTCATCACAAAATTATATCTTTAAACAAATGAAAGAGTACAAAATTTGAGCAAAGACAAATAAGTACGGAAAAAAACCCAAATAGAAACAATACAGCAGGAAAAGACAAAAAAATGAAATAAAAGCTTAATGCACGATCTCAATATAGACGTGAAAGAGGCCGAGAAAAGAATCTGTAAACTTCAGAACAGATCAGGAGAATTCACAAAAATTGAAAAGCAGAGAAGAGAATAAGAGAAAAAGAACAAGGCCCCAGAAATCTGTGGAATAAAACCAGAACATCCACCATTTGTATCAAGGGAGTGCCAGAAAAAGAAGGAAAAGAGTGGAAGGGGAAAAGCAAGTTAACATGTCAAAAATGGCTAGAGAAAGTTCTCCAAAAAGAAAAGAAATGGAGGGGTGCCTGGGTGGCTCAGTGGATTAAAGCCTCTGCTTTCAGCTCGGGTCATGATCCTGGGGTCCTGGGATTGAGGCCCACATCGGGCTCTCTGCTCAGCAGGGAGCCTGCTGCCTCCTCTCTCTCTCTGCCTGCATCTCTCCTACTGGTGATCTCGGTCTGTCAAATAAATAAAATCTTAAAAAAAAAAAAAAAGAAAAGAAATGGAAAGTGAAGGCTTAGAACTTCAGAAAGGAAAAAATTAAAATAAGGATAAATATAACGGATGATCCTTGTTATCATTTGTTTCCTTCTTTAAATTAATTTATTTGAGAGAGTGAAAGCAAGAGACTGAGTAGGGTCAGTGGGAGGCAGGGAGCAGGAGAAAGAGAGAATCCAAAGCAGTCTTCACACCAAGCAGAGCAAGACATGGGGATTGATCTCAGGACCCCAAGATCATGATCTGAGGGGAAATCAAGGTTCAGACACTTAACCAACCGAGCCACCCACGGGCCCTTATTTAATTCATAAGTCATATTTGATGGCGGCACTCAATGTTGTTATGTTTGTGTATTTTATTTCATATGCCAACCACGAATACAACTATACAAAAATTTTTTTTAAATGATGAAAAAAATAATATGAAAATCACCCACTAAAAGGAGAAAGGAACAAGGAAAGCAGAAACAAAGAAAAGAAATAGTAAACAAAATGGTAGAGTTATGTAATACATATTAATAGTTTATACGTAAATGGTATAAATGCACAAAAGAGAAGACAGAGATTAGTAAAATAGATAAAAACAGGAGCCAACTATATTCTACCTACACCAAATTTACTTCAAATTGTCTCTGTACTGAAGATGACTTGAACATCCATCTAGAGTCTGAAGAACTGTCTTTAAAAACAAATAAAAACATTCCCAGGAACAGTAAGTGAGCTCATCTGAGTCATAGAACAAAATGCCAGTTACAATTGCTTTAAAGAAAATGAAATTCTTAGGTATAAAATGAACAAAACGTGTACAAGATATTTAATTAGAAAGATTTATCATACTCAAGGACTATAAAACTCAACATAGTAAAGATGTCAATTCTGCCTAAATTGGTATATAAATTCAACACAAATCCTATCAAACTTCCACCAAGTACATCTGTAGATATAAACAAAATTATTCAATAATTTATATGGAAATGCACAGGACTAACAGAATATAAACCAAGTTTGATACAAATAGGTGTGGGAGGGACACCTGGGTGGCTCAGTCTGTTAAGCATCTGCCTTCAGCTCAGATCATGATCCAAGAGTCCTGGGATCCAGTCCCACATCTGGATCCTTGCTCAGCAGAGAGCCTGCTTCTCCCTCTGCCTGCCTCTCTCCCTGGTCATGTTTTCTCTCTCAAATAAATAAATTCCTAAAATAATAATAATAATATTAATAATAATGTGGGAGGAATCATTCTTCCCAACAAAAAGGCTTATAGAGCAACAGTAATGAAAGAGTGGGACATTGGTGAAAGGATGGATATGCAGAAAAATGTAACAAAATGGAGATCCCAGAAGAAGATCTACACAAATATCTTCAAATTATAACAGATCTGAAAGCAATCAATAGGGGGCCCTGCATGGCTCAGTTGGTTAAGCAGCTGCCTTCTGCTCAGATATTGGTCCCATCGTCCTAGGAACCAGCCCAATGTCAGGCTCCCTGCTGGGTAAGCAGTCTACTGCTCCCTCTGCCCTTTCCCCCACTTGTCTGCTCTTTTCTTTCTCCCTGCCTCCCTCTGTCTCTTTAAATAAATAAATAAATGTGATTTGTTAGAGGAGGGAAAGAACTTTAAATATATTTTTAAAGGTTTTTTATTTATTTTTTAGACACAGAGAGAGACAGAGAAACAGTGAGAGAGGGAACATAAGCAGGGGGAGTGGGAGAGGTAGAAGCAGGCCTCCCACAAAGCAGGGAGCCCAATATGGGGCTAGATCCCAAGATCCTGGGATCATGACCTGAACCAAAGTCAGATGCCTAAGGACAGCCACCCAGGTGCCCTGGGAGATTTTTAAACAGATGGTGACAGAGCAATTGGACATCTATAGCCCAAGGAAATCAACTTTTACCTAAAACCTCACAACTTACAGAAATAAATTCAAAATGAAACAGTTGAACTCCAGCCATATGCTCAGCTAATACAAGACAAGGGAGCCAAGAATACACAATGGGGAACGAATACTCACTTCAACTAACAGTAATAGGAAAGCTGGAGAAACCCATGCAAAACAATGAAATTGACCCCTATTTCAAAACTACTCAAAAGAATTAACTTCAAGGGGGAGGAGTTAAGATAGCAGAGAAGTAGCAGGCTGAGACTACTTCAGCTAGCAGGAGATCAGCTAGATAGCTTATCTAAAGATTGCAAACACCTGCAAATCCATCGGCCGATCGAAGAGAAGAAGAACAGCAATTCTGGAAACAGAAAAACAACCACTTTCTGAAAGGTAGGACTGGTGGAGAAGTGAGTCCAAAGCGACAGGAAGATAGACCCCGGGGGGAGGGGCCGGCTCCCGGCAAGCGGTGGAGCCGCGGAGCACAAAATCAGGACTTTTAAAAAGTCTGAAAAAAAAAAAAAAAAAAAAGTCTGTTCCACTGAGGTACATCGCTCCAGAGGCTAAACCAGAGCAAAGCCCACGCCGAGTCAGCGTGGCCTCAGGTCCCACAGGGTCACAGAAGGACCTGGGGTGTCTGAGTGTCGCAGAGCTTGCGGGTATTGGAACGGGAAAGCCGGCTACAGAGACAGCCGACAGTAAGCTCACAGCTCGGTGTTACCTTCAACCGGTGGCAGGCTCGGTGAGCTCGGAGCGCGGCCGGAGGTCAGGCAGACGGGAGTAAGAGGGCGCTGTTCTCTGAGGGCGCACTGAGGAGTGGGGCCCCGGGCTCTCGGCTCCTCGGGGCCGGAGACCAGGAGGCCGCCATTTGTATTCCCGTCCTCCGGAACTCTACGGAAAGCGCTCAGGGAACAAAAGCTCCTGAAAGCAAACCCGAGCGGATTACTCAGCCCGGCCCCTGGTAAGGGCAGTGCAATTCCGCCTGGGGCCAAGACACTTGAGAATGACTACACCAGGCCCCTCCACCAGAAGATCAACAAGAAATCCAGCCAAGACCAAGTTCACCTACCAAGGAGTGCGGTTTCAATACCAAGGAGAGCAGCAGAATTCCAGAGGAGGAGAAAGCAAAGCACGGAACTCATGGCTTTCTCCCTGTGATATTTTTTTGGTCTTGCAGTTAATTTACTTTTTTTCTTTTTCATTTTGTTTTTTATTTCTCGCCTTCTGGTAAAATTTTTTTTAACTTTTACCCTTTTCTTTTTTAAAGTTTTTTAAGTAGTTTATCTAATATATATATTTTTTTCTTTTGTACATTTTACTTTATTTGTTTTCTTTTTTAAAATTCTTTTTTTTTCTTTCTTCCCTTTTGAAGCTCTTTTTATCCCCTTTCTCCCCCCTCACGATTTGGGATCTCTTCTGATTTGGTTAAAGCATATTTACCTGGGGTTGTTGCCACCCTTTTAGTATTTTAATTGCTCCTGCATATACTCTTATCTGGACAAAATGACAAGATGGAAAAATTCACCACAAAAGAAAGAACAAGAGGCAGTACCGAAGGCTAGGGACCTAATCAATACAGACATTGGTAATATGTCAGATCTAGAGTTCAGAATGACAATTCTCAAGATTCTAGCCGGGCTCGAAAAAGGCATGGAAGATATTAGAGAAACCCTCTCGAGAGATATAAAAGCCCTTTCTGGAGAAATAAAAGAACTAAAATCTAACCAAGTTGAAATCAAAAAAGCTATTAATGAGGTGCAATCAAAACTGGAGGCTCTCACTGCTAGGATAAATGAGGCAGAAGAAAGAATTAGTGATATAGAAGACCAAATGACAGAGAATAAAGAAGCTGAGTAAAAGAGGGACAAACAGCTACTGGACCATGAGGGGAGAATTCGAGAGATAAGTGACACCATAAGCCGAAACAACATTAGAATAATTGGGATTCCAGAAGAAGAAGAAAGAGAGAGGGGAGCAGAAGGTATACTGGAGAGAATTATTGGGGAGAATTTCCCCAATATGGCAAAGGGAACGAGCATCAAAATTCAGGAGGTTCAGAGAACACCCCTCAAAATCAATAAGAATAGGCCCATACCCCGTCACCTAATAGTAAAATTTACAAGTCTCAGTGGCAAAGAGAAAATCCTGAAAGCAGCCTGGGAAAAGAAGTCTGTAACATACAATGGTAAAAATATTAGATTGGCAGCTGACTTATCCACAGAGACCTGGCAGGCCAGAAAGAGCTGGCATGATATTTTCAGAGCACTAAACGAGAAAAACATGCAGCCAAGAATACTATATCCAGCTAGGCGATCATTGAAAATAGAAGGAGAGATTAAAAGCTTCCAGGACAAACAAAAACTGAAAGAATTTGCAAACACCAAACCAGCTCTATAGGAAATATTGAAAGGGGTCCTCTAAGCAAAGAGAGAGCCTACAAGTGGTAGATCAGAAAGGAACAGAGACCATATACAGTAACAGTCACCTTACAGGCAATACAATGGCACTAAATTCATATCTCTCAATAGTTACCCTGAAGGTTAATGGGCTAAATGCCCCTGTCAAAAGACACAGGGTATCAGAATGGATAAAAAAACAAAACCCATCTATATGTTGCCTCCAAGAAACTCATTTTAAGCCCGAAGACACCTCCAGATTTAAAGTGAGGGGGTGGAAAAGAATTTACCATGCTAATGGACATCAGAAGAAAGCAGGAGTGGCAATCCTTATATCAGATCAATTAGATTTTAAGCCAAAGACTATAATAAGAGATGAGGAAGGACACTATATCATACTCAAAGGGTCTGTCCAACAAGAAGATTTAACAATGTTAAATATCTATGCCCCCAACATGGGAGCAGCCAACTATATAAACCAATTAATAACAAAATCAAAGAAACACATCAACAATAATGCAATAATAGAAGGGGACTTTAACACTCCCCTCACTGAAATGGACAGATCATCCAAGCAAAAGATCAGCATGGAAATAAAGGCCTTAAACGACACACTGGACCAGATGGACATCACAGATATATTCAGAACATTTCATCCCAAAGCAACAGAATACACATTCTTCTCTAGTGCACATGGAACATTCTCCAGAATAGATCCCATCCTCGGTCCTAAAGCAGGACTCAACCGGTATCAAAAGATTGGGATCATTCCCTGCATATTTTCAGACCACAATGCTCTAAAGCTAGAACTCAACCACAAAAGGAAGTTTGGAAAGAACCCAAATACATGGAGACTAAACAGCATCCTTCTAAAGAATGAATGGGTCAACCGGGAAATTAAAGAAGAATTGAAAAAAATCATGGAAACAAATGATAATGAAAATACAACGGTTCAAAATCTGTGGGACACAACAAAGGCAGTCCTGAGAGGAAAATATATAGCGGTACAAGCCTTTCTCAAGAAACAAGAAAGGTCTCAAATACACAACCTAACCCTACACCTAAAGGAGCTGGAGAAAGCACAAGAAAGAAACCCTAAGCCCAGCAGGAGAAGAGAAATCATAAAGATCAGAGCAGAAATTAATGAAATAGAAACCAAAAAAACAATAGAACAAATCGACGAAACTAGGAGCTGGTTCTTTGAAAGAATTAATAAAATTGATAAACACCTGGCCCGACTTATCAAAAAGAAAAGGGAAAGGACCCAAATAAATAAAATCATGAATGAAAGAGGAGAGATCACAACTAACACCATAGAAATACAAACTATTATAAGAACATACTATGAGCAACTCTACGCCAACAAATTTGACAATCTGGAAGAAATGGATGCATTCCTAGAAACATATAAACTACCACAACTGAACCAGGAAGAAATAGAAAGCCTAAACAAAACCAAAAGAATGGGAGAAGATATTTGCAAATGACATATCAGATAAAGGGCTAGGGTCCAAAAACTATAAAGAACTTAGCAAACTCAACACCCAAAGAACAAATAATCCAATCAAGAAATGGGCAGAGGACATGAACAGACATTTCTGCAAAGAAGACATCCAGATGGCCAACAGACACATGAAAAAGTGCTCCATATCACTCGGCATCAGGGAAATACAAATCAAAACCACAATGAGATATCACCTCACACCATCCAGGATGGCTAAAATTAACAAGTCAGGAAATGACAGATGCTGGCGAGGATGCGGAGAAAGGGGAACCCTCCTACACTGTTGGTGGGAATGCAAGCTGGTGCAACCACTCTGGAAAACAGCATGGAGGTTCCTCAAAATGTTCAAAATAGAACTGCCCTATGACCCAGCAATTGCACTATTGGGTATTTACCCTGAAGATACCAACGTAGTGATCCAAAGGGGCACCTGCACCCAAATGTTTATAGCAGCGATGTCCACAATAGCCAAACTATGGAAAGAACCTAGATGTCCATCAACAGATGAATGGATCAAGAAGTTGTGGTATATATACACAATGGAATACTATGCAGCCTTCAAAAGAAATGAAATCTTGCCATTTGCGACAACATGGATGGAACTAGAGCGTATCATGATTAGCGAAATAAGTCAAGCGGAGAAAAGACAACTATCATATGATCTCCCTGATATGAGGAAGTGGAGATACAACACGGGGGCTTAAGTGGGTAGGAGAAGAATCAATGAAACAAGATGGGATTGGGAGGGAGACAAACCATAAGTGACTCTTAATCTCACAAAACAAACTGAGGGTTGCTGGGGGGAGGGGGGTTGGGAGAAGGGGGGTGGGGTTATGGACACTGGGGAGGGTATTTGCTTTGGTGAGTGCTGTGAAGTGTGTAAACCTGGCGATTCACAGACCTGTACTCCTGGGTATAAAAATATATGTTTATAAAAAATAAAAAATTAATAAAAAAAAGAATTAACTTCAAAATGGAAAAGACTTAAACAGAAGACCTGAATTCATAAAATTCCTAGCAAAAAGATAAGGAAAATGCTAATCGATACTGTTTTTGGCAATAACTTCTTGTTCATAATGCCAAAAGCACCAGCAACAAAATAAAAAATCAACAGATACAGTATCAAAATCAAAAATTTCTGCATAAGAGTAGGAAAAAAAAACAAAAATAAGAGACAACTTATAGAATTGGAGAAAATAATACCAAACCATATATTGGATAAGGGGTTAATATCCCAAAATATACAAAGAACTCAGGCAATTCAATAACAAAAAGTGGTAAATTTGCCCAAAGTGGCAAATTAAAAATGGACAGAAGAACTAAAGAGCTATTCCTCCAAAAAGGACATCAAAATGGACAACAGAAACATAAAAATATACTCCAAATCACTAGTCATCAGGGAAATGCATATCAAAACCACAATGAATTATCACTTCACACCTGTTAGAATGGCAAAAATAGACAAGAGAAAACAGGTGCTGGTGAGAATGTGATACGAATAACAACGACAACAACAACAAAAACACCTTATATATTGCTGTGGGAATGTAAATTGATCCAACCACTATCAAAAACAATGTGGATGTTGCTCAAAGAACTTAATAAATCTCACATAGGATCCATTGATTGCACTTCTGAATATATATACCCAAAGAAAATGAAAACAGGATTTCAACAACCTATCTGCATTCGATGTTTAATGCAACATTATTTACAGTAGTCAAGATATGGAAAAAAAGAATTGCCATCAATGGACAGATGGATAAAACAGATGTGCGACATATACACCAATACTATTATAGTGTGTATAACTATAAGAAAGGAAGATATCTTCCCATTTGCCACAATACAGATGGAACTTGAGCACATGAGATTAAACAGTGTCAGTCAGAGAAAATTAAGTACGGTATGATATCACTTATTTGTGGAAACCAATAAGGTTCAACCAATACAAAACATAGTTAAATAACAGTTATCAGAGGATGGCATACGGAGACTAATAGTATTTAAAGAGACAAACTTATTAACAAGCAGTAAATATGCCATACAGATCTAACACACAGTATAATGAATATTGTACTATAATTATGTAATATGATATCACCACATAAGAAATTATATATAAATGCATCTATACATCATCCTCATACATATATAAAAGTATCAAAGTAATACACTATATATCTTAATATTACACAATGTTTCCTGTCAAATGTAAATGTAATTTCTTCAATGCTTATGGACAATAATCACTTCAGTTCTCTGTTTCATTCTGCATATACAGAAAAACTTTAAATATCTCACCTTCAATAACTGACAACTTTAACTATATATAAATGAAAAGAATGATACTTCAGCTTTATCTTACCAAACCAATTCATTTTTAGTACTATTTGGAATATTATAAATTCCAGAGATAAGACTGCATTTTGATGACCCACTAAAGTGTCTGAAGCAAGGGAAAAGATAAATGAAACCAACATCAGAGTTCAAAATGCAGTTCTTAATTGCTTTGAAAAGAATTATAGAACACTTTAAGTAGCCACAAACAAAAGAAATACCTTTAAACCAAAGTTTTATTTGGTTATCTAGGAAATACTTCTGTCTCTGGAGGAATCCATTTCATTTTCTCTTTAGTTAAGGGAATTTCTACTACGCATATGTATGCTTTTGTTATGCCAAACACTATAGGGTCTTTTTAGTGCCTATTTCCTTTTCTTTATCTCTCTATCGCTTTCGAAGTTAAAATTACACATCTAGGAAAGGTATATTATTTTGTGGCAAAATACATACTACAGGCAAAGCAGGAGATAACATTTAAGCATTGTTGCTATGGATAGAAACTTGAGCCCAGCAATATTTTCTAATTAGGAGGTTGCTCTGAGTCATTCTTTTCAAATCCATTAGGCTTTTAAATGTTAAACTGTGATTGGCTTTTCAAATATTGCTTGGATAATGACAGTAGGGAAAAAGTTTTGAATCTGAAATAGCATATGAAACATAGTAACAGAAAGAAAGAAATGTCTTCTGGGCATCTCTACCTGTATTGTTAACAGGCAATTCAAAACAGTAATATCTTCTACAGAACTCCATCATTTATACCACCAATTGACCTGCTGTTTTCCTTATTCGGATAAATTGCCACAAATTTCTTACCGATCCCAAATCAGACATCGTAGTTCATTAATTCTCCACCGTGTCAGCATATTAGAGTAACCTAGACAGTTTGTTTTTAATTAAAAGACTTTAGCTATTTTAAGAGTACTTTTAAGTTTATAGAAAAATTGAGAGTAAAGAGAGGTTCTACAAACTTTAGTCCCATGCAAAGTCTTTGACAGTATTTTTTTTTTTAAATCTTGCCACAGTGTGGTATGATTGTTAAAACTGATGAATCAATATTGACACATTAATACTAACGAAAGTCCAGAGTTTTTAATAGGATTCACTCTTTGTATTGTACAGTCTATGGGTTTTGAAAGATATATCATGACACATGACCATCATTACTATATCATACAGAATAGTTTCACAGTCCAAACAAAGCTGTGCTCCACCCCTTCATCCCAACCCCAATTCCCTACTACCTATGCTAAACACTGATCTTTTCAATATTTTCAAAGTACTGCCGACTCCACAGTGCCATAGAATTGGAATCCTAAAATACACAGCCTTTTCAGGATATCTTCTTTCATTTAGCAATATGCATTTAATGTTTCTCCATGTATTTTCATGGCTTGATAGCGAATTTCTTTTTCTCTTGGAATAATATTCTATCACCTGGATGTACTATACTTTGTTTATCCATTCACCTATTGAAGAACATCTAGATTGCTTTTGTGTTTTCATAATAATAGAGATGCTATGGGGCACCTGGGTGGCTCAGCTGGTTAAGCCACTGCCTTTGGCTCAGGTCATGGTCCCAAAGTCCTGGGATTGAGTCCCACATGGGGCTTCCTCTGCTCTGCGGGGAGCCTGCTTCTCCTTCTCCCTCAGCCTTTCCCCCTCCTTGTGCTCTCTCTCTCTGTCAAATAAATAAATAAAATCTTTAAAAAAAAAAAGCAGTTGTATGCAGGAATTTGTATATACATAAGTCCTCAGCATTTTGGAGTATATACCAAAGAGCAAAACTCCTAGATTGTATGATGAGTATATTCAGTTGATAAGAAACCACCAGACTATCTTCCAATGGGGCTGTATCATTAATCATTACCATCAGCAATGAATGAGAGTTCCAGTTGCTTCCCATGTTAACTCACATTGTTTTCAGTATTTTGATTTTAGCCATTTTAAATAGGCATGTACCGGTATCATATTGTTTTAATTTTCAATGAACTAATGGTACCTGACGATGGGCATTTTTCACATGATTCTTTGCCATCCGCACATTTACTTTGATGATTTGTTTCTTCACATGCATGGCCATTATTTTTATTGATTTGTTTTCTAGTATTTTATGAATATCAATTCATTATTAAATTTCCTTACCAACTGACAATTTTATTGATAATTTTATATGTTCTTTATATTTTGGATATTGGTACTTTATCATATATGTAATTTGCAAAGATTTTTCTCCTATACCATGGATTAGTCTTTAATTATTTTAAGAGGGTCTTTCCCAAGGCATAAGTAAGTAATTTTAATGAAGTCCAACTTATAATTTTTTTCTTTCATGAATCATGATTTGGTGTTGTATTTAGAAGATCATCCCAAACCCAAGGTCCATTTACTTTCTGCTTTTTAATGGTGATTACCAAGCCACTCATGAAAAACACTAGAGGTGGTGTCTAGGCAATGATATTTATAAATATTGTAGGGGATAAGGTCAGGTGTCCCTAAGATGGGTTACTTTTGGTATAAAGATATCAAGTTAGAAGTAATCAAAACCCAGCAGATGCAGGAAAAGCTTCATGCTTCCACCTACACTGCCTAAATTTGCACTGGAAAGGAGATCCCATACCAGGAAGAGAGCTATTAAAGAAGACACCCCCTTATGCAAGAAACTTATCTGCATAATAGTGCAATCCTTGTTTTTCAAAACATTTCCTTTCCCACTTCTGTTAATGAGGCTTCTCCCCTTTCTATTCTCCAACACTACCCTTTCTCCTTAGCTCATATAAGCTTTGGGTTGCCTCACTGTCTTTGGAATTTAATGTCTGTGTTTCCCTATTTGTATACCTATTAAATTTTGTTTTCTCCTGTTAATCTGTCTCATGTCAATATGATTCAAATTCTAGCTAGAAGAAACATATAGGGCAGAGGAAGGTCTTCCTTCCCAACAAGCTCATCATTGATCCTGTGATTCTGATGTGCCACTACAGTGAGAAACTCTTAAGCAGCAGCTTTGGAGTCAGCGTCTGTTAAAACATTTCTCAAAGCCCAAGAACTCTGGTTATAGAGACCTTTCTCAATCTGTTGAGGAAGACTGCCTGTAACTCCTTCAGTCTATATGCGTGTCTGAGATATACAAACCAGTAACTCATAAAGCCTCTGATGAGACATGAATGCAAGCTAATTCTTATAATTGAGCATAACAACATTTCAATATGAGAATTTTGTAGTCAAATGTTAGTTAGATCCAAGAGATGACTTCATACTCTGAAGAATGACTTTTTCATTAAAAATCATCTCTCAAGACCATATCCTGGTACTGATGTGGGAAACAGAGGTAGAAGAAAAATTATTAAATTTCCTTACCAACTGACAAGCCCTTAAAACAGGCAGAGTGACTCTCCTCTAGGGACTCAACTACCCCCACCTTAAGGCTTTGCTAAGGGCAAAGGGCAATCCTAACCTGACAGACCCTTACCCCCAACCAGGATCGTGGACGTCTACTTTAACAATTCCTTTGGAAACTTTATCTCTAAACCTCCAAGATGGTGTCCACAATCATTCCCAAGCATATGGCCCATTGAAATACATCTAAAGGGTCTCAAGAGAAGGTGCTATTACAGGTAATAAATAACTTTTTTCCCAAACAATAGCTAGCCCCTCAAGGTCCTAGAAACCTTGCTTCCAAAATTCCTTAGAGACTTTCACCATCCCTAACCCCTCCCAACTTACAAGTATGTAATAGACCACTCCTCACATCCCTGAGGCAGCATCTCTTCCTGCCCACGGGTCCTGTCCCTGTGCTTTAATAAATCACCTTTTTGCAGCAGAGACGTCTTAAGAATTCTTTCTTAGCCATCAGCTCCGGACCTCGCCCCACCGAACCTCACCTAGATTCTAGAACTTCATCAGAACCACCATGGTCTATTTAGCCTTCTTTTTAATGACTTCCACACGTTTCTCTTTCTCTCTCCAAAGCTTTTACTATCATTGCCATAATTCTGACCCTCATCATGTTCCGCAAGATTTATCATCTCCTTTCATGAAATATTGCAATTGGATTCCACTGAGTATAAGAATGAAAGCCAATTTATTTCACAAGGCATTGGAGATTCTGTGATTATAAGAAGTCTACTTTATTCCAGGAGTAAAGCAAATCTGTCACAAAACACAATGTTTACTCCACAGAAGTGATGGAAAAAATGAAAGTTAAATTTACCAGATCTGAGATCATTGTATTATTCCCCAGTCTCCCTCTTTTATTCCTACCTAAAACATAATTCTCCTCCTTCAATGCTCATACTAGCTATCTTAAAGAATGTTTCAACTTCAGCAGTCTTGCCCTTTCTCTGAAACCTATTTATACGAAGAGACTTTTTACCATACAGTTCAGTGACTAATGACTTCTAGTATTTTATGAATATCAATTCATTCTCTTGAGCAAAAATGGATACTGCTTGAGGGCAGGATTCAGTTTTTTATTGCTTGGTATCTCTAATATCACCTAACATCAATCTCATTACCTAGAAGTTGATCATAAATTTTACAATTTATTATTTAGAACATTCTAGGACTCTTCAGTATCCTTCAGGAGCCCCCCCCCCCTCACTTTTTAGAAAAGACTTATTTATTTTAGAGAGAGAGAGAGAAAGAGAGGAAAAAAGGTACATGTGCAGGCAGAGGGAGAGAAGAGAACAAGACTACCCCATGAGCGTGAAACAAAATGCGGGGCTTAATCTCATGACCCTGAGATCATTACCTGAGCTGAAATCAAGAGTGGGATACATAACCAACTGAGTCACTCAGGTGCCCCCAGTATGTTTATATATATATGATTGCCTTAATATTATATATCACCAAACATTTTCCTTGTGCCAAAAACTCTGATAGTTATTACAAATACAAAATTTAATGAGGCAGCTTCATTACCCCTAAAGAAATTAAAATCTCTGCAGCCAATTAAACTGACTGTGCACTTCGTCTGTGGGGGCCCAGTGTGCCATGGCTGCAAACAGTAGCCTCCTCTGTAGTGTATGCAGCCTGTTGATTATATGGGTTTCACTAAGGGACCTTGAAGACAGCCCTTTTTGGTGGAAGCTGGGGGTCTGACCTCATGGCTATCTCTAATTCAGTCTGCAGACAGGTATGCGGGATGCCTTTGGAAAGCTCCAGGGCACAGTAGTCAGGGTCCACATTGGCCAACTCATCATGTCCATCCATACCAAGCTGAAGAACAAGGAGCATGTGATTGAGGCCCTACGCAGGGGCACGGTCAATTTCCCTGGCTGCCAGAAGATCCACATCTCCAAGAAGTGGGGCTTTACTAAGTTCAATGCAGATGAATTTGAAGACATGGTAGCTGAAAAGTGGCTTATCCCAGATGGCTCTGGGGTCAAATACATCCCTAACCGTGGTCCCTTGGACAAGTGGAGGCCTCTACACTCATGTGAAACTTGGCACTACCCCTTCACATCATATTCATGCCCACCAATAAATCCAACCCCCTGTAAAATAAATAAATAAATAAATAACTTAAACTCTGTTGAGGAAATCATGCTTCCAAACACATTTCATTATAGGTTGATAAGTGATTTCTTAAAAGAGAAGCATAGGATTTCATAGACACAACGAAGATGACCAACTGACCCAAACTGGGATTGGGGAGTAGAGAAGCCTTCTTAAAGGAAATGACATTTAAATTGGGTGAAGTCAGGCATCTGGGCGGCTCAGTCAGTTAAGCGTCTACCTTTGGCTCAGGTCATGATCCCGGGGTCCTGGAATCCAGTCTCATATCGGGCTCCTTGCTCAGAAGAGAGTGTGCCTCTCCCTCCGCCCGTTCCCCTCCCCCCTCCCCCACCGTTTGTGCTCTTTCTCATGTTCTCTCTCAAATAAATTTTTAAAAAATGCTCTTTAAAAAATAAAATTGGATTGAGTCATAAGAATATAATTCACTCTCTACGGCCATACCACCCTGAACATGCCCGATCTCCTCTGATCTCGGAAGCTAAGCAGGGTCGGGCCTGGTTAGTACTTGGATGGAAGAATATAATTCACTCAGGTATATACCCAATAGAAATCAATGTACATATGAATTGAGACTTATATGCGCAGGCTCACAACAGCTTCATTGGTAATCATCTTAAACTGGAAGCTACTAAAATGGTTATACACAGTATAATGAATTTTGAAATGGCTGCAAATTGATACAGTGAAATATTATAGAGCAACGAAAACGTGAAATACTGCCACAAACAACAACATGGATAAAAAGCAGTGGAAATAATCTATGGTGATGATGGTTTTATTTTAGAGAGAATGAAATATTTTGAGGGATCATGAAGAGATTTTATGCAGTCAATGTAAAGGGAATCTGTTAAAGTTCTTGATTTTTTATCTGGGAGGTGGTTACATGATGAGAGATAAAAGCAGTTAAATTTTTCTGAAACCCAGAGTTCCAGGTATGAAGTTCTAAGAAGTATAAGTGTGGGGAACGTGGAGGGGCTTATAATCATGAAACAGAGATTGAACTTAATCCAACAGACAATTTGGAAGAAATGAACAATTTTAAGCAAAAAAAAAAGGATATCCCACTTCGATATTTTGAAGATTTCTCCAGATACTTTAAGGAAAATAGTTTGGAAAGGTTGAATAATAACAGTAAGAAGGCAAAGGGACAGCTATTAGAGCAGTGGAGGTGAGAAATAAAGTTATATTGAGGTTGTAGTGAAGATGGAAAAAGAAGACACACACTGAAAGCTTTGAAGATAGTACTGCAAATAATTTGGGCAATATTTAAATTTAACACCTGAAGAGAAGAGAGAAATTAAGAATGACTTTGGGGTTTCATGATTCATTTATTTAAGTCCATTACATATTATAGATGGTGTTTTAGCCATGGATGTTTGCTTTAGATTTTAAGTCTGAACAGTTTAACATGAGAGCTACATAACACTAGCATCTCTCTTCACCAGCACTGTATATTTAGACTAGCTGAATCACCTTCTGTCCCCCCACACATACACTACAGTAAGTTATAAACACTTTAGAATCTCATGTTTATCAGCAATCCTCTCCTCCTATTTGTTAGCTATTGTCTTACTCCTGACAATTGACTGTCCCTCTTTCCAGCCAACAATGAGCTAAATATTTATTAGCTGATGTGGATTCCTTAATTCAACTCTTCACACTCCTGTGGTACAGAATTTCTCCACTATAATTTGTAAACAAGAAAAACGATTGACAAGAGGAACTTAGTTATAATACAGACTCTCAGGTCATTTCCACTAGAACTACCTGAAACATAAATAAAGGGTCCTGCCTGGTTTGAAAAGATATAGCTATACCTGGAATTATATGCCCCACAGATTCATAACTTGAAGCCCTAACCCACACTGTCATGGTATTTGGAAATGAAGTATTGAGAGGATAATTGGGTTTAGATGAGGTCATGGCGGGGGGGCTGTCATGATGTAGCTAGTACCCTTATAAGAAGAGGAAAAGACACTGGACACCTCTCACTTGGCCAGTGATAACAAAGTATGAACATGGTCGTCTGTAGTGAGAAAGAGAGCTCTTACTAGAATAAGACTACACTGGCACCCTGATAAAGGAATTCTAGCATACAGAATACTGAGAAAACAAAGCTCTTTTTATTTAAGCCACCTCCTCTAATGTATTTTGTGATGGCGCCAAAGCTGACTAATAAAAGTATAGAACTCAAAGGCAAGAAACGTAGTCGGCCAATGTGATAGGAAGAAGCCACCAACTAGAAGGCTGGCAAGAGCACTAATTTATTCTCTTCTTATGTCTACAGCTACATGAGCTCTTGTTTCCATCACTCTCTGGGATATTGCTTTAGTATTACCTCTATCTCTGAAGACTGATTTTCTTAACATTTCCATAAACATCTTACAAACATGCCTTCTCCAGAAAGGCAACCTCAGTTCCCGAGTCTAGGTCTTCTCAGTTCAAGGGACCAAAGGAGACTAAGTAGAATTGTTGTGCCCCAATTCCAAGTTCCTAGCAGGAAGAATATGAATTATTCTCCCTGAATCAGGTGCCTGTCTCTGGTTCAATGAACAGTAGGCAGATGATTAAGTCAATTACCCCATGACTCAACCAGGAGGCTGTGGAAGGAGGATAAGACATAAGTGTATCTCTGGATCATATTTCACAGTACCGGCAAGAGAAAGGAGTACTTGAGGTACTATAAACTCACTATTGCCGGCAGTGATCTGTACCTTTGTAGATTTGACTATTTTTTTTTTTTTTGGTTTTTTTGTTTGTTTGTTTGTTTTCATTTATTTATTTTCAGCATAATAGTATCATTATTTGTTCACCACACCCAGTGCTCCATGCAATCCATGCCCTCTATAATACCCACCACCTGGTAACCCGACGTCCCCCCCCAGATTTGACTATTTTTATTAGTACATATCTATGTGCTTGTTTCCTTTGTCCTCTTTTACAATTTTTGCCCTTTACTCTTCTACCAACTCGTCTCCTCCTCTTCTTTTTTCTTTCTC
Source organism: Mustela lutreola (assembly GCF_030435805.1). Lineage (NCBI taxonomy): Eukaryota > Metazoa > Chordata > Mammalia > Carnivora > Mustelidae > Mustela > Mustela lutreola. The sequence goes on along the minus strand of NC_081308.1, from coordinate 104,547,553 downwards.
TCTCTCCTTTCCTCTTCCCCCACTCAGCCTTATCTCCCTGATATTGTTTTAAGAAGACAGTAGTGCATGGATCCTTGTACACCTCTATTATCAGGAAGAGTAATTTCATAGACTATGATACTAACAGATCGACATTGCCAAGGTTAATGGCCAAATCATCTGTAACAAGATGTATTTAAAGTCAAATGGACTGTGTTATTCATGCTTTTTTGAAAATTTGAATAACATTAAGTTCATTTTCTTAAGTGTCCCACTGTTTCATCTTGGACAAGTAATTGCCATAGTACCAAGTTCAAACTATGGCATCTTGGAGATCCCTGAGGGGCACCTGAGTGGCTCAGTGGGTTAAGCCTCTGCCTTCGGCTCAGGTCATGATCCCAGGGTCCTGGGATGGAGCCCCGCTTTGGGCTCTCCACTCTGTGGGGAGCCTGCTTCCCTTCCTCTCTCTCTGCCTGTCTCTCTGCCTACTTGTGATCTCTGTCTGTCAAATAAATAAAATCTTAAAAAAAAAAAAGATTCATACCTGGATTACTTTCCCTATGAAAAAAAAGAGAATGCCAGGGGAAACTGCAATATAAAAGAAAGGGAATGAACAACTATAGTGTATAAATAATGACTTTCCTGGGATTTTCAGGGGCAAGTTCACTCAAAGCCAAATGTATTGGCAGTCCGGACACATATTATACTACTCATTGGGAATGCACTCAAAGGCCAGTAGGTTACTTTTGTACTGCTATCCACACTGATGTCCTTTGACAACAGACTTTTACAAAAGGTTGTATATTGGAAATTTCAAAATAGTCTTATCTACAGTACCTCAATATCTTGGTAAGTCTTTAGTTACCTGGCGGTTGCCCAATAGGTAGCCATTTGGTTGCTTACGGTAATAATCACCTGTAAAGAGCTACTATGCTCTCTTCGTTCATAAAAATTGAGTCAAATAAAAATAAAAAATAAAAGAAAATAATTCTGAATAAATATTTTTAAAATATGAAACTACATCAGGGAAATACAAATCAAAAACACAATGGAATACCACCCTATACCAATTAGAATGGCAAAAATTAACAAGACAGGAAAAACAAACGTTGGTGAGGATGTGAAGAAAGGGGAACCTTCTTACACTGTTGGTGCGAATGCAAGATGGTACAGTCACATTGGTAAACAGTATGGAGGTTCTTCAAGACATTAAACATACAGCTACCCTATGACCCAGGAATTCTACTACTAGGTATTTACCCCAAGATATAGTTGTAGTGGGAAAAAGGGGGCACATGTACACCAATGTTCATAGCTGCAATGTTCACAATAGCCAAACTGTGGAAAGAACAGAGATGTCCTTCAAGAGATGAATGGATAAAGAAGATGTGGTTCATATATACAATGGTATATTACTCAGCCATCAGAAAAGATGAATACCTAACATTTGCATCAACATGGATGGAACTGGAGGAGATTACGCTGAGTGAAATAAGTCAAGCAGAGAAAGACAATTATAGGGATTCACTCACATGTAGAACATAATAAATAGAGCAGAGGACCACAGGGGAAGGAAGAGAAAACTGAATGGGAAGAGATCAGAGAAAGAGACAAATGATGTGAGACTCTGGACTCTGGAAAATAAACTGAGGGTTACAGAAGGGAGGAGGTGGGATGTTGGGGTAACCACGTAATGGGTATTGAGGAGGGCACATGTTGGGATGGGCACTAGATATTATAAGCAACTAATGAATCATTGAGCACTACATCAAATATGATGTACAATATGTTGGCTAACTGAACATAATAATAATAAAAAAATCAAAAATATTTTTAAAAATGAAACTACATTTCATTCTAATATTCCCAAAATATGTATTTGTCAAGCAAGCAATTTCTGATATATTATCCTCCATTGAAAACAAAGGTCAATTTGCCCAAAGAAATGATCAACTCTTTATTATTAATGTTTTCTGAGTTCAGCTCATTTAAACAAATATATAGTGCACCCATTCCATAAAAACTGTGAATCACACCCAAAGGGGTACAAATACATATATAGCCTCTACATTTTAGAACTTAAATTTTGATATGAAAAAGCAGAGAAGTAGATGAGCTTATACTGGAAAAACTTAGATATGGTACCATCTGCACATGATGTAAAAGAGTACAGAGAAAACAGCCTTCTACCAGTAGAAAGGTTTGAGTGGGTCCTTGAGAGAAGTTTTAAGACACTGAAAAAAGAAAAAAAAAAAAAAAAAGAATCCCAGCCATAGGTGGGATATGAATACATAAGAAAAAAGTGAAAACCAGAATTGAAAGGATATACTATACAAAAAGAAGATGGATGAAATACTTTGCAAATGATTGAGATGTTTGTAGAAGAGAAAATGGAATTAAGGTTGACTACATTTATAATGTGTGATGACCAGACAGATGGTGAAGTTCTAACAGAAACAACATGTGAGATTGAGAACACGAGATAAGAGAAGTCATTATGTATTTGATTTTATTCATGTTGAGTTTGAACACCACAGACTTATCCATAAAAGTTATATAAGTAGAAATCAGAGTGAAATCCATGTCCAAAATTAAACATAAGGGTGATATTTAGACATATGAGTCACTAAATAAGAAGAGTCAAATTCACCAGAATAGATACACCCTGAAGGTAGAAAGGACAGAGTACATGAGAGTTATGCAAAGAGAACTGGGGAACAAAAACCTGATGAGATGTATAAAAAAAGAGTTTTCTATGAAGAACGTTAATAGAAAAACCAGAAGGTTAAAAGAAGAACCTACAGGGAATTTATGCCAAACCAAAATAGTTGAGTTCTTAAAAGAAGGTAGTTAACAATATCCCATGGTTTTCGCATACTGACTGTTAATAGAATACTGACAAAATCCTGAACATGTATCTCATGAGAAGTTTGTTATCTAACAGAGAAAACATCAAACTGTTAATTTCATAGCAAGTAAACAAAATAATCAATTTACCTTTTCAAATGACTGTCAAAAATCTCATAATGATGCTACATCAAAAAATCTGTATTGTCCTTCCAATATACACACAGACACACACGAGCATAAGTAGCAAGTGAATTACTGAGAAAAAAATTAGACATAAATGTAATTGTACATATGTACATATATGTTAAATACTTATATAATCCAGAACTCTGTGTACATCAATCTACCAGCAAAAGTTATGGTAAGTATGTACATAACTCAACCTTATTAGAAATTTCTTCCCTCTCTGAGTTAAAATTGACTATATGTAATACCTGGTTATTAGTCATTAACTCTACTGAGAACAAATCTTTCTTCTCTGACTTTCCACAATATCCAGTGGCTATTTCACCAAAGCCAAACAGCAACGTCCAGATAGTATTTTCATATCCCAGATTCTTTTTCTTTTTTTTTTTTTAGATTTTATTTATTTATCAGAGAGAGAGAGCGGGCACAGGCAGACAGAATGGCAGGCAGAGGCCAAGGGAGAAGCAGGCTCCCTGCCGAGCAAGGAGCCCGATGCGGAACTCGATTCCAGGACACTGGGATCATGACCTGAGCCGAAGGCAGCTGCTTAACCAACTGAGCCACCCAGGCGTTCCCATATCCCAGATTCTTACAGTGCCTACTGTAGCATGAAAGGAAAGATATGCTATTGCCACTTTTAAACCGTCATACTAGACAATCATTGCACACTCAATTAAACCATTCTAAATGATTTATCATAAAAGGACAGTTTGTGAATGGATTATTAATCGAAACATCTTGCCAACAACTTCAGAGTAGATCCTGGAGGAACTGGTTACTTAAAAATGTTTCTGTTCAAAAAATGTTCTGAAAAGAAAATCCCAACCTAGATACATTGCAGAGAATGGTTTATTTGAAGTATTACTAAAAATTGGAGAGTTCTTTACTAGAACTTACTGAAAGATATGAAAAATGGATTATTATTCCCAACACAGCTTCGGCATGGCTTTGGGATCACAGCAGGAAAGAGCAATTACAAGATATGTTAACTTCCCTTTACCCCTCAAAATATGCTCACTATCCACTGACTTAGCTTGCAGGTTATGCTTTGTTTATAAGATATGAAGGGCTTTAAATTAGTAAAAATATATTTAAAACAAATAAGTAGGTTTTAATTTCACACACCTTTAGAGTTAACCCCAAGGAGGCCAAGCTAGGTAAACCACTTTCAGAGAAAAATCTTCTGATTAGGCTCAAAGTATGACTTAAATAAAAATATTGCATTTGAATCTTACATGTAAGTGGAGAAATAATTTTTGCACGCCCTACCCATAACATTCCTTCCTTCTAAAATGATACTATACCCATCTTTAGCTCTAACAAATCTAATCAGAAAATGGTATCGGGTGAAAAATCAGGAAACTATATCAAATAAACACAGCATATTTCATAATAAAGTCAACACAAACACAAGACCCACCTAAATCCACATTTGGAACAGATACAGAACTAGTCAGAGGGGTTTCTGCGGCCAACGACATTTGAGAAGGTTATATTTTCCCCAGTATCACAAGTTATGTATTTATTCACCATACTCTAACATAGTATTTCTATAGTTGCTGTCCAAAGCAATATAAATTTTAACCAAGATTTTAAAATATTCGAAGACCTTCATCTGCAAGAAGGTTAAGAGATATGTGTGGGAGGAATTGTTAATAAACTAACTCCATGATATCATTCTCAACATTCATAATGCAACAATCATTTGTTATAGTCCCTTAGTTGTAAATAAGGATAAATTAAATGACACGAATCTATTATAGACTTCACTCTTCCAGTGAAATAATCACTGGTAGTCTACCTTGGTCTTTGAGTCAGAAAGTGATACATTTCATAGAACAAAGAAAAAATCCAAAATATGAAAAATACATAAAAATTTTGTGAGGAAATATGATGGAAATTTATTCATGTGCCTGAAGGGTATTTCTACTGTCAGTAGGTAAAGGCAAGTTAATTGCCTTATTGAACAAAATGAGCATTCTAGAGCTGCTTCAAAATAGTCCTATTTATGGAACATACTGCAATAATTTAACTTACATGCAATTTAAATTGGCTTTTTCTCTAGTTGAGTTTAACCTACTCAGATCATTCCTTAGCTTTGTGTGGATGCACACCTAATTTTTATACTGTATTTGTACTCACTTATTAACTAAAGACTATGCCTTCTGTTTATTCACAGACAACCCACATATTCCATAATGCCTACTTAAGTGTTCTGTGTAATGTTCAGTGTGATCTGCATAGAGTAGACATTCAATAAATGTTTATGCTTAATAACATAATTAACATAAATAAAGTAAGCTGTCAATAAATAATTGCTGATTAACTACTCTTGCGATTCTGAACATTTTTCTAAAAATCACTTAGGGGAGTTATTTTTCAACTCCGAGTCATTCATTTGGTACCATTTATCATGTTCATGTAATAGAAAGCAGAATGGCATATTAATTTATTTTGAAATAAGCCTCCCAGCTTATCATATACCACAATCTCTCCCAAGTGACTATTGCTGACCCTAGTATCAGGACCTTCATTTTCTGAGAACCCTCTATCGTCCAAATTCACTGAATGCTCTCCTTTCAAAGCTCATCATCTTCTAAATTTTGCTAAAAGCTGAATTGATTTAACTTCGCTGTGCATGAACAGTAGATAAATAGGTACTGTGCACAAAAGTACTCCATGTCCTGCATGACAGGAGTTTTAATACAATAAATGAGTTTCTGTGATAAAGGAAACCTTTCTAGGTAAAAAAGACCAATTTTAATTTAGAAGGAATATACCTTTTTTTTTTTTTTAAATATTTTATTTATTTATTTGACAGACAGAGATCACAAGTAGGCAGAGAGGCAGGCAGAAGCAGGCTCCCTGCTGAGCCGAGAGCCCGATGCGGGGCTTGATCCCAGGACCCTGGGATCATGACCTGAGCCGAAAGCAGAGGCTTTAACCCACAGAGCCACCCAGGCGCCCCAGGAATATATCATTAAATGAGCTAAATCTGCATGGAGCACTGGGCGTGGTACATAAACAATGAATTCTGTTACGCTGAAAAGAAATTTTTAAAAAATTAGCTAAATCAAGGGGATGTTACCTGAGATAAATAATTTAGTATTGTTGCATACAACTACCAGTAGTCTTGTGCACTATCTTCACAAAATTGTCATAAAATGCCAACTATTACTTTTCTGATAAGACTCTCCGTAGAAATTGGTATAATCAATTTCTCACACTGATCCTAGCTGTCATCATCCCATAAACATATGGAGTAGTTTAAGTATTTGTTGTATACACACACGTAACAAAGACTGGTTCTCACAGGAAATGCTCTCATTGATTAATTTTAAGGTACAGTCTTTCTAAATTAAGGTTGGCCTATCCTATGGAGGAATAGTCTTCTCTTTGCAAAAGCTGTCATTTCTTTCACAGAGTCACATTGTCAATCTTCTAATTCTTTCCACAGCCTCCTCCAGACTGCCTCCTACAGGTCAGAAAGTGAATAAACTTTATAAAATGGTGAGATCCCTTGATGGCTGGGTGGCTTAGTTGGTTAAGCAACTCCCTTCCGCTCAGGTCAGGATCCCAGGGTCCTCTGATGGAGTCCTCCATAGAGTTCTTGCTCAGCAGGGAGCCTGTTGCCCCCTCTGCCTGCCACTACCCATACTTATGCGCATTTTCCATATTTTTCTTATGATCACTTAAGCATAAAATAGCATATTCCCACAAAAAAACACATTGCAAATTTACAAGTTATTGAACTTAAAAGCATCCTTTACTACCAAGACATTTATAGAATATAAATGTCAAGATCCCCAAAATTCTTCTTTAAAATGAGACCTACCTTTTAAGGTAATCATACTTCTAGTAGTCCTATGTCCCAGAAAAAGCTCAGGCGGCATGGGATCTATCAATCTTCTACACACTAATTGTCTACACAAAAAGCACCTGGTAATCAGTCTGCTCCAGGATAAGGTACAGCAAACATACGAGAATCTCTCCCTATGCATTTAAATTACACTTCTAAAAGGCTTTTCCTTTTGTGACTTCACATTTTCCTAATTATTTTAATTGCCTGAGCAATTATCATTTGTCAGTTCAGAAATTAAAGGGAAACAATGATAAATATCAGACTTTGGGTATTTATTCTCAACAGTAATAACTTTTTGCTTATTACCTCAATTTAAATAGTAATATTTTACTTTGAATGAGAGTTATTTTTAATACAACAAGTTGCTAAAACCTTTTATGCATTACGTGAAATGATGTCTAACAGATGAGGTGACCTACATGCAAAAAGCACATTGAAAATTTTCTTTTCATACAAAAGCATACAGTCATAGGTGCACATCTATTTTCAGACTTTGCATGGGATAAAGATGATGTGGAGGAATAAACATGACAGCTAAAAAAACAGCACTACTACATGGAAGAATTCTACCCTTGCTAATGATTTAGAAAGACAAAAGAGTATCTTTCCCACCCTAAAAATGAGAACAACTTGTAAAGGCTAGCTACGATGATCATATTTTTAACACATTAAGAGAGCTGAGGAGTCAAGGTAAACCAAATAATTTAAATTACATAAAGTCATGAGCCCTCATTAGAAAAGCAGAAGGAGCAGCAAACTTGTGACAGACTGAAGAATAAACAAGCCAATATACTTATTAATTTTTTTTATTTTTAAATTTTATTTCACAGAGAGAGACACAGCTAGAGAGGGAACACAAGCAGGGGGAGGGGGAGAGGGAGAAGCAGGCTTCCTATCTAGCAGGGGACATGATGCGGGGCTCGATCCCAGGAACTCTGGATCATGACCTGAACCCAAAGGCAGACGATTAATGACTGAGCTACCCAGGAGCCCCCTAACTCTTTTTTAATTTAAATTCAGTTAGCCAACATATAGTACATCATCAGTTTCTGATATAGTGTTCAATGATTCGTTAGTTGCAAAAAACACTCAATGTTCATCACATCACGTACCCCCCTAATAACCTTCACTCAGTTACCCCACCCCTGGTTACTAACTTTTAACCACCGCATGTGGGCTGGGATGTTAGAGTACATTCCTGCAAGGTCCTAGTCACAGGGCAATCTGCATCAATTGCCAATCTTTTCCTTTGGATATTTCACAAAGTACACAGTGGTAGCATACGAAAAGCTGTTGACAGGAGAGCTAGATAAGCTTCCAAGGTGAACAAGACCAGCACTGAGTCAATGACAGAGCCACACAAATGCTTGGGACATTAAACAAATAGAAGATCTTGAGATGGGGGCATCTGGGCGGCTCAGTGGGTTAAGCGTCTGACTCTTGGTTTCGGCTCAGGTCATGATCTCAGGGTCCTGGGGTGGAGCCCTGCTTCAGGCTCTGCACTTAGCACAGAGTCTATATGGGATACTTTCCCCCTCACTTGCCCACCCTCTCTGCCCCTGTCCCTGATTGCATGTATGTGTGGGTTCTCTCTCCAAAATAAATAAATAAAATCTTAAAAAATATCTTGAGATATATCAGGCTTCACCAATTCTAAAAAATGGCCCACCAAAACATAAAGGCACATTAGTAGGATGGAGATACATAAACCTAGTCTTGTAGAAGTAGAACTACAGAGGAAAAGAAAAACCCCAGGAATTAAAATTCCGATGTTTGAGGTATGCAACAAAAGAAAAAAGCCTGTGTAATTTGGAAATTTGGCAGCTGGGCTCAGGCACAAAAAGATCACCAGAATTTAACCAGCATACTTGTTAACTCTGAATAAGGAAATTCCTGCTTTACCTTTACCATTCAACATCAGTGATGAATTAATGAATTGACATTAACTATAGCTTCAAAAGTGTCCAGATACATAGTCTTCCCTGATATGAGAAGAAGGAAATTAGAACTCAGGGAGGATGAGACATCCAAAAATTGGGGGGAATAATAACAGAAAGTAAAACCCAGGAAAATAAATTGAGAAATCTGTACAGAGGTCCCCTTACAAGTTTCAATAAATACTGAGCTGAATCAACACAGTAGGAAACTTTATAAGGACAGGTAAAGTACAAATATCAGGTATAGGACACCTCTAAAGGGGAGCAGTAAGCAGAACAACTATCACTGTTCCTACAAAGTTGGAGATGTTTGATTTTCCAGGAATCAGAGGACAAAGACATAACTGAATTAACAAAGAGTTCAGTATGAACACCAGGAAGGCCATAACATAACTAAAATGGAACTAGCAAACATAATTCTAGAGCCACATTAAGGAAGTCTAAAAAGTGTTCAAAAGGATATAACTAATTCACAAATATCTTCACAGCTTATCAGAACAAAATTCATCACATTTAGTAGAGAGACACAAATAAACAGACACACATGTAAATACTATGCACAATATCCATGACACAATAAAATTTAACAGACAATGGAAAAAAAGTAGGATACTGGTACCAGGAACTGGAGGGAGAGGAAAATGGAGAACTGTTCAACATGTATAAAGATTAAGTTATACAACATGAACAAAGTCCAGAGATCTACTGAAGAACTTAGTACCCATAGTTAAATAAAGTACTGTACACTTTAAAATTTTAAAGGATAAAGCTCATGTTTAGTATGTGACAAAAGCCTGTATCTTTTCATGAAAATGAATGAATGAATGAATGAATAAAACAGAGCTACTTAGGGAAATTTCCTTAGTCTCATATAAAACATCTATGAAAAACCATAGGTAGGGGTGCCTGGGTGGCTCAGTGGTTAAGCCGCTGCCTTCGGCTCGGGTCATGATCCCGGGGTCCTGGGATCGAGCCCCGCATCGGGCTCTCTGCTCAGCAGGGAGTCTGCTTCCTCCTCTCTCTCTGCCTGCCTCTCTGCCTACTTGGGATTTGTCTCTGTCAAAGAAATAAATAAAATCTAAAAAAAAAAAAAAGAAAGAAAAGAAAAATCATAGGTAATACTATATTAAATTACAAAGTTTATGTGCTTTCCTGCTAAGACCAAGAACAAGAAAAAGATGTTTACTCTTGTCACTTTTATTCAGCATTGTACTGGAATTTTTTACTAGGTTTAGGCAAATAAATAAAATAAAATAAAAGGAATCCATATTGGAAAGGCTCTCTGAGCATATATAATGCAATACTGTGTTAGAAAAATCCTAACAGGGGCGCCTGGGTGGCTCAGTGGGTTGAGCCGCTGCCTTCGGCTCAGGTTATGATCTCAGGGTCCTGGGATCGAGTCCCGCATTGGGCTCTCTGCTCAGCGGGGAGCCTGCTTCCCTCTCTCTCTCTCTCTGCCTGCTTCTCTGTCTACTTGTAATCTCTCTCTGTCAAACAAATAAATAAAAATCTTTAATTAAAAAAAAAAAAAGAAAAAAAAAAGAAAAATCCTAACAAATCCACTAAAAGGCTATAAGGATTAATAAAAAAACTTCATCCAAGTAACAGATCAATACACAAAAATTAATTGTACACCTATACATTAGCAATGAAAAGTCAGGAAAGGAAATTAAGAAAATAACCATAACAGCAAAAAGAAAAAAATACATATAAAAAAAATTCAGAACATACAATTTGAAAATTACAAAACATTCCTAAAAGTAAATAGAAAAGAGCTAAATAAATGTAAAGGCAAACTATGTTCATGGATCAGAGATTTAATATTGATAAAAATCCCTAAAAAGATTACATATCCAATTAAATACCTAAAAATCCCACCTGACATTCATGCAGAAATGTATAAAATTGTCATAAAATTTATATAGAAATTTTTTTAAAAAACCAAAACTACAAAACAATATTTAAATTGAAGAACAGGGGATGCCTGGGTGTCTCAGTTGATTAAGTGTCTGCCTTCAGCTCAGGTCAAGATCCTGGGATCAAGTCCTGCATTGGGCTCCTTGTCCAGAAGGAAGGCTACTTCTCCTTTTCCCGCTATTCCCACTGCCTGTGTTCTCTCTGTCTCTCTTACAAATAAATGACTAAAATGTTTTAAAAAAAAAAACGGGGTGCCTCGGTGGCTCAGTAGGTTAAAGCCTCTGCCTTCAGCTCAGGTCATGATCCCAGGGTCCTGGGATAGAGATGCACATCCAGCTCTCTGCTCCGCAGGGAGTCTGCTTCCTCCTCTCTCTCTCTCTCTGCCTGCCTCTCTACCTTCTAGTGATCTCTGTCTGTCAAATAAATAAATAAAATCTTTAAAAAAAAACTTAAAAAGGTAAAATAAATAAAAATAAAATGAAAAACAGCAGTGCCTGGGTGGTTCAGTCAGTTGGGAGTCTGGCTTTGGCTTGGGTCATGATCCCAAGGTCCAGAGATCGGCCCCCGTGTGAGGCTCCACACTCACTGGGGAATCTACTTCTCCCTCTGCCCTCCCCTTGCTGGTCTCTCTCTCACTTAATCTCTCTCAAATAAATAAAATCTCTAAAAAATAAAATAAAATAAAAAACAATTTGGAAGACACACGTCACAATTTAAAAACTTAATACAAAGCTATAGTTAGCAACATTGTGTGAAACGTATATGAATTAGATGGCAGATCAAAGGAACAGAATTGAGCATATAAAAATACATATATAAATTTATGATCATGTGATTTAAAAAAGGATACCAAGTCATTTCAACAGAGAAAAATAATCTTTATTAATAAATGGCACTGGGATAATTGGATATCATTATGCAAAGAATGAAGCTGAACCTCCATTTTAACCTATATGCTAAAATTAACTGAAATGTATTATATACCTAAATTTAAGAGATAAAATTATAAATCATTCGGGAGAAAATATAAGAGTAAATGTTCAGGATCTTACATTGGACAATACTTTGTTTAGATATAACACAAAAAGCACAAGTGATAAAATAGACAAATTACTAAAAATTTAAAACTTTTCTGCTTTATGGTCTTTATTAAGAAATTGAAAGGAAGGGGCAACTGGGTGGCTCAGTCATTAAGCAGAGTCAGAGAGAGGGAGGGAAGATCTTAAGCAGACTTCTCGTCCAGAGAAGAGCCAAAAGCAGCAAGGGATCGCAAAACCTTGAGATCATGACCTGACTGAGGTTCACAGGCACCCCATAGAGCTGTTTCTTATGGTATATGTTTTTAACACCATGATAAATTTTAATTCAGTAGAACTAAATGTATCTGCAACATACACAATGAAGCTTGGTGTACAGCTTTCTGATGGCCTGGTGTGACCTTGAGCCATTTTGTAGTATTTACAAAATGAAAGAATTCTACCTTTTCAAGTGATCTATCATCAAAATTCTTTTCTTTGAAACAAGCTTTAGTTACATATTGGAAGAGGGGCAAACTCAAATCTCAACGAGGGCCGGGACAATAAAATAAAAGAAAGAAGTAGGATTTAAGCCAACAATCAAAAATCTACAGTGAAAAAAGATGTCTAACATATGGATACCTCCATTTCAGGGGTTAGGAGCTATGGCAAACTACAGCCTATAAATGTCAATGAGCTTATTGTTCCCATAACCAAAATGTGACATATGTTGCCAGATCTCTTACTTTTCCTTGAGTATCACTCAGAAATCAGGTGAAAAACAAAAGAACAAAAATAAAACAAAAGAACAAGAACAAAACCATAAGCCACTAAGATTCTTAAGCAAAAAGAAAAAAGGACTTCAACGCAAAGAAACCAAACAATGACAATTTGTTGAGGATGGTTCTCAGGAACTAATGACCAGTAGCAGAACAAAGAATCTGACCTCAAGTAAACTGCCACCACTACTTCAATGTGGAAAGTGAGAAATCCTGAAACCTTCACTTGAACTAGTGACTCTATGAAAGAAGATTCCAAAATGGAGTAAGTACTGCTAAAAGAGGCACACAAAACAGAATCAGAAATATATTGAGGAGGTAGAACCTATGCATGTATCCTATTCGTATTCTCTAAATAATGTGACAATTGACTTTTCTTAGTTGCAAACTAAACCACTTTACAGAAAATATGCTTCTACATTGGAACAAAATAAATATAATGTAATGCCTCAATGAAATATTCAACATATATTAGAGAGTCCATTTAAATTTTACCACCATGAATCATAATTCTTTTAAAACAACTTATGTAACTTTGTGTTTTTTGTTTTTTTGACTTTTAAAAGCCTGAACTTCTCAATTTCAATGCAGACCACACTTTTGATTTTGGAACACTCTGTGTCTCCTGGATTGCAATCGCTAAGACACCAAATGAACAACTTTGATTGTTTTAGACTAGTCTTTTTTTTTTTTTTTTTTTTGTATTTTTAAATTCTTTGTTAGGCTGTTTTTTTTTTTTATACTTTTTTTATTTTTTATAAACATATATTTTTATAGATTAGTCTTTTTAATTGTTAAAACCAAGAGTAAGAAAGTTAGGAAGCTACTACCACTGGAAATAACCAGCTGATGGTTATTTACAAACATATGCCCATTAACATTGAGTCAACATTGGAAACAGAAATAACAACTAAAGGGATTGCCTTCTGCCTCTGCTTCTTGATTCCCACAAAGCTGGTGACAGAAATACTGCTAGACATAAACCAAAAACCTCCCTGATCATGTCTGTCAACAAAGCTGTGAAACAGCTGCATTTTAAATCTCATTTAAATCATTTTCCTGATCGGTGAAAGCTAAAACTAAATATCTGGAAAGACCACTTAGAAATATAAAAAAAAATTAACTAAAAATATGTGAGTGAGAGAGATGCAGAGTAACAATCCACAATATCCACATTATGTTCTTATGCAAAAATCAACAAAATTTTAAAGTGTTGACAATTCCATTTTTGAAAAAATAAATGGGCAGACCAATAGTGTGGGAGCTGAAAGAAAAAGTACATCTTTGAGCACAACTAGCTTTATGAGAAATAACTGATTTGTATTTTACGAATCATATCAGCATAGAGGAATAAAAGATCAAGCCCTGCCTTCTATTCCATAAAGGGATACCAATTTGTATATAATTCTTACATTTACTGAAAGTACATAAAATTGTATTTATCTTACAAAAGTAGAAACGCTTGAAAAATAATATTCCATCAATATGCAAGTTAATATACTAAAAATGCAAATTTCTCCCCTCTCATGTACAACTGCCACTCCCCCTTTGTGACCACTATTAACACTGTGAAATAAATTAAATGTCACTTAAAAGAAAGAAATAAAAAGGCAGGAAAATATGACAAATAGCCAAGAGAATTTCAAATGGGAACTAATAGATAGCCCAAATGTCATATACAGCTTAAAGACTTAGCACTTTAAAACATGAAAAACGAAAGTATTTCTTACAATTCTGTGGGTTGACTGGGTGGGTCTTCTACTGCAATGTAGTGCCCGTTTGGATCACTCGTATAGCTTTATTCATTTAGCAGCTTAGCTGGTGTGTCTTCATTCTCCTTAATGTGGAATATCTTTACACACTGTGTCCTTTCCTCCAGGACCTTTCACATCGGCACTCTCATTTGATTTTGATTCTTGGAAGTCTCTGGATATAACAAGTGGCATGACACCACTCTTTACCTTGAGAACCATTTGCTAGCTGGAAAAGGAGGTGAATGAGAAAAAAAGATTTATCAATTTTAGCCAGTAAGTCATACATTGGAAATATTTATTGCACATTTTTATTTCTAAACACTAAATATTCCCTCCTTTAATTCTTCTCCCACTTCCCTTACTTTCTAATACATAGAACGCTAGGGGCACCTGGGAGGCTCAGTGGGTTAAAGCCTCTGCCTTCGGCTCAGGTCAGGATCCCAGGATCCTGGGATCGAGCCCCACATGGGGCGCTCTGCACCGCAGGGAGCCTGCTTCCTCCTCTCTCTGCCTACCTGCGATCTCTGTCAAATAAATAAATAAAATCTTAAAAAAAAAAATCATACATAGACCGCTAAATGAAGACAATTCACACTTTTGATTCCTTGACAACTTACCCAGTTCTAAAACGTTGCTTCGTTTTTTTTTCTACTTTCAAAGTTATGATCAATGTTATATGAATACATGATACAAACGCCGTTCTGAGGCCCGAAGAGCAGTTTCCTCACTGCTCTGACTTAAACCACTTCCTCACCACTCATCCAGTTACCCAGTATCAAAGACAATAGTCTATACATTGTGTTTTTGTCAAAGAAGTACCCCACATCTACATGCCAATTCTATTTCAGTTATCTATGATATTTAAAAAGCACTATAATCCCAGTAAAACAATGATTTATTTTTCCTTGCAAGTCTACAGGCTGACTCAGTAGTAATTCTCATGGACATAGTATCAGCTGGAGTCAGTCATAGGACTGCATTCATCTTGGAGTTAAGCTAGGTAATTAAGAGTCCTATATATATATTTTTAAAGATTTTATTTATTTATTTGACACAGAGAGAGAGATCACAAGTAGGCAGAGAGACAGGCAGAGAGAGAGGGGGAGAAGCAGGCTCCCTGCTGAGCAGAGAGCCTGATGCAGGGCTCAATCCCAGGACCCTGAGATCATGACCTGAGCTGAAGGCAGAGGCCCAACCCACTGAGCCACCCAGGCGCCCAAGAGTCCTATATTTTTAAAGATTTTATTTATTTGAAACAGAGAGAGCACGAGATGGGGGAAGGCCAAAGGGAGAGGGGAAAGCAAACTCCAGCTGAGCAGAAAGCACAACTCAGGGCTTGATGCCAGGACCCTGGGATCATGACCTGAGTGGAAGACAGATGCTCAACCAACTGGACCAACCAGGTGTCCCAGGGTAACGAAGATTCCTACAGGACACTTCCATACCACAGGCTGTCTTATCTTCCAGTCCTTCTCTAAATGGCCTCCAAAGCAGGATAGTTACCTTACAAAACTGCAGCTGGTTTCCAAAACAGCAAGAAAAGGAAGTTAAGAAATCCAGAACGGTGATTCCCAAAAGTGACAAGGCATCACTTTCCCTGCATTCTATTAGTCACAAACTCACAAAGACAAACAATTTTGAAAAAGAATGAAAACAGATTCTTAACTATTTATAGGAAGAATACCAGGCCAGAAAAAAACTGTTGAAAACCAAACTGTCAAACTCAGCAACCTACAAAATGAAAAAACTCAGCAACTGCCAAGTTGGATTCAAAGAAAACTGGATCCAGCTAGGCCCATAGAGTGAAACTGCTGGAAACCAATGAAAAAAATAATCTTAAGATCTGCCAGAGAAAAACATCTATATAGATAAGAAAAATGACACCTAATTTCTGAAAAAATAAAATAAAATAAAATAAATGGTAAACAAGACTATGAAACTATATATTTAAAGTGTTGAAAAAAGTCAAGTTAGAATTTTATGCACTGCAAAATTATTTCTTTTTTTAAGAAAGATTTTATTTTTAAGTAATCTTCACATCTAATGTGGAGCTCGAACTCACAATCCCAAGTTCAAAAGTCACATGGTCTACTGACTGAGTCAGGGGTGCACCAATCAAAATTATATTTCTAAAATAGACTGAATGAATACATTTACACACATCAAAAATTAGAAGAATTTTTCTCCAATAGTCTTACACCACGAGAAATATTTTGCAAAAAGTAGTGGTTCAGAGGTCCCTGGATAGCTCAGTGGGTTGAGTGTCTGCCTTCAGCTGGGGTCATGATCTCAGGGTGCTGGAATGCAGTTCTGTGTCAGGGTCCCTGCAAAGTGGGGACCCTACATCTCCCTCTGATTCTCTCTGTACTTTCTATCTCTCTAAAATAAATAAAATCTTTAAAAAATAAAAAAATAAAAAGTAGTTGTTCAGGACAAAAGGTGTAATCCCAAATGACAGCCCAGAATGTCAAGAACAAAATAAAGAGCACCAGAAAGATTAAGTGTATAGGTAACTATAAAAACATATACTCAATAAAAATAAAATATTCCACTATGTGTATAATAATTTATTCTGAGGTTTATAACGTATGTATAAATAAAATAGATCATAACTATGTATAATGGAGGACAATAAGGAATTGTACTAATTTAAGGTCCCTAAATTATGTGGAAATTAGTGGCATACTATATGATATTAAACTGTAAATTAAACACAAAAGAAGTGGAAAACCCCTTGAAGTTGATGAAATAGAAATTGGATAAATTATATGAAAAACAGAACCAAACATTTTTCTTTTCAAAAATTAATAAAATTATTAAATCATTTAGGGGCACCTGGGTGGCTTAGTGGGTTAAACCCTCTGCCTTCAGCTCAGGTCATGATCCCAGGGTCCTGGGATCGAGTCCCACTTTGGGCTCTCTGCTTAGCAAGGGAGCCTGCTTCCTTCGCTCTCTCTCTTACCTGCCTCTCTGCCTACTTGTGATCTCTGTCTTCCAAATAAATAAATAAAATATTTTTAAAAATTATTAAATCACTTAATGGGCTGATGAAAAAAGAAATACAACACAAATTATCTATATTGGGAGTACCAACAAACATTAAAAAATAAAAAGGACAAGTTATGAAGCACTACATGCTAGTAAATGACAACTTAGAGGAAATGATCAAAATCCTTGGAACACAACATTACCAAAACTCAAGATAGAAAATGTAAAACAGCCTTTCTCCTTAAAAAACAAACAAACAAAATCAAAAACCTTTCCATGAAGAAATACTTAAGCCCAGGTGATTTCTCTGGTGAGTTCTATCAAACATTTAAAGAAGAAATAACAGGAAAAATATACAAATTCATTTAAAACTTATAATAGGAGAGAAGACTTCCCAACTCATTTTATGAGACCAGCATACCACATTAACACAACTTGACAAAGAATAAAGAGAAAATTAGACATGGATATTACTAATGAATAAAAAGAAAATTCCTTTATGAAATAGCAATAAATAAATATCAGTGTATCACACATATATTAGGAAGATTATCAACCAGGAAATCAGAGAAAAACTTAAACAATTCATGGAAACCCATGAGAATAAGACACTTCAGTCCAAAACATATGGGAAATGGCAAAGGTGGTCCAAAGAAGGAAATACATAGCCATTCAAGCCAAACTCAAAAAAAAAAAAAAAAGAAAAGAAAAATCAAGAATACACCAGCTCTCTTTATATATTAAAGAACTGGAAAACTAACAACAAATTAAGCAAACCCCACACACAATAAGGGAAATCAAGACTAGAGCAGAGATCAATGGGATAGAAACTAGAGATACAGTAGAGCACATCAATGAAACTAGAAGCTGGCTTTTTGAAAGAATCAGTAAGATTGATAAGATAATCAAAGTAATCAAACCAAACTAATCAAACCAAAACTAATCAAAAATCAAACCAAACTAATCAAAAAGAAAAGACAGAGGACCCAAATTAATAAAATTATGAATGAAAAGGGAGAGATCAAGACTAACACTAAGGAAATAAACAGAAATTATTATCAAGAGTTATATGCCAGGGACGCCTGGGTGGCTCAGTTGGTTAAGCAGCTGCCTTCGGCTCAGGTCATGATCCCAGCGTCCTGGGATCGAGGCCCACATCGGGCTCCTTGCTCAGCAGGGAGCCTGCTTCTTCCTCTGCCTCTGCTGCCATTCCATCTGCCTGTGCTCGCTCTCTCCCTCTCTCTCTCTGACAAATAAATAAAATCTTAAAAAAAAAAAGATTTAGGGACGCCTGGGTGGCTCAGTTGGTTAAGCAGCTGCCTTCGGCTCAGGTCATGATCCCAGCGTCCTGGGATCGAGTCCCACATCCGGCTCCTTGCTCTTCAGAGAGCCTGCTTCTCCCTCTGCCTCTGCCTTCCACTCTGTCTGCCTATGCTCGCTCTCGCTTGCTCTCTCTCTGACAAATAAATAAATAAAATCTTTAAAAAAAAAAAAAGATTAAAAAAAAAGAGTTATATGCCAATAAGTTAAGGAATTAGACTAAATGGATACATTCCTGGAAACCTATATAACTTCCAAAACTGAATCAGAAAGAAATTGACAACGTGAATAGACCAATATCCAGTAACAAGATTGAAGCAGTGATCAAAAACCTCCCAAAAAACAAGAGGCCAGGACCTCACAGATCCCCTGGAGAATTCTACCAAACATTCAAAGAAGTAACACCTATTCTCCTGAAGCTGTTTCAAAAAGTAGAAACAGAAGGAAAACTCCCAGACTCGTTCTATGAAGCCAGCATTGAGCTGATCCCCAAACCAGGCAAAGACCCCAACAAAATAAGAGAATTTCAGACCAATAACCCTGATGAATATGGATGCTAAGATTCTCAACAAGATCTAGCTAATAGGATCCAACAATACATTAAAAAGATTATCCACTATGACCAGGTGGAATTTATCCCTGGGATGAAAATGTGGTTCAACATTCGAAAAATAATCAATGTGATAGAACAAATCAATAAAAGAAGAGAGAAGAGGGGCGCCTGGGTGGCTCAGTGGGTTAAAGTCTCTGCCTTCAGCTCAGGTCATGATCCCAGGGTCCTGGGATCAAGCCCCGCATCGGGCTCTCGGCTCAGCGGGGAGCTTGCTTCCCTTCCTCTCTCTCTGCCTGCCTCTCTGTCTACTTGTAATCTCTCTCTGTCAAATAAATAAATAAAATCTTTAAAAAAAAAAAAAGAAGAGAGAAGAAACACATGGTCCTCTCAAGTGATGCAGAAAAAGCAATTGACAAGATACAGCATTTGTTACTGATGAAAACACTTCAAAGTATATGAATAGAGGGAGCATTCCTCAACTTCATAAAATCTATCTATGAAAACCCATAGCAAATATCATGCTCAATTAATAAAATAAGACAGCCTTCCCTTTGAGATCAGGAACACAGCAAGGATGCCCACTCTCGCCATTGTTATTCAACATAATACTAGAAGTCCCAGCAATAGCAATCAGACAACAAAAAGAAAAGGTATTCAAATTGGCAGTGAAGAAGTCAAACTCTCTCTCTTCCCAGATGACATGATACTTTATATAGAAAATGCAAAAGACTCTACCCCGAAACTACTAGAACTCATACAGCAATTCAGTAATGTGGCATGATACAAAATCAATGCACAAAAATCAGTTGCTTTCTTATACACTAACATTGAAAATACAGAAAGGGAAATTAGAGAATCGATTCTATTTACTATAGCACCAAGAATATAAGATATCTGGGAATAAACCTAACCAAAGTGGTAAAGGATCTGTACTTGAAGAACTACAGAACACTCGTGAAAGAAATAGAGGACAACACAAAAAGATGGAAAAGCATTCCATGCTCATGGATCAGAAGAATAAACTTATTAAAATGTCTACACTGCCTAGAGCCATTTATACTTTCAATGCCATCCTGATCAAAATTCCACCGGCATTTTTCAAAGAGCTGGAACAAACAATCCTAAAATGTGTATGAAACCAGAAGAGACACTGAATTGTTAAGCAAATGTTGAAAAAGAAAAACAAAGCTGGGGCCATCACATTGCCTGATATCCAGCCTTACTACAAAGCTATGATCACCAAAACGGCATGGTACTGGCACAAAAACAAACACAAAGACCAATGGAACAGAGTAGAGAATCCAGATATGGACCCTCAACTCCATGGTCAAATAATCTCCGACAAAGCACATAGAAATATCCAGTGGAAAAAAGACAGTCTCTTCAATAAACGGTGCTGGGAGAACTGGACAGCTATGTATAAAAGAACGAAACTCGACCATTCTCTTACACCACACACAAAGATAAACTTGAAATGGATAAAAGACTCAATGTGAGGCAGGAATCCATCAAAATCCTAGAGGAGAACATAGGCAGTAACCTCTTCAACGTTGGCCACAGCAACTTCTATCAAGACATTTCTCCAAAGGGAAAGGAAACCCAAGTGAAACTTTTGGGACTTCAT
This sequence comes from Mustela lutreola, assembly GCF_030435805.1. Lineage (NCBI taxonomy): Eukaryota > Metazoa > Chordata > Mammalia > Carnivora > Mustelidae > Mustela > Mustela lutreola. The sequence goes on along the minus strand of NC_081308.1, from coordinate 104,526,788 downwards.
TAAGATCAAAATCTTCTACACAGCAAAGGAAACAGTCAACAAAACAAAGAGGCAGGAGGAGGAGTCAAGATGGCTGAGAAGTAGCAGGCTGAGACTACTTCAGCTAGCCGGAGATCAGCTAGATAGCTTATCTAAAGATTGCAAACACCTGAAAATCCATCGGCAGATCGAAGAGAAGAACAGCAATTCTGGAAACAGAAAAACAACCACTTTCTGAAAGGTAGGACCAGCGGAGAAGTGAATCCAAAGCGACTTTGGGGAGGGTATGTGCTTTGGCGAATGCTGTGAAGTGTGTAAACCTGGTGATTCACAGACCTGTACCCCTGGGGATAAAAATATATGTTTATAAAAAATAAAAAATTTAAAAAAAAAAGAAACAAAGAGGCAACCCACAGAATGAGAAAAGATATTCACAAATGACACTACAGACAAAGGGCTGAAAACCAAGATCTATAAAGAACTCCTCAAACTCAACACACACAAAATGGATAATCATGTCAAAAAATGGGCAGAAGACATGAATATACACTTCTCCAAAGAAGACATTCAAATAGAGAAAATGTTCATCATCATTGGCCATTAGGGAGATTCAAATCAAAACCAAATTGAGATACCACTTTACACCAGTCAGAATGGCCTAAATCAACAAGACAATAAACAAAATGTGTTGGAGAGGATGCAGAGAAAGGGGAACCCTCTTACACTGTTGGTGGGAATGCAAGTTGGTGCAGCCACTTTGGAAAACAGTGTGGAGACTCATTAAGAATTTAAAAATAGAGCTATCCTATGACCCTGCAATTGCACTAATGGGTATTTACCCCAAAGATACAGATGTAGTGAAAAAAAAGGCCCATCTGTACCCCAATGTTCATAGCAGCAATGGCCACGGTTGCCAAACTGTGGAAAGAACCAAGATGCCCTTCAACAGACAAATGGATAATGAAGATATGATCCATATATACAATGGAGTATTGTGCCTCCATCAGAAAGGATGAATATCTGGGGCGCCTGGGTGGCTCAGTGGATTAAGCCTCTGCCTTCGGCTCAGGTCATGATCTCAGGGTCCTGGGATCGAGCCCCACATTGGGCTCTCTGCTCAGCAGGGAGCCTGCTTCCCTCTCTCTCTCTGCCTGCCTCTCTACCTGCTTGTGATCTCTGTCTGTGAAATAAATAAATAAAATCTTTAAAAAAAAAAAAAGAAAGGATGAATATCCAACATTTTTATCAACTCAGATGGGACTGGAAGAGATTATGCTGAGTGAAATAAGTCAAGCAGAGAGAGTCAATTATCATATAGTTTCACTTACTTATGGAGCATAAGGAATAACACAGAAGACACTGGGAGAGGGAGAGGAGAAGTGAGTGGGGCAAAATTGGAGGGGTATATAAATCATGAGAGACTATGGACTCTGAGAAACAAACTGAGGGTTTTGGAGGGGAGAAGGTGGGGTGTTGGGTGAGCCTGGTGGTAGGTATTATGGAGGACACCTATTACATGGAACATTGGGTATGGTGCATAAACAATGAATTTTGGAACACTGAAAAAAAATTTAAAAAAAGATAAGACAAGCATGACTAAGTAGGATTTATCTTAGTAATACAAAGTTGAATTGTCATTTTAAAAGTAGTTGATGAAATTCATAATGGTGACACACAAAAATTAAAACCATATGATCTATTTAATAGATGCAGAAAAAACATTTGACAGGCCTTAACACCAATTCAGGATTAAAATAAAACCTTTCAGTATACCAGGAGTAGAAGGAAATTTCCTAAACCTGATAAAGGGAATCTATAAAAAATACATAATTTAACTTAGCTCACAATGTTGAGTTGGAAATATTTGGGTATTCCTCATTGAAATTGAAGGTAAAGGCACAAATAAAAGATCAGTAAAACAGCACAAAATAAAAATGTTTCTAAATGGGGTATAAGCTAAAATCAGAACAAAGGGCAAGCAGGCACACATACACAAACACACATACACATGTATGTTCACAGATTTTGAGTAAACATGATTGTTGGTAATTTTTAATTATTCATTTGAAAATATCACAATGCCAATAGAGAAAGAGGTAAGGTTGCAATGTACCACTAACCCAAGTGTACACTACACAAAACAATAAGGCAACATTCACAAAGACAACTACATAAAATTTAAACTGTAGTGGTTCTTCATGTACCACTCATCTCTGGCAGTTATTCAAGGAATATGAATTATCCGTACAAAATTGAGGATTATCAAACTTATGCTAAATACTAAATTAAGAAACCATACTACTTACCCAAAAAAAGGTAAGTAAATTTTTTTTTTAAAAGATTTTATTTATTTATTTGTCAGAGAGAGAACGAGCGAGAGCGAGCATAGGCAGACAGAGTGGAAGGCAGAGTCAGAGGGAGAAGCAGGCTCCCTGCAGAGCAAGGAGCCCAATGTGGGACTCGATCCCAGGACGCTGGGATCACGACCCGAGCCGAAGGCAGCTGCTCAACCAACTGAGCCACCCAGGCGTCCCAGTAAGTAAATTTTTAAATCTGTTTCTAATTTGTTTTCAATGTTCTGCAAAACTAGTTTTCGATACTCATCCACTCTACCAAAAGAAACATTAGCTTTGTCCTTCCTGGGAGGTTTTCTGATGCAATATACTTAACAATCACATTTTCCTACTTCAAAATAAAGCTGTCTTGAATTTTACGTATTCAGAAAAAAATCTGCAAAATTATAGTTGAGAGGCTAATAGTTGATAATTTATATTATTTTCTAATATTTATGTGTGTGTGTGTGTTTGAGACTGAGAGAGACAAAGTGGGGAATAGGTAGGGAGAGGAATAATCTTAACCAGGCTCCACACCCAGCATGGAGCCAAATGTCAGGCTCAATCTCACAACCCTGAGATCACAACCTATGCTGATATCAAGACTCAGATGCTTAACTGACTGAGTCTCACAGGCGTCTCTATTATCTAGTATTTAACTGATTAATATAGATAGCAATATCTTACAGAGTGTTTTGTTCTTAGAAAATACAAGAGGTTATTAAAACAGCTTTTTCTTATTATAGTATACATGAAAGACACAATTGAACCGTTAAATAGTAATGCAAGTGAAGTATTTCTACTGGGAAATCAGCTAATATTATCCATGTCAATTACATTCTGTGGATCAAAGTCGGAATGAGACTAGAACCGTTAAGAATCTAGAAGAATTGATAGTTAATGTAGCACAGTAATTCCCTCTCATATATCAGCTGTCTCAATTGCATTTCTGTCAGGAGCTCAATAGCATTCACTTCAAAATTGAATTCTCAGAGGTCTGTCTAGTATTCTGATATACCAATCTATTCATTAAAGAAAAACTTTAAATATCTAATACGCTGAAGACCAAGCTGACATTTTTATATTATAATTCAGAGACCTAAATTGTTATCCTGCTGACATACAGCTAACCCACCTATACATAGAAATGCCTGCAGGGTTGCAATCAGGGATGTCCAAATGTTTCCTTTAAAAAAAAAAAAAATGAAACTACTCTAGTGTTTAAACAAGAAGCCTCTTTCATTGTCAGAGTTGAAAATCAAAAGACATAGAACAGATCATCTTGACCTAGAAAAAGTTAAGTAAAAACCCTACCATGAATTTAAATCTTACTAGCTTATAACTTTGCTGTAGACCATCCCAAGTGAAGAACCACTTCATTCAAATGGCAGTACCAGATTGGAGATCTCAAAATAGTTGAACAAATTAACTAGCCAGGTAGAATTACTAGTATTCACTTGAACAATTTAACACATACCAGCATGGATTTCCTTTGCCTATGCCAGACTACATTTGATATTTTGATCACAATAAGGTGGAAATATCTAGACAACACAATACAGATACTTGTCAAAAGGCCTAAAGCTTCATTCTCCATCCAATGAAATACTCACACAATAAACAATAGACCATAGCACAAAAATTCAGTGGTAACAAACTCATAAGCCCAGCATTGACACTAGTCCATCAGTGATTTTGATGTAGACAAAAGTGATTTTACCTAAGGCCAATGGCAGGACCACTACAGAGACTACAGAGTAGATATTCCAGAAAAAGCATGAGATCCTCCAATAGATTTCTTCATTTCTATGGGTAGATACTGTCAATGAAAGTGAATCAAATTACGAATCTATATATTACCTGGGATTCAAAGGGAATCTTTGAATTTATAATCCCATAAAATATTTATAGAAAAAAACCCTATAAAACACAACATGCCAAATTCAAAAGGTATTATTTTTTTTTCACTGCATTATCTCTGAATTCCATAGTGAATTTGGCATATTTTGATTAGGGGCAATGATGATAAACTACTATTCTCATTTGTTCCCAAGATAAAGGAAAATATATTCATCAAAGTGCAGTATATAACATCAGAATATCAGTTAATATAACATACCACATCACCAAAATGAAGGACAAAATCTACATGATTATATCAATAAACAGAAAAACAATTTGACAAACTACAATATCCCATCATAATAAAACCAACAAACCAAAATAAAGTTACCAGAGCTGATAAAGAGCATTTATGAAAATCACAAGATAACATCATACCTAATGGTAAAAAGACTGAGTGACTAACTCCTTAAGAATAACAAGAGGAGGTGCGTGAGTGGCACAGTAGGTTAAGCGTCCAACTCTTAGTACTGACTCAGCTCATGATCTCAGGGTACTGAGATGAAGCCTCCATGTCAGGCTCCATGCTCATCAAGGAGTCTGCATAAGACTCTCTCTCTGCCCCTGTCCCGATCGCCCAGCTCTCTCACACACACTCTCTCTAAAATAAATAAATCCTAAGGGGGGAAAAAAAGACTAAAAACAAGGGAAAAATTAAAAACAAAAATATCTGCTCTCACTAGTCCTATTCAACACTCTACTAGAATTTCCAGACACAGTGATTGTGCAAGAGAATGAAATGTATACAAGCCTTTATATAGGAAATAAACAAATACAATGACATCTCTATGCAAGATGACAAGATCTTGCATGTACTAAACCCTACAGAATTCACACCAAGAAACTATTAGAAATAATATAGCAGGATATAAAAATCAATATAAGCAAATTAATTTTATCTCCATACAATATTAATGAACAACCGAAAAAATGAAACTAAGAAAGTAATTCAAGTTACAATAGCATCAATAAGAATAAAATACCCAGGAATAAACTCTGAAAACTATAAAAATTGCTGAAAAAAATGAAAGAAGGATCAAAATACATGGAAAGACATCCTATGTTCGTAGAACAGAGGACTTACTATTGCTAAGATGACAAAATTCAAATTGATCTAAAACATCAGTACAATAAATAAAAATGAAAACTGTCTCTTTCCAGAAATTGGCATGCCAATTCTAAAATTTACATGGAAATTAAAAGGAACCAAAATAGCAGAAACGATCTTGGAAAAGAATAAAGTTGGAGGACATAGGCTATAGATTTCAAAACTTACAAAACAGCTATATTATCAAGAAAGAGAGATTCTGGCATACAGACAATCACATACACCAATGGAATGGCATGTGGAGTACAGAAGTAACACCTATTTATTTACAGTCAACTAATTTCAGACAAGAGTATCAAGACAATTCAATGGAGAAAGAATAGTTTTAAACAAATGGTTCTGGTATAAACTGATATCCACATAAAGGAGAAAACTAAGTGACTTCCTCACATTATAAAAAAACCTAACTTGAAAATAGTCTGTAGTCTGAAATGTACGAACATTAAGATGCCTCTCTAAGAATACAAGACTGTCAGAAAAAAATATAGGAGTAAAAGGTATAACATCAAAAAGATAAGATTTTTTAAAAATAAACTAGGATTACTAGTTTCTTGATTTCAATAGACAACATCAAGAGGTTAAAAGGCACCATACTGGAACAGAATAGGGACCACATAAATTTACCCACAATTACCTTGTCACTTAAATTTCAACAAAGGAGGAAACAATATACAATTGGAAAAAGACAGTCTCTTCAAAAAATGGTGTTGGGAAAATTGGACAGTAACATGAAAAAGAATGAAACTGGACCACATTCTTTTACTACGCACAAAAATAAAATCAAAATGGATTTAAGATCTAAATATGAAACCTAAAATGACAAAAATACTAGAAGAGAACATAGGCAGTAATTCCTTTGAAATTAGCAATAGTAACATTTTTCTAGATATGTCTCTAGAGGCATGGGAAATAAAAATGGATTATTGGGACTACTTCTGCACAGCAAAGAAAACAAGCAACAAAACTAAAGCGCAACACCATGTGGGGCTAGAGCTTGCTTAAGTTTCGCTCTCTCCCTCTCCCTCTGTCACTCCTCCCCAAACCCATCTGCAGGGGTACTCTCACTTAAAAAAGAAAAAAAAAAATTACAAAAAAGCCCATAAAAAACACTAAATGGAAATATACTGAATGGGAGAACACATATGCAAATGATAAAGGGTTAGTAATAAAGAACTCACTCAACACCCACAAATCAAATAAAACAGCCCTCCCAAAATGAGCTCTCATAGTTCCATGAATTGAGGGCCTTAATAGCACAAAAAGGCATAAGGGAGAATTTCATCTTTCTAACTAAATGCACAGGTTCATTCGTCTTCTGACTTTAGACTGGGACTGCACAATCTCACTAGATTTGAAAACTTGAAGGACTCTATTTCGAGCAGCAAAGAAAACAATGATACTTCAGAGCATGATCTGCAAATATGTGTGTGCAAAATTCGACACTCCTCATCAACTACTTCATAAGAAAGAACATGGTGCCTTCATATACACTTTCAAACATTTTTGGAAAATGAACAAATATATTGAGATTGGTTAGATGGTTGGTTACTCTCTAAGATCACTGGAGAAAGTGCTCCAAGAAAAGGATGAGCTTAGGGATTTCAATTTCCAGCTAAAGTGCCACATAAATGTCCTAAAAGCTTCTATGTGATCCATGAAGGACACATTTATTTTGTAAAGCCACAGGGCTGAGTGTACTAAAAATCAAACACAGAATGGCATCTTGACTGGATGAATTACAACACAATTTGAACTCCCAGCCTCACAGGCTATCTATTATTAGAGTGAGTACACTCATTTGGAAAGAACAGGATACTATAAAATGGGATGGGAAAATGTGGAAAGTTTAATGAAGCTGAGGTCCTTACAGCCATAAATATTGAGGAACTATTTTTACCAATGGGACACTCCTCCTTCTCTCTCCCCATTGGAAACAGGGATTAACCCTTTGTTATGAGGAAACAATACTGGCCAGCCTTTAGGCAGCTGAGTTTCAAGATAATACTGATCCTCCTCAGGACCCAACTACACCAACTCTTTTCCTGTAGACTACTAACTAAATACATGCCCAGAAGACCCTTTAAGGTGAGGTTGAAAGTGTGAGTGGCAATGAGATATACTACATTCCAAAATAATGGCTTGAGGTTTCAAATTTATACAAACAGAAACACAGAAAACACAGGGAAGACTGTACATACAGGATGTGGAATAATACTGGCAGGAACACAAATTTGGATCAGGAGGAATTTATTGATATGGGCTAACTAAAAAGACTCTTCATTCGACATTGTAGCTCAGGCATGATGAAGGGCTGTAACAGTTTCCTTGAATGGTTAGCTGGAAATACCGATTTAAAAAGTGGCCCATAGTGGAGTAAGTAGAACTGTGGGAACTTCCTTGTTTTAGAGAAAAAGATTAAAAGCTTTAAGAAGGTTGGAATGTTAGACTGCACCAGTTATTTAAGATATATACACCCACACTAGAAAAATCTGGAAGACATGCCTTTCATTAACACTCTGAGTAATAAATTTGTAAAGGTGGTCTTGCCAACCTTAATGAGCTCCGTAATTGTTTATCTCTGCAAGCCAGACCTTGGAATAGGAATTAGAGTCACTAAAATGAGATACCTATGAGCAATGGAAGTAAATGGATCACAGGTTGACACTGGCCAAGTGGCAGCAATCAACAGCCAGTAGCAAAGGGGTTATGGTTGCTATAATGGACGGCAGAATAAAATCAACAGTCAGAACAGTCTGCCTATTGCAGACCTATGGCATTGGCTAGTTGATCATGTTCCTAGAAGTGAAATAGATATGAAAATTATTAAATTCTTACTTAAACTATATAATCAGAAAAGTTTTATGTCAACTGAAGAAAAGACTAACTAGAATGATTTAAATTAAAAAAAAAGGCGGGGGGGGGGGGAGTCAAGCATTCCTCAATCAATGCTGACTTCAGCCAGATCTGAAACCCAGAATACAAAGAATGCAAATGACTCCAGGCCTCTTGAGAAAGGAACTTGGTAAAATGCCAAAAATTTAGACTGCTCATCTTTCTTTAAGCCTTCTCCAAAACATCTATAACTATGGACCGGGGGAAAAATAATCAGAATGTTTGGGAACAATTGTTCAATCAAAGTCAATAGCTTTCTTATTTTCCAGCAGTGAACAAGTGCAATTTCAATTAAAGAAATGTAGTACCTTTACATGACAAGGTGCAAAATAAAATACATAGGTATAAATATAATAAAATATGAATATGATCTATGAGGAAATCTACAAAACTCTGACAGACAAAACCATAGAAAAACTAAAGGGAAATTCCATATTTCTATTCCATATGAATAAAAATCTCATTGTCAAGATATCAGTTCTTTCCAAATTGATTTATAGATTTACTAAAATCTCAATCAAAATCCCATTGAATTATTTTGTGGATACCAACAAAGTGGTAAATAAGTTAATAAGGAGAGGCAAAACATCTAGAATAGCCAACAAAATACTAAAGAACAAAGTTGGAAAGCTGATATCACTCAATTTCGATAGTTTAAAGCTATGATAATCAAGACAGTATGGTATCGTCTAAATAATACAAATAGAGGCACATGGCTGGTTCAGTAGGTAGAGCTTGCAACCCTGATCTCAGGGTTGTGGGTTTGAGCCCTGCATTGGGTAAAGAGATTATCTAAAAATGAAATCTTTAAACAAATAATAAACAACTAGAACAGTGAAACTAAGAAAGAACCTAGAAATAAAATGACAGAAATACATTCAATTGAGGTTTGATAAAGACCAAAGGTAATACAATGGAGCAGATATAGTCTTTTCAACAAACGGTGCAGGAAAAGTTACACATCCACATGCAAAAAAAAAATAAAAATTAAAAAAAATAAATCTATGAAAATCTTAAACATGTTACAAAAATCAAATTAAAATATATCACCAAGGGCACCTGGGTGGCTCAGTGACTTAAAGCCTCTGCCTTCGGCTCAGGTCATGATGCCGGGGTCCTGGGATCGAGCCCCGCATTGGGCTCTCTGCTCACTAGGGAGTTTGCTTCCCTTCCTCTCTCTCTGCCTACCTCTCTGCCTACTTGTGATCTCTCTCTGTCAAATAAATAAATAAAATCTTAAAATATATATATATATATATATATATATATATATATATCACGAAATATGAAATACAAAAGAATAAAATTAGGATAAAGCATGGCAGAAAACCCAGATGACCTCGGGTATGGTGATGACTTTTTAGATATAGCAGCAAAGGGATAATCCATTAAAGATGTAATTGATACCCTCCACCTTTAAAAAAAAGACTTCTGCTCTATAAAAGACTATGTCGAGTGGCTCCTGGGTGGCTCAGTTGGTTAAGCATCTGCCTTCAGCTCAGGTCATGATCCCGGGGCCCTGGGATCCAGCCACAGACGGGCTCTCTGCTCAGCAAAAGTCTGCTTCTCCCTCTCCTTCTGATTTCCCCATAGTGTTCTCTCTCAATTTTTTTTTTTTAAAGAAAATGTCGAAGAAATGAATAGACAGAGCACAAAGTATTACAGCAATGACAACAGTCTGTCTATTACTATAATTATTGAAACATGTCACTATACATTTGTCGAAACCCAGAGAATGTACAACACTGAGAGGGAACTGTAATGTAAACTATAGAATTTGGGCGATTATGATGTGTTAATGAAGGTTCATCAATTGTAACAAATATACCACTCTGACGGAAAAAGTTGATAGTAGCAGAGGCTATGTAAGCGTGGGTCAGGGCCTATATTAAACATCTGTGTATCTTATGCTGCTTTTGCTGTAATTTAAACATCTCTAAAAAAAAAAAAAAAAGAAAGAAAGTCAATTTAAAAAAAGAAAACAAGAGGCTCAAGAAGAAATAGAAACCTGAATTGGAATGAACATATAACAAGTAATGAGATTCAATCAGCAATCAAAAATTCTCAAACAATAAAATATCCCAGAACCAGAGCGCTTCATCAGTGAATTCTATCAAATATGCGAAGAAGAAATAATCCAAATCTTTCAAAAACTCTGCCAAAAAATACAAGTCAATGCTTCCTACTACTTAATATAAGGCCAGCATTATCCTAATACTAAAGCATCATAAAAAAACTATAGAGCAACATTCAAAAATCTTAAAAAAATATATTAAATAAAAAATCCAGCAGATTATTACACATATTGACAAAGCAGGATTTATCCTGGAATGCAAGGATGAATCATCAAATGTAAATCAATCAATGTAATACATCATGTTAACAGATTAAAGAGAGAAAAAAATCAATGATCATTTTAATTGATCCATAAAGTGTATTTGCCACAATATAACACAATTTCATTAAAAAAAAAACCCACAAATGAAAAATACAAGGGAGCATCCTCAAAATTGTTAAGTCATTTATGTAAAAACTCATAACTACTATCATGAGATGGAAAGTGAAAGAATGAAAGCTTCCCCTATGATCAGGAAGAAGAGAGTATCTTCTTTTAATACCAAGAGTCATTTATAATATAAAATGTGGACTATGAAGAATTAAAATTTTAGGTAGTTTAAGATGATGTATGTTCATATTCATTAAGTATCTATACCAGAAAAAACAATTTAAAAGAAGGATTTGGCAGAAATATTTGGATTCTCATGTTCATTACAACATTATTCATAAGAGTCAAGAGGTGAAACCACCTAAATATTCGTCAGTGGATAAATGGATAAAGAAAATGAGGTATATAAATACAATGGGATAGAATTTGGCCATATAAAGGAAGAAATCCTGTCACATGCCACAGCATGAATGAACCTTGAAGATAGATACGCTAACTGAAATAAGATAGTCACAAAAGTATAAACACTGCCTGATACCACTTATATGATGTATCTAAAGAAGTCAAATTCATTAAAGCAGAAAGCAGAATGGTGGCTACAATTCTGAGGGCTGAGGGACAGGGGAAACAAGAATTGCTATTGAATAAGTACAGAGTTTCAGTCATTCAAGGTGAAAAATTTCTAAATATCTATTCTATAACACTGTGCTTACAGTTAAGGACTTACTTTACCATTAAAAATTGAAGACTGTAAACTTCATGCTATGTGCTTTTATTATCACACACACAAAAAAAAATAGAGCTGATAAACAAATTCAGGATGGCTAAAATAATAATTATTTAAAAACCAAAAATTACAAGTGTTATAAGGCTATGGAGAGATTAAAATGCCCATATATTCCAGTTGTGACAGAAAATGGCACAACTGCTGAAGAAATCAGGTTGGAGGCTCATCACTAAATTAAATATAAAATTATATATGAGCTCTCTTGGTAAACAGATGAAAACAAACAAACAAACTGGTTTTCAAATGGGTTTCAAACAAAAATTTGAAGAGAAATTCTAAGAGTATCACTATTTACAATTGCCAAAAAGTGGAAACAACACAAATATTCACCAAATGATGAATGGACAAACAAAATATAGTATATCCACATATCAAAATATGATTTAGGCATAAAAATAGAAAATTGACACTAGCAACACAGTGGATGAACCTTACAAAAATTTTACTAAGTAAAAGTCAGATACTACAATAAGTCACACATTATATGACTCCATTTATAAGAAAAGGCCAGAATCAGCAATTCCAGATAGACAGAAAACAGATTACTAATTGCTGTGGCCTATGTGGAGATGAGATGGAGAACTAGTTTGTAATGAGTATAGGGTTTCTGTTGGGGAGATAAAAATGTTTGGAACAAGATAGTAGTGATTGCTGCACAACATTATGAATTTATTAAAGATATCTGAGTTGTATACTTTAAAATGGCTAAAATGGTAAATTTAACTTTTCTGTATTTTGCCATGATAAAGAAATAGGAAAAGTATCAGAAAAAACATTGCTCCAAAGAAGATATACAAATAGCCAATAAACACATGAATAAGAAACTCAACATTAGTCATTAGGGAAATGTAAGTCAAAACCAGGAGATACCGCTTTACACCCACTAGGATGTCTATCAACAAAGGGAGAGATTTCTTTTGAAGTCCTACTTTTTGTACGAATGTAAAATAGTGCAAACACTTGGAAAAAACATTAACAGTTCTTCCAAAAGTTAAATACAACATTCCCTACGACCCAGTAATTTCCACTTTAAAATCAACAGATTTAAAAACATGTTTTCAGGAGTGCATGGGTGGCTCAATCGCTTAAGCATCTGACCCTTGACATCATTATCTCAGGGTGGTGAGATCAAGCCCCACACTGGGCTTCAGATGGATATGGAGCTTGCTTAGGATTCTCTTTCCATTTCCCTCTGTCCTTCCCCTACCCTTGCTCCTGCATGCTTACTCTCTCTCTGTCTTTCTCTCTCTCTCTTTAAAAGTTAATTAACTGGAAGGGAGACAAACCATAAGTGCTCTTAATCTCACAAAACAAACTGAGGGTTGCTGGAGGGAGAGGGGTTGGGAGAAGGGGGTCGGGTTATGGACATTGGGGAGGGTATGTGCTATGGTGAGGGCTGTGAAGTGTGTAAACCTGGCGATTCACAGACCTGTGACCCTGGGGATAGAAATATATTATATGTTTATAAAAAATAAAAAAATTTAAAAATTAATTAATTAATTAAAAAATAAATAAAACCATGCTTTTACATAACAATTTTTACATGGATATTCATAGCAGCATAATTCATAATAGCAAAAGAAAATTCATCCAAATTTCCATGAACTAATAAATGAATAAACAAAATACCTAATGGTCATGGCATGGAATATGATTGAAACAAAAAGAAAGGAATAAAGAGGAATGAAGTACTGATACATGCTGTATTGTGCATGAACCTTGAAAACATACTATATTTTTATAGTTTAAAACAGCAGAATGCAAAAGGCAGCAAGTTGTATGATTATCTTTATAAGAAAAGTCTAGAATAATCAAATCCATACCTAGAAAAAATAGATTAGTGTTTGGTAGCATGTGTAGGGGAATGAATATATTGCGTTTCACTGATTGGGTGGTGAAATATTCTACTTTTGAGAGTGATGATGGTTGGCAACTTTGTGAGTCTAATAAAATTCACTAAATTGGTACATTTTTTTAAAAAGGGACACTTCTGGCATGTGGATTATCTCAATAAAGTTATGGACAACTGTGCCAAGCAGAATGGATCTTAAAAGTGGTAACATTTGTGATTGGCTCCCAAGGATTCTGAAGATGGAACCTGTTGGAAGTCAATGGACAGACTAAAGTAAATAAACCTAGGAAGTCCTTGAAAATGGAAAGGAATAATAGAAAAAAAAATTCCTCTGATTCTGGACTAGTGGCTCCTGTGAGTCCACACTATTTTAGTGAACTCCAAATAGTTCATATAAACTATGTCTCTCTGCGGGGCACCTGGGTGGCTAGTTGGTTAAGCATCCAACTCTTGATCTCAGCTGAGGTCTCAATCTCACAGTCATGGATTCAAGCCCTGCATTTGGCTCCATGCTAGGTGAGGAGCTTAGTCTAAAAAAAAGAAAAATGATAAACTATGTCTGTACACATGGAATTGAACAAGTATCAAGAAGAAAACAAAAAAACAAAGACATGGCCACAAATCTCAAGAGGGTAATTACCACTGCCCTGAAGGTCTATCTTGTGTTTCTGGTTCATTTACTCTCCCTTCTCTCCAATGTACTTTTCCACAATTTCTCTACTCTCTTCAGACATTTGGCATCTTTCACACCCTCATTCTCAGCAGATGAATCATTCCCATTTATTTAAAAAAGATTTTATATATTTGTTTTTGAGAGAGAGATAGAGAATACACGAGCACAAGCAGGAAGGGTTAGAGGGAGAAGCAGGTCCCCCACTGAGCAGGTAGCAGGATGTGGGGCTCAATTCCAGGACCCCAAATATCAGGCCCATTTTTTCAATACAGGCAAAAACCAAACCTTCTCTGGACCACACTATTCCTTTGGCAGCTAACTTGCCATTCCTCTACTTCTACAAAGCAACACACCTCAAAAGAGTTGCTTGATACCATCACCAATTTCTCTTTAGAGAGAAATCAGTACTTCATTCAAGAGTAAGTACTCTTGAATTCATTCCATCTAGGCCTCTACCCAGCTAACCTATTCAATGATTCCCGTGTTGTACACTCTAACAGTCACTTCAAGGCCCTCATATAGTCAGACACTAACAGCAACATTTTTACAAATATCACTCTTATTCTAGAAACACTTTTTTATTACTTTCTACGTCAACTACAGTATAGTTAAAATGCAGTGGTATATGACTCTCAGGTCTACAATATAGTGATTCCACAATTCTGTACACTGATCATAAGTATATGATTAATATGTATAATGCCTCAAATTGCTAGGTATGTGAGTGATAGGACCACTTTTAATGACTTCTAATGTGAGGAAAACATACATGCTAATCCTGTCTTTAACATACTTAAAATGACAGTAATAATAACAGATATCTCATGATGATACACAATATAAGCCAGGAAACTGTATCAAACATTATACACACGGTATTATATTTACCTCTATCAACAACAATGTGGGGATAGTATGGTTATTAATATGTCAATTTCATAGATAAATTATACACACATACCAAGGTCACATAGGTAATACGGCAGAACAAGGCTTCACATTTAAATCTGCCTTGCTTCAAAACCTAGAGCCTATTTACTTAATCATGAGGTTCAAGTGTCTTAGCAATATATCTGATAGGTGAAATTGTTTTAAGAGTAAATAAAGTACTCAGGAGTTTTCTCTTATAACTGCTTCTTCTTTCTTCTTTCCCTATACCTATTGTTGTCTATGTCCATTTGAGTTATTATTTTCTTGTGTTTATGGCATGGCTCTACTGGATTAACACACACATTTCACAAACTTTAGCCTTCTTGATTTATATATTTATAATCCATTTAAACACATAACAAAATTTCCCCCCAAATGTTGTCTCTTCTATTCTTTCAAATAAGTCAAAACCAGCATAATACAATGAGCAGAAGTAGACAGAAATAAGGTATTTCTTCCTATCAATTATACCAGATAACCACAGAACACATAATTAGAAAAGCATCTGATACTGATTCCCCTAGCGAACTAATCTAATTTCAAGGTGAGACTAGCAGTTTCAGGGAAAATTAATACTTTAGCCAACATTCTCTATGCTATGATCTTCACAAAAATCAAAAGAACTCAAATCTCTCATTTGCCATTGACAGAATTTGTATAAGAGACCTCTAGGGGCTCTAGAGAAGCTGCTTAAGCAAGATCTAGCTGGAGGAATATATTTCACAGGAATCATGGAGAAACCTATTAGCTAAAAGATGGATCGGCTGCAAATTGGGCCTGTTTAATTTATGAAGCCTGCAAACTCCTGGAGAAAGAACAGTCCTGCTTTAATGACTGAACTCCTGGAGATATAGTATGGGGCATCTGGATACCCACAGACACCAATAGCTAGAAAAGCAGCAGCAGAAGAAAAAGCATCAAAGTAGTTGAATAGCACCATTTGGCCCTTCTATATGGCTAGTGATGGGATTGTAAGGTTGTGATTTGCTACAGTGTGTGTGTGTGCGCACGCGCTGAATCAAAATTGAACTTCACAATTTTAAATCAATATATATATAAATCCCCACTTTCTACATAATTCGTGTAAAAATAAGTGATGTCTCTAACTGTCCCTGGGTTTTAATGAAAGAGACACATCTGAAAGAGATGGGGAAATTTCTTCTGAATCAAGCCATACATTTAAAGAAAACAAATGGAAGACTTCCCAGCAAACATCTTTTAGAAATTTGATAGACAATGAGAGAGAGGGTGAGCATGTAGAATTCATCAATTCACAAACCTAAGGTACAAAACGTTTCACGACAAATAAATTCAGTTACTTCCTCAAAGGATGTATATTCACTGCCTATGTTCTTACTCTGAACAAATGCTCATTTAAACTGTCAATGTTTTGTTCTCTGAGTCCTTCAGATCCCATTAAAGAAACTGACAAAAAGATGCACTGCATAATTTCCTTGTTACAGCTAGGATAAATAGTCATAAGGCTTACATTATTTCTAGAGAATTACAAGTACACAGGAAGGATGACCAATGCTCTAATATTCACATCACACAACACCAGAAGTGGTGAAGTAAATAGAAAAATCAAAACATCATCCAACTGCCTACACTCAAAACCATTATCTCATTCTTCCCCTAGCAGTGACACTTTCAAAACTGAACAGAAAGAAAGGCTTCTTGGGGAAGAAAAGATTTTTCAAAAGGAGAGAGTAAAAGAGGCATGATCACAGGCACACTGGTATAATCTGTAGCCACAATAAAGAAGTGGGGAAATAGAAAATTAATTTTCACCCCCTCACCCCTCAGAAGTCCAACAAATGCTACCGCACCATCTACATCATAATGGTCACAAAGGAGAAAGTATCATGCTA
Source organism: Mustela lutreola (assembly GCF_030435805.1). NCBI lineage: Eukaryota > Metazoa > Chordata > Mammalia > Carnivora > Mustelidae > Mustela > Mustela lutreola. The sequence continues at coordinate 104,510,015 of NC_081308.1, read as the reverse complement.
ATGGATACAGATATTGAATGTGCAAATAAATAAGTAAAAATGATAATTATAGATGTGATAAGCAATATAAAATCATTAAGCAAGACAATTGCATAAATGATAATGAAAGGGGGCTACTTTAGTTTCAGTGTTCAGAGAAATATTTTCTGGGAAAACAATATGAAGAAAGAAAAAGTAACATCTATGATAGTGGTAGGTTTTTTGGTGGAGTCCATGTGTGGTGAAGATAAAATTAAGATGGACTAAAGTCATCTTTTCCTACAGTATTTATCATTTTTTATGAATTTGCTACATATTTCAGTAGATCCTAATGCTAGTCAGGGATGGTTTGATGCTACTTTATCAGTGAGGTAACTAAGAAACAGAGAGGTTGCTTGCCCAGAGTGACATACCTTGTAAGGGAAGAAGATAGCCCCTTAGTCTAAGATTTGTCCTGGACACTATTCTATATCAATGAAATGAAAAATGATCTAAAAGAAAATAGTGTCATTTCGTTTGGACCAAGTGATCCCTTATCCCTCATCAAGCTCAAACTGGAAGCTTCATGATTTCAGCATGAATTGGTAGGTAACATAGCTGGAAACTGAAATTAGGTTGTTTGCACATTTTGACTGAATAATATAAGGTACCGTTAAATCAGAGATACCAGAGGAAGAACAGCTAACACCAAGATCTCGGAATGGAAGTGCTTAAGCATTCTTCCTCTGAAAAGGAACAATACTGGTCAGAGCAAATACATTCCTATGATATGCCAGACAACTATTAAGTGCTTTACATATTAGTGACTCATTGAATTCTTATAACAACCATTTGAGGTAGATTTATTATTCAGCCTATGTCATAGATGAAATAGAAAAATTATGTGACTTTCATTAAGTCAGACAGCCAGTACACAGAAAAGTGCAGATCTGAACCCAAATGGAATGGCTCTTGTATTTGTGCCATTAACATGGATACTTTTCTTCCTTTTATTACTTAATTGGGGACTGGCTCAAACGCTGATTTAATGGGAGGCTGAAAATATAATTACTGCTACTACTCAGTGATATTCCATTGAAAAATACAAAAGTAATCCTTCTACAACTACTGCCATTAGCTGTAAGAATAGCTTTTTATCCTGCTGCCCCAGAGGAAAAATTACAATGGCTCAAACATATTAGATGTTCTCTGGTGAAATCTTCTGAGGGTCTGGCTTGGTATCTAGTCAGGGCTAAGATTCAGAGAGCAGAATCAAATACTGTGGGGATGAGCTACAAAAATTCCTACTATTTATTAATAACCTTAATCATATGAGTGAAAAGGCTTCTTCAGAAATGCTGTTGATTATTGATATAATCTCACATGTTTTCCTTAAGTGCCAAACTGCTCTATTCACACTTTAGAATGTGCATGGAATGCAATAATTATCTGACACAAAACTTGGAGACTTAATTCTTATTAGACCAGACATGTATTAGCTTAACTCTACCCCCGGAACACACAGTTAATATGTAACACTTTTAGCTTATCTTTCCTCTTTCAGCACGGAGCTGGTTTCAACTGTAAACCTATGATCACTTCATGAAATCAAACAATTAGTGGTATTCACAATAATTCAGAATACTCAAGCAGAATTAGGTGAGCAAGACAGCAGACTAAGAAGATATAGGACTTTTTACCCAAAGAGATATGAAGTTAAAAATAGAATACAGAACAGGAAAACACTGTGAGAATGCTAGAGACCAACTGAGAAGATACAAAACCAAGAGCATTGTAAAACCAAGAAAGAACTGCAAAAAAAGTGGTAGGAAAATTCATGGTGTCTGGCTCAACCATTCCTGTCCCACCCCGTGCATGGCAAAGTGTAAAGCAACCAGGAAGAAATGACCCATTTTGGATCCTTTACCTTGGGATGGACACAAAAAGGATGACACTGTGATCAGCATTCTGGATGAGTAGATGATGCTAAAAGGATTGATTTATGTCTCACCTAACATGGAGGACTAATAAGACTGGAGGCAAAATATAGAAACAGCAAAAACAAGAAGAGTGACGCATTAGAACTGAAGACTTGCACTCAGATACAGGTGGAGCAACAGATCAAAAACAGATTGAGAGGAACTGGAACCACCAGCCAGGCGGATTCATGGTCTTATCCCACACAAAGCCTATACACAAAGATTGAGAGAGGTGATTATTTCTTCAAATGATGAAATCCTACAAAAATTTAAAGGCATAAAAGAAACCAGGAAACATGGCCCAAACAAAGGAACAGAATAAAATACAACAAACCAAACCTAAACAACAAACCAAACCTAAGCTTAAACAGATCTATAAGCTTAATAGCAAAAAATTGAAAGTAACTATCCAAATGATGCTCAATAAACTAAAAGAGAACACAAATATAAAGCTATTGACATCAGGAATACTACACATGAATGAAATGAGAACATCAACAAAAAGAACTAATAGAAAGAAAACCAAACACCGAAGCCTAGGTGGCTCATTTGCTTAAGTATCTGCCTTCAGCTCAGTTCATGATCCCAGGGTGCTGGGATCAAGCCTCACATTGGGCTCCTTCCTGAGAGCGAAGTCCCACATTGGGCTTCTTGCTCAGTGGAGAGCCTGGATCTCCCTTTCCGTCTGCCTGCCACTCTCCATGCTTGTATTCTCTCTCTTTATCTGTCAAATAAATAAATAAATAAATAAAATCTTTTAAAAAGGAAAAAGAAAAATAAAAGCCAAACAGAAATTATGAAATTGAAAAATAAGCTAAAAACATCATTATAAGGATTCAACACCAAGACTTCAACAAAGAAAAAGCAAACAAAGATAAATATATACTACGTTTGAAAATAGATAAAATCGAGTCAGAACAAAAAAATTAAGAAATGTGAAGAGACCAAAAGGACGTATAGAATGCTCTCAAGAAGACCAGTATATGAAATATGGGCATTCCAGAAAAATGAGAAAGGAATAGCAAACATATTTAAAGAAATTGTGACAAAAACTTCCCCAATCTGTGGAAATAAATGGTTATACAGTTTCAAGATGAACAGAGGAATCCAACCGGGATAAATGCAAAGGGAAACACAATGAAACATAGAATAACAAAAATGACTTTAGTCAAAGACAAAGGAAGAATCTTTTTTTTTTTTTTAAGATTTTATTTTTTTTTTTTATTTGACAGACTAGAGATCCCAAGTAGGCAGAGAGGCAGGCAGAGAGAGAGGAGGAGTAAGCAGGCTCCCCGCCGAGCAGAGAGCCCGATGCGGGGCTCGATCCCAGGACCCTGGGACCATGACCTGAGCCGAAGGCATAGGCTTAACCCCCTGAGCGACCCAGGCGCCCCACAAAGGGAGAATTGTGAAAGAAGCAAGAAACAAATAATTTCTCACATAAAAGAAAACTTCCAGAAGAATATCAGCAGGTTTCTGAGAAGAAATATTGTAGGCCAGAAGGAGTAGGATAATATATTCAAAGTTCTGAACAACAACAACAACAACAAAACATGTCAACCAAGAATACCATATAAGGCAAAATTTACTTGAAAATAAAGGAGAGGGGTGCCTGGCTGGCTAAGCCAATACGGCATATGATTCTTGATCTAAGGGTTGTGAGTTCAAGCCCCACATTGGCATAGAACTTAATTTTTTAAAAAAGGACAAATTTAGACCTTTTGAGATAAACAGCAGCTTAGGGAATTCAGTAATGCAAGACATTCTCTACAAGCAAAACTGTAAGATGTCCTTTATGTTAACACAAAACGAAGGTATATTTAAAAAAGCTGTACAAAGATGTCTATCTGGTAAAGCAAAAGAAACAGACAACTGAAACAACCTGTAGTATACCAAATTTGGTTTATAAATTTAAATGACAAAAACATACAAAGAACCCTATAATCTATGTCAATCTTTAAACAATATATAAAGATGTAGTCTGTGAAATCAGTAACATATTATGGAAGAAGTTGAACGTTAAAGGACTACAGTTTTTGTATATTGGTGAAATGAAAGTAATTAGTAGGTTACAATAGTATGTCAAAATTTTAAATGTTTAATGTAATTGCAATGGGAGCCACAAAAGAAATGACTAAATTAAAACAAATATCTATAGAATATTCAAAAAAGGAGATGACCAGTGAATCATAGCATATGACAATATCAAATCAAGGAGGAACAAATGAAGGCAATAAGACATGAATTAAGGACAAAAAAGTTGTAAGACATACAGAAATCATTTAACAAAATGGCAAAACTATCTTTCACTATCAAATTATTTTGAATATAGGTAGATTAAATTCCTCAGTCAAGAGACATACATGTGTAAATAAACTAAAAAAAAAAAAATCATCTAGGTTTCAACTATATGCTCTTTACAAAAGATACATTTTATTTATTTATTTATTTATTTATTTATTTATTTTTAAATATTTTATTTATTTATTTGACAGACAGAGATCACAAGTAGGCAGAAAGAGAGAGAGGAGGAAGCAGGCTCTCCGCGGAGCAGACAGCCCAATGCGGGGCTCGATCTCAGGATCCTGGGATCATGACCTGAGCTGAAGGCAGAGGCTTTTACCCACTGAGCCACCCAGGCGCCCCCAAAAGATACATTTTAGATCGAAGAACACACATAGAACAAAAGTGAAAGGATGGAAAAAGGTATTCCAGGTAAATGATAACATGAAGAAGCAATTCCACTTCTGGATATGCACCAAAAAGTACTTCAAGCATAGTCTCTAAGAGATGCTTGCATATTCATGTTCCTAGCAATTCCAAAAACTCAGTAGGTGGGAGCAAGTAAAATTTACATCAAAAGATGAATTAAAGAGGTGCCTGGTTGGCACAGCTTGTTGTGTCCAACTGTTGGTACCTGCGCCAGTCTGATCTCAGGATCGTGAAATCAAGCCCCGCATTAGAATCCACGCTGAGCATGGCGATTGCTTGTTTCTCTCTCCCTCTTGCTCTGCCCCTCACTGAAATAAATCCTTAAAAACTGAATTAAAGAAAAAGTGACAAATGCATATAAAGAAATATTAAAAAGGAAGTAAATTCTGCACATGCTACAAGTTGTATGAACATGAGGAAACTATGCTAAGGGAATCAAGCCAGTCACAAAACCAAATGTATGATTCCATGTATATGAGGTATCTGCAGTAGTCAGAAACAGATATAGAATACTAGTTGCCAAAGACGGGGTTGTCAAACTATAAATATACCTATTTAGGTATACTTAATACACCTAATATACATATAGTTTCAGATACACAATTTGAAAAAAATTCTGGAGATGTTTCAAGACAACGTAAATAAACTGAATACTAAACTAAACACTTAAAATGGTCATGAGTATAAATTTTGTATGTAACTTTAATGACAATAAAAAAAAAATCACTCACGCAATTCTAACCCAACAGAGACCATACAAATCCATAAATGACCCATCAACAGTACTTGCTGGTACTATGTGAGCTTCTTTAACCACCAGGACTGACCACAGGAAACTGTCCAATGAGAGGTGTAACATCTAAGTGACGCAAATCAGTCCCGTTGATTGTGGGCCACAATGTAGTAACATAATAAGTAAAAGCACTATGATACTGTGATTTTAGGAAGTTGAGTAATATTCTCAGGATGCTACTATGATCCACACAAAGAATGACTGCTGAAAAACGTTCACCAAAACCTGAAAAGAAAAGGAAATACCTTCAAATGCCTTTGAAAGCACTTGTTTTAATGACCATCTATCTCTGTTATTTTACCACAGAATGAGCTCATTTAAAAATCAAAGTCCTCAGAATGATTTAAAAAATATATATATAACTAACACGAACACTGCCATTCTAGACAAACCACAGATAACACCCATTCCACATTATTATAAATGGTTTAAAAACAAGTTGAATGTGCACTTGGGTTTGTTCTCTTTTTGGATTTAGTTTCCTAGTAGGATCTAATAGGGAAAAACTTACCTGTTTGTCTTCGAGTTTTTCTCTTCCCTCTAATTTATACCATGAATAATTGTCTTATTTCACAAAATTGATGCCCATATTGCTTTTCTACCATGGAATACTCTTCTTGGCACAAAAACTAGATCTGAAGATACGTATTTGTATTTGACAAAATGTTTCTCCAAAGCATCAAGAAAATGTCATGTAAATTGAGTGCTTCACATATTTTTCTTCTTATGATTTTTTGGCACTGCTATGGAAGAGTAAAAGCCTGATGAAAGATAATAAATTTTCCTATCCACTTGATAATGAACTAAGTTGATATTCAGTCATTTGACTACACTGTGTAATGCTCCCACATAATATAGGACATTTATAACACCTGCTCATTGTTACCTGACACGTGAAAATGTTTTTTCAAGTTTTATTCAATTGGCAAATTCGTTCTCTAAGAAATATATCATTAGATTGATGTCAGATGGCACAATATTAATGTTCAGCTATTTTGGCATGTCACTCTTCTGGAAATATATTTTTTTAAAACTGCCGTAATTCAAATAACCTAAACTCCAACTCAGTTTCTTTAGGGAAGTAGCAAGTTAGAACAATTATCAAAGATAAAACTCTTCTGCTATCAACCCCTACAATTACAGTAGATTTCTCACAAATTAGTCTAATATAGGTATGTTCGTATGTCACATATCTCTAGCATTCAGAGAAAAACAAGTTGTGCTACTTTCCAGTTTTCCAGAACGAAAAATATTCATTAATACAGAAAATAAAACCAAAATCTTTTTTTAAACAGACATCAGGATATTTCTGATTTGGCTTCTGTGAAACAGACAAATTAACAAAATCCAAAGGGTTAGCAGTTTTGAACCCACACTTATTTGGATAACCGCCCTGGTAGAGGTAAAGGGCAAGAATCCTTGCTCCGTTGAAATGAAGAAACCTTCACAACTAGATGAGAACGAGTGCAGTTTTCAATGAAGCAGGGGCCTTAAATTCACCCTTTTTGGCCTCTATCCTAAATCTTAAGTAAGTTCAAGGGTATTTTCCAATACTTAATCAATAAAGAAAAGAACTGACCTCATAACGTTCTCAACTAGCGAAGGGAAGAAGAGTGGAGTAATGTTGTTATAAAGTGTTTGTGCGGCCGTCCTTGTCACCTAATGATCATAGGACAGAGAGAATATAGCGGGAAAAAGTTCATTATTTCTTCTGCTCTCTAAAACTAAGTTCCCAGTTGAATGCTCTTTTTCCCATATGACCCAAAACAGCTTCATTTCAGAGGAAACTGCTATGAACTTAAACTTAATCTCCAATGTAACTTTTAAACTATTACTCCTATAACTTTATGGAAAAACACTAGTTCATTCAAAACAAAAGGCATCTGGATGAACCATATTTTCTTTCATCCTCCAAAGATTTTTGCATCTGGATAATAAATCTCTCCTTTAAGCACAGAATAATGGGTAACTCCAACAATTGTATGAATGACCAAGTCAAAATTGCTCCCTAGAACACTTCATCTGCAGAGATCTACTTTATGTTATGTACACCACTCTGTCACAGCCTGATGCTTATCATAACAAGAACATACGAACCCTTTAGATTTAAAATTTATATATATTACTTTCAGAGAATCATGTCCAAATGCCTGCTCTTTCTTTGTTCTTGATGAGGAGGCAATATAACATCATAGTTTAGTGATTCAAATGTATTGATATCTATAGGACTCTTGAAACTGTCTATTTCTTCTTCAATGTTTGGGTGATTTATATTTTCCCAAGAATTTCTCTATTTACTCTATGTCTTTGAATATATGTTATACTGTTTATCATAATATTGCCATCATTTTTATTTTCACATCCTTTCCTACATTTGGATTTATAATCTAGTTATCAATCCTAATAATGATGATCTTTTCTGGTTTTTTTTTAATTAACTTTGGCAATTGTTTGTTCATGTTTGATATAATTTCTATGAGGAATTTTCCAACGTCTCTGCTGTATTTGCCTATTGATTTTCATTAAACTCTTCTACTGGGTTCTTTACATTGCTTGTTACAATGATGCTGGCTTTAGGGGAACCTGGGTGGCTTAGTCATTAAGCATCTGCCTTTGGGTCAGGTCATGATCCCAGAGTCCTGGGATGGAGCATGCATTGGGCTCCCTGCTCTGCAGGAAGCCTGCTTCTCCCTCTCACACTCCCCCTGCTTGTGTTCCCTCTCTCATTATCTCTCTCACTCTCTATCAACTAACTAATTAACTTAATTAAAATAAATAAATAAATAAACAAATACAAAAAGATGCTGGCTTTATATGCATGATTCACTACTTTTCAGCCCTTTTTATCTAATAAAATAAACATTTCATACTATAACTACACCAATAATTGCCACATTAGCTGCATTACACAAGTTCAATATGCAGCATTTCAGTCTTGAATCAAAATATTTATAAATTTAATTGTACTTTTTTCATTGATCATGAGTTCCAGTTCTAGTTTGTCTGTCACTTTGTAGATATATATTCTTTTTCAAACTTACATTATTGATTTCTAATGTTCCTGGGTTTGGGTAAAAAAATGTGATCTTTGTCATACTTTGAAATTTAAACTAAATTGCTTTAAGATAAAACATGGTAAATTCTGAAATATGTACCATGCGGCCTTAAGAAATAATGAATATTCTTCAGTTATTATATACAGTAATTTTCTTAAGATTTTATTTATTTATTTGACAAAGAAAGACACTGAAAGAGGAAACATAAGCAGGAGGAGTGGGAGAGGGAAAAGCAGGTTTCCTGCCCAGCAGGAAGCCCAATGCAGGGCTTGATCCCAAGATCCTAGGATGATGTCCTGAACCTAAGGCAGACACTTAATGACTGAGCCACCCAGACGCCCACAATATATGCAGTCTTTTTAACAATCACACACATGAAAACTAGTCAATTAGATTAAGATTCTTTATTTTGATATAAAATAAATACAAGAATATAGAAAACCTGTAATTTTACTATTTTTAAATCACTTTGAAATATAAAATACTGCCAGGATTATGTTAAAATCACTCTATATTTTCGTGACTTTTCCATTTCTTCCCATATTTTAAAAATTTTATATCAAAGTTATGTTATTAGGTGAAATCAAGTTTAGAATTGCTCAATCTCCCAAAGGAACTTACTCTTTCAATCTATGTATTCCATTTCAGTAATTTCTTTAAATGAAAATTTGTTATGCCCAATATTAATAGAGTCATCCTAGCAATATTTTAATTACTATGTAATAAATTCCAGTCCTAGAAGTAGGAATTTTATATACATTGGGTCACTTAAACTTCATAAAAGTGAAATGAATTAGGAAATATTAATATTCAGTCTTTTTACAGATAAGTAAAAAGAGGCACTGAGAAGTTAAAGGATTTGTCTGTGGTCAAAAAATTACAAAGTGAGAGAGCTAGGGCATCAAAAGCCAAGTCCCTGAGCCCTTAGAATACTATTTTTGCCTGTTATTTTGTTTGTGAAAACAAAACACTTTACACTGCAAGGAAATTTCCAATGAGTTTATAAAAATCATGGCCAAAATAATTACACCTAATCTAGTACAGAGCTAAGCACACAAAGGATATCCAATAAACTATAACAATATGCTGTAGAGTAAACATTATTCCCAAGTTTAAAAATGAGGCTTGGATCTAGATAAAGAAGTTAAGATAGATAATATACCTTTGGTAGAGAGACACACTAGATTATAATGAGCAAAGGCAGGGTATAAACCCCAGTCAGGCTGATTCCATGTTCTTTCTGGTATGACCCCCCCCCCCCCAAAAAAAAAATCTCTCTTCTGGCTGTTACTTTCACATAAACAAGAAAATTATTCACTGTAGCACTAAAAGAACCTCTCAGATTAAATAAGACTTGAATTTAGATGTCAATTCTTCTAACATAAGAAGATAGATAATAGCTGTATGTAATGTGAGCTACTCTGGGAATTAAATGAGAAACTAATAGATATAAAGTATCTACTTCAATTGCCTGATACATATCAATTAATTCAAAAGCTTTATATTTGTATATACTTTCTAAAAAAGTTGATCAAATGCATTGGGCTTCAAAAGCTTTAAATATCTACACTCATCCAAAGCTAAGTTTTGTAGTGAATATTCTCTTATGAATTCCCAGAAATAGTGTAGAGAAACAAATGTTAGCAGTAGGGAAGACTACACCACTTGCTTTATATATTAAAATTAAGCACAGCCTTTATAGTTCAGTTTATAAAGATCTATTTCATTAAATGTAAAGGTCCATCATTGTCTTAGTACCCCACTTTTTCACGCTAGATACATGCTCAGGATATTCAGAATTTAAAAAAAAAAAAAAAAGAAGGTGACACTCTAAATAATAGACTTAAGACTGATTATTTTTAGGAGATAACAAATAGATCTTTTCAAAATAAAGAGAGTAAGAAAATGAATTCAATGAATCATTGAAATAACAACCTACAACTTGAGAGTTGTTCTCTGTATTGTAATTATGTATGAGATAAATTAAGCTCTTCAAAAGTTGAATTCAAGATGAGAAAAAAAACACAAAAATAGGTGCTTCAGGGCACCTGGGTGGCTCGGTGAGTTAAGCATCTGCATTAGGCTAAGTTCATGATCCCAGAGCCCTGCTCAGCTGCAAGTTGGCTTCTACCTCTCCTGCTCCCCCCACCTCCCCAAGCATGGGTGCTCTCATTCTCTCTCTCTCTAAAATAAATAAATAAAATCTTTAAAAAAAAATGGGTGCTTCAGGGTGAGAGACTCCAATTGTACTGACATTCTATGAAGTTCTACTAGTACAAGACAAATAAAATCTAACAGTTTTCTCTTAGAGTTGACATTACTGACTAACCTCAGAAGTAGTCTTTCTTTTTAAAAAAATACCCATTAAAATAATAAAATCGGACTTCAGTTAAAAAAAAGTAGGACTCCACAAAATATAAATTCAGAGCATTTAAAATCTCATTGAACAAAGACTGTCAAGATTAACATTTTGATGAATTCCCTGATATTATACCTTCAAATTCTAGTTCCTATGGGATATGGCAAAGGTGGTCCTAAGGGAGAAATACATAGCAAACCAAGCCTACCTCAAAAAAAAAAAAAAAAAAAAAAGGAAAAATCCAGAATACACCAGCTCTGGAAAACTAACAACAAATTAAGCAAACCCCACACACAAGAAGAGAAATAATCGAGACTACAGCAGAGATCAATGAGATAGAAACTAGAGATACAGTAGAACACATCAACAAAACTAGAAGCTGGTTCTTTGAAAAAATCAGTAAGATTGATAATACACTGGCCAAACAAATCCAAAAGAAAAGAGGGAGGACCCAAATTAATAAAATTATGAATGAAAGGGGAGAGATCACAACAAATGTCAAGGAAACAGAAAAAATCATCAGAAATTATTATCAACAGTTATATGCCAGTAAGTTAAGCAACTTAGAAGAAATGGATGCATTCCTGGAAAAGAATGAACTTCCAAAACTGAATAAGGAAGAAACTGACAACCTGAATAGACAAATACCTAGTAACGAGATTGAAGCAGTGAAAAAAAACCTCCCAGAAAATAAGAACCCAGGGCCTGATGGACTCCCTGGGGAATTCTATCAAACATTGAAAGAAGAAATAATACCTATTCTCCTGAAGCTGTTTCAAAAAATAGAAACAGAAAGAAAACTCTGAGACTCTTTCTATGAAACCAGCATTATACTGATCCCTAAGCCAGGCAAGACCCCATCAAAAAGGAGAATTTCAGACCAATATCCCTAATGAATATGGATACCAAGATTCTCAAAAAGATCCTAACTCATAGGATCCAAAAGTACATTAAAAAGATTTCGCACCATGACCAGGTGGGATTTATCCATGTGATGCACGTGTAGTTCAACATTCACAAATCAATCAGTGTGATAGAACAAATGAATAAAAGAAGAGAGAAGAACCACATGGTCCTCTCAACTGATGCAGAAAAAGCATTTGACAACATACAACATCTATTCTGGATTAAAACTCACCAAAGTAGAGGGATAGATGGAACATTCCTCAAACTCATAAAATCTAAATATAAAAAACCCAGAGCAAATATCATTCTCAACGTGCAAAAACTGACAGACTTCCCTTTGAGATGAGGAACACGGCAAGGATGTCTACTCTTGCCACTGTTGTTCAATATATAACAAGATGTCCTACCAACAGCAATCAGACAACACAAAGAAATAAAAGGTATTCAAACTGGCAAAGAGGAAGTCAAACTCTCTGTCTTCTCAGATAACATGATACTTTATACGAAAAACTTGAAAGACTCCACCCCCAAAGTACTGGAACTCATAGAGCAAGTCAGTAATGCGGCAGGATACAATCAATGTAAATAAATCAATTGCTTTATCACACACTAAAAATGAATATCCAACTTTTTTTTTTTTTTAAAGATTTTTATTTTTTATTATTATTTTTTTAAGATTTTATTTATTTATCAGAGAGAGAGGGAGAGATCGAGCGCAGGCAGACAGAATGGCAGGCAGAGGCAGAGGGAGAAGCAGGCTCCCTGCCGAGCAAGGAGCCCGATGTGGGACTCGATCCCAGGACGCTGGGATCATGACCTGAGCCGAAGGCAGCTGCTTAACCAACTGAGCCACCCAGGCGTCCCGAATATCCAACTTTTGTATCAACATGGACAGGACTAGAAGAGATTATGCTGAGTGAAATAAGTCAAGCAGAGAGAGTCAATTATCATATCAATTCACTTACTTTTTGAGCATAAGGAATAACACAGAGGACATGGGGTGAAGGAGAAGAGAAGTGAGTTGGGGGAAATTGGAGAGGGAGATGAACCATGAGAGACTGTGGATTGAGAAACAAACTAAGGGTTTTGGAGGGGAGAGGGGATGGGAGTTTTGGTGAGCCTGGTGGTGGATATTAATTAGGCCACGTATTGCATGGAGCACTGGGTATAGTGCATAAACAATGAATCTTGGAACACTGAAAAAATAAAATTAAATTAAAAAAGAAAAGAAAAGAAAAAACAAAAACAAAAACAAAATTCTAGTTCTTTTTCCCTGATGCAATGATTGGGGATACTGAAGCTTCCTATGTGAATGCCTAGCTCAAAAAAATCTTATTTTTAGATGATAGAGAAGTTGGGGGCGGGCTGGGGGATACAAAAGGCCAAAATTAAGGCCAAAGCTATGATCAAGATTTTATTAACACTGTATTCTAACCAACAGATTCTAAAAGTATGATTCATTTAACAGCAGCAACTCATTAGACATACAAACTTTCAAACCTGCCCAAGCATTACTGAACCACTACGCCTGGGCATGGAGACCAATAACCCGTGCTTTAACATGATCTCAAGGGGATACTGATAGACACTAAAATATTAGAACCACTATTCTAAGCAATTTTGCTACCTGGGAATGCACAGTCAGATGAGAATGCTAACAGCTAACAATAAAGAGTACTCACTTTGATGCAAGTTTTTTTTTTCTTTTAATGCATATAAACGTGGTAAGTACTATTATCTCAATTTTACAAATAAATTATAAAACCTTGCCCAAGGTTACACAGATAACAAATGGTAAGATCATATTAAAAATCTAGGTAGCCTATTTCCAGAAACCCTGCCTCTAGCTAACACAATAGATTACTTTCTACCCTAGAATACTAAGGCAAAATTAGCCTGAATATCCCTATTTATAATGCTATGTAAAATTAAAGAAACTTGTCTCAAAAATACCTCTTACAACACATGGTAGTCATATAAAGAACCTTAATAGCAGAAGGAAAATTTCTTATTCTTTAATTCTCTTCTTGATCAAGGCATCTGCAAACTTATTAAAAACCATGAAAAAAAATTGCCATTATACTAGTTAAAATTTGGGGCCAATGGTTATGCAGTTCCCATGTGGGTCACTTTTGTTTTCTAAATTCTTAGTTACCTCCTCAGAAAAAATGTAATAATGATGGTATCTACCTAGAAATAAAGATGTGAGTATTAAATTAAGCTCTGTGTGTATGTTTGTATACATTAGCACAAGCCTGTAAGAGCAAAAGACCAAGAGGTAAAGTACAAGGTGTAGCTTTTGTTTTGGCATTTACATGTTATAGGGTATCAAAATTTTTCCCTGCATTTTGAAAAGCTCTTCAGGGTTCTAAATGTAGAAATTCTTTGGAAGGATTTTGAGATGTGAGCACTGCCTAAGAAAATTCAGCCTCTACCCATCCAAGTCTGGTAGCCCATATTTAACTCACACACAAGTTTGTTGAATTTTCTTCCTTAGGTTATTAGAGTATTACTTTTATTATTCTCCTTGGAAAGTTACAGAACTCACCTAACTGGAACAGAATTTCATTATGAGATTAACTGGAAACTTTCAGTTGTGGTAACTTCTAATATTCAGGCAAAGGTCTGCCTTAGATTTCGAGTTTAAGACAGTTTCTAAAAAACTTAACTCACTCCCCAGGGCCCTCAGAGTCCCCAGAACACAGGCAACCTGACAATTTTGTACATCTTTATATAATAATTTATATCAGTCATATGTGTTAGATTTCACTCTCCAACCACATTAGAGATTCTCCTATACATTATATATGGCATATTACTATACATGAAATGGCCTAAAACTCTTTTAATTGTAATAAAGTTTCCTCATTAAGGCAAGATTATACACAAAAATAACTGTAAAAAGAGGCATTTAACAGAATGTCCAACACACAACCCATTCAGGAGAAGTTCTTTACTTTCCCCCCAAACTGTCTCCTTATATCAAAAGTCCTACTAACACAAAGTGCTCTTAACCTCACAATCTCACCTGCAGAAAAAGCCATCTTAGTTTTCCAAACAACTCCTCTCATACTACTCAAATTGTCTTCATCCTCTTGGTCTTTATCTTCTTCGTATCCTCAGGGCCCTTAGCTCAAATAAGAGTCCTTGTGATTCACTGTCTTTACAATTTTCACTTCATGTAAATTCTTTGTATTTATATCAATAAATTTTATTTTTTCCTGTTAATCTGTGTCATGTCAAAGGATTCTCATTCCAGCTAGAAGGACCTTGAGGGAGAGGAAAAATTCTTCTATGACACATGTAAATTAAGTAATAAATGGTTTAAATCCAAACATGTTATCTTAAATATGAGCTTAATTTGGTAAATGATTTGAAGAGATAACAAACTGAAACTAAGGATAAATGAGAAGGATGATATATGGATTCCAATTATCTTTTGGTTCTTTCATAATCCTTCCACATAATGTTAAATTAATTGGCCTTTTCTTTGCACACAAATTTACCCAGAATTAGGTTGTTATATAATAAATGTGAAATCTTCAACAATATTATAAAATGTACCTTTTCTGAAACATAGTTGTGAAAAAGTATCCAGTTATTTCTTAAACTAGCTCCATTTTGACCTTAGTCTGTACTTTCTTTTGAAAGTCTTTTTTTTTTTTTAAAGATTTTTATTTATTTATCAGAGAGAGAGAGGGGGAGAGAGTGAGCACAGGCAGACAGAATGGCAGGCAGAGGCAGAGGGAGAAGCAGGCTCCCTGCTGAGCAAGGAGCCCGATGTGGGACTCGATCCCAGGACGCTGGGATCATGACCTGAGCCGAAGGCAGCTGCTTAACCAACTGAGCCACCCAGGCGTCCCGAAAGTCTTTTTTTAAGATTTTATTATTCATTTGTTTGACAGAGATAGAATGACAGAGCACAAGCAGGGACAGAGGGAGAAGGAGAAGCAGAGCAGAGTGCCCAACATGGGGCTGGATCCCAGGACCCCCAGATTGTGACCTGAACGAAAGTCAGATGCTTAACGGACTGAGTCACCCAGTACTTCCTTTTTATAATTTTTTTTTTTTTTTTTTTTGGTATGCTCTACCTCCAATCTGCAGTTTGATCTCACAACCCCAAGATCAGGAGTCACTTGTTCTATGAACTGAACAAGCCAGGCAATCCCGTACTTTCTGATTAAGTTCTTCTTTCCCATCTATCTTTTGACTCAAGCAAAAGACCTGGAGGCCAAAGAATCCTGTGATAGTAATGGAAATTACCCGAGCAAAAAATAAGGACTGCCCGGATGCCAGCAATACCCAGCATGATTGACCACAAGACAATGTTCAACCTGACCTTTACCACACTCCTGCATATACCCAAGGACCTTTGCTCCACATTTTCCTTGTAGAAAGTTCAAAGTAGTTTCAGGACATTGCAAATAGTCTGAGACATTAGTCTAGTATCTTCCAAGTGTTGGCCTGACTGAAATACCTTTTTTGTTTCCCCAACACTAGTATCTCTGCCTTTGGATTACGTCAGCAGCAAGTAGACAACCATGGTCTGTTTGTCAGACCCACAAACATGGGACTGCCGGAGCCTCTTACACCCTTGGGCACTGATTATAGCAGGACTTTTACATAGGTAAATGCAAAGCCTTTCCTCATTCAAAATGATAGTATGTAGAATTGTACAATGGAGTTAGAGTCAAAATATTTTCTATATTTTTCATTTTATATTTACTCCTCTCATTGTTATAGTAGAGAATGTAGAAATGTGGCCCATACGAATAACCAAAAAATGTATATTTAGGGTAAGCTGCCTTCTAAAATGACTGACGTATTGCTCCAATATGAGACTCACTACACTTATCCGTTCATTTCAAGCCTTTTATTTTTTATTTTTTCTATGTCTTATACCCATTACAATGGATTGTACGCACAAATGCCTGTGTAACACCTACTCTAATATATATTTATCATTCTGAAAAGTAAATTCACCACAAGTGCTATAGATTATGGCCCTATGTTAAACATTTACAAAAATCCTAATGAAAAGAGTAAATTACAGGGGAAGAAATTACCAGCTACTAATATTCCCCAATACCAGGGGCCCTGAAGTTCTTTAATGTGTGTCAAAACTACATCAGTGGGGAAAATGAAAAAAAAAATGTACGTGAATGGAAAATAACCTTCTTTTTGCTTTTGTTCATATAACAATGTAGTTATGCAGTCAATTAAGTGAATGAGGCAAATTGTTAGGTTGCTGTGAAACAGAGGGACATATGCTATTATGGTGTTATCCTGAATAGGATGCAGTTCACAGCTTTACCACCCAAGGGGAACAGGAGAGCAACAGTTACATGAAACACTAAGATATTTCCAGGGACTTCTCGCTTGAAAAAACTTCCTCTCCCCTTAAAGTGCCCAACTACAAATAGTAAGTTGCCTCCTTATGATTTCAGGAATACAAAATTACTTCACTGCTCGATATTTCCCTTCAAAAGACCCAGAAATCTTCACATTGCTCATACCTTTGAATAGATGATAAAGATGCCGGTGATGAGAAGTTTATTATCAGACTGGATGATAAATATAACGGCCTACAAACTAGGATCAAACCTACACGTGTTTAACTTTGAACACAAGGTTATGAAAAAAATTAATCAACATTTCAACATACAGAATGTTCACATAAACATCTAGATTCTGTACTTCCTTTGAAAACATGAAAACAGGTAAGATTAAACTCACTTTCCTAAACAAAAAAGAATGACGTTGGGTAAGACACGACTAGGGAAGTGAAAATTCCAGTCCCCTTCAAGATCATTCTATCTGGACTAAGAATAAATTAAGGTGACACAGATTAACAGAAGGAAACAAAATTCATTTCCTAAGCGTGAGGAATCCACAGAGATATAACATTCCAAAGAAAATCGGGCAATAGGCAGTAGCATGTGCTCATAATTTCAAAGCAAGGAGCATCCTGTCTATAATGAAAAGTGCTAATTCAAAATTTATCTTCATTTGGAATTATTGATCTCACTGTATTTTAAAATGGTCATTCTAAGTTTCAAAGTTTTAAGACATCAGAAATGTCCCAAGATATCTGGGTAATGCATTAAAAACAAAGTTGTCATATTTTACTTTTAAAAACCTGTTTGAAGTCCTGATGCATTCAGGTAAATAAAAGATGTTTTAACTTCTGAAAATGTCATTCCTATTCTCTGTATGTCCTGATCCACTTCTGTACAAATTCACTTTCTACCTTGTACTGACGTGCTCAGGGCTCTTGGAAGACTATTTTCTCTAAATAGAATTACCGGAGCTCTCTTAATGGTTGCACTGATTTATTTATTACATTTAATCCGGAGGCAACAGAAGATTGGCAGGGTGGAAGAGAAAAACGGATAGAAGAGAGGTCATAGAGGAGAGATCCCTATACTTATGAAATCTACCCACACTTAATGGCTCTCTGTCCAACTCTGCTTCTTCCATGGTCACAGTTCATTTATTACAAAACTTCCTACACAGCTCTAAACTCTCTCTAAACTCCAGTAATGCCATTTTTGCCCCGTGGCCCTAAAGGCCATAGGGTAGTAATGGCATCCCATTGTGATCGGTTCCTGTGAAACTCCACAATAAATACATAGTTCTTGTATCCACGTATTCCTCTCTAATAGAGATCTTGAAATCGACTAGAGTCTGTCCTCTGACAGGACCCTGACTGATAAAAAAACCGTCACCAAATCTGATACTTTGTTTAAAAGCTTTTATATAGCCTTAATTTTTGAAGGATGCTTGTTAAAGCAATAAAAATAAAACCCATGAATAGTATAAAATGATGACAGCATGAAGTATATAACATTTGTAATTAAATAGATATATGACTATTTCAGTGTTTTTTTAATATCATATATTTTAGCATGGGAGAAAACACTGAATAAAGTAATCCTAGTGGCAACACTATCCTTCATTATGAGAGAATGTCAATTCTCAGATTAATCCCCTGGATCAACTGGGGATGGTTGATGAATATTACAATATACTGAGTATTAGAAATACTGATTATTTAATAAAGCAATTTTTAATACTGGGACTGAATATGCCTTGTAAATCAAAATACCAAGAAATAATTACTTTTACTGAAGGCAAGCCATTAGGATACTCAAATAAAGTGTAATATTGGCACCCAGGCAACTATGAAAGACAAGTAACAACTATCATAGTGATGACAAGGATTTACTACAAATGTGCCAGGGCCTATCCTGAACCAAAGATGAAATTACTCAATACCATTTCATTTATAGCTAAAATACTGGACACTTATCATCTCTATGACCTACGATATCATGTCCCTAAATTCTTAAAATATTCTAAAGTCCACATAGAATAGCTAAAGGAACCAAAATATGCTATGTGTAGTTTTTGGTTTTCTGTATACTTAAGTGCAGCATTTTCATATTATTGGTAATTGTTAATGTACATATGTTTTACCTTTACTTAAATACTGTTAGATACTTTACGCAAGATGTACTCAGACTTATGGATGAAATGACAGAGAATTATAATATCATCTAAATATTCTGGACAACTGAAAATTTTAAGCATCAATAAATAGTTTCTCTATCTCTCAAAGTCAGATAGGAAGAATTCTGCTCTTTGTACACAAATACATTAAATAAAAACGCAATATTTACAGGTTAAAATATATATTAAGATTTTAACATACTTACCAATTTCTAAATTCTCCTACCTCAGTTATTACATTTATAACAATCAGCAGAATACTGGCTTATGAGTACTTAGGGTAAATATTTGCATTCCTTATTTTTTTTAATTTGATAATGTATTCTGCTTTAGGCTGTCTTTAGGCATCCGTGATCGTAACAAGAAAACTAATCACCCTCAAAGATAATGCATTTAAATCATTTTAAGATTGAGTGGTTAAAGATTAAGATGCTCCAAAATATAATACAAAGTAGGATGCATTTCCTTATGGTCTCTCAGGTGAAAAAGAATTTGAACATGAGACTATGGTTCTCTCATGGTTCTCTGAAAAAGGGGGGAGGCTATCCCATTGCCAGGCATCATCTGTTTCTAATACCTGTGAGTAATGTAGGGAGCATGCCAAAATGAGTTCAATTTTTTAAAAGCAGGATTTTTAACAATGGGATTTGGGGAAGAATGTGCCTATGGCCCTTGTACTTCCTCCCTCGGCCTCACCCTCTACCTCTAGGTCTGATCAAACCAAGTATTTTATGCTTTGTGCCACTGCATCATAGCAAGATTTCCCACATGCAGTCTTTTCAGATTCAAAATTACTTTTCCTACGGCAGCAGCACGGATCTTTCTAAATAAAGCACATTTTTAAAAATGCCATCCCATGTCTTGCCTTAATACTTCCCAAAACTTGCTAAATTCAAATGCCTTAACAAGGCATGTAGTGAAAGTATCTTCTCTTGTCACGAACTACCCCCAACCTTATTTAGCTATACTTCCTGCTCTAATTATACTAAACTGGCTACAGTTCCACACATACTTATTTCTTCGCTCATATCTGGAATTTTGTGCACGCCTGGCACACCCTTTACCACTTCACAATCACTTTTCCTAATGCTAACACTTCTCAGCCAAAACAACCTTCCTCCAGGAAGATTCCTGTGACTCTCAAAGACGACCAAACACCCTTCCTTCATATTACCAAAGCACTCTGTCATTCCTTGATCATACCACATGATCTTACTGTATTTTCCTTGTCTGTTTGTCTAGCCTCATCACTACACCAAAACTCCATGAAAAGTTTTCTTTCGCTACTCATTAGATCCTAAACTTGTAAAATAATAGGCCCAAATAATTTACTGTTGTTAAGTGAAGAGGCTTCCGAACCTATATCCACAGATTTTTTTTTTTACTTCAGAGAATCAGTGGCCAAGTGGGCAATCGGCAACTGGGAGAGCAGTTAAGTCTGGAGGAGGGAAGCTGCCATCTTGGATGTCTGTCAGATTGAGAAACTCAATCTATAAAACGCTATGCTATATAAAAATGTCTCTCTTCTAAGTTTTATTTGATTTATTTGTTCAGTGAAAGTAATCACTAGAAGGCACCCACTGAAACTATAAAAATACAAGGTTTTTGCGCTTTATTACCAATGATACGCACTTTAAAAATATCATGTCAAGGCAGAGGATGCTGTCCATGAGATATAGAAAAGAGAGAAAACCATTTTATTATTGAATAAGTACTAAAGCACATTACACTGTGCATCATAGGCAATCTGCTGGGAGATTACAAGGAAGGAAAGATATTCCATGATATATACCACAAGCAGTTATAATCCACTATATACATATTTTCATGAGTAATCATAACTTGTCTTCCCATAAGAGGATTTTACAACGTCACTCGTTAGGCATTCTTTCTTAGTTCATCCCAAATTTACCTGTCACTGTGGGAGCCATTTGTTTTAGCTAAGTGCCTATGTATGAAGAAAAATAAAACTTCAGTCACTAGGACAAACATTTGGTCAGAGTTCAGAATAAGGCATCCCCATAGTGACAGGGAGACAGAGGCACTGTTATCCTTGAGGTTTACACTTTCAAAGACATGACTCCCAGACCCCTAAGAAAAATACTCCTGGGTTGTAAACCTCAAAATAGGCTTACCTAATGTCAAACCTATCTACAGCGATATCAAAGGGAAAACAGGAGGAGTCACAAATAATAGGTTTCTCACAGAAACGTACTGAAAAACAGAGGGGGAAAGATTAGTTTCTCTGTTGGCAGCAGAATTAAAAAAAAAAATCACTTTTTAAAAATTTGCCTTCGGGGCACCTGGGTGGCTCCTTCATTTAAGCAACAGCCATTGGCTCAGGTTATGGTTTCAGGGTCCTGGTATGGAGCCCCAAGTCAGGCTCCCTGCTCAGTGGGGAGTCTGTGTCTCCCTCGCTCTCTGCCCCTTGCACTGCTTGAGCTTTCTCTCTGTCAAATGGATTAAATAAAATCTTAAAAAAAAAAAAAATTACCCTCAATACCATTCAACTCAAAAAGAGCTTTAATATGCAGGCCTTGCCAGAAAACCCTACATTCTCTATCACAATCCATGCACTTTACACGTTATAGAATAAATCTATTGAGAAACATGCGTCCATGGTTTCAAAAAACATATATTTATGTGTGTGCTGATAAGATGAATGAATCATATCACTGATCCACACCTCTCACTTGAACTCAGGATTCACATACAGAGGACATATTAAAATATATCATGAATGCTATTGCCAGGGTATTAACAATCATAAGAGTCACCAGTATATATCCCACATGGGTATGCTGTATATATGCAACTGCCTACTAAAATTCTGAAGAAATGACTAATAGGTATGTTAAAGGTAATGTGTTCAAACTTCTGTGGCTAAGCAGCTGGTACCAAAGACTTCCCTTTATTGTTAAAGTTGACAACTTCAGTTGCTTAGGCCAAAAAATGTAGGAGTCAGCACTAATTTCCCTCTTCCTATTCTATTTCCCATCTAACATATCAGGAATTGTTTTCTCAAACTACAAAAATGTGTACCCAAATCTAAACATTTCTTACACCCTCCACTGGTAAGTCTAAACTACTATTTTTTACCTGGATTATTGTAAAAGCACCACTAATTAGTCTCCCTGCTTTGCATCTTGTGTTCCTACACTGTCTTCTTTGTAGAAAAGTCAGAATAATTCTGTAAAAACATGTCAGAACATATTTCACTTTTTTTTTTTTTTTTTTTTTTTATTCATTTGACAGAGCCCACAAGTAGGCAGAGAGGCAGGCAGAGAGAGAGAGGAAGGGAAGCAGGCTCCCTGCTAAGCAGAGAGGCCAATGCCAGGTTCAATCCCAGAACACTGAGTTCATGATCTGAGCTGAAGGCAGAGGCTTTAACCCACTGAGCCTCCAAGGTGCCCCTTTCACTTTCTTTTTGAAGACTGGTTTTATTTGTTTATTTATTTATTTACTATTTTATATATATATATTTTTTAATTTATGAGAAAGCAAGAGAGCAGGGGGAGGTGGAGAGGGACAAGCGAACTCTACGCTGGGCACAGAGCCCAACAGGGGAACTCTACCTCAAGGCTGGAGTTGAAATAAAGAGTTGGATGCTTAACCCACTGAGCCATCCAGATGCCCAGATCGTAGTTCTCCTCTGTTCAAATCTCCAATGATACTGCCCTTTACAACAGAAGTCAAAGTCTACAAAATGATTTCAAGTCCCGCAAGGCCCCCTGCTGATTCCGATACCGTATCTCCTCTGACTACTACTGTCTTTGCTGATCACTCTACTATATCCACACTAGGCACTTGACATTCCTCAAATATGCTAGATGTGCTCTGGCTATGAAGCCTTTGAACACCTTACTTGTTCGGTCTTGCATTCTCTATTCTCAGCTCTTTGGTATGGCTTGGCCCTTCACTTCCTTCACCATTTTTGGGAAATTCATTTTGTAAACATGTTTTTGATTAAGACAAAATTTATGTAACATAATATTCACCTTGTTAAAGTATAAAATCCAGTCTTTACTATTATTTTAAGGAGTTGCACAATAATCACTCTTTCATATACCCAGAAGCTTTTCAACATCTCAAAAGGATACTTCATACTCACTATACTTGAACTTCCCCGTTGCCTCATCTTTCCAGCCCATCCCCCATTTTTGGCTTTCTGTCTCTGTGGATTTATCTATTCTGGTCATTTCACACAAATGGAATCATGTAATACGTGCCCTTTGATGTCAGACATCTTTCATTTAGCATGCTCTTTTTTAGGTCCATCCATATTTTACATGTAACAGCATTCCACATTCATTTTTATGAGTGAAAATATTGCATTAGTAAAATTAGTAAAACACTAAATCTTTAGTAAAATTTGGTAAATATTTAGTAAAACACTAAAATCTTGTTTGTCTATTCATCTCTTGATAGACAGGAACATTAATTTTTAAATATTGAGGTATAAATTCAACATTAGAGTATCCACAATTATAATTTGTAGTATAGATTATGCATGATAAGAACAGACTGCTGTATAAAAATGATACGAAAATTACTTGCCAATGAATATTTTTTAATAAACTCCTAACTAGCTCCTATTCTATTAAATATATGAATGTTATTTTTTTATGAGTTTCCTTTTTTTTTTGTCTAAAGATTTTATTTTATTTATTTATTTATTTATTTATTTATTTGACAGAGATCACAAGAAGGCAGGCAAGGGCGTGGGGGAAGCAAGCTCCCCACAGAGCAGAGTCCAATGTGGGACTCAATTCCAGGATTCTGATATCAAGACCTGAGCCAAAGGCGGAGGCCCAGTACACTAACCCACCCAGGCGCCCGACTGTTATTTTTTTAAAGATTTTTTAAATTACTTATGTGACAGAGAGAGACACAGTGAGAGAGTTAACACAACCAAGGGGAGTGGGAGAGGGAGAATCAGGCTTCCCTCTGAGTAGGGATCCCAATGCAGGGTTCAATCCCAGGACAGGAGGCTCATTCCCAGGAAACCAGGCTAGATCCCAGGACCCCGGGATCATGACCTGAGCCAAATGCAGCCACTTAACAACTAAGCTACCCAGCAACCCCAAATGTTATACTTTCATCAATATATTACCTCCTCAGATCTCTAAGACAACAACGGACGTTTTGGTCTGTACATTAAAAGATTAGCCCAAGTAGTTAAAACTATGGATCTCACCTGAAGTAGATCACCCAGGCATAACTTTTGGAATTCAACCATCAGAAAAACATCTGTGTCAGAATTATTTTCCTTTCTTTTCTTTTCAAGAGACTATTCAGTTAGATACTCAACTCCGTTACAGATGCACCTACCGTCCCCAAGGATGGTTGGAATGCTCTGGGGGTCATTGTGACATCATGACTCTCAATCATCTGCCCACCTGAGAAGGAACAAAGCAAAATTCAAGGGAGTCAAGATTGGTGGCCATTACTGTTGAAGGATGGGCACCAGCTTAGGAAGGGAACTGGGTTTTGACAAGCTTTTACTTCCAAGGGCAGTCTGGATGCCCTTAAATTTAAAGTAAACATGCATGGCCAAATTTACATGTACTTTAGCTAAATAAAATATTGTTTTGAGGCTTTTAAAATTAATAAAGGTTACATACTATAAAGTTCAATACTTTATAGTGCTATCTTAGCACTTTTTAGCATAATCAAAGGGATGGGCAAGTAGCACCACTATCTACATTAAGAATATTTTCATTATTCCAAAAATACATTCGCAAAAACAAACATTCCTCACTCTCCTTCCCCAGGCCCTGGCAACCACTAATCTACTTTCTGACTCTTTGGATTTTCGTATTCTCTACATTTCAGATAAATGGAACATACAATCTGTGGCCTTTTGTGACTCTCTTCTTAAACTTGAAACATTTTTGAAGTTCATGTTGTGGCATACATCAGAATGCATTCCCATTTATAACATCTTATCACATAGATATAATTTGTTTTTTACCCATTTATTCATTGAGGGGCATTTGGTTATACATCACTTGAATATTATGAATGATACTGCTATACACATTGCAGTACATTAATGTACAAGTGTTTGTGTGGACATATCCCTCGCCTTTTAAAAAACTGAATTAAATCTCCTTCACTTGATGGCCTGCCCTAACCATTCTATTTAAAATTATACCACGGCCTCCCCCCCACCCCCCACCCCGGATTACATTTCCTGTTCCTATTCCCTGGTAACATTTCTCTAAGACACTTGCAACAATTTGGTTGTCAATCTTTCCCCACTAGAATACACCTACATGATGGTAGAGAATCTTATCTATTTTGTTTCATGCTCTATCTTCAATGCTGAAAAATAGCCTTATAAATAGAAGATGCAAAATACATATTTGTTGATACCTTCTGTGCCTTTTGTCCATAGCTATTACTGTCTACACTGCCCCCTGTGTACCCAAGGTGTAAAAAGCCAATCTCAGTAAGACCTCTCCATCTGCCTTCTTTATGAAAGGAACTGGAAGACTGTCTGGACATCCTCCAGGTTCACTATTTTTCTAGATATCACCATGCTATCTACTAACACAGAGGACCTAGATAACATTACAGAGGGAGATGGGACAATAGTAAATATCTCCCACCTTCCTTAAAAAAACAAAAACAAAAACAAAAAACAGTGTGATCGGGATGGGTGGCTCTGTGGGTTAAGCTTCTGCCTTCAGCTCAGGTGATGATCCCAGGGTCCTGGGATCGAGCCCTGCATCCCCTGCTTCAGGCTCTCTGCTCAGCAGGGAGCCTGCTTCCCTTCCTCTCTCTCTCCCTGCCTCTCTGCCTACTTGTGATCTCTGTCTGTCAAATAAATAAATAAAATCTTAAAAAAAAATAGGAAAACACTGTGATAGAACATGAACTGTATCATATGGGGATGAAGCACAAACACTATGGAGGCAAAAGACTGGGATATGAATCCTACTCTGCTGCTTTTTAGCTGTATGACCTTGAGTAAGTTAGCATCCTTACCCTCTTTTTCTCATACATAAAATGGGTGCTAATTATAGTTAACCCATGGGGTTGTTATGAGGATATATGCATTAAAAAAAGTGAAGCATTTATAATACTGTCTGGCACCTACTAACTATTACTATCATCTTGTCATCAACACCATCATATAAAAATCAATTCATAATTTTCATTACACCATAATTTCCACATGGAAACTGTAAAATTATAATATTCCTATCAACGTATAAAGCAAAGAAAAATCACACACTTTGATATCACCCAAATGACAATGGCATTTCAAGTAAGGAATATGCATAATAAAAACAATTATATCAATTAACATTTAATGAGAGGCAGTGCAGTATAGTAATTAGGTGCCTGGTCTCTGGAACCACGTTACCTGAACTCAAAACCTTACTATACTGCTTACTAGCAGGATGAGACTGAACAATTTATGTAACCTCTCTCTGTCTCATTTTCATTAAGTGAATACAATAGTTTCTAGTTCTTTAACTTGTTGATGAGAATTAAGGACATTTATACATTTGAAGGGCTTACTTGAGAGCTTGACACCTAGTTAGTGTTACTGTTACTGATTCCATGCCCTATGCATAAAGACCTCTAGAATGACTATGTCCAAGGAATACAAATCACTCCTAAACACTTTATGCAGTACCAGTAATAGAGAGCTTAATGTCACAGTGAATTCCTGTCTATCATCCTGACGCAATTTTGTTTCTTTTAAATGCATATAACTCTTTAATCTCCATATCTCGATTATCATGGAGCTGGATTAAACAATAGTATACAATATTGCCTAGGATATTGTAAATAGTTGATAAATGTCTGTAGATGCAAATAAAAGAATGGCAGAAGATAATAAGCCCATTCAAGCTCAATTGCTACCAATCTGTAAAATAGTCAAAATTTCTTCATTTATTTTATTTTTGGCCTTCTGACTCACGTGCCTCTGCATTTTCTGCTCACTTGAGCTTCTAGGCTTCAGGGCCAAGGAAAGAAGCAGAGAGTTCCTACATCATTAGCCATACATATCCTCAGAATACTTAAGCCCCAATGTCAAAGTTTCTAATCAATCATTAGTGTTTGAAAGGATGTCCTAAATGGGCACATTTTACTTCACAGTTTGCCGTAAACCCATAAATAACTACGATGATCCCAAAGTTCTACTACACCAAGACACAGAAGGATCTGTCTATGAAATTTTAAGATAGGTTTTTAAATTACCAGGAGAATGTGAATTTCTCTCGTAAAGAGGTAATGAAGTAAAACAGGTCACTTTTTAATAAGCATGGCCAACAGCTGTCAGATGCTCTGCAAACAGCACAAAAGGGCAGGCTTTGTTTTCACACGATGGACTCAAAAATATCAAATGGTAGAGGTCTTAAATCCTATATTTATATTTACGATTTTACATTTGAAATGGGCTGTCAGTATTAATATTGGGTAATTGTCAGTTCCCAGAAAATTGAACATCAGAAGCCAGCCAAAGAAATTATTCATTATCTTCTGAAGTTTCTCTCCCAAATTTGATCCAGATTCTAATTAGCTGAAATGCCATCTCAGCTTTTAGTTAATACTAAAACATATCATCCAAAGAATTAAGCATCTTATTTTTCATAAAAAAAAATTATGGCTGTGACAAAATATTACTGATCAGGGAATTGTTTAAATTATAGGCCTCCAAACAAAATTTTGTTACTTTGAGGGGATGAAAGGAACAAAACCTAGAAATGACATCCACTGGTTCCAAGCAATGCCAGGCATCTACCTTATATATAACTAAAAAAGCAGGGGCCCCTGCGTGGCTCAGTCAGTTAAGGTCATAATTCCAGAGTCCTGGGATCCAGCCCCGCATCAGGCTCTCTGCTCAGCAGGGAGCCTGCTTCCCTTCCTTTCTCTCTGCCTGCCTCTCTGCCTACTTGTGATCTCTTGTCTGTGAAATAAATGAATAAAAATATTTAAAAAAATAACTGAATACATAGTCAATTGAGTGGTATAGGTTATACATACCAGAATAATTTAAAGGAGGGAAAAACTGGGGTAAGCCCTGGTGAGTTGGACCAGTCATGAAAGACTTCAGAGAAGAGACAAAATCAAAGTCGGGTCATGAAAATAAAGTTGAAATTGAATCATGTACTACTTAAAAATACCGTATTTGTGTATTAACTGGAAATAGCAGAATGGTTAAAAACAGCCATGAACTAATGTTTCTGATATCAGTTGTCTCAGAAATTAACTATAAAAACCGAGGCAAGTTTCTGAGAATCACAGATTTTCTATTCATAAATTAAGGGGATTTGGCAAGATAATTTCTAAGGACCTAGAAGCAATAATGCATTCAAGCTGTGATTCAATGATTGCTTCTGATATTTGAAAAAATATTTGCTTAAAGAGAACAACTACTTTCCTTTAAATATTAGTGTAATTTTCATCATTCGCTCAATTCAGGCTAGATTTTATCCACATAGTGATGGGTTTATGACTCTCTAACACAGTCGCATAGAATGGCAGAAAAGATTAAATACATGATGTGCACTGGGTGTTAAAAATGGAAATTGGTGGACATTGTGGCAATTTTTAGAATTCCTGCCCTTCCTGATGAAGGAAAGGTACTTATTCATAGCTCTAGCTTACTATTGCCAACATGAACAAGAAACCACTGCGTCAATATCCTCTTGATTTAAAGGAAGCCATATGTCTGGATTTTTTACGTGAAATCTATTTCAATTCCTTTGAAGCAGTATAGAAGTCGAAATCCTCTTGCTCAAGCAATGTATTTGTACGTACATGCCAAAATAATGTGTGTGCATGCCAAAATAAACGGAAAGTAAAAATAAACACAAAGATTGCCAGATTGAAACCACTCTTATACCAGACACTCTCTATTATCCAGTATAAAATTAATACATAGGTATATTGTCTGCAATGGTTTTACCAATTCAAGATAAAAACTTTCTTTCATATACAGAAGACATATTCCACAGAGCAACAGGAAGGCCAAGAAACTTAGGGTTGAATTTAACCCAAGCCACAATGAGTATTTTCTCATACTAACTGCCATTTGACCATTAGCACATATTTGTAAGATGGCCGGCTAAAGCCCCTTTCTCTGTGTAAATTATCCCATACCATGAGACAGAAATCAAAACAGTATATATAATTCTAAATTCTCAAGGAGAAAAAATTCCGTATTTCACCTCTGTTCCTTGTAGACACCAGTCTCACATTCTTTCTGTTTGCAGTTATTGCTAACAGGTGACTAATGAGAAAGGATTTTTCCAGCCCAGTCTCTATTCTTTAATATTTCTCATCTCATTAATAGCTGTCAAAATAAGACAAACTGATAAAATTTTAAGGAAGTTTGTTTATTTGTTTTTTAACCTTCAGAAGGTAATCTATGCTTAGAAGCACATAAGTCAACACAGGTGCTTAAAACCATCTTCACAGTTTCATTAAATGGATATAATCAACAGCTCTCAAGGTTCCCTGAGGGAAAAAGTATACTAAAGCTTAATAAAGAACATCACATTAGAAATACTACTTCAAGTTCTTACGTTGTATTTATTTGAAGTGACTGAGAGACGAGAGGATCTACTTGCGTTATTTCCTAGAAAAGAATCTGTCTTTCCACCTAGCAATCTGTCCAGCTTCCTCCTAGGTCTTCCACTGCTGGGGGGTTAAAAAAGAAAGATTTCAGCTCTAGGGTTCTGGTTGCCCTGGCATTTGTAAGGGTTGTCACATGGAGCATTCTTTAAGGGACATCGAGGAGCTTAGCTTCATTCTATCAGAGGCGAGGTTATTCGGAATATAAATCTTCGTGACATTATTGTGTTTTCACTAAAGCAAGCCCTAGCCATCTAAAATGTTGGCTTAGTTTTATGGCTCATTGTTTATTAAAATTCATTTCACAAAGCACAAGGTACAACTATTGTCGGAAAAGGACAATACTTGAGAGGGAATTACAAAAAAGAGAAAGAACAAAAACAATGGTCCGGAGGAGAAGGAGATTTTTAGCTTATTTGTAAGGAGAGAGATTTGTAGCTGTGGACTAAGAATCTGAGAAATAAACAATAAGCTCTGCTGTGTTAGAACCAAAAGTCATGGAAAGACTACAGTTTTTCCACCTCAGTGAATGTGTTGTAAAAAATCACCTAGTATAAGAGTACTTCCAAGTTTTATAAACCTCTTCTACATGCGAATCTTAACAAAATATACATGTATATTAACCTTTGTACGATACATGTTGTTGTCCCTGTGTGGGATGCTTTATTTGTTCAATTAAGTCAACTTATATCATGGAGCACGGACTCCATACATTGCAATGTTCTAGTCACTGAAAATTCTGGAATAGATAAGTGATTGGCTTTCCTGATAGAGACTCCAATCTCATATTGCTTGGTTTATCTACTAAAACAAATGTAGCAATATATTTAATACTTGGCTTTTTGACTCCTGTCTCTGAATAAAAAGCATTTGTTATTAACCCCAATGGCATATTCATCACTAAGCATTATGAATGTCATTTTCTTTTGTTTACCAGGTACTCTGCCCTCCAATTGCCTGAAATACGCATGTAAATCTACACAACTGAATGTTAGGCAAAGTTACTGACTAGTCAAAGTGCATAAAGATAAAGGACTGAGTGAGTAGGATCAAGTGCTTAAAATCATGACTACTATAGAATTAATGAATCTCAGGCAATTCTGTTTCTACAGTCAAATGCATATTTTTGTATTGCATAAAATAATAATTTTTATCCAAAAGAAGACAAATGATTCAGAGGAAACAGCATTAAATTATGATGAGGAAAAAATGCGTTTGGGGGCACTCTAATTTACATTATGACTTGGGGCGAGTAACTTCAAATTTGTGAACTCCAGCTCCCATCTGTGTGAAATTCAATATTAATATTGGTCTTCTCTTCTTCTCGGGAATTGTGAGACTAAAATTAGCAATCAGGAAGTGAATAGAAGTTGTGCTTTTTCATTAAATACTATTACTACCTTTCAATAAAAAAAATTACATTTGATCAACAATTTTCCCTCAAGGTTTCTTTGGTTTCTATTAATTAACTTGCATTTTTTTAATATTTCTTTAGATGCCTTTATATCCCATGTTAAAAAAAAAAAAACCTTTAAAAAAGTAAAGTGATAATGCCTATACATATTCTTGTAATTAATCGATAATCTCACAGATTCTTTTCCATTATTCCTTAATAAAAACTCCTCTCAGGTGCCTGGGTGGCTCAATTGGTTGAGCATCTGTCTTAGGCTCAAATTGTGCTCTTAGGATCCTGGGATCAAGCCCCACCTCAGTCCCCCTGATCTCCCTATCCCTCTATTTCCTTCTGTGTGCTCATTCTCTCAATCTCTCAAGTAAAAAAATAAAACCTTAAAAAATTTAAAACAAAAAAATAACTCCTTAAGGAGAAAATAAAGCAAGGTATTCACATGTTTTGTTAGCAAAGCTATCATGTGATATATCAAAGTGATAGTTTTCAAAACTATATAATGCAATAAATTATCGAAAAAATCTTCTAATTCTTTATGATGGAGAAGGGCCTTAAGAATTGACCCTAAAATTCATGTGGAAATGCAAGGGACCCAGAATAGAAAAAACAACCTTGATGAAGAGGACCAAAGTTAGAAGATTCACATAACCCATGATTTCAATATATATATTACACAGCTATAACAAACAAGACAGGGTAGTATCACATAAGGATAGACCAGCATAGTAAAATTAGTCTAATGGAGTAGAACTGAGATTCCCACACTAAATCCTTGTTGATTTTCAATAGGGATGTCATGACAATTCAATGATGTAGGAACAGTTCCGTTAACAAATACTTCTGGGACAAATGGAAATCCAAATGCAGAGGACTCTGTCTCCAAACCAAAATGTCATATATGATTTCTCAGCCCACACCATAAGCAACTACTGTAAGTCCTTATTTGCCAGGTCTCATTTTTTTTTAATTTTATTTATTTATTTGACAGAGAGAGAGAGAGAGGGAACCCAAGTAGGCAGAGCTGCAGGCAGGGGGGCGGGGGAAGCAGACTCCCTGCTGAGTAAAGAGCCTGAGGCGGGCCTCGATCCCAAGACCCTGAGATCATTACCTGAGCCAAAGGTAGTGGTTTAACCCACTGAGCCACCCAGGCACACATTTGCCAGGTCTCATAAAGGAAAGCTACATTTCACCCACCAGACTTGCTGCACAGTCAACACATTTCAATATCTGAAGGGACTCAGTTGCCTAGCCAACAACAAAGCCATGGTCCAAAGCCAATCTGTATTCGTACCCAAAGTTCCTCAGTGGAGACTTCCTTATCAAGGGCTTTACCCTCCAGTATTCAGTACTTTTCTACTCCAAGCCCCCAGCCCTCAGGTCTAAAAAACTGCAAAAGCCTTTTGATTGAGAGATGACCAACCATGCTAAGGCTGAAAAATTTAACCATGTCCTGTACCTCTGTGAGTTAAAATGAAATACTGTGAGGAGTGGGCATCTCCTCTATGGCCTCTTACTTATACTATCACAGTAAATTAATAAAGTCTTGATCATTATGTTCAGTTTGGTTTGCTATACTAATTTACCAACCCGATAGCTTGCAATTCTTGATACGTACAAAATAAATTTGAACTCCTACCTCAAACCATACATAAGCATTAACTCAAAATGGATCATGGACTTAAATAAAAGAGCTAAAAACTTAAAATTTTTAGTATAAAAAAATAGGAGAAAATCACCAGGCCTTGTGTTAGACAAAGACTTTTAAAGTATGACATCAAAAGCAAAGTAACAACAACAACAACAACAAAAAAAAACAGGTTAATATTACTTTATCCACATTAAACAGTTTTGTGTTTCAAAATAAACCATAAAGAAAGAGAAGAAACCACACAGAATGACAGAAGACACTCTGTGATCATATATCTTAAGGCATGTGCTTCTAGAATAAATAAAGAACACTTAAAATTCAAAAATAAAAAGATAAACCAATTAAAAATTTAAAAAAAATTCAGGATGTGAACAGACATTTCTCCAAGGAAGATATAGCAGTGGCCATGGCTCAACATCATAAGCAATGAGGTAAATGAAAGTTATAAAACATAATAAAGAACATACGTTACACAACTGCGTTTACATGAAATGACCAGAATAGGGGAAGTCCATAGAGATCGAAAGTAGATTAATCATTGCCAGGGGTTAGGTGAGAAGGGGAAATGAGGAGTAACTATCAATGAGAACAAAGTTACTTTTGGGGGATGATGAAAATGTTCTAAACTTAGATGGAAGGATAATTGTATTACTTTGAATGTAATGAAAACCGCTGAGTTTTATCATTTAAAAGAGTGCATTTTATGGTATGTGAATTATCTTGTAGGACACTTTGACATCAATAGTAAGACAGCCAATCATTATGGTATTTAACCAACAATAAAATGCAAGTTAAGAGACCCTGACAAATCATAGAATTTTAGACACATCATTCGTATTGTTTCGTTATTAATACACATACAAGCCTTTTCTCAGTAACTACAAATCACAAATACTTATTGTTCCATTTCCAAAAGAGAATTGTCAGAGTAGCAAAATGATGCAATATATAATGGGCATCCACTGCAAAGAATAGGATATAAGTCCCACTTCGGTTAAACTGTGACTATATATAGATAAAAATCTCTCTCATTCCAATATCAATCAGAGAAATTGGAACTTTTGTACACTGGAGGTGGGAATAAACAGATATTGAAAAACAGGTGGTTTCAAAAAAATTTGAACATATAATTACCATTCTATGTATATAATCAAATTCCACTTCTAAGTGTATAATAAAAAGAACTGAAAGCAAATACTAAAAAGATATATAATAATGTTTATAGCAATATTATTCATAATAGCCAAATGGTAGAAACAACACAAATATCCATCAACAGATGAACAGATAAACATTGTTATATATACATACAATGAAATATTATTCATAAATTAAATGGATCAAAATACTGATACATGTAGAATATGGATGACCTTAAAAACATCTTGCTAAGTGAAAGAAGACACATACAATGTCACATGTTGCATAATTTTACTTATATGAAATACCTACATAGGTAAATTTCACATCAGTGAAAACACAGTGGGCAATTTGTGTCTCAAAGGATTATTTTGCCTTGAAGATTATTATCAAGAACATCTCCGGCGAAGATGATCTTAAAACACATGAATCCTTAGACACACATACCCTAGGAATGAAGCTGCGTGTGGACTATTTGAAAAATTAGTATCCTAGAATAACTTTCAAAACTGCTTCTGTGAAAATTTCATCCAAAAGGGGACTGGATGCATTGATGAAGGATGTGCGAAATTGCAAATAGCCACCTCCTTGCATGTACCATCTAAATTAGTCTAAAACACCTGGAAGGTTGACTCATTCTTTCCTTTTACATCCAGATATTTTTCCTTCTATGAATTCACCTTCCCTTCTTAACTCCAACTCCATCATACTAAAGTCATCTTTTAGATAGTAGCTCTTACGGAAAAACTGAATTCTTTTTTATTCAGTTCTTTCATTTGTAAATTAATTCACTAATGTGATCTCTCCATCTCTCTTCTATCCTCTCACCTTTAATATTCAAAGCAAAATCAGGGAAATATTTCTACACTATTTGTACACTGGCTGAAGTGAATAATTTGATGGTTCATTATATGGAATTTAAGAATTAATATAAAAATTAATAATTATTATTATAAATGATAAAAATTATCAGTATTATACCCATTGCCGTAACATAACCACCTTCCCTCTGACAGTCTCCTAAAAAGTTATAATGAGAATTTCTCAAAATGAATATGAAGCCTGTAACTGTGGTGTAACTATTAATAAGTGTGTTGGACCCTATTCCCTAAATTAACTCCCTCTTCACTAGCAGCAGGATACTAACAATTTAGAACCAATAAGGCTACATAATTTAGAACCATTAATAATAATACTAAGCAGAAGGCACAAATGTGCACAAATATTTACTTTTATACATGTATCCACACAATCCCTGCATCCGATGGTATTCTAACTACCTAGTCCTATCAAAAGATTCGGGTACTATGAATGAAAATAGAATAGAATAGATTCAGCTCTGAGATTTGCTCAGCAGAAAGAACTAAATAAAACTTGCAGAATAACAAGCAGTGTGCCAAATACTGGGTGTGAGCGCAGCTACATAGCACCTACTTCTAAAAATCCAGTGGGAGAAGAGGCTTAAGGAGGCATTTTCCTGTCACTAGAAATTATTTTAATGCTTTAGATACAAAGACGAAATGTTCCTTAAAAACACAGCAACAGGGGCACCTGGGTGGCTCAGTGGGTTTATTAAAGCCTCTGCCTTCAGTTCAGGCCATGAACCCAGAGTTCTGGGATGGAGCTCCTGCTCAGCAGGGAGCCTGATTCCCTCTCTCTCGCTGCCTGCTTCTCTGCCTACTTGTGATCTCTGGCTGTCAAATAAATCAATAAAATCTTTAAAAAAAAAAAAAAACCCACAGCAACAGGGAGATAATATCAACCTGAATATAAACACCCTCAGACAGCAATTATTCTAGTAACCCATAGAATATTCATTCTAAATTGTCTCTTTTGTGAAAACTTAAGGAACGTCTTCCTATATGGCATCATATTTTTATTTCACTTATCTTGGTACTACACTTAATGAAGAGAGGATTTGCTTAAGTGTGAAATTATACTTCTCCAATTGAAGAAAAGCCTGCTGCTTGTACATATTTCTAATTTGTGAAAAATTTCACAAATGCACAAAGAAGTTCCCAATATCTCAGTATCATTTAGATGGAATTAATTATAAACTTCCAATAACACACATACATACGCAACAATTTGATATATACAGTGGAAAATAGAAACTACAATGGCTACAAATGGAAGTTCTGAGATAAATTTATGTATTTATTTATTTATTTATTTGTTTGTTTGTTTATTTATTTTGTTAAGTAATCTCCACACCCAACAGCAGGCTCAAACTCACAACCCTGAGATCAAGAGTCATATGCTCTATCCACTAAGACAGCCAGGTGCCCCTTGAGATAATATTCTCACACTACCACCTTCCACTAGTCATTAGACTACTTCTTTAGTTTGTCCATCCTTATTAATATTATGATCTCATAAAAAGAAAGAGGAGAGAGAAATTGTGATAATACCACACATCTGACATATACATGTTCTTGATACAATTCTATCATTTCTGGATGAATCTGAAAAGTATTATAATGGATGAAAGAAGTGAATGTCCAAAAGTTTATATACTGTATTTTTAAATTTATATAGAATTATTCACAATTACAAAATTACATGAAAAGTAACAGATGAGTGGTTGCCAGGAAATAACAAGAGGAGGCTATGAGAAGAAAACATGGGAATCAAAGAGGTTATATAAAAGGGGAACATGTTAGATCCTTTTATTTATTTTTTTTTAAAGATTTTATTTATTTCTTTGACAGACGGAGATCACAAGTAGGCAGAGAAGCAGGCAGAGAGAAAGGATGAATCAGGATTCCTGCTGATCAGAGAGTCCGATGCGGGGCTTGATCCCAGGACCCTGGGATCATGACCTGAGCGGAAGGCAGAGGCTTTAACCCACTGAGCCACCCAGGCGACCCTAGATCCTTTTAGAGAAGGAAATGTTGTGAACTTTGAATACAACTCTGTCAATATCATGGCTGTGATGTCATATTATAGTTTCTCAACATGTTACCATGAAGGAAAACTGGGTTAAGTATACATGGTATTTGTCTCTATAATTAAAATTTCATGTTTATATACAATGACCTCAAAAAGTTTAAATAAAAATTAATTTTAGGTGCCTGGGTGGCTCAGTGGCTTAAGCCTCTGCCTTTGGCTCACATCATGATCTCGGGGTCCTGGGATCGAGGCCCGCATTGAGTTCTCTGCTTGGTGGGGAGCCTGTTCCCCCCCCTTTCTCTCTGCCTGCCTCTCTACCTACTTGTGACCTCTCTCAAATAAATAAATCTTAAAAAATTTTAATTTTATTTATCCTGCAAGTAAACAATAGAAAATACAAGCAAAAACAAAACTCTTAAAGGGCATGAAAAATATGAAGTACTTTGGGATAAATCTGATTTATAAGACCAATATACTCAAGACAACAGAACACTCTTGAGATGAAATTAAGAAAAACTCACTAAATGAAGAGAGATCCTGCTCATGATTAAATTCAATCTTGTTAAGATATCAGATCCTCCCACATTCATATAGACATTAAAAAATTTTCCAATCCAGGGATGCCTGGGGCTTTCAGTTGGCTAAGCATCTGCCTTCGGTTCAGGTCATGATCCCAGGGTCCTAGCCTCCAGTCTCGCATCTGGCTCCTTCCTCAGCCGGGAGCCTGCCTCTCCCACTGACTGCTGCTCCCCCTGCTTGTGCTCATTCTCTCTGACAAATAAATAAATAAAATCTTTTTTAAAAATTCCAATCCAAACCTCTGTAGGCTTTTATACAGAAATTAACAAGTTGAATCTAAAATTCATATCAAATACAAATGCAAAGTAACTACAGTAGTCAAAACATCAATATTATAAAGCTATAATAATCAAAACAGTGTATTTACTGGCATAAAGATGGACAAATGAGTGGAATGTAATAGAATGTACCAAAACAGACTCACACAAAAATGGGCAACAGATTTTCAACAAAGGAAGGCAATTTCGGGAAGAATAGCTTCTTCAAGAAATAGTCTTGGAAGAATTGAATATGCATAAGCATAAAAATTTTTTTAAAAACCTCACAACATGAATAAAAAAATGAATCAAAATGGATCATAGAC
This sequence comes from Mustela lutreola, assembly GCF_030435805.1. Lineage (NCBI taxonomy): Eukaryota > Metazoa > Chordata > Mammalia > Carnivora > Mustelidae > Mustela > Mustela lutreola. The sequence continues at coordinate 104,471,891 of NC_081308.1, read as the reverse complement.
TTGAACATAAAATTAAAAAGATGAAACTTATAGAGAAAACCTTGGAAGTAAACTTTTGTGACTTTGATGTAGGCAAATATTTCTTCAAAGGTAGGCAGAATTCTAAGACAAACCAAGCACCACCAGCATTGGCCCTTGGTATACATATAAATTCCCCAGATATCCAATCAAACACTTCCTGAAACCCCTTTCTCCAGATTATTCCACTACTCAGTCTCTTTTGATGGATAAATTTACTAAGGCCATTCCTTAAGTACGAATGCTCACTCCTCAGGATTCTGTGCTAAGCTCTTCCACTCCACCGATACTTTCCATGTATGTTCTCAATTCATATGGGATCAATCACCACCAATATATAGAAGATTCACAAATTTGTATCTGTATCGCAAATGTTCCTCTATATTCACACACATATATCCAACAGCCTTATAAATAATGCCAAACGTATGGCTCAAAGGAAAAACTAAATTATCATCACCGCAACTCCGTAATCATTCTCCTATAGTGTTGCCCCTCAGAAAATGGTACCTATCATATTATAAAAGACAGAAAGCAAGATTAATTACTAAATCACCATCTAAACTCTTAATACTCTGGCCTAGCTGATGCATCAACAAATCTTGGGAACTGTAACACCAAAATGTCCTGAAACCATCTTCGCTGCTACAACCTAAGTCATGCATTCATTTATGTGTCGCAGTAACTATTTTAACACCTTTCTCAGTGGATCATGCATGTCTTCTCTTGTCCTTCCACTCTATTTAGCACTGCTATGTTGCACACAGTAGAAACAGTGAACTTTTAAAACATACATCTGAAATACCTAAATACATATACACATACAACTGGTATAGCCACTTCCTTGCTTATAACAACTCAATAGAGGTACATGGGTGGCTCGATCGGTTAAGCATCTGCCTTCAGCTCAGGTCAAGATCCCAGGGTCCTTGGATCAAGCTCCATGTCCAGCTCCCTGCTCAGCAGGGAGTATGCTTCCCCCTCTTCCTCTGCCCCTTCATCTCTTGTGATTTTTCTCTCAAAGAAATAAAATATTGTTTAAAAAAATAAAAACACAACCCAATGGTTTCTCATTTCAATCAGTCTACAGTATTATGCATGCCTTTATAGTCTTCTTTCCTAAGTGTTATCTAATTAACCCCCAAATTTTAATTTTTCTGATCCAGAACTGAATTTTCACTTCCTAAAGATTCTGTGCTTGCTTTCAACACCAAAACCTTTCACATTCCGTTTCTTCTACAAAATGACATTCATTCCTCCATTGTTCTCTTGACTAATTACTACTTATCCTTCATATCTCATCTACATGTTAATTTCTTCTGGAAAGCTTTCCCTGAAATTCAGATGATTTCTCTCTCTTTACATAGTACTCTGTACTTCTGTTTCTTCATTTGTAACACTGTATTTGAAGCTATTTACTTGTGTGTATTCTATATTACACTTAAGCACCAAGATGGCATGTATTAGGCCCTTGTTTATCAATAAATTACTAGAGGTTAACAAAACCTCTCACCACATAGTAGAGACTTGACAATTTTTTTCTGAGGAAGATAAAGAGGAGAGAGAAGGAATGGCGAAGGAAGGAAAGTCTAAACAGCCAGGTAAGGAGAGTTGTTCCGTTGTGAAAACTGCTCATTGGATAAAATTAGCTAAGAGGAAAATGCGAGAATTGTTTGAAATAAAACCATAGCTTTTTTTTTTTTAAACTTCTCCTATTGAAGGAAGGACTAATAGATCCCCACCCTCAAATAATTCCCTCTACAAATCCTAATTCTGGATCAAAAAATAAATTCTGCCATCATCCTGGCATTTCCCAAGTCTGCCCAAAATAGTATATTGCAAAAACCTTATTATGGATTAAACATTGTGATTTTCTCCAAAGTCAAGATGTCATTACCAGCAATACAGTTAATTCCACACAATAGGTCAATTGTATGGAAGTACTGAGAATATCTATATTCAGATATCACTTGTTACTTTGGGGCAGGGTGTGTGTTTATATATTTGGGGGGGGGTTAAAAACGACAATTGCAGGGGCATCTGACTGCCTCAGTGAGAAGACCATGGAACTCTTGACATGGGGATCAGGAGTTCAAAACCCATGTTGGATATAAAACTTACTTTAAAAAATAAAAAGAAAAAATTCCACATTTTCCTTAATAATTTTATTAGATTTTCTCTTATTTTCATCTTTGTTTCCTATTCATAAACTGTATTCATGAGTCTCACAAGTTAATTTTATATTTCTTAAAGTATTTTCTTTAATCTATTTTTAAATTTATCACCACCAATTCCATTTTGAGGATTCTCATTAAATGAACTAATGGAAAACAAGTTTATCCAAATTAATAAACAACTAAGCATTTTTCCACCCTTCTCTTAAGTATTAAATTTTCTAGTGTGTATTACTAAGCATTTTCATTGGAATTGATTCCATACAGCCTTTCCTCAGATATTCATAGCAGATTATTTGTGACGTTTACTCCATTCACAGTAATGCTTTCAATTCCAGAGGATTCCATTTTCTTAGGAATCTGTTGAGATTTCTTCTCAGGTATATCAGACACATAAGCAACCCCATAGGAGGCAAGACAATACTCAATCAACATAGCTCTCCAACAAACATCAGAAAACAGATATATTATTACTCCTTATTATATTATCTCAAAATCCTACACAACCTGTATTAAAGAACTGAAGAAAACAACAAAAGCAATACTTCCTACTTTAGGCACTGAAGATTGAAGCTGTGTCTACAGGAAGCATACTCTACATTCTTTTTTTTTTTTTTTAAGATTTTTATTTATTGGGGCGCCTGGGTGGCTCAGTGGTTAAAGCCTCTGCCTTCGGCTCAGGTCATGATCCCAGGGTCCTGGGATCGAGCCCCGCATCGGGCTGTCCGCTCCGCGGAGAGCCTGCTTCTTCCTCTCTCTCTTTGCCTACTTCTGATCTCTGTCTGTCAAATAAATAAATAAAATCTTAAAAAAAAAACAGATTTTTATTTATTTATTTGAGAGAGAGACAGTGAGAGAGAGCATGAGAGGCAAGGTCAGAGGGAGAAGCAGACTCCCCATGGAGCTGGGAGCCTGATGCGGGACTCGATTCCGGGACCCCGGGACTGTGACCTGGGATAAGGCAGTTGCTTAACCAACTGAGCCACCCAGGCGCCCCCATACTCCCCATTCTTAATATGGAGAAAAATCCTGTTAAACCACTACTCTGATGTTTTAATTTGCCCACAAGATCCAAATGATCAGTTGCACTGAACTCTATAAATGAACTGAACATGCCTAAAAGACAGTGTAGGAATTATCACTAAAAGACTTTTAACTACTGTAATAAACTGTTTCTGAGTAATGAAACAATCTCTGGATAGTTGATCTGATTGAGTAATCTAGACAATCCAACTATATAAATTGTGAACACACTTTATTAGGCAGAGATTAGCAGATAGGATTTATATATCCTCTTATATCCAATCAGCTAATACAAATACATATTGGTGGTATCTAGAGGACTTTCCACTCCTTAAGAAACAGATTCACGGCTGATTTTCCTTCTTCCCACCCCCAACCCATTATAGTCACTACTATTTTCTTGATTTTGATTATATTTTTAAGTTTCTCCAAATAGGATAATATATAAACTTAGAGATGTCAACATATTTCATTAAGAGCATCCAAGTACTCTTAGAAAATAGTAATTCCACTTATTCTAAAAAATTTGAAGAATTTATAAATAGGTAGCATGGTGACATAGAATTATCACAAGTGCTGGGAATTATACCAAACCTCAAATCTAAGATTAGTCAGTTTACAATTATGAAATTTTGAGTAACTTATTTAGTTTTACCAAAATTCATATTCTTTCTCTTTTTCTACTAATTTCTGTTTTTCTAAGTTGGCTCTACACTCAACGTGGGCTTGAACTCACAACCACCAGATCAAGAGAAACATGCACAACCGACTGGGCCAGTGAGGTATCCCACATATTCCTCCTCTTTCAATGAGAATAATAATGATCTCATAGGTTTGCAGTGAGAATTAAATACAAGGACATGACATATAGAATGTGATCAGTGACTTTAAGTTTTGTAAACTTATTTAGGTTTGGAGTTTTCCAAGCACTTTCAGATGTAACATAAGTCCTTGACTATTATCGAGACTAGGAACGTGGTTTCCGCACTGTATACAAATGACACAACATCTGCATTTGATTCCAAGTAGTATCACATCAATGTATACATCCAATGTAGCTTTATTATTGGTTGAGATTCCACTGTTAAAGCCTTTCCTTTGCTCCTTGTAGTTCCTATCATTTCCTTTCACACTGAATGGTTCTGGCAGCACTGATCTCCTACAGTTCCAAACACCATGAATGAGCAATTTAAAAAGGCTAATAAATAAACATTCAGCCATGCTCCTTTAGTTTTCAGTCCTCTAAATCCAGCCAGTAGCAATAATTGAAATCTCCCAGATGCTAAGGCAAAGAAAAATAGGAGAATATTTCTGTGGGAGCTTACACAATTCTACTTTTGTATATTCATGAGCATGAATCTCTAATTCTCAGAGCAAACTCATCTCTATATAAAGGTTTTGACATAATTCAATGTTATGAATGTGCTCATAAAATTATAAATCCTACAGAAATCAAGGAGGAAGGAACATCCATGGGACTTGGAATCCAAGAGCAAAGATTATTGCTGGGACATAATACTCCTTGGATTTCTTACATTTCTAGGCAGCTTCTGATCAGAAGCACTGAAAACCTATGTTCTAGACTATCTTCTCGAGTGTTTTTGACAACATTGGGAGGTAGAGATAGTGTCTTCCTCCAACACATAGGGCAGTTGTGTTTACTGTCCAGGATACTAAAGATAACATCATCATCCTTCAGTGCAAATGTTGGATGGAAGTTAAAATATTGGGGCTTCCTAGGCTTAGGTCTTCTCAGCTGTGGGGTATACCTACTAAATGTGTAGCAGCCACTTGAGTCAATTTCACATGACTCACATGAGAATTGAAGAGCAACAAGAACAGATATGAATATACTCATGTTGCCTAAAAAGCCATGAGTACTAAAGTCCTTTATCTTTGACCCAGGAATCTCTTGTTTTTTAATTTTCCCAAACTCCATGAAACTGTGTCAAACTAATTTGTTAAGATATAGGAAGGTGAAATCTATGACCGTTCAAAATTCTTGGCAGTATGACATTGAACATTCATAGAACCTCTGCAAACATCTATTCAATTATTTGCATAAGAAAAATAATAATACAATAACTTATGAACGTATTGTTCAATAACTTATGAAGCTATTAAAAAAGGTTTACATAGGACAACACTTTCTAAAGTAAATAGTAAACTGTATAGCGCTGTACATATTAGATAAAAGTCATCATTGGCCTCTCATTTTCATAATTATTAAAAACATTTCAGTTTCCTTGGCCATGAACTCATTCCTCATGTCCCAGTAACCTCTGAGTAACTTAATTCACTATACGAATTTTCTTTATCTTAAATCATTATTAAACTCTTAACTTAATTACTACAATAGCCATGCTCCAAATAATCTTGCCACGTCCATTATTAAGCCCTCAAATTGATTCTCTACAATATAGTCACATTGGCTTTAAAACTCATGAATCTAATATACTTTTTCTGCCTAAGTCTTCAACAACTACCCATTACACTTTGAATAAAGCTGAAAATCACACAATGGTTCACCAGATTCTTTATGACCTGCTTGCTTCTTCTCTCTCCAAACCCAATCTTTTACTCCTGACAGTGAATTATATCCTCCTGTTGTACTGAATTCCTTTCAGGTGTTAAAGGTGTCATGCTCTTTCTCATCTTGGGGACTTGGCATATGCCACTGCATATGCACTGAACTGATTCCCATCTTCCCAGCCCTTGTTCAGTTATCTAACTTCTGCTATTTCTTAAGGCATCAACATGGGAAACAAAACATGGCTGGCTGGAAAATCTAATTGTAAATAAATATCACACACACACACACACACACACGCACGCACGGTGAATTACTCTGGTTGCATGCTAATTTCTTGCTTCTTATCTGTTGGTGGTGACCTTAAATACCATCACAAACACTTGGTTTTTATTTAAGATCATATATTCAGAGAATAAACTGGTGATTTTAACAGGCTGGGAACGGGAGACAGGGGTGAGTGAAATGGGTGAAGTTTTTCAACTGATAGAAATGTCCAGTTAGCAAGTAAGTAATAGGGATGTAATGTACAGGACGGCCACCATAGTTCATAATATTATATTGTATATTAAAAACTTTCTAAGGAGTTAATCTTAAAAAGGCTTATCATAAGAAAAATAAATTGATACTAATGCATGGTAATGAATCTTTTTTTTTTTTTAAAGATTTTATTTATTTATTTGACAGAGATCACAAGTAGGCAGAGAGGCAGGCAGAGAGAGAGAGGAGGAAGCAGGCTCCCTGCTGAGCAGAGAGCCCGATGTGGGACTCGATCCCAGGACCCTGAGATCATGACCTGAGCCGAAGGCAGCGGCTTAACCCACTGAGCCACCCAGGCGCCCGCATGGTAATGAATCTTAACAAAGTCTATTATGGTGGTCATTTTATAATACAAACAAAGATCTAATAATCATGAAATACACCTCAAACTAATGTAATGTTATATGTCAATGATATGTTTTTTTAAAAATGTTTGCTTTATATCACAACACAAGTAATGCTGCATCATTGCTACTTAGTAATTTTACTCTAATTCCGCCCAACCAAAAGTAGTATCAGGGTGTCTTATATGAAATCATGAATTATACCCTGAATAGGAGCATTTACTACCCTTGGGTAACCGAAGTAAGAAAAAGCTATTGTCCTTTTTAAAGCTATGTTTTAGAAAAGCAAATTCAAAAACCGTATTTGAGTAAGACAATTTTTCAAAACAAAATTTGTTCTTTGTTGACATTTTCCACCTATCTTGATACTTTCCTAAAGTATGACACCCATGACCTCAGGATTATCAGGATACCTTAAAATAAGATTAACTCTCTAGGAATCATGCATAAGTAAATTCTTATGAAACTCCTATCCCAAATAATAGGACTTAATTTCTTTTCTCTGAGATAAACCCAGTCGTTGAGAAAAGAGAAACATTTTCCAAATTTCTTCAGTTCCAGCCAACTCCCCTCCAGATAAATTCTCATTAAGAGAGGGCCCAACAGTGAGTTCCACCACCTGAGATGACCAGCATTTATTTAGAATGGATTGAAGGCTAAGATTACAAATTGTTTAATGAAATTGAAAATTCAAAACACAGCAAGGAGAAAACTTTGGCTGGCAGTCACTAACATTTCCTACTGAGCAAAAGAAAAACACATCCTTCTTTCTTTTTCCAGAGAAGCATATTCTCAAATACTAAAACCACATTTGACTACTAATGTACTTAGAAGGAATATATATAACTTCCTTGCATGACCACGTGCTCTTCCAAAGCTGTTAAGTGCCAAAATAATAGCAAAGTCATGGAAGAGGAAAAATAATATTTCACACCACTCAAACTATGTATTATTTCCACTAATGATGAGAAGAACCAGTGCAAGAAATAAAAATCTTTGGATAATCCAATTAATACCTTGACTATTTCACATCTCTGCTTTGCAAAATACGACATGAATAACCGCTCAGACACTCTTACCACTATGCAGGGTTTTATTTTCCTTACCAAATGGTAACTAAGAGTATGAATTAATTAAATTATAAGTTAGAAAAATGTACCTACTTAATAACAGGACAAACTAAACCTCTGCAAAATAAGAAGGTAATGGACTTCATCTGTTCACTAGCTAATGTAAAAAAAATGCATCTCTGACTACATAGGACTGACCTTGTTTCAGTTGAAAATGTTTCAGCTTTGGACCAAATGAAATGGATTTGGATAGATACATCATCCTTAAACTTATGATGTTTTAGCAGAAATGTCTAGAATCCTTCCTGTGTCTCTAAATAAAAGAAAGGCCCACGTTAGGGATTCATTTACACCAACTCATCAAAATGTATTTCCTCCTCCTGTGACACTTTATGCACAAAGAGTCCTTGGATAACTCTGATGAGCCAAATTAGCATTTTCCCCCTTGTAGGAACAGAAAATCCCATTTTTTGCAAATGAACAAAACACAGATGATATTACTTTGAGATCATCTCAGGTTTCAGGGATAAAAGTAATATCAAGAGAGCGATTTGAAGGAGTAATTTGATGCTCCCCAACCCAACCTATGCAATACGTGATATAATCCAGTCTAACTCAAAGATTGCTTCACAAAACAGACCACAAATCCAATTACTTATATTCCAAAGGACACTGTTTGAATGAATGACACACGTCACTATATCAAATCCGATCATTTTTTCTCTTAAAAGGTGAGCAAAGTCTGATGTATATCTGAATGCTACATCTGAAACTAATAATACAGTATATGTTAATTAATTGAATATAAATTTTAAAAATAATAAATAAAGTGTTCCTCAAAAAAAAAAAAGGTAAACACGGTGCTACCCTTTGGAAAAGGCAAGAATAAGAAGATATTTTCCCAAAAATGAAGTGTGAAGGTGACCAGGAGAGACCATAAGCCTGTGATTGAAAGAGAAGCAAGAAGACTATGAAAACCAAAAACTACTGTGAAGAATAAGAGTTCATACAGTAGATACATATGATTCCAATTTTCACATTTACTTATTATTTATACTTAGATCTATGGATTTCAAAAAAGATTGTATGTGTAGAATCATCAGGGACTCAACTATTATTCTGATTACTCATATACTTAAATATGAAACTGTTGCACCCATTATAATCTACAATTTCATAAATTTAAATATCTATACATAGTGTTGATTTGATATAAAAGTCAAATGCAAACTAACTTCCTTGTTTCTGAAAGAAATCTCAGCAAAGCTGTCACAATCCACATGATATTACAGTATTTAAAGTTCTGCCACTTTATTAGTTCTACCCAGGTCACAATTTGCCTGCAAAGGTGTTTTTTAAAATTGTTTCCATTTGGGGTGTCTGGGTGTCTCAGTGGGTTATGCATTTACCTTTGGCTCAGGTCATGATCCCTGGGTCATGGGATTGAGCCCAGCACTGGGCCCTCTGCTCAGCGGGGAGCCTTCTCCCTCCCCCTCTGCCACTCACCCTACTTGGGCTCGCTCTCTCTATCAAATAAATAAACAAAATCCCTAAGAAAATACTTTCTTTTCCTTTTCTTTCAGATTATAAAAGTAAAAGATACACCTAATTAATAAAATTCTTAAAATCTTAAGCGAATAGAAATTATGATTTCCGGGACGCCTGGGTGGCTCAGTTGGTTAAGCAGCTGCCTTCGGCTCAGGTCATGATCCCAGCATCCTGGGATGGAGTCCCACATGGGGCTCCTTGCCCGGCCAGGAGCCTGCTTCTCCCTCTGACTCTGCTGCCACTCTGTCTGCCTGTGCGCACTTGCGCGCGCTCTCTCTCTCCCTCTCTCTCTCTCTCTGGCAAATAAATAAATAAAATCTTTAAAAAAAAAAAAAGAAAGAAATTATAATTTCCTTGCAATTCCATCCTAGACCAACATCAAAAGATAAATATTTCCTCCAAATTGAAAGGGATAAATTTGAGTGTTCATGACCATTTACAAAATGGCAGATTTCTACAAGAGCATTATTTCATACATATAATTTCCATAAAATCTTTCAAACTGGCAAACTGCACTGGTGATAAATACTAAAAGAAGTAAATATACAGCATTTTTCCATTGATTCAGTACATGATAAATACAGATCTATATATAGAGATCATGTGAGCATATAAATAGAAAAAGTTTATATGTGTATGCACAGATAAACACATGCATCTTTTTGATATAAATATGCATTTAAATGAATTCAGATCCTCAGTTAATCAGGCACACTCCCAAACTGCTCCCTCAGGTGTATCATGTCTCTATATTACATAAATATTCCAACCAAAGGAAATGAACAGCTAGTCTAAATGTCATTTGTATACACTATGAAAACAGAATAGTTCAAAAAAATTCAACAACAATTCAGAATTAAGTAAGTTTATCCTTACTTTCTAGGATCTAGAAATCCCCTGGACAGGAATGTGTGAGTGTGTGCATGTGTGCGCAAGGCCAACTATTAAAACTGACTGAAACACTGTATGCTTTCTGAAATTCTATTATCAGATATATCACAATGTACATATATTATAAATACATAAACACTGTCAGTATTTAATGGAGGACAAAAAATGTTTTCTCCAGTTACTATTGCCATATTCATTTGGATACCCTGATTTATAAATATCCTTTGCATATACTTATTTCAGGTGTTAAGGCCTAGAAATTCTGGACTTCCCTTGGCATTCTAACATTGGTAAGATAAATCCTTCTAATCAAATTGTCACCTGATCACTCTATACTAGTTGAATACCGCAGTTATGAATAAGGTATACTCCTTGCATTTAAAGAGCATATGGGGGGGAGGAGTCAAGATGGCGGAGAAGTAGCAAGCTGAGACTGCTTCAGCTAGCCGGAGATCAGCTAGATAGCTTATCTAAAGATTGCAAACACCTGAAAATCCATCGGCAGATCGAAGAGAAGAAGAACAGCAATTCTGGAAACAGAAAAACAACCACTTTCTGAAAGGTAGGACCGGCGGAGAAGTGAATCCAAAGCGACGGGAAGATAGACCCCGGGGGGAGGGGCCGGCTCCCGGCAAGCGGCGGAGCAACCGCGCACAAAATCAGGACTTTTAAAAGTCTGTTCCGCGGAGGGACATCGCTCCAGAGGCTAAACCGGAGCGAAGCCCACGCGGGGTCAGCGTGGCCTCAGGTCCCGCAGGGTCACAGAAGGATCGGGGGTGTCTGAGTGTCGCAGAGCTTGCGGGTATTGGAACGGGAAAGCCGGCTACAGAGACAGAGCCGACAGTAAGCTCGCAGCTCCGTGTTACCTTGAACCGGTCGCAGGCTCGGTGAGCTCGGAGCGCGGCCGGAGGTCAGGCAGACGGGAGTAACTGGGCGCTGTTCTCTGAGGGCGCACTGAGGAGTGGGGCCCTGGGCTCTCGGCTCCTCCGGGCCGGAGACCAGGAGGCCGCCATTTGTATTCCCGTCCTCTGGAACTCTACGGAAAGCGCTCAGGGAACAAAAGCTCCTGAAAGCAAACCCGAGCGGATTACTCACCCCGGCCCCGGGTAAGGGCGGTGTAATTCCGCCTGGGGCAAAGACACTTGAAAATCACTACAACAGGCCCCTCCCCCAGAAGATCAACAAGAAATCCAGCCTAGACCAAGCTCACCTACCAAGGAGTGCGGTTTCAATACCAAGGAGAGCAGCAGAATTCCAGAGGAGGAGAAAGCCAAGCACGGAACTCATGGCTTTTTTCCTGTGATTTTTTTTAGTCTTGCAGTTAATTTAATTTTTTCTTTTTCATTTTTTTTTTTTTTTTTCTCGCCTTCGGGTAAAATTTTTTTTTTTTTTTAACTGTTACCTTTTTCTTTTTTAACGATTTTTTACTAGTTTATCTAATATATATATATTTTTTTTTACATTTTTTTTAGGTGTTTTCTTTTTAAAAAAAAAAATTCTTTTTTTTTTTTTTTTTCTTTTTTCTTTCTTCCTTTTTGAACCTCTTTTTATCCCCTTTCTCCCCACTCACGATTTTGGATCTCTTCTAATTTGGCTAAAGCATATTTTCCTGGGGTTGTTGCCACCCTTTTAGTATTTTACTTGCCCCTTCATTTACTCTTATCTGGACAAAATGACAAGACGTAAAAATTCACCACAAAAAAAAGAACAAGAGGCAGTACCGAAGGCTAGGGACCTAATCAATACAGACATCGGTAATATGTCAGATCTAGAGTTCAGAATGACAATTCTCAAGGTTCTAGCCGGGCTCGAAAAAGGCATGGAAGATATTAGAGAAACCCTCTCGAGAGATATAAAAGCCCTTTCTGGAGAAATAAAAGAACTAAAATCTAACCAAGTTGAAATCAAAAAAGCTATTAATGAGGTGCAATCAAAAATGGAGGCTCTCACTGCTAGGATAAATGAGGCAGAAGAAAGAATTAGTGATATAGAAGACCAAATGACAGAGAATAAAGAAGCTGATCAAAAGAGGGACAAACAGCTACTGGACCACGAGGGGAGAATTCGAGAAATAAGTGACACCATAAGACGAAACAACATTAGAATAATTGGGATTCCAGAAGAAGAAGAAAGTGAGAGGGGAGCAGAAGGTATACTGGAGAGAATTATTGGGGAGAATTTCCCCAATATGGCAAAGGGAACAAGCATCAAAATTCAGGAGGTTCAGAGAATGCCCCTCAAAATAAATAAGAATAGGCCCACACCCCGTCACATAATAGTAAAATTTACAAGTCTCAATGACAAAGAGAAAATCCTGAAAGCAGCCCGGGAAAAGAAGTCTGTAACATACAATGGTAAAAATATTAGATTGGCAGCTGACTTATCCACAGAGACCTGGCAGGCCAGAAAGAGCTGGCATGATATTTTCAGAGCACTAAACGAGAAAAACATGCAGCCAAGAATACTATATCCAGCTAGGCTATCATTGAAAATAGAAGGAGAGATTAAAAGCTTCCAGGACAAACAACAACTGAAAGAATTTGCAAATACCAAACCAGCTCTACAGGAAATATTGAAAGGGGTCCTCTAAGCAAAGAGAGAGCCTACAAGTGGTAGATCAGAAAGGAACAGAGACCATATACAGTAACAGTCACCTTACAGGCAATACAATGGCACTAAATTCATATCTCTCAATAGTTACCCTGAATGTGAATGGGCTAAATGCCCCTGTCAAAAGACACAGGGTATCAGAATGGATAAAAAAACAAAACCCATCTATATGTTGCCTCCAAGAAACACATTTTAAGCCCGAAGACACCTCCAGATTTAAAGTGAGGGGGTGGAAAAGAATTTACCATGCTAATGGACATCAGAAGAAAGCAGGAGTGGCAATCCTTATATCAGATCAATTAGATTTTAAGCCAAAGACTGTAATAAGAGATGAGGAAGGACACTATATCATACTCAAAGGGTCTGTCCAACAAGAAGATTTAACAATTTTAAATATCTATGCCCCCAACGTGGGAGCAGCCAACTATATAAACCAATTAATAACAAAATCAAAGAAACACATAAACAACAATACAATAATAGTAGGGGACTTTAATATTCCCCTCACTGAAATGGACAGGTCATCCAAGCAAAAGATCAGCAAGGAAATAAAGGCCTTAAATGACACACTGGACCAGATGGACATCACAGATATATTCAGAATATTTCATCCCAAAGCAACAGAATACACATTCTTCTCTAGTGCACATGGTACATTCTCCAGAATAGATCACATCCTCGGTCCTAAATCAGGACTCAACCGGTATCAAAAGATTGGGATCATTCCCTGCATATTTTCAGACCACAATGCTCTAAAGCTAGAACTCAACCACAAAAGGAAGTTTGGAAAGAACCCAAATACATGGAGACTAAAGAGTATCCTTCTAAAGAATGAATGGGTCAACCGGGAAATTAAAGAAGAATTGAAAAAAATCATGGAAACAAATGATAATGAAAATACAACGGTTCAAAATCTGTGGGACACAACAAAGGCAGTCCTGAGAGGAAAATATATAGCAGTACAAGCCTTTCTCAAGAAACAAGAAAGGTCTCAGGTACACAACCTAACCCTACACCTAAAGGAGCTGGAGAAGGAACAAGAAAGAAACCCTAAGCCCAGCAGGAGAAGAGAAATCATAAAGATCAGAGCAGAAATCAATGAAATAGAAACCAAAAAAACAATAGAACAAATCAACGAAACTAGGAGCTGGTTCTTTGAAAGAATTAATAAAATTGATAAACCCCTGGCCCGACTTATCAAAAAGAAAAGAGAAAGGACCCAAATAAATAAAATCATGAATGAAAGAGGAGAGATCACAACTAACACCAAGGAAATACAAACTATTATAAGAACATACTATGAGCAACTCTACGGCAATAAATTTGACAATCTGGAAGAAATGGATGCATTCCTAGAAACATATAAACTACCACAACTGAACCAGGAAGAAATAGAAAGCCTGAACAGACCCATAACCAGTAAGGAGATTGAAACAGTCATTAAAAATCTCCAAACAAACAAAAGCCCAGGGCCAGACGGCTTCCCGGGGGAATTCTACCAAACATTTAAAGAAGAACTAATTCCTATTCTCCTGAAACTGTTCCAAAAAATAGAAATGGAAGGAAAACTTCCAAACTCATTTTATGAGGCCAGCATCACCTTGATCCCAAAACCAGACAAGGATCCCACCAAAAAAGAGAGCTATAGACCGATATCCTTGATGAACACAGATGCGAAAATACTCAACAAAATACTAGCCAATCGGATTCAACAGTACATTAAAAAGATTATTCACCACGACCAAGTGGGATTTATTCCAGGGCTGCAAGGTTGGTTCAACATCCGCAAATCAGTCAATGTGATACAACACATCAATAAAAGTAAGAACAAGAACCATATGATACTCTCAATAGATGCTGAAAAAGCATTTGACAAAGTACAACATCCCTTCCTGATCAAAACTCTTCAAAGTGTAGGGATAGAGGGCACATACCTCAATATCATCAAAGCCATCTATGAAAAACCCACCGCAAATATCATTCTCAATGGAGAAAAACTGAAAGCTTTTCCGCTAAGGTCAGGAACACGGCAGGGATGTCCATTATCACCACTGCTATTCAACATCGTACTAGAGGTCCTAGCCTCAGCAATCAGACAACAAAAGGAAATTAAAGGCATCCAAATCGGCAAAGAAGAAGTCAAATTATCACTCTTCGCAGATGATATGATACTATATGTGGAAAACCCAAAAGACTCCACTCCAAAACTGCTAGAACTTATACAGGAATTCAGTAAAGTGTCAGGATATAAAATCAATGCACAGAAATCAGTTGCATTTCTCTACACCAACAGCAAGACAGAAGAAAGAGATATTAAGGAGTCAATCCCATTTACAATTGCATCCAAAACCATAAGATACCTAGGAATAAACCTAACCAAAGAGACACAGAATCTATACTCAGAAAACTATAAAGTACTCATGAAAGAAATTGAGGAAGACACAAAGAAATGGAAAAATGTTCCATGCTCCTGGATTGGAAGAATAAATATTGTGAAAATGTCTATGCTACCTAAAGCAATCTACACATTTAATGCAATTCCTATCAAAGTACCATCCATCTTTTTCAAAGAAATGGAACAAATAATTCTAAAATTTATATGGAACCAGAAAAGACCTCGAATAGCCAAAGGGATATTGAAAAAGAAAGCCAACGTTGGTGGCATCACAATTCCGGACTTCAAGCTCTATTACAAAGCTGTCATCATCAAGACAGCATGGTACTGGCACAAAAACAGACACATAGATCAATGGAACAGAATAGAGAGCCCAGAAATAGACCCTCAACTCTATGGTCAACTAATCTTCGACAAAGCAGGAAAGAATGTCCAATGGAAAAAAGACAGCCTTTTCAATAAATGGTGCTGGGAAAATTGGACAGCCACATGCAGAAAAATGAAATTGGACCATTTCCTTACACCACACACAAAAATAGACTCAAAATGGATGAAGGACCTCAATGTACGAAAGGAATCCATCAAAATCCTTGAGGAGAACACGGGCAGCAACCTCTTCGACCTCTGCCGCAGCAACATCTTCCTAGGAACAACGCAAAAGGCAAGGGAAGCAAGGGAAAAAATGAACTACTGGGATTTCATCAAGATCAAAAGCTTTTGCACAGCAAAGGAAACAGTTAACAAAATCAAAAGACAACTGACAGAATGGGAGAAGATATTTGCAAACGACATATCAGATAAAGGACTAGTGTCCAGAATCTATAAAGAACTTAGCAAACTCAACACCCAAAGAACAAATAATCCAATCAAGAAATGGGCAGAAGACATGAACAGACATTTCTGCAAAGAAGACATCCAGATGGCCAACAGACACATGAAAAAGTGCTCCATATCACTTGGCATCAGGGAAATACAAATCAAAACCACAATGAGATATCACCTCACACCAGTCAGAATGGCTAAAATCAACAAGTCAGGAAATGACAGATGCTGGCGAGGATGCGGAGAAAGGGGAACCCTCCTACACTGTTGGTGGGAATGCAAGCTGGTGCAGCCACTCTGGAAAACAGCATGGAGGTTCCTCAAAATGTTGAAAATAGAACTGCCCTATGACCCAGCAATTGCACTATTGGGTATTTACCCTAAAGATACAAATGTAGTGATCCAAAGGGACACATGCACCCGAATGTTTATAGCAGCAATGTCCACAATAGCCAAACTATGGAAAGAACCTAGATGTCCATCAACAGATGAATGGATCAAGAAGATGTGGTATATATACACAATGGAATACTATGCAGCCATCAAAAGAAATGAAATCTTGCCATTTGCAACAACATGGATGGAACTAGAGCGTATCATGCTTAGCGAAATAAGTCAAGCAGAGAAAGACAACTATCATATGATCTCCCTGATATGAGGAAGTGGTGATGCAACATGGAGGCTTAAGTGGGTAGAAGAATAAATGAAACAAGATGGGATTGGGAGGGAGACAAACCATAAGTGACTCTTAATCTCACAAAACAAACTGAGGGTTGCCGGGGGGAGGGGGTTGGGGAGAAGGGGGTGGGATTATGGACATTGGGGAGGGTATGTGATTTGGTGAGTGCTGTGAAGTGTGTAAACCTGGTGATTCACAGACCTGGGGATAAAAATATATGTATATAAAAAATATATGTTTATAAAAAATAAAAAATAAAAAAAAAAATAATAATAAATAAAAAAAAAAAAAAAAAAAAAAAAAAAAAAAAAGCATATGGGGGGCACCTGGGTGGCTTAGTTCTTAAGCGTCTCCCTTTGGCTCAGGTCAGGATCCCAGGGTCCTGGGATCGAGCCCTGTATCAGGCTCCCTGATCATTGAAGATTCCTTCTCAACCTCTCCCACTCCCTCCTGCTTGTATTCCCTTCCTCACTGTCTCTCTGTCAAATAAATAAAAATTTATAAATAAATAAATAATATCATATGGACTAAAGGGAATATAAGCAAGTTCACTGACAATATAGCTTAAAATACAAGGACAAAGACAAAAGGAGGTGCTATGGGATTAAAAAAAAAAAGATGGTGGGAAAACTCAGACTAGGAATACAGGGGCTCAATGAAAACATATAAAAAATGTGAACACACTCTAACCATACCTTGACTGGACTGAGGCAGTAACATGGCACAGGGCAGGCACATCATGCAGGATCTTGTATACAAGGTTCAAGTAGTTACACTTCATCTTGATGACAACTAACTTAGGCTGATGTCCCATGGTCTCAAAAACAATCACACAAACCTAGGTGTTCACACACGATAACACCAGGTTTAAAGAGAATTAGAGTAAAACCACAAGGCCTGAGGCCAAGGTTCAAAGAAATCACACAATATGATTTCCACCCAAAAAAAGTCACAAGGCCAGCTCAGATTCAAAGGGTGGGGAAACAGACTGCCTCTTGATGGGAAGAAAAGCAAGTGAGACACAGGGAAAGGAACAATTCAAATTAATTACTTAATGAATTCATGGATCAATACTGATACTATTCACTGAGTTAGAGCTTACAATGAGAAATGTGGAACAGGGGGAAAGATAATAGGTGGTATTATTACCTTCATGATTCCCTTGTGAAGTTGAGAAAACGCCTAAGTGGAAATATCCAGTAGGGAGTTAGACATACATATCTAAGGCTTTGACGAGACTTCTGAAATAGAGATATAGATTTAGATATCATCAACTTACAAGTGGTAGACATGTAGTTGAATCTATGTGAATAAAATGAACGACCCAAGGAGAGTAGATGGATTTAGGGGAGTAAGTAGAACATGGAGTTTTAGATAACACTAGCATGTTTGAAGGGTAGGTGGAAGAAGACAGATAAGAGAGAAAAGGAATACATAAAAAAGTAACAAAATCTGGAGTGTGAAAGATAGAAGCCAATTGAACTTTTTAAGAAAGCAGGAAGAGTGAAAAGTTTCAAATCCTAGAGAGAAATTGAGGACTAAAATGTACTCATTACCATAATAGCTAGGAAGAAGGAAACATGGATATTCCACAAATCATTACTCACTATGATTCTAGGTATTTCCCAATTAGGCAATGGTCTGACTTACAGATACCAGTTTCGATTATACAGAGAAGCCATGGAAATTTTAAGATCATTCTGATTATGAAGCAACCTGACGTTACTACTGTTGAGCACAACTCGCTACACTGTACACCATCATTTAAGCCCAATTATGTGCATATTAAAAACAGATATTAGGGGCACCTGGGTGGATCAGCCAGTTAAGCATCTGCCTTCAGCTCAGGTCATGATTCAAGGCTCTGGGATCGAGCCCAACATTGGGAATCCTGTTAAGGGGGACCCTGCTTCTCCCTCTCTCTCACTACCGCTCCCCCAGCTTGTGCGCTCTCGTTCTCTCTCTCTCTCTCTCTCTCTCTCTGTGTCTCTCTCAATAAATAAAATCTTAAAAAAAAACAGATATTAGGAAAAGCAATTTTGATGATGAATCATATCTATCAGGAAAATAAACCCAACACATTCTAATCACATGGTAACACTGGTGACAATAGCATTCATATACACACAACCCTAATTCAGAAATGTCTTCCTTTGTAACATTCTACTAGCCTCTGTTGTAGAACTATAGAGCTCAAGGCAAGAGTGAGAAAACAAGGATCAAAAACTTCATTTTGGATGTTATAGAAAACCTAGAAAGGGTTGAAATAGACTCAAAAAAGAAAAATCTGAGATAGTAAGAAAGAAGAATCGTGGGGAAAGTATATGTTTTACTATTGGAATAAGGCACGATAAAAGGTAAAAGAGGGAGAAAGGAAAGTGCTGTGAGCACACAATATAACATCAAGGAGTAGCTCTGATTGAGGACCTTAGCATCTGACATAGTATCCCCAGACAACTCCTGGACTACTTGAAACAACTATGGGGTAGGAATCCAAAGACAAGGGGATAGGGGGAGAATTCAAGGATTAGAAAGTTCGAATGGTCACGAAGAAGAAATTGGAAACTTGAGCAACACAAGAAAATTTTAAGAAAATATTTATAATCTTAAACGAAATTATGCTACCAGACCTGAAAGAATTATGGTCCAATGAAATAGGAATAATAACAACAAATTATGTTATATATTCCAAGAAATTACGGTAATAACAGAAATTCTTAGTATGAACTAGGTATGATACATACGGCATTGCGAACTTTCACAACTCTTCTTGCCAAGCAAATTTATATTTCATTTATATTTCACAAAGGAAAATACTAAGACTGACATTTTATACCAAGAAGCAACTATGAGAGACAAAAGTTGAACACAATTCTGATTCCAAGGCTAC
The DNA here is from genome assembly GCF_030435805.1 of Mustela lutreola. Classification (NCBI taxonomy): domain Eukaryota; kingdom Metazoa; phylum Chordata; class Mammalia; order Carnivora; family Mustelidae; genus Mustela; species Mustela lutreola. The sequence goes on along the minus strand of NC_081308.1, from coordinate 104,452,357 downwards.
TCTCTTTCTCTTGTACACCAGGCTACATTGTTTTAATATAAGAATAGTGAAGTTTGAATAAACTAAGGAAGGATTTTGGAAGACATGTAATGTATCAGTGCTTCCTAATTTCTCATAAAGGGAAAGATGAGTGAGATATTAATTAATCTTGATTATTTCAGAGAGGATCGTAGACTTTTCTAGGATTCTATGTTTTCATAAATAACAAGCTATAAAAAAGTAATATCAATTCCCTTTTCAAAAGGTAAGGTTTGTTTGAGTGGTAGATCAGGCAAAATATTGTTAAGCATACAGCAACTTGCCAACAGCAGGACATCTGATGAAACCAATCTCACTACTCTTAAAGCAAAACAAGGAGCAAAACACAGATTAAGTACTGGCAGAGTTCAACTGATTTGTACCTGAGACATTTATATGACATTGGTTATAGGCAAAGCAATGTCAACTTAGAACATCAGTGGCATTCTATAGTCTGGTCATTCAAAATAATCATTAATTATTTGGAATAAAATTTTAAAGTCTGGCTTAGCAACTTTGGCACTGAGAGGGAATTCAAAAGACAGTGAGCCCATGAGGTGAATAAGAGAGGCACCAACTGTATCAACAAGATGAATTATTCGTATACTTGTGCAGAATCTTACCCATGAATCTAAATAGTAAAGTATTCAAGAAAGAGCAGGGAAATCCTATACCTAAAGGCACATAAGTCAATAAAATCATGTTTGGGTGGGATGACTGCACATTTACTATGAAGCAGACGTATAATAAAAATATGGAAGCATTGATGTGATCCTGGGAAATAATCCAATAAATATAATCAATCAGTAAAATAAAATAGATAGGCTTGTTCTACCCTAGGAGACATGGACAAACAATGGAGCTACTCAGGACTAGATCCTTATGAATCCCAGTGGCAAAGAGCATACACAAAGGAGGATGGCCAAGATAGCGAGGGAGGCAAAAACAGTAACATGTGAAGAACAGCTGGCAGAACCAAGGAGACTTAGCATAGAAAAAAAACGGATTTTGAGTAACTTCAAATCTAATGGGCTGCTAAAAGATAAGGAAACCAGATTTGATCCACTTTATCTATAGGATTAATAGACGGAAGTATGACATTAGAGATCTTGGACCTACATATGGAAACTATTTTATAATGAATAGGGATGTCCACAATCGAAACCAGGTAGCTGCACAAACAATGAGTTTCTTTCCACCACAGGTCGACAAGTAGAGACTGATTAACAACTTAGAATATTAGAGCTCAGAGTTTGTGTGTTTATTTAAAAGTTCCTTAGTATTTCACTGATCTACTTATTATCAGTTGTAATTCTCTTCTCTGTAGGGTCATCCGTCCTAAGAACAGATATATAATCAGCATTAAAAATACCTTTAACAGAAAGTATATTTAAAGGAAAAGACTAATATTTATATTAATCACATTATTACTGGCTTCTAAGGGATGGAGCTGTTATGATTCCTGAGACATGATTTGACCAAAAATACATCTGGGGCTGCATAATAGTAAGCAACATAACCTTAAGGCTCTATAATATTTGATTTAGTCTTGATTGTGTAACAGTAAGTCTTTCAGAAGTAAGCATCTATATCAAAATTAGTCATGACATTATTTCTCTAGGGTTACATTTACTGAGTCTATATTAAATTTTCAATTTTATTTCTGCTACTTTAATGTGAAAATTGTTATAATAAATACTGGGTTTCAAGGAGAGTTATCTCTCTACCTGTATGAGTGAGATACATTTTTGCATCATGAAATTAATCCAGTGCTCCAGAACTTATCTTCTCCACACTCCAATTTCACAGCCTCCGGGTCCATGTCCCCAAACCAAGTTTTCTGGTTCATTCCTCTGAGATTCCTGGCAGAGCAATGAAAGCCAGAGGTTTAGCAACTTCCATTAATCAATTAATAGCCTTACCTAGCCATCATCTCTAAACAAAACACAGGGCCAACAAGAAAAAAAAAAAAAAAAAAAAGGTAGCACAAACTGACAGATTGTAAAAGGTGGCAATTTGATAAACACATGAGTATATTTTCAAAAATTCAACTTTGTTTGACAGCAGTTTGATGGAGGACAGGGATTGGCACCTGATCTGCAAAGTTCCAGGTAATAAATACTAGGTTTTGCAGACCATATGGTCTCTGTCACCACTACTAAAATTGTCATTGTGGCATGAAATCAGCCATAGGCAGTTAGGGAATTTACATGGCTATGTTTCAACAAAACAGGTGATGGCTCAGTTTGGGTTCATGGACTACAATTTTCTAACCCCAGGTGTACTGGAATGGTTCTGAGAGATGGGGGCTCAAAGAGCCAGTTATATCATTTATTACACCAGTGACCCTAGGCCATTTACTTGACATCTTTCAGATTTAATTTCATCACATATAAAATATAGTTAATAATATTTTGTAGGGTTTTCAAGAGGGTTAATCATGATGGCAAAGATGTGAACGGTGTCACCTCAAAATTAATGAATTGAAGTCATAATTCCCAATGTAACTTTTTTTTTTCTTCAGATACACTTCAGGAGGTAAATAAGGTTACAGGAGGGCATTAAAGAGGGACCCTATCTGATAGGGTTGTGGCCTTTTAAGAAGAGAAAGAGCTCTGTCCTGTTCTTTCCCTCTCTTCCCATCTCTTTCTAGTTGTATACAGAGTAAAGGCCATGTGAGAACATAATAAAAAAGCAGGTGTCTATAAGCCACAAAAACAGCATCTGGGACTTCTAGCCTTCAGAAGTGTAAGAAAAGAAATTTCTGTTGTTTACACAATCCAGTCTATGTTATTTTGTTATGGCTGCTGGAACAGACGAATACACTGTGATCAAGTAAACAAAATGTTTAGTCACGGCTAGTCACATGGGTTAGGGTTTCATATAAGAAAGCTCAATTTATTCAACCAATTTTCATTTCCTCATAATCATGAAGCAAAGCCTAGACTGACAGAATGAAACAAAAGAGATAATAAATGCTAACTAAATATACCTGTGCCATGAACACTTTTTTTTTTTTTTAAGATTTTATTTATTTATTTGACAGAGAGAGATCACAGTAGGCAGAGAGGCAGGCAGAGAGAGAGGAAGGGAAGCAGGCCCCCTGCTGAGCAGAGAGCCCCATGCGGGACTCGATCCCAGGACCCTGAGATCATGACCTGAGCCGAAGGCAGCAGCTTAACCCACTGAGCCACCCAGGTGCCCCTGCCATGAACATTTGAAGTTAATCTAATTCATACTGAAATGCTAACATAAATTCTATATTGAACCCATAGCCTGAGGAACTTAAAACACCCCAATGCTAAAGGAGTTCATTAAAGGCATTTCTGTAGTATATAATTAAGCAATAGCTCAAATCCTACTCAACCCTCATAACATTTTTTTGTTAAAACTTCTCAAATGTATCCCAACACTTCTTCCCAAATACCAGGTCCGAATCCTGGTGTCCTAGAGGACCCCAGCTTTAACTTATTTATTAGCTTCCCTGCGTCTCATACTTCTTCCCTTTTATATTAGGCCAAAACGACCTATGTAACTTGCAACTGTAACTATGTTGAAATTCTTCCCCCTTAGCCATAAGTTAAATCTAACCTCCTAAATACACATGCAACTATTTTTAAAAAGAATGAGACTGATCTGGATGTGTGCACATGATAAAATGTTCAATATATATTGTTTGAAAAGCCAAGCTAAAAGAAATACAACATATGATCCTATTTGTGAATGTGCATTAGTAAGGTTATCTCTCAGGTAAAGCTAGACAAACAGAAAGATAGGTAGGTGGATACAATATAAACAGATGCATTTTATAAACATGTATACCATCCTGCTCTCTAGCTTTAAATGTAGACCTGTAATCAATGGCAGATAAACTCATGGGTTAGCACATAAATTTATGCAGTCACATGGTGATGCTCTGAAGCTAAAGTAAACATTCAATGGGGTATGAGCACTTAGGAAATAAATTGACTACAATATAGATTTTTCAAAAATAGAAAAATAGATCATCCAAAGATATACATGCTCTTTTCTTTTTTTTTTTTTTTTAAGATTTTATTTATTTATTTGACAGAGAGAAATCACAAGTAGACGGAGAGGCAGGCAGAGAGAAAGGAAGGGAAGCAGGCTCCCTGCTGAGCAGAGAGCCCGATGCGGGACTCGATCCCAGGACCCTGAGATCATGACCTGAGCCGAAGGCAGCGGCTTAACCCACTGAGCCACCCAGGCTCAAATGAAACAGGTGTTGGGAATGCCAGTCCTAACAATGATGGTGTCATAAGCTATACTTATCTCTTGCACTGATTACACCTATGATCTTTGAACAAAATACAAAAGTCTCCACCTAAGGGCTCTAGACAGTAAACAGTAGGAGGCAGATCAGAGACTACAGTCACAACTTAATTAACACCAAGCTTCATAGATTTTCCTCCCCTCCTTTTTATCCTGCATTTTAATTGAAGGAATATATAAACATACCATAGTTAAAATATACAAAAAAGTCCAAGAGTACCTCCTTATTTATAATCAGAGGACATGTTTGGGAGTCCAGAGAAAGGTTAAGAATGTGGAATAATCACATTCTTGTCTAAGAAACATTTTAAACAAACTGTTTATTATAGAACTATTTGGATAACAGAATTCATCCAAAGATAAAAAGAATACCTTTCTACTGACACCCACACAATTATTAACGACTTACATTGATAAGGAAAAACCGTACTGTAAGATGGCCGACCGAACCAGCAAAGGAATTCCAGTCCCTGTCTCAAAGCCCTTCCGGGCCTTCTTCCTTATCCAGTCTCCCCGCACATGCCAAAAGTACCCGAGTATGCTGAAGTAGAAGTGTATAAATCCCCCTCCCTGCTTGTGCTCCAGTCTGCGACCTTTGGAGATCACTCTCCTCTGGGCCTGCTGGTGTTAAATAAACCTCAAATCCACCAAGGTCTCCAAGTGCTGCTTGGTTTTTCCCCCAGGATCCAGTCCAGGTTCCATGACAACATTACTACATAGCACTTGCCATAATAATTAATCAATATTGGTACATTATTATAAATTAAAGTCCATACTATTTAGCTTTCCTCGCTTTTTCCTCAAAGACTATTTCTTTTTAAGGATCTCACATGTGGCGCTACATTTCATATCGATATCACTGTTGATTTTAAAATTCATCACGGGGCATGAGACGTTTTTGTCAGCTTTCTCAGTGGTACACTAATTATTGTTTTTCTCCCTTTCCATAAAGTAATCTTCAGAAAATAGTCACAAAGTACAGCCTAAACTTAACAAAGGAAGAGTTATTCTCCACTAATTTAAAAACAGACTATACCTCTTTGAGGACAGAATATCTAAACAAATTATTTGGGATTTTTCTCCATGGGACATTATTCTGTTCTTGCTCATTCTTTTCGTTCCTCAATCCTTTATATAGATCAGTTTTACTCATAAATATTTATTTTATTTTTTAAGATATAATATAATGATATTTTAGGTATTGTACTAATAAGTTTTTTCAACTTTCGTTACAAGCCGCTCTTTCAAAAAACTCCCAATATCCTTTGACATAACCCAACATTGAATTTTGCATCTTTAAATACAGGGAGAGGAGAACTTTCTTATTTTCAGGAGTTACCAGATGGTCCAAGCTCATTTTATTTATATTCTGCCCCACTACTACAATCAGTCTTTTCTAAATGGATCATGGGTTTCTTTTATTATAGAATGGTATTAGAAACCAAGATCTGATGCTAGGCAATGTCAATGATACTTGATTATTCTTACTGCTTTGCTTTCTCCACTGAAAGAGGAAAAAAAAATATATGTGTATATACTAATAAATGTATATAAATATGTCTCTCTAGAGATATAGAGATCCATTTATATCTATATTAAAGCAAAATAAGAGTTCAAACTAATGTCTCCAACTATAAACCATTAAGGCATGAATTAATCCAGGCCAGCCCCCTTAACCTCTCTATAACCTTCCATGGCAACATTAAGAAAACTGGCTTCTACCATCTGCAATCAATTTACTTACTATTTCGATCCAATATATATGTATTGTGGTTTCAAAATGGTAAACCGACACACCACAGAAAACAATTTAATCAACTAGAGTACAATGCTAATACACAGCTCTGTGTGACTTTAGTCTTAGTCTCCAACCATTTTTAAAATTACCAGGTGAACACATTTTTCCCCCACTCTGTTCACTAGTTTCATACATTTGTGACATTCAGATACTTTTGTCATATTCTTCAGTGCTTCCTGAGATCAACCAAGCTCCTGAATCATTTTTAAATTTCCATACACCAAGATTTGCTCTTTACTGTGAAGTTCCCTGGGTATTGATGTATGCAAACTGTCATTTACGCACCACTATAGCATCATATTGAAGATTCCTCCCATAAACAAATCTAGTGTTTTAACCCTTCAGCCCTTCCTACAATCCTTCAGGAAACATTATCTTTTACTGATTTGATGCTTTTGACTTTTCCAGAAAAATCGTACAATTGGAATCAAGCAGTATGTAATCTTTTCAAATTGGATTCATTCACATAACAATAGGCATTTAAGGTTCCTCCATACCTTTTGTTTGATTGCTCATTTTTTCGTCACTGAATAATATTACATTGTACTGATGGACCACAGTTTCTTTATCCTCCACCTACTGAAGGGCATTTTGGTGGCTTCCACATTTTGGCAATTACGAATAAGGCAGCTGTAACATTCATGTGCAGTTTTGTAGAGACACAAGCTTTCAACTCATTTGGGAAAATGCCAAGGAACATGATTGCTGGATTACACAGTAAGGCTAAGTACAGTTTGAGAGAAACTGTCGACCTGTCTTCCACATTATTGTCATTTTGCACTCCCACAATATATAATGAGAATTCTTCCTCTGCATTCTCATCAGCAGTTGGTACTGTCAACTTTTTCGATTATACTTATTCTAGTAGGTGTGTAATGGTATTTCATTATTGCTTTCATCCCCATTATTTTGCTACATTTTATCTCTCTATTCCATCTTGCCATGACTTCGGGGACATCCTTAAGCTTTTTGTTATACTGCTGTGGTAGAAGCAGTCCCACCATTTAAAATCTTATGAGAAGGTCTAAAATCTGGAAAGAACCCCGTCTTTCTGGCCAGAGGAATCAAGGGTAATGGTTCCCCAGGTGCTGGAAAATATAGTAAGAGTCCTTACAAGAGACACCCTATAGGGACCAAAGGAGAGCCACTTTGTAATACAGAATTTTTTTTTTTTTTTTTTTTAGTTAAAAGGTATCAAAGTTCAGCAGAAGCAGGGAAAGCTCTCTGTCCTCTCAACCAGGAAGACAGATATTAACAGAAACTCCCATTTACCAAAGAGACTCATCTGAATAATAGGACAACCTTATTTTTCAAAACATCGTTCACCTTCCTGCTAATGGACTACTCCCTTTTGCATCCTTAGACTCTACCCCCCTCATTAGTTCATATAAGCTTCAGGTAGCCTCATTGTCTTTAGAAATTCTAGGTCCCTGTGGGTTTCCTATAGGTAAGCCTAATAAACTTTATCTTCTTCTATAACTCTGTCTCATAAAAATTTGATTCTTAGTCAAGCTATAAGAATGATAGGGCAGAATTTTTTTCCTCCCCAACAGTTGGCATAATCAATAATACACTTTAATTTACTGGACACCACAAATTCCAAACAATGTTAAACCTAAGAGATCTTTGGGGTACCTAACAGGCAGTCAGCAAAAGGTGAGATTTCTTACCATGTCAGCCTTAAAAGAGTCTCTATCTAGAGAGTCCAATGGAGCAAGAAAGTTGATAGTCCTTTCTTCTCCCTTTCTACACGAAGATTACAAGGAAAAAATTATCTGTAAGACTACTCATGGGGGCCTAGCAAAGCTTAGGATAAATTTGGTGATGTACTCAGGTTACCGATCCATTTCATCTTACATATGGTCTCTGTATTCTTTTCCCTGTATCTTTTCTTGTGCCCAAGAGGTAAAAGCTATTGCTAAGTAACCTTTCAGAAGCCAGAGCCATGAAATGGCAGGCAGTGGTGGAGAACTTACAATATGGTAGAGCACTTACCACATCTAAAAGACGACCATGATATGGTAAGTTGCACAAGGTGATGGTTGGATTGACACAAGGTCATCTGTCATCCTCATGAAAACGTCCATTCATCAACGCACACAAAAGACTAACATAATCAAGAACCCCACAGCATATGGCTCTTAGGTGCCTGCAGCTCCAAGATTTCCAAAGGTCGGCCAAGACGATTAATGTGTATACATCTTTCCCTTCATGCTGTTCTATGACCTAAGTGCATCGCTTTATGATCAGTGAGACGATTTCTCTTTGTTCTCTACCATCAGAAAGACTCTCTACACACTGTAACCCACCACCTCCACCCTATCCTGGGTAGGATATATGTGACATTATTCCAGAAAGCTCCCAACTATCTTAATGGTGCCAGAGAGAAAAACAATTCTAACTTAACAGTGGCTAGGCCTCTGGTATCTCTGAGGTCCTCTTTAGGATATGAAAACCTCCTTTTTAACTTACCTCCCCCAAACAAATAGAATATAATCAATTGCTCCTCATAAGCCCAGTGCAGCTCTTTCTGCCCCCCAGTCCTGTCCCCCTGTTTTAATAAAACCACCATTTTGCACTAAACATGTCTCAAGAATGGTTTCTTGGTCGTCAGCTCACCCCAAAGAATATCACCCGTATTCCAGAACCACATCACACTTACCAGGATTCACTTTGGTGGACAAATGGCCAAGGGATCTGACTCTTGACCCTCTAGCTCGCTCTAAATATGTCAGCTGCCAAAGGGTGTCATTAAAACTTTCTAGCCCATAGAAACCTGTTAACCTTTGTTACCTGTTAGTGCTGTAAAATCCCATTCGAGTAATCCCCTACTCAGGATAAAAGGATCAGCAGGTCTGTGCCTGGAGGTTTCTGCATTGTGTGGACAGAGGTTTCTAGGATTTGTACTGCATCACCCATACCCACCACCTGAACTTCCAGGTACATGGGCAAGCTAAAGAATGCTCTTTGTGAGTCTCAAGGGGTACGGATGACCTCAAAAGCCTGGTTAGTTGGCATGAGCTGGCCTCAGGTCAGAACTGGCTCATCCGATCTGAAGGCCAAGACCTGAACATTTTGCCTTACATTCCCCCATGCTCCAGGCTGGGCTGGCCCCCCAGAATAGAATCCAGGAGGGGAGGAAAGCACAGATGGCCCAGGCTCTTTGAAGATGTAAAGACATTATAACTTGGAAATGTAGTTCGCTCCTAACTACACATAGGCAAACAAATGTTTAACTTCAGAGCTCATCTTTTGCCCTATAAATAGGGCCCTTATGGTGATGATCAGATGACAGTCTCAGCTGAGGAGGATGTTCTGCCCAGGAATCTCAGGACCCCAGCCTGGCCGTCTCCATGGGGCTTCCGCAGCTCCTGAGGCTGGATGAAGTAAGGACGTGATTTCACGGAACTCTGTCTCATCTTCCTTTACCACTTAATATTGCCCTCAGCTATGTATACATTTCCCTTTTCTTCTTCCTGTTTCTATCCGATTTTTATAATATCAATAAAGTATTTTCTCGGCTTTGAAACTGAAAATACAGCTGTGGTAAATCTTTTCTTCAGAACAGCATCTCACAATTTTGTCAGAGTCTGAAAAAGTGATTTCATGACACCATCCTTACAACTTGTGAAATGAAAGTCTATGCTTTCTTCAACTAATTTTGGAAGTAAATTTTTGGGTCATAAGGAAGTATCACCTATGTACTCTTTGGGTGCATCTTACATTTTGGGGTAACCCGTTAAAGTTTCCTGATTTGAGTTGCTATTAGATCTGACTCGTCACTGGCCAGATGATAGATCCTTCGAACTGGCTATATTTAAAACAAAAAGAACTCTCCATTGTCTTTTTAGTATAATGGCTACCCTAGAGACATCGTTGACAAGATGAAATCACAGAACTTAGACTTAAGACATAGAAACAAATATCGACAAAAATGTAAATTTCCCTTAAAATCTGGCCTCATCGGCCTATTATAACTTACCGTTCTTATAAGAATTACAAAGAGCCCTCAGGTCTTATCTCTAAGTTCAAAGTGTACATATTGCTCATGTAAGTGCTAAAAGACAGGAATACAGTTAACAAAGCCCCTGAAAATGGAAACAAAAGCTTGCTATTCTCCTATCTTCTAGGGATTAATAATCAAGCTGGGCAAGTGTCAAGGCATTCCCCTGTAGTGTCTTTGGCAGGGGTACCTCTGACCCCCCAGTAGAAAAGAATTCGTGTCTCCCACATAATAGCAAAACCCTTAAAAAAGCCCTTTCACATTCACATTTTTAAAAATCCCCAGAAAATATAGACAGAAATTCAAAAGATTAAGAACTTATTCACCACATACCCTATACAGAAGAAAGGGAAACCAAAATTTCTCCTAGTCCATTCTACTAATGCAACCCAAGACTGAATAGAAAGGCTTTTATTAAAATGCTTTATACAGATAAAAACCTTTTGAATTACCATTTCAGTTAAAGTTCAGCCTAATATAAAGAAGCTAATTTACTTAAAAAGGCAGCTACTTGCTTAATATTTACGCTGTAATCTGGTTCTGTGGGAAATTAAAAACAACTCTTTGTCTGAAAGTCTCTACAAAAGCAGAAATGCAACTCTACAAACCAGGATAAAACAGCCTCTGAAATTGTTTCGGGATAGTGCAAGGGATCAAGTTATTGGAGCATAATTGTCCTGTACTTAGGAGAAAGGATGGTTTAATTTTAAATTACAATATTGAAACTTTGGAAAAGAATCATTTTGCATTCTTTCTTTCCCTTGAAATTATGAATCTTATGTCTTTAAAATGAAAACACAAAACACAATTGCCTGAAACAAAAAAATAAAAAGGAAAAAGAGGTATTCTTTTTTAAAAATATAAGCTGCTAGGACACCTGAATGCCTCAGTGGGTTAAGCCTCTGCCTCTGGCTCAGGTCATGATCTCAGGGTTCTGGGATCAAGCCCTGCATCCAACTCTCTACTCAGTGGGGAGCCAGATTCCCTTCTCTCTGCTTGCCTCTCTGGCTACTTGTGGTCTCTCATTCTCTGTCAAATAAAGAAATAAAGATATATATATATATATATATATATATATATATATATATATATAGGCTGTTGAGTCCAGACTCAAGCACCCTGCAGGACAGACAGATATGCCCCAAACATGTACTTTGGAGAAGTGCATAGTTGCTGTGCCTCTGTGATGTAATTTTTCTACCAATCCCATCTTCTCTAAGACACAAGAACCATTCTTACAAGCATCAAGAATTAGGGGCCCCTACAGGGCTCAGTCCTTCAAACACTTCTCTTCCACTGAGGTCATGATTTCAGGGTCTTGGGATAGAGCCCTGGTTTGGGTTCCCTGCTGAGCAGGGAGCTGGCTTCTCCCTCTCCATCTGTCCCTCTGTCTGCTTGTACTGTCTCTCTCTCTCTCTCTCTATCTATATATTTAAGTATCTCAAATAAATAAAATCTTTAAAAATATATTAAAAAATTGGGAGGGGTGCGTGGCTGGCTCAGTGGGTTAAATTAATCTGGGAAACCAAAGACAGAAGAAAAGTTATTAAATTCCCTTACTACCTAGAACCCACTGACAAGTCCTTGAAACAAGCAGAGTGGCATTTCTCTAGGGACCCAACTGCCTCAATGTTAATACTTTGCTAAGGGCAAAAGGCAATCCTAGACTGACCTCCCCCGGACCCCCAACCAGGATCCTGAAAGCCTACATTAACATATACAAATTCCTTTGGAAGCTTCATTTCTAAACCCTCTAAGATACAGGCTGGCAATCATCCCCCAAGCATAGGACTCACCATTATACATCTGAAGGGTCCCATGACTAAGGTTTTATTAGATGGTAATAAATGACCTTTTGCCAACAACAGCTAGCCCCTCAAGATCCTGGAAACCTTGCTTCCAAAATTCCTTAGTGACTTAGGCGATCCCTGACTCCCCCCGGAACTTGCAAGTATATAATGGGCCATTCCTCACAACCCCAGTGCAGCTGCTCTTTCTGCCTACAGGTCTTGTCCCAATGCCTTAATAAACCAACATTTTGTACCACTGATGTCTCAAGAATTCTTTCATGGTCATCAGCTCCACACTTAACCAAATGAACGACACTTACAGTCTAAAATTTCATCAAAATGTCTGCCTTCTGCTCAGGTCATGATTTCAGGGTCACAGGATCAACCTCCCTAAAGCTCACTGTTCAGCAGGGAGTCTGCTTCTCACTCTCCCTCTGCTGTCCCCCTGCTTGTGCTCTCACTCTCCTCAAATAAATAAAGTGTTTTTTAAAAAAAGAGGGAGAACCTACTGAAAAGTTTATTCAAAAATAAGAAAGAAGGAAGAAAAGTATTTGGAAAGGGAGTTTTAATGTCTTTACCACAAATACTAGTAAGAACTAGGGCTAGAAGATTGTTTGCATCTTGTCTATGAATGTGTGTCATGCATCTTGTCTGTGTATATGTGTTTATCTCTGTTACAAATATGAGAAATTTTTTCTACTCCAGATGGTATTGCTAAAATTCATTTGTGAAAGAGCTCTATTTACTTAGTTTGAAGGCAAATGCTTATAAGAACTCAGCATTTCAAAGCTCTAAATGATAACAACTAGGGATGCCTGGGTGGCTCAGTCAGTGAAGTGTCCGCCTTCGACTCAGGTCATGATCCCGGGGACCTGGGAGAGAGCCCCACATTGGGCTCCTTGCTCAGCAGCAGAACCTGCTTCTCCTTTTGTGTGATGTTCCCCCTGCTTCTCTTCTACAAATGGCTTGTGCTCTCTCTCTCTCTCTCTGACAAATAAATAAATGATCTTTGAAAAATTAAAATATAAAACCTATTTTCAAAAGATAAAAAGTGGAACTCCTGGGTGGCTCAGTGGGTTAAGCAGCTACCTTCAGCTCAGGTCATGATCCCAGCGTCCTGGGATCAAGTCCCACGTCGGGCTCCTTGCTTGGCAGGGAGCCCGCTTCTCCCTCTGCCTCTGCCTGCCTTTCTGTCTGCCTGTGCTCTCTCTCTCTCTCCCTCTCTCTCTCTGATAAATAAACAAAATCTTTAAAAAAAAAAAGATAAAAGATAAAAAGTAACCAAAATCTGCCCATTTCTTGACTGGATATTTTTTGGATTTGGGTTAATGAGGGAGCAAAGTCTAGCTGAAGACAAAGCAGAAGCTGACAGCATGCAACCACACCCCTACCCCCACCCCCACCCCCACTCCTGGGTGGGACCTGTGTGACATTTCTCCAGGAAGTTCCCAACTGTCTTAAGGTAAATGCCTTGCTACCTGGAAACACTAGCTTAACATGACAATGGCAAGGCCTCTAGTCCTCTTTAGCATAGTAAACTTTTGTGAAAACCTCCCTTTTCCTTACCTTCCCCAGTTCCCAAGTATATCATCAGCCATCTGTCACAACCCAGAGCACTTCTTCCTGTCTACAGATCCTATCCACATGCTTTAATAAAACCACCTTTTTGCGCCAAAGGCATCTCAAGAACTTGTTCATGGCCATTGGCTCCAGACCTAACCCCACCTACCTTCCAAAACCACATCAGGGTGTTGAGTTTGGATACCAGACCTTCTTCACATATGTCATTTGCGAATATCTTCTCCCAATCCATACGGTGCCTTTTAGTTTTCTTGGATTGTTTCCTTTGCTGTGCAGAAGCTTTTTATCCTGAATAATTCCCAACAGTTCATTTTTGCTCATGAACAGACATCTTTCTAAAGACATACAAATGGCTAACAGATGCATGAAAAAATGCTGAACATCACTATCAGGAAAATACAAACAAAACCACAGTGAGATACCACCTCACACAGGTCAGAATGGCTAATCAACAACTCAGGAAACAACAGGTGTTGGCAAGGTTGTGGAGGAAGGGAAACCCTCTTATTACACTATTGGTGGGAATGCAAATTGATACAGCCACTATAGAAAACAGGACAGAGAGCACAGAGATGACTCAAAAAGCTAAAATCAGAGCTACCCTAGGACCCAGCAACTGCACTCCCCTGGTCAGCGGGAAGCCTGTTTTTCCTCCTCCATTGACCCTTGCCCCCACAAAACTGAAAAATATTATATGTATTTATTTGAAAGAGAGAGAGACAGAGACAGAGAGAGACAATGAGAGGAAACACAAGCAGGGTGAGGAGTGCTGGGGGGAAGCAGACTCACTGATGAGCAGAGAGCCCCATGCTGGGCTCAATCCCAAAACCCTGGGATCACCACCTGAGCCAAAGGCAGATGCTTAACCCACTGAGCCACCCAGGTGTGAAAAAAATCTTAAAAAAAAAAAAAAAAAAAGGAAATAAATGATACCAAACCTCATTAGATCATATTTACAGAGATTGTAATTAAAGGTTCTAAAATTGTACAATACACCTAGAAATCTGATGTCCTGTTATGTTATTATCTTAAGGTATTTTATGTCACAGAAATAACCAAATTACCTTGCCAATTTCAGCATAGTGAACTATAACCAAAATGTTAACAATGGCCATTTTTTAAGTCTTGCCATTTACAGTTACAGTTTTGCACTAATGCTATTGCAAATGTGTTTACTCTTCAGTGAGAGTCACAGAAGGAATCTTTTTTTTTTTAGAAGGAAATCTTGAGTACAGATTTCTGGTGACCATAGGATTGTCAAACTTAATTAGGTAAAAATTTCAAAAACCAGTAGAAAAAAACTGGATTGAAGCCAAATAAAAGTTAGTAACATGAGACTGAATGAACTGAGGAAAATAATATTTTTATGACCTTCTTTGAACATTGCTGGGTTTTTAAAATGCTTTGTTTTTTAAGGGGTTCTGGATGCCTCAGTAAGTTAAGGGATGGCCTTGAGCTCAGGTCATGACCTCAGGGTCCAGGGACTGAGCCCTGCATCAGGCTCTCTCCTAAGCAAGGAGTGTGCTTCGCCCTCTCTTTCTCACCCATCCCCCATCCCTATCCCTCTCCCTGCTTGTGCTATTTCTCTCAAATAAATAAAAAAATCATTAAAAAAATAAAATGTTTTCTTTTTCTCAGATATAAAGGTATCTTTTCTCTTAAGGTACCTAAGCAATTGCGATTTTGATAAATCATACAATTATAAACAGAATTGGAACACTTATATGAGCCCTCCAGAATTATAAAGCTCAGTAAATATTCTTATATTTTTAAGGCTATATGTTTATTTACATAAGATCAATAAGAATTTGTTTTCTTTCTAACAGGATACAACTGGAATCGCTGGTTATATTATTCAGGCTTGGACTGGAATGTCATCTTTGAAATATGCATTGACTCAGATATGAACAGATTTAAGGAAATAAGTTAGCCTTTATGGAGCCAATAAAGCCCGTTTGAGATGTTCTCCTCAAACTTTGCTTACAGAGTTTACAGTAGCCTTACCTAGTGAGAAAAGAAGAATGTTTCTGGCAGGTTCCAGAACCATAGACTATTTGGGGCATCTGAAGAAGAGAGGAAATCACCCAAATCTAGAAGTACTACAGGCAAAGTCTAGGAAGAATTTGGTGGGAACATTGATTTGGATTACAACCTGGAGAGGCTATCAAAAGTTCAATCTAGAAATACCTTAAAAGAAGTTCCAGCAAAACAGATTTAAAAGAACCTACTAGGCCAATCACTATTCTTACTGTGCTTATTTAAGTAATTAGAACCAGCTATAAAGACTAAACTTGTTTTGCAAACAAACGGTCATTTGGCTTCCTTTGATAAAAATGACAGTGATTATACAGAGCAAAATTTGTTTGAACAACACACCTGAGTGAATATTAGATTGTAATACACTTTATGATAAACTGATTCCCTCTAGTGCCTGTCACTCTCCAAACAACGTTTAGTAACTTTTCTCCTACCTTTCTGAGTTGAATTCATGTGAGATATATAACTGCCCTTTTTCCTAAAGCGCTGTAAAATAAATATGAATAATTTGATGTAAACTTCAGAGAAATCACTACAACAGCTCATGGAGAGGCGCTCTTCATGCCTGTTGCTATGGGGGCCATTGAGAGATGACCAGAGACATCTGAACTACAAACTAGGAAAATCTGTCAGAGTGACACTGCCGGCTCTCCGGATCTCTGAAAACACTTCAATCTTAAAATCCAGAAATCTTCTCCACAGGCTTTTTCAAAAATCAGAAATTGATTTCTATTTTGACCTAATCATTAACTACTGTTTTTTTCATTTCTTTGTTTCCATGGAAATTCCTCTAGTTTAATACCTGATTTCTTGAACCATAGGCTTCTCTCTGAAAACACACCTAATAATCACCTCTTGAAATGAGTTGAACTGAACTTCCCTAACGTCAGGACTAAGACCGATTCAGTAAGATAGAACAACATATCAGTTCAGCTTTTAAGGTGTGACACTCAAGGAAAGATTCAGAGGAAGAAATTGCAAGGGCCCAGGACAGGCTTCCCTAAGATGGGCCACTTTGGCATAAAGATTGTTTTGAGGTTAAAGTAATCAAAACCTAGCAGATTCAGGAGAAGCTCTTGGAATTCCCCCTCAACGCCTAAATGTAGATTGCAAAGGAAAGCCCTTTACCTAAGAAACTTATCTATATAACAGAACAACCTTGTTTTTCATAACATATCCTCTCACCTTCCTCCTAATGGCTACCTCCCCTTTGTAGCCCCAGACCCTACCCCCTTCTTAGGTCACATGAGCTTCATGTTGCATTATTGCCTTTGGGATCTCCATATCTATGTAGACTTATAGTACATACACATATAATTGATTTTCTGATGTCAATCTGTCTCATGACAATTTCAATCCAAGTCTATGAAGAAGGACTGATGTGGGAAACAAAGGCAGAGAGGAATTATTAAATTTCTGTACTACGCACAGCCCATCTATGAGAAGTCCTTGAGACAGGCATAGTGACATTCCTGTAGGGACTCAATTGCCTCGATGTTGACACTTTGCTAAGGGCAAAAGGCCAACCATCCTGTAAGTCTAATATAAATATATCACAATTCCTTTAAACATTTCCTTTATCTCTAAACTCCCCAAGATTCATCTTGGTAATCATCCAAGCATATGGCTCACTGATACACATTTGAAGGGTCTCATGACTGAGGTATTATTAGATGGTAGTAAATGACCTTTTCCCAACAACAGCTAATCCCCAACTTATAAGCATATAATGGGGCAGGTCTCATGATACCAGTGTAGTTCTTTCTGCCCATGGGTCCTGTCTAGGTGCTTTAATAAAAACACCTTTTTGCACCAAAGACATCTCAAGAATTCTATCTTGGCCACCAGCTTTGAACCCTAACACCTTTCCTACATCAGGACCACAGCGCAGAAGGTCTTCTTCTCTAACACCTTAAATATGTGTAGGACAAAAACATAGCAGGCTCACTCCAGTCTGTGCATACAAAGAACAGACATGAAGAAAGACAGGAAAGGACATGAGAGCTGAAATATGATATAAACCACCAGTCAGTTCCTAGAGTAACTGCTAAGTGGAACACGTGATGTTCAACTCAAACAGCATAGTAAACATTTGGACAAATAAATTGACATTGAAACTACTATACAAATGATGTGGGTAACAAAGGCAAAATAAAAAATTAAACTTCCTTACTGCCTACAGCCCATTCACAAGTCCTTGAAAAACGTAAGAGTAGCCTTCCTCTGGAACCTCAGCAGCCTAAATGTGGACACTTGGATAACAGCAAAAGGCAATGTTAGCCTGACTACCAACCCCACCCCAGGATCCTGTAAGTGTTCTTTAATGTATAAAAATTCTGCTGGAAACATCCTATCTCTACCTCCCAAGAAACATGTTAGCAATCATCCTGCAAGCTTATCGCCCCCTAATATACATCGACAGTGTCTCATGACTGAGTTTTCATTAAACAATAATAAATGACCTTTTCCTAACAGTAGTGAGAACACTCAGGATCTTGGAAACCTTGTTTCCAAAAATAGCTTGAGACTTGTGCTCTCCCTAAACCCCTCCTACCTTGAAGTATATAAACAGTATAGGACACAACCCCAGTGCAGCTCTTTTCTGCCCAAGGGTCCTGTACTCGTGTGTTAATAAAATCACATTCTTGCACCTAAGACGTATCAAGAATATCTTCTTGGCTGTTGGCTCTGAACCATATCACTTCAAAGAACATCACACAGAAAGCAAGTTAGAACTTAGTCTGAATGTAACTATGTTGATCAGACACTAAAATATCAACTACCTCCAATGAGTCTTAATAGAACCTATTCTCTCCTAACATAAAAATCATAACTCCCACAATACAACTAAAAATTTTAAGCAAACAAAGGTATATATTACAATAAAGATCCAAATACAACTTTAACATTGAAAAACACAGAATCCAAAAATAAAAATTTCAATGAGTTGGGTTCAACAGCCTAATGGAGATGACAGAGGAAATAGAAGGTGAATGTAAGCATAGATTAAGGTAAACTACATGATCAGAATAACAGAGAAAATCAGATTTTAACAAAATGAATATAGCACAAAGGACATGTGGGGCAAAATGAAAAGGCCACTGTGTCAAGGGAATCCCAGAATGACAGGAGAAAAAGACTGGAAGATAAAATACATTTTTATAAAATAATAGTTATGATCTTCTCAAATTTGCTGAAAGAAATAAATTTACAAGGCGCCTTGTAAATTGGCTCAGTCAATTTACAATTGACTGTATGTACAATTGTACATACAGACTGTATGTACAATTGTGGCTCAGTCCTTAAGCATATGCCTTTGGCTCAGGTCATGATCCCAGGGTTCTGCAATCAATCCCCACATCAGGCTCCCTGCTCTGCGGGGAACCCTATTTCTCCCTCTCCCACTCCCCCTACTTGTGTTCCCTCTCTCACCATCTCTTTCTTTGTCAAGTGCATATGTGGGATCTTTGAAGGAAAGAAAGAAAGCAAGCAAGAAAGAAAAAGAAATTTACACAAAAAGAAGTATAGCGTACTAAAAAAGGATAAAGCAACAGAAAACCATACCCAGATACATGATCATCAAATAGGTATAAATCAAAAATAAAGAAAAATATTCAAAAAACATCCAGAGAATACATATTAGAGAATCTGCTTGATTGGTGGATTGGTCACAGGATAAAAAAAAAAATTAACATAAAAAGAGGAAAGATAAAGAACTCTATATGTTTGTATGGATGCTACATTTTACTTGAAGTGGTAAAATATTACCTATACTGTAAATAGACTGTAAAACTACAGATATGTATATTGTAATTTGAGCAACCTCTACAAAAATGATTGTATATAGGAAAAAAATTAAATAGATTAATTAAAATAAAATACTAAAAGCTATTCAGGGGTACCTAGGTGGGTCAGTTGGTTGAGCAGCTGATCTTGCTTTAGACTCAGGTCATGGTTTCATGGACCTTGATTGGCCCTGTGTCCAGCTCGGCATGGTGTATGCTTGAAAGACTCTCTCTCTGCCCATCCCCCTACTCAAAAGTGGATGAATAAATCTTTAAAAAAAAGAAAAATAAAAAATAATACCTATTCAAATAATAAAAAGAAGGTAAGATACGAACCACAAACCAAAAAAAAAGACAAACAGAAAAGAAAAAGAATTACAGACCCAATCCAAGAAAAATCATTAAAGTAAAATGTAAATGATGAAAACAGATGTTGTCAAACTGCATTAAAAAAAAAAATTAAATGCCTTGTTTAAGACCCAACTATATGCTGTCTGTAAGACACCTATGTTAAATAAGTAGATATACATAGGTTAAAAATAAAAGTCTGAAAAGAAGAAACACCTGGCAAACACAAATTCAAAGAAAGTAGGAGCAACTATATTGATAAGACACAAACCCGACATATATATGAGGAAAATTACCAGGAATAAGGACGGACATTTGTTACATAATGATAATAGGGTCACATCATCGTAAAGAAATAATAATCCTCAATGTACATGCACCTAACAACACAGCTTGGATCTGTAACAATTAAACAGTCATATGAAAAAGTTAAAACCTCAATCTATTGCTTATATTTTATTCAAAAAATTAACTGATTATGGATCATACACCCAAATGTAAAATGAGAGAGTATAACAAATAAAAGAAAACACAGGAGCAAAATTTTTCTGGGCATAGATATGGAAGAATTCTTGGATATAAAACCAAAAACACAACCAATTTAAAGTAATGATAATTTGGACTTCATCAAAATTAAAAATATTTGCTCTAAAACAACTCCATTACTAGGATGAATGGACAAGCTACATTCTAGAAAAAACATACTTTCAATTCATATATCTAACAACGGATTACATCCACATTATATAAATGTCAAAAAAAAAAAAAAAAGAAAAAATCTAATTTTAAAAATGGGTAAACCACACGAAGGGACATTTCACCAAAGGAGATATGGGAATGGCAAATAAGCCCACAAAAAGTTGCTCAGTCTCATTAATCCTTAGGGAAATAAAAACTAATTAAGATCCCAATGTGATTCAACTACACACACAGTGAAAATGCTAAATCCTGGAGAGGATGCAGAGCAACTGGAAAACTCTTGCATTGCAAACGAAAAGAGAAAATGGTATAGGCACTTTAGAAAACAATTAGGTACTTTTTGATAACATTAAATACATACTTCTCATCTGAACCAACAATCCTACTCTCAGGCATTCATGGCAAGAGAAATGAAATCTTCTGTTCACATAAAAATCACTATGAGAATGTTTATAGCAGCTTTACTCATAGCCACCCAAAATGGGAAACAACACAAATGTTCATCAGCAAGTGAATGTATGAACAAACTAGTAAATTCATACAATGGAATACTAGTCAGCAATAAATAGGAATAATTTGCTCATACATGGAAAAGCTGGGGTGCCTTGGGGGCTCAGGCAGTTAAGCATCTGTCTTAGGCACAGAACAGGATCCCAGGGTCCTGGGAAAGAGCCCCACTCCTTGCTGGGGAGGCTGGGGGGGGAGGTGGAGTCTGCTCCTCCTTCTCCCTCTGTCTGCCACCACCCTGTCAAATAAATAAATGAAAATCTTTTTAAGTAATTAATTAATTAATTGAAAATAAATGGAAAAAGCATACTAGAAAGGCAGAACTACAGAGAATGGATTGACAGGAGTTATAAAAGGAAGTAGGGATTGACTACAAAGGGGCAACAGGAAGTCTTCATAGGCTGTAAGGAGTATTCTGTATGTTGATCTTGGCAATGGTACATGTCTTTATGCATTTGTGAAAACTAAACTGTGCATCACAAAGCACATATATAATTTTAGTGCAAAACTATTTTCTTCAAAACTATTTCTTGAAAATTGGATGGGACAAAAGAAGGGATCATAATCATGTTCAGATTTACATTGCAGAACACTTTTCCATAACTTTTGATCAAATATAATAAGATG
This sequence comes from Mustela lutreola, assembly GCF_030435805.1. Classification (NCBI taxonomy): domain Eukaryota; kingdom Metazoa; phylum Chordata; class Mammalia; order Carnivora; family Mustelidae; genus Mustela; species Mustela lutreola. The sequence goes on along the minus strand of NC_081308.1, from coordinate 104,430,874 downwards.
CTTTGTGTTTTTGGGGGGGCTTTTATTTTCATTCTGGGTATACTGCTAAACTTCCCATGCTGTAAAACATTATTTCTCTTGATCATTAATTGAGCATGAACTAGGACATCATAGACTAAGGATCTGGCCTTTCTACCTGTCCTCCTGCACTGAGTAGAGAATGCACTTCCAAGTCGGATACAGTGTGATGGTCTTGAGCTCAAGCTATGAGAAAAAACACTTTCTGTCAAGTGGGACACAGCAGTCTAGAATAGCTTTGTAAATAGGTATTATAAAGAGTCAATACAGAATTTATTTATTGAGAATAAAAGAGTCAGTCTTAAACTCACCTGTCGATTGGCAATTCCATTTCCTTCATAATAAAATGAAAATATCTCTCATTTCCACTTTGATTATACAAACTTTTAAAATACTTCCCACTATTGCAATAACCTTCAGATGAGACTCTTAATAAGCTTGCTGCTCAAGGACTAAACCAGGCTTTTTCAGAGCCTAAGATACTCTCAAGTAAAAATTCCTTACATTTGTATTTTGCTGAACAAATTTCAAAATGCTCATATATCTAACCAACTGAGCCACCCAGGCACCCCTAAAATGTTCATATATTCAATATCACTGGAACTACTAACATAATTGCAAATGTTAAGCAGAGACAGATTTAGCATCCTCTTTCTATAGATGGAAACTGCAGGTCCAGGAAGTTACATGATATGGACAAAAATCACACAATTCAGAAGTAATCCAGCCAGGACCGACTTTCAGTTTGTGGGACCCAAATGGAGTTCTCAGAATGTTTTATTTATATAAAGAAGAAACCATTTTTGGATTCAACTCTTCTTGAAGTCATTGCTCATCTTGGTAAGGGAAGAATAACTTATTGAAAACAATGTTCATCATTCTTGGACGATTAAAGACCTTAATGATTCCGGGTCTTCAATACTCTAACAGGTCTCATGATGATTCAATAATTATTGATTGTCTGGGGAAAGTTCAGAGTTGGAAGTTAAAACACAGGTCATAGAGACTGATTTCTCTGGCTGGGAAACCATCTACTTGACTCTTACCAAGGAGATAAAAGGCTCCTTGACGTTTGCCTCAAGGTAGTGATTAATTCCAGGCATGCCTTATTCCCTGAAGTCAACCTTCTATGCCATTTTCCCGCTCCTTGCATAATACTCATAGTAAGGTAGAACAGCAGCTACCACTCAATTGATTATTAAGGGGATGGAACCCCTACCTGTTACCCTCTTAATCTAATACATAGCCCAGTTCATAATACGTGCAGTGTCACACACATTAAAAACTATTGAGGTCTAATTGACGTATAGAAGTATATCAAACCCCATTATGTCTTAAGGGCATAAGAGAGTGCTAAGATTATCACACAAATTATATATGGATTTCTTGAGCAAATAAGTGAATGAATCAATGAATAAATAAATGAACTATAGAAGGATCTTTATCTCCTAGAGCAGCAAGCTGGTACTTAAAGATGTTTTGATAATTACTGCTGGAAGGAGAAGGAAGATGTGGCTATGGTATGAAGGACAGTAAGGAAAATCTGTGGTTTGATCAGGCAATTGAAATTGAACAAAACTATAGCTATAAGTGTGTTCTGATCAGGACTAGAAGAGTGGTTAACAATCTAGCATACAGAGCAGTAGATAATTTTAATGAAGATAAGCCTTGAATACCTTTGTATTTTCCCTATTTTTTTTAAATGACAATCACATATCAATTTTTTTTTTTAAATCCTCTTGGAAACTTAAGAAACTCACAAATGTTGTCAATCTGAACAAACATCCCTGATTGAAATTTTCCTTCCTGAACACTCATTGAGGTTTATGGGTTTAAGGGCTTTTTATAACTTAATCTGCATAACCTTGAAGAGTCTCTTCATCCTTTAGCTGATTAAAAATATTTTTCACAGCCCGTAAAGCAAGATATGACTCCATGCTATGTGTATTTAATAGAGGAAATATGCTTTATGTGCTCCATTAAGTCGTTTGTGAAATTGCATTAGTGCCATGCCATTAGAATACCTCTTTCAGATACATCTGTGGCTGCTCATGACAGGTAAATTAACAGTTTCATCAATCTACTCAGAGATTCATAATGACCTAATAATCTACAGAAAAATACCCACCTTATCGGCAATTGCAAAAGAAATCACACATATTTTCCAATAGAATACCAGAGAAATGAATGTGACAATGTATCTTACTTCTTGTTAGATGACAATGGTATATTTTAGAAACATTATTAAATTAAATCCATCTATGAGGGTAAAAAAATCAAAATATAATCAGAGACAGACACAGATAATAAGGAGGTTTATATTTAAAATGTGGCCACGTTTTCAAGATGTTATAAAAACATTGTCTGATAATCAAAACCTGTTCCATAACATTAAAACAGTGAAGTCACCGGCACATTATTAAATGTTGACAGTATGCCCTAAGCAATCGTCTCTTTAAAAAAAAAAAAAAACAGCATTCAAAATTCTCATCATTTCTTATGCTTTGAAAAGAGTACTGTAGCAAAACTGTACAATATTTAATCTCTTGTAAAATGTTTTTAATATGATTCATTATTTAATATTTTAAAGATAAATTTCACATAACACTTCCCACTTTCCTTCAGTCTTTGTTTCTTTGTTTTTTAACATTTACTGTTAGTGTATATTGCTTTAATAACAACAAATTACAGCAGAAGTAATATTTTCAAATTTGCTATTGCCTTAAATCCCCTACCATGTGGCCACTATTTTTGCCAGTGTTATCCCACTACCACTTTGCCATTTGTGCTTTGGTAATTTTGGATTGACTACTATAAAAATTAATATCTTTGTCACTTCTTCTGTCCACCATAGCCCAAAATGCACATACCTTCCTCTAAAATTGCAACAATACTTAATGTCAATACAATTCATTTCACAAATACCACTGGGTGTTATTAGTCATAATTTCATATATATATCCCTTACTATCCCAAACAGATGGTTAATTATTTGGGGACAGTAAGTAAGATGATTAAAGCTTAAGTTCTACTACCACGTACGTTTGAGATTAAATCTTGGGTCTGCCAATTGATGAGATATGTGACCACAGACTAGTTGCTTCACCTCTTAAAATCTAAGTGTCCTCCTTTGTGAAATGAGGATTAGATCAGTACCTACTTTTGAAGACTATGATAACCCTCTAGGCACAGTATTTATCAGTTAGATATGTAAACATTATAGACATTTGTGGACAGCATATAAATTTTCTTCTTTCACTGTATCCTTTAAAATACATCGATAGAAAAATTTGCATTCTATGAAACAGGTTAATATATATTTTTAAATTGTATAAAATAGACTTTCCATTTCATGGGCCGTAAGACCACTAATGAATCAGAGCTCCCCAGAAGATAAGTTCAGAGTCTTGTTGCAAGAGCCAAATTACCTGGATTTAAATTTCACTTCTGCTACACACTATGTGTAAGACATACGATAACTTGCCTAAATCCTTTCAGCCTTGGTTCCCTCATCTGTTAAATGGGGATGGTAATAATGATATGTACAACACGAGTTTACGGCAGTAAGGAAATAAATGAGTTAGTAAATGTGAGTCATTTGGAACATCACATGGCACAAATCAATTATTGCTATATTTGTGTCACTCCTTCAAATACCTGAATTCTAAATTTTATATTCTTATGAAATTAAAAAAAAAAAAAAAAAGGCTTGGTGGGCACCTAGGTGGCTTAGTCGGTAAAGCATCTCCCTTTGACACAGGTCATAAGTCCTGAATATGGCTCCGTCCTCAGTGCGGTTCTCTCTCACCCTCTGCCATTCCCCCTGCTTGTGTTCTCTCTCTCAACTTGATAATAAAATCTTAAAAAAAAAAAATAAAGGCTAGTTTATGCAGAAAAATAACTGTGTTGAAATTTCATAGAAGGGGAGACATTCAAGGAATGCCATCCACATCTGTAGGTCCAGGAAACTCTGTGAGTGGCCAAACATTTAAAAGCCCATTTCTAAATTCTGTTTTCAGTTATTTCCAATCTCTACTTCATACATTTTTCAGAAGGATACTATGAGCAATATTTTTACCAGTTTCTCTAAGAATATGAGAATTACCATTCCAAATTATAGTTATGGTCCATTCATTCTCTATGAGCCAAATCAAGCACCACAACTTACAAGACGCTCAACATGACAGCTAGTGTCCTTTTTGAGATCAAACAGAACTTTAACATCTATCACAGGGATTGGAAACAGCAGTTTCTAACTAAACCCAGCAATAGGCTGACTATTGTACACGTTATGAGTTAAGAGTAGTTTATATATTTTTAAAGAGTTGTAAATAAGAATAATGAATTTGTGAGTGAGATCATAAATGGTCTACAAAATCTAAAATACTATGTATTCCCTTATACAAAAACTTTGCTGACAACTGATCTATAATCCTAATTTGTCACTTAATAAAATACTGACTAGAGACATATCTTAAGTTTACTGTTATTGAAAAATAATAAATCATATCATCATGTGTTTTCAGCATTCAAAACAATATGCTAAGTATTAAACTAAATTATTATTTTTCATTTATAACCCTATGAGGTAGATAATATTTCCTCATTTTATAGATGAGAAAACTAGGATTTATAGTAGTATGTAGCATGCCAAGATAACATGGCTAGTCGATATTTGAACTTATAACTATCTTAGCGAAAAGCTCATGCACTCTCTCCTTTGGCCCATTACTACATTTTGTCCTATTAAATCAATTATATTATGAGAATCTGCAATATAAGCCTAGATTAAATGCAATTTAAAGGCAATGAACAGATATATCTGACAACAAAGAGTTGTACATACAGAATGACTATTGAATAAATATTAACTAGTATTAACTAATATTAACTAAATGTAAATGTTTTACAGGACCACTGAAGGATATAAAAAATATAATCACATATTTATAAATTAGGGATGCATCTAAAACTTCATCCCTTTGCCCAAATATCTAAATATATCTTGAAGTTAGACCTGACTGATGTGATGTTAAATGGAAGCACTTTTATTTATTTATTTCCTTAAAGATTTTATTTATTTATTTGAGAAAGAGATAGCAGCAGAGCTGAAGAACATGGAGGAGAGGGAGAAACAGGTTAACTATGAGCGGGTGCAAGACTCAATCCCACAACCCTGAGATCATGACCTGAGCGAAAGGCAGACACTTAATCAACTGAGACACCCAGGTGCCCATAAACTGAAGTACGTATTAATAAAAGCTATTGGTCACATGTTCCCTTCATTCCCTCCCACCTTCCTTCTTTCCTTCTTTCTTTCCCTTCCTTCTGACAGTGCCTTTCTTCTTTACATTTTCCTTTCTCCCATAAGCTTAATATATTAAAGTTACAGTTGTGAACCATATATGACCCATTTTCTCATGTAAACTATAGACCAGCTTCATTGGCTCCTTTTTGTATTTATCATAGGTCACTTTCAAGTTTTAAAGAATGTCACTTATCTCGCATTAATATCAAGATTTCGACTGCAAGTACCTTTCACTTATGGTCCAGGTAAATCTGGCTTAAACTTACATAGACTTATTTGCTATGTAAGTCTAATATACTTCTGTAACAATGTCTGCATATTGTAGGAATTTTATTTTTCACTACTCATCTCTGGATCAGTCTTTTGAGAGAACAGAGATATATACTGAACTATCATTGGCAAAATTTTTAAAAATGGTTAAAATAAGTCTCCAATCATTAAGGAACACATTATAAAATTGTGAAACACCCATACAAAATGATATTCAAGAAGATTTTTTAAAAATTACATGAGTCTTAGGCAGATAGGTGAGTAGATGTTTATATATCATGAAAATAGTTTATGATACATTATGTCTCTATACCTAAAACAAAATTCTAAGTTATAAACCAAACTGTGCTCAGCCGGAATTTCAGGAGACTGGGATTGGGCAGAAGATAGGTAATAAATAAGAGCCTTTCACTTTTCATATCCATACGTATCTGTATTTAAATATTTACAATAAACAAATTTTTACTTTTATTCTTTTAAAGACTTTATTTACTTGAGAGAAGGAGAGAAAGCACAGAGGGAGAAGGGGAAGCAGACCCCTGCTAAGCAGAGAGACTGACACAGGACTCCATCCCAGGACCCTGGGATCATGACCAGAGCCAAAGGCAGATGCTTAACCAACTGTGCCACCCAGGTGCCCCTAAACAAACGTTTAAAATGAAAACATAAATAGAACTGTAACAAAGTGTTATTTAATTGATTTAAACGGATTGTAGGAGTACCTTTTCATTTACTGGATTTTTACATACTGGTTCTTTCTCTACACAAGGCGGTTTTGTAGTTTGGGGATAGTTTTAGCATATTAGAGCAATTTTAAATGCTTTTAACAAATTTCCTATCAACCATCCAAAATTACAGATTTGGGAAGTTTAATTGATATTTCAAGATGGCAAATTAATCCAGAAGTCAAAATCTTAAACTTCAGGACAAATTTGGTCTTATTCAGGTTCTTCAAATTCCTCCGTGTAAGAAATAAAATATTATGAAAAGTAATACCGTTGAGTTAAAAATGAGTTTCAATTGTTCTGTCAACAAAGGAAAAGGGACTAATAGTAACTTATGTGTTCTGAAATAAGAATCCGAATATGTAGCTCAGCTAATGTTTAAAACAAACAGAACAAAAGGTTATAAGTAGTTTAGACCAATAAATCTTCATCCCTAAAATTTTTCTTGAGTAAGGAAAGATAATGCCGCTTTATAACACTAGGGATGATCTCCTGCTGTCCAAGAGAAGCTATTAAAATTAGTAATTGCAGGGGCGCCTGGGTGGCTCAGTGGGTTAAGCTGCTGCCTTCGGCTCGGGTCATGATCCCAGGGTCCTGGGATGGAGTCCGGCATCGGGCTCTCTGCTCAGCAGGGAGCCTGCTTCCCTCTCTCTCTCTCTCTCTACCTGCCTCTCCATCTACTTGTGATTTCTCTCTGTCAAATAAATAAATAAATAAACCTTTTAAAAAATTGTTTGAAAAAAATTAGTAATTGCAGAAATAATAAAAGAGGACAGTTTGGGATCATTGCTTAAATTCTAAAAACCCAGCAAACAAAGAAATAAGGAAAACATTTTATAAAATATTTTCAGCGCCCTTGGATGAAATGGTTGAAAAGTTACAGACAGAAAAGAAACCTCAAGAACTAGATAGCTTCCAGCCCAAAATAACGCTAAGATAATAGTGTCACTTGGGGCAGCTGTCTTGTTTTATTTTCCATTTTTATTCTCCGAAAGAGCAAAGAGAAATAAATTCTAACAAAACTCATAAAATCAACACATATGCACAAACACCCACACACACATGCACAAAGGTTATATAGGACAGCTAAGCTGGGACACCACATAAACAGAAAAGCCATCAAAAAAAATGTATTTGAATACCTACTTCCTTTATATCTAAGAACTTTTCCAACACATGTCTGAGAATACCTAAAAGTCAGAAATTCCTCCAAGGATTTCTTTGCCTGATAATACCATTCTTCATTTGAAGGCAGATGCTGAATACATATCAAAACCTAAAGAGCATATAAAATTTATCGTAATTATAATCACCCGAACTACTATGATGACAGTAAAAATATGATCAATAGTCTTCATTTTTGTAAGAGATACAACTTTGGAAATACTAGATACAGAAGAAGACAGTAACACAGTACAGGGAGTTCATCTCTATCTGGGAAATATAAACTGAGTACAGTACATATTGTAACCCTCTTGACTATTTTCTTTCTGTTAAACCTGCAATCACTGGTTCTCAACTGGGCAATGTCACCCTCACTCCCCAAAGAGACATGAGTTAATGACTGGAGAAATTTCTGGACCACAGGAACTCACAGTTGGGCGGGGCACACGACTGTGCTGTTATTGGCATCCAGTGCCTAGTGGCCACATATGCTGATAAACATCAAACAGCTCACATGAAATATCACAAGACAAAGAAATATCTGGTCCAAAATGACAACAGTGCTGAGGTTCACAGCTACTGCTTTGAATTAAACCCAACTGTGCCAATACACTTTAGAACAAAGGAAAGAACTTCTGTACAACTCTAGGCTTCATATCACAAATTACTCCATGTTCTGCTGCCTTTCACCGCTTTCTACACCCTCACTTTTCCACTCCACTTACTTCTTTTCTCATTTAACTTAACCTTTCAGGACTCCATTGCTATAACTCCACTCAGATTTGGGACCTAATTTCAAACTGCTTCTTTTGGTATGGAATATACTTAGAATGTGGTTTTTTGGGTTGCTTTTATTTTTGTTTTGTTTTGTATTCCTGATACCTATTCCTTGTATTCTTGATTTCAATCTCAGGCCAGAGATATTCTGCCTCTATATTCCAGGCCTCCAGATAGGCTATCCCTGCCAAAACTGCAATCAACAGCAGAATATGGAATATCATCGGCAAGCTAGAAAAACATCACAAACAACCAACATCTCCTAGGAACTCAGTAAGTTGCACTTCATTGGAGTGGACAGGAAAAAGACAGAACAACAATTAAGGCACGCACATTTAATCAGCATAATAAATCAATCAAACCAATACAGCAGAACTCCTTTAAGATGTTAGCATAGGGGGGGGCGCCTGGGTGGCTCAGTGGGTTAATCCTCTGCCTTCTGCTCAGGTCATGATCTCAGGGTCCTGGGATCCAGCCCCACATCGGGCTCTCTGCTCGGCAGGGGGCCTGCTTCCTCCTCTCTGCCTCCTTTCTGCCTGTGTCTCTGCCTACTTGTGATCTCTGTCTGTCAAATAAATAAATAAAATCTTTAAAAAAAAAAAAAGATGTTAGCATAGGGATACAGGAGTAATATGTATCACTTGGCAAGTTAACCATATTATAGCCAGCTTTTACTACACAAAATCATGTTACATGGAAGTAAGTCTTGACCTATAATAAATACAGCTATTGGTCTGTAATGACAAGTTTTTTAAAAAGTCTTCATTATGTTACTAGAATGTAGGGTGCACTACCACTGAGGCCCGAATAAAGATATTCATGATTCATACACGTGTCAGGAAAATCCCACACCAGAGAAGCAGAAAGCTGTGTCTTTCAGAAATGGGCAGAAAAGGATAGTCGACACTGTATTGATGAACCTTGCCATCTTTTTAGAAATGTTTTAAGTTCTGTAGGAAGATTATTGACAAACTTGTTCTAAGGACGATAATAGGTGTTTTAGAGGAAAAATGTGTCTAATACTGTCATGATTTTCCAAGGCCCTAGTTCCTAATCAAAGTTTAATTGAGAGTTGCTATGGAGAATCTTTACATGTAAATGTCAATTCACATTACAACCAACAAAGATATTGATCATGCCAATATTATAGAATGTATTATCTTATATGATGTAAACTTGACGTCAGCTTCCCAAATCTTCCAGGGTCCAAAGATAAATTCTTTATTTCTATCAGGATTTCATAAAATGGCTACTCGTTAATCTAAACAAGTTAAAACTGTTTTGTTTTTTTAAAGATTTTATTTATTTATTTGACAGAGATCACAAGTAGGAAGAGAGGCAGGCAGAGAGAGAGGAGGAAGCAGGCTCCCTGCTGAGCAGAGAGTGGATGTGGGGCTCGATCCAAGGACCCTGGGATCATGACCCGAGCCAAAGGCAGAGGCTTTAACCCACTGAGCCACCCAGGCGCCCCTGTTTTGTTTTTTTTTAATGCATTACCCAGTTATCATCTTTACTCTGAACTTCTTGTGGTCACTTCTTGGAACTCCTCAATGAATCACCTGATTCAATTCCCCAGATTGCAGAAAAACATCAGTGGAGTTTGTATAAGAAAATACCAAATCAAACAAAAACAACAACAACAACAACAACAACAACAACAACAACAAAATGAAAACAAACCCAAAAACCTTTCCTTTACATTTGCACAAAGTCCTTCCTTTGTAACTTGAATACACAAAATTATATGGGTATATCAGTCATTACTGGAAGTTTGAGAAGGGAAAACGATTTTCTCAACCTAAACAAATAAACATTGGCTATTACTGATTTTTGCTGTTAAAAGTCTGTCAATTATCCTATCATTGCTATCATGTCACTGGAAACATCATTCTCATGGCTCTGGATTCCTCCCATGTTGCCCAACTGTATCCTGTCCTAACATCCTGTCATTTCTACTGCAATCCACCTTCTACCATATATTCCTGCTACATTTTCATACACAAAGGAGTTTAGTAATCAATCAATGCCAGATTTGGTCCCAAACTGCCCTCACACAAGATTCAACACCATACTCCAAAGATGTTTATCAAGGAATTTCTGAAAAAAAAAAAAAAAAAAAAAAAAAAAAAAAAAATATATATATATATATATATATATATATATATATATATATATATTTCCATAAGGGGAATCTGCAGTTAGCTATCTAAGTATAGACTGTTTCTAAATCTATCACTAGAATAATTTTCAGGCAAAATGCCTATGCATTAAAGCATAATGTCTTGCACATAGCAGTAACATGATAGAAAGAATATTATTGATGGAAAAAAAGCAATTCATAGAATTAAAGTGTCATGACTCCACTTCAAGAACTTAAGTAACATGCCAAAAAGTCAGGTACCTCTTTCTGGTTATATACCATTATGGGTGATAACTTATTTTCTTTTGTACATATTCTGTATTTTTAAAATTTATAATAATTCTGGATAACTTTAGTTATAAATAAAAATATTCTGATATAATCAAAAGAGGGTACTCTCAAGAGGTAGTTTATCTAAAAAGGAGGAAAAACTTAGATGATGAAGAGAAACCTGATTAGTAAAATAAAAGGGGGCACCTGGGTGGCTCAATCAGTTAAGCCTCCAGCTCTTGGATTGGGCTCAGGTCATGATCTCCCAGTCCTGGGATTGAGCCCTGAGTTGGGCTCCGTGCTCAGTGGAGAGTCGGCTTGAGACTCTCTCTCTCCCTTTCCCTCTGCCCCTCCCAACATGTACATGTGCCCGTGACTTTGAGTTTCCATTTTCTCACTCTACAACATGCCCCGAACACAATTACTGTGTTATTTGTAATTGGGTCTTCAGTGGACAGAGTACCTGGTATAGAACATTCACATGATAAATCAAATTCATTAACTATAAAAAGAAGAAATTGAATTTAATGATTCCAGGGTATTTTCAGTACCTAATTTCAGCTATTCATTGAAATATTTATTTAAAAATAACTACGTATAATGCACTTGTTTCATATGCTAAAAGGACAAGCCATTACCATTATTCTGAAGCACCCGAGAATGTGCATGGAGAGAAAAGATTTTGTGGTTCTCCAGCATTCACTGACAATGCTTTCAACTGTCTATGATAAAATCACATCTAGAAAGAAGAGCATACAGCTCTAGCCTCATGAGTCTCTTTTTTTGTTTTTTTAAGATTTTATTTATTTATTTGACAAAGAGAGACCCAGCGACAGAGGGAACACAAGGAGGGGGAGTGGGAGAGAGAAAAGCAGGCTTCCCGCAAAGCAGAGAGCCCTATGCGGAGCTTGATCCCAGGACCCTAGGATCATGACCTCAGCCAAAGGCAGAAGCTTAATGACTGAGTCACCCAGGTAGCCCCCTAATGAGTCTCTTTAGAAAGACAGAACTTCTGTCCTGTCTCACATCTTGTCACCTAATTGAACAATTCAGGCTAATAATTTAGAGAGAAACTAGCTAACTCCCAACAACATTCACCTTTATCTATAGCCAAAGTTGGACTAAAAAACAAAACCTCTGCATCTAACGTAACTTCCAAACGAAAGTCACCTCAGTCCTACACTGTTTCCTCATATATATGTAACAGCCCAAACTGCTGCTCTTAGGAAAAGAAGGGATAGAAAAATAGAAAAATGATGAAGAAAGATTCCACTATATGTTGTGATGTCTTGACATTCTAAGGGATGAAGAAGAAGGCATGTTTTTGCCTCCTTCTCCTTATGTAATGCCAAAAGTGGCTTCTTATTTTTCCCTTTGGAAATATTTCTCAACTTTTCAAATAAATGTTTCCTTTTGCTAAACATAAAAAAGTCATAAACCTTATATACTTAGTATAATAAAACAAGTATATTTTAAGTTTTTTAAACATAAAGGTATTGATACACTTTCTTTAAAGCAGGCATGTTTCTCCCAAGTGACTGCCAGTGAGGAATAAAAATATGGCAAAATATAAAGAGAATAACAGATCCACACAAAACCAAATTACTGTCAAACTAGGTATAACTAAGTGATCAGAGAATTGTATGGCACACATATTAAGTGTTCTAGGAGTTTAAAAGGAAAACTTCACCTTGACTGATCCTGAAAGGACTCAGGAAGAGGCCAGCAAGTGGGAAGGGTATGGAATTGTGCTTTGAAAGATGGGTGGAATATCAGTAGATACAGAAGAGAGGCATAAGGAAGGATGCAGATGGAAAGAAATCCAAAATAGACATGGGGAACAGCAAGCAAAAAGATTTGGTTTCAGTAAAAGTTTCATCTAAAAGCATATGTTCATGAGGGAAGCAGTAGTCAGAACCTTAAGATTCCTGCTCAGTCTTTGAGGGAGATGACAGACATCCATCCATCACAGAAATATACAACAGTAATAGTGCCAGAGGACTGTGGAAGATTGGGAAAGTATATATTGTTTTATATTTAATCTTTGGAAAAATAATTTTTAAAAAAGAATTTATTTATTTATTTGACAGAGAGAGTCACAGCAAGAGAGTGGGAACGGGAGAGGTGAAGGAGACTTCCGGCAGAGCTGGGAGCCCAATGTTGGACGCAATCCCAGGACCCTGGGATTGTGACCTGAGCCAAAGGCAAATGCTCAACAACTGAGCTACCCGGTAAGTCATAAAAGAAAAAAGATTAAAAAAAAAGAAGAAGAAGAAGAAGAAAAGAAAGAAAAAAAAGAAAGTCCCCATGACTATGATTAGGCATAACAATCTACCCGCACACAGTATTCTTGTTCTAGTCTAGAGTACTTTGACTATTTGTCTCTCTATTTTTAAAGATTTTATTTACTTATTTCTCAGAAAGTGAGGGGGAGAGCGCCTGCAAGCAGGAGGTGCAGCAAACAGAGGGAGAAGCAGACTCCCAGCTGAGCAAGGAGCCCGATGCGGGAACTGGTCGCAGAACCTGAGGATTGTGACTTGAGCCAAAGGCAGATGCTTAGCCCACTGAGCCAACCAGGCATCCCTTGAATAATTGTTTCAAGAGTATATAGAGATACCTGAAATTGGTATTTAGGTCATACTCATTTATCATTCATTCAAAAAATGTATATGGAGCAACTGATACATGGCAGGCATTTTGCCAGATACTAGGGGCAAAGAGGTAAACAAATAGACTAAATCCTGACACCATGGAGCTTACAGTATATGGAGGGAGAGAAAAAATAATAACTCTACAAATAAGGATTTTAGGTTGAACCATATGAAACTACCAATACTTCACTGTTATTAACCAAAATGAATAGTAATTTAATATTGGTCAACTTAATATAATGACATATTCTGATAACCTATATTAAGGAAAATGAGGGGATAGCGACAGTGTATACTAAGGGAACCTTTTCTATTCTGAGTGACAGAGAAAGTTTCCTTGAGAAAATGATGCTTAAAGTAAGATCTGATAATGGCCCTTAACTAGTTGAAGTGAGGGGGGTATGAGTATTAAACACTGAGTGAAGTCAGCTTGATACAGGAAGAACTCTCATTCCCCAGCTCTCTTTCTTTTCTTATAGAAAACAAGATAGGTTGATAGGCTAAAGTACTCTCAGGACAACATCTGGTAGTAAAAGATAGCCAGCAATGGCGCTGAAGAGCAAGAGCAATGAGAACCTTGATTCATTCAAAACAAGGTGTAGGGGCGCCTGGGGGGCTCAGTCAGTTAAGTGGCTGTCTTGGGATCAGGTCATGATCCAGAATCCTGGAGTCAAACCACGCATTGAACTCCCTGCTCAGAAGAGAGCCTGCGTCTCCTTCTCCCTCTGCCTACTTCTGCTCTCTCTCTCTGGCAAATAACAAATAAAATCTTAAAAAAAAAAAAAAAAAATTCTAAAACCTACACACAGTTTTAAGCAGCGAGTAATACTGGAAACAAGAGGACTAAAAAACAAACAAACAAACAATAACAAGAAACACACAAAACAAACAAACAAAAACAAAAACAATAAATCAAATAAAGTAACAAACTCCAGAACTGACAGTTCATTTCAATGGCTTTGAAAGGAGAAGTTACCATCCTTTCAGTGACTATTAAAAGATAAGATTAAACTCCAGCTAATCCAAAATACAAAATGTTCTTCACATAAGACAAGTCAGTAGATAGGTCTTGGGGGTGTTTGTGTGTGTGTGTGTGTGTGTGTGTGTTATAGCTCTTATTAGATTCATTTATCATCTTGACAGAATGTTTTGTATTGAAGATCTAACACTAAAAGATGGGATCAACATTTAATTGTCAAGCATTCTCTGTCAAATGATTGTTTTGGAAAGTGTGTAGTGGCTACATTTTCATGACAAAAGAAACTCTTATTTGGGTGTGACTCTTTTATTTACCTTCCATCTCCTTCTTAAGCAGCTAAGAGATTTATTTTTCTCTGGTAAAGATAACAGTTTTGCTTGTTACAAAAAAGAACCCAGGATTATCTATGACCAATTTAGGAATTAGAGAAATTACTTACAAGTTGAAATACTAAAAAGATCTTGTTACAAAGCAGTCTCCACAACACTGCAGTTTCCCAACAGCAATAAAAGGTGGTCTCAGTGCCAATGGTGATTCCACACAAAAAGACTGATAAGAAAGCATTTCTAGGGGCGCCTGCGTGGCTCAGTGGGTTAGGCCTCTGCCTTCAGCTCAGGTCATGATCTCAGAGTCCTGGGATCGAGTTCCACATCAGGCTCTCGGCACAATGGGGAGCCTGCTTCCTCCTCTCTCTTTGCTTGTCTCTCTGCCTGCTTGTGATCTCTCTCTGTCAAATAAATAAAGTCTTAAAAAAAAAAAAAAGAAAAAAAAAGAAAGCACTTCTAAACATGTTCACATTGACAATTTACTAATAGCTTGTAATGGCAGCCATCTAAAATCTTAACAGTTTATAATTTCTACTGGTACATATACTCAGATGTGATTTGTATGTTACTATGGACCATGGTTCTAGGTATTTCCTTCAACCAAGAATATTTAACATACATACACACATACAAGCAATTATAGAAGCATTTATTATTAATGATATGCCAGGGATGTTACATTTGTATTATATTTATTCCTCAAAATGATAATGAAGGTTAGCAAAGTTAAGACACCTGACCAAGTTCATACAGACAGAAGTATCTGAGCCAGGATGTGAATCAAGGCCTGGCTTTTTCTAAGAAACCATAAAGCTTAAAGCATACTAGTTCAATATAATTGGCAGAGCAACTTCTGTTGCTTAGACTTTAGCTTCAGAGAATAGATATGTAAGTGGTCAAAAGTCACCATATTCTTTGACCATGAACTACCTTGGGTCATCACATTCCTCCAAAAGTAATAGGTCTTCTGGTGTGTGATCTGAGACCTTAAAGGCACCACCAAACAATGCAATTACTAAAGTTAGGGGTATCTGGGTGGCTCAGATGGTTAAGCATCTGCATTCAGCTCAGGTCACGATCTCTTCATCCTGGGATTAAGCCCAGAGCCCAGAGTCAGGCTCCCATTTCAGAGGGGAGTTTTTTTTGGCCTCTCTACCCAGCTTGTGCTCTCTCTCTCTCTCAAATGAATAAAATAAAGTCTTAAGAATACAGATGCTAAAGCTAAATCTCCCTGTTGTAAATAACAGTTCTACCACTAGAGTAATCCTATTTATCATACCAGCAGAATTCCTTCTTTAGTATGGGAGGGTTGGAAGGAAGAACAGTGGGCAGGGGTGGGAATGGAAGGGTCATTTAAAAAATACTAATCCAGGCACCTGGGTGGCTCAGTGGGTTAAGCCTCTGCCTTTGGCTCAGGTAATGATCTCAGAGTCCTGGGATCGAGGTCCCAACCTGGCTCCCTGCTCAGCGGAGAGCCTGCTTCCCCCTCCCTCTCTGCCTACTTGTGATCTCTGTCTGTCAAGTAAATTAACAAAAAATCTTAAAAAAAAAATAAAAAACACAAATCCCCAGAAGGGACATGAATTAAGTATTGCTGAGTATGGGCTAAACTGTTTTCTAAGAAAGCCAGAGACAGAGGCAGGAAAGAATCAATCCCTTTCTGCTGTGTATTCTTTCCTGTAGAATCTAATTCTACTCAACAAAACCTTGCACTATGTGTTATTAGAGATCAATTTGTCTTACATTTTATACAAAGCAAATAATCCCATTTTGGAAAAGTTTGCTTAGAAGACCTATCTCAATCTTCACATCCTATGATAAATCTCCATAAATGAAGCAATGTCCCTGTTAGGAAAATCATAATCAAAAGGAAACAAAATTGAAGTTCAAAAATAAACTCTCACTTCCATATATGGAGTTCATTGGTGAATTATTTTTTCCTCTCCATGAAAGTAACTAGACTTGGAGGTCTTACAGTTTCTGCAACAGTTTACAAAACAATGACTCTGAAAATGACAAGAAACAACCCTGAGCCCTTCAGTATATTAATATTTTAATATGTTAAAGCAACAAGACTTTCATTTACCTAACAGGGAAAACTATGGGAATAACAAAAACAAAAACAGAACAAATGAATAAAATTTAAGTGAAGATGATACTGAAAATGATCATGGAAATTTATTTATTAACAAATTTTCAAACATTGTGGATTCTGAACTTTAAATTGAATTCTGATCTTTGATTTCAAGGTTTCCTGACACTCTGTAAATAGCTCAGTATTTTTCTTAAGCTCATAAAATTGGCGAGAGGAGACACAGTTCTGCTCTAAAAGAATTTAAATAATTGGTGTACAGAAGAAATACATACATAGAATTTCTCCTCAAAATCTTTCTTTGTCTCAAGTACAAAAAAGTTTTCTTAAGAAAACAAAAAAATCTTCTTCTTCCGGGATGCCTGGGAGCCTCAGTAGGTTAACTGTCTGCCTTGGGCTAAGGTCAGAATCCCAAAGTCCTGGTATCAAGCCAGACATCAGGCTCCTGCTCAGTGAAGAATCTGCTTCTCCCTTTCACACTATCTCCCACTCCCAGCTCATACTCTATCACTTACTTTCTCTCAAATAAATTAATACAATAATAATAATTTAAAAAAAACAGTGGGGGGTACATGGGCATGTTTGTTTGAATGGGCTGCCTTGGGCTCTGGTCATAATCCCAGAGTCCTGTGTCTGGCTCCCTGCGCGGCAGGGAGTCTGCTTCTCCCTCTACCCGCTCCCCCTCACTGGTATGTCCCCATGCACTCACTCTCTCCTAAATAAATAAGTCAATGAATGAATAAAACCATTAAGAAGCACATACATAAAGGAGGACATAAAGGAGGTGGAACAGTGATAATTTGAAAGGAGGGTTGCGTTGTCACACTTGACAAAATCTTAGTCAAACGAGCTTATTGACTAAAATAATTCTCAAAGGCTTTAATACACTTTAATATCCTACGAGTTTGGTATTTTTACTACCATAGTGTAAAAAGCTGCCATTTGAGTACAGGTATAATAAAAATTCCTTTAAAACAGTGTCACAAGCTCACGTGAATTTATCTAAAAGTGGAATATAATCTCTAGTTCATACTGTTCACACAGTTCATATCTAACATTACTAAATCCCAGGGTCCTAGGATCAAGCCCAGCATCAAGCTCTCAGCTCAGTAAGGAGCTTGCTTCCCTTCCTCTCTCTCTGCCTGCCTCTCTGCCTACTTCTAATCTCTCTCTGTCAAATAAATAAATAAAATCTTTTTTTAAAAAACTGTCACATTCAGACTAATTACAAATTTAGGTTACCTGCTTAGTTCTTAAAGGCATTAAAATTTGCAATCTCTGATTCGAACAATCTATTCTAGATTTAAATCTAGACTTCTTAACCCAACTACCTAGGAAAATTTCCATTAGGGCATATGACTCCAGGTTGGGTGGTCCCCTTTGAAGGCTATTTGATAAAATATAGATAATCTTAGATTTCAGCACTAAATATTCCATTGTTTGGTAATTTCCCTCACTAAAATGAAAAGGGTATACCCTGAATAAAATTTCTTCAGGTGGAAAAAAGGTAAATCAAGGTTGTTATATTACCAAGGAATAAAGGAAAGAGCTTCATGCTAAACTCTTCAATACTACCAAATTTGCTTTAGATTGCAACAGCTTAACATCATAAAGTCCAATGAAGGAAGCTAACTAGAATGCGCTAATAAATAAAGTTACCTTAAGGGAATGATGGAAAGAGGCTGTAGAGAAAAAAGTGTCTAGTCTTTGAAGCAGCAAACATCTTAGATATTTGAGATTTCCACTGCAGTTAATAAACTTTAAATGAAGATATGATGGTATTGGTAATCATTTATATTAAGCAGGTTAAAGACTTACATGTTCAAATTATATGCCTTGGAGCACAGTGATTACTGTGACTCTGTGCTCTTAGTATTGATCAGCAGTGCTTGCAAAAACACAAGACAACCAAAAACACTCCAACAACGAGGCAGTAGGCATGAGGTGGGAAAGTAATACCATGCCTATTTCCTTCCTGTATGATGTCTATATTCCTTTTCATTTTTTTAAATTTTATTTATTTTGCGGATAAAGAAAGATACAACAAGAGAAGAAACACAAGCAAGCAGAGCGGGAGAAGGTGAACAGGCTTCGCAGGGAGCAGGGAGCCTGATGCGGGGCAGATGCCAGTACACCAGCACCATGACCTGAGCCAAAGGCAGATGGTTAACAACTAAGCCACCCAGAAACACTTGATATCCACATTTCATGAAAATGAAAACAAAAAACTAGTTTTCAAACTAATGGAGAGGAAAAGGGATTTGAGTTTAGAAACCTAAAGTATATTTTGAACTTACAGTTGATAATGAAATGAAAAGGCACTGTAAGAAGTGCACAATACATTGCTATAAACATCCTAGAATTCACAGAACCACAGGGTGCCTGTATCACCAAACTAACCAATTTGGTTTTTTTTTTTCTTTCAAATAAGCTCTATACATCAGAAATGTTATGTTGTGAAAGTGAACAAAAGGTTATTTACTCACTTTTAGGAAATGTCTAGATTTCTCACAAAACAGTTTATTGCAATAGAATAATATTTGACATATATAATGCATAAATAATGTGCTTTATCATGGCAACTTTTAGTATTCCTCTTCATGTTATACTTTTGAAATAATTTTTCAAAATAACCATACAGAGAAAGCCTGAAAAACATATTCAAAGTCCAAATAGAATATAAATTTTTGATGTGGTCCACCCATTTCTGTCAAGAAGTCAAAATGAAATTGTACAGAGTCTAGATACTCCCCAGGCTATCTTCTCAGACTCTCTATAGAAACACTCCCAATAGGGGCGCCTGGGTGGCTCAGTGGGTTAAAGCCTCTGCTTTCAGCTCAGGTCATGATCTCAGGGTTCTGGGATCCAGCCACACATCTGCTCTCTGCTCAGCAGGGAGCCTGCTTTCCTTCCTCTCTCTCTGCCTGCCTCTCTGCCTACTTGTGATCTCTGTCAGTCAAATAAATTAATAAAATCTTTAAAAAAAAACACTCCCCATAATATATATGTATTTGAATTATCAAAGAATTGTTGTAGATTTGTTTCACTGCTATGATGGTATAAATACAAAATAGTTTTATGCCACCAATGTTTCAAGCAAACAATGTTTTAAGCAACCAGTGCTATATATATATATAAACTAAATACACTCAAATGAGGAGAGTGAAAAAACAAAACCGTGACAACTAGCTAATTCACATACCCTTGAATTTTGCCATTCTAACAAATTCTTTCTGTGCAATTTTGATGTTTTTTAAAAAGTTGTATTTGTAATCATCGACAGTAGTATTTAAACAGCAGGCATTAATAAGTGTTCCAAGAAGGCAGAAATCTGAGGTCAAGGCAGCCTGGTAAGAAATACTGGGCAAATATCCATGACACAGGCTGAACAAGGTGTTACAAAAGGCAGTTACAGAAGGAGATAAGTCTATCAGCACAAAATAAGTAAAGATATACTTAGGGCTGCCTCACTGTGGAACTCCAGGGCAATATTCACAATGGTATCCCCAGCAGCTACAAGGTGTTGAGCTTAATGGTCATATGTGAAAGCTATGGAGTCTAGGCAGATAAACAGGAAATGCCAGGGAAAGGCACTTTTCAAGGGTCAAGACGTGGGGAATTAAATTACGAGTCTGCATTCTAATTCTGGGAATATATAATGATAAAGAAAATTACAAAGGAACTCAAATACTGGGCAAAGAATCAGCAAAGAATCAAGTGAAGGACAAAACAGAAGCCTAGTTCTGGTGATTGTAGGAGGCAGGGACCTACCTCCCTGATCTTAGCAAAGGAAAAAAGGAGAGAAAACGCTTCCAAGAATTAAGTCAAACAAAAATCAAAATGGCTGCACTAATGTTTCAGTGAGGCTAGATTTTAAAATAACCTTTTTCCTCTCCTTCAAACTTCCCCTCCTCCATTGTTAGCCTTTTGTTTCAGGAATCCTGTACCACCCAAAACACAAGAAAAGGAAACTAGTAATATATACACAGGTTTCCTATCAAAACCGACTAGATCCTCTATTTCTATAGAAAACTCCCCAACCCCTTCAGTTGGGCTTGCAGTTCTTGAAAGACATAGATTCCCACAGACTCCTTTGCTGAGAGAAGCAATAAAGATATTGTTCCTCTTTATCTCAAACTCAGTCTTCATGTTGTCTTGGCTCTGAAGCACCTAGGTCAGTTTTTGATGGCAAGAAAAGAGGGGTGCCTGAGTGGCTCAGTGAGTTGAGATCTCTGCCTTCAGCTCAGGTCATGATCCCAGGGTCCTGGATTCCAGCCCAGCAGGGAGTCGGCTTTCCTTCCTCTCTCTCCCTGCCTCTCTGCCTACCTGTGATCTCTGTCTCTCAAATAAATAAATAAAACCTTAAAAAAAAAAAAAAAAGAAGAAGAAGAAGGCAAAAAAGGGCTCAATTATTATACAAAGTTAGAAAGGCTGGCTCAGCAAGAGTACGTAGTGTTGAGCTACTGACCAAAATTACTTAAATTCCCTTTACCAGAGAAAAGGACTACTGCCAGAATTTGTGGTAATTTTCAAACTACTGAAACTTTGTAAATTACCCCTAATTTGGTATTCAGATGTATTTGAGGGTAGAACTCAGTCAAACTTTTCATATACCAGCCCTGTACACCCCACTGTATGATGCCTTGTTCTGTACAGAATATTAAAAAATAGAAGCTGTCTAACACCAAACAGTCTGCACAAAAATGAAAAATATCATCCAGCTACAAAGACGGTTGACCCACCGCATGCCAAGGACACATGTGTTTCCAAGCATGGTGAAATGAATATAAATAGATGATTAAAATAATATTTCCCACACAAATTACTAATATTATCAGTTGCTTATCCATATCTACTCCCCATCCCAACATTCAACTGGCTATCTATATCTAGTTCAGCCTTGAGATATTAAAACCAGAAGCACTATCCAATCACATAAATTTTTATCTGTAAAAAGATGTTTGGGCCTTTTTCTTCATACATGTTAATACAGTGTTTACATATCTGATGAAGCTGCAGGAAGTCATTAAACGACAGCATAGGTTAAGACATATTTGCCAAATAACACATACCCAGCTAATAAATGAAACTGAAGATAATTCTACTATTTAGTTACACCTATTTATTTTTATTATTTTTTTAATAGAGAACACTTCAGAAATTTGCATGTTACCCTTGTGCAGTAACCATGTTAATATTCTCTGTATCATTCCAATTTTAGTATATGTGCTGCCAAAGCAAGCCCTAGTTACACCCATTTAAAAACATAAACTCTCCAACATCTTTAAAAAAATAAATAAATGAAATTCGTATTTATCTGGAGGAAAGCATTAATATAAATGAATGCTACTTAAAAATTAAATTGATACTCTTCAAAAACTATGAAATATTTATGTATAACTTACTATATCAAACTACCCACATTCAGCATAAAAAAGTTGTGGTTTGGTTTTTTTTTTAATCTCCATCATGATTACCTAACCCCCTCACACACCACTCATCTGGTAAGCATCACTTTGTTCTCTGAAGGTAAGAGTCTGTTTCTTGGTTTGCCTCTCACTCTCTTTTTTACCCGCTCCCTTTGTTCTTTTGTTTCTTAAATTCCACATATGACTAAAATCATATGGTATCTGTCTTTCTCTGACTTATTTCACTTTCCGTAATACCATATAGCTCTGTCCACATCTTTGCAAATGGCAAGATTTCATTCTTTGTTATGGCTGAGTAATATTCTTGCATGGGATGCACAGGTGTAAGTTTTCCTTATTTATTCATTGGTCAATAGGCACTTGTGTGGTTTCCATAATTTGGTTATTGTAGATCATGCTGCTATAAACAGGGCAGTAGATTTCTTCCTATAAATTAGTACTTTTGTAATCCTTGTGTAAATAATTAGCAGTACAACTGCTGGATCATGGGGCATACTATTTTTGACTTTTTGAGGAAATTCCATACTTTTATCCAGAGTGGCTATACCATTTTGCATTCCCACCAACAATACAAGAGGGTTCCCTTTTCTTCACATCCTTATCAACACCTGTTGTTTCTCATGTTGTTGATTTTAGCCATTCTGACAGATGTCAGGTGGTATCTCCTTATAGATTTGATTTACATTTCCCTGATAACCAATGATGTTGAACAAATTTTTCATGTGTCTGTTGGCCATCTATAGGTCTTCCTTAAACAAGGAGAACCAGCAGATATTCAGAAAAGCAGAAACAGACTGAGAAAGAATTTGGGACCGGGGCATATAACTTTGATATGGCACTGATAAGTGTTAGGTTTATAGATTTACTACCATGCTGAGAAGAAACTTCAGATTAAATGTACTTAAGTTTGGGGCTAAGGAGGGATGCATGGAGAGGATAGAAAGTCAAATTATAAAGAGAAGTCTAGTTAAGAAAGGAAGGGAGGAAATAAGGAGGAATCTAGAAAGGGCAGTAGGGTGAAGTAAAGATGATTTCGAGGAGAAGGGAAACCTGTGGAAGATGTCATGACCTGATAGTAACAACTTCACCCAGTACCACCTACCCCTTAACTCAGGTAACTTCTTTTGTCTCTCCTTCTATTTCCTGGGGTTATATAATCAGTCATAATGACTCAGCAGTTTTTAAACTCAATTATTTTCCTAACTCCTCCTCCTGATTTTGTGTTCCAATATCTCCCATACTTGTTTTGTTAATGGGTTTCTCCCCCCTTCAAACACTGTAAGGAGGGGCTATGTAATTTTCACAGAGGGCAAAATTGTCCTCAAAGAGAGAAAAAACAAAGTTCTAATTTCCTCTGCATCTGGACTCAGCATGCTTTTTTTGATGACCTACTCTCAGAAGTAAATTTTCCACTGTGGCCTCTAATTTTGTGCATAAGATTCTTCTCAAGGTTACAATCTGCTTGCAGGTGCAAAAAAAAAATTGCATTTGAGTGAAAATATTCTAAATGTAATCTATGGCTCATCAAGCTGCAACTTTTCTTATATCCTAAAACACTGATTTTTTTTTTTCTTTACAAACTAAAATACATAATGTGACAGGATCATAGTTGTACTCATTCATGACAAGGACAAAGCTAACTGATAGTTTCAGGGTGGCCATCATGAGATCAACATATCTTTAGTTGCACCTTTCTTGCCCCAGGGTATGGTACTCAAATCTACAGGTTATAAAACTGTGGTTCGCCAAAATTGAGAACGATATATGAATGAAGATGTAACTGTATGATGTTTTAATAGGGTATATATTTGTAATTACATCCCTATTCCAGGATCAAGGGATTTTAATATCAGATTTGTAAATTCTAGGGAATGTAGATCAAAGTAAATATAAGTCTTTTAATTTGGAGTAAGATATAAATGAATGAAATTCTCTTCTCCAGAATCCAAACAAGCTGGAAGTAAATGGGAAAATTTGTATATAATTATTCAATATCTTTACTGTACAAATCCTTGGGGTTTCCATTCACATTGTAATTCATGTGAATGATACCCCATGGAACTGTGTAGTAACTAAATATTGCTATGCCTCTCTATCTATGCATGCAGAAGACTGCCCCTGATACTCTGGGCCTTTATATTCCAAGTCATCAGAAAAGGCATTCCATATTAAAATACAGTTACTATTTTGGACATCTATTTTGTACTATCTATTCATCACATTTTAGTGCTGATAACATAAAACCAGGGCTCCCAAAAGTTATTACATGGGTGGGGGGGAACCCACCATGTTTAAAATGCATGTTCCTGATATCCATATGGAAGCACTCTGATTAGGTCAGGGGTAGATTCCAGAAATTCTGAATTTCAAAAAGCATTTCTTATAGTTCTAAAACAAAAGTTATTTCAGAAATCCCCACGAAAACACAAATTATGCTCATCATTTACTCTTTTCCAAAGTACTCTCTAAAAAGTGGAAGTACTGCTCAGATTTTCCTTAACGAATAAATTTCATTCATGCTATAGTGATTTTTCTCCACTTCAGGAACAGATATGGAATGTTATCTCATCACCCAGATCTACATCTACAATCTGTGACCTTTTGACCATGGCCTACATCAACTCTTACAAAAACACTTGAAAGATTAAAAAAAAAAAATTTTAGTTAAAAGTTGGAAATTCAGTGTGACTCTTTCCATTCCCTCCTTGAGAATTTTATTTAGCCTAATTCTATTCTGGTTACTGCCAAATGCTCACAGCATGGCTGATTTCCAGTTAGTACACTCCCTAGACTAAAATATCTTATTTTTGATCATTTTCCCTGCATGATTGCATCTACATGATAGGTTAAATCTGGCTTTCTTATCTGCATACATCCTGAACCTCTCCTAGAGAGGTTATTGTTTGGAATCTCATAATGATCACAACATTTTCTCATTTACTATCATTTCAAAATTAATTAACATACATTTATATTCTTTTCAAAGTCATTAATGAAGACATTAGACAAACGCAGACATAACACACTCCCTCTGCAACTAGAAAAATGTCATCCAGCAAACAAGACCCATGTTTGAATTGTGTGAGCTCCACTTCAAGACTTCTAAAAGTACAGGGCCACTCACTGATAATATAAACTTACAGAAAAATGTTTTTTCACATCAAGACTGGAGATATAGAGTATACTCAACGAATAATCAACAAAGTAAAAATTCCAAAGCCTAACAAAACCCAAATAATTTATTTCTGTGGTGGTTTTTGAGAGATGTGGTTTAATTATCGAACTTACTCCTTTCCACTGTATCCGACAATTCCCATAATTAGTGATGTTTTAATATAAAGGTTAAGTTTTCTCTAAGCTCTCAGAAAATATTCATTTTATGTCTTATTTCTTTAAGGAGCCCTAATTTATTCAGTGGATTCAATATTAAGTCATCTTTCAGACATAATCTCATAATTGGGGCTCCAGTTCAACTACTCCGCTTTTCCCCTTATGATTAACCTTTATAATAACTAAAACCTGCATTATTTCCAAATCTCCACATCTGCGGGATAACCTAATTTCAATAAGAACAGGACTCTGAATTCTTCTTTCTTAATGGTCCTGAAAAGGTGTAATCATTAAGAGAAATGGTCGAGCTGCAATGATAAATTTCACTGGATACCTGATTTTTTTTATACACCTAACAACATATATGAGGTCTCTGCTCCATTTCTAAGGTAACACCATAATGTTTTAATTTCTCTTTAGCGTTACAGAAACATTCAAAATCTGATAAAACAATGACCTTCATTGCTTCCTCCTTTCTAAAGTTCTCTGGGTATTAGAATATTTATTCATTAATGTAAACATTTTCCATGATACAAAGACAAACTATTTCAATATTGACTGAGATTGTATTTAGGTAGCAGTTAACTTCCAAGAAGTTTTCTATTTCAAATCTGAGAAACAGACATATATTTAGGTAAATGTTACAGATTATTCCTACAGGTTCTTTTCATTTTTATGTACTTCCTGTATTGTTAATGTTTTTGATGCTATTGTGAATGAGATCTGATTATCTGTGTATGTAAATGGGGAACTCTATCCTTTTAGATTTTAATTGAGCATAATACTTATATAATTATAATTACAAATTATGATAATTTAAAATCTGATTTTATTCAATAGTTTCATCAGTATTACTCCAATACACATTATGCATTTAGGAAATACGTAATAAATTATTTCAGAGATATAAAGTCATAAATGTAACATACATAAAGGGTGAGGAAACATACAACACAAACATGCACATACAATATGAGAATCCTACTAACCCTAAAACCGGTGGCTATATATTAGCTTAAGATGTCATATTTAGTACTATAGCTTGAGTGGCTAAAATGACAGAAATTAATTTCTCACAGGTTCTGGAGACTGGGATGTCCAAGATGAAGATGGTAGTAAAGTAGGGCTCATTCTAAGACCTCCACTCATGGATTCCTGGATGTCATCATCCCACTGTGTGTTGCCACAACCACTTATTGGTACACATGAGAGAAACAGAAATAGAGCATATCCAAGCCCTTTAGTGTCTCTACTAATAAGGACATCAATCCTATCATCAGAGCCCTGCTATTATGACCTTATATAACTCTAATTACATCTTTAAATCCTAAATCAAAATACAGTCACATTAGGGGTTTAAGCCTTTGAGGTATTCTTTTTTTGGTAGTTATAATTCATAATCATAAACACTGAACGAATATTTTACTGAATTTTCATACTGCGTATATTAATTTTTTCAGCCTCTCTTGGATGTTCTACATAACAATCACCTGAAAATAATGGTAATTTTCCCACACGTAAAAAAATAAACTTATTTTAGTGCTTTAGACAATACTAGTTAGTTCCAAGATCATGGTCTCTTCCCTAATTGTTTTAGAAACACTTCCAGTGTTTGACCATTAAATACAATGCTAGATAATCCAATTAAAATGGGCAGAGTATCTGAATAGACATTTTGTCAAAGAAAATTAAAGGCAAATACACAAATGAAAAGATGATCATTATGACTAATCATGAAGGAAATGCAATTCAAAACTACAATGAGATATTATTACCTCAAACCTGTGAGAATGGCTACTATCCAAAAGATAAGAAACAACAAGTGTTAGCAACTATGTGGAGAAAAAGGAAAAACTCCTAAACTGTTGGTGGGAATATAAACTGGAACACACAGTCAGAAAAGAGGATGAGACTATAGGAAAGACAGTGGTGGACTAGTAGGATCCTAGGCTCATGTTGTCCCATTGAACACAATTTCAAAACTATCAAATCATTCTAAATACCCCAGAAATGGACCCGAAGAATGACAGAACAAACTCCACAACTAAATGGAGATAAGAGGCCATAAAAGAAGCAAAAATACAGAGCAGCTTGTGGGGAAGGAGTGAAGCAAGGATAGTGGTTGCCTAACAAGCTTATAGCAAGCCCCATTCCCCCCTGAACTATGCAAGGAATGGCTCCTTTGGCAAGCTTGCATAAGTCCCTGCAGGACAGGACCTTCCTCCAACAGAGGAGCAAAACCCTTAGCCACCCACATGGCTAAAGCCTAGGATTTTAAAGGTCAGAAACCTTGGCTGGGATACAGCCAGGAGCACACAAAGGGGTCATTATACCTATTTTAGGATCACTTTCCTGAAAGGCAAATCTCATTATGAAGCCTCACGCAAAACAAAAGAGTTGACTGGAATAAAAGAGTTGACTGGTACCATTTCACAGCCCTATCCTTCAGCAAAAATACAAATCCTCCTGAGGGACTCAGCTCATCACGCACAGGGGATACCTAAAACCTGCTTACACCATGCCCCAATCCATTGTGCACCAGCTGGAATGCCCTTCTAAGTCAAGCTTCTTCAGTCCCAATGATGTGGACCCCCTCCCCAAGAAGACCATCAGAAACCCCACCCCACACCTGAGTTCCAAAGGGCTTCAGATATTCTGGAGTTGGTATCAGATCTCATTTTACAAGCAGACCACAACATTCCTAGTTAAAACTGCACATTCAGGACAATGATTAACCACTGCCCAGAGCTGGCAAGGAAAGAAACTGTGGACAACTGGTCTAAAGGCTAGAAATGCTGCAACTCAATATAAGAACACACACGACACATACCCAAGACACTCACTAAGGCACGAGGTCGTAAGCTTTCATGAATTCTTCTTGATAATGTCATTGCTTTCAGGAACAGGAGACATGGATGGCTTTTATAATGCACAGAAGAATGGAACTTAAACGAAATGTGAAAATGGAGGAATTTATCCAAAATGAAAGACAAAGATAAAGCCACAGCCACAGATCCAAGTGAAACAAAATAAGTAACATTCCTAATGGAGAATTTAAAGACACAATCAGAAGAATACTTATTGTGTTTGAGAAGAGGAGACATTAGGGAGAGCATTACAACAAAGAAAGAGGAAATAAAAATGAATCAATGAGAAATAATGTTATAATTGAGATAAGAAAGAAGCTTTAGAATGAACAGTAGGCTGGAAGAAGCAGAGAACTGAATTAGTGACCTAGAAGACAAAATAACAGAAAGTAATGAAGCGAACAAAAGACAAAAAGAAGAATTATGGAAAACAAGAAACAACATAGGGAAATAAATGATTCCTTCAAATAAAATAACATCCATATGATGTGAGACTCAGAAGAACAAAAGAAAGAAAATGAACACAAAATTTATATTAAGAAATAAGAATAGAAAACTTCCTTTATCTGGAGAGGGAAACAGACATGTAGATCGAGGAGGCAACAAGAGCTGCCATCAAAATAAACAAAAGCCAGTCAACACCAAGACATTTATAATTAAATCTGCAAATTATACTGAAGAAAGAACCTTAAAATAAGCAAGACAAAACAAGTACTTAACTTATGAGGGAGAAACCCAAAAGCTATGTGGCGATATCTCAAAATAAACATGGCAAGCCAATAGAGAGTGCCATGATATATTTAAAGTGCTGAATACGAAAAATTTGCAGCCAAGAATACATTATAGAGCATGGCTATCATTCAGAATACAAAATAAGATTGAGATTTTCCCACAAAACAAAAAATACACAGTCCATGACCAATAAACAAATCCTGCAAGTTAAAGCAGACTTCTTAACTGCAAAGGAGAGATCAACAGCGACAAAGAAAGGGATCAGAGAAAGTCTCCAGAAAAATAGACAAAAAAGTATTAAGATGGCAAAAAATAGGTATCTATCAATAATAACTTTGAATGTAAATGGACTAAATACTGCAATTAAAACAGAATGCCAGAAGGGATTAAAAAAACAAAACAAAACAAAAACAAACAAACAAAAAGGGTCACCTGGGTGGCTCAGTGGATTAAGTATCTTCCACCAGCTCAGGTCATGATCCCAAGGTACTGGGATCCAGCTCCCCATCAGGCTTCTTGCTCAGCAGGGAGCATGCTTCTCCCTTTGCCTCCCAATCCCCTTGCTTGTGCTTGTGCTCTCTCTGTCAAAGCAATAAATAAAATCCTTAAAAAACAAAACAAAACAAAATAACCAGGCCCCATCTATATGACGCCTGCAAGAGGCTACTTTTAACCCTAAAAATACAGGAATATTGAAAGTGAGGGGATAGAGAAATGTTTATCATGCAAATAGAGGTCAAAGAAAAACAGCATTACTGTTACTGAACAAAATGGAAATTTTAAAAATGACTGTAAAAACAGACAAAACGGGGCTTTATATAGTCATAAAGAGGATAATCCAAAAAGGAAATTTATAATTAGAAATATTTATGAATCTGCCATCAGAAAACTCAAATATATAATAACCTAATAATGAATAAAAAGGAAATAATGGATAACACAATTAATAGAAGGGGACATGAACACCCATTTATCCCAATGAACAGATCATCTAAAAAGGACAAAAAAAGAAACAAGGGCTTTGAATGACACACTGTAGCAGATGGACATAACAGATATTTCAGAACATTTCATTCTAAAATACCACAAACGACATTACTTTCAAGTGCACATGGGACATTGTCCAGATTCGTCACACATCAGGTCACAAAACAGCCCTTAACAAATACAAAAAGACTGAAATAATACCAGGCATGTTTTCTGAGCACAAACACTATGAAGATAGAAGTCAACCACAAGAAAAAATCTGGAAAGACCACAAAAACATGAGAGATAAAAAGCATATTACTAAACAATGAATGGATCAACAAGGAATTCAAAGAAGAAATGAAAATACATGGACACAAATGAAAAAATATCACTACACAATGTTTGGGATGCAGAAAAAGCAGCCCTAAGAGGGAAGCACATATCAACAGAGGCTGACCTCAAGAAGCAAGAAACATCTCAAATAAGTAACCTAGCGATATGCCTAAAGGAACCAGGAAAGAATAAGAAACAAAGCATAAAGCCCATAGAAGAAAGGAAATAATAAAGATTAGAGATGAAAAAAATAATATAGAAATTTTAAAACTAGTAGGTCAAATCAACGAAATCAGGAGCTGATTCATTGAAAAAATTAATAAAATTGATAGGCCTCGAGCCAGACTTATCAAAAAGAAAAGACAAAGGAAGCAAATAAATGAAATCCCAGGTGACAAAGGAGAAATAACAACCAAAACCACAGAAATACAAACAATTATAAGACAATATTAGGGAACATTATATGCCAACACACTGGAAAACCTGGAAGAAATGGATGATTTCCTAGAAACGTAGAAACTACCAAAACTGAAGCAGAAAAAAATAGAAAACTTGAACAGATTAATAACCAGCACTAAAATTGAAACAGTTAAGAAAAAAACTTGAATTAGTAATCAAAAAATGTTCCACATTTTGTCTGTCAAGGGACAGACAGCTTAATAGGTATATTCTATCAAACTTATAAAGAAAACTTAATACCAATTCTACTCTAAACTATTCCAGACAACAGAAATGTAGGCCAATATTACACTAAAAACAATAACGGATAAAGACTCCACTAAAAAAAGAGAATGAAAGGGCAATATCTGAAATGAACATGGATGCAAATGTTCTCAAAAAAGTACTAGCAAATCATATCCAACTGGACATTAAAAGAATCATTCACCATGATCAACTGGGATTTATTCTTGGGCTGCAATGGTGGTTCATATTTGCAAATCAATCAACATGATATAGCAAATTACTAAAAGATTAGGGTACCTGGGTGGCTCAGTAGATTCAGTGACTGACTTCATCTCAATCATGATGCTGGAGTCTGAGCATCAAGTCCCACATGGGGCTCCCTGCTTGGCAGGGAGCCGGCTTCTCCCTCTCCCTCTGCCTGCCACTAACCTTACTTTTGCTCTCTGTCTGTTAGATAAATAAAATCTTTAAAAAATATGAAAATAAAAGAAAAGGTAAGAATCATATGATCCTCTCAATAGATGCAGGAAAAGCATTTGATACAACATCCATTAATTATAAAAATCCTCAGCGTAAGTGGGATAGAAGGAAGATACAGCAACACAATAGAGGCTGAACATGAAAACCCACAGCTAGTATAAAACTTAATGGTGAAAAAAAGGTCACAAGCAAGACACTGGTGTCTACTATCACCACTTTTATTTAACACAGCACTGGATGTCCTAGCCTTAGCAATGAGACAACAAAAAAAAAATCAAATGCATCCAAAACAGCAATAAAGAAATCCAACTTTAACTATTTGCAGATGACGTGATAATTTAGCAAACCCAAAGGACTCCTTCAAAAAATTGCTAGAACTGATAGACAAATTCAGTAAAGTTACAGGATACAAAATTAATGTACAAAAATAGATTGCATTTCTATATGCAAGTAATAAAGTAACAGAAGGAGAAATTAAGAAAACCATCCCATTTATGATTCTACTAGAAGTTAATAAAATACCTAGGAATAAATTTAACCAAAGAGGTGAAAGAACAGTATTCTGAAAAGTATGAAAAAATTGATGAAAGAAATTAAAGACAACACAATGAAATGGAAAAAAGGTAGTCTCTTCAAAAAATGGTGCTGGGAAAACTGGACAGCTACACACAGAAGAATGAAACTGGACCACTTTATCACATCATGCACAAAAATAAATTCGATTTGGATAAAAGACCTAAATGTGAAAGAAGAAAGCATCAAAATCCTAGAAGAGAACACAGGCAGTCACCTCTCTGACCTTGACCAAAGTTACTTCTTACTACATAGGTCTCCTGAGGCAAGGAAAACAAAAGCAAAAATAAACTATTGAGACATTATCAAGATAAAAACCTTTCTGCACAGCAAAGGAAACAACCAAAAAATGTAAAAGGCAACCTTCAGAATGGGGGAAGGTATTTGCAAATGACATATCTGATGAAGAGTTCATTATCCAAAATATATAAACACCTCATAAAACTAAACATGCAAAAACCACATAATCCAATTAAAAATAGGGGGAAGACATGGATAGAAATTTTTCCAAAAAGACATAAAGGTGGCTAACAGACACATGAAAGATGCTGAACATTACTCATAGTCAGTAAAATAAAAATCAAAACCATTATGAGATAGCACCTCACATGTATCAGAAGAGCTAATATCAAAAAGCAATAGGAATATCAAGTGTTGGTGAGGTTGTGGAGAAAGGTGAACACTTTTGTAATGTTGGTGGGAATGCAAACTGGTGCAGCCACTCTGAAAGAGTATGCAGGCTCCTCAAAAAGTTAAAAATAGAGCTACCGTATGACCAAACAACTGCACTACTAGCTATTAACCAAAATGATAAAAAATTCAGATTCAAAGGGGTACATGTACCCCAATGTTTATAGCAGCATTGCCAACAATAGCTAAACTATGAAGGAGCCCAAATGGTTACCAATTGATGAAAAGATAAAGAAGATGTAACATACATATTCAGTGTAAAAATCATCGTCCCTCAAAATGAAAGAAATCTTGTCGTTTGCAATGACATGGATGGACCTAGAGTATATCATGCTAAGTGAAATAATTCAGTCAAAGAAAGACAAATAACATATGATTTCATTCTTATGTGTAATCGAAGAAACAGAACAGATGAACATATGGAAAGGGAAAACAAAACACATGAGAGAGAAGCAAATCGTAAGAGACTGTGACCAATAGAGAACAAACAGAGTGGACGGAGGGCGGGTAGGGATGGAACAATTGGGTGAAGGGAATAAAGACAGCCCTTGTGAAAATGAACACTGAGCATTATATAGAAGTGATCCATCATTGAATTTTACTCCTGAAACCAATATTACATTTTATGTTAACTAACTAGAATTTAAATAAAAATTTGAAAAAAGTAAAAAATAAAACCACTCTATGATCCAGCAATTGCAATACTAGTTATTTACCCAAAATATAAAAAATTACTGATTCGAAGGGGAGTGCCTGAGTGGCACAATGGGTTCCATATATGACTCCAGGTCTCTGCTCAGGTCCTGATCTCAGGGTCATGGGATCGCATATCACATCAAGCTCCACACTCAGCGTGGTATCTGCTTAAGATTCTCTCTCTTTTCTCCCTCTGGACACTCACCATACTTTCTCTCTCTTAAATAAATAAATCGTTTTTAAAAAAGCCCAAAATGATATATAGGCACCCTGATATTTATAACCGCATTATCTACAATAGTTAACCAAATGTCTACCAACTGATGAATGTAAAAAAATGATGTGGTATAAATACACAATGGAATATTACTCAGCCATTAAAAAGAATGACATCTTGCCATTTGCAATGACATGATAGAACTAGAGTATTATGCTAAGCGAAACAGGTCAGTCAAAGAAAGACAATGTGATACGATTTCACTCTTTTGTTGGTTTTAAGAAACAAACAAAAGAGCAAAGAGAAAAAAAAGAGACAGGGAGGCAAACGAAGAAAGAGACTATAACTATGGACAACAACTTGATGGTTACCATAGGCTGCAGAAAAAGTATTTGACTACATTCGTTACTGTATGATACAAAATAAATAATAACGAGAACAATATTTTGTTTGAATGTGGAAAAGAATTTTCCAGGGAAACTCTATGGGCTCAGTATCTTATACTGGCTTTCCCATTTCTGCCCATGGGTAATGTTTTTCATAAGTTTTTATCTCTTATTGAGCCAATTTGGAACTTAATATTTGCATATATTTATGCAGGTTTTAAATTTTATGTGAAAAAACAGAAAATATGTGATTTTAAAACTTTTTTTCTAAAGATTTAATTTATTTATTTGTCAGAGAGAGAGCACAAGCAGGGAGAGTGGCAAGCAGAGCAGGCGAAAGGAAAAACAGTATCCTGGCTGAGCAAGGGGCACAATGTAGAACCTGATCCCAAGACCCCAGGATCATGACTTGAGGAAACGGCAGATACTCAACCTATTGAGCCACCCAGGTGCCCTACAACTCTTACCTTCGGGGGGGAACCTGGGTGGCTCAGTGGGTTGAGTCTGCCTTCAGCTCAGGTCATGATCTCAGGATCCTGGGATCGAGCCCCGCATCAGGCTCTCTGCTCAGTGGGGAGACTGCTTCCACCTCTTTCTGCCTGCCTCTCTGCCTACTTGTGATCTCTCTCTCTGTCAAATAAATAAATACAATCTTAAACAAAACAAAACAAAAAAAAAAAAACTCTTACCTTTGGTTATTTACTCTTCGTTTATTCTTAATGTATATTTCTTTACTTCTAGCCTTCCTCATTTATTATGAAAATTTATATTTAATATTTATATTGTTAATTATTTAAAATCTTATTTTTCTTATCTGTTCATTTTTCCCCTTCAAATTTATTGATCCACTTTTATTGACAACTAATTCCTCTTTTATTGTTTTTCCAATTTGAGTCAGGATACTGATTCATTCTTTGATCCCGCATGAAGATGATTAGGGATTGTAATATGCATTTTATTAAGAATTATTCCAATCCCAAATTTATTAGCATGCAACATTCTCATTACCCAAAAACCTCCTTCTTCAATGTTCTTAAACAAGGCTGAGCTTCTCTCTTTGAACAACATTAAGGACAGAGTTTTGTATATCATTATGAAGACTTTCAAGGAATTGGGTATTCTCTATCTTAATTTAAAATTATCTCTGCTTTTACTGATTTGTGGTACAGAAGCTGATTTATGATGTTTTTACTCTGGAGAGTTCATTGAGATTTACTTTGTGATCTATTCAATTTTGATAAAAACATCAAGGGACCATATGAATTTCCTTTTGATGTGTAAAAACATCTCACGAGTTTAGCACCTTAAAACATAAATCCATTATCTCCATGGGTCAGGATCTAATAAAATATAATTCAGTTACTTCTCCATTTAGGGTCACACAGTGTCAAATCAAAGCATTCAGCTTGGCTCCTACTGGGAGGCCCCAGAAAAAATGATCTTTAAACGTCATTTGGATTGTTGGCTGGAAACATTTCAGTTCTAGGCATTTGTAAAACTGAGGTCCTCATTTCCCTGCTGTCCGTCAGTCAGCCTTGCCCTATGGACCCAACTATCTCAAAATCAGCAAAGGCACTGTCAAGTCAATATCATACTTAAAATTATCCTAAAGTCGGATACATATCTCCAGCTCTTTTACCACATTCTTCTTATTCTACCCAAAGAATGTGGTCCACCATTAAGGTCTCATGTGATCTGATTGCGCATACCTGGATAATCAAGGAAAATTTTCCTATTTCAAGGTCCATAATTTAATTGCATCTGAAGTCACGTTTACCATATACCATACCATAAAGTTTCCAAGAAATGGAGTATGGACATCTTTAGGAATCCATTCTGCATACCTCAGGTACTAACATTAAAATTAAATAAATAAATAAAACTAGGTTTGTAAAATATGAAACTGAATACATGTGTAGTAGTATCACAGTTATTGTGTTATTCAGAACATACACACATTTATTATCTACTTGTTGTCTCATAGGCTGTGATTGGTTGGGATAAGTGTTTCAGCTTTTATTTCACTTCATATTTCCATCAGCATAAAACTGAAATCAGCTTTGAGACCTTGTGATATTTCAGGTCACTTTCAAATGGCATTACATGACTAAATTCACTTAATACTTATAAAGATAACACGAGGTAGGTATTTCGACTTCCCCATTTTACATCTGGGGAAATTCATCAATACAGATGTTAAGTAACTTCTTTAAGGTCATACAGCTAATTTACAATAAAACCAGGATTCAAACCTAAGACGTTCTTTGCAACTATATGGTGTTTCTTATATGTAACATATTTCATATCTAAATGTTATATTATCATGAAAGTTTCGAGAACAATTTTTGTTGGGGGAGGGGGAACAAAGAATGAATAGAAGAGGGAGAGGGATGGGCGCCTGGGTGGCTCAGTGGGTTAAGCCGCTGCCTTCGGCTCAGATCATGATCTCAGGGTCCTGGGATCAAGTCCCGCATCGGGCTCTCTGCTCAGCAGGGAGTCTGCTTCCTCCTCTCCCTCTCTCTGACTGCCTGCCTGCCTACTTGTGATCTCTGTCAAATAAATAAATAAAATCTGAAAAAAAAAAAAAAAGAGGGAGTGGGAGAGAGAATTTCAAGCAGACTCCATGCTGAGCATAGACCCCCCAACACAGAACTGGATCCCAAAACCATGAAATTATGACCTGAGTTGAAACCAAGAGTTGAACATTTAACCAATGGCACCCACCTATGTGCCCCTTAATAAGATCTTTATAATCATTATGGAATAAGCCTTTCTTCAATTAAAGTGGCTTTTCTACCATATTTAATATTTTTACTTTGAAAACAACTTATCCTGAAGTAAGAACAGAGTCATTACTTCTTGCAACATGACAAGTCATATAAATAGTGGTTGAACCTAGAAACTAAAAAGTACCTCCTCTTTGACAACAGGTATACAAGATAATCATTTCTACATTTAGGCTTTTCGTGAAGACACTAAATGAGGATGCACAAGAATCTTAAGTTGGTAGCTGGCATGTAAAAAGTATTCAATAAATATTAGTGATAAAGAGGATAATAATGATGATATGACCATGTGACTGATAATAATAAAAACATAAGGAGTATCTAAAAAGTTCATGCACACACACGCAAAAATACAGGAATATTGAATAAAATTAAATTAACATTATACAGAAGACTAAAGATTTCCATTTCCAGCATCAGATGTTCCTAATCAGGAATAAGAATACTAAACCAATAATTTGTTGGCCAAAACAAAAAAAGCCTATGTATTTTTATTTTTTAAAGATTTTATTTATTTATTTGACAGAGAGAGATCACAACTAGGCAGACAGGCAGGCAGAGAGAAGGAGGAAGCAGGCTCCCTGCTGAGCAGAGAGCCTGATGCGGGGCTCAATCCCAGGGCCCTGAGATCATGACCTGAGCCGAAGGCAGCGGCTTAACCCACTGAGCCACCCAGGCGCCCCCTATGTATTTTTAATTAAAAAAATAAGGGTAGGGGCTCCTGGGTGGCTCAGTGGGTTAAGCACCTGCCTTGGGCTCAGGTCATGATCTCAGGGTCCTGCGATCGAATCCCACGTCGGGCAGCAGGGGGCCTGCTTCCCTTCCTCTCTCTCTGCCTGCCTCTCTGCCTACTTGTGATCTCAGTCTACCAAATAAATAAATAAAATATTTTTTAAAAAAAGGGTAAAAAGAGCACATAACGTGCTCGCTTCGGCAGCACATATACTAAAAAAAAAAGAGCACATAACTTGTGATATTTCTGCATATGTATATACATACAGAAATACAGGAAAATATACATGCAAACATACACCCTGATAAAATTGGCATATTAAAAAAGATATTATTAATTTATTTGACAGAGAGCAGACAAAAGCGGAGGGAGCAGCATAAGGAGACAGAAAAGTGGGAGCCTGATCTGGGCCTAGATCCCAGGACTCTAGGATCATTACCTAAGACTAAGGCAGATGCCTCCCGGTGCCTCAAAAAAATTAGCATTTAAAATGAGACAGTTTGTAAGTTAGGTGAATGATATGGATGTTCTTGGAGGTGGAGTGATTATTTAGTTTGACTCTTAATTATGATGTAATACTTTCACCTGGCTTTTAAAATAAGAAAACATTATAAAGCTTCTTTATTTTTATAGTTACATGTGGGAGGCAAAACAGGGATCTCCTGAGAGGTTAGTATTCAAGATATATAAAGCACATACAAAAAAGAATAACAAACAGATTCACTTAAAAAAAAAAAAAAAAAAACAGAGAGAGGATTAAAAATAGGTATTTTCCCAAAGAAGACATACACATACCCAAGCTGTACGCGAAAAGGTGGTCAACAAGACTAACCAGGAGGGAAATCAAAATCAAAATAACCACAAGACCTATCATCTGTTAACATCGGTGTTATCCAAACGATACCAAGGGTTGGTGAAGATGTCTAAAAGAAAAAGAACCTTTGTGCACGACTGGTGAGAATATAAATTGCTAAAGGAATGCAGCAAAGAGTATCGAGGGGCACCTGGGAGGCTCAGTCGTAAGGGTCTGTCTTCAGCTCGGGTCGTGATCCCGGGGCTCTGGAATTGATCACATCGTGGTCACTGCTCAGCAGGAACCCTGCTTGTGTTCCATCTCTCACTGTCTCTCTCTGCCAAATAAATAAATAAAATCTTTCCAAAAAAAAAAAGAAAAAGAAAAAAGTATGGAATCCTCAAAAAATGAAAATGAGAACCACCATATGATCTATTTTGGGTTATTTTTCAAACTGAAATGAAATCACAGCCTAAAAAAAATCTACACCACCATGATCGTTGCAACCTTAGAATAACAGATGAAAATAAACGAAGTATCTGAGGTCACATTAATAAATAAAGAGAAAGGACTGTATAGTATGTATAATGGTATAATCACTCAACCATAAAAAGGAATGAAATCCTGTGATTTGTGTCAAAATGGATGGAAGGTGAGGGCACTGACCAAGTAAAAGGAGTCAGATAGCAAAAGAAAAATACCATATGACCTCACATATCTATAGTTAACAATAAGCACAATAAGAAACAAGATCGGAGAGAACTGATTGGTGGTTCTCATACGTGGGATGGGTAAAATGGCTGAAGGAGTCAAAAGGTACAAACTTCTAGTTATAAAAAATGTAAGGCCTGGGGATGTAGAAAAATTTACAACTGGGAGATCTATAATGATAAAATAGTAACATAAACAAGTATTTGATCATCAGGCTTCATACCGGTATAATACAACGTAAAATCAAACCTACAACTGATACGTAGATCAGAACATTTGCACACTGTCAGCACAATATAAAAATCTCCCTCTCTCACTTCTAACCCATTACACTTCCTGTGATGACACTTGCATAACAATTGTGTCTGCCAGTAGATTGTAGGATGGGGATCAGATCCCATCTATCTTTTAATTGCACAGCAGCATCCAAACAGTTTGGTAAATAGAACTAGCTCAATACACGATGTAATTCAGAAAATACAACTGACAAAGTACATTCTCCTGATCAGTGCTCACAATGGATGGGAATAAGAATGATCTCACAGGAAAAAAAACTCGTCATTTTATACATAGATATATTATATTTGATTTCGGCCTGCACTTTTAATGTAAGTCGGTTGATCTACAGAAGTCATGGTTTTTATTTTTGCTTTTGATAAAGAAAACCAATTGCCAAAAGAAATTCATATATCCTGTCACCAGGATCACATCACATCACAAAATTCTGATTTCATGTCAGTGTTTGTCTAATAGTTTTCATGAATTCAAAGACTTTCAGTATATTTTGCTCTGCCTCAAGGTACCAGTGTGGCCTACTTCCATGTGAAAGGGTGAAATGACCCTTGGGGGAGGAATATAAACATGTTTTTTTTTTTTTTCCATAAACACATGTCAACTTTATCATCAAATGTGTTTTATTTAAGACATATGGATTTTTTACAAGATTTTATGTATTTATTTGACAGACAGAGATCACAGGTAGGCAGAGAGGCAGGCACAGAGAGAGGAAGGGAAGCAGGCTCCCCGCTGAGCAGAGCACCTGATGCAGGGCTCAATCCCAGACCCTGGAATCATGATCTGATTTTTTTAATCAAAAGCAAAATTTCTGGATCGTCACACATTCATCTGAGAGTTAAATCAAAAACTATGTGCATCCTTGTCTTTGCCTTAAGCTTATTGAACAATCTGGAAAAAAAGGGGGGGGGGAGATATTAACTGCATTCCACATTCTATCAATATGCTTTTTTATACTATGTTAATGATTATTTAATATTAGAACACCAGAAATCAGGGTATAAGGACATATGTGAGATAAAATTTAATGCATTCATATAATTAACATCAAATTATGATCTACTATGAGTTCTGTGTTGGGGGATTGAAAAACTTTAGCTGACACAGATCCTAACCTTAAAGAATTAAGAGGAAAAGTGAGATCCTTCATATATTTATAGCAAAATAAGGAAGAAAATACCATGCAAAATAAGGAAATGTCATTGCAAGGAGAGACTGGAAAGACTGCTTTGTGTTGTGAAAATCAAGAATGACTACATAGAAAGTGACAGTTAATGTGGATTTTGACAAGTAAGAGGAATTTATTATTTGGGGAGATTATTTTTATTTATATTTATTTGACAAAGAGAGGGGGACACAAAATGGGGAGCAGGAGGCCGAAGGAGAGGGATATGCAGTCTCAGGGAGCCTGATGCGGGGCTCAGTCCCATGACCCTGAGATCACGACCTCAGCGGAAGGGAGAGGATTAACGGACTGAGCCACCCCGGCATCGCAGATAAGAAGAAGAATTTAGATACATTCTGAAAGGAGAGAAGAACATTCCAAGTGGAAAGAAGACCACACGTATTAAGTCAGGAAATAAGAAGGAATTTATGGAAAAATGTGAATAGCTCACTTTTGGTGAATCCTGCGATTTGTTAGGGCAGATTCTCGCGAGACTGGAAACCCTGACTCAAACCTCCCTGAAGTGATCTGAAGATACAAGGATCAGAAATAGGGACTTTACAAGCCAAGGAGACATTGTCAATTTCAAAGCAATGAAGGAGGATGATGACATGAACAATCCACCAGCAGAATATAGTGCAGCCAGGACTGGAGGAGATGGCCATTTAAGTGTAAATTGGTATTTTATTTCTTTAGTTCTCATAAGGGGGGGAAGGGGCAGATCGAGGGAGTGAGAGAAAATCCTAAGCAGTCTCCAAGCAGAGTGTGGAGCTGACAGGAGGCTCATTCTCACCACCCTGAGATCATGACCTCAGCTGAAATCAAGAGTCAGATGCTTAACCGACTCCCAGACACCCCAGCGGTTAAGCTGCTATGGGAATGAGGAACGAGGGTCAGAACTGGATTCCTGGTGAAGGGATAGGAAAAACTTAAGTATAAGTAAAATAATCCAGGGAGGCAACAAAAGGGATTTGTCCACTGAAAATAATATTAGAAGCCAGATACAGAAAAAATGAATTATTATGAAAGCTTTAAGTTTGATTGACTGGGAACATATTAGTACAATTAAAAAACAAGAAGTCGGGCGCCTGGGTGGCTCAGTGGGTTAAGCCGCTGCCTTCGGCTCAGGTCATGATCTCGGGGTCCTGGGATCGAGTCGCACATCGGGCTCTCTGCTCAGCAGGGAGCCTGCTTCTCTCTCTCTCTCTCTCTCTATTTCTGCCAGCCTCTCTACCTACCTGTGATCTCTCTCTGTCAAATAAATAAATAAAATATTTAAAAAAACAAAAAAACAAGAAGTCATTCCAAAAAAGCAAAAGGTACAGTAAAGAAAACAATGGGCTCCATCAATATCTATCTTCTCACTATTTTGTGGGGGTTTTTTAAACTATTTTATGAACTATATGTATATTTATTTATTTATGGAGAGCCTATTATTTACTGAGTACCTATTCTTGCCAAAGTAAACAATACACAAAAACCTCACATTATTTCATTTGGTTCTCACAGCAAATTTTGAGTGAAGACATGTTTGATAGGAGTGTGACAATGCTGAATTGAGACTTCCTGCCACCCAAGCAGAAATGGGTAAAATCAAATTGCCCTCTGAGATTAAGGAAAGATAAATACATAAAGAATGGGAGAGAATATACAAAGCCTCCTAAAGAGAAGATATCTAAGCCAAGATGAATTTATAAATCATTGAGAATTAACATACCCAGTGGATATAAAGGAAGGAAATAATAACTTTTCAGGTCATTGAAATATGAACACTCACATCCAAATGGCAAGGGGACTTCTATGAAAAAATGAATAATCTAACCCTTTTTGATATACTGAATGTTGCAGCTCAGTAAACTTTCCTGATAATCATTCCATACTGACCAAGCAAGGGTTTTCCTATGAGTTTAGCGTAACTGAGATGTATCATTTTTTTTTAAAGATTTTATTTATTTATTTGACAGACAGAGATCACAAGTAGGTAGAGCGGCAGCCAGAGAGAGAGAGGAGGAAGCAGGCTTTCTGCGAAGCAGACAGCCCGATGTGGGGCTCGATCCCCGGACACTGGGATTCTGACCTGAGCCGAAGGCAGAGGCTTTAACCCACTGAGCCACCCATGTGCCCCGAGATGTAACATTTTTATTTCCTCAGATATCTCAACCATTTATAAAGGATAATCGCCACCCAATATCACCCCACATTACCCCCACTCTGATTCTAAACACATGTAGTCTGAAGAGATTTATTGTAGCCCCTTATTCCATGGCTAGACCCTTTGACTCATGCTTGCCTAATGAAAGCATTCCCTTAATTGGGCTGCAGGAATTTATGCAGAGTTTGGCACGTAATAGAAGTTTGTCCAACATCAAAATGTTCTGGGTATTGACTGGGTCCTTGGGGATGAGGTCATCTTTTCTGGTATCACTGGGAGCCTAAATTTGCCAGCGGGACCTTTCCCAGAGAATGAAGCCAATTCAAAAGGAAAAAGAAAACGTGAGAGCTGAGGATATTATCTGAAACATTGGATGCATTTCTAAACTTTTAATTCACATAAATTGATATACGCCCCCATCTTAAGAAATAGTATTATTACATGTACGTTGATCCTGAAATCGTTCGAATCCTCGATAACTATTCCCAATTTGCAGATGAGAAAACTAAAATGGGAAAACTTATTTATCTATATATTCTTTAGAAACTAATTTTGAAGAAGTTTTCCATTGAGTTGTAGTACCAATGGCTCTATCTGGAAGAATCCAAGGAGTCAATTCCTTGTACAATTACAATTTTAGGGTTAGAAAAGCTTCTTTCACAAGACAACGTTTTCTATATCATTTTATGAAGCAATGAGATAAAATAAAACTGAATTTAATGCACTTTCCTCCATTGCTTCCAGGATTCTCAAATTTTATATTTTATATATATATATAAACCAAATTTTATATTCACATTGTAGTATTCAGAGAGGGAGACAAAGCATGAGAGACTGTGAACTGTGAGAAACAAATTGAGGGTTTTGGAAGGGAGGGGGTGGGGGGATGGGTGAGCCTGGTGGTGGGCATTAAGGAGGGCACTTGCTGCATGGAGCACTGGGTGTGATGCATAAACAATGAATCTTGGAACACTGAAAAAATAAAATTAAATTTAAAAAAAAAGAAAAAGAAAAAAAAATTGTAGTATTCCCTTACCCAAGAATTCTGAAACATGTATCACTCTTTCTATTTTTGTATTTAAAATGTTATTTATCCTGGGTGCCTGGGTGGCTCAGTGGTTAAGCCGCTGCCTTCGGCTCAGGTCATGATCTCAGGGTCCTGGGATCGAGTCCCGCATCGGGCTCTCTGCTCGGCAGGGAGCCTGCTTCCTCCTCTCTCTCTCTGCCTGCCTCTCTACCTACTTGTGATTTCTCTCTGTCAAATAAATAAATAAAATCTTAAAAAAAAAAAAATAAAAAAAATAAATAAAATGTTATTTATCCTAATATAAAGATATCATAATCTTACAAGTCTCTTTTCGAAAATTACTTAAAGTAAATGTAACATGATATATTTATTGAAGGTGAACTCCAGGGTACTTTCTAACTCTGTTATTCTGAGTAATATTTCACAAATACATAAAGAATCTCACTTAAACCCATAGATACTTTGATGAAAATGGAATAACAAAATGCTATAGGGAAAAGGGACTTTAGAGGCCATCTAAGACAGATAAATTCCTGTATTTTGCAAATCAAGATTAAAATATTTACTCGGATTTATATATCTAGTTATAAACAAATCCAAGACTACCAGCAACATAATCTTGACCTCAAATTGTTTATTCTTAAAGATTTTGTTTATTTATTTGACAGAGAGAGTGAGCCCGAATAGGGGGAGCATCAGACAGAAGGGGAGAAAGAAGCAGGCACCCCCTGAGCAGGGAAACCCTGGAATTATGACCTGAGCCAAAGGCAGACACTTAATGACTGAGGCACCCAGGTGCCCCTGAATCCCAATTTCTAATCCAGTATTCTTTTTTTGCTTTTTTAAGATTTTATTTATTTATTTGACAGAGAGAGAGAGATCACAACTAGGGAGAGTGGCAGGCAGAGAGGGAGGGGGAAACAGGCTGTCCCTGAGCAGAGAGC
Source organism: Mustela lutreola (assembly GCF_030435805.1). Lineage (NCBI taxonomy): Eukaryota > Metazoa > Chordata > Mammalia > Carnivora > Mustelidae > Mustela > Mustela lutreola. The sequence goes on along the minus strand of NC_081308.1, from coordinate 104,386,163 downwards.
CCGATGCAGAGCTCCATCCCAGGACCCTGAGATCATGACCCAAGCTAAAGGCAGAGGCTTAACCCACTGAACCAGCAAGGCACCCCCCCCCCCACTATTTGTTTTATCAACTCTATCATATCCTAAATAATTTAGAAAAATTTAATATAAAATCCCGGTCAGGAACCCTGCTTCCTCTCTGACTTTCCAATCAGTAAATACTATCCTCCCTATCAATCTGTTTAAATATAGTAAATAAAATTCAATAGTTTAGGCCATCAAATTACCCCAATCCCCACTTTAAATAATGTTACTTCTTTTGTTTATGGAGAACCCATCACATTTCATGACTAAAATTAATTCTGTTTTGGGGATTTCTATTTTCCTGCTCCCCTTCTCTTTCTATTGCAAGCATGCACTGAATCAGAGAATCTTGTCATGTGTATTCGTATGCCCTTGCTTTCGAGAATGCTGACGACTGCTTAGCATAATGAGGAGCCGGGGTGTCTGGTTCTTGAGAGTTAATTGGAGCAGGCTGACCCAAATTTTCAAGCTTTTTTGTCTGATCTTTTCTTAAATGAACACAATCTCCAGCCTAGGTAGGGAGGGAGTGCAACAGCCTCCCACCGGGCTGTTCTGGCACAGAGATTCACGCATCCACACATCGGCCATGCCTTCTGCTTGTACCGGTCTTCCTAGCTTCAGCTGGCCTCCGCATCCTTGCCATCCTCGCTATATTCTATGAACCTAAGTCAAAACTGACTGGCTCCACATTTTGATGACAAATAAACTGAGGTACAGAGGTCACAAAGAAAAAGAGGACAGGCACAAAAAGGCAAAAGGTCCAAAGTCGTTGGTAAAAGCCTCTCCGCCTCACCCCACAGGCCATTGCCAATAGTTGAGAGGTAGGTTGGGCCCTCAGTAACACAGCAAGCTCTTATTTCTGGGATAGTTACTCCCCATCAGTGAAGGACACTCTTCCATCAGCCTTCTTCACATAGAATAAATGAAAGAAAATACTGTCTTTTTTATTGAGCACTTAGTAAAGTATCCCTCTGTGAGGCTCTTTCAGATAAACCATTTCAATTTTTCTCACATTAACTAAGTAGGAAGCATGGTCAATTTACATTTCAAGGATAGAAAAATGGACACTCTCAGAGGGAATACATAAATTACCAAAAATCACACAATAAGTGGTACTATTAGTGTACAAAACCCAAGTAGTCTGAACTTCATTCCCTTCCTCATGGCATTTTACCACGTTGCATCTCTTAATGGCACTGACATGTTAAGTCAGGTCAGGGACATAAGTGCCACAATTTGAAAGAAAAATGAGGGGAAAAGAAAATATGGCCCGCATTGAATTTTGATGTACCATAATAATTTAGTAGAATAGGTAACATTGGAAGAGGGAATATTCTACCCCTCTTCGAATCAGAAAACCTGAACTTCAACTCACACAACCAATTACTCTGCTAATGAATAAAAATAGAACGTCTTGCTGAGGCTTTGAAATAACAACAAATAGTCAAGGATACACAGTTAATATTTTTGCCCTTATTGTACTTGGAATAATAAAATGTGAGTGAATGACAGTTTGAGAATTTCAATCACATCTGGCTCAGGCCTGTCTTTTATCCTTGAAAATGTAGACACAAAAAGTGTGCACGTGTGCACACGCACATACACACACACATGAACCATGAAAATAAACACTTCAAAGGTCTGTTAATTGTCTAGGAGTCAAACATTGGGTTTCATGGCGATAATGGAGGCTATTTAGAGGTCTGGCTCTCACTGGTATGTCAACAGAAGTTCAAGGTTAGTGGAAGTGAAGCCACGTGCGTGATGCATCAGCTGCCAGAAAAGGAGCTGCTGGTATGCTGGCAGGTTTTCCTAATACCTAATCCTCTACCTCCATCTACTTTTAAAGAAAGATTTTGTTTATTTATTTGAGAGAGAGTGCGCACACTAGTGGGTGCAGGGACAGAAGGAGAGGGAGAAAAAGACTCCCTGCTGAGCGGGGAGACTGATGAGGGGATCGACCCCACCACTGTGGGATCAGGACCTGAGCAGAAGGCAGAAGCCTAATTGACTAAGCCACCCAGGCGCCCTCTACGTCCCCTTTGTACTGCCTAGTTAGTTAATAGTATCTTGACATACATCCCAGCACATTCTACCTGAGAACAAAATTGATTTCACATCAGCAATTTGAAAAAAAAAAAAAAAAGAGACAGAGAGAGAGATGTACACACATAAATACATGACACACACAAACCAGGCCTGAATAATCATTTCCAATCCACTGTCCTGTAACAGTTAATTGAATCAGGTCCCCATGATTGCCAAATCATCACAGGAATGAACATTTCCAAGTAAAAAAGACTTTTGCTTTCCTATATGTAGATCGACATAATACCACAAGGTTATCTGGAACATAATAGGAGCATAATCAATATTGGTAAAGAAACCATTCATGAATGTATTGGGAAAGTATCAGAAAACACATACAGTGAAAATTTTCCGTGAGAAACAGTTTGACCCACCTAGAATCATGGTTTAGAGTACCAGATTTAGAATCTATAACATAATGCCTCTGGTGCCCTATGTCATAGCCTCTTGGAAAACCTTCTATTTCAATGGGATTTGTGATGAACTGTTCCAGGAGAGTTCAGACATATTCTTTCGGGCAGCTCTTCCAACGTGACCCTGCATAGTTTGAAGGCATTCTGTTTTCTAACCCAAGAACTTCTCTAATACCTCTTAGCCCTGGAACAACTGGAGGCCAGAAGTGCACTTGAATGAACTGTCCCAGGGACAACCCTCATCCACTGGAGGATGGGAGTCAGTGAATAAATCATTCATCCATCTTTTCAGGGAGAGATTTTTCTGGGGAGTATTTTGTATAATTTTCAGGAGGTCCCAGGAAAACTGAGCTTCTACTACTGACATTAGTAACTTAAAAACGCTTTCTGAGATCAGATCCCAAAATACTACCTTGATGCACAGCTTTGTCAAATGCTTTCCTTTCAGGAGAAACCAACTTAGACAAGTTTTTTCAGATTAAAACTGAAATATTTGTTCTGCCACTTATTAGCTGCGTGGCATTGGATAACTTATTAAATGTCTGTGAGTATTAGTTCCTACAACTGTCAGTGGACATAATAATTGCACTTAACTCACATGGTTGCTGAAAAATATTACATACAATATTATAGGTAAGATGCTAATATGATGTCTAGCCCATGATAAGTGATGAATAAAATTATTCTAAATACCATTAGGCATTAAATACATTGCCCATGTACAAACTGAATCGGTGATAGTCTCTTAACACTCACATAACCACATAAGTCACATAACTACCCTTGACTGGGTGATATACACACCCCCACATTCCTCTAGCCCTTCCTCGTCAAGGATGCTTAGCATAAAGGAACATTTTGTACATACTCAAGTGCTTCTCCAAACTCTGAAGAGGATACATCACAGAGAGTCAACAGTATAGCAGGACATTTTGAAATCTGACTGACGAAAAGGCACTACAATGATTATGGTCACATCCATGAGGGGAATCACATTAGATTAGAAAATTGGACCATAGCAATTGCGTGTGTATTCCACTAATCAGGACAGCGCCTCAAGCAGTGAGATTGGTATTTCCAGAATAAAGAGCAGAGAGACACGATGAGCAAGTCTTTCAATAAGAGGCAGTCACTAAACATAGAAGAGCAGGAACAGAGTCTCAAGAGCGTATGCTTAGGAGAGATTGTTGTCACTCCGTAATGTGAGTAAAAAAAAAAAAAAAAAAAAAAAAAAGATTCTGTGTTCTTCTCATGAGCTATTTATACAGTATGATACAGGTCATTAGCAATAAAAAAAAAAAAAAACAGCCATTAAATGAACAAAATGTGTCCAAGATAGGAACACAGAATGTAAAAATCAGAAAGAATGAGCAAAGCAGATGAGACAGCATTTGAACGATACCCAGAATAGCAAAAGTATTCAGAGGGCACAGTGCTTTTTCAGTCTGTGATGCACAGAATCACATGTGGAACTAGATGTGGATTAAGAATGTATGCCCCCCACGCCTGGGTGGCTCAGTGGGTTGAGCCTCCGCCTTCAGCTCAGGTCATGATCTCGGTGTCCTGGAATAGAGTCCCACATCGGGCTCTCTGCTTGGCAGGGAGCTTGCTTCCTCCTTTCTCTCTCTGTCTGCCTCTCTGCCTACTTGTGATCTCGCTCTGTCAAATAAATAAATAAAATCTTTAAAAAAAAAATGTACGCCCCGTCATCTACATATGACGCAACAAGGAAACAGTTAACATTTGTACATCATATTGGGGTAGTGAATTAGACTAGTCTTTCTATCATCCTACCGAGAAGGCTCCTATAAGAAATATCAAATCAAAGCAAAAGACAATAAAAAAGTGTTAAATACTCACACATGCTCCCCTATTCTAAATATATTTGCTTAAACATTATCTTTCATTTTGTTATCAATACATCACCAGAACACCAGAATACTTAGCACACTCATAGAAATCCTTTCCCATTGGACTAGAACTTTCACAGATTTTTTTCCATATAGGCACAAACAGGGGTTAAATAGAGGGTTGGCTCCAATCTGAGAGAGAGCACATCAACATCAATATACATGTTAGGTAGAAGAATATCCTTCCGAAGATTTCCATGACATAATTGCCAGAACCTATGAATGTTAACTGACATGGGAAGAGAAATTATAGTAGTAGTAAGGCCACTGATGAGGAGCTGCCCTTAAAATAAAGAGATTATCCTGAATTATCTGGATGGGCCCCATGTGATAACAAGAGTTCTTAAATGTGAAAGAGAAAGGAAGCAGGGTCAGTTTCAGAGCAATGAAATGTCAAGAAGGCTTAAACAGAAATTGCTGACATAGAAATAAAAGGAGGGGGGCATAGAGCTAAAGAATGGGGGAGGCCTTCAGAAGCTGGAAAACATAAGAAAAGATGCTTCCCTAAAAGCTCTAAGAAAAACTATAGGCCAGTTAACAGCTTCATTGTAGCCCAGTGAGAGCCAATTCAGACTTTGACCATCAGAACCCTAAGATAAAACATTTATGTTGGGTTAACCGACAAATGCTGTTGTAATTTGTTACAGCAGCTATAGGACACTAATATAATATACTTCACTCCTTGAGACGAAAAGCAGATGTATCTTATGGAGGCTTTCCCGTTATTCCCAACCAAAGAAATACATAATTCCGGGTGCAGGTCCTCCCACGGCACTATAATGAAACTTATGTACTGTGATCACTATAATTAAACTTCTATAGTGTTATCAGAGAGGCATAAAAGAGCCCTCATACAGAAAGATGTTTTTTCACAGCCTGACACATTTCTTAATGTTAACTATATAGAGTTTTGAGATCAAAAAGTCCTGTACTCCAAACTTTTCAAAACGGAATATACACATTCCCATAATTCCAAATGTTACAAAACTCACAAGAAACCTAAACTACAAATATAATGCAAGTTCCTAGAATAGTATTTTTACATTAGGAATGGAGAACACGTGAACACGTCCTTTGTACGCCAAACCACACTTAAAAATGTTAAAAACTGAAACAGATTTTTACATTTTAACACAAAACAAGAAATATCTCACATGTAAAGGTATATAGATCTATGAGATACCACGGACTCCCTGGTGTATCCATTGACTTTTCCTTTCATTTAGAAAACGTTTAGAAATACTGAAATCATTATCTCCTATCTTCAATTCTTCTCATGTGTAAACCTGAAGTAGTCAAATAGACTGCAAAATCCTAAAGGTCAACGACTATGCCTTTTATTTCTTTGGCAAGCAGTACCTATGGAAGAACTTCAGGTCCAAATTGCTTTGTGAAATTTTAATTCTTCTCAATAGATCCAGCTTTTAAAGGCAAGACCTATTCCAGATGAATAAATGATGAGCCACAAACAGACTTAACAATTTGTATACCATTATAAACAGTGAAAGGGACATACTGAAAGAATGCATGGATATTTATGCCCTGTCATTTCATTATACAAAATCTGCTTAGAGCAGATCTGAGCTAGCCAATTGGGCTGACGAGACAGGAAAGCACGCATCAAGACAAGATGTTCCACAAAGCTGTATGAGAATTTTCCAAAGAACAGGAAATGCTGTTCTTTGCTTCTCCTGTTGTCTCCAGTCTGTCCTCATTTAAGACTGATCACAGAATTCAAAAGTAAAGGCAAAAATAATCAGGAAGTGTTCAGAAGAGTACTGAAATACACTAATATGCTACGAGTGGAAGATTTTCCACTTACAACACAACAATTTTCAGATCCTGGACTTTTCCTTGCATTTTTACTGAAGGCTGCTAACCTATACTATCAGCAGAATGAAACATATTTATTTTCGCAGATTGCTAGTCAATTTACTTTCCCTTTTCCAGAGTTTATAACATGAAGTAGAAACAAAACAACTGCTAGAAAGTAGTAGCAATCAAATGGCTATCCTGAAAACATGGCATGGAAGACATATTTATGTATCTATACAAATAAACACACAAACACACACACACACATGTAAAACGGTATATACTGCATATTTGAATTTGCATCATGGGGCCAAGGTGATGAGGTCTCAAAAATGATGTGAAATATGCAACTTACCCTCCTGTTCCCCACCAGTTTCCTAGTGACTCATTATCTTCGTGTACCCTGCATATCCAACTCCTGATCCTGTCTTTCCTCACACTAACCATACTTTCTCAGGCCTTCTCAAGTAGCACCTTCTGCTTTCAACTGCAAATCAGGTCCTCTGAACATCTCTAATATTAGCATGCTGGAAGTATTTAAGAGAACAGTCTTTGGATCAACATGTGTGCAAGGGAAAAGAATGAAGGAAAGCAGGTTTAAAGGGAGATGCTGAGGTGCCCGCAGGACCACCAAACATCTCCGTGAAATCCACTAATACTGAATGTGGCTTTATACCCCTCTGATGATCAGTCCTTGATAAGAACTTACCATCGGGTGAGGAACTTTTCTTCCATTCTTCGAGAAGCTAAGAGAGTAAGTGTTCATTCCTGAGGGGACTCTGAGTAGCACAGAATAGTCTATGATGCCCTCCACACAGGAAACATAACATTGAAAAAATTAAAACAGATTCCTCCTAAATATCCACAAGCACCACAAAAAAGTGAACACACAAGATTCCTTGACATGATCCTTAAACAATATGAGGACCTTGGGGTGCCTGGGTGGCTCAGTGGGTTAAGCCACTGCTTTCGGCTCAGGTTGGGATCTCAGGGTCCTGGGATCCAGTCCCACATCGGGCATTCTGCTCGGCAGAGAGCCTGCTTCCGCCTCTCTCTCTGTGCCTGCTTCTCTGGCTACTTGTGATCTTTCTCTGTCAAATAAATAAATTCTTAAAAAAAAAGGAAAAGAAAAGAAAATGAAAAAAAAAAAAAAAAAAAAACAATGTGAGGACCTTTCTGGCCCCATAAGAAACTAGCAGAAGAGAAAACTTGAAAGGCTACCAGCATTGAGTGGATCTTGCAACCAGAATGTCCACTGCACCCTATTTAGGGTTCTAGATCAAAGCCATACAGTATTCAATAGAGAAATACGTAACTATAATGAAATAGAACCGAGTCTATCACAGCACTCTGGCAGACAAAGAGTAACTGACAATAGAGAATCAAGTTAACTATGCAACCAGAACTCCCTATCTAGCATATGCATCTTTTCAAACATTTAAGAGGAGAAGGGGTTGTCTGGCCTCAGACAGTACAGCATGTGACTCTTGTCGGGAGTTTTAAAGTCGGGACCGGTGTTGAGTTATGGATGACTTACAATCTTAAACAAAGAAAGAAAGACAGACAGACTAAGGCTCATACTAATGATTTTAATCAGGAACAAGCAGGGCCAGACGGCACTAAAAACATCAGGGGGCCATGACCTCCATGATAGCCGCCACAGGTTCACCAATGCCTCTACTTTCGCCCATAGTTAGGGTTTCTTATGATTAGGTAGGCTAGGACGAAAAAGGTCAAGACTGGCTCATACGTAGGTCAATCAGTTATTAGGGAATAGTCAAATAATTAACAAGGCCTACACTAAAACTCCAGGAAAGGGTGGCTATGAACGACATTGGTGAGGAGAAAACTTCCCGAAGCATACAGCTCCATGGGATGCCCTTAGTCATTTGCACTCTGTGGAATCAGAAGAATACTACAGTAAGAATGTACATGGATGCATGGACAGTGGCAATCTGCTTGAGTACTTGGCCTATGCACTTAAAGAACAGTCTAGAATATTAAGGAAAATGATTTCTGGGGCTAGGACACTGTAACCCTGTATGAAAATGTACAGGTTCTCAAGATCCCTACATTGTACTTGAGTGCCCATCAGAAAGCATTTTCTAAAGAAAAGATATTAATCACTAAAAGAAAAATACCTGACCATTCTAAATCAGTTTCTGTCATTGGCTATCACAGAGCTAAGAATATGGCATATAGAATAGACCTGCAGAAACTGGTAAAATCTATCCTTCAACCAAAAGAATGTGTTGTCATTCTCTATACCTGATCTAGCTACTACAATTAGTCAATATCCAACCTGCAGGAAAGGGAGAAAACCAATGATCTCTCAGTGGGATACCACCTCTGGGACAGATCAACCACCCAGTTGGTGGCAGTTGGTTACATGAAAGTACCTTCAGCAATTCTTCACCCAGAATGTAGTAATTGATATACATCCTGGGTTTATGTTCTCTTGTCTATATGCAGGAGCTCAAAATATCACTTCTTTATGAAGGATTACAGATGATTTCATCCACAGAGATTGAGTCCTGCTAACACTGCATTGGCTCAAAGTGCCTACATTATAGCCGGGTAGGTATGGCAGTGAGAAACGTTCATGGGTTGGACTGGTTTTATAATATACAATGCCACTATGAAGCTGATGTTCTGATAGAACAATAAAATAACCTAGCGAAGACATTGTGATGTACAGTCCAGAGGATGCAATGATAGTGTTGAATCACCAACAGGTAGAACACATGAGTCCAATAAATAAATGCTAAAAGCATGATTGACCATGATTAATGTAACTTTCCAGGACCCATTAAGAAATATATACTTCCTGTTGAAACATATAGAATCTGCAGGTGTAGAAATACGATTTCATGGAGAAGTAATGCTTTGAATACGTGTAATGTATCCCATATAAACTCAAGCTATGGCTATATCCCAGGCACGTTAGGCTCTTTCGGCCAAGATGTTAGCAGTAAGGTAAAATAGTCAACAGTCTGGAAGGGTTAATTCAATCTGACGTAGATGAGGAGGTAAGGTTTCGTTATTCAGTGCAGCCAAAGAAAAATACATGTGGCAGCCAGGGAATCCACTTCATAATCTTTTGGATGTTCTGACCTGCTTTTGAACATAAATGGACAAATATATTAGCCACAGACCAAAAAGTACATGAGATAGACCCCTTAAATAAAAGAGGTGGCATACCCCTAGAAAGTGATCAAAACCAGCAGAAGTACTAGTCCATGATAAGCAGAATATAGATATATGGTAACAAAAGAGAAAAATTAATAGAAGTTATTACATTGGGGCCAGTTGTATCGGCAGCAGCTATCAAATTTGTGGAATATTATGCAGCCATCAAAAAACCAAAATCTTGCATTTTGCAATGATATGGATGGAACTAGAAGATATTATGCTAAGCGAAATATGTCATACAAAGACAATTCTCAGACGATCTCACTGTTAAGAGGAATTTGAGAAACAAGACAGAAGGTCATAAAAGGGAGAGATAAATGAAATAAGACAAAACCAGGGAGGCAGACAAATGATAAGAGACTCTTAATGTCCGGAAACAAACTGAGGATTCCTGGAGGGGAAGGCGGTAGGAGGGATAGTGTGGCGGGATGTGCTATGGTGAGTTCTGTGAATTGTGTAAGACTGTTGAACCACAAAACTTTACCCCTGAATCAAATAATACATTCCATGTTATTTTTTTAAAGTGGAAGAAAAAAAAAATAGAAAAAAAGAAAAAAGACTTTGACTCCAAAGTGAATAACCTGAGACGACAAACCTCTAGCATTCTATCCATTTTATTTGCATAGGTAATAAGGGAGTTTGCAGGACTTGTACCTATAAGGTCAGTGAGGTCAGAGGTATATTTCTGTCAAGTAATTGTAAGAAATTGGCCTTAGCCTCAAGTCTACATCAACAAATAGCACTTCCAGTAATATTAAAAACTACCTAAGAGACTCAAAATAATTCCTCTTCTTAGAGTAAGCTGGGTGGATTCTATTGTTTGCAAGAGAAAACGCCTCCTGACACATTACTTGGAATTATAAATGGTTATAAGCGACCGACCCTAAGAAAAGTGGGCTATAGGGATAGGTTGTTTGATATTTCTGCCTTTTAATAAAAAAGGATTCTCATGGTATTAGAGAATGAGGCTTTATTAGTCCATTTCCAGAAACTGCATAATGGAAGTTAAATGACAGCTTATACTAAGTGGTAATGAAGTATTTGCTTAAGGCAAGATTTAGAAGGATTGAACAACTCCTTCTACAAAACAGGAGAATGGACATAAGTATCACTAGAAATCATAGATACGCTATCTAGATATAACTTCATGATAAACCTTAACAAGATAAGTGATATGTCCAGAATTGTATATTACCATGTCAAGACAACATTATATGAATTTCTATAATGAAATTTATAAAATCTGTTATCTTCTGCAGTTTTACAATGATATAAACAAAAATGACACTCACAGTATGATCCTCTGGCTTACTTATTTCAGTGTCCATGGAAACTTCTCTTGACTTTCGTGTAAAAATTAGGGTACTTGCTAGGAAACAATGTAACTCCCAAGAATTAGAATTGGGAATGAGACAGAGAAAGCACTGTACGCCTTCAACCACTTCCTCTGCCTTCTACATATAGAGGAAGACTACTTTCCTGGCTTCCTTGCAATTACATGTTGCCTTTTAATCCTTGTAGCCAATGGAATGAGGGTAAAATTATGCATTAGACTTTCAAATCTGGGCCTGACTTTTAAAACCTTCTTTGTACTATTTCCTTCCTTCCAACCTCCTTCCACACTTCCTTCTTTCCTTTATATTTTTATTACTTCTTCTTTCCCTACCTCTCTCACACCCACACATGAAAAAATTTGTCGCCACTAGAAGAATGGAGAAAAAAAATCCTTGCGTGCCACTAAAGTACAGCCCCCTAAAAAGGACACAATCAGAAACTGGACTACAAAAGAAATTAGAAAATATAAACCTTTACCATTGGCTAAGCCATGGACATATGGGGATTACTTTGTAAAGAAGGTGCAGAATAATAAGCCTGAATAATACAACATGAACCTATGAATGTCTGTGCAGCCAAATTTAAGAATACTTTACTTGACTACTGTGTAGGTCCCATTCTTCTCTCTTCCTGGTAAGTGAATGTCCTGAAGTCATTACATATCTTCACGCAAAAAGACACAGAGTGTGGAGGGGTGGGCAGATAACCTGCATTTTAGTTCAGGGGACACTAAGGATGTAATATCAATAATGATTATTATCCCAGAAATCATGGATTTTGAATTGGATACACTGCTTGAACTACCGTCTAAAACCCAAGCTGACGCTTATCAAACAGAAAATGGAAAAACAAAATTCAATTTTCAACAATCTTATTTTATCTCCCTGAGGCCGAGCCTCATTTATTTTATGGTGAATTCACAAGACTATTCATGGCTGGTGGAAGGTGGAATGAACTGGTACATACAAATTTCAAGACTAATCCCGAAAAACTCTTAAGATTCAACTCTCTCTCTCTCTCTCCCATGTCCACATGAATAGATGTGAAGAACTTTCTAGATGGCAGAACTCCATGATGCAATGAGATCATACCTTTGTATTACCACTTGGAGAAATATGATCCCTGAATGAGATACTTAAAAAAAAAAATCTGTATTTTATTAAGCCACAGAGATTACATAATTTAATTGTTCCAGGACCCAACATTAATTATAATAAATAATACAGGAAAAAATGAGACAATTCCGATGATTCATAAAGCCCAAGACCTGAAAAGCTCACTAAGGAGCATGTGCAAGGATTGAAATTACCTTTGACATGCAAAAATGAGTAAAATTCCCTTGCCAGCAGAAGAAACCCTTCTGTCAGCCAACCTTGCTTACAGAATCTTATAACAACATCTCCTGAGGAAGTGACATTGTACATAGACGCCAATTATCCTTATGCCCCACAGTGAAGAGCCTACATACCCACTGATATTCTACCCAGAAAGTCAGATCATAGAATGGGCAGTGTAACAAAGTTTAAAGACAAATCTTAGATCAAAAAGAAAACACACACACACACACACACACACACACACACACACACACACACACAAGATTATATAACAAAATAAACTCAAAAAAATTATTTTAACTAATCCCTGGGGCATAGTGTGGAAATGTATTGAGGATGAGGGATGAGAGAGGATCATGATTTTATTCAAGATAAATTTATTTCAAAAGAAAGATAAATTTATTCGTATGGATGGATTTACCAGAAATTTAAGATTAAATTACATGGACTTACACTGTTATCAATGAGCCTGAGCCTTGGAGAGAAGAAATCACTAATGTCTTTCAGGTAAAACTCGACACTAGTTCTAAGATAAAGTCTGCCACCACTGTACTCCTTTGGTCAATGAAGAGATTTATAATCTCAGTTGAAAAAATAGAGTTTTGGAACTCAGTAGATCTCTAAATGATCTAGTAGTATTTCCTCTACTTGGGTGTATGTAGAAGAAACTGACATACTCCGAGATGAAAAGAATACCCACACTGGCAACTTCACTCATGGGGAGATAGCACATGGGAAATGTGATAGGATTCCCACTCCTACTAAAATAAAAATAAATCTAACTACAGGAATCAAAGTGATTAATAACACCATCAAATTATTGAACTATACACATTTTTTCCTATCTTCACTTAAATTACCTCTTTAACCTGTGCATAAAATAAAGTAATCTTTATAAGAATAAAATATTTTAAGCTTAGTCAGTTGGTGACTCTACTACAGCTGCATATTAGACCAGTCAATTTTCTAAAATGAATCACAATAATCTCTAGCACCTGCTTTATAACTATAATGCTGGCAAATACTTTTTCTATCATACAAATAAAGAAAGAAGAAAAAACTACATTACCTTTCACCTGTTAGGTATAATACTACACATTCAGCATCTTGGCCAGGGTAGATTAACCCTCCAGATTTGTATTATGATTTAGTCCATAGGAACAATGATCATTTTCTCATGTTACAAGACATCACAGCTGTTGGAACTCTGATGACAGTATGGTAACAGAACAAGGTGAGGTGAAAGGAAGAATGACCTTACAATACACTGGTCTAACACATACTCATCAGGATATAGCATAAATTCCATGAAAGCCTGGGAAGTTAAACACGAATTTTCCTTTTTAGTAGAGGTCTCATGGCCTGATGTATTATGTCACAATCCTGCTAAAAGTGAAAGACAAGTCCTTCCACCGTGCTCCACTACTCCTTTAAAAAGAAGTAAAATACTAAATGGAACTACTTACTTACATCAAGTATATCAAGGAATCTATATGGATTTGGATCGAGATTAATGACAAAATATTGGAGGATCTTCAGTTGCTCCAGACGACAGTATTTCTGCAAGCATTGTTCCCACATGGATATATATGTCCAAAACCATCAAATTTTTAAAAATTTGTTTATTTCAGAGAGAGAGCACAAACAGGGGAACAGGCAGAGGTAGACAGAGAAGCAAACTACCCAGTGAGCAGGAACCCAGTGTGGGGATCAAACCCAGGATCATGGGATCATGACCTAAGCCTAAGGCACTGACTAAGCCAACCAGGTGCACCTGAAGAAATTACTTTTGAATTCATGGTGGAGTGGGTTAGACACTGAATCCCTCACAATGAGATACCTTCCTAACAGAACAGACAACATAAATCATATATGCCATGGAGGATCATATTATAAAGTGAACAATGTCTTGAAGGATTACATTTGGAGACACACATGAGATGCTGAGCAGCAGAAGGGTGGCTTACAAGGCCAGAGCACCAATTTCCATCACACTAACATCAATTCTTATTACTACATCCGTGCACTCAATGCAGAATCCCTTAAAACAAGAGGAGGGAAAAAACAAAGACTCAAATAAAGGTGCAAGGCAAATTCTACCTTTGGCTCAGGTCGTGATCTCAGGGTCAAGGGATCGAGCCCTGCATTGGGCTCTCTTCTCTGCTCAGCAAGGAGCCTGCTACACCCTCCCTCCTCTCTCTACCTGCCTATTTGCCTACTTGTGATCTCTGCCTGTTAAATAAATAAATAATAATAAAAATCTTTTAAAAAAATTAATTGAATTTAAAAAGCCAATAATATGGAGGGAGGGAGGTTGGGGTACCAGGTGGTGGGTATTATAGAGGGCACGGATTGCATGGAGCACTGGGTGTGGTGAAAAAATAATGAATACTGTTTTTGTGAAAATAAATAAATTGGAAAATAAATAAATAAATAAATAAAAAGCCAGTAATATCATTCAATCATAAGTTGGATTATTTATCACATTTTTACTGTTCTTCTTTTCTGAAACTTATAAACACATTGAGAACTTTGCATAACCGTCTATAAGTTTCTAAGAGTTTTCAATTTTGTTTTCAATCTCTTTTCATGGAAATAAAAAAAAATAAGACAGATAAGATCCCTGTATTCACAGAGCTTTTATCCACTTGTTATAAGAAAAGAAAACTTATAACACAATGTTCTTTACAAAATGTATCTCATCTGGTTACATGGTGTTTTCCTAAAAAGTGTCTAATAAAAACAGTTCCAATTTATACTTGGTTTAAAAAAAAAGATGAGATAGAGAATAAATTGTGAAAAGATATTTAAGTAAAAAAACAAAGTAGTGTGATAGAAAGTCTGATTTGATAGTTAAGAAACTGAAGAAAGAAGAGTCAGCCAACTAAGCGTGAGCCAAATGAAAAGATAATTACTTGGTGGGGTCAAGACTCTGTAGGAAGGAGTCTGTGGCTGGATGAGGAAGAGCAAAGAGATCAGGCCAAGACAAGGCTGGAATGTTGGGCAGGAAATAGATTATTCTCAGCCTTGAGCACTGTGGTAAAGAATTTAGAATTAATTTAAAGAGCAATAGGTGGCCAAAGTAGGGCTAAAGGACTTCAAAGGTCACTCATGCTTTTATCAGGGAAGAGTTTGGACTAGTTAAGATCAGAAAAAAAAATAAAGATGGCTGGGATCATAAAATATAATAAGATAACATATACATACTAAAGAACGTATGTAACATTTAGGATTGGTACTGAGAGAAAAAAAAAGATTCTTAACATTTTAAAATGTATTATTGTATAAGGTTAGAAAGAAATAAGGAAAGCAAGTGTTATCGGTAACAAACATAAGAATCGGAGTAGATGAGAAATGTAAAAGTCAATAAAGTAAATAGAAAAGAAGCCTAATAAGAAATCTATGAAAAGGGGCTCCAAGGTGGCTCCGTCTTTAAGAGTCTGCCTTTGGCTCAGGTCCTGATCCCCAGGTCCTGTGGTCAAACCCAGTATCCAGTATCGGGCTCCCTGCTCCCTCTCCCCCTTGCTTGTGTTCCCTCTCCTACTGTGTGTCTCTCTGTCAAATAAATAAAATCATTAAAAAGAAAGAAAGAGCGAGAGAGAGAGAGAGAGAAAAGGAGGGAGGGAGAGAGGGAGGAAGGAAGGAAGGAAAAATAAAATAAAAGAATTGGATGTTCTAGCAAACAACAAATGAAAATTATAAACAATATATTAATATTTATAGATTTCTTATTTTGAAGTAATCTCTATGCCCAACATGGGACTCAAATTGAAAAGCACAAAATCAAGAGTTACAAGACCTATTGTGTCAGATAGCCAGGAGTCCCCAAACTCTACTTCTCTATCAATTGCTTCAGAGACTACTAGAATGGTTTTCTCAATTTATACTCTTATCAATCTCTATTGCCCTGGTATCTCCATATTTTAATCAACAGTTAGAGACAAAATAATAGTTTTGCCATCATAGATAAAAAATAGCATGTAGTTCTTTTAATATGGATTTATATAATGAAAATAGTAAACACTTTTTCCATCTATATTGGCCCTTATAAATTCTTCTATGTGAGATGACTATTTGTATCCCTTGTTTCTGTGATGTATGTTTCTATTACTTTACTACATTTTTTAATATTAAGGATAATACTTCTTTCACTGTGCATACAAAAGAAATATTTTCCAATGTTCTAAAACTTCATTTATACTAGCTTTTTAGATAAGAGAGAACTTTCTTATTGTCATTGGTTTTTCCCTTATGTCTTTTTTCAATGTTGATTACTCTTTCAAAATTTTCTCTTAAAATTCCCAGATTGGCCATAATAATCAAAAACTTTCTCCTCATCATAAAATTTTAAAAAGCCAACTCAGCCACCTTACCTCACCCAAATCACTGCTTTTATTTACATATAATTCACATAGGATTAATTTTATGGTGAAGACAAAGGTAGAGGTACATTTTATTTCTCTCAAAACAGCTAAGTAGTTGTTTCCAAAACCAATTATTATATGCTTTCGTTACTATGTGACAAAAGAAATTTCTAGAGCAGCATTTTCCACTAGGTTATGAGAAATATGATAGGGAAACACATCAATATATACTTGGATTGATATTATCGTTTAAATACATACATCTCAAAAGCTTAGAATAACTGAACTAAATTATTTTTATCAACAAAGGGGTAGAGAGGCCATAGCAATATTTTTCTAGATATGACTTCTGAGGCAAGGTAAACAAAACCAAAACTCTTCAGACCATATCATAATAAAAACCTTCTACACACCAAAGAAAACAATCACCAAAAAACTAAAAGGAAAAGTACAGAATGGGTGAATATATTTCCAACTGACATATCTGTTAAAGTGTGACTACTGAAATATAAGAATTTCCATAAATACAAAAAAAAAACCAAAAAAACAAATAATCTAATTTTTAAAAAATGGCTAAAGATAAAAAACATACATTTCTCCCAAGAAGACATACAGATGGCCAGAAGACATGAATAGATGTTCATGATCACTTAGCATCTGGGAAATGCAAATCAAAAGCACAGAGTGATAATACCTCACACCTGTCAGAGTAGCTAAAATCAAAAAAAGAAGAAACAACACGCATTGAGGAGGATGTAGAGAACAAACACTCATGCACTGCTGACTGGAATGCACACAGGTACAGCCATTGAGGAAAACAGTATGGATGTTCTTCAAAAAAATTAAAATAGAATCTACCTAAGACCCAGTATCCAAAGAATACAAAAACACTAAGGGGTTTTTTTGTTTGTTTGTTTGTTTTAAGATTTTATTTATTTACGTGACAGATAGATCACAAGTAGGCAGAGAGGCAGGCAGAGAGAGAGGGGGAAAGCAGGCTCCCTGCTGAGCAGAGAGTCCAATGCGGGACTCGATCCCAGGACCCTGGGATCATGACCTGAGCCGAAGGCAGAGGCTGCAACCCACTGAGCCACCCAGGTGCCCCAAAAATACTGAGTTAAAGGGATACATGCACTCCTCTGTTTAGAACGGCTTTAATTACAATAATCAAGATATGGAAGAAGCACAAGATTCTATCAATTAATGAAAGATGAAGAAGAATGGAATATATGGTGGAACATTTCTAACCCAAAAAAGAAGAATGAAATCTTGCCATTTAAAATAACATGGATGGAGGTAGAGAGCAGTCCGAGAAGGACAATATATGATTACCTTCATGTGTAGAATTGCAGAAACAAAACAATCAAACGGAGAGGCGGAAAAAGAGAGCGAGAGAGACAGAATAAGAAATAGACTCTTAACAAGAAAGAACAATCTGATGGTTATCAGAGGGGAGAAGGATTAGCAGGTGGGTGAAACCGATGATGGAAATTAAGGACTGCACTTCTCCTGATGAGACCTGCTGATGTACACAATTGTTGAATCACTATATTGAACACTTAAAACTAAAATAACACTGTAGGTTAATATATTAGATTTAAAATGCAAAAAAGAAAGGGGGTGGACACAGCATATATCCATAGAAAACATTCTGAGGAACATTGCTTTATACTGATTAATTTTGCAACTCATACATTTTTGTGGTTGAAAATCTATAGCTGTATTTTTATAGAAAAATATTTTTATTTTGTTGAATTTTAAACAGAAACTAATGCTTTCTTTTTAATATTCACTGAAAGAAAGATGGCTTTATTCTTTATAATCTATTAATATTAGAAA
This sequence comes from Mustela lutreola, assembly GCF_030435805.1. Lineage (NCBI taxonomy): Eukaryota > Metazoa > Chordata > Mammalia > Carnivora > Mustelidae > Mustela > Mustela lutreola. Next base: position 104,367,807 of record NC_081308.1, on the reverse strand, counting down.
GCAGGTTAACAAATTTTCTGACATGACACTATCCTTGCATTGCTGCAATGAATTATACTGTATCATTGTGCATTAACTTTTCAGAATAGGTAAGATAAACAGTGAAATTTAATTGTGTGTGTGTCTGTGGATGTGTGTGTGAGAGAGAGAGAGAGCAAAAAACACAGGAAAAGCATTTCCTAGTCAGGATTTTGTATCCAAAATATGAATAAAAAATAATTGGGAAGTATAACATCATTAGTTCTTAGAAACTATGTTTGTTTGTTTTGTTTCTTTTTTTTAAAGATTTTATTTATTTATTTGACAGAGAGAGATCACAAGTAGGCAGAGACGCAGACAGAGAGAGAGGGGCGGAAGCAGGCTCCCTGCTGAGCAGAGAGCATGATGCAGGGTTCCATCCCAGGACCCTGAGGTCATGTCCTGAGCTGAAGGCAGAGGCTTTAACCCACCGAGCCACCCAGGCGCCCCTGTTTGTTTTGTTTCTTAAAGGTTTTGTTTATTTGACAGACAGAGAGACAGCTAGAGAAGGAACACAAGCATAGGGAGTGGGAGAGGGAGAGGCAGGCTACCCGCAAAGCAGGGAACCCAACGGGGGGCTTGATCCCAGTACCCTGGGAACATGACCTAAGCTGAAGGCAGATAATAACTGAGCCACTCAGGTGCCCAGCTCTTAAAAGTTTTAAAATAATGTAGGAATTGCCTATTTACTGAGAGTTTGAAATAATATTTTAAAAATTAATGGAATTCTGCATTTCCTTTTGTAATTCATTTTAATGAGACATTACAAATGCATAAAAGATAAGGTAAAATTGGGGTGCCTGGGTGGCTCAGTCAATTGAGCGTCTGCCTTTCGGCTCAGATCAAGATCCCACGGTCCTGGGGCACCTGGGTGGCTGAGTTGGTTAAGCAACTGCCTTCAGCTCAGGTCATGGTCCCAGAGCCCTGGGATCGAGTCCCACATCAGGCTTCAAGCTTCATGGGGAGTCTGCTTCTCCCTCTGGCCTCCCCTCTCATGCTCTCTCTCACTCTGATTCTCTCTCTCTCTCAAAATAAACAAATAAAAAATATTAAAAAAAAAAAAAATCCCACGACCCTGGGATGGAGCTCCAACCATGTCAGGTTCCCTGACCAGTGGGGAGCCTGCTCCTCTCTGACTTGTGCAATCTCCCACTCTCTCTCAAATGAATAAAATCTTAAAAAAAAAAAAAAAATTTAAACGGCTAAAATCATTGATACTTTCTTTTCATAACAGACACATTTTTTAACTCTAACAAGATGTAACAGTCTCCAACAACTTTATCTCTCTACTCTGCTATTCCCCACATCCCAAGAAGTGATGAATGTGAAATGATAGCATAAATACTTCCAGATATTTTCTGTATCCGTATGTGGTATCTAGCCTGCAAAGATGCTCCTATCCACAAACCATATCTGATCTGTATTCACAACCTTTGTATAAACCCCATACCTTGAATCTGTGTTCGTCCTATGATTTGCAGTTGACCTCTAGAATATAACAAAAATGAGGGTATATGACTTCTTGAACCCATTTAAAAGACTTAGGACTTCCACATGGATTTCATATGTTTGTTTCTGTGAAACTCCATTTTAGTGCCCAGCCACATGCTTTGGAGAAGGTCAATACTCAAAATTTCCATATGTATGTGCTATATTTACCCATCCCAACTGAGTCCAGATCAACACCGAGGCATATAATTACACTATATTGAATTTCAAAGACCAAGACATGCTCTCAAATAACTCTAATTTCACTCAGCATTGAGTACAAACACATGTGAGGTCAAGTACATACCACGCAAATGAAAAATGTTGACCAATAGGTTAAATGAGTTCTACGCCAACAAAATTGAAAATGATTTGTTTTAACAAAACAGTTTACCAGATTTGCTCATAAACAGTTTAAGGAAATGTATTTACATATTTTTGTATGTGCAGAGGGTACACAGAAGAATTGTGCTAAATATCTACCTTGTTGACTTACTGTTTACATTATTGCTATGTCAAATATACTTTCAAGTCTGTCTATCTATATATTTTACTTTTTAAAAGAATCATTGTTAATGGTATTAATAACCAAACAGTAAATAGTCAGTGTTACTTTAACATCTGTAAAAATGACATTTGCTTGATACAGTTTTTTAAGAATTTAGCTCTGAGTTGAAAAATGATTCCCACATCACCATACTTTCAAACTAATGCTCCACTTTCCTCCTAGAAGGAAGTACACTTACCTTTATTAGCCAGCGATGCCTCTGTCTACATGACTCTGGCTATGAAGACAAGGCAGATAGGTCTTCGCATTCTTCCCATAATGCTGGCAATGAAAATCAATCTTTGTATCAGCATTGGACTCTGATACCCTTTACATGCTGTGCTCATGACTCCTAGTGAAAAAAAACAGATAGCTATGATTACAATCTTTATATTGCATAAATCATAAAGCATTACTTGTCTTTAGTCTTCCTATGAACAAGAATCTTACAATTAATGGCACAAGAATCTTAGGATTAAATGGCACACACACACACAAAAAAAATGTACTCTAAAGCACAGCTGCTTTTTCTGTTTTATATTCTCACGTTTAGTCTCATGCAGCCTGGTAGTAGCAGGTGCCATTTAAAAATTCAAGAACCAAAAATAGTCAACTTACCATACTAGTCTCCTAGCTCTAGGACCAATATTTGCTCAAAAAACCTAAAACATTTATAATTAGTTTTTGTTTGCTTATACTTCCCGTCTTCTGCATTGCTTAACAAAAATTGAAAACAACATTTCTGTTGCATAGTGCCTAAAATTCAATAGATGCACAAATGGTGAAGTCAAAAATCAAGAGTCACAGATGAAGAATTTTGATATAATTGAATGTGAAACATCTCATCTCAGGAAAATGGCTTTCCTTTAACATACACAAATTTAATAGCACAGGGTATTCTGAATTGCAAAAAGCAATCTTTGCAAGTATGCACAAAATTAGATACATTTTGTAAACATACTGTAACTTTCATCCATTCAAGAATGAACCTTTTTCAATTTTTTACTGGTCTATGTGATATAATTTACATTGAAGAAGTTTATTCCAATGCACAAACACTAAGTTAATAGGCTTAGCTATGAAACAACCACCATCCAAATAAAAGTGCAGTATTTAAAAAGGTGGCAAAATAAAGTTTTAAGATAAAGGGAAAACTAAATAAAGAAATAAAATTGGTCACATATTTTAGAAAGGGGTAAAGGTAAAGACAAACAAACAAAACAAAAGAAACAAACACAGAAAAATGAAACCAAATCAGTACTAACTACAGCCAGGTTGCTTCTACAAAGCAGGCTGAGTTTCCACACAACAGTTTAGACTCAATATTTTACCACATTTTGGAATCACTCATTAGATCCCTGGAAAGTGTCTAACATAGGTCAAGGTAAGTCCAATTATAGCAAGTTGTTTTATCTATATAACTTAAAACATGATAGAGCATATACTTTTATCACCAAAAACATTTTCAAAAATAAACAATTTTATAATCTTGTCACACAACACTAATCAAATTGATACAAAGCAATTTCAAATCCAATGCCCAAATATAAGCATGACCAGAATATCTTCCTCTGACCTGAATAAATTCTAAAACAGAAATTTTCTTTGAAGAAGCAAAACTTATTCACGATTTTAATATATTCAGATGTTTAAAAAAAGATTTTCTTTAATATTTGTACTCTTTTATCTCAATACATGATAGAGAAGTTTAGATTCTAAAATCACATTACTCTAACTACCACAATATATGGCCCATAATTCCAACTCCATTTCAAATTGAACTAATCAGATGTTAAATCTCAATCCATTCCCTCTAGATACTACTCTGACATGTGTAAATTTCAAGTTATGGAAATGTTAAGGACAAAGGGTGACCAGTTAGTCGAGTTGATAGCAACTGTGTTTTTTCTTTTCATACTGTTTAGCTTTCTTATTGATATATCCTCACAAAATTAAATATCTAAATTTAGAAAACGGAAAAGAGACAAAGGAGTCATCAAGGGCATGTGAGGGAGGTAGGAACTCTGAAAAACAGGTCACAGCAAAAATAAATATTAAAAAAGCCATTTGTTTTGTTCAACTACCTCTTAAGTCATTTTGGTACACACTACTACTTTCCTTGTGTGAAATTTTCAAAGTGCATTCATATACATTGTAAAATTGACCTCTCCGACCAATTTTGCAATAGCTAGGAGACACCAAAAAGACCTAAGTAGCCTCCTCTAAGTTTTTATACACAAGGGCATATTCCATTCTTCCAATTACAATTCAGTCATACACATTACTGTCATGGTAACAGAGAATGATAGGACATACTTAAGTATATTATCCATATGGTTTCCCAATTAATTCCACAAGATCGACACTACAGGGTCAGGAAAGAAATATAAACACATGAATTACCCTGGAATGGGTATAATGACCAAAGATAGCAAAATAATGTTAAAACATTTTTTTTCCCTTTCAGGTCTGTTTCGAATTGAAACACAAGGAGAAGATATTGATTAGGCTTCTGGGAGAATAACACTGATTCTGCACACTTCAGGTGTACAAATAACAGAAATCATTTTACCATAGCCCAAACTGCAAAGGCCAATTCCATCATTATTATGTTCTAAACAATTCATATTTTTCTATCAAGGTACTCCCAGGGAACAGTCAGACAGTTCCAACATCCCTTATAAGCACAGCCAGACTATGGAACTCTTTTTTTTTTTTTTAAAGATTTTATTTATTTATTTGACAGAGAGAGATCACAAGTAGGCAGAGAGGCAGGCAGAGAGAGAGAGAGAGGAGGAAGCAGGCTCCCCGCCGAGCAGAGAGCCCGATGCAGGACTCGATCCCAGGACCCTGAGATCATGACCTGAGCCGAAGGCAGCGGCTTAACCCACTGAGCCACCCAGGCGCCCCCAGACTATGGAACTCTTGAAAAGTGGTCAGACATCGGATCGCATTCAACTGTTTAGAAGGACTGAAAACTTACTGAGCAATGACACTGACAGAGAATATCTTTTCCCGCTCCCTGTAATACAGATTTCAGCTGTGAGGACATATTTTTCTGGGTCCCATTCACTGGGAAGACATTCCAGACCTCATCCCTCTTCTATCATCCAGGGGTCTCTCCAAAGATTTAGAAATTCTACTCAAAAATAGCTGTATTTGTTGTATGCACCACTGTATCGGTATTTACCAAAAGAACAAACAAATTAATGACTGAATAAATGTGTCTGGTATCCAATACTTTTCAGAAGTCATCTTCAAAATTTTTCCATGTAAGAGCCTTGTTTAATGGAAAACTAGAAACTACAAAATGAATCATGAATCAGGGATGATTGGCATGTACTGAGTACAAACTATGTGCCAAGCACCATGTAAGTGACTGTACTGGGGAAATTTAAATTAATCCTCCCACCACGTCTATGAGGCAATTAGTAGTAGTATGTTGTAGAAGGTAAATAAACAAAAATTGCAGGTATTTTATCTGATTCTGAGATTCACGTCAACTTTTTCTAACTCTGCAATGAGAACAAAAGTAACTAGGCTGGGTTACCTTTCGAAAATGAAGAGAGACACATTTGGAAATGAATACATTAATGCAATAACAATGTTGCCAGGCATCTTGTCAAACACCTCAAATGGGCTTGAGAAAATATTAGCCTCATTTCACAAGTGAGCAAAGTAAGGCTCAGAGACTTTCTGTCACTTCTCTAGAATCATTCAGTTAGTAAGTGGTAAAGCTAAAATTCAAATATAGGTCAGTCTGACTCCATGCCTTAACTAGATCTTGCAGTATCACCTACAGGCCCTTTATCATCTCTAATTCTACTATCTTGTCAGAATACATAGTGTATTTTTTTAATATTTCATTTTTATTTTTAAGAGAGAATGAGAGAGAAAGAGAGAGAGAGAGCATGAGAGGGGGAAGGGTCAGAGGGAGTAGACTCCCCACCAAGCACGGAGCCTGATGTAGGACTCGATCCCAGGACTAAAGGATCATGACCTGAGTTGAAGGCAGTTGCTTAACCAATTGAGCCACCCAGGGAATACATACTTTAAAACAGCTTTACTAAGATTTAAATAGGGAACCATACAAATTGTGTATTTAATGTGTATGGTTCAATGGTATTTAATATATCAACAGGGTTGAATAATCAGAAACCACAATCTAATGTTAAAACACGTTTGTTCCCCCAAAAAGGAAACCCCAGATCCATTGGCAATCCCACACATCTTTGAATTCTAGTCTAGAAAAATCATCATGCTATAATCAACTCTGAAATCAAACAACCATGTATTTATGGTAGAGGTTGGATAGAGTAATATTGGGATAAATATTTTTTATACCCTTACTACTCTCATGTCATCTGCACAGTGTATGCATCATAAGCCTCTTACTACACTACAACACTAAAAATAGTCATGGGAAAATAAACGCATTATCGAACACTTTCTCAAACACTTCTACTATGACATATATTGCTGGGCCAAAAGGCTGATCACAGTAATATATTAGAGGAAGAGTGAGAAATGCTTTTAACCCTCCACAAAGCATGGTCAATATTCTCTCTGGACACGAGCATTCCTAGTTGACTCAAAGACCACAGAACACCAAAGAAGAAGGTTCTGATGATGAAATTATGAAGTAGGAAAAGTGCAAAGGAGATAGATTTAATCTACCCAAAACACAGAGCATTGCATAAAAACAGAAGGGACCTTTGGACAACTGAGGTTAAAGGCACTGGGCACATGAAAAAGTAAAAACACAATCAAGAATAGTAAGAGAATAATACCAAAGAGAAACTTTGGTAACTAAATTATCCTTTTAGATGGCACTGGACACAGCTACCAATTAGGCAATCAAACTCCCCTTCACTCTACTAACAAATGTGGTCCACAAACTACATTTTTAGAAGCCCAGATTTAGAGGTGTCATCTAGGGGAAGTCATGGTCCCATTTGTTTTCGTTTTCCCACTTAGTTGAAGTAAACAAGATTGATACTGTGGTATAATTAAATAAGTACTACTTCTTGCTCATTACATACTTGTAAACTGCAAAAGCAAACAAACAAGTGGAACCGAACCTGTCGGGGAATTGCTTATTCATCACATGGACTCTTGTTTTCTCAATTACTGCCGGCCCTTCTCAATTTATAAGCACAGTCCTTGGGACAGTATAAATAAATTTCCTTCAAGATTTTCACTGTGACATTCTATGCTTCCTCTCAAAGTACAGAGAATCTTCATAAAAAAACATAGGCCTATAGTTATAAAATCCTGGTGATAGCCCATTAAAAGAACAGAGTAACAAGTTTTTCATTAACTAAAATCAATAACACACACCACTGCAATTTGCCATCTTTGCAAAAACATACTGCATTACAATCAGAAAGTATAAATATTGTAACTTCTACAAAATCACAGAGGTAATCAAAATTAGAGCAGTAAACTGGTGAGTGGTATGAAATCAACAGAATTATTGAGCTTCAAATTCTATGTGCAGTTCTTTAGAGTAAAAAACTATAAACTACAAGAATACGCAACACCAATAAGTGATGACCACACTTAACCTGACAAAGGAAATTGTGAAACATGCTATTTCCTGTTTGATTCCAATCAAAATTAATGAACATTTTTATTTCAGAAGAAATAATTCCAAGTATTTCTCCTTTGCTAACAGAGAAACCTTCCTTCTAATAGATCATCAGGGAAGATGAAAGATAGCTCTCTGCCAAGAAGCAATTATTGCTATATAATGCACATTACAAAATATCTTCCCCTTCATCTGAATAGTAACAGTTGAAAGTAATCCTGGGGGGGGACACAAAGCAATTTGCAAAGGGGCTGTTAAAAATTACAAATACATAAAATTGGGAGGCACCTGGTTGGCTCAAGAACAATAGATTATTGATTTAGAAGTCCTGAGTTTGAGCCCCATCATGGGCATAGAGATTACTTAAAAAAAAAAAAAAAAAAAAAAGGTGCGGCACTTGGGTGGCTCAGTGGATTAAATCCTCTGCCTTCAGATAAGATCATGGTTTTAGGGTCCTGGGATTGAGCCTGCATCCCAGCATTGGGCCCTCTGCTCAGCGGGGAGGTTGATTCCCTGTCTCTGACTGGCTGCCTCTATAATTGTGATCTCTCTCTCTGTGTCAAATAAAAAAAAAAGTTAACTTGGATACATGTGAAAAACTACTAATAAATTACTAATATATAATTATATCTATAAATATAGAAATATGGGGGGATGGGATGCCTGGGTGGCTCAGTTGGTTAAGCAGCTGCCTTCGGCTCAGGTCATGATCCCAGCGTCCTGGGATAGAGTCCCACATAGGGCTCCTTGCTCCGCAGGGAGCCTGCTTCTCCCTCTGACTCTGCCTTCCACTCTGTCTGCCTGTGCTTGCTCTCGCTCGCTCTCTCTCTGACAAATAAATAAATAAAATCTTTTAAAAAAAAAAAAAAAAGAATTTAAAAAAAAAATAGAAATATGGGGGGATGTAGGTGTCTCATCTGGTTGAGGATCAGACTCTTGGTTTCCACTCAGGTCATGACCCCATGGGTAGTAAGATCAAGTCAGCCATTGGACTCCCCTGCTCAGTGGGGAGTCTACTTGAAGGTTCTCTCCCTATGCCCTACCTGCACTTACACCTTGTCCATGCTCTCTCTCTCTCAAATAAATTTTAAAAGCAAAACAAAGAAACAAAACAAATAAACAAAACAGGCAACTCTTGATCTCCTAGAGTAGAAGTTACTTTAGAAAACAAAGAAACAAAACAAATAAACAAAACAGGCAACTCTTGATCTCCTAGAGTAGAAGTCACTTTAGAAGACAAAGAAACAAAACAAATAAACAAAACAGGCAACTCTTGATCTCCTAGAGTAGAAGTTACTTTAGAAAGCACAGAAACGGGGCACCTGCTCAGCGAGAAGCATGCTTCTTTCAATCCCTCGGCTTGTGTTCCTTCTCTCGCTGAGTCTCTCCCTATCAAAATAAATAAAATCTTAAAAAAAAAAAAACCTGAAATAAATGCTTTGGACATATCAATCCTTTAAAAATAAACAAACATAAATTATGTATAGTATACTATTATATCGTATATATAATTGCAAATTATAAATAATATAAATATATTAAAATAACTATTGCTAAATATATATTTAACAATATAGTTGATATGTATACTTCTATATTTATTATATATTTTATATAAATATATATACATTTGATTTTTATTTTCATAATAACAATACCAAAGGCAATGAAAGAGAGTGAGCATGAGCTGGAGAGAAGTGAGGGGCAGAGGAGGAGGGGGAAGCAGACTCCCAGCTGAGCAGGGAGCCCTAGGCAGGTACTGGATCTGGACTCCAGGATCATGACCTGAGCAGAAGAGATGCTTAACCAACTAAACCACCCAGGCACCCTTCAAATTGCTTTAAATGTTTATAGGATGGTAAATTAGTAGGGTATTTCAAAACATTTTCATGATCGATATTTGACATTAAACCCAAATCCATAGTCATTTTTATAAGTGTTTGGCTGTAGTATAGAACCACGAATAGATACAATATTCAGAGAGTCACAGCCATGAAAATGAGCTCCCACTTAAATTCTCGACCCCAGGGACCTCACTGATCTTACACTAGTCTTGGCCCCACAAGTAGGTAATTACAGTTTAAAATTCCTGGAGACTTTGGGGGATTAACAAAGGGATGTGATCCCAGGTGTTTTTTGCTCTCCAATAAGCATCATACCTGTAGATATTTCCACTAATTCACAAAAAGCAAAAATGTGCTTTGAATAGCTATGTACTAGAAGAGGGGCTTAAAGGAAACATTAATATTCTAGTCAGTCTCCAAATCGAAGAGAAAGTTGACAACAGGCCTCCAGTAAGTCTGCACTATCTTTGGAGCAATTAACTTTTTCCCTTCGCATCAAAACCAATAAATGTGTGTTGAAAAAAAACACAAATCAGTAACATCATGAACAATTAATACCATGTTACCCCCCAACTGAGGAAACTAACTCAAACTGCTTTCAAATCTGACCCAAAAGATGAGCGGTCTTAAACATGGTAACATCGGCAGAATTTGAGAGTGGTAAAGGTAAGCAAATTCTGCTTATCAGAGCAGAATTTTATCACAAGGTGACTGAATTACTGAGTCTCTTACTCTGTAAAAAAAAAAATGTCCCCACAGGATCATATTCAAGGTCAGCAGTGATACATTAAAAGTGCCCACAATTCATTAGCTAAAGAATTTAGTTTTGAATTCAATTTTTTACTTTCATAATCACACATATCAAAATTACTTGCAGAAATCAATTTCAGAAAATGAACTCAGGAGATACTATTAGGAAGAACCCTTGACATTTCTAACTTGCCCATTTATGAACTTATCTTTTAAAAAAGGAGCAAAAGGGGAAAGAGTCCTTGAAATGTATATAACCAGTTTACTGAAACAATACTAGTAAAAGCAAAATATGTTATTAAAATTAATAAACACAAATACTCATGTTTTCACGCTTGGGCATATACTGAGATGTAGTATAAAAGTGACATACCTGAAAGATTTTATTGTGATCTAACATCAAACGAGAAAAAAAAGGACTCAACTGATTCATGTCAAGAAGAACTCTAATGGATTCATGGAAGAGATTCAAATGTTAGGGTAAATATTATGAATAGTATGGAATGCAATTTTAAATATACAACCTATTCCTTTAATGTTAGATGTTAAAAATCTATTTTAAATGTTCTTCTCCCTTATTAAGTAGAATATGAGATAATATGGTGTTTTGGAGTAAACATGTACCTGGCTGTAAGATACAATATATTTACTTTCATTGTGGCTCTCTAATTAGTACTTCTTGCCATTTTCTTTCTGCTAAAAGTAAAGGTAATGTCAAAATAAGAGGTGATTCTAGGTCCTAGTTAGTCAAGCTCCCACTGAAGATTTTATAAAAACAACTTAATTTAGTGTATTTATGTTACCAGGATAACAAGTAAATAACCACGAATATATAATTGTTATTTTACTGTTTATTAGGTACTTCCCTAGAAAAGAAAGAAGAATTAATTTACAGACAGTAAAGTATTAACATTAACTGTCAATTATAAAACATGAGAACATTTGGATTAGAAAAGCTCCGGAAGATTGTATAGCCTAACTAAACTCGTTCTACAGATGAATCATGAAGCTAGAGAGAAACAAATGATAAAAAAATATCTAGGACAAAACTCAGCCCAAGTGAGGGGTGCCTAGTTTACTAAATCCTTTAAGCATTCAACTCTTGTTTTTTGGCTGAGGTCATGATGTCATCACTGGGGATGGAGGCTACATCAGGTTCCACACGGAGTGGGGAGTCGGCTAGGATTCTCTCCCCTCGCCCCCTGCCAGTCACTCTTGATTTTTCTTGCTCTTCGTCTCTCTCTATATATAAAATAAATAAATTCTTTAAAAAAATCAGTGGACTTGCATCTGATAATTTGCCATGTCGCTAGCAGGATCATATACCATCACAGCCCATGTCCAAAATTAGAAAATATGTAGAATACTGAAATAGTCAAAAAGTAAGATGGAAATCTATCAAGATCTACACTGCAATACACATGAAACAATAAACATTTTCTCTAAGTTACTGATTCCTTCACAATGAAAGTTTCACAAAAACTCTCCTCTCACAATGCAATGATGCTATGTGACATTCAGTCATCATTTTCTGGACAAAACAGTCACATGAGAATATTTTATCTTCCTCCATCACATACAGAAAAACTGTAACATTGGTAAACTTCAATAATCTTGTCTGGGTTAACCCATTAAATAACCATAGAGTTTTTAAAGTATACTACAAAACAAATAGGCAGATAATGCAAAGTTCTCACCCCACAATTTCACACACTACTTACACCTTAGTGTGTTATATTTACTATAATAAGGAAAAAATCCTTATAAGTTATTATTAACTAAAAATATAATTGACATTTACACTAAATTTAACTCTTTATGTTGTATAGTTGTACAAGTTTTCTCAAAAGCATAAATCAACTCTCCACCATTTCACTATCTTGCAGGATAATGTCTGCACACCAAAAAGTTTTATATACTGTTTCTAATCAAATCTCTCCCCCCTCTGAATTCTGTAGTTTTGCCTCTTCCAGACTGTAACATTAGATGGAATCAAACAATATATATGTCACAATTCCATCATTGACTCAGCAATATGCTTTTAAGATAAGACCCCCACATATTTTTGTGGCATAACGGGTCATTTCATTCAATCACTGAATAATGTTCTACTTTATGAATATACCATTGTTCATTTATCCATTCACCTATAGAGGGATACCTGAATTGCTATTTTTTTTTTCGCCAACAATGAATAAAACTGCTATGTATATTGAAAGGCAGGTTTTTGTATGAACATAATTTATAACATATGGACATAGGTAAATATCTAAAAGTGCAGATGACCGATCATACCGTCAGATTCCTGCAAGTTTGTACAAAACTGTGAAATTCCTATGTGGCTGGACATGTTGCATTCTAATCCATAATGACAGTTACTGTTGCTCAGAATGATCAACAACAATTGGAATTATTAATTTGCGTACATTTGCCACTCTAACAAGGACATAATGGTTTTACATTGCTACTTTCATTTGTAATACCCTAATTATTGCACAGATAATAACAACATTTCATGTGCTTTTTGTTCCTAGAGATTTTCTATGGTGAGGCATCATTCAGAATGACTGCCAATTTCACCCGAGGATATTTGATTTCTCATTCTTGAGCTTGTTTTCAATTTTTCCTAAGATGTTATTTATTTATTTATTTATTTATTTGACAGATGGAGATAACAGCTAGGCAGAGAAGGGGGGGGAGCAGGATCCCCACTGAGCGGACAGCCCTATGTCAGGTTCAATTCCTGGACCCTAAGATAATGACCTGAGCGGAAGGCAGCGGCTTAACCCACTGAGCCACCCAGGAGCCATTCATTATTGAGTTTTAAGGAGTCTTTTCATATTTAGGATACAAGCCCATTGGCAGATATATGCTTTCCAAGTAAATTTAGTCAGAAATTATTTTTTGTGGTTGCCTGGGTGGCTCAGTGGTTTAATCCTCTACCTTCAGTTCAGGTCATGATCTCAGAGTGCGGTGACTGAACCCCCTGTTGGGCCCTCTGCTCAGCGTGGAGTCTGCTTCCCCACCCCACCTGCCACTCTACCTGCTTGTAATCTCTGTCAAATAATTAATAAAATCTTTAAATAAAAAGAAATTATTTGGGGGACGACTGGGTCGCTCAGTTGGTTGAACAATTGCCTTCGGATCAGGTCATGATCTCGGAGTCCAGGTATGGAGTCCCGCATCGGGGTCCCAGCTCCACGGGGAGTCTGCTTCTCTCTCTGACCTTCTACTCGCTCATGCTCTCTCTCACTGTCTCTCTCTCAAATAAATAAATAAAATCTTTAAAAAAATTATGTTTTCATTCCTTTCATCTTTAAAAAAACATAAACTCTTAATTTTCATAAAGTCAAATAAACACTTTTTCCTTAGATATATTTTGATTTTGCTGTTGTACCCAAAATTCACTGCCAAACCTGAGGACATGTTATTTTTCTCCAGTACCATCTTCTAGAAAATTTATAGATCTGCATTTTACATTAATATCTCTGATCAATTCTTAGTTAAAATTTTTTTAAAGATTTTATTTGTTTATTTGACAGAGATCACAAGTAGGCAGAGAGAAAGTCAGAGAGAGAGGAGGGAAAGCAGGCTCCCCGCTGAGCAGAGAGCCAGATGCAAGGCTCCATCCCAGGACCTTGGGATCATGACCTGAGCCAAAGGCAGAGGCTTTAACACACTGAACCACCCAGGTGCCACAGTTAAATTTTTTTAAGTGTAAAGTCTGCGTTTTACATTTTAGTGGCATACAGATTTCCAATTTATCAAAAAAAAAATAATCAAAAGAGTATCCTTTCAACATGATAAAGACTTTGATCTTCTCTTAAAGATCACTTGACGTTATTTGGATGAGTTTATTCTTGAACTATACACTCTAATTCATTCCTTTATGTGCCAGTCTTCAATATCATGTTGGCTATTTTAGGTCTTTTATTTTCCATATAAAGTATAAGATCAAAGTGTTGGTATCACTTAAATAACTGGAAAGGATTTAGATTGAGACTACATTGAATCTATAGAACAGATTAAGAAGAATGGACTCCTTAATAATATTCACTTGTAAGATCCGTGGACATCATCTCTGGATTTAATTAGATATGGTATGATATTATTCAGCATGGTTTTACACATTTCCTCCCAAAGATCCCATAAATTCTGTTAGATTTATACATAAGTATTTCTTTTCAATTTGCTAATGTAAATAGTATTGTGTTTTTAATTTCAAATTCCATCTGTTCATTTCTGATATGAAGAAAACCTCAATTGACTTCTGGAAATTTCCTTTATACCTAGAACCTTGCTTATACTTGATTGCTGGATCCAGGAATTTTTGGTTGTTCCTGCTTCTGTGAAATTCCATATACAATAATATCATCATGAACAAAAAATTTTATTTCATCAGTTTCAACATGTGAACTGTTTATATCCTGTTCTTATACCATTACCTAGGTCTCACAGTATGAAGTGAAATAACACTGAAAAGAGAGAACATGCATATCTTGTTCCCAGACTTGCAGGCAATGGACCTACTTTCTCAATATATGCACATTAATAGAAAAATTACAAAGAGAATACAAAGATATCCTATAAACACTCCACGCAGTTGTAAAAAATGATGCTCTTATATTGCTCCTGTACATCTCTCAAAATGTAGAAGGCAACATTGGTATATTATTGTTACAGAAACACCAGGCTTTGCTTGAATTTCATGAGTTATTCTATAAATATCCTTTTCTTTCCCAGTATCCCATTTAAGGTACCACATTGTGCTTAGTTGCTTTAAGTCTTCCTAGGTGTCCTACAGCTGTCTCTTTCTTAGTCTTCTTAAACTTCACATTTTTGAGGTATATGGTTCACATATGCTCTGAATTGTCCAACTCAGAATTGGATGTGACACACGGTAATTGGAGAGCATCTTGAACTACCATATCAAGAGGTACATAATATCCATATGACTTACTCCTACTGAAGATAACCTTCATTAAAAGTAAGGTAAAAGGGTCACCTGGGTGGCTCAGAGGGTTAAAGCCTCTGCCTTCGGCTCAGGTCATGATCCCAGGGTCCTGGGATGGAGCCCCACATTGGGCTCTCTGCTCAGCAGGGAGCCTGCTTCCTCCTCGTTCTCTCTCTGCCTGCCTCTCTGCCTGCTTGTGATCTCTTTCTGTCAAATAAATAAATAAAATATTTTAAAAAAAAGTAAGGTAAAAGTTCCCATTTAAAATTACCATTTATCCCTTTCTGTACTATAGTCTTTGGAAGGAGTCACTAAATCCGGCACACATTCAGGGAAGTCTAGGTCTGCATCCTAGAATGGAAAGTATCTACAGATAATATTTATATGGGGCCTGTATGAAAGATTTGTGTCTTCTTCCTCATTTATTTGCTGAATATTTTCCTTATGTCAATAGAAACTCATGTATTTTTATGTTATGCTTTAAACATAACCCAGTACCATGCTGTTTATTGTGTTGTTCAAAATATTCCAGTATTAATCATAGGTAAAATTTTCAGGTTAGCTCACATATACTTTTGACATAACCACACGTTTTCTTTTTCCAACTCTCTGCATCACCCCGAGAAACACTGACTTCGACAAGGAGCCTCAATACTTCAAGAGAATGTCAGTATTTAGAAACCGTGTTAACCATGAAAATGACACGATCATGTATATGATTTTCAAATCACGGTATTTTTTCCTTGTGGAGAAAATATTTACAGGCTATTGTGGAGGCCGAGAAAAACTAAGGCCATCCCACCTCAGGTTTAGCTTTAGCATAAGTACAGCCATCTCAGACCCCTGTGCCCAAGGGATGAACTTTCTCCTACTTTACTTTCAGGAAGCGCCACCCTACTTTAGTTCTAAGGACCCCCACCCTAATTTAGTAACAGGAAGCCCCACCCTGCTTTGGTTCCAGAAACCCCCACCCTGCTTTAGTAACAGGAACCCATAAATACCCCTGCCTTAACTAAGCTCGGGGTCCAAGTCCCTACTCCGCTGCTTTTGTATACTTGGGCCCAAGCTTAAGATTGTCCAATAAGCCCTCGTGTAATTGCATCCGTGCTTGGCTCCTTGGTGGTCTCTCAGACGCGAAAACTCGGGTAAAATACGATAAAAGTAGATATGCGAAGACTCGATGGGAAAAAAAAAAAGAAGTATTTGAGTCAAGATGTCTCACTTCCCTGAATCAAAATTCATTTAAAAATTATATTTCATGAGAGGCACCTGGGTGGCTCAGTGGGTTAAAGCCTCTGCCTTTGGCTCTGGTCATGACCACAGGGTCCTGGGATGGAGCCCGGAATCCCCCACCCTCTCTGCTCAGCAGGGAGCCTGCTTCCTCCTCTCTCTCTGCCTGCCTGTCTGCCTACTTGTGATCTCTGTCTGTCAAATCAATAAATAAAATCTTTAATAAAAATTATATTTCATGAGCCTGTATTCTATTTCACTGATCTCCCTGTCCATTACTAAACCAGTATCATCACAATATGTTAGTTAATGAATATTAACTACATTATTAAGTATCTGATATGACACAATTCTAATAACTGTTCCTATTTCAAAATTTCTTGGTCAATCCTGCATGTGTTTTCTTACATTTGAACTTAGAAATACATTTTATGTCCCCCAAATTCCAAATTATAATTGTATTATTTTGCAAGCAAATTAGTTAACTGGCTGGGGACATAGATTTATTCTGACAGACCACGTGTGTCTAAGTAACAATATGAAAGGTGAGTTGGGCAAGGAAACACAAGATAGTCATCAAGGCAGTATGCAATTTCCATATCATATTAACTTGAGGACATTGTTAGAATTATGAACAGCCGTAGAATCCACTAAACCCTATGGAGAAACAAATGCTAAAATTCTCTCTCAAGCTTGTAATGAGGAACATCACTATGAAATAGAAATATCTGCTTACTCAGAAATCCATACTTAGCCCTGACTTCAAAAATTACTTTCAAATAAATATTAAAAATACTTTAACTAAAAGTCGAGTAGCAAAAATAAACAAACAGAGAAAGATCCTGTATTTTACAAGAAAACAAAAAAAAGCAAGGAGCAGGAAAGGCAAATGTAAAATAACATACGCAAAAATATTCCCATAGAACTGATAACATAATTAATTCAAAAATCTTAATAAAAAAATTGCTATTTTCTCCAGGCATTAACTTATCATTGACGAAGTAATTTTTATTTAGAATAGAATTTAATTTACAGAAAATGAGCAAGGATATTATAGGTTTCCCATGTACATGCTACGAAGTTCCCCGATTTTTTTTTTTTTCTTAAAGAGTTTTATTTATTTATTTATTTGACAGAGAGAGAGAGAGAGAGATCACAAGTAGACAGAGAGGCAGGCAGAGAGAGAGAGAGAGAGAGAGAGAGAGAGAAGCAGGCTCCCTGCTGAGCAGAGAGCCCAATGCGGGACTCGATCCCAGGACCCTGAGATCATGACCCGAGCTGAAGGCAGCAGCTTAACCCACAGACCAACCCAGGCACCCCAAGTACCCCGATTTTTAAAAACATACAGTGGTAAGGTGAATTTGTAATATCAATGAAAAAAATACTGATGTTATATTTAAACTCCAGATTTTAGACAGTATATGGTGTCTGTGTAAAAACATTATCTATAGTATATTTTGGCAGAAAGTCAAATGTACATGTCTCACATAAGAAATAAGGATTTATGTACCACGTACTTGAGCAGGGCAAATCTATATAAATTTTCTCCATAGCAGATTCGAAAATTCTTCCCAAGTTTTCTAATAGAATCATTGATAATTTTAGGTGTTTATGTACATTTCTTTAATATTTGAGATGAAAATCTAACACTCATTTTACATTTTTGCTAATATTTTGTTACTCAAATTTCTATAGATGTCAACATTGGGAATTCGTTCACTAATATAGAGTATCATAATGACATACATTGACCAAATGTATTTGGAGACACTCCTTGTATCAGTATAAGACGCTCCAGTACCCATATATAACAAAGCACTATACTCAACTACTTATTCAAAGACTTCTGTTTCATTATTGGAGAGTGTTATAAAACAAAAGCTGGGAAATAGATGTGCTTATTCTTACATAGTTATGCTACTTCTAGAACCTATCAATGGGCAGAGTTGGGAAATGAGTATGTGTATACTAAACTAACCCATGTATTACATGTATGCACCTACAACCATAATAAGCTAAGCAAATCCACAGTGATGTCACCATCTCTAAAGCAAAGAGGCATAGATCATCCTAGCTTTCCGATCCTTACTGATCTACAGCCACAGAGAAACACCTGGCTCCTACTGTGTGTACTTCCCATTATTTAATTCTTCAATGCTCATTTACAAGTATAATGATTTCTAAATTGTTGATCCAAAACTCCATGGGAAAAGTTACCAATTAGAACACAGTGCTGAGGTGTACTTTCTTTTGCCTTCAGTCCTAGAATTTACATTCAGTTGCAATTCAACATATTATCACAGTTTTCACCAGCCCCACTGAGTAAAGAATACATACTGTCGATGAAAAGTATTTATTTTCTCGTGGTCTCCAATGCCAACATGGGATAAAAGGACTTCGCAAATGATTTTTAAATTCTTCCTAAAGTTCAACCATTGTGTGGTTAAGTTCTATGCATTTTAACACATACTGTGAGGTAACTACGAATGAAATGCCATACAGTAAAAATTCCCTGCTCTAAATGTCACTCTCTACATCTACGAAAATTCCTCCCACCTTGAATACTTAGCAGCTACTAATCTATAATCTGTACAATTTTTGTTTTTACAAAAATGTCACATATATGGAATGGCATAGTATGTAGTTCTCAGAGGGTGTTTTTTCCCAATGCAATATTCATTTATAATTTATCCACATCTTTGCATGCCACATTATTT
The DNA here is from genome assembly GCF_030435805.1 of Mustela lutreola. Classification (NCBI taxonomy): domain Eukaryota; kingdom Metazoa; phylum Chordata; class Mammalia; order Carnivora; family Mustelidae; genus Mustela; species Mustela lutreola. Next base: position 104,348,669 of record NC_081308.1, on the reverse strand, counting down.
CTACCAAAGAATTTCCAAATACTTTCTACTAAAGTGTTTCATTCTATGGGTACACCACAGTTTAATTGCACATTACTTGATTAAAGAATACCTTGGGAGCGGGGCACCTGGGTGGCTCAGTGGGTTAAAGCCTCTGCCTTCAGCTCTGGTCGTAATCTCTGGGTCCTGGGATACAGCCCTGCATTGAACTCTCTGCTCAGCAGGGAGCCTGCTTCCTCCTCTCTCTCTGCTTGCTTCTCTGCCTACTTGTGATTTCTGTCTGTCAAATAAATAAATAAAAAATCTTAAAAAAAAAAAAAAAGAATACCTTGGGCGCATCCACTGTATTCCTTTTGAGAATAAACATACTACAAATACTCATGTGCAGGTTTTAAATGATCCTAGGTATTAAAATCTGATAAGGAAATACGTAGGAACATGATTGCTGTATAAGACAATAAACTAACAAATTATTTTCCAGGTGCATAACCATTTTCCATTCCCAACAACAATGACTGACGATCTCTATTCTCACAATGCACTGGCACAGACTTACTATATTTTAGTCAATCTAATAGGTTTGGAGCTAAAACAGATTGTTTTTTAATTTTCATTTTCCAATTGACTTATGATGCAAAACTTCATTGTAAAAGGTTAATTACCATCTTTGTATCTTCCATGGCAAGTACTCTGGTAAGGTCTTTCATCTTTAAAATAGTAGGTTACCTTTTCTTTACTATTGAATTCATTAGCTCACGAAGTATACAAACATTGAATCACTATGATATATACATATAATTAGTATATATACAAACAATACCCAAATAAAAACGTTCTTGGTATATTTTTGATAAGTCTATTATGAGTAATATGTGTTATACATATTTTTTCCTTAGTGGCTTTTCTTCTTCTTCTTTAAATATTTTCATTTCTTAGCAGAAACTGTATTTTGATAAGATCCAAGTTATACATTTTTTTGTTCCTAGATGATGCAGTTAGTATTGTATTAAAATCTAACCACAAAACTCAAAGTTAAATAGATTTTCTGTATCTTATCTTCTAGAAATATTATCATTTTAGATTCTACATTAAAGTCTATGAACCACTTGGAGTTAACGTTTGTCAAAAGGATAGTAAGATCTATTTTTAGTTTCATTTTTTCTCTATACTCACGTTCTTCCCACAACATTTGTAAAAAATCTACTCCTTCTCCCTCCAATATACTTTGTGTCCTTGTCAAATATCAGCTCACTCTATTTCCTTAAATATCTTTTTAGACATTCAGTACTATTATGTTGATGTAAATGTCTTACTATTTTCACCAACACCATACTTTCTTGGTCACACGATTATTAAAGACATCTGGATATTGAGCTGTGATATTTTTATAATTTTCTTCTTTATTATTATACTGGATATTCATTTTCCTTTTTATATATCTCTGCTAATCAGTATTTCAAGATCTTCAAAATAACTTGCAGAAAATTCATTTGGCACTCCATCAAAAGTATAAACATGGGAAGAAGTGACATTAACAATACTAAGGGTTCAAATGCATGAATTAGGATTTACTTTAATCTTCAATTTTTTTCTCATCACTATTTTCTGATTTTCTGCATACAAATCCTGTATATTTTAGTACATTTATACTCAAGAATTTATTTTTCATGCCATTTTTTTTTAAGATTTTATTTATTTATCAGAGGGAGAGAGGTGGAGAGAGCAAGCACAGGCAGATAGAATGGCAGGCAGAGGCAGAGGGAGAAGCAGGCTCCCAGGACGCTGGGATCATGACCTGAGCCGAAGGCAGCTGCTTAACCAATCGAGCCACCCAGGCGTCCCTTTCATGCCATTGTTAATGCTATTTTTTTAACACGAATTCTAAATGTTAATTGCTGGAATACAGAGAAGCAATGGATTTTTATATATTTACTCTATATTCTCAGAACATGCTTTACATGCTTACTAGTCCTGGGAGGGTTTAATCATACAATACTTGCTTATTAACTCCATCAGGAATTTTTGGTAGTTTTTTAGGATTAGTTTTCTATGTAGACAATGATATCATACGAAAATGAAGATAAGTGCTTGGGTGGCTTGGTCAGTGAAGTACTCGCCCTGGAGTCAAGACCCCAGGGTACTGAGTCCTGTGTCTACCTCCCTTCTCAGCAGGTAGTCAAGTTCTCCCTCTACCTCTACGCCTCTTCCAACTTGTGCTCTCGCTCTCAAATAAAATCTTAAATAAAAAAAAAAGAAAAAGAAAATAAAGGTTTTATTTCAACCTTATAATGCATAAAATTAAAAAAACGAAATCCTATTGTAATAGCTGAGCTTCTAATTATGATGTCTGATAAAAATGATAAAGGAGAATATCGATGATCTTAATAGTAAAAGAAACATATCTGGTTTATCAATATTTACACTACTGTTAGATGCACATTATTTTAGATTTTATTGATCAAGATGAGAATAGTCTCCTATTCCTAGTATGATTAGAGTTTTAACATGAGAGAGTAAAATACATTTCTTATGTGAATTGATATGATTTTCCCTCTTTACTTGCTTGCTAAAATAGACTATATTCATTGATTATTTAATATTGAACAAGCCTTACATATCCGGAACACATCTGGTTAAAATAATTTCTAAACATTTTTAGGTTCGGGGTGCCTGGATCGCTCAATGGTTAACCCTCGGCCGAGGGCTCAGCTCATGATCCAAAGGTCCTGGGATGGATCCCAGCATCAGGCTCCGTGCTCAGCGGGAAGCCTGCATCTCCTTCCCCCACTGCTTGAATTCCCTGCTTATATTCCCTCTCTTGCTATGTCTCTGTCAAACAAATAAATAAAATCTTTAAAATGTATAGGTTCAATTTACTAAAATTTTGTTGAGAATTTGTGTGCCTGTGTCCATAATAAATACTAGTCTATAGTTTTCCTGATCTGCAATATCATTATTGGCTTTTATTAAACCTGGTTATACATAATGTGTTAGAAGGTTCTCTCTCTACTTAGATTTCCTGGCTAGGCTGTTCAAAATTGCAGTAACTTCCTCCCTAAATTCCTTAAAATGAACCAATAATAACATATATTTTATACTTCCCTTCTGGAAGGTTATTAATTATTCACTCAATTGCTGTTCTATATATAGCCATCATCAGTTTAGCAACATCCCATCACGAGAATTATGGTACTTGGCCTATTATGTAATTGGTCGATTTTGGTAACCTATCAAATTTTTTAGTTTTTTTTCCTCAACCCTGAAATCTCTAACTTCCATTGGTGTATTTAAACCATTCAAATGTAAAGTCACTATTGAACACAATTACATTAATATTTACTATGATTATACAAGTTTTTTCTTTTAATGTCAAAGAGAGCATGCTTGCACAAGCAGGGACAGCAGCAGGAAGGAGAAGCAGGCTTCCTCCTTAGCAAGAAGCCCAATGCAGGACTCAATTGCAGGACACTGAGATCATGACCCAATCCAAAGGCAGATGGTTAGCCAATGGAGCAACCCAGAAATCCTTGTTTATATCAGTTTTCTAATAATTGCTTTTTTATTTTTTTTTAAAAGATTTTATTTATTTATTCGACAGAGAGAGATGACAAGCAGGCAGAGAGAGAGGAGGAAGCAGGCTCCCTGCCGAGCAGAGAGCCCGATGTAGGGGCTAGATCCCAGGACCCTGAGATCATGACCTGAGCAGAAGGCAGAGGCTTTAATCCACTGAGCCACCCAGGCGCCCCAAATAACTGCTTTTTTAAAATTAACATTTCCTTCTCATTTTCTGCCCTTTATATTTTCATTGAGCAGTTTATCTACTTTTACTTTATATCATCCTTTTTAAAAATTGTTTTCATGGTTGTCCCTGAGCCTAAACTATAGATTATTAGATAATATAAATCTACTTTAAAATATTATCATGTAACTTCTTATATAGTATTTTTTAATTCCTCCTTTATGTCAATTGTCACCTTGCTATCATTCTTTTCACTGATACATGTTATAATGACCCAATATATACTTGTTACTATAAAAGAGTCATTGTTTAGGTCAATTAAGAAAAATATTTTAACTTCATTGAACCTTCTCTGATGCTCTTCTTTAAGGGGATGCAAATCAAAATACCTAATGAATATGATATTCTATCCACATAAGGAACTTTAAACTTTTCTATCAGGAAAGCTCTGAAGATGAATATTCTCAGATTTTGTCTTCTTCTGTATTGAATGAATTTCTCTGAATGTATGTGGCTACATGTTTTAATTCTCTCAAGTCCCTAAATCACTCTAATTTCCTGCTTGCATTGATCCTCCTAAGTCCATTGTCATTCTTCTACTAAATTTCTTATAGTTGACATTTCTGATGTATCATTTTTATATTTGTAATTTTTACATGAATTAACTGATTTATTGTAGGCTAGCAATGTTTCAAATGGCGGAGCTTCCAATGCTAACTGAACAGTACAGTGTACTATGATAGCAAAAGTGGTGTTGTAGGTCCTTACAGCACGCTGTCATTTTCACGCATTAACCACAAGGCCAGAGGCTCACACCTCATCTTTTCAAGTTGGTTCTTCCACAGAAGGAGGAAGTTACATGGCGAGCCAGGTTATATCAAACCTTTTTATCAATTTCTCGAGCGAGGTAAGGCAACAGGACCCATATTTCTAAATGATTCTGTCCTTCTTCAGACATTTAGTCATATTATGCAAAACTAGGTCTGAGCCCAGGAAGGAAGAAACATAGTGCACCAGGTGTATCATTTTTAAAGATTTACTTTTTGGTGATTTCTTTTTTTATGCATTTGGAATACGTGCTCAGTTGTAGGTTTTTTTCTTTTTTTCTTTTTTTCTTTTTTTCCTAAATCATAGTTGGCATAGGGATTATGATGAACTTGTGGTTCATTGTCTCTCATTAAATTCAGGAAGTTCTTATACTTTATCAATTCAAATATTTTTTGGACGCCATTATTTCTCCTCCTGATAATCCACTTATATTCATCTTACAACTCTATATTTTCCCTCAGTCATTAGATGTTCTATTTTGTATAATCACAGTTCTCTGTCCATTTGTTTCAGTCTAGGAACATTCTATAAACTCATCTTCAAAGTCAATGATTCTTTCTTTGACCATGTCCAGTCTACAAATGGGTCTCTCAATTGCACTTTGAATTTGTTATACTGATTCTTGTTACTACAATTTCTTTATGACACTTACAGTTTTTACCTCTATGATTTTATTTTCAATCTTTTCTTATATGTTATCTACTTTCTCTATATTAAAGAACATAAAATAATCATATTGATTTCAAATTCCCAGCCTGGTAATTAAAACATCTATATCAAAACAGAATCCAGCACACAGTCTGTTTTCTCAAAACATAAAATTCATGCTGTCTGTTGTCCTGTTTATAACATCCATTGTAAATTTTTGTTGGAAGCTGGAAATGTATCAGAAATATGAACAGAGATCTATAGTCCTTTATTGTTAGGATTTATTTTACTCTGGTTAGGGATTATGTTTTATTTTATCTTTTCTCATTCTATAGGTGACAGATGCTTCAAATTACTATAGTGTGCAATTTTATTTCCCATCATGGCATTGGGCTGCAATAAGTATTATAATCAGAAACAATCTGATTCCTGTACAATTTCAGATTTTTCTCACATTTATTATACTAGTGCTTATTGTTGTGGTCATAAATTGTAAAGCTGGGGAGTAAGATGTGTAAACTTGGGGATATTTATCAAATTTAATTATTAAGTCTACATCATTTAGTAGGCCTATATAGAACTGCTTTGTCAATCAAAACCTTTTCACGATTTCTGAAGCTTTGTTACTCAGCTCATTTCTTCCCCACTGACTGGCCCTAGAATTCCAATCAATATACTTGAATCCGTAAACCAATTTGAATACAGTGGGGTTTTTTTTTTATTTGTTTGTTTGTTTGTTTTGGCCCACAGGTGAGCTCCAAAAACTAAAAGAAGATGTAATCAAAGGAATACCCTTTATACAAATGGGCTAAATATCGGAAGGTCTTTAACCCCGGAGTATAATTTCCATTACGAAGAAGGCTTTTAATGTATTTCACATATATCAATCTTCCTCCATTTTCCAGAGACAAAAGAGAACATTCTCTGGATACACAGGATGAAAACTTGATGGGGTTCCATTACATAAACCCATAAAAGTATAGGAAGCTTTGCAAATTTTGAAACATTCATAAATTTTTACTGTCATGATAGTAACAAATCAACTTCTGTCATTTCATCAAAATGGTCATTTTAGCAATCATAGTAAGTTATAAGTTTAATGGCTTATGCACAAAATAAAGAAACCTTAACAATGAAGCTCTAGAAGTACAAATCTCTCTAGATTTGGGAATGTGGTTTGCTTCATAACCTACGTAACAAAATTAGTCCAGGACAACCAATAGATTTTCCATTTGTGTAATTTTCTTATACTAAATTTGGAAATGTGAGTTTTTAAACTCTATGGAGTTGCAAATGGAATTCTAAATTGACATTAAAACAAAATCCCCAAATACAGATAAAAAAACAAATATAATGAGGAAATAGAAAAATATGAAAAGTGATTTCAGAAAACTACCTTAAAAATGGTAGAGAGAAGGGAAACCATATCATACTCGCAAAGGGAAATGAAAAAACACAAGAAACAGAGCAGTGAAAATTAAGCCAAAAATACAGGAGAGATTGAGAGAAGTAGACAAAATCAAATGGAAAGGAGAAAGGATGAAGAATATCAAATATATACAAAATAATCATTCCTGAAAAAAAAAGATGAAGTGGAAGAGGAGAGAACTGTAAACACTGTTTACAGAGGAGAGAACTGTAATCATTCAGACTAGAGAAGATTTAGCCTTGAGATTGAAATTTTCCTTTCATCAACTCATAGGAACAATTGGCACCAAAAAAAAAACAAAGACAGTGAAAAAAATTATTAGACTTCAGAAATAAAGAACACTCTGCACTGAAGCAAAAGATGAAGTAAGGCCCATAAAAGGAAAATAAACTCTGGCATCAAAACGCTTGAATGCAACAGTCACTGAGAGAAGATAGGGGAACAATGTTTACAAAAGAAAATAACCAAATCATTTATACCCAGTCACAGTGTCATCTAATTATAAAGAAACAGAGAAAGAATCTCATCTATGCAAGAATTTACCACAAATATTCCTTTAAAAAAAAGAGATTTATTTATTTATTTGATGGGTGTGTGCGGAGGGCAGAGAGATAGGGAGAGAGTCCTTTTTTTCTTTTTTAAGATTTTTATTTGTTTGACAGAGAGAGAGATTACAAATAGGCAGAGAGGCAGGCAGACAGAGGGTGAATCAGACTCCCCACGGAACAGGGAGCCCGATGTGCAGATGGATCCCAGGACCCTGAGACCATGACCTGAGCTAAAGGTAGAAGCTTAACCCACTGAGCCACCCAGGCATCCCTGGATAGAGAGTCTTAAGAAGACTCTGCCCTGAAGACAAGAACAGACTTTTCTGCAAAGAAGACATTGAAATGCCCAACAGACACATGATAAAGTACTAAACATCACTTGGCATCAGGGAGATAAAAATCAAAACCACAGTGAGATACAACCTCACACCAGTCAGAACAGCTAAATGTAACAAGACAGGAAATGAAGATGTTGGCGAGGATGCAGAGAAAGGGGAACCCTCCTACAATGTTGGTGGGAATGCAAATTGGTGCAGCCTCTGTGGAAAACACTATAGACTTTCCTCAAAAAGTGGAAAGTAAAGCTACACTATGATTCACCTAATGGACAACTAGGTATTTAACCTAAAGATACAAATATTCTGATCCAAAGGGGCATGTGCACCCGAATATTTATAGCAGCATGACCACAATAGCCAAACTCTGGAAAGAACCAGGATGTCCATCAACAGATGAATGGATAAAGAAGATGTGGTGTATTTATATACAAGGGAATATTAGGCAGCCATCAAATAAGAGAAATCTTGCCTTTTGCAACAACGTCGATGGAAATAGAGGGTATTATGCCAGGGGAAGTAAGTCAATCATGGAAAGACAATTATGATATGATCTCACTGACAAGAGGAATTTGAGAAACAAGACAGAGGATCATAGGGGAAGGGAGGGGAAAATGAAACAAGATGAAACCAAAGAGGGAGAATACCAAGAAAAACTCTTAGTGTCAGGAAACAAACTAAGGGTGGCTGGAGGGGAGGGGAATGGGAAAAAAGGGGTGGTGGGGTGATGGACACTGGCGAGGGTATGAGCTGTGCTGAGTGCTGTGAATTGTGTAAGACCAATGAATCACAGACTATACCCCTTTAGCAAATAATACATTATATATTGATAAAAACTAATAAAATAAAAATTAAAAAGAAGACTTTTCCCTGAGTGCAGAGCCCAATGCAGGGCTCAGTCTCAGCCCTGAGATCAGGACCTGAGCAGAAACCAAGACACATAACCGACTATGCTACCCAGGAGACCCCGCGACAGATATTTCTAATAAGCATTTATTACACAGTGATAAACTTGTTGCATTTAGGATCTATCATTAAATACTTCTTTTAAAAGATTTTATTTATTTACTTGACAGAGAGAGCAAAAATAGGCATAGCAGCAGTCAGAGCGAGAAGGACAAACAGTCTCCACGCTACACAATGCAGGGCTTGATCACAAAATCCTGGGTCCATGACCCAAGCCAAAGACTGAAGCTTAACAGACCGAGCCACATAGGTGCCCCTCATTGAATACTTTTAAGACAGAGCAAGACTGAGAGAACTATTGTTACCAATCAGAATGAAAATATTTTCACTACACCTACAAATAAATAACAGAAGTCAGATAAAAAAGAGATGAAAAGTTAAATGGTAGTATGAAAGCATTTTATAAATTTCTTAGCTATAAACCAAAAGGTAACTTTTAATATTCTCAATTCAAGTAATGGAATGGTACATATATGTAAATCTGTAACAGGAAATACAAGGCATTCTAAAAATACTACTATAATGAATTACAATTGGATAGTGTACTGATAAGGATATGAGTAGTCAAGAAAAATTTCATAATATCTCAAATAGAGTATGAAGAGATTATGAACTTCCAAGCTGCCCTTTAGGTAGAACAAAACCCTAAATTTCTTAGCAAAACATTGGACAAATAAATCTTGAATTCATGACCTCCAAACACCATAATTTTTCTAACTCAAAACTACTATTAGGTGAGTATTTTGATACATTATCGGATTTATACTTGCTTAGAACATAGCATGGATCATACCCAATGCCAACATGAGGAGGACGAACAGTGATTATTTCTGTAGCCTTATTTGAAAGTATCATTATGGCTCCACAAAAATTTAGCATCTTCCCATCTGGGTTCTGGGAATCCAAAAACAGGTAAGAGGCTGCCCTTCACCTCCACCTACTCCATAGGAACCACAGGTGTTTTTAGTCTGCAGATATGGCTTACTGTGTTATAGTGGGAAATTGGACTTCAGTACTCTATCCTCACCTTGCTTTATCCCAAATGTGATTTCTGTGCAACTATCAATGTATCCCCCAATGCTAAAAGTCACCAGCCCATCCCATTTGTCACCCAGGTCTCTTACTTCCTTACTTTGATTTCCATCATCAAGGAACACAGAAATGCATACATTATTTCATGGGATAATGGACTCTTCTCACCTTATTGACTTTGATCATTGGCATCAATTTTCCACCTTGGAGCCCTATATGAGAATAGTGCAGTTCTCAATCAACCCAGGACCTGGTGTACCTGTATTAAACAATGGATGGTGATGGGGAAATGTGCTGCCCTTCCTCCTGTGTTCTGTTGTCGAGAAATTTGTGCAGTTCAGTGAAGAGATGTATTACATTAACTCAAGTGAATTAGGACAAAAGAGTGAGCTGAGAATGGCATTTAGTTAGGGAAAAGGGGGGATTTAATGAGAATGGGTTGAGGCTGAACAGAGTATTTGTGATTGATCAAGAAAGGGAGGAGTCTCAGAGGGGAGGTAGGCAAGGAAGAAGAGAAGATAGGATCATCCGACCTTGAAACAACTTCTGAATCTAAGTTGAAAGGTCTTCCTTTCTATTCCTTCTGGTGATTGTGGATCGAAGTCTCCTAAGCACCCTAGAATCCTGTATTTCATTGTCACATTACCCATTTTAAAGCCTCCAAATTTTACCAAGCAATCTTGCCTTACCTATAGATACCACTCCCCAGAATTCTAAAGACCACAACTTTTCAACATTGTTGAGTCATCAAGGCACAGTCCTCAGCCAATGGCAGATAGGGGAGACTAAAACTTCACAAATCACCATTCTGATACCACCCTGGAAGGTGCTAGATAAGACAATGTGGCATGGTCTTAATTATTATAAATTTCTTAGGACTGGAAAAATCCTTCCCAGTTGACCTATCACTCTTTCTTGTCTTCACATTTCCACTTCTAATAGTACATAAATAAAGGATGTTTCTTCCAAGGTATTCTTCATGTCCACTGTCGATCTCCATAGTCAATTCACTCCGTGAATCCTTGACCACGAAGTAAGAGTAAACCTCATTGGATGTATGAATCAACACACTTCTTTCCAACAAATTCCTCTCATATGTTTTGAAGGTTATTCAATTACGAACTACTGCCAGAAAACACATAGATCATAAGATTTTATAGACTTCAAGTCTGAAGTCATGTCCCTAGGCTACCAAGAATCTGATAGGCTAGCAAAACTTGTTGTATGAATATTGTGGACTCACTTCAAATCTAGGGATTCATGTTCATTTCAACTGGTGTAGAGGACAGAAGTGCTTTGTACCAATGTATGAATATGGACAAATATTTATGGGATTAAAAGTGCTCTGGGTATTTGTATGCAGGAAACTACAATATAAGGATAATGAATACTTTCAGTGAAAGGGTCAGATTAACCAGGAAAGCAATACCTGAAGAGCATTGTAATTATAGGGAGGCATGTAACAGTCACTTTTATAAACCTATTTTACTGCTAGTAATATTAGCATTCTGTTTAGTTTCACTCTTCTGGGGAAATAGAGCTAATTTTTCAGGAGGAACATTGGTAGCATTCATTTTTATGAGCAGTGATAAGTATCCAACTTCAGAGAGGGGCCAGCCCTCCAAGATGGATGTTCTCTCCATAGAACACCAAAGATAGAGGAGCCTTTATTTAGAATTTTGGTTCTGATATAATGAGGTTAGCTACAGGATTATGATTCTAAAATCACACCTATGCTCATCTAGACATAAGAAATTTTGGACCAAGCAGATCTTTCCTAGGTTTCCCACTCAGTTCCTGGTGGCAATTAAAAGCCTTTGTGACCTACTGACCTTATAACATGAAGTTGCATACTGACTGAGACTCAACATTCACAAAGAAATTTGAGCTGCTAATCAACTCATATGAAAATAGGGTGATTATTCTCATTTATCTCCATTGTCCCATAAAAGTGCATGAGGGGAAAAAGAGAAGTCAAAATTGAAAGTGATGATAAAATTAATGCAAAATAGGACTCAACGCATATTTGCTGGATTTGAATGTGAAAACAAAGAAGGAATATATCCTTTAGTACGTAAGACAAAACAAACAAAACAAAACAAAATATATACATATATATAAAATACCCTAAAACCTCCAGAAACAAGAGTAGCCCTAAGGACAACTTGCTTTAATCGAAAAGAGACCATTAGTGCACTCATTCTCCAAAACACCTGTCATAAAAAATTTGCATATTTTAAACTGAATAATGTCTGCTACATTGTTAAAACCATAATACAAAAATACATAACACAACATGCATTAAATCATAAATAATTTATTGATAAACTGTTTTATATAAATCACTGTTATGGGCACAGGATGACATACTACTAAAAGACATGATCTCTGAACCTAAGCAGTTTCTACCATAAACAGAAAAAAGTATTGAAGGAACATCTCAGGATCATTAGTCAGTTTTTGGTAGCAATATTCTCCATACATCTATTCCTATTGTTGTTCTCTGCTATGTGTGCTCAGACCCTCTTACTTCATGACTCTAACAAAACCCCTAGGGCATCATGACTTCTTCTAAGTCATGTATAGTTGTATATAGTCATGAATAGGGTTGTATACCTGCTTCCTTTATTGTTTCCGGTGAGATTCTCTCCCACGTTGGTACAGACCTTCATTGGCACAAATCACTAATAGTAGATTCTTGGATACTAATACTGTCTCCAACTGGGAGCAAACTATTTATTGATAAGAGGTCTTTTCTCTGCGTGTCTCTATTCTCAATCAAGGATACTACTTTATCACTATATATGCTTAATAGATCTTTGTTCAATTTTAAAGTACCACTATATCATTATTACAGCCAGTAGATAGGGTCCAAAACACAATGACATTGTGTTCGGACGCTGACTGTAAGGTCAGAGAAGCCTGGAAAGGCTTAAGATACTTAAACCAAAGCGTAAAGATGACTCGAAGTCTCCAAAACTTGAGGCTTGCTATGGTTCCTGAAGGAGATACAAATGATCAACAGGTTTCAACGGTTATCTGAAAGGTATGATTCAGAAGGAAACAAATTTCACTTTAGTTGTGAATGATCATGTATTTCTGTGGAGATAGGTCACAGATTAGGGAACAAAGAATGTACAGGGGTGCCTGGGTGACTCAGTGGGTTAAGCTGCTGCCTTCGGCTCAGGTCATGATCCCAGGGTCCAGGGATCGAGTCCCACATCGGGCTCTCTGTTCAGCGGAGAGCCTGCTTCCCTCTCTCTCTCTCTCTCTCTCTGCCTGCCTCTCTGTCTACTTATGATCTCTCTCTGTAAAACAAATAAATAAAATCTTTAAAAAAAAAAAAAAGAATGTACAAATTTTTTAGATAACCACTCCAGTAGCTTCTACAAAACAGGGTGAATCATATCAAATTCCTTGCCTCAGAAAAAATTTAGGGGATAACACATATATCTAAATAAGAGTGACAAATGACATTGCTCCAAGAACGGGAATAAACCAGGACATTGATCAAGAAGAAAGGTGTTTTCTGCAATAAAGCCTCAAAAATTGAATGCCACCTTGTGTTCAGAAAGTAGTTTCACAAAAACATAAATTTTATCGTAGCTTCTAATAATGTCTGTATAGTTACTCCTAACTATTTTTCCAAGAGAAATATTATATAGTATGTAAGAGCAAATGTAAATGGATTGTCATCATTGCAATTCTGAGAAAGTGAGTATGAGGAGACTTAATATTCATTTGTGTAGTAAATTTACTAAATGACATTATTTACCCACTCTGAAATACTACCCAGTAGTTGAAATCAATGGACTAAACAATTTGCCACATAGCAGCATGGATATCAAACTGATATAAACACTGAAAGAAAATCATAGTTCAAATAATATGGTGGTTGAATCGGTGTTACAAAGACTTCCAAAAATATAGAAATAAGTTGGGAGCTGGATGAAATGGGAATAACAAAATAATTATAACTTTTAAAGTTAGATAAGGCATACACTATTAGTATACATTCTTAGAAAAACATCTATTCAAATTAAGAATTTTTTTCACATTAATTTCAATGTCATAAATTTAATCAATTTCATTCAATACAATGGTGATTCAACAATTACATACTTTTTTTGAAAATATCTTTTCAGCGTAACAGTATTCATTGTTTTTGCACCACAACCAGTACTCCATGCAATACATGCCCTTCTTAATACCCACCACCTGGCTCCCCCCCAACCTCCTACCCCTTCAAAACCCTCAGGTTGTTTTTCAGAGTCCACAGTCTCTCATTGTTCACCTCACCTTGCAATGGAAGATAAAATTCATCACTTGAACCATTTTTAATTTGAAGTATTCAGTACCATCAAACATATTCACAATGATATGCAATAATAATCATGTTTCTAGAATATTTGCATCACTCAAACAGGAAAATGATAATGATTGAATTGTGAGATTTCAAGCCAGGAAATGTAATCAAAGAATGTAAAGGCAAAAGAAAAATATCAACCAGGAATTCTACATGATGGAGAATACTTCCATGCTCAAAGATTAGAAGAACAAATAATGTTAAAATGTCTATCCTACTCAAAGCAATTTACACATGTAATGCACGCTCTATCAAAATACTACTAGTATTAACTGCATGCTCGATTAAACTTCAATCCATTGGGGAAAAGAAAGTCTCTTACAAATGGTGTTGGAAAAACAGGACAATAATATGCAAAAGAATAAAACTGGACCACTTATTACAAGATACACAAAAATAAATTTTTAATTGATGGAAGACCTAATGCAAAACCTGAAAACATAAAAATCCTAGAGAACAGTAGCAGTGATCGATCTGACATTGGCTGCTCCAACTTCTTTCTAGATATGTCTCTGGAGGCAAGGGAAACAAAATCAAAAATAAAATCTAAGGACAACATGAAAATAAAAAGCTTCTGCACAGCAAAGGAAACAATCAACAAAATTAAAAAGCTACTGATGATATTGGAGATCTTTGTAAATGACATATATGATAAAGGGTAGTATCCAAAAGATAGCATCCAAAAGTAAAAGAACTTATAAACTTCAAAAACAAAAGCAAAAAAATATATAATAATAAAAAATAAAATAAAATAAAAATAAAAATCAATAAATCAAATAAACTGCAGGCTGAAGACATGAATAGAAGTTTTCCCAAAGAAGATATACAAATGGTCAAGACATATGAAAGGATGCTCAACATCACTGATCATTAGGGAAATGCAAATCAAAATTATAATGAGATATCACCCCCACACCTGGGAGAATGGCTAAAATGAACAACACAGAACACAGGTAATGTCAAAGATGTAGTCAAAGGGGTATCTTTTTTTTATTTTATTTTTAAGATTTTATTTATTTAATTGACAGAGAGCAAAAGCAGGGAGAATGGCAGAGGGAGATGGAGAAGCAGGCTTCCCAATGAGCAGGGAGCCTGATGTGGGGCTTGATCCCAGGACCCTGGAACCATGACACGAGCCGAAGGCAGATGTCCAATGACTGAAATACCCAAGCATGCCTAAGGGAAATCATCTTGCACTGTTTTTGGTAATGCAAACTGGTGCACCCACTCTGGAAAACAGTACATATATATGTCAAAAAGTTAAAAATAGAATTACCCAATAATACAACAACTGGGATACTGGGAAGTTACCAAAGGGATACAAAAACACTAACTGAAAGGGATAGAGGTACCCCCATGTTTATACGAGCATTATTTATAATAGCAAAGATATGGAAGCAGCGCATGTGAACATCAATGATGAATGGATAAAGAAGTGAATATAATAAAAAATTATTAAAAAAAAGAAAAAAGGTTAAAAAAAAGAAATGAATATATATATTTGGGTGTGTCAGGGTGTGTGTGTGTGTGTGTGTGTGTGGTGTACGTGCGCACGCATGCACCCACACACACACACACACACACACAATGGAATATTACTCAGCCAGAAATGGATGAAATCTTGCCATTGGCAAGGACATGGATGAAGCTGGAGAGTATTATGCTATGCAAAATCAGCCCGAGAAAGATAAGTACCATATAATGTCACTCATAGGTGGAATCTAGAAACAAAACAAATAAGTACATAGGAAAAAGAGAGAGAGAGAGAGACCATGGAAATGACTCTTAACTATAGAAAACACACTGAGGATTACCAGAGGTAAGGGGTTTGGACTGCTGGGGGAGCAGGGTGTGGGTTTAATCGGAAAAGGAGATTAAAAGATTACGCTTGTTGTGACAAGCACTGAGTGTGCTATTAAGTGTTGAATCATTACACTTTACACCTACGACTAATAATAAACTATCTCTTAACTAACTGAAAATTAAATAAGAACTTAAAATATAAAGATTGAAGAAGATAAAATATGTAAAATATTTGGAAAACTATTCAATGAAAACTAAGTATACAATAAATAATACAAAATTTAGATCCACGTACAAATTATTATGATGAAATCTAAGATACTTACATCAGCAGTTGAATTATTGTCATCACTTAGGAGAAAAGACGTGCATAAACAATAAAAACGATGGGTATCTTTTTTTTTTAATTCATGCCTTGGGGTGCCTCGCTAACTGAGTAAGGGGAGAATGCAATTCTTGAACTCCTGGTTTTGAGTTTGAGCCCCAGTTGTGAGAAGAGATTACTTTGAAAATAAAGAAAAAAAAATTCATGTCTTGGGCAATGACAACTGGACGTGAGAATTAGCAATTAAAATGAAAGGAACATATATCAAGCTAGATACATATGGATACACATATATATGGCTTTAACTGAAATCTTAATACTAACCGTGAGAGGCAAATTTCTCTGCTACAGTACATTCTGCATTATTCTACTTCAGTTATGCAGTTGAAGAAACTGAGGTTCTAAGAAATCACCCAGAAAACGGCAAAAGCAGGATTTAAATAAGCTTGAAATTTTTATTTCATTATCAATCTAAAAGAATGATCTGAATTCAGGAAAATAGTTCCAAGAACAAAATGAACTCTTTGGGAACAAATCTTCGAATCACGAAGAAATGCTCAATAATTCCTTCAGCTTCGAATGCTTCACTAACCTTTCCGAGAAGTACAATCCTGCTGCACCTGCTGGCTTGGCGCTAGGAAAGGCACACACAGTCAGCACTTCCATTCTTAACGCTGTAGGGGCACTTTGTAACTCAGCCATAATCAATCTTTCCTGGGCCAGTTTATCATTAAAGGTTATAATGAAACAGCAACTTTAATTTAAGTGTAGCCAACATAAATAGGAGCAGGTCACATGAACAAAGGCTGATGTTCCAACTGATTGTGATTCACAGCCAGGTGTCAGATGTAAGGATTTGCTTTCTGCTTTTCAGAAGATGGTTGCTGTTTATTTGCACTTGCAAAAAAATAATCAAACAGCAGGAAAAAATAATTACAGGTACAGCTAACGCAGCCAATGCTCATATCCAAAGGTAGTATGAATGTTCACTTCAATTTTTCAAAAGGTTTATCGCACTAAAATCTCAAAACCATGACCACTGAAGAAAATGAAGGTGAGAGCGCAGAACAAAAATAAGTAAATATTCTGATCATGAAACTGAACAACTTGACTGTGTTTGAGAAATGCAATAATTCCACAGCTGTCTAAAAACAAAATAATAACTATGAATATCATTGAAATCAAGTACTGGAAAAAAGTTCTAAACGACAGTGCACCCTGGAAGACTAGTCCTAATGCCAACTATAAGGACGTTAGTATAATTAGGTGGATTGAAGCATGTTAGCCATCATGAGTACTGCATTTGTAAAATAACTCCCTAAAACTGTATCCTTAATTTATATTTGCTAACTTCTATAGTAGAAATAACCAAAAGACATTAATTGGAAGGAATGAAGGCGAGACCATTATTCTCAGGGCTGAAAACAGATGTTTACAATTGGTGCTATTAAAGAAATGTTAGCCACCTATGTCACAGAGATAGCTCAAACCAATAAACCAATAAACCATCTGCCAAGGTTAAGTATAATATGAGCAAATTAAATCTAAAGCATACAAAGAAGTAGAGGCGCCTGGGGGGCTCAGTGGGTTAAGGCCTCTTCCATCAGCTCAGGTCATGATCCTGGGGTCCTAAGCAGGGAGCCTGCTTCCTCCTCTCTCTCTGCCTGCCTCTCCTCTCTGCCTGTCAATAAATAAATAAAATCTTCAAAAAAAAAATACAAAGAAATAATTAATAAATATTTGAAAGGAAATACATACAAAATAAGAAATTAATAAAAATTTGAAAGCAAATATATACAACTGTGATAAAAACAATACAGAATAATCAATGTAAACAAAGGCTGACTCATTGGAGAAAATAATTAAAAATTGATGAGATTTGGATACATTAAACATGAAAAAAAGAGAAATCTTATTAATACAAGAAGTATTATAAGGAAATGCTTTGATTAATTCTTTATTTAAAAAATTAAACTATGGAAATGCACAAATTTCTGGAAAGTCACAAACTACTGAAAATGATTTAATAAGAAAGAGAAATAAGAAGAAAAGATATTGGATCACTAATTTTGTAAAAAGCCCATACTAAAGAAAAGTTCAGCCCCAGAAGTTTTCACTGAGAAATGCTTCCAAACATTTCCTACACAAAATCTTCGAAAAAAAAGGAAGAGAAAGGCGCCTGGGTGGCTCAGTGTGTTAAGCCACTGCCTTCGGCTCGGGTCATGGTCCTGGGATCGAGTACCGCTTCAGGCTCTCTGCTCAGCGGGGAGCCTGCTTCCTCCTCTCTCTCTGCCTGCCTCTCTGCCTACTTGTGATCTCTCTCTGTCAAATAAATAAATAAATTCTTAAAAAAAAAAAAGGAAGAGAAGGGAGCATTCCTAAATTCATTATGAGATTAATGTTGACATTATACCAAAACCAGAAAACGAAATATAAAAAATAAATAGTAATATTATGAAAATTAACACACAAATTTTAAACAATATATTAACCAACCAAATCCAGCACCACATAAAAGTGATTATACATCATGAGTAAATGGGATTTATTACAAGATTGCAAGACTTGCTTAAATTAAATACTCAATGTAATATAGCCTACTTCAGAATTAAGGGTAAAACCCGAATCATCTTCTCACTAAGGGGGGAAAAAAGGATTTGAAAAGACCCAGAACCCTTAAATAATAAAAACACTAAAAAATTAGAACTAAAATTGAACTTGTTCAGGCTACTATAGGGCATCTGTGAAAACCAACTACTAAAATCATAATTCATGATGTTTCACAAAAAACATACCCCTAAATTCAGGAACAAGACAAATGTGCCTTCACAACTTCTATTTAATATTGTACTGGAAACTCTAGGTAAGGCAACTTGGAATGGAAAAAAAAAAAAACGACATTTAAGTTGGAAAAAAGAAATAAAACTCCCTCTTCTCCACAGAGGATAGGATCTTGGGATTTAGAAAATCATAAAGAAACCACTAAAAAAACTATCATAATAAAGGAGTTCAGTGGGGTTGTAGAATGTAAAATTACTATACACAAATGAAACACATCTATATATTAGTAATGAACAATCAAACGGAAATTATTGAAATTACATAAATGTCCTTCGGAGTAGCATAAAAATACTTACATGTATACTTGTCAAAAGAAGTGAAAGGCTTATACATTAAAAATCTCAAAAGATCACTGAGAAAAATTAAGTAAATACTACCCAAATGGGAAGATATCTGTGATCATGAATTGGAACACATAGTATCTTGTTAAAATTGCAATACCACAAAACTTGATGTACAAATTTGATGTAATCTCTATCAAAGTATCAACTAGCCTTTTAGAAGAAACAGAAGATTATCCAAAATTTCATGTGAAACTACAAGAGATCCAGAATACTCAGAGTAGTTTGAGAAAAAACCCGAAGGAGACATAGTTCTCTAACCAAACATAGTTAAAAGCTACATGAACAAAGAGGAGTGTGGTATTTGCCTATAGATAGACATATAGATCAATGGAATGAAAATGATACACAGACAAAAAGCCTATTTAACTGTAATCTATTCATTTTTGGCAAGGATGCCTTGATGACTCATTGAGAATCAATCTCTTCCACAAAATGATTATAGAACAAATGAATATCTACCTGCAAAAGCATGAATTAGGACCCCTACATCACACCATGTTCAAGAAGTAACTCAAAATATATCATAGACTGACACACAGAATCTAAAACTATAAAATTCCTTTAAAGAAATCAAGGACTAGGGGCGCCTGGGTGGCTCAGTGGGTTAAAGCCTCTGCTCGGCTCAGGTCCTGGGATCGAGCCCCACATCGGGCTCTATGCTCAGCAGGGAGCATGCCTCCTCCTCTCTCTTTGCCTGCCTCTCTGCCTACTTATGATCTCTGTCTGTCAAATAAATAAATTAAAAAAAAAAAAAAGAAATCAAGGACTAAATAACCATAATTTTAGATGAAGGAATCATTTCTTAGATATGGCTTCAAAAGCACAAATGACAGAAATAAAATAAATAAATTGGACTACATGAAAATTAAATCTTTTCTACATTAAAAACTACTGTAAGGCAAGTGAAAAGGCAACCAACAGAAAGAAAGAAAATTTTTGCAACTCATGGCTCATAACAGAGTTCTATGGAGAATGCATAAAGAACTTTTATAAGCACTATTAAAAAGACACCCCAACATTTGAATGGGAAATAAATTTTAAGGAAAACCTTTTACTAGTCAAAATAGTTCTGACACCAAACGATAGGGATTTGTTTCCCCAACAACAATTGATTTTCCAAATCCCTGAACATCAATAGGGTGTCCTATAATGAAATTCAACACTCCAGGTACTTACTGTCAGACTCTATAAAGGTTTAATAGCTCAGTTTCACAAGATTACCATCTCTTCAGATGCCAGTTGCATGTAATGGTCCCCAGGATATTAAAATTTCTGTCTAAGCTGCCTACGAACTTGAATGTTCCCATAACCTCCCCACTTCTGAATTAATAATATATTAAAATGGCTTACAAAACTCAAGAGACATGTATTTATGTTTAATAATTTATTGTAAAGGATATCATTTAAAAAATACAGATGAGCTGTAAGATGAAGAAATATATAGGAAAAGGACTGAACATACAGAAACTTGAGATGCATCACCCACCAAAACCTTGGGTGCCTTTGCCATCCAGGAATTTCTCTGAATTCCATACCTCTAGAATTGTTATAAAGGGTTCAAGACAAAACCCTGAACACAGTCATTAATTTAACTACACCACTCTTTCCTCTCCTTCCTGTAGGTGGTGCTAAACTTTCGAAGCTTCGAATCATGGCTTGGTCTTTCTGATGATTAACCCCCATCCTGGACCTACTCAATAGTTTATGAAGTTTCTGGATTCCAGCAAAGGAAAATTTCTAACATCCAGGAAACTCAAAGGGATTTTTGAGCACTGTGTCAAAAACCAGGGACAGATATCAAATATATATTTCTTATTTTTTAAAGATTTTTATTTATCTGCCAGAGAGAGAGAGAGAGAAACAGACTCCCTGCTGAGCAGGAAACCAATGCAGTGTTCAATCCCAGGACCTGGAGATCATAACCTGAACCGAAGACAGATGCTTAACCAACTGAGGTGCCCTGAGGAGCAATGATCTATTATACACTATTATACACATATACATCTATTATACACATAAAGTATGCTCAAAATCATTAGTCCACCAGGGAAAGTAAAACAAAACTACAATGAGATAACACTTATACCCTGCTGGAATAGGTAAAATTAAAAAACAACCAAAAAAACCCACAAGTGTTAGGGAAAATGTACTAGAACTCTCAGACACTGCTGGTGGGAATGTAAAATGCTGTGGCTGCTTTGGGATTTCCTTAAAATCCTCAACATTGAGTTACCATATGACGTAGTAGGTATATTCCTACTCCTGTGTATATAACAAAGATAACTGAATATGTAAGTTCAAAAAACTTGTACACAAATGAAACTAGGAAAATTATTAATAATACCCACATAGTGGAAAAAAAGATTATCAAATAATAAATAGACAAACATGTGATATATCAGTCAACAATAAAAAGAATCATTGACATAGGCTATAACATGGATGAAACTCAAAAATATTATTCTTTTTTTTTTTTTTAAAGATTTTATTTATTTATTTGACAGAGAGAAATCACAAGTAGATGGATAGGCAGGCAGAGAGAGAGAGAGAGAGGGAAGCAGGCTCCCTGCCGAGCAGAGAGGCCGACGCGGGACTCGATCCCAGGACCCTGAGATCATGACCTGAGCCGAAGGCAGCGGCTTAACCCACTGAGCCACCCAGGCACCCTCAAAAATATTATTCTATATTGTATGATTTCATTCATCTAAATGTCTAGAATAGCAGAACCTGAAATACCATTTCCATTTCCTAAGTCTAGAGTTGGGAGGAAATGGGGATTTAATACCAAAGGCAACTTGTTTATTTCTGGAAGAATAAAATATTTTCAAAATTAATATACTGATGGTTGTAAATGAGCTTACCAAAAAACCACTAAATTGTATATATTTGGTGGTAAATAAAATCACCCATAAAAATGGGTGACTTTGGGGCATCCGAGTGGCTCAGAGGGTTAAAGCCCCTGTCTTCGGCTCAGGTCATGATCCTAGGTCATGATCACATCTGGCTCTCTGCTCAGCAGGAAGCCCACTTCCTCCTGTCTCTCTATGATCTCTGTCTCTCAAATAAATAAATTTTTAAAATTTTTAAAAAACTAATGGGTGACTTTTATGACAGTAAATGACAGTATCTCAATAAAGCTTAACTCATCTAACATTTACTGAGTACTTACTCCCTTCCACAAACTATGGTATTTATTTCATTAACTTACCTTGAGAGAGAGAAAGACTGACAGCATGTGAACAGGGAGGGGCAGAGGAAGAGGGAGAGAGAAAAATCTTAGGCAGCCTCCATGCCTAGCAAGGAAACTGATATGGGGTTCCAACTTGACCCTGAGATTCTGACCTGAACTGAAATCAAAGGACTGACACTAAAAAAACTAAGCCACCGAGGCCCCCCCATGCTATTTAGTTTATATTTATTATTTGATCAAATTCTAGTTCAATATTATCATTGGTTTATCAGAAGGAAAACCTAAGGATCAAAGAAGGTAAGTATTCCTAGGCTTGAGATCTGAGAGCTGGTCAGTGGTAAAACACAATTTCAACCTAGGTTTGTTTGATTTCAAAGGACATGCCAGCAAAGGAACTTACTACCCTTCACTGCCTGGTCACTGGTGAACAAGCGATCAATGAGATACAGTAAGCAGACATGGGGAAAGTGAGTAGAGAGTGCAACGAAGGATCTATGGAAAGAAAGTCAGGAGCACACAATTGGAGAGGCCAAACAGAGGAAACAATTAGAGAGGTTGAAAGCAATTCATACATAATTTAGAGAGGAGAAGCAGGATGGAAGGATATTAATTATATACCAGGCACTTATATGTTAGCACACAGATGCTGAGAATACAGCAATAAATAAGAACTAATTGTTATCACAAAAAGATATTAGAGAAAACAGATGAGTGATTGTTTTAAAACTCGGAGCCAAAATTGAGGTTTCACATAGTAGGCTTCTGCTTGACGCTTACGCTTTTTTTTTTTTTTTTAAAGATCTTTTTCATTTATTCATGAAGGGCAGAGGGAGAGGGCAAAACTCGATCCCAGGACCCTAGGATCACAACCTGAGCCGAACATAGATGCTTAACTTACTGAGTCACCCAGAAGCCTACCTTGATACTAATTCAAGGTTGTATTCACTTGGACTTCAGGAAAGACAGCAGAGGCAACATTTCAGTTAAGACAGCTGTCTTCAACATCCCATTATTTATCTTTTTGTATTAGTCCATTTCCCAAAATACATTCCCCTAAGCTCCCTTACCTTTTTAATGCTTAGCAATCTATTTTAACTTCTTCGACTTGTCTGCAAATAACCAGCTATCAGGCACTTAAACAACAGTGTGAGTGACTTAGGATTATGTGAAACATTGCTAGAAACGAAGTGACATAAATCACAGGGCTTACAAAAATTTTCTGAAAAGTAAAGTGCTCAGAATAATATATTATTTAGTCTGTTCCATTTAGTGCTATATATATGTATATAGATGTATATACATATATATATATTTTGAGAATATTCTAAAATACGTTGAGAGCAAGAGCCATATTTTCTATATATCCAAGACATATTCTCTGCAGAGGGCTGATGCAAGAATAAATATATACTCAGTGCTTGGCTGACTGATTAGGAACTCTGTTAATTTTATCCTAATTATATTTCATGATATTTTCCAGGGAGTCAGAAATAGGTTTATTCATGCCCTTTACCAAAACCCAGAAAAAATTATGATAATTCCCTTCCCATCACTGTAACAACTTCTAAATTCAGATTTTAATAATTGTAGTCCTTTCCTTTTAATTATATCAATATTGAAACCCAAGTAGAGTACAAACAGTAGACTTTAAAATGCACTACACAATTCCCTCCTCACAAAGGGCTTCTTATATTTTTGCAATTCTAGGCTGCTGAACTAGACCAAATGAGGGATTTGTCCCTTAGAACATGTGGCTGGCAGGAGGTATGTAAAGACACCCCTTGGGGTGAGGCTGGAGGGAAACTATACTTGCTTCAAACCTATGTACCTTCAAAATTCTCCTGAATAAAGAATATCTATACACAGTAGGCCAAGTCTTCTACCTCCTTCTTAGGAAAAGTTCCCTTTATACTCAGTAGGGGCTTTCTCTGCATGAGGATTCCTAGGCTCAGTAGAGCCTGAACTGAAAATAAAACATCCTTCAGCCCTGCAGGCAAATCCTCACATTAAAGTATATATAGAAAATTGGAAACAAGGAGTTTCTGATGAAAAATTCCCAAATCAGGTTTGAAAGCTACAGAAACCTACAGAACCTTAAGTTTGTATATAAAGAAAAGTACTTAATTCAAAGCTTACTAGGAAGACCAAAAGGCCATGAACAAGAATCATCTCAGAAAGGCAGAGTAGGTAACCACCTTTATTACCTAATTTAAAGATCCTCCAAGGGAAGCCTTCCCTCCTAGTTGGTTTCTTCCCTGTTCTTTCTAGTTCTGAAATGCTACCAGCCCTGGAGCCATAGAAAGGAGACACTGGTTAAGAAAGGAGTGCTATAAGTACTAGTTGCAAATTTGGATGTTTTAAGGCATCAGCACCTCAGACCCACCAACAACCTAATAAGTCAAGGATGATTATCTCTATTTTTACTTTAAAATGAGTAAACTGAGGCACAAGACAAGTTCAACAAATAGTCCAAGGCCACAAACAAGCAAGTGGCTGGAACAACATTTAAAGTGAAATATCACAGTCCAAGATCCTATAGTCATAAAACGGAGACACCCAACTTCCTTTCTTCAAACTAGTAATGAGGGCCAAAGAGTAGAAACATTGAATTCTCCAGTACGTTTTAAAAAGAGCTGATATGGCAGGGGAGAGTGGGAAAATGAAATACCGAACTCAGACTTTTAATAAAATTTCCCATTCAGGGTGCCTGAGTCTTAAAATATAATTTAATGTATCCTGCTCTCCAGAGGTCTTTCTGTACCACAGAGAGTATTTACTCACATAACATCATGAGAATTTGTGCCTTCTGCAAATGCTATAAGCCTTACCAGTGCATGAAGGAAATATTTATCTGATTTCCAACCTCCAATAAATATTGTTGTGAGAATCTTCTGGAATTTTCTTTGAAAATAACTCCACAGCTAATACTAATTTTCCCTTCAAGTTCTATAAATGCATTGCGAAAAAGCCATTTTCAGGAAATTTGCCGGCTCGCACTTGAGTAAATCTACAAGGCAGGTATTACTTCATATCCCATAAAATATAATATCAACTCAAGACAGACAAATAACATTTATCATCCATCAGTCAAGTGCTTTCATTTTGCTGTTTTATCTGCTACCCAAAAGCTACTTGTTTACTGGGCACTCTTATCTTTTCTCTGCATGAACTGCCCTTACAATAAAGCAAGCCCAGGATTTTGACAGTACATGGAGATTTGGTTTTGATTTGAAACCAAGTCAAGATTTCACTTTGATTCTATTCTCTTAGATGCTTGTATTTCATACAAAGCCATAATACCGAACCTGGCCTGAACTGTGAACATCTCTCTCTATTCAGGAAAGAAGGAGAAATATCTCCTGAGTAGCTCACCAACAACAAATTAATATCTAGGTTTGTCAAGGGATTTTCTCAGTGTAATAAATGATCTGATATGATTGGAATTGCTGACATCTAGTCAAAGCAATATAAAATGGGAACAGTCTATTGACTCTTCTAAGGATCTCACTTTCAGAAATAACACTCGATAGATGTCAAAGGGTAAAATGAAAGCATCATCTTTTTCAATTGCCAAATGACAAAGATGCTCTATTTAGGAGGAATTGAAAGGCCCAACGTCCCACAAATCTCTCCCGCACCAACAGACCAGGTTTCTTGAACATACTGCCATAACCATTTCTTCTCAGACAGCGGCTAGAAAGAAAGACAGCCATTTCACTTATTTAACAGATTGTATTAACAAAGAATTTTAAGTGTCTCTCTTCTATATCATCATTTTATACTGTGCAAACCTCTTTCAGGACATTCATCAATTTGCATCATGACTCCTTCCATTCAGCCTTTCATACAATCTCTAAAATCCTTGAAGAAAGGGACCTATAAAATGGCATTCCCAATGCCGAGAACAATAAGCAAAGCCTACTAAGTCATATTTCCATACTGAGGATTCCAAGAATCAATAACTGAATGGAGGTAGGAAGAAGTAATGACGATATGAGGTACAAATTGCAATGATAAATTGATATCATTAAGCCAATAAAAAGGAGAACACAAAGCGAGTTTCTAAAAAGCAAGATACAAACTGGGGACATTCTAAGTTCCTTGGAACCTACAGATGAGCTTTATGTGACTCATACGGCATTAGCAATAAGTATTAAAAAAAAAATTGCTTCCAGCACTAAAAACCTGGGAGACTTCTTTTTTTTTTTTTTTTTTTAAAGATTTTATTTACTTCTGTGACAGAGAGGGAAAACAGTGAGGAAACACAAGCAGGGAGAGTGGGAGAGGGAGAAGCAGGCTTCCCGCTGAGCAGGGAGCCGATGTGGGGGGATTTCATGTTATTGTTAAAAAATCAATTATGCCTCATTGTTCATGGGTAGTTGGAAGTTAGCTCGATCAATCCATATGAGGTTCAATATTCCTACGGGGCAATCATCTGCTATCCCCATTAGATGGGGTTGGGCTTTTGCTTACATTCCTATGTGACTCACTTTGATTTCTTTATGTTAACTGCCTAGCCAATATAACTACTTGACATCGTGAACTAAAGGAAGAATATAGAGAAGGCAACTATGTTATTATCTATAAAGGATAAAAGTGAAGAGGTCACCGAATTTGAAGAAAATGAGTAAATAGGAACCAAACTGAAAAACTACTACAACTGAATGGGAGAAGGGTCATCGCAGTGAAAGGAACACCAGAGCTAAACAAAAGCTTTGACTCGCTCCATCATTTTTTGAACAGATTTTATTTATTTGACAGAGAGAGAGAACACAAGCAGGGGGAGCAGCAGGCTCCCCACTGAGGAGGGTGCCCAATGTGATACTTGATCCCAGGACCCTGAGATATCAACTTGAGCCAATGGCAGACGCTTAACCTTCTGAGCTCTCCAGGTGCCCCTTGCTATACCATGTTTCTGAGAGTCAATCCTGTACACAGGAACTACCACAGAATCAAGTGCTATGACACGTTGATCCATTATAGATCATAATGTAATATTTAGACTAACTTAAAACATCGTATGACAAACACTATTTTCACTAAAGAGAATGATTCAGTTAATGTCGAGACTGAAAATAAATGGAGAACGTGGTTCACATGGTGTTTGCTCAATTAAAGAGCCAATCAATAATTTCTTTTCATCAACCTTGGAACATAATTTTGCTTTCTTCCATTCACATGCAAATGTATTATTTCAAGTGAACAAAAGACACACAAAGAAAGAAATTCAAACGTTATGTATCCTAATACTAGGGGTATAACGTGCCAAGTCAATTTTTTAAAAAGCATTTTTTCCTAGCTTTTGTACATTAAGGCAGCTGTTTCTATTCATCCAGGGTTTTTTCCTTTCTTTCTCTCTGTCCTTCTTTCGTTTTCTTTTTGAGGAAACCGGTGAATGTGATTATGGGAGAATGTCTTCCTACCTCATATTGATAATAACAAATTTTCCTTTCAAGTATCATTGAAAAATATAAAGTGTTTCTACAACAAAATCAAAATACAAAAATCCAAACATTTATATCAAACAATAGTCACTATGGAAACCATCTCTACATTTTGGCTTTTTGTGTGCCTTTTGGGGAGAAAATGTCACAAAGAGATGGTAAACTAAAGATGTTAAGAAGAAAGTATTAATGCGTGCAATCATCGAATTTTGTGATAATTCCCTCTATCAAAACCAATAATATTTCCCTTTCAGAAATAAACACACTACTTTCAATATGAAATGATTTGATAAATTTTCTCATTACTATCAGTAGCCTTACAAAACATGTAAGAAGAGGTAGGTTGATAAAAACACTTAAAAAACTACATATTCATAAAGAGAGAAGAATTCAATAGATGAAGTATGTAATAAATGAGTGCTGAAATTCCTAGATGCCGCTTCTATCAAAAAAATTAATAAACATTCCCTAAATCAATGAAGGAAAAGCTGGACTCCACAACTCTATTATTATGACTTGAATGAAGATATAGGAACACACTTTTTTTTTTTTTTTTTTTTTTTTTTTAAAGATTTTATTTATTTATTTGACAGAGAGAAATTACAAGTACATTGAGAGGCAGGCAGAGAGAGAGAGAAGGAAGCAGGCTCCCTGCTGAGCAGAGAGCCCGATGCGGGACTCGATCCCAGGACCCTGAGATCATGACCTGAGCCGAAGGCAGCGGCTTAACCCACTGAGCCACCCAGGCGCCCCAGGAACACACTTTTGACAATGTTATTGTCATTCTGGATTTTAATTTATAAGGAATAATGGATATCAGTGAATGAAATGCTACTTCTCATGGTTGAAGGAAGATGCTTTTAAAATATCAGATGTTTATAGTAATAAACAAGTAGTATTTATTGAGAACTTACTAGATATCTAGCTTTTGTCGAAAAACTCATATAAATTAAATCATACCAAAAATCGAGATACTATATAGATTTTTTCTCTGTGTATATATAAGAGATATAGAATATCATATCTACCTCATAATGTGGCTACATACCATATAACTCAATATCAATACATATCTCAATATATCTAGTCCCATTTCGTAAACATAAAACGAGTATAGGCACCTACTGCGATCTGTCCACACAGAATGCAATGCTTGACTTCAGGGTCATAAGTTCAAGCCTAAAAAATAATAACATAAAGAAATACAATATTTCATAATGTAACTATACAACATATGTATCTAAGAGAAAGACACGATATGATTTAGGTATGATTATTTTCCTCATTTTACATATAAAAAATTTGAAGAAGTGGCAAAGGAGATAACTCAAGATCACGTAACTAACGGATGATATTCTGAACCATCTTTCTCAAATTCCAAACTCATCAACATTGCATAGGGCTGCACAAACTCACACTATGATCAATGACTCTCTTATGTTAAACACGAAAATGCTCGATTCCAGGTAGGAGATGAAAATGCCAGTAAGTTGCACAATCTACTGTTTAATTTCCACTGTGACAAAGAATACCAGAATCTCTAAGGACAAAAATAAACATGAGTCAACATCCACTTCTAGATTAAGCCAAATGACCTCGATGTAAGTTCTGAATCATATCTTTACTAAGCAAAGCAAAAAGGAATAAAACCATTGGAAAAAAGAAATTAAAGTTACCTCAGTTAGATTTATCCACAAACAAAAGGTGATAAACATAATGATTAAGCTATAAAAGAAGTTTTTTTTCTTTTCTCATTGTATTCTTGGGAATTTCAATGTCTCCCCCTAGTTACATTCTCTAATCTAAAGCAACTCACTTCTAAGTTAGTACAGTTTTGTTGATCTCTAAAATACCTACTATAAAACGCACCCATTGTAAATTTACAACTCAATTATGTTTAGTAAATTTAAACATTAGTGCAATTATCACTACAATTCAGTTTCAGAACATTTTCATAATTTCAAAAAGTTCCTTTGGTGCCTCTTTGCAGTTAATTTCTGTTCTCATCCTGGTACTAAGCAATGAGTGATTTGCTTTCTGTCGCTCTCAATTTGTCTATTCTGTAATTTCATATAAACAGAATCATACAATATGTAGTCTTTGAGTGGCTTCATTCACATAGCACATTTTATAAGACTTCCTTCCTTTTTGATTTGAGTATAGATCACAAACACTGTTAAATTAGTTTCAGGTATACAACTTAGAGATTTGACAAGTTTATGCATTATGTTCGATTCACCATAAATGTAGCTACCATGTAATGATATTTAAGTTTAAAACATCACTCACTGTATTCTTTAAGTTATGCCTTTTATTCCATTATTTATTCCAAACCTAGAATCCTATATCTCCCTTGTTTATTCACCAATATACTATAGGCGCGCGCGGCACGCACGCACACACACACACACACACACAAATACTGTGGATCAATAAAAAAGAATGACAGTGTGCCATTGGATGCCAGCCAAACTGGATGAATATAGAAGATACTATGCTAAGTGAAATAAGAATTCTCTGTAGAGGTCTATGCACTTCATTTCCTTAGGGCACCCAGCAGGACCAGTCCATAAAGCAAAAAATTTTTGAGCTCTAGGTCATGAGTTCGAGCACCATGTTGGGTGTAGAGATTACCTTGAAAAACTGCATTCCTAGTAAGCCTGGGGATGCTCAGTGGTTAAGCCTCTACCTTCATCTCAGGATAGGGTCTTGGGGTCCTGGGATCAAGCCCTGAGATGGGCTCCCTGCTCAGCAGAAAGACAACTTGCCCCTCTCTCTGCATCTGCTTCTCTGCTTGCTTGTGATCCCTCTCTCCCAGTCAAATAAATAAAGTCTGAAAAGAAAAAAAAAAAAAACTGCAATCACTCAGATTGGCAAAGTGATATGATGGATGACCATATCCTTTAGCATCTACAAAAATGAGTTCAAATTCTATCTCTTGTTTGAGACTCAAAGGTACAACTCACTGTTCCATCATCTCTAAAATGAACATCATACTAATATCAGGGTTGAAGTTATGGGAAATAAATAAGTCTTACAGTGATTTGCAAGTAAATTCTAAAAAGCCTCAGAAACTTTTATTCAAATTAAATCTTATGGGGAAACCCATCATATACAACAGATAAATGCACAGCTACTCACGAAGTGGCTGGTAGAGAAGGCATTCAAGACGAAATTAGAAAAACGTTGTGATGTTTATAGCGATTTTCGGGCTTGCCATAATAGAGCAGAAAATAAATGGCAGCAATTAATATTACATAACCACTGCTCATTAAATCAACACTTGAAAAGAAACTGTAGTCATGGACCGCTGGGAATAAGGTTGGAAGCCCATGATCTTTTGGCCCATTTATTTCAAAGCAACAAGTTTGTTCTGGATGATGTTGACTTCAAATGTAGTGTTTCCAAATCAAATTGTAACTTAAATGCACTACAGCAGTTGATCATTTAACAGATTTATGTCCAAAATTTAGCATCAACACAAATAATTCTTTCTAACATAATTTCTGTGGTGAAAGAAATATCAAATACAGTCACATACACTGGACCTAGGATGAAGAGATCTCATATCTAGTTTCTAATCTAATACTAACCACACACACAAAAATGATAACCTCGAAATACACTGCTTTCGTTCTATCATGGAAGTCAGCACACATTTTGTGTACAGGACTAGATACTAAGGATTTTATGTTTTCTGAGCCACAGAATCTCTATTTTAATGACTCAACTCAGCTACTAAGTTGCAGAATCCTTGATACTCAATACATAAATGAATACTTATGACTGAGTTTCAATAAAATTTTATTTACAAAAACAGATGGGAGAATGAATCTGGCCCAGTGGCCATAGATTTTCAAACCCTGCCAAGAAAATACCAGAGTTGGACCAAATTTGTAATTTCCAACCTGGGAAGGCATCATAAATTCAAGTAGCTTTCATAAATACAGATTTCTGGCCCCAATCCCACACCATCACAACCCACTGAATCAAAATAGCAACAGTAACGCAAAACAATCTCTGGAACCCAGGCTTTTTACATAATTTAAATGCAAATTCACCAACAATACCTAACAATCACTGAAGTACATGATTTCTAAGGCCTCTTCTAACCCTAATGTCCTTTGATGCCTATGTATTCTTACCAGTTGTTTCCACCAATTTGAATGCATAAATACCATAGACACTAAAGTATTTTCGTGTTTTCATAACTTTTGACAAAAGAAACTGTGGACACAATTTGTAATCATGTAGAAGATATGAATAGATTATATTACAAATATGTATATAGAATATGGAGAAGCTATAAAAATTATTACCCTTTAAAAGAACTCTTTGGAATTCAAATCATATAGCATTGTTCTTAGAACAATGATTCTGAAACTTTTTGTTCTTTATCAAGACTTCACATTGTTTAAAATTAATAACTTTAAAGAGCTTTTCTTATGGGGCTGTAGGCAAACTCTGTGCATATCACTTTATATTTACCATATTAGAAATTGAAACTGATCATTTTAAATTGGCTATGATTTTATTAATAGTAAACCTTTACATATTAATATTTCAAAAGTATAATTTAATAAATCTTGACAAAAGTAGCACTCTTTTGAGTTTTTCAGTCTCTAAGATCTGGTTTAAGAGGAGACAGTTGGGTTTCCCTACCTGTCTCTCCAGTCTGTTATCATGTATTTTATTTATTGAAGTACATGATGAAAATTCAGCCTAACATAGATATACAGTTGGAAAAACTGGTATTTTAAAATCATTTTCACATAGTTGTAGATATTCTTATTTGTAACTAAACCAAAATTAACCAATATCATTTCATGGTTAGTTGAAATGTGGAAAGCAAAATTTTACCAATATACATTTTGTTCTGTTACATTCAAATGCATGGGTTCATCTTGAACTCTGAATGCCGGTGTGGCATTCATTTTCCCCATATTTAATTTTGTAATATCAAATATTGGGCTTCTGTAAACTACTGCTTTAATGACTTATGCAAATTTTCCAAATGGTAACACCTTACACTATGTAACATCCAAATATAATATAAATTTTGCAAGATATTAATTTTTAACCAAAATCACAGAATGTACCATTGGCAACAAGTAACTCTACATTGTTTTCCTTGAAGTGACAGGCTCGCTTTTTTAATTAAGAAAAAAAAATCTAGGGCACCTCCTGGGATCCAGCCTCGAATCAGACTCCCTGCTCAATAGGAAGCCTGCTTCCCCCTCTCTCTGTCTAGCTCTCTGCCTTCTTGTGATCTCTGTCGGTCAAATAAATAAATAAAATCTCTAAAAAAAAAAAAAACTACAAAACTTAAATATGATTAACAATATGTTATAGGTCTTTCAATTATAACTGTTGTTGCATAGAAAATTGGTCACGTCACCTAACAATTTAAACAGTAACACAAATGAATTTTGAAAAATCAAATGTGGAAAGTTAAAAAAAAAATTAATTATGCAAAACTCAGATTAGATAGAAAGCTTGAAGGATAAACAACTTGGTCCATTCATGAAAAAAGGGCTTCTGACTAGGAACAAATTAATTCAGGATGAAAGAGAAAATAACTCCATGTACTATTAACACAACAGCTTATACTATCTTTTAGCTTTGACTCACGTCTCTGGTGGTCTTTTAAGGTGGGGGTAATATTCAGTTGGCATTTCAATATAACTCATCAACGGACTATATTTCAACCAAGAGTGGGTGGAAATTGAAAGAAATGACACAGTTTCTATCAAATCTATACCACAATACCAACTTCTACCCTCTCTCTCTCTCCACAAATAACCATTGCCCTGGATTTTCATTGTGTGTCATATCCACTTGTGGTAGGCAATCTTAAGAAAGTTCCTAGGGCTCCTACTTATTGGTATTGATGGCCTATACCCATCTTTCCCAAGGTCCTTATGAAATAGAGATAGCTTATAACAGGTAGAATACGAAATGATCAGAACACAAAATGATTGTGGCTTTCATCCTAAGCACTCAGTCTCATTCTTTGCTTACTTGCCCTCAAGAAGTCAGCTGCTCTACTATTAGCACTGCAAAGGAAACATCCCTTTGTCCTGATAAGGAAATGAATTCCTAAGATTTTAAAAGTCTATGAGAAAATGCAAGTTTGCCAACTTGAATCAGATTAGAAGTGCATCTTTTAGTACTGATGAAGTTCTAGAACCTAGGTGAGGTTTGGTGGGCTGAGGTCCGGAGCCGATGACCAAGAAAGAATTCTTGAGACATCTTTGGTGCAAAATGGTGGTTTATTAAAGCACGGGGACAGGACCCGTGGGCAGGAAGAGCTGCTGCTGCCCCGGGTTGTGAGGGGTGGTTGGTTATATACGCAGGAGTTGGGTAGGTGAGGACAAAGGGTTATTGGGGCAAAGAATACTATCAGGATATTGAAGGCTTAGTTACTATCAAGTAAAGACAATTGAGAGTCTCCTGATGGAATGTTACATTCCTGCCATCAAGCATCCTTGTTAATGAGATTTAGGTTTAGAAGAAATTTAACTTTATTTACTTTTCCTTCTACCCCCACCTCCTTCGGTTTTTATGGAGGGGAGGGTGACATTAGGCTTGAGAAACTGAGTTCTGTGTCTTTGGAATTTGGGCTATTGATAAGGTAACTTCTTTGTTTGTAAATCTCAAGGACATTTGCAAACCAAGGGAGACTCCTGTCTTGTAGGATTGTGATCTTAGCAAGTTAACTATTTATCATTTTATGGCAGTCAGGGGTGCCTGAGGAATGCTACACCTATGGAGGGGAGCGGATGGAAGGGGGGGGGAGCAAGGCGCCAGCTCTTGCTTTGTCCTCAGCCAGCCTCCTGCTCCCTCATCATTCCCCCCTGAACAATTTTGACCCTTAAATCTTTAAGGTGGTTGAAGGTGGAAGGTCTCATCTTCTGTAACTTCTTCCTGCTGAATAGGGGCGTAGAGCTGTCCCTACCTACTGGGGTCAATATTGATCAGTGGAGGAATGTATAGGGGAGTTACGAAAGGCGGAGGCAGCCGAATCCAGCGCTGACAGTGAAGGAGTGTCTTTGCGCGTGGTAAGGATCATCTGTCGTGGTGTAGTCATTGTAGCAATGGAGTCTCGGCACCAAGTAGAGAAACATGGAACAAAGCAACATATTAAGATTAATAAGGCGATAAGAATAAGAAGCCCGAAAAGGAGATTCGGCCATAGTCCTCCTTCAAACCAGGAACTTAACCATTCACTGAGAGAGAGAGAAGGATCCTGTAGGGCCTTAATCTGGGTATTCATATCTTTTATTAGTCCTGCGACATTTTTGTGATAGTCTGGAATGTACACACAACATTCTGTCCTGATAATTGCACATGTGCCACCCTGGGCTGCTGTCAGGACATCTAAGGCCATCCTTAGTATAGCGATAAGGAGGGTTTTGGAACTTAGGCCCATATTGGATTGGGGAGTTATGGATTGACAGCAATCCCCTTTCCTTCCAAATAGCTCCATGGGCATGTAGTACCAGGAAAGCACATTTGGAGTCAGTATAAATGTTAATTCTTAGGCTTTGGCAATTGCAAAGTGCTAGTAAGCACTATGGCACACCTAGCTTTTCTTATTTTTTTCTATGAAAACTACTGTCATCAGAAAACCAACTGTCATTCATATTTTTAACAGGGGCATCTTAAATCTGGCTAGATAGAGTAAGCAAGATCAATAACCTTTTTTGCTCTATAGAGAAAGAAGTACAGTGGTCAGGTTCAGGCATACAGGTAACTAGGTTTAAAGTTTGACAAGTTTTATTTCTGGCATATCTGTAAATGTAGCCCAGTATTTAATAAGTTGGCCTCCATCATCCATTGGTGGCCTTTGGCTTCTAAAACAAATCTGGACCTGATGTGACATCATTACAGTCAAGGACTGTCCCATAGTGAGCTTTGAGGCTCTTTTTATGAGGAGGGCTGTTCTAAGTTTCGCTAAAGCATCTGTTTGCAATTGCACCTCAACAGAGGTGACTTCTAAGATAAATATGACTAAGGGATAAAACCAGTAAGACCTTTGAGTGGTCCAGCCTTAACAATATCCTGATTACAGAGGATCACTGGTCAAGAGATAAGGGGAGTCCGCCATGCATCACCCAATCCACTCATAAAGAAAGTGGGGTCATCCATTATCTCCACAAGTCCATAGTTAATCCTATGGAGTGTGGTATGGTGGCTTTTAGGCAATTTCATTATCCCTGCCACACATAAGGGGTTAGTTAAGTTATACAATTGTAGGGGAATCAATCCCATTTTCCAGTTGTTTAATCATGTGCTGTGGGGTCTTGTTCATATATCCACAAAATAATAAGATCGACTAAAGAAGCTACTGTACAACTTCTCTGAAGTTTACCTCAAATTGTTTAGCTTAGGTAAACATTTAAAGACAATCAAATCTAGAATTTAACATCCATAAAGGTGTGTTACTAAAACAATTTTTCTCTCTAAAATAACCCTCATTTAAAGAGATAGCCAAATCAGGACTAATTCACTTGTGAGACAAGTCCAGTTTTAACAAACTTGGCCCATTATTTACATAAGCTCAGCAAGAACAGTTGAGTGTGATCATATAGATCTTTTAGAATCTGCTTTGCTGGAACTTCTTATAAGGAATCTCTAGGTTGAACTTTTAGTAGCCTCTTTGGGCCAGAAGCCAAGCCCTGTACTTGCCATGAGGCATGCCTGCAATACCTTTGGGCGAATTCCTCTTCCCAAGACTGCACCTACCAAGGAGTGACATTCTTTACTCACCTGGTGAGGCTGCTGGGAACTCTGTAAGCAAGGTATCAGGCCAACAGTCCCAAGGGGCTTTATGGCTCCAGGTTTCATAAAGTCAACCTTAGTTCCTTAAAGCTGTCTGGTCATATCTGAGTCTTTTCAAATATGACATCCCAGTCAAAGCCTTGGTAAAATAACCCATGTTTCCAATGGTGTCCTGTTAAAGGAGAACAGATTCTTATTGAACTTATGCAAGTGACTGATTGCCTTGGAAGAAAGAATACTTACTGAGACCTTTTGGTTTCAGAGGGTTCAGATAGAGAGAAAAGGTGAATGCTTTGAGCACTGTTACAAATGAGCACTTATACATCTCTATAAGTTACAGATAACTTAAGAAAAAGTATCCCTAGTCTGGAAGAGCAAACATTAGAGAGAACCAGCAATGTTTAAAGTAAGACAAAACATTAAGAGACACAACACTATAATCTTTTAGTTCATTTAGTCCCATGTTACTAATTCTGGTGAATTCGGCTTTAGTCAGTTCTGGAAATTCTTACCCATATCAGTTTTAGGATTTTCAAGTATATCAAATATCTGTATTTGTCCTGAAAGTCCTTTATAGGAATCTACTTGAAGATAAAACTCATTTTACAAGAGAATTAAAACAATTATAAATGACAAAAACTCAGAATGGATATAGTTAGAGTTGATGAGGAGAGTTTACAATTTAGCTGCAAGGAAATCAGGTTACAATTTCTGTGATACATAACATTTCCATAATTACATTATCAAGCGGTGATCTCTCAAAACGTTAAAACTTTAGGAAGTGTGTAGAATCTCTAGAATAGTTATAGTATTTTCCCAAATGTAATCCAAGGTTTAGTATTGGTTCAGTAGTACTTCATGAACAACTTCACATACCAAGGGAAAGCCTGAGTTAAAGAGATTTACGATTTAAATCTTGTCAACATTTGCTAAAATCTTAGAAAGTTTTAAAGCACATGCCTAAATATAATTAGGGATGTTAAACACCTGATAAAACTGAACATAGAAACTCGTTTTTCTGGGCAGGCAAAGAGAAAACCATTTACATTTTCTTAACAGCAGATCAATTGATCTAAGAAAACATTGTCCTTTTGAACAGAGACAATTTCAGTCTTGTACCAATGTACCTTTAAAACCCATTCATTTCAATCTTAATCCATTCTTGACCATAGCTAAAATTCCTTTCCCGAAGATTTCCCTTCACAAACCTTCTACAACTTTCCTTTGCATTCAGGTTTTGTCCCAAGCCATTTCCTTCTAAACAACCATCTCATTTAGGACAAAATTACCTTCCTTTACCTTCAACAAAATGTATTCCCATTCCTTAAATCTTTCTTACATATCTCCTACTTTCCTACATACAGTTTCCCTTTATTTCCATCAGTCTTAGTTACACTAAGCAGAACTTTGTATTCTTAGAAACACCTTTAGTTATTAACCAATTGTGAACTGTTACAACAGAATTCTTCAGGTGGCAATTTATGAATCAGTTAAGTGGCAAACAAGTTTACCAACAGATTTAAATACTCTTAGTTTCTTTGCAGTAAGAAGTCAAAAGCACAAACCTACATTCAGTAATTAACGACTTAGCATTTTATCCTGTTTGGTTAAGACCTAGATGTCCACAATTTAATTCCATTTGTCATCCAAGCAAAACTTTAAAACTTTCAGGTTACCAAAGACTTTGAAAGCTACTTCAGCAATTACCCATTAGAACTTTGAGACAGACAATTAACCATCAGTTTAGTCATTTCTTTGCTAACAAATTTTAATAAATAACACAAGCTTATTTGACCTTCAGTAAACTTCGAAGTTTCACATTTACTGCTGATAACTTAAAAGACACGTCTTTCTTAATTAAACCAACAAATTTAACTTAGTTCCAATAGCGATTTACATTCCACCTGGGCCCACTCCAATTTGAATGTTTACCTGAGACATGCGTGGGAAGATCTGGAGTGGGGGTGTTCTTCTTGCTCCTTGACAGTGAAGAGAGAAGGAGCCGTGGTGCATGATCTAGAGGCTAGTCATGCAGGCTGCACGCACCTTGGTGCAGAAACAGAAGGGGAAAACAGAGGAAACAAAGTGCTGCCACGAGGCAGAGAAGGGATTCCCGGTTTCAGAGCTCATAAGCCCCAACAGAGGAGCAGATGCCATGCTTTCCCACCAGCCAGGGGGGAGGGGTTAGGCAGTCCAAGTCAGGCCAGAGAACACAGGGAAACTTCCCCGAAACAAAGATAGTTTCGGCAGCTGCTTGGGAATATTCCTTATAGTCTCTGTCTCGAGTTAGACTAACCCCAGTTGGCTCCAGTTATAGCCATTAACACGGGAAGGGAGTGAGGGAGAAGCCCCCACATCTATTAGGAGAAACAGAGAGAAATAAAGCCAGAGTCCACTTTTCTAGGGATGGCCCAGCAACCTGGGTTTACTAGAAGAAGGCTTATTTACGTAATTATCATCGAATATGTCAGGAGAAAGTTTACTAGCTGACTCATTTGGGCAAACACATTCTGCAAAAGCCCCTTAGTCTGGGGTCCTGGTATAGA
This sequence comes from Mustela lutreola, assembly GCF_030435805.1. Taxonomy (NCBI): domain Eukaryota; kingdom Metazoa; phylum Chordata; class Mammalia; order Carnivora; family Mustelidae; genus Mustela; species Mustela lutreola. The sequence goes on along the minus strand of NC_081308.1, from coordinate 104,309,522 downwards.
GCAATAAAGGCCTAGGTATGAGCAGTGAAGGTATCCTAGGTCCATTTGCCCTGTTTCCTGCAGAGGAGATCTAACTGATAGATCCCACTGAGGCCATGCAGTGTTTCAGGAGCTCAGTCCTTTCCTAAGTTTTGCAATCCAAATTATTTCCAGTGGGTTAAAAGGCACCCCAAGGTAGAGTCCTTGGGAACTGAAGAAGTCTACTGAGGCCATGCTTCCAGAAAAGTAAAGAAGGTCCATTATCAAATCCCCCCTGACTCCTGGGTAGCGTCCCACGCAGGATATGTCAGAGGTTCCTGTGTGTCAAAAGCGACCGGAGGCGTCCCTCAACAAAAATCGCTATTGATCACCGTTTTGCCTTCCCTGGGAAGGCATTCCTGCCGTTAAAGGCCCTGGAGGGGTGCCGGCGTCCCTCCACTTCCCCATCGCATCCTAGGCTGCCAATGGGTGCCTGGTGAATGGACTAAAATGCTTGTGCCATGCTATCGTATGTCCTGAAGACTGCATACTGTTTTGCCATATTAACCCATGGAAATGCTAGAGAAGTTTTGGCAAGGGGAAATTACTCAATTTCATAGCTTTAGGCGGTTTGCAGAAGACACTGACGAGAAACAGTAAAGATTGAAATCCATCATGGTCTATGCGACATTCCAACACATGTGGTCCTTGCAGCCAACTTCCCTAGGAAATGGTCCCCGGTTGCGTTTTAATTCAATCGGGTACTGGTTTCGGCCGGCTCCCAGTGGAGGTCTCGCGGCCAGAAGTGGCTAGACCGGGGATGTGGAGGGGATCACATTAGATCAATCAGGAGGAAACCTCACACGGGAGTCTTAAGATTGGCAGCCGTCCTGGTGACTTAGGTGGCTGTCCCGTGCCCAAGAGAGACAACTTTCTATAAGAACAGGAATAGAGTGAGGCCATCAAGTTTCTGGGTCTTATTGCCATTCCGGCCAGGGTACTAGCTTACAGCCAAAAGGCAGACGCTCTCCTCCCCATAGAGTAGCCACGGGCTAGAGGATTACAGCCTGAGCAATTGACATGCAAGTGTTCCAATAAGACCATACTCCTTGAAAAGCCCCTGAAATCAGAGTAAATGGAAAGAAAGTACTCACCAATTTTGCACCGAAGCTCAGAGTCCAAATGTAAAGACTCACAGCCCCACGTTGGGCGCCATATGATGAAGTTCTAGAACCTAGGTGAGGTTTGGTGGGCTGAGGTCCGGAGCCGATGACCAAGAAAGAATTCTTGAGACATCTTTGGTGCAAAATGGTGGTTTATTAAAGCACGGGGACAGGACCCGTGGGCAGGAAGAGCTGCTGCTGCCCCGGGTTGTGAGGGGTGGTTGGTTATATACGCAGGAGTTGGGTAGGTGAGGACAAAGGGTTATTGGGGCAAAGAATACTATCAGGATATTGAAGGCTTAGTTACTATCAAGTAAAGACAATTGAGAGTCTCCTGATGGAATGTTACATTCCTGCCATCAAGCATCCTTGTTAATGAGATTTAGGTTTAGAAGAAATTTAACTTTATTTACTTTTCCTTCTACCCCCACCTCCTTCGGTTTTTATGGAGGGGAGGGTGACATTAGGCTTGAGAAACTGAGTTCTGTGTCTTTGGAATTTGGGCTATTGATAAGGTAACTTCTTTGTTTGTAAATCTCAAGGACATTTGCAAACCAAGGGAGACTCCTGTCTTGTAGGATTGTGATCTTAGCAAGTTAACTATTTATCATTTTATGGCAGTCAGGGGTGCCTGAGGAATGCTACACCTATGGAGGGGAGCAGATGGAAGGGGGGGGGGAGCAAGGCGCCAGCTCTTGCTTTGTCCTCAGCCAGCCTCCTGCTCCCTCATCAGTACCAGTAGAGTCTTGCAATGAGTGGAACCCCTGCCTACAGCTTGACTACAACCACAAACAACAACAATAACACACCTTGAAATAGAGGCAAAAAACTGAGTTGCATATGAATTCCTGAACCAGAAACCTATAGGATAATAAATGTTTACAAATGTAGGTATCTAAATCTCAGGGCAATTTGTTACACAGCGATATATAATTAATCCATCAACTACGTTTTCATAATTTTTACTAAATTTGTATGTATACATGAACAATATACAGTTTTTGTTTTATGGCTTTTAAAACATGTGGTACAAAATCATTTACAAATTTTTATTTCATTCTATTTTTTGAGCTTCAGCCATGGTCTTATATGTATAGGTATACATAACTCATTTTAATGCTGCATGGTATTGTGTATCATAATGAAATCATTTAATTTTCTACCTCTCAAAGAGGAAAAGATGGATTGCTTATACACCACCACCATTATAAACATTACTGCAAGGAGCAACAGGATACATGAATCCCTCTGCACATGCTTAAAACTTTCTCATTGAAATACTATCGCCTTGTTATAAGATACATGCTTTCCAGCTTTATAGATATTACCAAATTGTTCCCACAAGCCATTACATCAACACTACTTTTTTTATTGAAGATTTTTATTTATTTCTTTGACAGGCAGATCACAAATAGGCAGAGAGAGAGAGAGAGTGAAAGACCCGCGGATCCCCTTACCCAAGAATCCAACACTGCCACTGGATGCAAACAGCAAGAGGTTTATTGTCGCGCAGGTACCGGCGGGTGGTCGGCAGCTCCAGCTAACCGAGCACACCGACCGGAGTGAAGCAGGGTCTTTTATAGGAAAGTACAAACGAGTTTTGGGTGGGGCGCAATTGATTGGTGGACAGTTTGAACTTTTGAAAAAGGCAAACTTGGAGTTTGCGGGTTGGCTCCAGGAACCCGCGCGCGCGAAGAGAGCGGCGGGGAGGGGGGAGTGAGCCGCGCGAAAGGAGAGGTGGGGAATGGGAGCAAGAAGGGGGAAGGGAGGAGTGCCATCATGGCGTCTCTATTATTTCTATGAGCCACGCGGCTAGAGAAAGGTAAGAGAACAATTCACACAATTGATAACCTAACCTAATTTCATACCTAAAAACCAGCGGTTTACAGAAAAGCAAACAAGCAGTTAGTTATCCTATCTATCTACTAGGGGAGGGGTCTATCTGGGAGAGGGGTCTTTCATTCCCCCCTTTTTCTTTATCATGGATAGAATCTTATATCCATTCGTCTTGTTCCTGCTCTAGGCTTGTCCGGGACTCTGACCGTTTTGAAAGTTGATATTGTTGTGTTAGTACCATAGTCTGAACTATGGAGAAGCGGTCTTTAGTGAATTGGACAAGCCTATTTATGATGCAAGGGCCAAATAGCAGAATTAGTGATAGGATAATAAGGGGTCCCATGAGGGCGGATATTAAGGTTGTGAACCATGGGGAACGGGTGAACCAATTTTCAAACCAGCCTTGTTGGGATTCAAAATCTCTTTTTCTCTGGGCTAATCTCTCTCTTAGCTTATCCATTGTTTCTCTGACCACCCCGGTATGGTCGGCATAGAAACAGCATTCTTCTTTTAAGGCTGCACATAATCCTCCTTCTTTCAGAAATAAAAGGTCTAGTCCTCTCCTATTCTGTAGTACAACCTCCGATAAGGAAGTCAAAGATTTTTCCAAGGCTGTGATTGATTTTTCTATGGCTTCTAAATCATCATTCATAGCAACCTGTAGCTGCATGAGTCGATTACCTTGAATTAAGGCGGAAGTCCCTGTTCCAATACCTGTTGCTATTCCCCCGATGCCCAATAGCAAGGCTATAGTCATGGATATAGGCTCCCTCCGGTATCGAGACATTTGCCCCTGCTCAAAGAAGTCAAGGACAAAACCCGAATTGTGGTAAGTTACCCTGGGCCAAAGTTGAACTAATATGCAATAGTCTGCAGTGACATTTAAAGTTTGGGCAGCAATACAAGAGGTCAAGCCGGTGCTACAAGCCCAATATGTCCCGTTAGGTGCTGCTAGATAATTACTACCAGGAGGGATATTCCGAATGGTGGTGTTACATAGTGCCTGATGGGAAGCGGGCACGGGGCCTAAGCATAGTCCCTGGCCAGATACTTCAGAAAGGGTGAGTTTATGCCCCTGGGAGTTGCAAGCAGGTGGGGGGCTTAAGTGGTTGGTGTAATTGGCGACGATGGCTATCCCCTCGTAATAGGGGGGGCTTGAAGCCAAACAGAGCCAACGGTCGGCAGTAAAATCAGGATTAGAATAATTAAGGGCCGTATAGGCTCCTAGAATTAAATTATAGAGTCGGTCCCCAGTCCCGGCTGATAGGGCCTCTGATTCAGGGGACGTTTGTACAGAGCTTCGGCTGGCCGAAGGCTTTGGGGGGCTTGCTGTAAGAGGGCGTCTGGTAGGCTGGTGGGGTCTGGCGGGCGCGGGGGGTTTAGAGTCTGGTAAAACTAAATTAGGTCCTATGGGGCGTATCTGGGGATCTTCTATTCTTAATTTTATTTTAAAAATAATGCCTCTATCCTCGCCAGCTAGAAACCAGCGTAGACCCCAGGTACGTCCAGAGGTCCAATCCAGAAATCGTTTTCCGGAGGAGGTGAATGTTATGTTTAAAGGGAGTGATAGTCCTGCACTCATTGGTCCCCCAGTACTAGTACCAGGACATATAGAGGCATAGAGGTCATCAGTTCCTCCCCCATCGGTCATCTGCAATGTTTTCTTGAACCCTCGTTTTACGGTTATTAGATCCCAGGATGAGGTAGGGTTCCAATAAGCGTCCCCAGTAGTTTCACAACCCCATGCAGCACAAAAATATTCTAAATATCCTCCACATTTGTAAGCTTGGGCACGACTCCTGCCATCTTTGGGGCAGACATAAAAATCATGGTGGGCTAATTGACAACGGGCATGTGGACAAGCACACCCAACGATGGTAGCCGTTGGACAGGGTGAATTGCTAATATTTAACTCGTGGGGACTTCTGTCTGGGATGTCCCAAGTTTCAAGGCCTGCTGCCAGCTGACAGAAGTCAGGAGTAAGATTAGGCCACCAGTTATTAGGTGCGTATAGGCCCGTTACGGACCAGACAACTTCTCCCGTCTGTGACCAAATTTGCCATGTCAATTGTTTGGGGACATGTGGACTATGGTCCCCGAAGGGGAGGAAGGAGTAAGCAAGGAGAAGGATTAGCGACGCATGAGTCTTATCTTTAGTGGATTTGGAGAGCGTTGGACGGTCCATCCCAGATCTTGAAGGGGTTCGGTTTGTTCTTCTGTATGTGCTGCTTTTACATAGGAGGCGTGAATCCAGGCTGCAATTCCGTCGACCTTTAGTGCTGTGGGTGTCGTCAGGAGCACGGTGTGGGGTCCTTTCCAGCGGGGCTCAAGGTTTGTGGCTCGATGTCTGCGAACCCAGACGGAGTCTCCTATTTTATAGGGATGTGGCTTTAGCGGGATGTCGAGTTTCTCTCCGTAGGCGGCTGCCAGGGGTTTCCAGACTTCCTGCTGCACCAACTGCAGAGCTTGCAGGTGGGCCTGTATAGAGGGGGAGGGGGCATGAGCGGAGATATCGGGGGCAAAGAATGTGACAGCGGGGGGTGGAGCACCATAAAGAATCTCAAAGGGAGTTAGGCCATGAGGCCCTGGGGTGTTCCTAGCCCGATAGAGCGCTAGAGGTAGGAGCGATACCCAATCTTTAGAGCCAGTTTCGAGCAGTAATTTGGTCAAAACCTCCTTGATGGTTCTATTCATCCTCTCTACCTGCCCTGAACTCTGGGGTCTATAAGCACAATGTAGTTTCCAATCAATCCCCAGCAGCTTGGCCACCGACTGACTTACCTGGGAGACAAAGGCAGGCCCGTTGTCGGACCCTAGCACCTCAGGCATACCATACCTTGGGAAGATTTCTTCTAACAGTTTCTTAGCAACCATGGTAGCTGTCTCCTTTTTGGTAGGAAAAGCTTCCGTCCATCCTGAAAAGGTGTCTAGAAATACTAAGAGATACTTATATCCATACATGCCGGGTTTAATCTCGGTAAAGTCAACTTCCCAGTGTGTGCCAGGTCGCCGTCCGCGTGCCCGAACACCTGGTCCAATAACAGTCTTTCCAGGATTGACTTGAGCACAGGCTCTACAATTAGTAGCTGCTTGATGAAGAAGAAAATTTTGTTTGGGGAAATGGTTTTCTAAGTTGGCCCTTTCCATGAGGGTCTTCATTTTGCTTGCACTCAGATGGGTTAGCCGATGTAGGTGAGTTATTAGCTCCTTTGCCATTTTTATGGGCATTACGGCTTTCCCTTTATATTCCCATCGATTGAGGGCTGGATTGTAGTCAGCTCCCAGTTTTTGTACATAGTCCAAATCGGCCTCCTCATAATTCCAAGTGGTGGCATCATCTATGTCTTCTGTCTCAGTAAGTATTGTGACAGTTAGCAATTGGGGTCCCAGGGCTGCCTGTTTAGCCATCGTATCAGCCAGGCGGTTTCCCCTTGCCTCAGGGGTCTCCCCTTTCTGGTGGCCAGGACAGTGCATTATGCTCAGCTTTTTGGGAAGGAACAAGGCTTTTAATAAGGCTAATATCTCGGCTTTATTCTTGATTTCTTTTCCATCTGAGGTGAGCAGTCCCCTTCTTCTATAGATCTCTCCATGGACATGGGCAGTGGCAAAAGCATACCTGCTGTCGGTATAGACATTAAGGCTCTTACCTTCTGCCAGTTGGAGGGCCTGGGTCAAAGCTATCAGCTCCGCCCGTTGTGCTGATGTACCTTCTGGTAGCGCGCTGGCCCATACAAGCTGAGAGTCCGTCGTGATGGCAGCCCCTGCCCGTCGCTTTCCATCTTGTAGATAGCTGCTGCCATCCGTGTACCAGGTCAGGTCTGCATCCTTGATAGGCTGATCAGTCAGGTCGGGCCGTGTCCCTTGAGTCTCAGCAAGGATCTGGTGACAGTCATGTAATGGTGGCGTCTCTCCCGGAGTGGGCAGCAAGGTTGCAGGGTTAAGGGTCACTACAGGCCCAAACTGGATTCTGTCCGTGTCCAGGAGGAGGGACTGGTAATGGGTCAGGCGGGCGTTTGACAGCCAGCGGTCCGGTGGTTGTCTGATTAAAGACTCCACTGTGTGTGGAGCTAGTATGGTTAGGGGCTGTCCCAGTGTCAGTTTGGTGGCGTCTTTGATAAGGACTGCAATTGCCGCAATCATCTTTAGGCATGGTGGCCAGCCAGCCGCTACGGGGTCTAATTTCTTAGAGAGATAGGCAACGGGGTGTCTCCAAGGCCCGAGTCTTTGGGTCAAGACCCCTTTAGCGAAGCCTTGTTTTTCATCAACAAAGAGGTCAAAGGGCTTCGTTATGTCTGGCAGGCCCAATGCTGGAGATTTAAGAAGCGCTCGTTTGATATGATCAAACGCCTGTTGCCGTTGTTCAGTCCAAACAAAAGGGGTATCTTGTTTAGTCAATGGATATAAAGGGGCCGCTATCTCTGCGAATCCCGGGATCCATAGTCTACAAAAGCCTGCTGTTCCTAGGAACTCCCGCAATTGCCTATGGTTTTGAGGCGCAGGAATGTTAGAAATAGTTTCCTTCCTTGCAGCCGTTAGCCACCGTTGTCCATCATATAGTTCATAGCCCAGGTAGGTGACCCTATCCTGGCAAATCTGGGCCTTCTTGGCAGATGCCCTATACCCCAATTGGCCTAGGGTTACTAAGAGATCCCCAGTACCTGTTCGGCAGTCTTCCTCGTTGGTGGCTGCCAGCAGGATGTCATCGACGCATGGGGTCAAAATACCCTGGTCTAATAACCGCCGTATGTGTGGCTTGATGCCCTGATGGGCCTCGTTGGACATGGGGTACTGTTTAACACTGACAGGAATGGTGGTTGCTTTTAACTGTATGTGAATGGGGGGCTGCTGGATAGCTAATCCCATTCCTCCTGTTTCTGCCCAGGCATCCGGGTAAGATGTGAGCCAGGACTTTATGTCCCTCTGAGGTTGAGAGGGCTTCTCGTGCAGTCTATATTCTTCTTCCAATTGTAGGGTGAGGACATGTAGAGGAGTCCCATTAGGGCCGGTTACAGTGGCCCCTTGTGGTTCAAAATGGATCTGGGCTTTGAGTTTGGTTAATAGGTCTCTACCCAGAAGTGGGTATGGGCAGTCGGGGACATGAAGAAATGAATGAGAAACTTTACCTGAGGCCAGGTGTACTTTCCTGTTCGTAGTCCAGCGATATTGCTTTCCTCCTGTGGCTCCTTGAACCCAGGCCATCCGGTTGCTGAGTGGCCCCGGGTTCTTGGTCAAAACGGAGTGTTGAGCCCCTGTATCTACTAAGAAGGTGATTGGTTGCCCCCCAACGGTTAGGGTTACCCGGGGTTCAGGGGGGGGCTCCTGACCCTGACGCCCCTAATCTTCATCTAAAGCCATAAGTGTTGTGACTTGCTTAGCGTTCTTCTTCCTCGGGCAGTTCTTGGCCCAATGTCCTCTCTCCTTGCAATAGGCACATTGGTCCCGTTCTATCCGGAGCCTCCTTATGTCTCCCTCCCTCTCTGACTTCCCCATCTCTAAGCCCTGACTGCCTTGCACTACGGCGGCCAAGATTTTACTAAGTTCCTTGTTTCGTTTACGCTCTCGCTTTTCTTCCTTTTCCTCAGCTTCCTTCTTTAGTTTTTCCTCTTTTTCCTCCTGCAACTTCCTAAGTCGTTCCTCTTTTTCCTCCTGAGTTTCTCTTTTATTAAAAATCTTTTCTGCCTCCTTTAATAAATCCTGCAAGGAGAAATCTTGGAGGTTCTCCAAACGCTGTAACTTGTTCCTAATATCTGGAGCCGACTGCCAGATGAATGTCATGGAGACATTTCCTCTTTGTTCGTCACTATCTGGGTCAAAAGGCGTATACCTACGATAGGCTTCCTTAAGCCTTTCAAGGAAGGCAGTTGGGGATTCCTCCTTTCCTTGAGTTACCTGTCTTACCTGGGCCAAATTAGTGGGGCGTCGCCCAGCATTATGGAGGCCTGCTATGAGTAACTGGCGGTAAAGACGTAGGTGGGTCCTACCTGCAGGTGTATTGAAGTCCCAGTCAGGGCGAGTCAGGGGGAAGGCTTCGTTGATCACGTTAGGAAGTTGTGTGGGCCTTCCGTCATCCCCCGGGACATTCTTTCTGGCTTCTAGAAAGACTTTTTGTCTCTCCTCTGTAGTGAGAAGAGCCTGCAAGAGCTGCTGGCAATCGTCCCAAGTAGGCTGATGTGTGACTAAGATAGATTCAATTAAGGCGGTTAGGGCCACAGGATCCTGTGAGAAGGAGGGGTTATGCGACTTCCAATTATATAAGTCAGATGCAGAGAAGGGCCAATATTGGAGGCTCCCTGGTTCCCTTCCTTGGCGCAAGGGAAGGAGCTTAGAAGTCTCCCCTTGTTCTGGTCTCTGCCGGCCTCTAACTCTGCCAGCAATTGGAGATGTATGATCTGATTCCCCCATGGGGCCGGATGTCGGCCTAGGAGGATGATAAGGTGGAGGGTCCTCGGTTAGGAGGTCTATTAAAGGGGATTCCTCGGGAGGGAGGACCTGCCTAGGGCGTCGCAAAGAGGAATCGTTGTTGAACGAGGGAGGGTCAGTAGGGACTACAGGATATAGGTAGGAAGAGGTGGGGGGTTTCGAGGGATCGGTAGGAGTCGGTGTGGGGTGGGGAGTCGATGCCGGTGGAGCAGAGGGAACTGGGTGAGAGGTAGGGTTTAAGGGAAGAGGGAGAGCAGAGGGAGAGCTAGAAGGGACAAAAGGAGAGACCCACGCAGGGGGCTCTTTGACTAGGCTCTCCCACATTAAAATGTAAGGTGCTTGATCTGGATGGCCTTGAGGTCCTTGATCGCAGATTCGCTCCTTGACCTGCAAGATAACATTGATGTTAAAGGTTCCTCCTGCAGGCCATTCGACCTTGAAGGTGGGCCATTCGGAAGTGCAGAGAGTATGCCATTTACTCCTTTTGATCTCTACGGATAAGTTGTCGGCTCGGGCCCGAACATCTTTCCAGTGGCCCAGAGTGAGGCTCAGAGGGGTTGTGAGAGTCTGCCCCATTTTAGACTCAAAGAAAACACCAAGGACAATGAACAGTACGCACAGAACAATCAACAAAAAGGTCGCTGCGCGGTTTCGGTAGGCTACCGAAAGCAAGATTTCCACCGGCCCAGAGGAGCCTCGAGATCTCCCTGTGGTGGACAGATTCCGTCCAGGGCCGAGGGATCCCTCTGGAACGGACAGACGGATATAACCCTCGGACAGATGAGGGGCTCCAAAAAATCGAGCCCCTCGACACCCTGGAGCGTCCCCCAGGGTTGGCAGGGGAGAAGTTCGAGCTCGTCAGCTCCTTCTCAAGCTGCCTACAGATACAGTCCAACAACGCACGCTGTTGTGCAAACACTATACCGCTACCCGCAGTATAGGTCAAACAGAGGCCTCACAAGACTAGAGACAGACAAGAACACGGGAACACGAGACAGGAGGCAAGGGTAGTGTTTCCCTTCCCAGTACGATGTTGCCGACAAGGGGAGGGGGATCTTTCAGGCGCTGTCCTGCTCGCGTCCCTCGCGGGAGCTTAGGAACGTCTTGGCTAAGGTCTATCCATATAAGCCCCGGACCAGGCTACTCCAAGGAGTAGATGACCGTTATGCCGTATGACGTTCCGCGAGAATCAGGGTGCAGCCCACTCGGACTCCGTAGCCGAAGCCGTGGAGCCGCACGAACACATGCATACAATCAGGCACTCTCCAGACTCACACGGGTTAGACACCCTCCCAGAATATACCGACAGGAAACAAAAACAACAACAAAAAAAACACACAGTTCTGAATGCTGGCCAGCTTACCTCCCGGTGGGAGTCAGTTGGATCCGTGGGCAAGAGTCCGAGGATCTCGGTGGGACCTCCAAATGAAAGACCCGCGGATCCCCTTACCCAAGAATCCAACACTGCCACTGGATGCAAACAGCAAGAGGTTTATTGTCGCGCAGGTACCGGCGGGTGGTCGGCAGCTCCAGCTAACCGAGCACACCGACCGGAGTGAAGCAGGGTCTTTTATAGGAAAGTACAAACGAGTTTTGGGTGGGGCGCAATTGATTGGTGGACAGTTTGAACTTTTGAAAAAGGCAAACTTGGAGTTTGCGGGTTGGCTCCAGGAACCCGCGCGCGCGAAGAGAGCGGCGGGGAGGGGGGAGTGAGCCGCGCGAAAGGAGAGGTGGGGAATGGGAGCAAGAAGGGGGAAGGGAGGAGTGCCATCATGGCGTCTCTATTATTTCTATGAGCCACGCGGCTAGAGAAAGGTAAGAGAACAATTCACACAATTGATAACCTAACCTAATTTCATACCTAAAAACCAGCGGTTTACAGAAAAGCAAACAAGCAGTTAGTTATCCTATCTATCTACTAGGGGAGGGGTCTATCTGGGAGAGGGGTCTTTCAAGAGGAGGAAGCAGGCTCCCCACAGAGCAGAGAGCCAGATGCAGGGCTCAATCCCAGGAGCCCAGGACCATGACAAGAGCCGAAGGCAGAGGCTTTAACCCACTGAGCCACCCAGGCGCCTCAACACTATTTTTACCACTGAAAATAGACTTCCTATTTCTCCACACCTCTACAAATATTAACAGAAGAGTTAATGCCCTATAAACAAATGGGAGGTTAAATTATGATAAGCAAAGGATGATTTAATGAAAGAATGAATTTAAATGGCATAGGCAGGCTGTAGGGAAAAGACATGGGATAGCATGGGATCTTAGGGCTGTGACAGCTATGGGGTCATGAGTGATGAGAGGAGAGAACACATACTAGAGCATGAGAAGGAGTAAGAATCATATAATTAACTCCCTTCAGAGGAGCTAGGAACTTCAAAGGACAAAACTCAACAGTAACCAATCCTGCAAGGAATGAGTCAGAGGAATCAATGTTCATATGCTCTTACACTATATTCTCTTACATGACTCTGACGTCTCCAAGTTCCTCACTGGTCTAAATTGAAGCGAGCTGGAGGGCATGGAAGCCCACTGATACACTACATACATGTCAGTCACCTGGGGCAGGATTGAGAGTATATTTGGAGCGGAAAAAAGAAAAAAGAAAAAGGAAATTCCATTTGTTGCCTCCCAGAATTATCTCTTCTTGTCCTTTGATGAAATATGTGTGTCTCCAAACACAGGGAACACAAAACATCCATCATATAGATTAATGATCATGGTGAGCTATTAACGTGGTTATATTCCAGCTTAAAATCAACAATTCGATTTTACCATCCATGCTCTACCTGTAAGAACCTAAAGACAATTTGCATGACTGTGATGCCACGGCATACCAAGGATTATAGAGGTTAACATTCCAAAGCAATAAAATTTCACCTCCGTTCCATGAATATGTGAGTAATTCAATACCAATACATATTCCAGGACTATGTCTTGGAGTCACTTCTAGTACAAATTATTGTCTCAGTAAAGGATGCACCACAAAGCAGATAGCACATAAAAATTAGAATTTAGAAAAATGAAAGGAATTATTTACAAATATTAGGCACGGAGTAGTGTTAACAAAGGGATAGTGCAGTGTACCAGGACTATTACAACCCCCAACAACAAAAACGGCTGAGGGTAGAGAAAGTAATAACAGGAAAACATAAAAAGGAAATTACAGAGAGACAATTGTCTTGAAAGGATTTGGGGACTTTTATTCAACGGATGAGATGACCCCGAAGCAAGTCCACAGGAAGGAAACCAGGAGAATAATTTCCATGACCTCACTCTCCATCCCCTCTGATACACTCTTGAATCCAACAAGATGATGGAGAGGGAAAAAAAAGCTTACTTAGACTCCCTACAGGTCAGCTTACTGAGCCAAGAAATAGTGTGTGTTAAGAGGGGACAAACTGAAATTGGGTTAATTAGATGTTTTATGATCTGGCAATCAAGAAAGATTGACATAGGGGCGCCTGGGTGACTCAATGGGTAAACCCGCTGCCTACGACTCGGGTCATGATCTCAGGGTCCTGGGATCAAGTCCCGCATCGGGCTCTCTGCTCATCAGGGAGCCGGCTTCCTCCTCTCTGCCTCTCTGCCTACTTGTGATCTCTCTCTTTCAAATAAATAAATAAAATTTAAAAAAATAAAAAAAGAAAGTTTGACATAATATGGCTACTTTAATTAATAATCTTATTGTACAAGGAATCACAAAAAAGATTATTACATGATTTATAAGCAAACAACGTTGCTCCTCTGGTATTTTTTAATAATTATTCATTTTTCCAATGTTTTATTTTTTATTATTAATATCACACTTTTATGACACAGATGATATATAAATTTTAAAGTATTCTTGATTTCCTATCTACTCCAGAAATAACTCCCTACATGATATATGGTCTACTGAGACATTTCAACAAAAACAATAATTAATAATGAGGATGACTTGATTGAACACACTAGCTGAAATCTGTCTTCTAAAAACTGACTTAAACAGTACCTATGACTTAACAGATACTCAAAAAATGTTTCAATAAGTGAATAGTGTACAGATACTATCAGAGTGTTTGTACGTCTGTTTCCCTTGGGCTCAAAACTTAGGTTAGATCTAAAGATTTTGGTGTCGAGATTTGTTTAGGTCATAGTTAACGTTGTAAAGATTAACCAATGTATAAAGAACCAAGGTTAAAGAAGGATAAATCCCTAGACGGCAATGCAAGAAAAGGAATGAAAAGCAGGAAGAAAAAGATAACAGGAGGGGCGCCTGGGTGGCTCAGTGGGTTAAGCAGCTGCCTTCCGCTCATGTCATAATCTCAGGGTCCTGGGATCAAGTCCCGCATCGAGCTCTCTGCTCAGCAGGGAGCCCGCTTCCCTCTCTCTCTCTCTGCCTGCCTCTCCATCTACTTGTGATTTCTCTCAGTCAAATAAATAAATAAATAAATAATCTTTAAAAAAAAAAAAAAAAGATAACAGGAAAACAAAACCAAGAGAACATACAATCATGGAAATCATTCGACAAAGGAATATAAGAAGGAAAAGAAGAAAGAGGAGGGGAGGAAGTGGCATAAATAAGAAGAGACACTAGGAAGGAAAAAGGAAATTAACAAGGTGAAATGCTACTGTGTCCATGTGACCTTGAGATGAAGTTGGGTTTGGATATATTGTGAAATTTTTTTTTTTAAGTTGTCATTCTCTCAATGTTTGCTTTATATATTTTGAGTGAACATAATCACGTGTCACATAATACTTTATTGGAACTTTTTAAGTGAAAGCAAGAATCTACCTTGAGATAATTTTTATCCTTTTATAGATTATTTACAGTATGAAGATACAATGATATCAACTATATGACAAATATTTATATGGTTTAAACAACTCGATCCTTGTACTTAACGCTATTTGTACACTTAAGGTTTTATGAAGGCATCTATTATAAACTGGTACCTTGTTAAGCCTTTTCTTTTTAAACACCACATGAGTTGTATTCACATAATCTGTGCGAGAGATTTTTGAATCTGCTACAATGAGGGAAGAAGCGGACCTTCTATAATGCCATTACGTAAAATATAAATTAATATGATTGCGCATCAAACTTACACACTGTTTACAAGTCATTTTCAGTCCCTATTTTAGTTACTAGGATCAAAGAGAAAAAAACCTTTTCCTAAGATACTGAGCTGCAGAGGATAGGCGGTGTTGGAATCCTAGGACTACAGTAATGGCGAACCACTTTGGAAAATAGGTCTTTAGGCTCATTCCTGGTGCCCCATGGAAACAGCGAATCCTTCCTATTCCAGCCTTTTAACCAAATCACCCAAAGATTTAAAAGCCTTTGGTTCATAGATGGCTAAATCCCCAAGTACCTTCCTGTTGAGCTCCACCTGGCACTTAATTAAACTGACAATGAATGCTGGGTACTTCAGGCTGTATTCCTGGGAAGCAGCTGTAATTTGATTAATCTAGAGTGTCCCCCCTTCCGCTTCTTTAGTCTTGGCAATTTTCTGCCTTTCACAATTGCTCTGCTCAGGACGTTCCCCACCAGCCTGGAGCACTGACTCTTGCTCCCCTGGAAATGCCCTAGAATCCAGCACCTCCCAGTGAGAAAGACAATACTGACTATGGTGGCTATGGGCCTACCAATAGACCCTTAATCCTTTTGAATAAATTTAGTTTTTCTTTTCATCATTATTTTGTTTTCTGTTGTTTTTTTTAAGATTTTATTTCTTTATTTGACAGAGAGGGAGAGCACAAACGGGGGAGGGCAGAGGTGGGGGGGGTGAGAAAAGCAGGTCCTCCACTGAGCAGGGAGCCCAACATGAGACTCAATACCAAGACCCTGAGATGACAACCTGAGCCAAACTAAACGCACCTGCCTAACCTACTGAGCCACCCAAGTACCCCCAAATTTGGTTTTTCAACGGAAAGAGTGAATTAATTTATATTTAATGTGTATTTAATTTGTATTATTGCCTACAGGATTTATTAATGCCATTTATTTTGTCCTTCCTAAGATAATCTTTGATTAATTGTTCCTTCTTTGAAACTGATTTTTCATTCTTGCTACATTATTCTTTCAATTAGATTAAAAGATATGCATTTCATTTCTATTCGTTCGGTGCTTTCTCTACGGATTGATGCATGCATATTTAAGCTATTCATTTCTAAAGTGGACCGATACATTTTCCCTACTTCAAGATCATATACATATTGCAGAACACATTAATTCTTTTATCATCCACTCGCTTTTAGATCCTCCTTCAGTTGTGAATACGATTTTCATTGAACGCATTATCATATGCCGGGCTTTAGTTTCTTTTAACAAATGGAGAATAATAATGCACTGGCCTTTGGTTTCCATCCCTGCTTTTGAGAAGTAAAGTGAAAATTCAGTAGTCACTCATCTCTTAAACATGTTTTCTCATCAAAGGCATATTCTTATTTTTACATATCTATAATTTCATTAACATGAGCCTAGTATACAATTAATTGTGATTTCTTCGGCTTGGTACATTTGAGGTTTCTCAAATCTTTCCAATAATACATAATTTTAAAAAACTGTTCACTATAATGCCCTCTTCTCCTCCTTCTACCCATTAGCTTCCTACTCTGTTAATCCAATTGAAAGGCACACTCCTGCGGCGCCCGGGTGGCTCAGTGGGTTAAGCCTCTGCATTCGGCTCAGGTCATGATCACAGGGTCCTAGGATCGGACCCGAAGTCAGGCTCTCTGCTCAGCAGGGAGTCTGCTTACCGCCCCCCCCCTTCTCTCTGCCTGCCTCTCTGCCTACTAGTGGACTCTGTCAAATAAATAAATAAATAATCTTAAAACAACAACAACAAAAAAAGGCACACTCCTATTTCTATACTGGGATGAACAGCATTATTCCTTTGAACTCTTAATAAATGGGCCTTAGGGTGCCTGGGTGGCTCAGACAGTTAAACGTCTGCCTTCAGCTCCGGTCAAGATCCCAGAGTCCGGGGACCAAGCTCCACACCCGGCACCCAGCTAGGCCAGAAGCCTACCTCTCCCTCTCCCACTCCCCGGGCTTGTATTCCCTCTCTATCTGTGTCTCTATTAAATAAATAAATAAATAAAATCTTTAAAAAATAAATAAATAAGTAAATGGTCCTTAAATGTACAAAACCCAAATTTATTATGAAGAGTAAAACAAAACAAAACAAAAAATTATGTGGACATGTGATTATCCAACCTTCATTTAGTTCTGATGAAAGGAAAACATCCCGGTGTCTGGGTGGCTCAGTTGATTAAGCAACTGCTTCGGCTCAGGTCATGATCTGGGAGTCCCGGGATGGAGTCTGACTTCAGGCTCGAGCTCCATGGCCAGTCTGCTTCTCCCTCCACCCTTCTCCCCTTGCATGCTCTCTCAGTCAAAAAAATTAATAAAATCTATAAAAAGAAAGAAAGAAAGAAAGAAAGAAAGAAAGGAAGAAAAATATCCCTGATACGAAAGGGGAAAAAAAAAAAAGGACAAAGCTTCACTCAACCCTCGTAAATTCTGGGTAAGACCAACTTCGGAGATTGCCGATCACTACTGTAGCTGCTTAGGATGTGCTTAGAAACAGAGTCACAGGTTTTCTATCCAAGGAGGAACAGCATTACTATCAGGAATTCTTATGCTGAAAAAGGCCAGTATTATACACTGTATTGTTGGGGCTTCTTCAGTGCATTCCTGGCTATTGGCATTTAGAGTAAGGGTTTCCTATCAAAGCTAATGAAATCGTCTTTGTAAAATCAACCCTATTTTTACATTTCAAGTATCATCTTTGTAATTACATAAAGTGACCCCATTATAAGGACAGTATGCCAACCTCTATTATATGTAAGATCTAAAGCGTCAGCTTGTAGGACTATCTGATGTAAAAAAGAGAAAACTCATTCCAAACAGATGTAAGGTGAAGAAGACATGGTATGGAGCAAAGAACTCTTGTCAAACTTATTGCTAGGGTTAATTCATTTTAATATATATATAATATATTACCAAAATAAACACAGAGAACCACAGCCTAATCCACGTATAAATACATAAAGAATGTACTGCATTTTTGTGTGTCTGTGTCTAACTGTATCTGTGTCTATGCTGCTGTGGATATTGTAATCCCTAATTAGTTCCTACAATTCATCCTGCAGATTGTTAAATTTTGTAAAATAATATTCTATATCTATATGGATTCTTCCCTATCTTAAAAAGTAATGAATTATGCCAATTGATGTTAAAAGTTAATTCAGGGGCACCTGAGTAGATCAGTGGGTTAAAAGCCTCTGCATTTGGCTCGGGTCATGGTCCCAGGGTCCTGGGATCCAGCCCTGCATCCAGCTCTCTGCTCAGTGGGGAGCCTGCTTCCTCCTCTCTCTCTCTCTCTCTCTCTCTCTCTCTGCCTGCCTCTCTGCCTACTTGTGATTTGTCTGTCAAATAAATAAATAAAAATCTTCAAAAAAAAAGAAAAAAAGGTAATCCAACTGTCCATTTGTAAAATAATCTATACCTCAGAATGTTTCTTACAAATCTCAGGGCACAGTGTTTAACTAAAGAAATTCATTTAAAAACACAGGAGGAAAAAAAATGAAATAACTTTGGAACAACAACAAAAAAAAAACTCCAGATATTAAAAAATCTGGGATATTTCCCAATTCATTCTACAAAAACAGCAAAATGTTGATTCTGAGCTTAACAAATATATTTACAAAGAATGAAAGTTACATAAAGAAAAAAACCCTAAACATAAAATCAAAAAATAAAATAATGTCCAGAGGTATATACAAAAAGATTAAAGTGCTGACTGAATTTTATGGCAAAGGGCTACAACATCTATGCAAGTTATCATACAATTTTTCTTCATCACTCTGTTTGGTTTTTGCTCTAATGGAATATTTTAGGAAACTCAATTTCCCTACGAAAATTATCCATTTTATTGGTTTCCAAATGTATTACACAGAATTCTGAAAAGTAATCAATTACCTGTGATTTCTTACATTTTGTTTAAATGCTTCCTTCGTACATTATCTTTTTCCATATTTATAATCCTCACCTTTTATGTTGGATTATATCAGCTAGTAGTTTATCTACTGTAGTAATTACTTTAAAAAATTAGGGTTTTCATTCATTAGTTGTTTCTGTTTTTCTCATCACTGTATCATTAATTTCTGTGCTTCTCTGTATTATTTCATTCGTTATAGTTTCTCTGCCTAATCTGTTTTTTTTCCTGAAGTTTTTACCTTGAATTTTAATTCATTTATTTTCATTTCATCATTATTGTTAAAATGTTTAAGGCTGTGACTACACCTCTGTTGACCTCTGTAAATATGCTCTATAGAATATAGAGAATTTTAAAAATGATTATTTGTTTAGAAACACGGGAATTCTTATCCGTGTTTCTCTCTTCACATAAGACATGCTTAATAGGAATCCCCACCCAGTAATTCAAAGATAAATATTCATTCAATTATTTTGTTAAAGAATTTGCATTATTAGGGTACCAGGGTGGCTCAGGGGGTTTAAGTCTCTGCCTTCAGCTCAGGTCATGATCCCAGGGTCCTGGAATCTAGCCCCACATCAGGCTCTCTGCTCAGCAGGGAGCCTTCTTCCTCCTCTCTCTCTCCCTGCCTCTCTACCTACTTGTGATCTCCGTCAAATAAATAAATAAAATCTTTTTTAAAAAAATGCCACATTCCAACTAATTAAAAACTTAGTTTACCTGCTCTTTTAAGAATTATAATGTGTATACTTCGTTTATACGCTGGTGGGACAAAATTTTAATACTTTTCATTATTTCTTTAAACATGCCTTCCAATATGTTTCTTAGAGAACCAGTTATTCATTTCATCACAATACTATTATTTCAGTGACTGTCTTCACTACATTGCGCTGCATAGAATACACTCGGAAAGCACATATATATTGAATACACTGAAAGAGTGCCGTAATTTTGTTGCATCCAGGGACTCTGATTTCGATGAATTACTATATCACTATAGTATAATGTTATTATATACGAAGAAAATACACATTGATAAAAGATATTTCTGAAAATGCTACCCACTGCTCACATCAAAATAACGTAATTTCACTGAATGAAAGTGTTTAACAAACTGTAATATAATTAATATACTATATAACAAAATATTTATATAGATTTTCGTCAGGATGTTACCTGTAGAAGGAAATTAAGACACTGATATTTCAATGAAAGGCTGTATCATACTAAGGTGTATGGAAGAAAGTCCATACAACATAAAAAGACAATGGATTAAAGATACCTGCTTCAAAAAACAGTTTATTAGTTAACATTGAAAAAACCAACAAAGTCAGTCGTCCAATACATATTTATTCAGAGCAGAAAATTTGAGATATAGAAGTGACTCAATAAATGATTGGATAAACACATTACTGTATTTACTGTCCAGTGAGGAATGAACCAGAATTCCTGAGTAATATAAAATAATCATCAGGTTAAAAAAGTATAAAAAAGAATAACCACCATAAGTGTATGTATACACATGATTATAAAGATAAAAATTCATGAAAAACTAGTTTAAAGATAAATTTCTATGAAGACAAGGACTCAGGAGTTGGTCAGACCTCCTAGATTACTCTAACTTTTCTATATTTTATATAGTATCAAAAAATATACATATCTACTTAAAAAAAGAAGAGAACAGTTCCTAAGACAATGTCTCACTCTCTTCCTATGAATATTCTACAGAAGTCAACTCTGTCTCTTCTCAGACTTAATTCATCCAGACTAAATAATCCTTACATTATAACACCGTTTTCACAATTTGAACTGTACACCATTCAGAATCTTTTATTCATAGCACGGGCTCTGTTTCCCAAGATGATTATGAAGCATTGGTAAGTACATACAAAGAACTCAACTGTAAACAACATTAATAACTCAGGGATTGCTCTAATTCTACATTCAACCTACTTCCTCATTCTGGGCTACTCTGCCATGGCTTGAAGAATGAATATATCTAAAAGAGAAGCATAGTTCTTAGGTGTTGTTCTTTTTCAGAAAGGAATAAGGATCAGTCTCTACTTTTCAGATTTACTTTGAACACAGTCTGCCTAAAACTGAAAAGTTACAGAAACTTAAAATTCTCAGAGCCCTGAGCAAACCAGTATGAAGTCTGTCGTCTTTGAGCAACACCACATTTTATTTTGAAGTGCCATTTCACATACAGATGTATCATGGACATATGAAACATAAAAGGAATATGTTCAATCTTATGAGAGCCTAAACAGAGTAGTTGTCACGTAAAAGACAAATTTCAGGCTGTATGTAATGAGTTTTATAGAGGCACAAGTAAATATTCCTTACGTATCTTCATTACAAAACAATAATTGGCTTCTGGTTTAACAAGATGGCTGTAAATACTGACAAAATGGTGGGGGCAGATCTTTTAAAAAGCCTTTATACACAAATGAGGATGGGACGGAAAATGTACTAGTAAGAAAATTAGATAGGACAAACACACACAAACTGGAGAAACAGTGAGGATTACAACAATAACACCTAGAACCCAGCGGATACCCAGGGGTTAAATTACAAAGAGAATGAAATTGTGTTTTAACATTTCATACTGTCATTAACTACAAAAGCCAAAACACCATATTTGGTTTGATGATTTCTTCAATTTTTATTGTACTTATTCAATCTTCACAAAATTAGACACGTTTTATATCAATCTGCATATCATTCATGATCACATATAACCATCAGAAAAGGCTGATCATTGAAATACAAGTTAGCTTGTTCCTAACAAAAATTGCAGAAGCTGAAAAAAACTCAACAATTTAACCTAGGAATCTTATTTCCATCAGAGTAACATATTTCCATGACAATACATTCCAGTTTTATTTCACATACTCTGGTTAAGTTTGTGATTGTAAAATTCTTTTTTAAATAGCTGTCTATATAGATGTTATTCTTTTGATTAAAGATATTGTTTCTTCATATACAAATACTAACTTCCACATAGAGATATGTTTTCAGAATAGAGATTTTAATGATAGTCTAAATAAACTAACAGATTTTTAAAAATTTTGTTTTATTTTTTCAATGTTCCAAGATTCGTTGTTTTCCTACTAAGAACTTATTATCAGAATAGACTTTAGAAATCTATTAGTTTTCAACTTCAAAAAGACCAAAAATAATACATTCAGGGGTACCCTTCGAACGTGATCTAAGAAGCTTATTTCAAACAAAGTGACTTATCCTACCATCGAAGAACTTGTTTCAAATATATTCTCTCTATTAGAAAAAGAGCTTCCTCCCTCTTTCTCATACAACACTTTCAAAAAGAGAGGATAGCATACTCCATAGCATGTATGAAATGATCATTTGCAATAAATTACTAAAACACTTATATATCTTTTAAAATCAAATCATAAGAGACTCTTAACTATAGAGATCAAACTCTGCATTGCTGGGGGAAGGTGATTGGAGGGTTAACTAACTGGGTGATGGGCATTAAGGAAGGCACTTGAAATAATGAGCACTAGGAGTTCTACACAATTGATGAATCACAGAATTCTACCCCTGAAACTCATGATGCACTATATGCTAATTACATTGAATTAGAATACAAAATTTTTAAAAAATGACAGATTATTATTGGGTATAGCAGAGTTAGGACGTCACAAATCAACACGTTAATAAAATAAAATACAACCCTGGTAGAATTGTCACAATACATTTGTTGAGAATTACAGAAATAAAACAAAGAGTTGCAGGGATTCAAGAGATTATATTAACAAAAAGGCTGAATCTCAGTAATGATGGGGAGATTTCTGGCAAAATAACTTCCTTGATTCTTAACCTCCCTTTCCCCAAAGGGATGTTAATGTTAACCTTGAAAATAAAACAGCTTCCATAATGAAAAAAAGTAGCTTGGTAACTAACTGAGTGGGAACATGGACAGACTAGGTTCAAAAATGTATTACCAAAAATGAACATTACTTAATAAATCTATTGGTTTCCTAAAGACCTCAATCCAAGTACTCACTTTCTCTAACCTGAGAAACATCTTCCCCCGTGAGAACAACTTTTAACTGGGATCATTTGTAAAATATAATGAGAAACAAGGATTTGATACTATAACTGCCTCAGGCAGAGAATCAGAATTGATATAAACAGGCTAAACAAAAAGCTTAAAATGAAACCCTAGGGGAAGAGATGTACATAGGGGACTTCTTCTTAGGAATATAAGACATTTGCTAACAACTAAACTTAGCAGCGTAGAACGGAGTGGGGAAAAAACACAGAAAAACTTACACATTACAGACAAACAGAAATTATGAAAAGAAGAAAGAAAGATGAAAAAAAGCCAGGAGAAAAAAAATAATTTGATTGCTAGAGCTGCTAAATTATATAAAATGTACATTTTCAAATAATAACACTAAAATGCAAATGAGCAGGATAGCACATAGTATTAAAAAATTATGAGAAACCATCTCTGGGGAACACAAGACATCAGGATTATTAAAACATGCAAACTCAGCTTCCTCACATTCATTCAAGGAACTATTGGAAGGCATGATTATAGAACTAATGAAAAGTATGGAAATTTTGTCCCACCAAACAGAGTATCAATGAAATATACACATTTTAATTCTTAAAAGAATCAAAGAGAAATTCGAGAGTAAAAATGAGCAACAACTAAAAAAACATTACAACAGAATTCAGCAGACAAGTGAAAGAAAAGAGGACTATGAGGATAGGTCACTAGAGATCATTGTGTCATAAAAACAAAAAGAGAAAAAAACAATATTGAATAGCCTGAGAAATACCTGTCACAAAGGAGCACTGCAAAATGGGCACAGTGGGAGATAAAGCAGTAGAACAAGACAATGGGGGACAATGTACCTTTGATGAAAAGATAACTGAAATCATTCTGAATTTGTTAAAATACATGCATTTACTCATCTAAGAAGCTCAATATAATACAGGTAGAATGAATTGAAACACATCGTCACAATCACACATTACAATAAGTCTGATGAAGGATGAGCAGACAATCTTAAATCAGCATGAAGACAGTGACTCACCATCTACAAGGGATCCTCAATAAGATTAACAGTTGATTTATAATCAGAAACCATAAAGACCTAAATGCAAGGATATGACAGTTCAAAAGTTTTATTTTTGTTCTGATTTTTTCAGATTTTATTTATTTATTTGACACAGAGAGACACAGCCAGAGGGAGAGGGAACACAAACAGGGGGAGTGGGAGAGGGAGAAGTAGGCTGATCCTAGGAACCTAGAATGATGACCTGAGCAGAAGGCAGACAATTAACGAATGAGCGACCCAGGTGACCCCTAAATAAATCTTAAAAAAAAAAAAAAAAGTGGATTCAGAGACACAACAAGTATAAACTACAGAAATAGATACCCTGTGAAAACAGCAACCAAAGACTAGCTGCAGGGTCTATATTAACATGAAACTGAATAGACTTTGGGAACAAAACAAAACTGTTACTAGTGATAAAGAATATTTTTGTAAGTGTAAAAGTGTCAAGGGGCTCAGTTGGTAAAGTATGCCACTCGATTGTGGGGTTGGGAGATCAAACCCGAAGATGGACCAGGAGGTTATATAAAAAATAAAATATAATAATTAAAATAAAATGTATGGCTCTGTTAATAATCAGGTTTGATGTAAGAGTAAACAATGAGTTAAAAAATGATAAAACGGTCAAAATATAATGAATATATAAAAACTAGAAGTCTAAACAATTAAAAAAAATTAGAAGCAAATATTCACCTAACCAGAAATAAACAGAATACATGATGCAAAAATTGAGAGACGTGAAGAGGAAATTACACAAATCAACAACACTAAATTGATGGACCAGAGGGTTTTGGAGATACTAGAACTAAAAGACATCCAACGAACACCAAATGTCACAAGACATGTACAAACTATTTTATGAATAGGGAAGAAAACAAATTTAAAATAAATAATCCAACATTCCAAAATAACTAGGGAAAAAAAAGCATACAACATTCAAACCTACAACAAAAAGAAAATGATAGAAATTAGCATGGGAACAAATAAACGTTGATATTTAAAAAATGAAAAACATGAAAAAA
The DNA here is from genome assembly GCF_030435805.1 of Mustela lutreola. Lineage (NCBI taxonomy): Eukaryota > Metazoa > Chordata > Mammalia > Carnivora > Mustelidae > Mustela > Mustela lutreola. The sequence continues at coordinate 104,285,040 of NC_081308.1, read as the reverse complement.
ACCTTTGAGAAAAAAAATAGAAGACTCCAATTCCTTAATTCAGAAATGAAATATGAAACAATATTACTTATCTTCTAAAAGTAAAAAGAATATTAAAAATAGGAGTATGAGCAATTTTACAGCAACAAATTACTTAAATGGATAAAACTGAACATATTCCTCAAAAGGTGTGGAAGCCTAGAAAATCAAGACCATCTCACCTCAGGTTTAGTCTTAGCATAAGTACAGCCATCTTAGCTCGGGCAGCCATCTTAGCTTGGGCAGCCATCTCAGACCCTTGTGCCCAAAGGCTGAACTTTCCCCCACCCTGCTTTAGTAGCCCCCACCATGTTTTGTTTCCAGGAAGCCCCACCCTGCTTTAGTTCCAGAGAACCTCACCTTGCTTTAGTAAACCCCACCCTGCTTTAGTTCCAAAGACCCCCATCCTACTTTGGTTCCAGGAATCCTCCCCCATGCTTTAGTAATAGGAACCCATAAATACCCCTGCCTTAACTAAGCTCGGGGTCCAAGTCCCTACTCCACTGCTTTGGTATACTTGGGCCCAAGCTTAAGCTTGTCAATTAAACCCATGTGTGACTGCATTGGTGCTTGGCTCCTTGGTGGTCTCTCAGACACGAAAACTCGGTTACAAAGGAAACAATGACTTAAACTTAATCAAAAAGAAATACAAAAATCATCATAAATCTAGAAATAAAAAGATTGAATATGTAACTAAAAACTGTCACACAAAGAAAATTCTCAGACCAGAGAACTGTCCCAGTGAATTTAAAAAATATTTAAAGAACTATGCACAACCATTCTCCACAAATATTTGCAAAATGACAGAAAAGAATACATTTCCTAACTCATCTGTGAGGCCTGTATTACCTAATAAAAACATGAGACACAGAAATAAGAAGAAAAAGATTAAGGACCAAAATTCCTTCCGGAAAAAGAAAAAGATGAAAAAATCCTCATTAATATATCAACAAACCTTATCCCGTAGCTTAGTAAAAGGATTATACTCCCTAACCAAGTGGGATTGACCTAAAAGGAGGTTATATCAACACACAAAATCAATCAATGTAATAAGGCATATTAATGGAATAAAGGGAAAAAATCCACATGACCAATCCAAAGATAGAAAAAAAAAGAATTACAAAAAATTTACACCATTTCATAATTTAACAAACACAGGATAGAAGGAATTTTCTCCATCTGATAAAGGGTATCTATTCGAAAATCAGAGCTATCAAGATAAAGACTAACAGCATTTTCGGCAATAACAGAAACAAGATAAGGATATCCACTTTTGCTTCCGGAATATAACATTGTACAAGAGGTCCTAATTACCAAGGAAATTAGGTGTGAAAAAAGAAGGAAAGTAAGAGGAATCCAAATTGAAAAGGAAGAAATGAAACTTCTGTATTTGTAAACGACATTATCTTTTATACAGAAAATCCTAGGGAATCCAAAAGAAAACTATTAGAAACACTACTAAATGATTTCAGCAAAGGTGCAGGATGTAATAGCAATCTAAAACCATTTCATTTGTATGCGCTAGCAATGGATACTAGAGAAGAAAATTAAGGAAACAATTGCACTTACAATATCATAAACAAGAATAAAACAGGAGAAATTTTAAAAAGAGGAGGAAGACATTTACCTGGAAAACTACAAAACATGCTAAGAAGAGATTCAGGAGGACCTAAACAAATAGTAACATACCAGTGTTCAGGGACTGGAAGATTAAAATTGGTAAGATAGGAATACTTCAAAATTTATCTATGTACTTAAAGAGATCCGTGCTAGCAGCCAGGTGGAAAGGTTAATTGGGGAGACTGGTAATGGTAGAAAATTTCATTTCAGGGATGACAAAAATCTTCTGGACGTAGAGAGTAGATGTGGTTGCATAACCTTGTGATTATACTAAAAATCACTGAATGATACCTGTTAAAAGGATCAATATTAGGCTACGTGTACTAGATCTTATGAAAGCTAACTTCATTCACACCTGACACACAAAATTATAGTCAATACATGCCTCAACTATTTTAAAAACAATGAAAAAATATTTTACTATAGCCATATTTTTATGAGTACTTCATGTGCACTTCGTGATTAATTTACAAAACACTTTCTAATCAAGTCTAAAATCACCTCTATCTTTGCCACCATTATCAGTACCACAACAAGTCTGTGTCCCTGGACCATGGCAGGTTGGTTATTCAGTTTTAAGATACTTGTGTGAGGGGCGACTGGGTGGCTCAGTGGGTTAAGCCTCTGCCTTTGGCTCAGGTCCTGATCCCAGGGTCCTGGGATCCAGCCCCACATCAGGCTCTCTGCTCAGCGGGGAGCCTGCTGCCTCCTCTCTCTGACTGCCTATCTGCCTACATGTAATCTCTGTCTGTCAAATAAACAATTAAAATCTTTAAAAAAAAAAAGATACCTGTATGAAACAAAAAGAAAACATAGCAAAAACTAATTCCTTGTTATGATAAGGAATTAACTAGACAAATGAATCAGAAACTAAAGTGCTAATTGGTATTCTGAAGAAGACAGATTAACATTTCTGGTAGAAATTCCAAACCTTTTGCACCCAAGTGGAGCCATGACTACTGTTTGCCATTAAAAAGGAGGCAACAGGCCGCCTGGGTGACTCAGTGGGATAAAGCTTCTACCTTAGGATCGGGCCATGATCTCTGAGTCCTGGGATCCAACTTCCCCTAACACCACCTGCTTCTCTGCCTACAAGTGATTTCTGTCTGTCAAATAAATAAATAAAATCTTAAAAAAAAAAAAAAAAAAGTACACTAAAATGATATATAACACGCTGAAGTCCTGGCTGTTAAACTGTTCTCTATGACCCTCCAAGTTCTTTAACTTGGTTCACGGATACTCCAGCTGAGTACACTAAGGCTGTAGGAATACTGATCTACTGGATGCCTCCCCAAAGCCACCTGCTGAAGTCTTACACCATAATGTATTCGGATTTTGAGACAGTTCCTTTAGAAGGTGCTAGCTCTGAGTATGGAGCACTTATGAATGGGATTAACGACCTTATAAATAAGATCTATAGGTTCTCTTGCTACATGGGCCATGTGAGAATATGGTAGAATAGTCATCCTCAACCTGGGAAGAGTCTCACAAGAACCCTACGATGTGGTCACTCTGATCACCAATTTCCTGCCTCCAGAACTGTCAGAAAGAAACATATTTGTTAAAAAGTAAACGCAGCCCATGCAATTCTATTGTACCATTGCAAAGCAATGAAGGAACCAAGTTATCATTAATGGAGAGACACAGGTAAATTTCACGCAAACTAAAATTTCGACATTTGACTCCTCATGAGTAAGATAAAAAGTTTTGTTGTGTTCAAACACTTAAATTGCCTTGCTGAAAAACATGGTTTCCCTGAAATATTGTATAAGGAAACTATGGACGTTTCAAAATTCACCCAAACAACCAGCATGAAGCTTTTAAGTTCAAGAATAAGAAAAAAATGTACATTTAAACATATGAAACATTTCTGACCCTGTCAAACGTTCTGAAATAACTTCTGAAGATGTTTTCTACATAAACGAGGGAAGCCAAAGTTGGACTTAATGGTGACAAGAAGGGGAAAATGGTGAAATCTTATTGAAATAGAATATTTCTTTCTCAATATTTATTTCTATAAAAACAAAATAAGTAGGGACGCCTGGGTGTCTCAATTATTTGAGCACCTGCCGTTAAGGAAGGTCATGATAACCACAATAGGATCTCTGTTCCTGCTTCTCTCTCAAATAAATAAAATCTTTAAAAAATATATAAGAAACGGGGTGTCTGCTTGGCTCAATCAGTTGAGCATCAGGCTCTCAGTTTCAGATCAGGTGATGATCTCAGGGTTGACAATGGAGCCCCGCATCAGGCTTTGCTGTCTACCCCCACTGACTCTGTATCTGTCTCTGTATCTCTCTCCAATAAATAAATAAATTTGTAAAAAATATACTAAGTATGCTTAAAATCTTAAGAACCAATATTATTAAAAAATAAAAGTCAAATAGAAAACTACACCATCATTAATCCTAAATTATTCACACACAGAGAAAAAAAAAAAACAAAAAACCTAGGCAGGTAATATACAGAAAGGCATAACTAAGCATCACAATTTACCTTACAGATCTTCTTTGCTTTTGAGGTATGATTAGAAAGGAAGAAAAGCCTGGATTTGTAGACATAATAGTATGTAACAAAAAATGGGGTTTTGCTAGATTGGTGGAGGGACAGCACCCTAAGAAACCAAATACGAGCTTTGCATAACAATCAAGATATGTGGCTGATGCTCAATTGGAAAATTAGCAGGGAATACAGAAATATGAGGCCGAACTTAATCATGGACTAGAAGAGTATCACAGAAAAATAATCTAATTTATGTCCAGCAGATTCACATGGAGACTAGAGGAATGATAGACAAACAGCACTTGGAAATAAGAAAGGGAAGATCCAGTAGCGAGAGCCATAAAAATGAATTTGGAAACCATTTACATAGAAATGTCATTCAAAGTTATGAGCATAGGTGAGCTTTTTTAAAAAATCAAAATGCAGAGCTGAACATAGAACTACACGCAAGAAGCTAGACAGAAAAATGTCAGTCAGGAAGACAGACAAATACCAACAGGAAAAAAAGAAGATGAATCAAGAAAATAAGTCTCAAGGTAGCAAAGTACTAGGGAATTCATGTAAAAGGTAGTTTGAGTCTTAAGAGATACTAGTAGCATTTAAAAAAAAAAAAAAGAGGGAGAGAGAGATACTGCTAGCAATTAAATAGACATGCCTAGTCTTTCAATTTTCCTTTTAACAATAAAGTAGAAGAAAGGAGGGCCACCTGGGTGGCTCCGTGCATTAAAGCCTCTGCCTTTCGCTCAGGACATGGTCCCAGGGTCCTGGGATCAAGCCCCGTAACGGGCTCTCTGCTCCGAAAGCAGCCTGTTTCCTCCTCTCTCTGCCTGCCTCTCTACCTACTTGTCATCTCTGTCTGTCAAATAAATAAATAAAATCTTTAAAAAAAATTCTCCAGCATCGGGGCACCTGGGTGGCTCAGTCATTGGGCGTCTACCTTTGGCTCAAATAGTGGTCCCAGAGTCCTGGAATGGAGCCCCAAATGGGGCTCTCTGCTCAGAAGGGAGCCTGCTTCCTATTCCTTTCTCTGCCTGCATCTCTGCCTACTTGTGATCTCTGTCAAATAAATAAAAAAATTAAAAAAAAAAAAAGGAGAGGATAGGAGATTAAATACTATCAGTGTTCTAAGAATGAGAAAGTGCCAATACCAATCTGTCTTAAATAGAAGCTAAATTGTGGTTACATTTAGAGTTATGAAAAAAGGATAAACATTAATTCACAATATTTCAATAGCAAGTAGAAAGTCTGAAAGTGCATAAAGTCAGCCTGGGGGAATCACTTAAAATTTGAATTAATTTCGTAATATTAAATAGCATAAAGTAGGCATGCTCTTGTGATCTGGTACTATATACTACGTCATGCTTCTAACAAATGGTAACTTAACTAATAATAGATTTGAAAATGGCATCCTATCACACTACTTCAAGTTGGTTGCAAAATGTATATTCATAAAACAGAGAAAGCAGAGCCAAGTCATGTTTCTCAGGAAAGGATAAGTAGTTAATAACATTTTATCACTACTATATACTATTTATTACAGCATAGTATTAATAATAACAACAGCAGTCATTATAAGTGAAAAGTATGAAGAAGAGCAATGTATCTGGAAAAGCCAGTTAAAGCTGCTTATTAAGGAAAAAAAACATTCACATTAAATGAATGAAATTAGCTTTATGTATTTATTGTATTAAAATATTGTTTTCAAATGAAACTTAATAGAACGACTTCTCGTGTCTAATTTCTATCTTTCAGATTCTGTGACATTCCCGAACTTACGGGGACTGGTAGAGAAAGTATAAGGGACGTCCAATTCTAAGGAAGGTGAATTTACATTTAGTAAATGACCCTCTTTTTAACAGAGTACATTAATGAACCTTTGGACATACAAAGATATCCAAGAGCCAACAGGAAACAAAACTATATATTGTTCTGCCTAATAGAATAAGGAGAATGGGGTTAGTTGTATTCTTCTTAGATGTAGGTCCATGTTAAGATGAAATAAAGAAGCTTGGTACAACATGACCATAGACAAGTCAATATATTGAGGGAGGAAGCAAGAAGACAGAAGGATTCTACCTGAGAAGAATATAGAAGTTGAGATGATGATTGGCAGAGAATGGTACGGACATCTAGAAAGAAGGAAGCTTGATATTCAAATCTGAGTTATCATTGCAACAAAAAAAACTTACTGTTCATGACATGAAAACGTTCAGTTTGCAACTCATAAAATACATGTGTGTTTGTGTGTGTGTGTGTGAACACGCGTTAGGTTTCACATTTAAGTAAGCACAGCACTGAGAATACAGGACGTCCATGATAGGTAAAATGTGATCAAGATTGAAATGTCAGAAAAGCAAGGAAAAGTGTCAGAAGTGACCATGGACATGGAATTCTAAGTAATATTATGAAAGATATATTTCCTTTAAAGATTTGAAATTTACCTCCCAAAGAAAAAGAATTCTTGAAATATGAAAATACAACATGAGCGAATTGAAATGAGGGAACACCCAAATTCAAAGTTATTTGGTTTTGGGTGGTTTTTTTGAAAGTTTTTTTAAAAGATTTTATTTATGTATTTGTCAGAGTGAAAGAGAGCAAGCAAAAGCAGGGGGAGCAACCGGCAGAGGGAGAAGCCGGTTTCCCCAAGACCAAGGAGCCAGATGTAGGGCTCGATCCCACGACCATGGGATCATAACCTGAGTCAAAGGCAGATGCTTAACTGACTGAATTGCCCAAAAATCCCCTAGTGTTAGTTTCTGACCTGGATTTAGTCATAAAAAACAAAACGACTTTAACACATCTAAAGCTGTATACTAATAATTTGAACTATATAAACCCACACATACATACATGTATAAATATAGGTATATATCTAATTATATTAAAAAGAGCATGTTTTAAATCTTTGTTTACTCAATAGCATTGCATAGGCATGTTATAATTTAAAACTTAATTCTAAAGTATCATTATTAATAACTGTCTATTGTCCTCTATTATCAATTCACAGAATGTTCTAAGATGGACTCTAGTAATACACCATCACTACGCTGTTAATTCCATCGGTCAAAAGCATTTGTCCAATGCCAGCAAGATGCCAGATAATGCTAGACTTATGAGAGAAAGATTATCTCATTAACTTTACAAATCATAACAATGATTATCGACAAGATCATAAGTAAATCAATTCCAACTTTCACACCTATTAAAGACACTGTCTTAATCTTAAGTTCATCTTTGATTATTCTTCAGAAAATAAAACCACATACATAAGCTCCAAAATCCATGTTAAAGAAAAATGAACTAATAGGTTTTCTTCAAATATTTATTTGTTTGTTTGTTTATTTTTGCAAGAGAGTGAGAGAAAAGAAAAAGAGAAAGTACTTGCAATTGGGGGTGGGGAAGGGAAAGGGGAGGCAGGGCAGAAAGACGGGAAAAAAAGCCCAAGACGATTTCATTCTCAGCGCTGACTCCAAAGGAGGGCTCAAACTCAGGATACTGAGACCGAGATCAGAGCCAACATCACGAGTCGGGCACTTAAACAACTGAACTACACAGGTGCCTAATAAAAATCAAGTAACATTTAAAATTCAAACCCAACATATTGTGAAACAATGAACCACGAGAAAACAAAAATACTTACCACAAAAAAATTACCCAAAAGTGTCAACTTCTGAAAAATCTTGAATGAACTCAACATTCAGTCATTTCCCTGCAATGTTACAACACTACAGGATGCCTCAGTCAAAAGTACAAAGAACGAATGTGGGAAAATGTTGCCTTAGTAATAAATAGAAATAATTGATTTTGAGTGAAATGATAGAATGAAAATGGTTTGAGAGTTACTAGCTTTTACAGTAAAATTGAACGCTCATATATTAAAAAAGAACTGAAATCTTTATTACATAGAAACGTAAGTAATACCAACAAGCTAATGGATTCTCAGCAACAATAACCAAAATCTGCCACAGACTTAGATATGTGTGAGATAACTACAGAGTTTCTAAGTGACTGTTTCACTGAGGTCAGTATCTTATAAACAATACAGTATACTCTATTTAATTAGTAACAAAATAAATAATTTCTATAGAAATTTAAAGATAATACAAAATTTAAATATAGGGAGAGTTGTTAATCTCATTCCCAATCATATTATCTATAACTTAGGGCATTTCTAAATATAAAATTTTTTCTAACATTTCATAGTCATGTTATATATTTGGGAAAACTTCTGCTAAAACTTCAAATATTTACAAGTTTTTTATCATATACAAAAAAATGTAGTTCCTGCCTTCAACCCATTTGGAAACAACATACATACATTGTACATAATTTTAAGCAATATAATAATGAAGTATATAATTAATTTCTAAATTGTATAATAAAGATGTAAATGCACCACCTGTTCAGAAAACTCAAAGAACAACAACAAAAAAAAGATTCATAGAAAAGGTGAAACACACCTCCTGAAAGTGGTTTTCACATAGGCAGAATTTTGGCTCTAAACCTTGGAGCCCACACAAAAAAATGTAAGATACCTAAAATTACTATTGATTTCCCTGTGATATAAAGAGATAGTTGACCAGGATTTTGATCCAGAAAATGCCCTTGGTTGATTATACTCTATTGTTCTGCTTTTGTTGGACTCATGCTCTTCAAACTGTCTATCTCCTAGAACTGACTGCACTTGTTCCTTCCCCATTTATATCCACAGCTCAAGGCTCAATTTCTAAAATGAAAAACCTCATGAACCTTTTCGGGCTCCTATTGTCTGTTCCCACTAATACCAAATGGAAGATATAAACATGCATTCTGTGCCACAATGAACGTTATCATTTTATTGAAAGCAAGAAGATGTGTAGATAAAGCAACAATGTTTTGCAATTTTCTTTTTACGATTTTATTTCTTTATTTGACAGAGAGAGAGAGAGAGAGAGAGAGATCACAAGTAGGCAGAAAGGCAGGCAAAGAGAGGTGGGGGTTGGGAAAGCAGGCACCCCACTGAGCAGTGAGCCAGATGTGGCACTCAATCCCAGAATGCTGAGATCATGACCTGAACCGAAGGCAGAGGCTTATCCAACTAAGCCTCACAGGTAGCTCCGCAATTAAAAAAAAAAAAAAAAAGATTTTATTTATTTATTTGACAGAGAGCAAAAGCAGGGGGAATTGCAGAGGGAGAGGGAGAAGGCGGCTCCCCACTGAGCAGGGGGCTCAATGCAGGACTCAATCCCAGGACCCTGAATCGTGACCTGAGCCAGAAGGCAGACACATAACCCACTGAGCTGCCAAGGCACCCCAGTCTGTCACATTTTAAGAATTTAGTGGCGCCTGGGTGGCTGAGTGGGTTAAGCCTCGGTAAACAGCTCAGGTGACGATCTCAGGGTCCTGGGATATATCCCCACATCTGGCTCTCTGCTTAGTGGGGAGCCACCTTCCCCTGCTTTCTCTGCCTACTTGTGATCTATCAAATAAATAAATAAAAATATAAAGAAAAAAATATCAAAGAACTTAAACCATGGTACATATACCCTTAGGGGAATATAAAAACTTTTGAAACAATCTGTACTAAAGTAGAGATATTTAAGATAATTTCAGGTCTTCAATTTTTGTATAAATTCTTTCGCATAGTTATTTGAGCACATTTGAAATCTGCAGATTTTTTTCCCCTGCTCTCTACTCACAGCCCTATTAGTCTATTTCATCAAAGGGGAAAAAAAAAAAAAAAGGCAACAAAACTTTTTAGGCATCAGTAATTTACAATAGATTGCCACAAGATTGAAATATCTGTGGTGTAGCAAAGACAATTTCACATTATGTTAATGAATTGATAAAATGAATGACTAATGTTTGAGTAATAACTTTGTGTAATTTAGATAATTTCTAACACTTTGCTTTTAACAAAATTGAAGGAAAACTAATTGAATTGTCAGCTGACAAATTAAAAATAATTTTCATTGAAAAATTAGTCTGTGATTTTGGCATGTAACTCAAAACAAGTGGAAAGCATTAACAGACATCACTATAACAAAATTCTCTCGAGTTATAGCTAATTGAATGAAAACAAGTTTCTTCATGCTAATATATTCTAAGAATGAAACAAAAAATTTTAAAACGTGATAAGTAAATCCTGTGTATGAAAGCAAAGCGTAGGAAAATAGGTCAATAATATTATAATATTGTATAGTGAAAGATTTTAACTACACTTATCATGGTGAGTGTTCAGTAATGTACAGAATTCTCAAATCCCTATGATAGGTGCCTGAAAATAAAACAATACTGTATGGCACTTACACACTTCATTTTTTAAAATGGTAAAACCTGTCTCCTTTCTGTGGAAGACACATTTCACCTTCAAATCTTGAAAACAAGTTGCAAAAACAGATCCTTTCATTTTGACTTTTTAATGAGCGGATAAAATATTGATTGACTTCAGTTGTTTTGGTCAGCTGTGTACTAAAATATAAAGAGAGCACATTCCAATAGAAAAAAACTCAAAACCCTGCACGTTATAAACATACAGAAAAAATTAAATTTATATATCTTACCAGAGAAAATGTAAGAGGTGACCAACATATTTTTTAAAGCACTAAGTCATATAAACTAAGATAAAATATTGTAGGAAGTAATAAAATAAAAAATACTGACTTGAAAGAGAATAAGGAAAGATGCAAATATTCCATACAGAACAAGTAGAGGCACTCTATCTAAGAAAGGTCTCTTTGGCATACTGATTATTTTAAGTTGTTTATTTTTAAGAGACTACATGCACAAGAATGAGAAGTTATCTTTGTAAGAGATACTTACATAGACGAGGAAAATCTTCATTTTTAAGAGCGCCTAACTCACTGTCCCTGAGGACGGATGAGTTCATTTTAGGAAACTCATTCCAGTGGTAAGGCAAAACATAAATCTGCATAACGAGCTTACCCTTTCTTTCTTTTTTTTTTTTTTTTAAAGATTTTTTTATATATTTGACAGAGAGAGAGAGAGAAATCACAGGAAGAGAGGCAGGCAGAGAGAGGGGGGAGCAGGCTCCCCGCTGAGCAGAGAGCCTGATGTGGGGCTCGATCCCAGGAACCTGGGATCATGACCTGAGCAGGAAGCAGAGGCATTAACCCACTTAGCCACCGAGGTGCTCAGAACTTACCATTTTTCATTGTGTTTTTCCTATTAAAATCCCATAAGTGGCTACCAATCCAAAAAATCCTTTGCCGTGAGCTAAAAATATTTAATGAAATATCTTTGACAACTGAGGAGTTATTTGTATTTCCTTGTCTCACCATATATCTAGAAGTAAATATATTATTAATCTTTTCTTTCATTTACTCCTTTTAATCTATCTCATATAACTTTAATACTTAGATTAATCAAGAGAAATTCAAAGAATGGATTAGATAATTTACTCCCCAAAACTTCCAAGTGTTAATAATGTATTTTTAAATTCTTCATATACTTTTTAAATAGATGATGGTAGGAATACAATCACTTTGACTAGATTCAATTGGAAACTTATAAAAGTGGAACACAACTGTTTTTTAAATATCAATATTTACACTATATCAAATCACTTCCTGTGCAACTATTTAATATTATGATGAATACTTCCTAGATTACACTATGTAAACTCCCATTGCCCACTCAGATCCATTTCCTACTCTCTTCCGCCCCCTTCTACATAGACACATCTTACCAAATAAACACTACATTCACGACAAAGCCCTTCATTTGCACGGCATAAAAAAGTAATCCACATACACACACGCATGTACACACACGCATGTCCCCCCCTAATATACTGATGCTGACTTAAGAGCAAAAAAAAAAACACTGAAATACTATTTCGTGACCTTAAATTGGTCATCACCTCATTTTTTTAAACGTAATATCGAGCTATGATAAATACATAGAAAAACTGCAGATCAGACACTACCAGCGGGGTTGTAATTTACTAACTATACCAAAAAGATAATCTGAAAAAAATGAATCAACAGCTTAAAAATATCCATTCAAGGGGTGCCTGGGTGATTCAGTAGGTTAAGAATCTAACTTTGGCTCAGGTCCTAGTCTCAGGGTCCTAGAAAGGAGCCCATGTATCAGGTATTGTGCGCAGTGTGGAGTCTGCCTCTGCTTCTGCCTCTCCCTCTGCCCCTGTGGACTCTCAAATAAATACATAAAATCTTTAAAAATATATATCTATTCAAGTTGAACCATAAATTGTACATCTGAGTTTTAGCCTAAGGAAATCATCATGAAAAATAAAGTGTTTCACTATACGTATTTTTATCAAAATTAGATATAAAATATAAGAAATGATCTAAATATTAATAATCAGAAATTAAGATAGTACCTCCAAATAGGGAAGTACTATGTAGTTACACAGTAGACCAAACAACATGTAGAGACGATGCCAGTTGCGTAGAATGTGTTCACATGTAACCCACATAGGTATCTACATAAAAAATAACCTAGAATGAAAATCATCAAGACATTAATAATATGTAATTCGAACTTAATTTCTACTTGATTCCTTTTGTTTAAATACATTATGTTTCTTCTGCTTTTAGTATACAATACTTATTGATTAAGAAATTTTAAAATTATACAGGTGCCTCAGTGGCTCCTTCAGTTGAGTGAGCAACGCTTGATTTGGACTCAAGTCTCGATCTCAGGGTCCGATGATCAAGGCTGCTATGTGACTCCGGAGTCTGATTGTCTCTCTACCTCCTTACCCCTCAAACAAATAAATAAAAATATTTTTTAAAAAGAGATATTTTAAAGGCACGTACTTTAAACTTCCATCCAAATAAATTAATAAAAACACTTACATGAGAAAATGCTACAGCAAGTTACTTTAAAATGTAAATATTTTTAGTCACTAGGCTGTTAATATTATGCATCATTTCTTATGATTTTATTGTCATGTATTTGTATTTTGTAAAATTACCATGTGTTATTTAGCAATTTAAAATATTACAAAGTAGGGGTGTTTGAGTGGCTCCGTCATTAAATGCCTGCCTTGGGCTCAGGTCATGATTCCAGGGTCCTGGGATGAAGCAGGCATCAATCACGCTCCCTGCTCTACAGGAATCGTGCTTCTCCCTCTCCCACTTCCCATGCTTGTGTTCCCTCACAAGCTGTCACTCTCGCTGTCCAATAAATAAAATAAAATCTTAAAAAAAAAAACTTTCTTCATCCAAATCCTACTCACGTTTATTAGCTACATAATCATGGGTAAGTTATTTAACTTCTTTTCCACTCAGATTACCTATTTGTCAAATGGAGATAAAAATAGTAGCAACCTCTTAATAAAGTCAAAAGAATTAGAATCAATAATTTCTCAGTAAATATTAGCTAATAATAATGGCTTTTGTAGCAAAGAAATACAGAATAATATTTCCAAGCACAGATTTGAATTTTCATGATCTGTTTGTTCCAGGATAAATAAAATCATTATATTTCTCATCAGTAAAGTGGGTTGAAGAAAATTTTCCCTCATTTGGTTATTATAAAAATTAAATAATGTACATATACAGGGTCTTACAAACCATATACTTTAAATAAATATATTTATAGGTCTAAATTCAGAATCTATTCTCTAAGTGGCTTTCACCAATTGGAATGAATAGTATAAGAACACAGAAAAAGAGCAGAATAAAGTCAGGTTAGTTATTACCCTGGTTCCCCTAACATGAGCTTTTAATCTATGCTAGCTGTATCTCTCAGAAGAAAATCATGGTTTTTCATGCAGGAAGCTTTATATGCATTCTCAGAATTAGGGATGATAACCATGTCAACTTCTCATGATAACCATGTCAAATTCTCGCATGATCTCTAGCGATTCTCATATACTCCGACCTCACAATGGTAAACCACCCCTTTATATGTAAATGCTGCTCAAATTATTATAATATGAATTTTCCATCAGTTTCCTTTGAGGTCCCGAATGACCCAGAGATCATCCTGTGGCATATCATGAATGCATATATTGTTATTAGCTGATAATTTGAAGATTTCATATTAATAGTCACATTTAAGCATTTAAGAGGACTTGAAAATCATTTTGTTAGTACTTGCCCTAAATGAGAAAAACTAACAAGAGATGCACATGCATCCCCAAACAGAATCAGTTGAGGTTGGTGAAGTGATGGAGGGTGTGGACAGCTTGAAGTCCACAGGACAATGATCCCATGGCGTTGAGGATTTCACAAGACTCTTGGTGAGACCTTCCATAGGAAAACATCCCCACCACAAGGATGACTGCTCATACCAGGACTAGACCTTATGAGAGCCCCGGCTTTCTGAGGAATAAGACATTTCAAGATGCTCCATTATGGAAATGAGGAAAAGCAGTTTGATTTTATATATCCTAGTTTCCTACAATTTTACTCACCTTTTGTGGGAACTCTTTTTTAGTTATTTTCATCCCTGTTGAAATAACATCAGAGTATGGAGTTTAAGTGGCTTCCTTAACATGTGATCCAAAAGTTCAAGTATAGGGGCACCTCAATGGCTCAGTGGTTTAAAAACCTCTGCCTTCAGCTCGGTCAGGATCCCAGGGTACTGGGATTGAGGCCCGCATGGGGCTCTCTGCTCAGCGGGGAGACTGCTTACCCGCCTCCCCCTGCCACCTGAATCTATGCCTATTTGTGATCTCTCTCTCTCTGTCAAATAAATAAATTTAAAAATAAATAAATAAATAAATAAATAAAAGTTCACTTATACTCAGAGCTATTTTCAAGGAAAACCTCTCGCCTTGTGGTATACAAAGAGAGCTTCCTTCACAATCAGGATTTTTAGACCCTGATGAGTTCATTAGAGACTTAATAAAATACAGTATATAAAATGTTTGGGTGGCAAACTTCTGCATATAGTGTTTAAGCTCCCCAAATACATTTAATTGATTTCTCATTCTGTATAACATTCCGAGAATTTAATAATTGCAATATTCTGTGCTGGCAAGTAGCCTTAATGCTGGATAAAATACCTCATATCCACTAAGACTCCTAATGGAGGTAAAAGCCATGATCAACCAGCTTTTGTGCTTTTTTGTGTGTGATTTTCCCTGATTGATGCATTTCTGGACTTGACTAAAACCCAGGAATTGATGTAAGTAGATGTCTAACTAAGGAAAATTCGACAGAAAAGTGTTCATGCCAGGAAACATGAATGAGAAAAAGTATGTGAGGAGACCATTTAAAAGGCAGAATTAAAGGAAAGGAAAAAGTTAAAGTCCTTTGAATTTTGAGCACATGGAATTAATATTCATGAGATATACTTTCGGCAAATTCCCTCTTATAACAACTGCCAACTGGAATCATAAATGCGATCCTAAGCCTAAACAAAGAACAGTACAGTGTATGATTCAGAGCATTGAACCCACAGTTCATGCTATTCTCTTTAATGAATGATTCGTGAGGACCATATTAAAAATGATTATAATAAGGTACAGTTAAAAGTACTTTTACAGAAAATTCTACTTCTGCATAACTTTTTTTTTTTCCTTTTAAGATAACTGGATACCTCCAAAGTCATTAAACAAGCACAAAAGTACCAACTACTATGACTTAGAATTCTTAAGCACACAAATGATGCCTTTACTTGATATTTAGTAGACAAATTTTTTACTAACTTTCAAGGGGAAAACTATATATTTCTATAAATATATGTTGGATTTCATTATCTGAATGCTTCACTGGTTCCATGACACTTCTTAACTGTAATTAAACTGTGTCCCAAATCATACTACACCTGGAAATTGAACTATTCATGCTGTAAATTGAAATCCTCAAAGTGAATCCTTTATAAATAATACACATTAACATAAAAAACTATCTAAATTAAATGAGGTCATTTCTATTTCTCAAAGGAAGTTTGAATTGCAACTCCATCAACTCCAATAAGACAGATCAGAATATGCAAATGGCAAGATAAACTTCAATCTTATGGAAATTATAATCCAACTCCATAAAGTGAAATAGTCCTGCACAATTACTGCTTACCAAGTGTTAAAGGGATAAAGGACTATAAAAGATATACAGATGGTATCCTCCCTCCCTTTGCATATCAAAACTCTGAGGACAGACTAAATCAGGGAATATACAATTCTATAACAGCTCCTGCCCAATACCGACAAACACATATGCAAAGAAACAAAGGCTAACAATACTAACAAAAGATAAAGTTGAGAAAGTATACTACATCATATCAAAAACAGAATGAAAAAATCTAAGATATGGACCTACGAGGAAAGGAAACTGAAAAGGATTACAAAAATCCCACATTCACAATCACACCACCAACCTGGGCACCCATACAGCTGGGCCAGCCCTGAAAAAACATTAATTGCAATAAAATAAGAAAGGAGAGAGAGAGGGGGTTGCACCAACATGAAATATTGAGCTAACATGGAAACCCTACCCAAAGGAAGAAACATATAACAGTGGGGGAAAATACTTATATTGAAAAATTAGCACCTGAGTATGAAAAAGAAAGGACAATTCTAGGTAAGGAAAATAGGTAGAAGGGAGAAAAGCAGCAATTAAATCCTAAACAGAAGCTTTCATAGCCAGAAAGTTGACAACCAGTTCAAAGTTCCAAGGATCTAGGGCTGTAATAAGTACTGGGTGAGGGATAAAACACCACCAAAGGATGGTGGCCTGAAGATGAGAACATTGTGTCACCATGCTCTGAGTCAAGTCAAACTACAAAAGCTCCAGTCATTGCTATGAGGAGAAAAACTCAAATTTTGACTGATTGGGATTCAGGGTGGGGACAAAGTATCCGATTAAAAAATCAAACTCCTCATGTATGTACTACCCAAGTGTTGAATCTAAATTTTAAATACACAAGTAATAGGGGTAACAAGGAGCAAGAAATTAACATAAATTGTGTTTAATTTTTAAATTTTTAAGTAATGTCTACACCCAGCGTGGGGCTTAAACTCATGACCCCAAGCTCAATACTTGCATGCTGTACCTAGTAAGCCAGCCAGGTGCCCTGACATGAATTGGTTTAAAAATAGAGAAACTAGGGATCCTATGTGGCTCAGTGGGTTAAACATCTGACTCTTGATCTCGGCTCAGATCTTGATCTCAGGGTCAATGAGCTCATATACCACACTGGGCCCCATGCTGAGCATGGAACCTACTTAAAAACTAAAAAATAATTTTTAATTTAAGAAATGGAGAACCTGTTAGGGCTCTGGGCTGAAACAAATGTAAAACTTCTCTAATAACAACAATGCTATGACTAAGGGCACAGGGAACCTCAATGCATCCCATTCCAAACAAAGAAAATGAAACATCAGCTCTGACTAAAACAATGAGAAACCAAGTGAAGAAAATATTAGGAAAGACGTTATCAGTAAAAGCACGGAAAAAAAGGATCGGTACCTCCAAGAATTTCAAATAAAACAATCTGAGATAAACCAAAAATGATCTATGTTTAAAGTAATTAAATAAAGAATGGAAACCAAAATATTAGCAATAAACCAATCAGTTTGAAAAATGACCATGGAGAATTCTACAAATCATAAAAAGCCACTGCAAATGAAAACGTCATGAACAGGTTGAACAACAAATGATACAGAGGTTGGGAAATAATCTATAATCTGAAAGGTTAATGACAGAAAATATCCAAAATAAAACAAACACATAGAAAAGAAAATGCGGTGAATTATTAGAAACAATGTAAAAGAAAAAATAGTTGAAAAGAAAATGGTTATGGATTTTCCCAAATTGAACAATATAGTCAAAGTGCACGGAGATGACCGAGCATGAGGAATGAATATAATTGGAGACCTAGACATTAAAGGAACGGAGAGACACTAATTTTGCTACTTGTGGACCCTTCTTGGAAAAAGTACAAAAGAATACAATTCAGCAAGAAAACAAATATGAGGCAGAAAGGAGGAGTACACAACACAAGGCAACAGTAAACAAAGATGAGATTGCAAAAGAGGAGTGATGTAAATACAATCCACTACAAACAAGTAGTACACACATTAGTGACTAAATAGAGTTAAAAATAAAGTGAAGCAGGGTGGCTCAGTGGGTTAAGCCGCTGCCTTCTGCTCAGGTCATGATCTCACGGTCCTGGGATCGAGGCCCGCATCCGGCTCTCTGCTCGGCAGGGAGCCTGCTTCCTCCTCTCTCTCTGCCTGCCTCTCTGCCTGCTTGTGATCTCTCTCTCTCTCTCTGTCAAATAAATAAATAAAATCTTTAAAAAAATAAATAAATAAAAATAAAGTGAAGCTAAAATATCAAGTAGTTGATATATGGGCAATGGGAGGTGGGGATTAGAGTGGACATAATATAAACTCATTAATTTTTGTAAGATTTTATTTAATTACTTGAGACGGAGAATGAGGGAGAACAAGAACATGGGGAAGAGGGAGAGAGAAGCAGACTCCAGGCTGAGTAGGGAGCCTGAGGACTGGCTCCAACCCAGGACCCCGGAATCATAAACGGAGCCAAAGGCGGGATTTTAACCAGCGGAGCCACCCAGGTGCCCCAAATCATTCAACTTATTAGGAGGAGGTAGAGCACCTGAGTGGCTGAGTCAGTTTAGTATCTGCCTATATATATATTCATATACTTAGCAACTGGTTGGGACTAAAGAGAAAAAGTATGGGATACTCCTCCCAAGAATGGTGAAAAACATGTCATTTTCCTATGTAACATCTAAGAGAGATTTAGCAAATGCTATTATAAAAATTGTAAGCCATGGGACGCCGGAGTGGCTCAGTGGGTTAAAGACTCTACCTTCGGCTCAGGTCATGATCCCAGGGTCCTGGGATCAGGCCCCGTATCAGGCTCTCTGCTTAGCAGGGATCCTGCTTCCCCTTCTCTCTGCCAACTTGTGATCTCTGTCTGTCAAATAAATAAATAAAATCTTCTTTAAAAGAATTTAAAAAAAAAAGAAATAAGTAAAAATCATAAGCCAAAACATGGAGCTACAAAGGCCCAAACTGTATAGATATGTATATATAATCTCAGAATGGTCCCAAATATTAAGAATGACTTCTATAGTAGGCCTTGAATTAGCCAGATGGTTCAATTTGCATTAGTCCTTGTTGGGTTTATGTTTGATGATAAGGTCCATAATAAGTTTGTTTCTCCATCCACAGCAAAAAAAAAAAAAAACCTCATGTGTTCTATCCTCTTAGATGATATACCTCTTCATGATGACAATTACTATACGGAACTCAGGAACTGCTTGATTTAACCATATTATCTCATTTATGTATTCAATAAGCACTTCAGGTATCAACTACTATATTAAGAAATTCTTCTTGTTCATTTTTTGTTTCCATAATCCTTCTCAGTTCCATCATTGCTTACAGTTTCATTATATATTTCTCTTGCAGTCTATTCAAGGACAAAGAACCTGTCCTCATTTTATAGGGCTCCTGACATCACAGTATAGAGGACCAAAAGCAGCAGCATGACATCTTAGACAACAGTTACCATACTAGGAGAAATCTATCTCACTGACTGGAAATCACAAAATAAATATAAACTCATCAGAGAAGACAATATGACACATAATAATTGTATATTTTTTCAAATAATAATAATACTGTTTATTAATTCATCCCTTTTCCTTTTATCCCCAAATTCTCTACATGTTCACAACGTCGGCAACTTTTCCTCTGTCCCGTCATTCTGAACAAGATTAGAAAAGTCCAATATGTAAAATACCAATTTCACATCCAGAACATTTACATAATTGATACCTGGAACAGTTGGCTGAAAAAACATGGACTCCAAACTAAAATTTGATAAATAAACAAAACACTGCGTTATTCCTAGGGAAATCAGCAGAAATGTTATGACAGGCTCTTCCAAAGAGGCTAAGTGTTTAATTCAAATAAGAATGTGAAATTCCTGAGGTAATTAATTAGCAGAGCAAGCAATGAAATTTGCAAGGATTTCAAAGCAAGGTCATCTTTAATTTATATATCTCAATAAAGAGGGACCCAGCAAAAATCCCACTACCAACAGATCTCTGGCTAATACTTCTTGTCAGTGCATAGTTACAGCCACCGGTATAGCCTGATGCAGTTCGACAGCAGATACGGACATAATGGACATGTTTAACCCCTATAGATCTCAAGCCTACTAGGTATGATGATCAGGGTTAACTGCTGTAGAACACAATGACAATTACGCCAGAATATATTCTACACCAATATGCCAAGAGGTACTTGTCAAACTGGTCCTTACTATCCATTAGATTGAAGACTAAAGACAATCTGAGATGATGCTCATCCATCCTAATACGCCAAAGACCTCACATATGGGGTATAAGTGAGTAAATTACTACCCAAGCTTCGGGCCTGCCAAACAATGCATTTCCTTAACATTTTAAAGGCTCAAGATGAGGACAAACAAAACATGATTAACAATACTTTGCAAACTTCCCTAAGAGGTGAATCAATAATCTCAGTTATCCTTCTTCCAACTCTGAGACTAAGCACTCCACTGAGAGGGAGGTATTTTTAGGGCCTACCTTGGAATTTTGACAGCCCTGAGGATTTCATTTGGCACAAAACCACAGAGACCCTCCAGAAATGACAAAAATCCTCCTACATTATATCAAAAGGAAAAATATTATTTTAGAACAGTACTTTGAGCATAGGACGTTCATTCACCAAGAATAACCCAGGGCCAAATTTATGTCCTATTATTTGCCAGAGAGTTTTTAATATCCTTGTTATTCATAGACAAAAATTAGAAATGTAAATGAAGTTGTGGGTTCACTTCCTTGTCCCAAACACTAACAAAGGGGCAAGGCAGGCTCTAAAAAAAAATTAGGGGATGAAACACAGACTTTCACTTTCTCTGCTTCTATTTTCAGCTCACTGCTCTGTCAGCAAGGGGCAAAAAACGACCACCTCCAAAGACTAGTGCCCCAGGATTAAACCAGGTCCAAGAGAACTAGAGGCAAACTGAAGCATTAACAGGAAGGAAATGATCATAGAATAATGAGAGTCAAAAAGATACGAAAGGGGGCGGGGAGTGGGACGTTGGGGGAACGAGGTGGTGAGCATTGGGGAGGGCGCTTACTGAATGGAGCACTGAGTGTGGTGAAAAAAACAATGAATACTGTTACGCTGAAAAGAAATTTAATAAATAAATAAATAAGTTATGAAAGTCAGAAAAAGAACTCTCAAGGTTTATTTATCTTCCTCTGGAGGTCTTACCTTACCATATACCCTCCACGATAATGACACTGGTTAACACCTTATTATCAGTTGGTACATGTGGACTGACACAGAGAAACTAAAAAGAGTATACATTAAAAGAAAGAAAAATGCTATTTCTTGTGTGCATACCAAATATGATACCCGGTTAAACTTTAGCTTATTTTGAGGAATTTCTACAGACGCACTCATTTATTTAACACATATTGATTAGCTTCTAAGATCTAGGTGCTGTTATAGGCGTTGGCAATAATAGCATTAAAAAAAAAAAAAAAAAACCCAATCCATGCAAAGTGAAGATTTCACTGCGGTTGAGAGAGATAGACCATAAAAATAAACCTGAATACAGATAAATTATGCAGTATGTTACAAGGAGCTAATGATTACATGGAAAAACAAAATACATGTAAAGGGAATTAAGAGAGTGGAGAACATATTGCTTATGATTATAAATGGGTAAAAAAGGTAGTCCTTATTGAGATAGATTCCGTTAGACTGTGAACAGTATTTCTAAACCATGAATTCCCAAAAAAAAGAGCACAATGTTGACAACATAGTCAATGAACAATCAACAATCCTTGAATTGATAAAAATAATCATTCCTAATATTTGATTTATCTCATTTGATCCTAACCAGAACCTGAAAAGGTAGGTACAATTTTCCTTTCATAGGATATAAGTGACATGTAACAAAGCTGAGTAAGTATTCACCATTACGTTAATAAACCCTAATCCAGATGATGAAACTGAGATGCAGATGAGAAAAATCATTTGCCAAAAGCCACTGAGATAGTGAAGTGGCAGAACCAGGATTAAATCCTGGTAAAGTAGTTCCAATACCCAGCTAATAAACCACTGTACATATACTACATGTTTATAAACAAATTAGTGGTAAGAATGGAAAAACAGATTAAGATAGCTTCAGGGTTTGTCAACTTCAAAGTTAATGGATTTATAGTCAGAGAAAGGGCCACAGCCATTTTAATGGAATGATGAAAAATCCATTTCAGTTTGGCAAGGAGAAGAGTAGCAAAACATAGAGAGTGAAAGTTCGATAAGAGATTTACCACAACAGTATCAATTCAAATATAATTCTGCTGGAGAGGGTAGGAGGCTCAGAGGGTCAGGCCTCTGCACTCCCCTCAGGTCCTAATTCTCAGGGTCCTAATTCAAGTCCCACATCTGGCTCTCTGCTCAGCAGGGAGCCTGCTTCCTCCTCTCTCTCTCTCTTTCTCTCTCTCTTTGCCTGCCTCTCTGCCTACTTGCAATCTGTGTCAAATAAATTAATAAAATCTGGGGTGCCTGGGTGGCTCAGTGGGTTAAGCCGTTGCCTTCGGCTCAGGTCATGATCTCAGGGTCCTGGGATCGAGTCCCGCATCGGGCTCTCTGCTCGGCAGGGAGCCTGCTTCCCTCTCTATCTCTCTCTCTCTGCCTGCCTCTCCATCTACTTGTGATTTCTCTCTATCAAATAAATAAATAAAATCTTTTTAAAAAATTAATTAATTAATAAAATCTTTTTTTAAAGAGGTTTAAAAAAAAAAAAAAGAAATAGAATTCTGCAATCATTTTCAAAGCACCAAACAAAGAGTCAGATAGAAATGGATAATCAATTGCTGGATTTTAGCGACAATGAAATAGATACATGATATCACTGTACCTGCTGAATATTTGAAGCATGCACCCATGTCTGTCCATATACTTGGGCAGCAGCTGGCCCTTACCATGGATCGGGCAGACAATCATAAAAAAAGAATAAATTCAATGTCTTGGCTCTCCAGACATCCGTGGGCTTTGTGCTTGTAAATGAACAGCAGAGTTACCTTCATAAATACATAGTACCCAGCAATAAATGCACATGCATGTGACATATACACAGCGGGGTGACAATAATCACAGGTTGCATTTGCAGATTGCAGGCGTTCTTAAAAGAGTCCATCCGAGTTAAATATGTTACCTTAAAAAAACAAAAACCAAAACAACAACAAAACAAAACAAAAACCCAAATGTTGTCCAATATGGGGAATGGGGTGAGTGTGCAGAACATGAGCCTATCTACTTTCACATTAAGCAAATCATAACCACCTAAATTTTCATATGCATTCGGCGTCTCCATGGCATTTCAATTGACCACAACAATCCCTCAATGGTTAAAATAATTTTAAAATTCATTTGGCCTCAGTTACTAGGTACTTTCACATACTGCCCTAGAAATTGTTTTTGCTATCCCATTTTATAATCGAGAAAGGAGAAGACCAGAGAATTAAGGCATTTCGCCTAGGAACACAAAGGAGCCCACTGTCATACTAGGCCTTAAACACACGGTTTTTAATTCCCAGTCGAGTTCTCTTTCAATTACAACAATGATCGCCACCTGTGTACAAATATAAATATTTTACTTTAAGTATTTTTTCCACCTTCAGTGAGGTTTAGCTGACAAATAAAATTGTAATATATATAAAGTGTACAATGTGCTGATTTGACATATGTATACATTGTAAAAGAATGCGCACCACCACCAAGTTAATTCATCAAAAAGTTACCCTGTTTTTTTGTGCTTCAGAATGCTTAATACCTCTCTTAGCAAATATCAGGTATGCAATACAGTATTATAAATGATAACCACAATGCCATAGATTACATCTTTAAAAGTTCCTGATTTTATATGAAAATTTTTTACCCTTTTACCAACCTCTCCAATTTCCCAACCCAATCATCGTTCACAAATTCCAACCCACTTTGAGTTTGACCATTTTATTTTTTTACAAAACATGCAAGTGGAATAATATAGTGTGACTGTGATCAGGACATGTATGATCTACCCTCTCAGTAACTTTCAAGTATGGACTATATATATAACTATAGTCACCCTGCTGTATATTAGACACTGAGAACTTACTCATATTGTGATTGCAAGGCTGTAGACTTTAACCAAAATCTCTGCACACACACACACACACACACACACACACACACACACACACACCACTACCACCAGTCTGCACGCCAAGGACTATGCCATTCTACTCAATATTTCCATGGGTTTGCCGTTTTTTTATGTCACATATAAGTGGGCCGATACATCATTTGTCTTCCTTTCTCTGACATATTTCCCTAAGCATTATCTAAGCATTATACAATAAACGTCTACAGATGTGGAAAATAAGATGATTTTCTGTTTGTAAGTGAAAGTTATTTTGTTGTATCTGTGGGAGCGGGTAGAGTGCATGCGTGCGTGCGTGTCTGTGAGTGTGTATGTGTGTATCTCACATGTTCCTTACCTATTCTTTTATAGAAGGAAACATACAGTGATTCCATGTATTGGCTAATATGAATAATGGCACAATGAATATAGTGTGATTTTCTATTCAAGATAAATATTTCATATATTCAAATATATAACCATTAGTGGGATAACTGACTTTATTTTTGGAGGAACCTCTATACTGCTTTCCATAGTGACTGTAGAAATCAATAGTCCCAACTATAGTGGAAGAGAGTTCCCTTTTCTCCACACCTTTGCCAATAATTGTTATTGCTTGTCTTTTTGACATTAGCCATTCTAACAGGTATGAGTTGATATCTCACTGGGGTTTTGACGTGCATCTTCCAAATGATGACTGATGTTCTTTATTTACCTACTGAACATTTTACCATCATCTGTGGAAATAATCTCTATTTAATTTTTGTGTCCTTTATTTGATGGGATTACTTCTAGGGATTTTTTTTTTCTTGTTTAATTATAGAAGTTCCTTGCCTATAATGCATGTTAAGCACGTAACAAATGTATGGTTTGCAAATATATTTATATTCTATATTTTATTTATTATTATTTCTTTTTGTACTGAATTGTTTTACTTTGATGCATTCCGTATTATTTCGTGTCATATTTAAAAAACTGTTCCCAAGATCAAAGTCAAGAAATTTTCTCCCATTTCTTCTTCTAGGATTTTTACGGTTTCAAGATGAACACATGAATCTTTAATATATGTCAAATAAATTTTTGTAAGTAGTATAAGACAACAGTCTACTTTAATTATTTTGCAAGTGAATATTTCATTTTCCCAAAAGCAATTACTAGGGAAATTATCCTTTTCCCAATGAGTATTGTGTGTTCCCTTGTCAATTATTATTTAACTTTTTAATGTATGAGTTTATATTTTTTGCTCTCAATTCTCTTCAGCCATACTAAGTTTACATTCTTTTGCCATTACCACACTATATCGATAACTACAGATTCGAAAGATAGTTTGAATTCAGGAAGTGTGATGAATCCAGCTTTGTTCAAAATAAAAAGGAAACTTATCTATCAGGGCTTACTTGAAGAGCTCTGTAAAGGAGATAATGTTTGAACTGACGTTTCCATAACGATTTTTTTTTAAAAACTTTTATACATACTTTTTTTTTTAAAGATTTTATTTATTTATTTGACAGAGATCATAAGTAGGCAGAGAGGCAGGCAGAGAGAGGAGGAGGAAGCAGGCTCCCTGCTGAGCAGAGAGCCCAATGCAGGGCTCGATCCCAGGACCCTGGGATCATGACCAGAGCCAAAGGCAGAGGCTTTAACCCACTGAGCCACCCAGGTGCCCCTCTCCATAATGATTTGATGATATTTAAGAAAGGGCATTTCAAACAAAACAAAAATATGTACACAGGGAACAAAGATCATAGAAGTTAAGGTAGTTACAGAAAATTTTTACTATTACAGTAAAAGTAAGGAGTAGAGGGAAAGAGGGAAATGGGAAATTAGAGATATTATACAGCAATAGTTTGCCAAATTTCTAGTATCAGAAGGCCTTATTTTTTTTTTAAAGATTTATTTATTTGAGAGAGAAAGAGAAACAGAGAGAGTTCATGTTGGGGGAGGGAAGGTAGAGACAGTCTTAAGCAGACCCAGATGGAGGGCTCGATCTCAGGAACCGAGATCAGGACGAGAGCCGAAACCTTCAGTGAGCCCCTTAACTGACTGTGCCATCCAGGCACCCCATTTTTAAAATTCCAAAACCCTTTTCTTTATATGAGCTATAGTTATTGGCACATATTGTATTAAAATTATAACAAGAAACTTGACAGACTCTAAAATCCTGTAATACCTAAGCACATTTTCTGTTGGCTTGCAAAATGATGATGTAATCACATATTACATATATTCTATAAAACTTCACTGTAAGATTTTGAAATAATAAATATGGAAAAGATACTCCTCATTAAGAGAAAAGTTGACAGTTCAAGGAGATGCGGTGAATGGTAACAGCACAATAGCATAAAGGTTAGTTAACGGGCTATGTTAGGATTATAAAAACAATTTCAACATGGTGCCTTCAACTATAATCACATTGAATAATATCCAAGATTCCATGTGCCATGGAATAATATCCCAAGATTTAGCCCAATCCATCCCTACAAGACATTGCTCAGTGGATATATTATGACTAATCTGAATACTAGGACATGAAGGTCAGTTAGAATTCATGCACAAAACATTCCATGAGAACCTCTTACATGTCAGTCATTACATTAAGGGTTGAGTAACCACAAGTAAATTTCAAAAACAAAATTATGCGATCTCATGAAACGGGCATTGTACTGAGGATAAAAGATACTTACAATTAATCAAAATGCAGAAAATACCGGAATGTGATAACTGCACACAGTCCCATAAGCATGTAAATTAAACTTCATTTTTGCCTTTCCTTATAGAACAAATTCATTTTCACTATGAGAGCAAAAGGATACATAGAAGAATCTAGACCATTGAGAGTCTATGCTTAGTGTACCTGGTTACAGAACAGAGGAATTGAGTTCATATATATGAGCAAATCTTAGTTGAGCATATTACTACTGAATTTCTTACAGTCAAACAACATTTTAACTCCAGCATTCCATCTAAAAAATAAGTTTCTTTGATTACAAGGAATACATTGTAAGAGACTATGAAAATATATTGAAAAAAACAACCCATCCTAAAAACTGAAGTTACAATTATAAGGTCATACCTTACGGAAAACAGATCAAGAGTAGCATTTTCACTCAGTAACTACAGAGGAAACAAACCGATAATGTACGCATAAATGGAGTACATTGAAGACAGCACATATTCTATATAATAAACAATCCAAAGGGTAAAACAAACCAAACTTAGATCACACACATAAGAACAGCCACTTTCATTCCAAAGAGATGCTTTGAAGTAAAATGCTTAGGAATGATGACCAATGACACAGCAATATCAACACAGACATATTTGACTAGTTATTTGAACATTTACCGCAAGATCCCTAATGTGAAATACAGGACTAAGGACATATGCTGAATGTCCTGGTACCAGTCTATATGCAATTTGCTTTTCCTTAATAAGTATTTGCCAGAAATGCAATGAATGGAAAAATATATACAGTTATGCCTCTGAAACATAAGGACTTCCATAAAGAATTACTGAATTTAAAATTTTAACCTGCTTCCATGAATAAAGGAGGTTGGTCTATTTGAGATGGTTTAAATCACCAGAGGAATAAAAAACTACATTATTTTTATGTAACATTTTAAATTTAAAAACAATTAGCGATCAGGGCTTGATAATTGACTTACAGCCATTCTTCAAAATCCAGGTGAGGTTAAAATCACATAATACCAAGAATAATATATAAAGTACTGTAATTAGCAATTTTTAAAAGATTTTATTTATTTGGCAGAGAGACACAGAGAAAGAAGGAACACAAGGATTGGAAGAAGAGGGGGAGTAGCAGACGTTCCGCTGAGCAGGGAGCCAGAAGTGGGGCTCAATCCCAGGATGCTGGGATCATAAAATGAGACTAAGGCAGCCGCTTAAGGACTGAGCCATCCAGGATCCCGTGCACTTAGCATTTTAGATATCATACCATTTAATCTTTACAACATTAGGAAGGAAGCATGATGGTAATAGATTACAACCGATACTTTTTTTTTTTAAAGATTTTATTTATTTACTTGAGAGAGAGACAGTGAGAGAGAGCACATGAGCGAGGAGAAGGTCAGAGATTGAAGCAGACTCCCCATGGAGCTGGGAGCCAGATGCGGGACTCAATCCCGGGACTCCAGAATCATGACCTGAGCTGAAGGCAGTCGTCCAACCAACTGAGCCACCCAGGCGCCCACCGATACTTTTTAAAATATTCCTTAAAAACTGAGTTTCCAAAGATATACTGATTTACAAACTATCTGAGCACCTGCCACAAGTTCTGTGTTAAGAAATCTATTATAATTGGGGGTGCCTAGGTGGCTAAGTCAGTTGAGCATCTGCCTTCTGCCAGAGTCATGATCCCCGGGCAATGGGACCAAGTCCCACATCAGGCTCCCTTCAACTGTGGGAAGCCTATTTCTCCATCTCCCTCCGCCTATTAATCTACTTTCCTGTGCTCTATCTCTGTCCCATAAATAAATAAAATACTGAAAGAAAAAGAAAGAAAGAAAGAAAGAAGGAAAGAAAGAAAGAAAAGTAAAGTAAAGAGAAAAGAAAGAGAAATCTATTATAGTTGATATCTGCAGTTTCTGCCTAATCTGGACTTATCTTTTGACAACAGCACTTCTACTGACATATAGAGGACTACTATTTTTCACTCTCTGACCACGAAGCTCTGGGACTGACAGCACTCCAGCCTTAGTCCCAGGCACAAGCAAGTAACCGAGTCCTGGCTAACTGACACACTCCATTTATGTAGTCTCAGAGACGGGTTCAGGGGTAGACAGCTGGCCCAACGAGAGTCAATTACAGGAAATTATATGAAAATTTTGACAATCACAACTCTTTTTTGCAAAAACTGCTAACTCTGAAATTATAAGCAATGAGGGCTAGAACCAAAACCACAAGGAGAATGTCATCTGGAAAATGAAGTCATCCAAAAGTGGGACAGTCACTAAATTGGGGTGGGGAACTGGCAGAATAGAAGAGCAGAGATGCTAGACTTCCTCATTTGAAATTCTAGATCACACTATGCCTGAACCCAATAATGCCATTGGATTTCTCACATAAAAACAAGCAATAAATTCCCTTTTAACCTAGATATTTCTGAACTTGGTTTCTTTAGCTGAAGTGAAATGACTCCTAAAGGATTAAAGCTACTTCAGGTATAAAGCTATCAAATAACAGTGAGCAGAACAGACCCAAAATAACTGGCTTTAAAATGTTTCTTTTACCCATTTTGCAATAATGTCTCCCGAACGTACATACCAATAGGTATCGCTTTAATGACTAGTAAACTCCAAAAAATATCCTTGTATTATACCTCAAAAGACTTAAAATACTACTATTGTTGAGCTGAGTATATGTTACTGATGTTTAAAGAATTCATGAAGAGAAAAGTTTGAGAAAGCGAAAATATTTCCAAGAAACACAGGTAATATACAGAACAGGTGACAAACACAAGGACTAGAAGATACAGAATAATAGAGTAGTACAAATACTGAGCATGGAAATCCTTTAAACAGAATCGAATGGAAAAAGAGCCACCAGTGAGCACCCCAAAATTCAAACCCACAACTACACATATACTGATATTCACTATCATATGCCATGCAATGTGAAATTAATACCATCGTACAATGTCTAAGTCAAGTGATGCTATTTTCTGTAAAATTTTCCCTGAAATCAATGTGCTTCTGTTATTGCTCTGCCACAAGTCCCACTTGTCACCCATTTTCTTGGAAATGAAACTATTACCATCAATTCTCAAGAATAAGTTATAATTGTGCACTAGCTCTTATTAGCCTCTTTTTATAGTCCATTATACATCCTCCATTTTTCCGTTTTTTTTTTTTTTATTAAAAGAAATAATTTCCATCACTTGGGAGTTTATAAAGCAATAAACTGTTCGTGATTACTCAGCACTTTTACAGAAAACCATTTCCTGGTAATTACGTGGTATTCAAAAAGAAGTAAGTGAAACTATCGCCATTACACGAAATTTAACTTGAAACACTCATTTCCCTCTGTATTTTGTTAAAATCTGAATTATTATGGAAGTTCAGTAAGAAACACTTAGCTGACTGTTATCTCCATCAATTAATTAGTCCCTTAGTCTTAAAACTACACTTACTGGAAAGAAAAGCTATAGCTGAATTTAAGAAGGAAAAGCACCAGACATTTGCGAACAGCTAAAAGAAACAGATTTTAGTAATCCTTAAATCGCAGTGGAATTTTGCGTCTGTTTTCTCAGTGTGGCATCTTCTTTTCCAGACTGTCACATGCCTTACTCCTTTAATTCATTCAAGCCTCTGATAAAACAGTACTTCCTCATTAGGACCTTCATGGACTTCCTTGACTGAAATAGATTTCATCACTATTTATCTTCGAACTGGTCTTAGTTTCTTTCTTAACACTAATCATTAACAGATCTTCTATTATTATTTCATTAATTTGGCATGAGGGTGGCAGGGAATGTGTCATCCTCAACACCCACCACACCCTAACCTGACAAATAGGAACTACTAAATAAATATGTATTGAATAAAGACACAAATTCTGGTACCTCCTTTATGGATTATTGAGCTTCATAACTACTACTAATCCTTTCCTCTCTTCGCTTAGTATTAGAATCCCTATTTTGAGACTTACATAAAGGAACTAAAGAAAAATAAAGTAACCCTTTACCAGGACTGAACTAGGAATTTTTAAAAACACAAACGCAAAATGCCAAGAAAGATTTTCAAATACCTCATCTCAATAGACATCATGTGAGTGAACACTTTTATGACTTGTAATTTTTCATGTAGCATATAACTGAAGCTCTTTGGGGAGTGTTATTAAAATTCCTAGTGTCCTTGAATACAAGAGAAAATGGACAGTCATATGTACTAGTGTGAAGTACATAAACAAAGTGATCTTTCTTGAAGGCAGTTCGGCAATAGGTATCAAAACGTTAAGTGCAAACTCTCTGATATATTACCGGTATTATTTTAGAAGTTTTCCAGAGGAAATTTCTTTTTATTTGTTAAAAGATCACACGATATGGAGGTTGCTTCCAGTATTTATTTATAACAGTAAAAAATAAATAAATAAAGAGAGAGAGAGAGAGAGAAACTACCTGAATATCAGAAACCAAGGACTGCTTAGAAAAAGCTATGATATATTACTGAAAACATTTTATACAACCATAAAAGATTATATCTGTAAACAACATTAAAGGTCAGGAAAAGATGGTCACAGTATAAATTGTAAAATATGTTATTTGACAATATTTACAGGATGATTTAATCTTTAAATATTTCTTACGTTGTGCAATAATACAGTATAATATGAATTAATATAATAATATATATTCATGCAATAGAATACTCATTTCTCAGTTTTTACCAATGTATGTAACACATTAATTTGGTTTTTCTTGGGTTTTTTTTTTTGAACATTAATTTAAAAACTACCACTATGCTTGAACTATTATTTCTATTTTTTTCCAAGATGTTACTTATTTCAGTGAAAACAAGAAAACATGGAGGGTGGGGACAGACAGCAGAGGGAGAGGGAGAAGCAGAATGGTGATTCTGGAGTGAGCTAGGAGCCTAAAGCGGCGGATAATTCCCAAGACACTGAGAATTACACATTTGCCTGTATTTTAATTTATAAAAACTGCTATTTTATATCATTAAAAATCTTCTCTCTGAAAAACAACTATAAGTGTTGGTTACAAACACTTGTGTTTTCATGAATAGAAAAGAATAAAAAGGAATCCTCACAGGCCTTAGGAAAGAGGTATTAAGAGAGCACTGAAGTCCCAGAAACTGTGAAAGACCAAGATTCCTGTGGATCCTTACCCAGGTTTGAGGGCTATTCAAGGCAGCCATCAGGGAACACAATGCAAAGTGCTCAAAGGCAGTCTGGTAAGTGATTCCTGAACAAAGCCAAGACTGCAAAGTATTATATCTCCTGCAAAAAAGTTGAAGTAGAGGAAAAATCCCGTCCCAGAGAAACCCACAGTAAGGACACCTTGCTATCTCTATCTTGACGCAGGACAGCTAGAAAAGCATCTCCCCTGACAATCTAACAACAAAGATCTCTGAATGAGATACGCTCTGAATTTCGACTATCTCTTGCCTGAAAATCCATGAATTGAAAACTTCATGTAAACTGAGGAAGTCTCAGGTGGCCGTGAGGCTCAGCGGGGTAGCGTCCAGAGCCGATGGCCAAGGAAGAATTCTTGACACATATTTGGTCCAAAATGGTGGTTTATTAAAGAACGTGGACTGGGAGGACAGGCTGGAAGAGTCACTGCCCAGGGGGTTGTGAGGAGTGGACCATTATATACTTGTAAGTTGGGAGGAGGTCAGGGATGGTGTCTCTAAGTCTCTACGGAATTTTCCAAGCAAGGGTTCCAGGACCTTTTGAGGGGCAAGCTGTTGTTGTGAAAAAGGTTATTCATTTCCACTAACAAAACCTTCTCTGAGACCCTTTAGATGTGTATCAGTGGGCCATATGCTTGGAAATTATTGTCAGTATGTATTTTGGATGGTTTAGAAATAAAAGAAGTTTTCAAAGTAATTGGTAAAGTAGACATACAGGATCCTGCTTGGGGGTACGGGGTCCGACAGGCTAGAATTACCCTTAGCCCTTAGCAAAGCCTTAAGGTGGAGAGTCCCTAGAGGAGAGTCACTCTGCCTGTTTCAAGGGCTTGTCGGCAGGTAAGGAAATTTAATAATTTTACTTCTGCCTCTGTTTCCCACATCATTAACTGTACTAGATTAACAGAAAGCCCACATGTTTGATAAAAGCCAAACAAAGTCTTCTCTGGAGGAAAGCTCCTTGAACACAGGTGTCTGCAAATTCCCAACACACTTTCATTTAACATAACATAGACTCACAACCAAAAAATTATAAAAACACAAGAAAGCAATACACTAGGATCAAAAGCCAGGATGCATAGACAAACTGCACAAATCGCACAAACACTGAAAAATCAGAGTTCACAAACAGGCTTATCAGATACATAGAATAATGTTAACTTTTTAAATGGAGAGCAAGAGTATTAGGGAAAACAAAAGACTTTTTAAATGACAAGAAATAGGGGCCCATGGGTGATGTAGTCAGTTAAATAGCTGCCCTTGGCTCAGGTCATGATTTCAGGGTCCTTGGATCCCAGTGCTGAGTCAGTCACTGCTTGGGGTGGGGGGAAGGGAGACGTCTGCCTCTCTGTCACCCTATGCCCCTACCCTCTATCTATGCTCTCTGTCCCTCCTCAAATAAATAAATAAAGTCTTTAAAAAATAAAATAAAATCACCTGAAAGAATTAAATAGAATATATAAAGATGATAATAATTTATGTGTTTTTTTTTTTTAAGATTTTATTTATTTATTTGACAGAGAGAAATCACAAGTAGATGGAGAGGCAGGCAGAGAGAGAGAGGGAAGCAGGCTCCCTGCTGAGGAGAGAGCCCGATATGGGACTCGATCCCAGGACCCTGAGATCATGACCTGAGCCGAAGGCAGAGGCTTTAACCCACTGAGCCACCCAGGCGTCCCTAATTTATGTTTTTTAAATGAAATCTATCAAAAGTATAAAAACAAAAAAGAGACAGATGAAGAGAAAATCAGCAAACTAGAAAATAAGTGAATATGGAAGGTTAAAAAACATCAAAGAGAGAATAGAGATATTGGATTTATATCTATTGTATTCAAGAAAGGAAAAAGAATCAGGGAGAAGCAATATTCAGATACAATAGTTTGAACATTCTACAACTGCTAACTAAATATATCATCAGATATAGAAAGAAAAATTAATTCCAAACAGGAAGAAGAAACGTACATATATACCATAATTTATCAAAGTGAAACTGCAGAAGAACTAAGACAATTAAAAAAAAATAAAATAAACCTGAAAAGCAACAAGAAAGAACAGATAGGATGTACTTACAATTTCAAAATGAGATGGACCATAGACAATATAACAATAATAATAAAAGCTAGAAAATAGTATAGTAACTTAAAAGGGCTGAGCTGAGGTAAGCATTAGCCAAGACCCATGTATCCAGAAAACCAACTTCAAACAGACAAGTCAAACATTTCTAGACAAACCAACTTGAGAGGGCTCAAAATCAACACAGATGTACCAAAGAAAAGATTACAGAAGATAATCCAGTTTAAAAAAAAAAACAAAGATCCTAAAAGTGAGTCAAAAAATACTCATGTTTATACTGAACCAATGAATTATGGAAACAGACAAACATGGATTCATCCCAAACAAAAGTACGTGTACAAAGAGAAAGTAAGCATTGTAGATAATTAGAACCCAGGTAAATCAACCTAAAAGAGAAAATTCATTACAAAAGCAGGAAGAAATAAAAAATATCACAACAAGGGCATGACATTATAAAATGAACAGAGTGAAGTCATCCCGACCTATTAAGGATTATTCATCCAATGCTCAGCATTTTGTTAGACTGTGTTCTCTTTTTATAGATAATAACATCCAAGACTACCAATGTTCAAATGTGTTTGGTGAGTCATTTCACGGGGAAAGGAGATATTTTGGACTGAGAAAGCCTTACTTTTTTCCTGAGTGGACCCGTAACAAGTGACCCACATTTCTGAGGGATATGACCAGTGTGAATGAGAGCTTCAGTGTCCAGTTGGACAACAAATTTAAACTAACAGACCATTCTCTTAAAAGGAATGCTCTTTCACTCCGAAGGGACTGTAAATTGGTGTGGCCACTGTGAACAATAATGAGGTATCTCAAAAAAATGAAAAATAGAAATACCATATGATTCAGGAATTCTACTACTGGGAAAGGAAAACTCATCGGGAAGACATAGACACCTCTATGTTGAGTGCAGCACTGACTGATAGCCAAGATACAGAAACAGCCTAAGTATCCATCCTGGGAGGAAGAGATAGAGAAGCTGTGGTAAACATAAAGAGGGGAATGTTATTTCTACATAAAAGAAAAACTCTGATCTTGCCATTTGCGACAACCTGGATGGACCTACAGTGTATAATGCTAAGTGAAATAAATCAGAAAGAAAAAGACAAATATCATGTGATTAAACTTAAGGGGGATGGGGTAACTGGGTGATAGACATTAAGGAGGGCACATGATGTAAGGAGCGCAGGGTATTCTAGAAGACTGATGAAATAGGACCTCTACCTTTGAAACTAATAATACGTTATAAATTAATTACTTGAATATAAATTTTTAAAAATATATAAAAAATTGCATTATTTTAAAAAATAAATTACAGAAAAAAAAAATTCTATGGGGAGTCAAAGAGCAAAACAAGCAAAACCCAGAGTTGAACCCATAAATACAAAACTGAGGGTTGTACACGTGCAGGTGGCGGGTGTGAAACAGTGAAAAGAATGGATGAGTGGAAGTAGGATATAAAGTCCTCCGGTTATGAAATTAACAAATCATGGGGCTAAAGGTACACCATGGGGAATACAGTCAAAGGTATTATAATAGGATTGTATGGTAACAGGTGGCAGCAACCTTTACTGAATGCATAGCATGACACGGAGACTTACTGAATCACTATTTTACACATATGAAATTAAGGTATCATTGTGTGTCAAATATACAGTAAATTTTTAAAAGATAAACTACAAATAAACAACTGAGCATTCTGAGAATGAATGGATTAAATCGGTAAAATTCCAAGAGCTCTGCTATATTTTCAGATAGTGTTTAGCATAGAGAATGCATTCCACTCCAGCCTGCTAACTGAAAAGACCTGATACACATTGAACACTATTCCATCAGACAAATACTACCAACAAAAAAGCAAGCACGTATAAGAAATATTTTTCTGCATCCGCAGATAATGAGATGGCTCAATTAATTCAATCACTTCCAAAGGCCAAGCAACCCCGTATTGCAAGGAAACAGATCAGTAATTGTCAATAAGTGTAGACAACTTATGACCCAATTAACTGCATACAAGGAAAATGAGAAGCTTGGGACATATTAAAAATGGAGAGGTCAGAGGAAGCTACTCTTAAGGAAATCTCCAAGGAAACAGGGACATTGTTAGGTTCACAAAGCAGGGAGCACTCTAGTCGTATATCATGTACAGACTTCAATTGGCTGACTTAAACCCACATGGAAAGCTAAAGATTTCTTACCTAATCACTAAAGAATAGGATGGGAGGGGGTGGGGTAAGGTGAAAAAAAGTAAAACAAAAGAGTGATATTCAACATTCCCATTTCCTGAAGCACCTGTTCTTCCCTGTCTGAATGGAGAATACTACAAATGAGTACATGAGAATATTAAAGTGCCATATTTTGTAAATGATTTTCCAGGCATAATTTTATTCCCCATATTCTCCATTTTATTCCCCATATTTTAAAGATAGGGAAACGAAGGGAAAAAAAGAAAGCAATGGTCTGGAAGCAGATGATTCTTCTGAGTTATGCTCACAAGATCAAAGGCAGCCAAACTACGTATCAATGACTATGACATTCACCTCACTTCCCCTAAACAAGTAGGCATTTTATCTCTCACATCACAACAAGAAGGGTGAATACATTACAGTAACATATGCTGAAGAGGGAACACACTCACATAACTTTTATTACAGTATATTCTTATAATTATTGCATTATTATTAATTGTTCTTCATCTATTATACCTAATTTTTTTTAAGATTATTTATTTATTTGACAGAGAAAGAGCGCAAGTGAGCACAAAAGTAGGGAAAGAGAGAAGGAGAAGCAGACTCCCCACCGAGCAGGAAGCCCAACGGGAGCTCAACCCCAGAATCATGACCTGGGCCGAAGGCTGACGCCCAAATGACTGAGCCACCAGGCAACCCTTGACCTAATCTATAAATTAAACCTTTTTACAGTTATTTCTATATAGGGAAAA
This sequence comes from Mustela lutreola, assembly GCF_030435805.1. Lineage (NCBI taxonomy): Eukaryota > Metazoa > Chordata > Mammalia > Carnivora > Mustelidae > Mustela > Mustela lutreola. The sequence continues at coordinate 104,247,871 of NC_081308.1, read as the reverse complement.
ACAGTATATATAGGGTTTGGTACTATCACTAGTTTCAGACATCCACTGAGGGGTCCTGGTATATACCCCAAGGATCAAGAGGCACACAGAAAACCATATTAGCAACTGGGACTCAAAACTACAAACTATGCATTTCACCTTTGGGTAAAAATCAAGATGAGAAAATTCCCTCAGGATTCATTAAGTGATGAAGGAACCAGTTCAGTTAACCAACTTCCCCCTCCGACTATACTTTCTGTCTTTTATTGGGTCCAACATTTTTTATGACACTTTTTTAATGACTTTTTGGAGAGTACAGGCCCACTGTATTATAGAATATTCCACATTCTAGATTTCTCTGCTTCTTTGCAGTATTATTTGACATACAACTTCATTTCTGCCACATTAAGTCTTAGGCACTCGATTAGCTAAAGATGGAACATTTAGGGACAAAAATATTTCAGAAGTGGTTTTCTGTAACTCATTTTGGCTGCATCAAAGCATCAAGGCACAAAATCTCTATTTATACCACTATTAATGATAGGAAGTTTAATCATGTTATTACTTACTGATCACCAAATCTCTACTTTATAAGGTTATGCTTTTTGCTTTAAAATTCAGTTAATGGCGGTATAAAATTTTAAGTTATCTTTGGCATAAAACGTTGACACCATAAAAATTTTTCCCAAAAATCCTTTCCCCTTTGGTTTTAGCAGTCAGTGGCAATATTTACTTAAATGAATTATTACAATGGCGGTTACAAAGTACTGCTTTTAAACTCTATCCTTCCTTTATGAGTTGACATTCTTCCCTTCCCTTTGTTATTTCCCTGAGAATGCTTTTAAGACTGGGGAAAAAAAAAAAAAGTATCTTTACGTTGATGAGAAATATCCGACTGAGTTGAGAAAAGTGATCTAGGAGGAAGAGGAAACAATATTTGGAAAAATGTTCCTGAATAAGTAAGTCGGCATTTACTGCACAGTCCGGAAGATGGTCTGTAATAGAAGCAAGAACAATTTTTTCAATAGGAACAAAGGAAAAGATCGGTTAAGTTTGCATAAGTGGATGGACGCACTGTTAACAGATCATACTTAATTATGTACATTTTAGAAAACAAGGTTATCAGTGGAATGTTAGATTAGGGAAATAAGACTTTTGAGGTCACTTGAGATGAATAATCATGAAATTAAAATGAGACCAGCTGAAATGGTTGTGTTTTTCTCCAGCCATTTTCAGCAGCATAGGTATTCATATGGAGTTGGGTAAGAGTTGGATTTAATTAGGACTATACTTCTATCAAGTAAGTACAACAAAATGAGAAAGAACTGAACATACAGAGGCACCTGGGGGCTCAGTGGGTTAAAGCCTCTGCTTTCTGCTCAGGTTGTGATCCCAGGGTCCTGGGATGGAGACAAGCATTGGGCTCTCTGCTCCACAGGGATTCTGCTTACCCCCTCCCCTGACTGCTTGTCATCTCTGTCAAGTAAATAAATAAAATCTTTTAATAAAAAAATTTGAATTGAATTGGATTGCAGTTCAGGAATAAATAATAATTATCCACACAATTTAAACAGTGTCAATAGTAAAGGACAGATGGAGAGATGAACAGTAAAATGGTGGTAGGATTAATGAAGCACAGGTCCTGGTGAGTTAGAATACTGCTGGAGTTAGGCTTCTAGAGAACATGAGCCAGAAAGGGAGAAGTTAGTACTCCGAAAGTGGGATGTTAAAAGCAGGATTACTAATGCGTTGCTGTAGCTGTTAATAACAAGGTGTAGAGTATCACCGAGGAAGTGAGTGATGTAGGTTGGAAGTCAGATGTTTAGAAAAGAGCATATCAAAGAAATAAATGTTAATGGTATTAAAAGGAACATCTTTACTAATAATGAAAAAAACCCTCTGATACGAGGAGCATTGGAAGGTGTGATAGGGAGCCAGGAACTGAAATCGTCAAAGAGTGGGGAAATGGACAAAAAAGGAAGATATCAAGAAGGTAAGGTCGAATGACTGACGAGTCCATGCAGGGCAGTTTTGAGAGAGGGAAGAAAAGGACTGTGATGAGCACTGAGGAAAAAGCAGGACATCTACCCCACGTCTAGGCTTAGTCATATGAAGAATGTAAGAAAGTAAACAGCCAGGACATGAAATGAATGGAACAAAAGCACATCTCTGGAGAGAGATCAAGCTTTTAATAAGAGTGAAAAAAGAATAGGGCTCTCAGAGAAGAAACTGAAGGGGAAGTCGATTTTGCTGATGACTTAGCATGAAATCTAGACGACTCAGACAACATTAGCATGGGAGGGCCAGAATATAGGATCAAAATGACCATGTGGAAGGGTATGCAGACTAGAGTTGTAGGGACAAGGGGTAACTGGCCATCTAGGGATGGCTAAAAGACTGAACGAAAGCACATAATTAGATCAGTGTCAGTGTTCTCAACGTAGGTAATGGAGGAGCAGTGGCACAGAGACAAAGTAAGCTAGGAGTGTTTGCCTTGAAGGAGAAGAAAAACAGGTTTCTTAACAGAAATGTGCTGTATTTATGGCCGTACAACTGACTGTTGCTCAGGAAGGTATCAAGTTCCACAAAGCAAAAGACTTACACAGTAGGCATCTAGGCTCCCTATTGACTCCACAGAAAATAGAACTTTATAGAAGACAGGAAATGAATAGTCTTACCTCAATCATTAAAGGTTCCTTTTTAATTTTAACCCATATAGATTAAAGGAAGAGCTGACCAACTCCAAGTACACAGGGCTCATCTTGACTATAGCAAAGATTCTAGGCTCCAAGTGGTTTATTGAGCATGGAGGGTTTCTCTAAATTCCAAACTGCTGGTTAATGATTTCAAGTCCTACACATTTCTAAACTTCTAACAATCAAAGAAAACCGATGTTCAATACAAGATATAAAATTGTTTCCCTACTGGAACTTTCAATTTAAGCAATCCAATCATAATTTAGTACCATGTCTATAGAAGCAAAGAAAAGAGGTCCTTTTTTATTATCCAAGATACCACATCTTAGTTCAGAGCTACCTTTTTGAATATGTAAGCTGGTTCACATTAGATTACGAGGGGACCGATACTGACTTTGAAAACACTAGGTAATTCTGATGAATTTCCAACTCTCAAATTGAAAAGTCATATCATCCCTAGGACTGAAAGACCCAAGTGTTTTCTATTGGCTTATAATGAAAATTTGGCAAAAATATCCATTTCAACTTAGAAAAAGGAGCCTTTTTATATTATTGCAATTATCAAGAATTCAAATTATAATAAATAAAATTATGTCCAAAGAAGGACATACAAGTGACATACAAATTGATTCATTTGGAATATTTTTCATAAACAATTATAAAACTTACAATTTTATGACTAGACAAAGCAGAAGCATGATGACTTTACAATAAGATGAGGGGCATTCTGGACTGGACCTCAACATTAGCAAAGTGATTCTGTGCTTTTGCACCATTCCCTACTTAATCTCCTTGTCTACTAAATTATGTTTTTAAAAATCTTAAAAACACACTGAGTTAATAGTATTTTGAGAACTCAGAATGAACAGTTCCTTAGCTGGTTGTTATAAGGACCATACGCCCAACTATAACTGAGCTCTCTAAGACTGTTTTAGTAACTGATGTTGACAGTCAACCAAAAACCATTTACTGAGCATTTACTATAAAAGAAGTAACCTACTGAGGGAGGTGGAGTCAAAAGAGATTTAAGATAGCACCTACTGCTACAATTACAAGACATGTTAGAGGTGATGAGGACAAACACATACCAAGTCAAAAACTAGTAAGGCAATGAGTGTATACTACTTTTGAAATGACAGGCACAGACAGGAAGTTTGTTAGTTGGTAAGGAGAAGCCAAGATTAGTGAGGTATAGGGTACTCAGAGGAGACGTCCTGAAGGTGATGAAAACAGTGTAATCATCTTTTTTTTATTTTTTCTTAAAGATTTTTTTAATCTTTTTCAAAGATTATTTTAAAGATTTTTTTTCTTAAAGATTTTATTTTATTTCCTTGACAGAGAGAGCGAGCGAAAGCAAATACAAGCAGGGGGAGTGGGAGAGGGAGAAGTAGGCCTCCCACTAAGCAGGGCGCCAGATGCAGGGCCCTATCTCAGGACCCAGGGAGATCCCAGGACCCTAGGATAATGACCTGAGCGAAAGGGAGACACTTAAGGACTGAGCCACCCAGGCAATCTGATACCAGTGTAAACTTTAAGAGTTAAGTATGATTCATGGAAGCAAAAGGGAGGGTGTAATGATAGACTAAGAGGGGAAGAGCCAATAGAAAAATCACAGAGGCAAAATATGTTGGGCATTATTGAGGCACAAAAAATATCAATACAACTAACATTAGAAGAACTTTGGTAATTCATTTATAGGAAAAATCGTTAAGTGCAAATGATGCTTTCCTTTGTAAATTTCCAAGGTCTCAGTTAAAAGAGTGATTCTAGTTGAAAATCAGTAGCTTTCATGAACCAAAGCTCAATAGAAGAAGAGTACCATCTATAAGCTTTCCATGGAGGCCTATAATAAATTTAGGGATACTCCTAGGATATTTTGTTTATGACAGTTTATCACATGACATAGACTTACCATGAATTTCAATTTTTTCATTGAATTTTCTCATTCTGCTTATTAGCACCCAATTATATCAATCTCTAGCAATTACTATATTTAAATTATAATCATTAATTTAAAATTTCAATTAAGTCAAACGGGCATTTCATCAGGATTCTGAACTAGGGCAATTTGACTCTTCATCTATAAAGTAAAGGAATTATAATTTTACCATGTTTTTGTTTTAAACAAAGATTTTATTTATTTATTTGACATACAGAGATCACAAACAGGCAGAAAAGCAGACATAGAGATTGGGGAACAGAGAGCCAGATGTGAGGCTCAATCCCAGGACCCTGAGATCACAACCCGAGCTGAAGGCAGAGGCTTTAACCCACTGAGCCACCCAAGCACGACCTTCCATGGTTTTTAAATAATTTTTAAATCAATAGAATATCTGTTACAATAATAAATTATTCAAAAACATAACAAAAAGATAAAAGCACATCTGAATTACCTCAATCATGGGCAAGGGCTTTAGAACACTATTATATAAATTCCCATTACAATGGGTCCAAGACATTTTTTCAGAATAATGAGGTTTCAGGGAACACAACTGGAAACCACAGTCCTGGATGCTCTGTAAGGGCCCTTGCAGTTCTAAATTCCTCACATTCTAAGGAAATATCTTCAAAAGATTATCTCAGTGTACATCGATATGTGATATATATGTTGACAACAATCTTTGGACTAGAATCTAGCTCCTAACCTATAAAGAGTTGGGCAAAATGATTACACATAGACTGCCAGGCTTCCTCAGGAATTATACAAAGGGAGGGCTGCACAGGAGAAGAAGTCTTTGACAGTGATCACCTTCCTTTTAGGCATCTTTGAATCTAGCAGCCCGGAGCATGGGATCCTCCCCTCACTTCTCTTGTCATCCCAACAAAGATGGCTCTCTGGAGCCTACCTACCCTAAAAGAACAATCCATCTCCATATTTTTCTTGACGTGAAAATAACCATGTCCAAGACCATGTTTACTCTAAGAATTAATGCCAATTAGACAAAAGTTCGTGTTGCCTAATTAACACTTGCTTAATATGAAAATGGAGGTTACTGATGAGTGAATGCCTCACTCCCTTCAACAAATCTTTATACACTAAATACATACAATATTGAGATTGTGAGAATTTTGAGAACTATTATATTCAGTGGAGAAAATGGTTTTGGAGAGTTAGTTCATTGAACATCCCACAAAACACAGTAAGTAGGCAGCAATCTGCATTTCTTGTGCATTGAGGACCCTGTTTAATAACTAAAATGATCGTAAATTCTGGCAAAAATTGTAAAACATAGGGGCGCCTTGGTGGCTCAGTGGGTTAAGCCTCTGCCTTCGGCTCGGGTCATGATCTCAGGGTCCTATGATCGATCCCTGCATCAGGCTCTCTGCTCAGCGGGGAGCCTACTTCCCCCTCTCTCTCTGCCTGCCTCTCTGACTCCTTGTGATCTCTCTGTCATATAAATAAAATCATTTTTTAAAAATCATAAAAAATTTTTAAAAAATTTTGACACCTGCATTGGTCTTGGTTGTTTTTATTGTCCATATTTATCTTTGAAAATTCATGCACATGGAGGCATGTTATCACCCATAGACCTTTATAACCTACTGAGCCACCCAGGCGCCCCCACCCATAGACCTTTTTAATCAAGAAGTTTACACAAACCCCTCAGTGACTATTTCAGAAATCTACTTATCATTCACAAAATACTTCTGTATAAGATCCATGTAATGTGTGGATGGTAGGCCTATAGTGTAGAAAGGGCACAGAACTTCCCAATAAGGAGATGATGCCAAAATGGTTTATAATGAAGAATCCAATAAATCTAGATCAGATGATGAACAACTCTTCTAAAACATACATACTTTTCTATTATTATCTGGCTTAGAGTAAATTTAGGAATCATACTCATTCCTTATACATACAGTCTAAATGAGGCTGGACCAGGATGATCCAGAAACCTGGTTATGAAAGGAAAGAATCTTCAATCTTCCCTTGTGGTAGGCATAATCTACACAGAGATGGCTTAGATATTTATAATAACTAGAATTTCCATTTCCTCCTGGCTCACAGTCGTTGGTGGAGATGGGTATAATTCATTAGCATTTTTTCATCAAACCTCCTGTACATTTACAAGTGCGAAGTATACATTTTAACTAACAACATCATTCTTTTGGGAGTTAATCATTATATTATTCGGTAAGCCAGTGTCCTAGATTATTACTGGTTGTGTTAAAGCAATTTCGTTCAAAACTTGCTACTGAGGTCATCTTCATAAGGAAATTAATTTATCAAAGTATCACATCCACAAGCACTGTGTCCTTTCACAGAAACCACAATACAGCGAAGACAACATAATAGCTACTCCAATACCCAGGGCAGCTTCTGAAAGAGAACCAAACAAAGCCCAAGGGAGACTTGAAAAACATTTTCAAACCAGGTCCAAGAAAGCATGGCTTTATATTAAACAATATCACAAGCACCTTCGGTATTATTAATTTTGAAAACACTGCCATCTCGCAAATGAAGTGTTTTCTTAGAAATGATTAGACATCAATATAAGTTTTATACTCATGCTGGTTCTGAGAACACTGCCAAAATGCCATTTCCTCGGAAATATTTAATAACAGAAAAATGGCCCCGAAAACACATGCACAGTACTGCTGTTTCTGTGTTCAATTTCATACCAAATGAATTTAGGAAATGTGTCACAAGTAGGGCAATCAAATGTTACTGCTGAAAAACAAGATGGAAGAAAAGAAAGAGAAAAATAGACAAGTACCTGACCACTCTGGTGGAATAGGGTTTTGAATATGGAATATGTAAATCTTGTCAAAGACTTGTTGGCATCCTCCAGAATAGTCTTATGGATCAGCTGCCTTGCCAGTGACCTAGGCAAGCTGTTAGACACCGTAGGACACTGTTGCACAGCATGTCTACAGGAATGAACAAAAGGCTTTCTAAAGTAGCAAACTTCTAAGTAAGAGCAGTAAGAGCTAAGAATGCTTTGTCTTTATACAGCCAAATAAGCTTATCCAGGGGCAAAAGTAGAGTTACTGCCCACAACAAAGTTCACACTCACGCACCCACACAGTCACTCACTCACTCATGTGCAGATTTTAAAAATGCCAGGTACCAAGTCATCAGCCTGATTTATTTCTATCACGCTATGTGGCCAGAAACAGAAAATGTAGCAGAGATGGCCTACAAAATATAAGAGAGATTTCACAGACACGAAAACCAATCTTCAGAGGGTACCTATCCATAATTTTGCAAGGAATTCCCATGTTGTAGGGTTTTTTTTTTTTTTTTGGTGGTGGGGGGGGGGGTATATGGGCAAGAGATGCTTAGTATTTAATATGGGAAACAAATTTATAGAGAATAATACACATACCCAGGAGATAAAAGTTACTATTGCATGTCCCCCGCCCCCCACCCCGCTCCAACGGCAAATGATGGTGTTAACTTTAGTCAAGGAAAATTTTCAGTGATGGATCCCTTGCACATCTGTGGTTCCCCTACTTTTGATTCCTTCTGACTCTGATGTTACCTTATCTAAATCTTCCAGATCCATAGGAAATAATAAAGAAATGTTGGGGTTTGGAGTCGAGGGCCAAGAAGGTATTCTTAAGACATCTTCGGTGCAAAAAATGGTTTTTTAAAGCATGAGGACAGAATCTGTGTACAGAAAAGGCTGCACTGGAGTTCTGATTGGAGACTTATTATATACTTTCAAGTTGGGAAGGGGTTAAGAATAGCATAAGTCTCTAAAATACTTTGGAAGCATGGCCTCCAGAACCATTGGGGGCTAGCTATTTTTAGGAAAAGGTTACATATTCTTAATTAGTAAAACCCTAATCATGAAACCCTTTAGATGTGTATCAGTGACCCATGTTCTTGGAGTATGATTACTAACATGTACCTCAGGGCGGGAGGAGAGATAAAGGCAGTATCCAAAGGAATTCCTGTATGTTAAAGAAGACTTACAGAATGCTGAGGGGTTAGGATCATGTTAAGATTGCCTTTTGCCCTTAGCAAAGTATTAACATCGAGGTAGCTTAGTTTCCAGAGGAAGGTCCCTCTATCCATTTCCTTACTATAGGCAGTAAGGAAATGTAATTTTTTTCTTTTGCTTTTGTTTTCCACATCAGGGACTTCGACGAGTCCTACCTAATCCACATTTCATTCATTCCAGCTCATAAGTATTAAGTGACTCATTGCAGGGTGGGAGAGAGCCACCAACGGTGGTGGACCCCAATCGGTCGGATGGAGTCCAGTAACGAGGACAGTGAAAGAACTCACGCAAGGCGGACCAAAATGAGATAGTAGTTTCCTGAATACTGTAAGGGAGGAGGGAGTAACAGCAAAGGAGAGACAGTCTGCAACAAGGAGGTAGGGACCAGAGTTATGAGACAGAGGGAAGGAGTATGGGAACACCCAGAATGTTCCCTTTTTTAGTAATCTTGGAAACTGTGCCTGGTTCTAATTGGTCAGTTAGTTTCGATAGGTATTTCAAAGTGATTCACTTTAATGAGCCTGCTTGCATTCAACTCAGGGGTCACTGTGGGCTCTTTAGCCAGGCTCTGGTTTCCAGTGCTCAAGACTGCTGCCTGAAAGTTGTCTCTACAATAAGGATAAAAGCTTTGTACAAACTGGAACAAAATACAGAAATAATATATCACATTTTACTAAAGTGTTCTCTGTTTCCACTGTGATTTTTGCGTCTCTATTCAAATAGACCTCATGGTCCTTGAGGACAAGAACAAATTCTTACATTGTAACATGCCTAACTGTGCTGTTTAGTAAAAACTCACCAAATAGTTTTGAATTGATTAACATAGAGGAATTCACAACTCCAACATGTAAGGTCAAACTATACAAGCAGGGGAACACAAAAGCCAAAATGGGAATAATAGTGAACTAAAGTTAGTTTGTAATTGGAATATGGAATATTTAAAGAGAATCTAAAGACAATTTAAAGACAAATCTTGGGGTACCTGGGTGGCTAAATGGTAAAGCTTGTGCCTTCAGCTCAGGTCAAGATCCCGGGGACTTGGGAAAGAGCCCCGCATCGGGCTCTCTCCCTGCTGGGGGGGGGGGGGGGAGCCCGCTTCCCTTCCTCTTTCTCTGCCTGCCTCTCTGCCTACTTCTGATCTCTGTCTGTCAAATAAATAAATAAAGTCTTTAAAAAAATAAAATAAAATAAAGACAAATCTTTAAGTCTTATTGCCACTAGGTTATTTGGTCTAGCCCATGGTATTCAGGCAGGTGGGTATTGCTGGGAAAAAACATGCTATACCTTTCAAGATTCTTCTGGCTCACTTAAGATTTTAAATGGACATGAAACAGATTAACAGGAGAAAAATGAAACAACTGTTGAATAATACATATACTTCCAGTGAATATGGGGAAGCCACAGGAAAACTGTTACATACCTCAGAATGGCCAAAACCATCACGTTAAATAATATCTTCAGCTAAAGACAAAAGAAAATGTTGAGATGCAGCATTATTTATGGGAGGTTAGCAGGAAAGGCAAAGTAAACAAGAGTATGGTTGTCATGCGGATGGAAATTGTTGCATTTTCCAAACACTCTTAAAGGTTATACACATAAATGTTTCTTAGAAAGCGTAAATTGTCCTTCATTTTCAGAACTTCTCCTAGAATTGAATTTTTTTAAAATAACCAACTTAAAATTATCAAGAGGCCAAAGAGGCAAATCTTGGGGTGGCAAAAATTAACTCACCTTCAGTAGTTAATTTCATCTCTTATTGAAGAACACAGAGAAATAAACAACCATATTTTACCTAAAATGGCTATTCCAATACATTCACCCTACAATTAGTTGAACCTCCCATCTTTTTAAGAATGAAATCCTATATAATGATTTATACTATCTCAAACACACAGTGATGCTTCTGATTACTTCTTCATTTAAATTCAGTTTGGTACGACGCTGCCACAGGGATTGTGAATTGGTTCAGATGAGTGCTTCCGAAGAGAACAAGCTTATTCTCTTCTCTTTATGTACAACCTCTTCTTTCCAGGAGTACGGGTCAAGTGCTGAACACATCCACAAAGAAAACGAAACTCACAATAAATCCTCTCAATCTTGGTGTATACTGTCTGTATACAAAGCGCAATGAAGTATTAACATAAAATTCAATTATCTTATACTTCATGCCATGAAAAACACTTTTTAATCTGTTCTAATTATGGACTGGGGCAAAACCAGGAATCGGATGGTTAGACCCACGTTGACTCCTCAAAATGGACTCTTCAGTTCCAGGGCTAGGGGAACATCAACAGTACATCACAACAGAAGCTAAATCATTAATGGCAAGCATTTAATCCTCATGGTCCCAGATATATTTTATAAAAATCAGTTCAGTAAGTAAAAACTTCTGTCCTTTATCCATCTTTGGAACATGGCTCAACACCTACAAACAGAGAGAGACAAATCATTGTCTTTGTTTAGTCTTGCCTTTGAAAATGCTACAAATTAATTAGAAATTAGAAACTTAAAAAGTACTTAGCATGTTCCAACCCTAATGCCTGAAGTGTGATGACTGAATAATACAAAACATAGGTTCTGATTCCTTTCAATTATGTTCATTGAATACAAGTTTATTAAGTTCTTGCATATATACCCAGCAGTGGGTTATACACATAGGTAATCAAAATAAGAAAACACTGCCTTTAACAACAACAATATCCAAATATTGTAAAGGAAAGGATGATTTCTGCACAGAACAATTACAGAACTAATGTATTCCTAAGATCTGGATCCAAGCACAGAATCTCCTACTTCTTGAAAAAGAGCACAGAGGTAATTTTCAAATACTTTATGGTACTGTCATTGACAAAGCGATATTCATTCCAAATTTAATTGTATTCATGAACTCAATCATTTCATGAATTTGAAGGATAAGAAAATAGCAATTATATTGGGGCGCCTGGGTGGCTCACTGGGTTAAAGCCTCTGCCTTCGGCTCAGGTCATGATCCCAGGGTCCTGGGATCGAGCCCCGCATCGGGCTGTCCGCTCCGCGGAGAGCCTGCTTCCTCCTCTCTCTCTTTCTACCGGCCTCTCTGCCTACTTGTGATCTCTGTCTGTCAAATAAATAAATAAAATCTTTAAAAAAAAAAAAAAAGAAAATAGCAATTATAGCTTGAAAGATGCATTCCAAGATGCAGTCCACTATTGCAGTCAGTCCAGATATAACACCATTGTTCTATCATTCTCAAAATCATGTTTTCAGCACCTTCCTTCAAGATATCAAGATGAACCAGGCTATATAAATATATGAAAACGGTCATCCTCTTAACACTCAAAGAACTGGGTGTTCCTGGGTGGCTCAGGTCAAGTTCCCAGCCAGGGTCCTGGAATCAAGCCTGAGTCAGAGTCTGCCTCTCCTTCTGTCCCTCCCCATTTCTCATGCTTTCTCTCTCTCTCTCTCTCAAATAAATAAATAAAATATTTTAAAATAATTAAATACTCAAAGATGACAATTAAACAAAAATTTAGGTGCCATTTTTGCTAAGGAAACTGTCAATGACATTCTAAAATCGTACTACAAGGCTGAAGGGGTAAAGTATGGGGAGGTTTCCTACAACACTAATGGTTTAAAAATAAAATGGAATAATCTTCCCAAAGAGTTATTTTAAAAATAACTTACACGAACATTTGCTACATGTACATACTCCAATAATGATTTCATCACTTAATTCAGCAATTAATTATTATTGAGACAGTATGTCATTCTCTTCTACTTTAGGGGAAATAGGAGTTCTAAATTTCCCACATCTCAATGAGGTCAAATGTGGCCATATATCTAGTTTAGCCCAATGAAAATGTGAGCATCTATGTCTCACTTCAAGGCAAAAGCATTTTAGAGCCAGTAACCTATTTTCTATACCCTTACTCCCTGCCAATGTGATCATAAGACCACATCCTAAGAGATCAGTTTCAGAAAGTGATGGCACCTCAGTAATTTTGGGTCTCTACTTAACAATCAGAACTCTTCTGTCAACTTGCAATGTAGTTATGGTGTGACCAAGAAATAAAACATTGTAGCTTTCAGCTACATCTATTTCCCAGTGTTTCTTATTGCAATGTAAACTAATCTTTTTTATACAAGGATAAACTACTACATGAGTTCCAAGTATAAGTGTGCATAAATAGAAATTTTAAAATAATACCAGAAAACTGGCAATAACATAAAAGCCCCACAATGTAGGAGTTTAAGATTATGTATAATTAATACTATATAGCCATGAAAAGTAATGGTGTATACATAAATTTATTGATGAGGAAAAATACTTATGATAACACAGAGTGAATAAAACAAGTTATAATAAACACATATAGTATAGTATCCACTTTTCATCACAGATACACACACACACGCGCACATGCACACACACACCTCACATATACACACCAAAATGTTTACCATTGCTTTTCTCTGTCTGATAACGTTACCATGATTTTTTACCTCTTTCTGATTGCCTGAGTTGTCTAAAAAAGGCATGCATTACTTGAGTAAGAAAAACATAATAAAAATTAATTTTAAAAATAAGCCAGGGTATAACTATCAGTTATACCAGTGACAAGTCCTAGAGACCTACTAAACAATATCATGCCAACAGTTAACAATGCTGTATTGTATACTTAAAATTTACTAAGGGGCTAGATCTCATATTAGAGTTCTTAACCCCCCAAAATCATAACATTTACATAGAGGACAAGAAGATCATTTGGAGGTGATAGAGGGTTTATGGCATACATTGTGGTCATGGTTTTATAGATATATAATGTCCCCAAACTTGTCAAGTTGTATGTATTAAATAGGTGTGTCAAAAATAAATAGAAAAGGGGCACCTGGGTGGCTCAGTGGATTAAAGCCTCTGTGGTCAACCCAGGTCCTGATCCCAGGACCAGGGAATCTAACCCCACATCAGGCTTTCTGCTCAGCAGGGAGCCTGCTTCCCTTCCTCTCTCTGTGCCTGCCTCTCTGCCTACTTGTGATCTCTGTCTGTCAAATAAATAAAATCTTTTTTAAAAAATAAATAAATAGAAAAAACAATCAAGAAAAACGTCAGCCAGATCAAAAATTATTCAAAGGCCTCAGTGATGTGAATTTATTATACGCAAGTAAGCTTTTTTTTTTCGCTTCTGACTAAAAATTGTATCTTCCCTTAGTTTATACAAAGATACAAAGAATTTTTTCAAAAGCCACCTCAGATAACATGGATCTCCAGCCTAAAGCAGATCAGTCTGATTTATTTCTTTTCACTTTCCTGGCAGATGGGCAGCTGTTCCTTTGCTCAAAAACCTCCTACTACAAAAGTAGGAGAGTCAAACCAAGACCCTGAAGGGTGATTTTTAATCATTTATGGTGAGCTATGGGGAGAAAGAGAGGTTATTGGTATGCAATTCAGGGAGGCACTTAACCTTCCCTTTCAAATTCATTTTGGTCTGACCACTTCAAGTTTCACACCCTAGCTGCAATTTGAAAGGGAATTCTAATAGAACAGGTATATATATATTTTTTAGAACAGGTATATTTTAACAAGCATAAAGAATTCCTACTACTTACGAGAGTTATATCATGGAACACCCATTTTAAGATGACAATGTAGGCTTTCTCCTATTGCCACAATGCGTCACTACTGACTCTCATAAAGGGGAGGAATTCCACGTTCAGGATATTATATATAATCTGAGGCGATGTGTGCTGCTGGGCACTTGACTGGATGTTTTTATTTGCCACTGTTGCCCTACACCAGCCGGCTCAATTTAAAAAAAAAAAAAAAAAAAAAAGTGCCAAAACACACACACACACTATAAAGAGGCACACATACTGCAAATGAATATACGAAACAAAGGCCATAGGTGGAAATAATCAGTTTTAAGCAGAAACAAAACAAACAAAAAATTCACCTAAATTTCCCGAAGCCTATTTTCAAAGGGAAGGGCAGCAGGAGAGAGAGAATCTCAAGCAGGTTCCATTCCCAGCACAGAGCCCAACCCAGGCCTGATCTCCCAAACCTGAGATAATGACCTGAATGAAATCGACAAAGGGACCCTAACACCACTGAGTCACCCAGGCGGCCATAAATTTCCCATATTTAAACATCAGGCCAGAAACTCAGATAGATAAGGTTTAAGGGGAAGTCATAACAGTCGTTAATTCAACAAGCATTTATAAAGTCTCTAAAATGTCTGGCATTATGCAAGTTTGCCAGGAAACAGTGAAAAAACAAAGGAGACCGATCCCACTCCTCCTGGGACTTACAAGAGATTTTACAAAGATGATAATAGCTTCAAACAAAAAATATATACAAAGTGGGATGGGTCTTTGGTGATAGATACTTTGTAAGGACCAGATTAGAAATGTATGACCATCGCTTAGTTGGGACGCTAGACAATGAGTTGTTGAAGAACGAAGAGAATCAGAATTATAAAGTTATTGCAGTATTTAAGGCAATAAATAAGGAAGGCATAATATTAAAAAGCAGTAAAAGTGAGGATGGGGGGTATGGGGGGTGGGAAAGAGACACAGAGCACGGGTTTCTTTTTTTTTTTAAGATTTTATTTATTTATTTATTTATTTGACATATAAAGATTGCAAGTAGGCAGAGAGGCAGGCAGAGAAAGAGGAGGCAGCAGGCTCCCCACTGAGCAGAGAGCCCGATGCAGGACCCTGGGATCATGACCTGAGCCGAAGGCAGAGGCTTTAACCCACTGAGCCACCCAGGCGCCCCCCAGAGCACGGATTTCAATGTAACTTGGAGATCATTTGCATAAAAAGGATTTGGCTGGCAAAAAGCTAGCATGTAACACATGTGTCCTATAACACACATGACAGCAGGTACGGGGGCGGGGGCTGGAAGGCAAGGGGTTATAAAGGAAAAGGGAAAAGATAATGACTTCAACATATATTTATACTAGCTCATCAACCATGAATCTAAAAGTTGAGACATTCACTTGTCCTCTTCCAAATTTACCATCTTCACATCACATTATTTCCTTTCCAGTGTTTAGCATATTTGGTAACTTTCCTATTTTATTGAGCCAGAGACATGTCTAATTGCAGTACGTAGAAATATTTTATGTGTAAATAAAGAAAAACTGCTTCCTCATTACAGTGATTCTAAGACACATCTCAATTACACAGACGATTTCAAAATGTGATGGGAAAGGGGGATTTCAGAATCCATGAAATGAATTATTTTTTAATATATTTGTTTTCTTTTTTCTTTTTTTAATTTTATTTATTTCACACACAGAGATCACAAACAGGCAGAGAGACACAGGGCGGGCGGGGGTGGGGGGCAAGCTCCCCGCTGAGCAGAGAGGCCAATATAGGGCTCTGTCCCAGGACCCTGGGATCAGGACCTGAGCCGAAGGCAGAGGCTGTAGCCCACTAAGCCACGTAGGCACCCCTATATATTTGTTTTCTTATTTAACTGGTTATTACAGTCAACTAAAAATTAAGCTTCATGAAGAAATAGACAACATGTCTTTAGTCCATCACTGGATTCCTAGCATTTGGCACAGGGAACTGGCCGAATAGTATCTGTACACTATTTCTTACTTTTTTTTTTTTTAATTTGACAGACAGAGATCACAAGTAGGCAGAGAGGCAGGCAGAGAGAGAGGAGGAAGCAGGCTCCCTGCTGAGCAGAGAGCCGGATGCGGGACTCGATCCCAGGAACCTGAGATCATGACCCAAGCCGAAGGCAGCAGCTTAACCCACTGAGCAACCCAGGCGCCCCTATTTCTTACTTTTGAAGAAGGAAGGGCAGGGAGGGTGGGGGTAGAAAGGTGGGAGAGAAGAACAAGAAAACAGAGGATGCTCTCGGATTTCAGGCAGGTCTATTTCAATATAGTCTATTGAATCAATCTGAAGGACAGGCACGATCAAGCAATTTTCATGGAGAAACACGGGATGTTGTGGGGAATGTACCTGAAAAGGAAACAATCATAACTAAATCATCCCATCCTGAAAAAAATGAACCAAAGAGAGTAAGGTCAGGAAGATTTAAACAAGTTTTACAATGCAGGAGAGTACGTGCCCAGTCCTTGAGATAAGGGAGAACACGGTAATTTTGAAGAGGTGAGAGAAGCCATTGTAGCGAGAGTAGAGCTTGTTTGTAAAGTAACCTTGTCCCTCTCTTCTGCAAACCTCCCCTCCTCGTTTCCGAGCAGCCTGTTTCCTGTACCACTCTGAAAATGACTGCGGAGGCCGGCATGGCACACAAAATTTCAGTTCAAAAGCAGCCAGATCCAAAATTGCCTTATAACGCCCCCCAGCCCATTCCTCTGGGCTTGCAGTTTTTGAAGGCTATAGCTCGCTGCCTGCTCCTTGGCCCAGCAGGGCAATAGAATTTTTGTTCTTCCTTATCCCAAATTCTGTCTTCACCTTCGATTTTGGCTCTGAAGCAATACCGCATTTAGTAAGTCAAATGGTAACGCTGTTTACCTTTTGAAGTAATCAAGGGGTCAGATTTTCAGTTTCACTTACACCATCAAACACTTTTGTGTTTGCCTCTGTAGGACAACTGGAGGCTAGTAAAGGATTCTTAGCAGTAGAATTCGATATATGTTTTTGAAGCTTTGGTTACTCTATGGAGAATGGGTTGCAAGAAGACAAAAATGGATAAAGAAAAATTCATTACAGGTTTAGTATAACCAACAGAAAACAGGATGGCTAGGACTAGATTAGGTAGCCGCCGTGGCCCCGAGGACGCAAGGGATGCGAAAGATCCTTGGCAGTACAATTAACCTGATGTCATCATTCATTAGCTATTAGGAACCAGAGAGAGGAAGGTGTGAATGATGGCTCACAGGTTTGCAATTATTGCTGGTCTTGGCCGGCGCAATTTCAATAGTAGGAGAGAAAGTCAGATTAGCAGGCTCACTAAAGAACTATTAGAGTACCCGCCACGTGCTAGGCACATAGGATACACGGCAATGGAGAGAACAGATGAAAATCCCCAAGCTCAAACAAGGTATAATTTAGCAGGAGAAAGGTAGAGGGGGGGAAAAGAAAGTCAAATCAATCAATCAATAAATCATACTGTATTTCAGGGAGTAATAATTGCTTAAGACAAAAATAAAGCAGAGTAAAGCTTATCTAGGAAGGCATGACAACAAATATTTAAAGCACCTTTTGAGTGCACCCATACTCTTCTAGGTGCTTTACATCGATTTACTCTTGAGGTAGGAACAATTTTTATCCCTACTTTACAAATGCGGAACTTGAAGGGAGAGGGTTTTGTGTCTCTTTTCCTGAGTAGCATAGCCAAAGTCACAGAGTTGGTAATTAAAATGATCGAAATCTAAACTAAGATACCAGTCTTCAAAGTTTCAGCTTCTAGTATTATACTGTATGGGAAAAGAGACAGAATATTATCTATATGAAAACGCAGTGCCAAGGGAAGTGTTTGTTTTTTACCTGAGCTATTTAAGTAGGTTTAGGAGTTAAGACAAGAAGGTAGTTGAGAGTGACATGCTTCCTAAGCATAATATCGTACTTGTCTCCTAATATTTGAGTACATAGGACTGACTAAAGGACAGCCAAACGCTGGCACACTGGGTATCTTTTTGGTCAACTACCCTGGATTATTAGATAAAAATTATCTGACTCCTTCAGAAATCCAAAGGGGGGGAATACACATAAAAATATAAGAAAGAAGAGAAAATTTAAGAAAAAGTCTGAAAGTGGTATCTGAACAGGAGAGGCAAAGCGGAGTTTCAGTGCGGTGCCCCAAAGGAAAACAATGGGCACAGAGCTCCCTTCTCCTTCATGATTTTTTTCTGGATACCTCTTACAGGTGCCTCCCCTCTCTTAGCCAATATTACAAGTAAGCCTACATGTTACCGAGATAATTCTTAATTCCCATGAGCTCAGGCCAACTGCTTGATTCAGCCCAATAATGTTGAAAACTCCTTCCCTTTATATATTGATCTGGATGTACACTGGGGGCAAAGGTGAACGGGTGTGGTCAGGTTAGAGCCAAACAACCACAAGAACGCAAGAAAAGTAAAATTCTAAAATGACAGCATTGAACTACATTCAGCATCACATTCTGCCTGCAGCAAGCGAAGTTCTACTAGACGCCACTCACAACTAGGCATCTGCACCACCAAGCAAGAGGAAAATGCTGAGTCACGATTGTGCCCTTTTTACTCCCTCAAAGCTCCACCTACCATCTGCATGGGAACACGTTCTATAAAAACTCTGAGGATATTAGTACTCCCTATTTTTGTTCTTGACCTGACATGAGTCAGCCTCCTGGCACCAAAGGAACACGCTGCAAAGCTGTCTCCCTATTTAAATTAATCACATGAAGATTGGAAAACTAAAAAAAGAGTTTGGAAGTTGAGTTTTATTGATGACGCGTGGGTCATCGTCACCTAACATCACCTAAGGACTGCTAGAGGCTGATTCGCTTGCTCATAGGCTGGCTTCTGTGTCCTTATCAACCTCGGGCTCAGGGGTGTTGATCTCTTGGAATAAAGTCCTAGGAAGGGGCACACGCGAGCTGTGCCTCTCCACCATGTCGGCTTTCTTCCATCACAAAGCAAGGTTCAATCACAATGATGAAGCGGGTTCAGGGTTCCAAACTCTATTACGATTCACCACGTGATAAAACGTGGCTTCTTACACAGCACACGGGGCAGGACAGAAGACAAGCCACACAACATTTGAGATAACAGAAGAGTGCAGGAAGTGAACGAACCAAACACGACGGTCTGTGGGCACGCAGATAAGATAAGGCCTCGGTGTGGTTGGGGTCAGCTGCTGGCATTTACTGCTTCTTACGTTCGAGCAGTGAAGGAACTCGGCTCTCTCTGGAGGTAGATTAAGCAGAGCCTTCAGCGGCAGTTACCTTTTTTAAGTGGTCAGATAGAGGGGTCAGGTCTGAAGTGTCTGATGGTTTGCTGCCCAAATCCATCCCTTTTTAAAAGGATTTAATCAGTTGGGGGGTCTCTAGAGATCTCCCCTGGTTCTGCTCGTGATCAGTTCTGGGGTATGTGCGGACACTGGTCTCAGGGATATCTGCCAGCTGCACTACCTTACCTGCTTCTATCATTGCTTGACACAAGCCCCTGATTGGCATGAGAGACTCCATTTTGCGCTCTGCAGGTCTGAAAGGCTCCCTTCTGCTGGGAAGCCATATTACTCTCTAACAAAGACATTAAGAATCGTAAACCCTACAAATACTAGAGCATATTTTTAAGTAGAGAGGACGCTGAGATCAGGACCTCAGGTGACACCAAGAGTCAAACGCTTAATCAACCGAGCAGCAAAGGTGCCCCTAGAGCGTATTTTTATAAAGCAGTTTTTCCCCTCTTCTCTTCTCCCCTCAACATTGGGCTGAAACCTAAAACAAAAACATATAGGTTCTGATTTTCTGTTTTCTGGTGATATAAGGAGTGAATAGTGATTTTTTTTTCCACTATGTATACAGACCATACACACAAACACATACACACACGTGAATACAAAAAAAAAGTGAAAATTTAGCAACAGGTGTGAAGCTGACACCCAAGAACAACAGACTGAGCACAGGGAGGTGAGGTGCCTCAAAGTCAAAGAAAATATTGGGCACAGAACTCTGTGTGTGTGTGCGTGCGCGTGTGCATGTGTGTGTCTGTGTACACATGTGTGTGAATCTAGGTAAATAGCCAAACTTCTTTTAGAATACCGAGGTTCACGTTCACAGCATAATGAGCCTGAACAAAGGTTTGGTTTGTGACACAGGAGACGAAATGTTGACTCTCTTTCTATCTAAGAAAGCAGCTCCCAAAAAGCCTAAAATTTCAGCAGGGCTAGTGTCATGGAGAAGCCAATAGGAAAAGCAAAGTGAAGATATCATAAAGGTCTAGGAGCCTCCTTTTTTGTGAGAATAACTTTTCCGATTGCAAAAGGAGTTTGTTCACAACATGCCCAACCTTACCTGTGCGCTGACCCTTGGATAAAGCAAACTAAAAACATTTCAGTTACAGACTAAAAGGATCAATCTAATCAGTCAAAAATTCCCTGTCATTATATTGTATTTGCCTACATGTCTTGCCTTTATGACCACAATGCTATTAAAATCCATTGAAAAACATATATAAATACATCAAGAAGCATTTTCATTTTATTCCAATGACAGGGGAGCTAAAAACTCATTAAAAAATAAATATTTCTAATACTTCAAACAAGCATATAATTACAACATTAGATTACTAAATTCCTTGTTCCTAAAATGTAGCTGCACTGAGTTCTTTTCACATGCAAAAAATAAGACATGCACAAGCTAACAAAACAGCTCATTTTGGCTGTGCTGGATATGTAAGAAAATGATCAGACAGGAAAGAAAAATTCAAGTGTAGCTGTCATACAAAATAAGAAAAACCAGAGGATATGGAAACTGGCATTTTCCCTAAAGCAAGCACCATTATTAATATTACATAACAAAAACAGGATGTGGTGAGTGTAATGCTTTTAATAATGAGAGAAACCCAAGGTCAAAGCTAATGTCATCACAGACTCAAACATGAGACATCTGCCCAATGCTCTTAGATAGAATTCCTTTGTTGTCGATTCACTCTGGATGTCTTTTCAAGATTAAAAGCCAAATGGAACACAATCAACTATCCACCTACAATTTAAAAATACAAGAACTAAGTGTCTTAGGACTCTACGTGGACGGTAAGAGGAAGGGAAAGTCAAGGAGTGAGAGCATTATGTCCTTTTTATTCTCACATAATGGACCAACAGTATCCCTAAAGGAGCCAGATATTTGGGCTTCTAAATCTTCCTCTAGACTCCTAACAGCAGACTAACAATACACTTCACAGAGACAGAATTATACTAAAAGCAAGACTGCAAACACAGTTTGGAAACATAAAATAAAAATAATGAAAATTCTGAAAGTGTTTTGTTTTCTTTTCACTCAGACCTCAGATCTGTCTTCTCTAGGTTGTATCCACACTGTTGTATTTCACATTGCATATTTTTCCCTATAACTTAA
This sequence comes from Mustela lutreola, assembly GCF_030435805.1. Lineage (NCBI taxonomy): Eukaryota > Metazoa > Chordata > Mammalia > Carnivora > Mustelidae > Mustela > Mustela lutreola. The sequence continues at coordinate 104,226,224 of NC_081308.1, read as the reverse complement.
AGGTAAGTGGAATTTTGTAAGTGAAATCATGAAAAGGGAAAAGAGAACGACGATCATAAATTCACTAATTTCTGACCACTTCTCAGGCAAATCATGTTGCTTCTCTGCATTCCCAAATTTGTTAACTACAAATTTCTTAAAATGACACCTTTATAAGATAAATAACCTTTTACAAGGAAGGACTAGCAAAAGCAGTAAATTAATACTAGAAGCAATAAGTACAAGCTGTGAGAGAACAAATAAAAAGTACCTGTCTGCTCCCTGAAAACAGAAACATGACATAATACTAAAAATGAAGGGACAAACTCTGGAAGTAGTGAGTCCCCTGTCACTAGAAACATCCAAGGATAGGCATACTTTTTCTTTTTTTAAAGATATTATTTATTTATTTATCAGACAGAGGTCACAAGTAGGCAGAGAGGCAGGCAGAGAGAGAGAGAGAAGAGGAAACAGGCTCTCTGCTTGGCAGAGAGCCTCATGCAGGGCTCTATCCGAGGCTCCCGGGATCATGACCTGAGCTGAAGGCAGAGACTTCACCCACTGAGTCACCCAGGTGCCCCACACTTAGAAGGAATTTAATAAGGCAATTCACTCACTGCAGGTTGGAGGTAGTAACTTTTAAGGCCCTTTCAAACTTTATGATTCTTTGATTTTATGAAGGCTAGTATAAATTATTTTCTAAAGTGATTAATTTTATTGCAAAGCAAATCCCAATTAAATTTACAAATCTGCCTTTTCTTAAGTTGGGTCTATTTTAAGATGGCAGACACAACAGTATCTGATGTCTTTATTCTTCTGTTTTATAAGATAGATAGGAAGATATACATTTGATTAAATAGAGAGTTATCGTTTTAAAATGCATTCTCTTCAGAATCAAAATCAAAATGAAAATAAGCAATGAGAAGGCACGTGGTATACTAAGGTTCAGGGAACCAATTGAGGAGGAGTTTGCGAACAAGAAGACTCAAATATAAAAATCTTAAAATATTTAAACAAATAGAGAACCACCAGAATTCATTCATTTTTTTTTAAGATTTTATTTATGCATTTGAGAGAGAGAGGGAGGGAGACAGAGCACAAGCAGGGGGAGATGCAGAGGGAGAAGCAGACTCCTTGCTGAGCTTGGAGCCTAATGTGGGACCCCATCCCAGGACCCTGTAATCATGACCTGCGCTGAAGGCAGACAGTCAACCCACTTAGACACCCAGGCCCCTGAGAAACCCCAGAATTGCAAAAGGAAAAAAGGAAAGGAAGGGAGAAATGATGGTTGGGGCAAGCGGAAAAAGAAAGAAAATCAAACAACCCACCCTGGTTTCTCAAACTTTTAAACGTGTCTAAATCAGATTATCCAAAAAAATTAACAAAAATGCCCTGGTGTCTTTCACACTGAAACAACAGAATTTGCTTGAAAAAAGCCTTGAATACTTGCCTATCTCTTAAATAGCATTCAAAAACCTACTGTGCCAAGACATTCAAACCTTAGCTGTCAAGGAGAAGATATTTATCACTGAACATTAAGATTTCATATCCTTTGATCGAAATGCATTCACAACAAAGAATCGCTAATTGCCCTTTCAAGAAAGAACTAAGCTTAAGATAGCTAACATCTGACTCCTTTCTTATGCTTCAAGTATTATTGATTAGAAATACAAAAAATCAAAATCTCATTAATATACATTTTGCTTGTGATCATTGCTAAATACAATAAAATTGTTTTTCATATAAAAATAAGCATGTTCCAAGTACTGTGATTAAGCAAAAAAGGGGAAAAATTAATTTTGAAAGGACCTGCTTTTGGGCACCCCACAAAGCAATCTGACGGGCAAATGATTATTTAATTTTAGGAATCCTACAATAAAGATAATATCTTCTATTACTCATGGCACGATTTTTCTTTCCTAGTCTCTTTGTCTCAAAGACACAAGAGGAAAATAAAACACTGTATATATTTCTAAAGCAATCAAAAGGTTAATCAGACCTAATTTCAAGCTGTACCCTAGCAAGAAAATCAATCAATATTTGTATGAGTCCCATATTCTCTTTCAACACTGGAAGGCAGGACTTCTCCCTAGGACCACCGCAGCAGATACTGATACAGATGCTGAAAATGGTGGTGTTTTTGGGTTTTGGTTGTTGTTTTAATTTTTAAGAACATTTACTTAGAACAACAGCAAAAAGAATATATAGAAATTTTCCCCAAAACTAAATAGCTGTTAGCATTACGAAAATCACAGAAAAAAGCACGCTATTCATTCTCTCTGTTAGGTGTGGCTGATGATCAACAACAATTGCAGAGGCAGCTGGCAGCTTTTCTCTGAACCACCAAATCCAGCTTAAAATCATAATGCCAACTTCTCCATGCAAATTGTGTAACAATGGAGGTAATACATGATTAAGACTTATGTTCTCCTTGCTTTTTTCCTGTATAATAATATGCTTTCAGGCCCTTACCACTTCATGCTTGAATTTCCCTAGTCACTTCCTAACAAATGCCAGCATATTCATTCTCTCCAGTCTCCAGAATCTGGAAAGCATGCAGATGCCCATCGAGAACAGAATGGATAAATTACAGTATATTCACACAATGGAATGCTAAATAGCTAAAAGAATGAAAAAACTACAAGTAAAAACAAAAATATGGATGATGCTTAGAAACATGATATTAAGTAAAAGGAAGAGTCCATAGTGAATGATAGCACTGGAATAAAATTAAAAAATCGACAAAAAGCAACTCAGTTGTCCATGACAAGACAGTAGTTTCTACTTTTTCTGTTTTAAAAGATTTTATTTTTAAGCGATCTCTACAACACGACCTTCATGGGGTTTGAACTCACAACCCTGAGATCTAGAGCCCTAGGCTCTACACAATGAGCAAGCCAGGCACTGTTAGTGTCTGGTATGAATACAGAAAGTAGGCAATGGCATTGGAAGAAACATGAACAACCAAGAAATCCTATCACATTCTTTCTTCCTTGGGCTACCTCCACAGGTTAACCATTCATATTGAAAATGATCAGAGAGAAAGAAAGGAAAAGATAGGGCATCCCATGGTTTCTTTTCAATCCTTACTCATAAAGAAGCTCATGGTCCACAGTCTTGATAGAATATGTATTGATCAAGAAATAAATAGTTGATAAAAAATTAAAAATCAAAAATCAAAAAAAAAGAAATAAAAAGTTGAGTTAGTTTTGTGAAAGTATTAGCTGTTCTGGAAAGAGTGAAATACATACGCATGCATCAGCAACAAAATCTGAATTTGCATTTGGCATTGAACAAGGATAAGTGGTAAAATCCATGTTAATAACTTAAGGTTTCCATTTATCTTTACTTAGATTGTATTAAAAAAAAAAAACATAATGAGATAGAGACAGAGAGGGAAAGAAACAGGGAGTCTGATAGACACAAGTAACAAAGAAAGGGAAAAGTTTTATTTTAGTACTTTTTAATGGCACTAATTTCTTGTATTTTGAACAAGAGGTCCCACATATTCATTCTGTAATGGATCCCTCAAAATAATCAGCTAGACTTTATCGATAATACAATCCCTGAGGAAGACCCACAGAAATAATGCAAGTTATAAGTAAAGTCTCCGCTCTCTTTTCCTAATACCAAAATGTTCCCTTCCACATACCAGATCACTGCAAAGAGGCCATTACTCATGAGTACTGCTTATAGATTGTGAATGTGGCAGCTTATTCTCCCTTTTGATAAAATTCCGATAGAGCTAAATACATTTCGATGATGAATAAACATAACTAATAATAACTTCCTTCCAGGGAAAACATAAGAAACTGAAGAATACTTTCCTTTCAAGATGTCTATGGTGCTGGTATGAACAAATAACCACAGTAGACATACAACATTTAGCTTTCCTCTGTAACAAGTAAAACTCGTGAATTACCCCAGGCTAAAGAAAAGTTAAAAATACTTCTTATTGGAGACATAAAGTGCTGAAGGGTTGGTAGGATCATGCATCTTATACCATATTTGTCAACTGACTTATTTCATTACCCAAAAAAGCAACCCAGAGAAGAGAGCAATACAAAAGAAATCTAGTTTGTACCTCCTCCACACATTGCTTATTAGACAAACCATAGACTATTCGAGGTAGAAAGCAACCACACAACCATGTAATTCACGCTTCTGATTTTGGACAGAGTAATGATGGACCACAGAAGGGAAATAACTAAAAATGGAATATAATGATTGAAATGTGCCATAAAGGTCTTGTTACACCTTGTTACACACCTCCCCTAATTGTTACCTAATTCTCCATCAGATATTGGAACTCACACTGCAAAAATCCTTCCAGGTGCCTCGCTGACTCAGGAAGTTGAGCATACAACTCAGGGTCCTAAGTTTAAGCAGCATATGGGCATAGAGTTTACTTAAAAAAAAAAAAAATACTCCCAGGTACTTAAAAATCTTAGTTATGGGAAGCTCCTTGAGAGGGATATTTATTTCCGTTTTTAAAACAACTTTTGCATATTAAATAAAAATCTCTATTTCCTTAGCTTCTATCAACTGGTCCTAGCTTTTTTATCTTGAGACCACTTACTATAAGTTACATGTTGAAATCCATCTATCATTTCCGAATTGAATCTTCCTGTACTCTAAACCAAATAACCCCAATTATCCCAGAATATCAAATCTAAAATCATATAAACTACTCACTGTCAAATAATGAGAATTCAATTTCTTCATTTCTTTTATGGTTCTCAATGATTCTATCATCCCATGACTTTAAATCACGATGGTTAAAAACAAGTAATCAACTAGAATTTACCTAATCAAGCAAACTTAGTTTTCCGCCTAAGCAGAAACTATGTAAAAGCCCCTATAAAACTCAAATTGATAGAGAAAATCTGTACTCTAATATGGCTGATGAAACCAGCAAGGAAATTCCAGCCCTGTCTCAAAGCCCTTCTGGGTTCCTTCCTACCCCTTTCCTGCGCCCAACAAAAGTACCAAGTATGCCCAAGTACAAGGGTATAAATCCCCCTCTCTGCTTGTGCTCAGGGCTCAGACCTTTGGAGAACAACCTCCTCTGAGACTGCTGGTGTTAAATAAAATCTTTTAAAAAAAATTATTTATTTGACAGACAGAGATCACAAGGAGGCAGAGAGGCAGGCAGGGAGAGAGGAGGAAGCAGGCTCCCTGCCAAGCAGAGAAACCGTTGTGGGGCTCGATTCCAGGACCATGGGATCATGACCTGAGCCAAAGGCAGAGGCTTTAACCCACTGAGCCACCCAGGCGCGCCCTGCTGGTGTTAATTAAATAAAACCCCGATCTACCAAAGTCTCCAAGTGTCGCTTGGTTCTTCCGCCAGGATCCAGTCCTGGTTCTGCAACAGACTGAGACAAACTACCACACATCCGTACATCCCATTCCTTCATCTCATTGAAATCACTCATATTCCCAAAACCAGATATTGCCAAAGGCTTCCTGGGCCACTAAGCTTCTCTTGGGATACTGCTTAACCTATTTAAACAACTCAGTACCTGCATCGTTTTGCATCAAGATACCATAACAGGATAAAAGAAACCCAAGCTACCTCCAGATGATAGATGAATGTGAAAACCAGAAAATCCAGAAATTGGTGCGAAGTAGGAGAAAGGATCCAAGGGAAGACTGACTTCATTAACTGGCACGTGCAGAACCACACACAGTCTAAATTTGCCACCCGTTATCAGTATTGTTTTCTAGGATATATTCATTAACATCACAACAGACATTTGTAGAGTACTATATACTAGGCACATTGCTAGCAAAATAAATTCAAAATTCCTCACATCTCCTCTCTAATGGGATTGATGTTTTCCTCATTTTACTGATGAGTAAACTAATGCTCAGAAAGATTAACTTGCCCAAGGTCATACACCCAATAGGGACACAACCAATATTTACGAGTTTCCAGAGTCCAGGATTTTACCAGAACCCACACTCCTACATAACGGCTTCCTTGAAAGTCTGACTGTGTAAAACCTCAGGGAAGGGGAATGAAAGGAAATAGTGTGAATTCTTTAGGGAAACTAGCAGAATGAGGACTGCAAACCTGGATTCTGACTCCACTATACATCAGTATGGGACAGGGCTTCAGCAAAGAAGAAGAAACTGAGAGCTCAGGAAGTGAGACATATCAAAAGTGAAGCAACAGCCTTAGCAAAATGGCAAAGCTAAGCTTGAACCTGTCTGTGACACCCGGAGTAGATATAGATTCTTAGAGTTTCCTTTGCTGGTTTTTAACTTAGAACAGTGCATGGCACATAGTAACGGGTGTAAGGGCACAAAGTAGGCCTACCTGCTGAATGATTAAATTATAAACACGCTCTTACAACTCGTGAATATTTCAAAGCAATGGAAGAGATAAGTCAAACCTAGGGAATGATCTGATGGACAACACTAATTCCAGGAAAGCTTCGAGAAACTGACCCCTTGAGAACAATAATAAAACGCTAGGCACAACTTATATGAGCTGTTATCTGAGAATAGCCGTTTTCACAACTAAGCACTCCAAACTTGTCCTCTGGGAAGGAGTTACTTTTCTCTGTTCCTTTTTAAAGAAGAATGCCTTATCAATTGCAAAATAGGAGTAGCCACAAATCCAGTGGTATCACATCACATTCAATGGAAAGAAGGAGCCTGCACAGCTAAAGCAAGGCTTCTGGGTGCAGAATTCCTCACTGATTTCTTAGAACTCAGCAAAGAATATTTACTGACATCAAAACACTAAGTGCAAATAATATGTAGAGAAAGTAATACTACTTGAAATAAACTACACTCTATTTGAGTGAGTAGGAACTTTTTTTTTTAAAGTAGGAACTTTAATTTGCCACCAAGCTTCTTCACATTCTCATTAATTCCTCCGGGTTAATGACTGGCACTGGGCTGCCTTGTCATTTATTTTCATTCACTTTACAGCGATGCTTTTAACAGATATTAAATAAGATCGAGCCAAGATGACTGTTACATTATCATGCAAATACCATAAAATATCAATTAATTGGAATCCAACCAACAGACCTTTCAATTAAGCTGCTTCCCCCCTGTGTTCGCATTTTAGTAGAAAGATGATGATCACAAGACAAGCTTGTGTCACATGTTTATTAAACAACATCTAGGGCAATAAGCCCAAGTCCAGGAACAGCCCTCGGGTCAATACAGATCTAGATTCAGACCAATCTCTAACTTGTAAATTGAGTAGCGCCCCCTTGCCTTCAGTTTTCCTCTCTCTGGTTTCCTGTACCCTACTTCTGACTGTCAGAAGGAAAACAGTAGGGGCATGTGGGTGGCTCAGTGGGTTGGGCATCTGCCTTCTGCTGGGGTCATGATCTCTGGGATCTGGGATAGAGCCCCTTCTCAGCGTAGGGTCAGCTTCTCACTTCCTCTGCCCCTCCCCACGACTCATTCTCTCTCTCTCAAAATCTTTAAAAAAAAAAAAATAGCCCAACATAATGTCACAAGGCCTATGTCACTCAACTCCCTTCATCTCATCACATGGGCATTTTATCATCCCAAATCCCCATGACAATAAAATATGTTGAAAGAGTCTGACCACATTCGAATAATTTGCATTGCAGTGTATTGTTATAATTGTTCTATTTTATTATTGTTGATAATCTTACTCTAATTTATAAATTAAACTTTATCATTGGTATGTATGTATGTATATATATAGAAAAAAAATGTAGTATATATGGCTTCAGCACGACCTGCCCTTGAAAGGATACACTGAAGGTCTTAGAATATATCCCTCAAGACTAAGCGGGCCCTTCTATACTGGACCATGATCACGGATTTCCACCATGCTATCCTGAAGACCCGAACTAGCATCTGAGTTAGAAAATGACAGGAGACTCTAAAATCCTGGGTCCTGGAATGGAGGAAAAAGAAACGCCAAACACCTGAACTAGGAAACAATATCGGGTCGTACTACATTTGATAGACAGGCATAAAGAGATCTAAAACCCACAATTTCTATAAGGAAGGAGAGTTAGGGCAGTGCAAAGTAACAAAAATTCCAACATGCTGGGTATTCAATGAAGCATTAGGCCAAAGAGGCAGTCAGGTAGAACAATGGAGATCCAAAAGCACAGGCTGGGTTTTAGGAAGTAAAACAATTCAGTTATATGGGGGTGATTTTACAGATTCATCAATTAAAATTATACACACACACACACACATATACATATAGCACATACCTTCACAAAGCAAAAACTCAAGAGAAATAGGGCAGGATCCCACTGTTCATAGAGGCTTTACAGCCAGTCCATAAAAGGATTCACATTCCATTTTGATTATATAGCTCTGCTGATGGTCAATTCTGGATCAACCTGGTTGGGCTATGTACTTGCCCGGTTTACTAATCTGAAGATTGCTGTGAAGCTCTTTTGTAGATGTAATTAATATCTCCAATCAGTGGACTATAAGTGGCACAGATTATCACTGACAAGGTAGGTAGGTTTTCTCTAATCATTAAAAGGCCTTAAGAGCCAAAATTGTGGTTTCCTAAATAAGAAGAAATTCTGTCCACAGGACTTCAGTATCAACTCCTGCCTGAGTGTCAACCTTGCCGGTCTGTTCTACAAATTTCATATTTGCCATCCTCTCCAATCTAATGAGACAAATCCTTAATAGAAAATTAATGAATTAATTGATATCTTCATCTCCTATTGGTTCTGTTTTAAGGCAAAGGATGAATGATACACAACATTCATGTGACCTTAAACAACTTATTTAACCACTCTGAGCCTCAGTTACCTCATGTATGAATTGGAGGTAATAGCAACCTCGTAGAGATGTTGGGATTACTAAAACAATGGTCAAATACCTTGTAAACTATCTTCCATGCAGTGTCAGTAAATGCTAGATTTGTTATTCCTTTTTCCTTTTTTAAAGATTTGATTCATTTGCCAGAGAGAGAGAGCACACACAGGCAAGGGATGGAGCAGAGGCAGAAGGAGAAGCAGGCGCCCCGATGAGCAGGGAGCAGGATGCAGGATTTGAACCTGAAATCTGCGATCAGGAGCTGAGCCGCAGGCACACACTTCACCGACTAAGCCACCCAGGTGAGCCACTAGGTTCCTTATTCTGGAGATAGACCTGATAGCATAATTTTTACCTTATGCTTGTTCTGACTTTGGATAACTTCCTAATTCATCCAGGTATTTCAGAGAAGAACTATTTATTCTACATATGTGGAAATCCATAGAATGATTGTAGAAATGGTACAAATGGAAATGGAAGAAAAAAACCTGTGGCTTCTGGTACATAAACCAGAAGGCACACACAGAGATTAGGATGGAAGACCCAGGTTAACTTCCCTAACCTCAGATAAATACATGTGGATCCACAAGCAAATACACACATATATAAAAATACTCAATATACTGGATCCTTAAGTGAAAAACCAATCAATAATGAAAATGCTATTAAAGTACTAGAAAAATGTTTATAAGCTGGAGGTAAATGTTTAAGATGTTGTTGTAAAATAATTCACACACACACAAAAACCATAAGGTTAGAAAAGTGACAAATTTGATAATAACAAAATATAAAACTTGTATGGAAAAAATTACTAAGCCAAAATTAAAAGCAAGTAACTGACTAAGAGAAAACACTTGCAATGGATTAAATGAACCAAGAATCATCAAAAGACTCCTACAAATCCATATATTAAAAAAAAAAAAAAGAAAAGTAGGTAAATAATTTGCACATGCAATTTATCTAAACAGAAACACAAATGATGAAAAAAGATGTGAGAAATAGTCAACTCATTACTTATCAGGGAAGTACAAATCAGAAATATCAGCTATTACTTATCACTTTATTTGCAAAAACAAAAAGTTGACTCTAATTAAGGTTTGGTTAAGTTTTGGGGGAAAATGCCACAACGAGTTTTGGAGGATAATTTGCTTATACATTGTTGTTAAGATTGCTTGTATCCAAAGATACAGTTAAGTTCAATCTTCTCCATTTCCCTGGAAGAAATACTTGGACCTGTACATAAGTGCCATATACAAAATTGTTCATGGTAGCCCTATTTTTCTTTAACAGTGACAATTTGGAAACAAGCTAAATATTAATGAATAAGATGACAGGTAAGAATAAAAATAATTATGTGATCATACATGTAGGCATCTCCTGGTGTCTGTGCATGCGTTGCATACGGACACACACACACACACACACACACACATCCCCAATAGGAACATACATAATACATGAGTATGCCTGGCAAAATTTTGGAACAATAAAAAACAAATGCATGGAAGTAGTTCATTATGAGACGAAAGACTGGACTGTAGTAGGGGCTATGGATCAATGAGGACTTTGGTCCAATGTATAATGTCCTCATTTTAAAAAAGAAGAATGTAATTACGATATTACTTAAAACTAGGTCACCTCGTGGTTCAGCTGATTAAGCATCTGCCTTCAGCTCAGGTCATGGTCCAGGAGTCCTGGGATGGAGCCCCACGTCGGGCTCTATAATCCTTATGGAGTCTGCTTCTCACTCTCCCTCTCCCCCACCCCCGGCTCATTCTCTCTCTCTCTCTCTCTCTCTCTCTCTCTCTCTCTCACACACACACACACACACACACTCTCTCTCTCAAATAAATAAATAAAAATCTTTTTAAAAAAGAAAGCTATTACTTAAAATTAGAAGGAAAAGAAACCCTGAAGTTCTGGAATAACAAGACATAAAATATTGCAGACTTAACCTTGCCATAAAATAATTCTCTTTATTCATGTGCACCAACTACTTGGTCTTACGCAGCTATGTTGACTCACATCATATAACAAGTCCCTTCACTGAGACAACAATTGCTTCCTTGGGCTCACAGGCACTAAACTACATCCAGAAATGAAACTAGTCTGGGATCAGACCTATGTGAAATGAAAGCCCATCCAAACTTGCCGACTATCCGAAGTCCTCCATGTTCTAATGGGCGGCAGGGAGGAAGGCCAAAACAAACAAGAGAAAAAGGTCAAAACATGCATATTTAGAGAGCTCACACTTCTCTGCTTGTGACACTGGGCACATCTGGCCTTTCGTCAATGATTTCAATAGGGACTTTTCCATTTAAAAAGTGAAAACTTGTAAATAGCAAAATCTCCTGCCTCTCCATCAGTGAGTTAGCTAGAACCTGCTACTCTGTGGCCAAAGCCCAAATATACATAACTTTTTTTTTTTTTAATTGAATGGCCTTTGGAGTTTCTCTCCAGAATTTTAACTGGTGTGCGCACACACACGGGCGTCGCGGGTTGCATCCAAAACAGGGAAGTTACAACAATGGTAAAATGACTAGAACGTTCATCATAAAAGAGACAATTACATTTAATGCAGATTTCATTTTGCACCAAAGGAGCCATTTCATGGTTATTTAAGGCAAGTAAACTGCAACAGTGCCACAAACTGTTAGGGAAGATCTTCGAGGGAGGGGCTCTTACCACAGACCAGTCCAAGAGCTGATTGATCTAAGGGAGCTTATTGATCCAAGAGTTGCACCAGGCAACAGGGGACTCTTCAACACTCCCCCTGTCCTCAGAGCCACTGTGAGAAGCCATTGTCAAGGATCTAGCCTTGCGAGAGAAAAGTGTTGAGCCCAAATGGGCAAGATTGGTAACAGAGTTCTACTATGGCCTCTGTATAATCTTCTGAGATGCTGGTTGGTGGACACAAAGATCTAAGTCTCTCTCAGTCAACCAAGACAAAACAAGGGTAATGAGCAAGTTTCCTTGTTCATTGAACCTGCCACATACCAATGGGGAGCAATCTGCCTGTACTTTGATCTCTCTCTGCTCCACAGGGAGGGGCTGGTTGCACTTCTCACCTGCAGAAGCTAGCAAAAGCAACACAATAGTAGAATATTTAAGTACACGTCTTAGCTCTACCACTAGATTATGAATTATAAATGTCATAGAAATGATTTTTTAAAGCTACCAATTTCGAGCACTTACTGTGTCAGGCCACCACCACTCTACATACAGTCTTGATTTTACATTGTAAACCTCATAGCACGATATAAAGCAAGGATTATTTAGCCATTTTCTAGACAGAGAAAGCGATGCATACAGACTTTAAGCAAATTGCTCGCACGGTCACCCATCTAGGAGTAAAAGAGCCAGGGTTTGAATGTGGGTTTGGTACATTCCAAAGACAGCTCTGGCTGCACACATACTACAACACCCTTTTCTAGATCAAATGGAAAAGCAGGGCTGGGAAAGAGATTGACAGAGGGAGCCCACAGGATTTTGCTTGATATCAGACCTTCATTAAGGATCTCCCACCATACACAGCACCATTATTTATACATAGAAAGGACTCAATAAAAATTTTCAGAATTAATAAATTAAATGTACATTGAACCTTAGAGAAAAATGAAACAAAAGGCTTTCAGTATGCTATTCCACTCAGAAATAACCCATTTTTAATTCATCCTCAATGTACCATTACTTCCTAAAGGACAATTGCCCAAGCATGATAGAAGACTGGACCTCATCACTTAATAGAAGCAGGATGAGCCCCAAACAAAACTGTTAGATTAAAATAAAATCAATTACTGGATGTGGCATTTTATGACACCAAATGAAAATCCCACCTGTGCTATGCTTTTAGTTTTTGTTTTGAAAACTATTGCTAATTTTATTTTTTTAAGGATTTTATTTATTTGATATAGAGAGACGGTGAGAGAGGGAACACAAGCAGGGGGAGTGGCAGAGGGAGAAGGAGGCTTCCTGCTGAGCACGGACAACCGCACACAACTCCAAGCTCAATCCCAGAACCCTGGGATAATGACCTGAGCCAAAGGTTGTCGGTTAACGACTCAGCCACCCAGGCACCCCAACTATAGCTAATTTTAAATATTAAACCATATCTTCTCGTTGCTCTGAAACCCCTTTAAAAACCTTTGCCTGGGTGGCTCAGTGGGTTGGGCCACTGCCTTCGGCTCAGGTCATGATCTCAGGGTCCTGGGATCGAGTCCCGCATCGGGCTCTCTGCTCAGCAGGGAGTCTGCTTTCTCCTCTCTCTCTCTCTGCCTGCCACTCTGCCTACTTGTGATCTCTCTCTCTCTCTGTCAAATAAATAAATAAATAAATAAATAAAATCTTAAAAAAAAACCTTTGGCTAAAAGAAATTGAACTAATGGAGAACAATATGTGTGACATATGAAAAAGAGAAATATAATCAGATAAATCCCCTAGGTGGCAAAGTACAATGATTCAGCCACTTTGTAAAACAGTTTGGCAATTTCGTACACAAAAGCATACTTGGATATTACCCACAGAGTATGCTCCTAGGTATCGTCTTTTAGGATTTTATTTAGTTGAGGGGCACCTGAGTGGCTCAGCCACTTAAGTGACTGCCTTCAGCTCTGGTCATGGTCCCAGGGTCCTGGGACCAGGCCCAGCATCTAACTCCCTGCTCAGTGGGGAGCCTTCTCCTCCCTTGCCCTGTTCATGCTCTTTCTCTCACTCACTAACTCTCTTTCAAATAAATAACTAAAATCTCTTAAAAAAAATTTTTTTTAATTTCTTTGAGACACAGAAGGCAAGAGAGATCAAGATCCCAGGGAGGGGCAGAGGCAGAGGGAGAAGCAGGGTCCCCTCTCCAGGACCTTGGGATCATGACTTGAGCTGAAAGCAGACACTTAACCAACTGAGCCACCCAGGCGCCCACTCCTACATGTTTAAGTCAATAAAATGAAACTTATAGTCTCAAAAAAACATGCAAGTGAGTATAAGCATTATTTTTAATCATCAAAATCTGGCGAAAACCAACTGACCTATCAATGAGTGCATAAATTTGTAGTACATAGTTTCATGCCATCTCAGTTTACTTAGCAATTAATGGAATGAACCTACAGATATGTAACAACATGGCTGAATGTCAAATTAATTAGGATAACTGAAAAAGGCCAAGGAAAAATGCTAAGCGTTGTATGATTCCATTTACATGACATGCTGGAGAAGGGAAAACAATAGTTGAGGAAAACAGATCAGTCAGAGGCTGGGAGGTAGGACTGATACAAGAAGGTATGGAAGAGTTGGGGAGACAGTGGAACCATACCCTATCTTTATTGGTATGCACTTGTCAAAACTCTCAAAACTGGGCCCTAGGGGCGCCTGAGTGGCTCAGTGGGTTAAGCCGCTGCCTTCGGCTCGGGTCATGATCTCAGGGTCCTGGGATCGAGTCCCACATCGGGCTCTCTGCTCAGCAGGGAGCCTGCTTCCTCCTCTCTCTCTGCCTGCCTCTCTGCCTACTTGTGATCTCTGTCTGTCAAATAAATAAATAAAATCTTTAAAAAAAAAAAAAAAAAACTGGGCACTAAATAGGCAGAACTGTACTGTGGGCAATTTCTACCTTAATTCTTTTAATTTTAAAAAAGCATCACTTAAAAAACTTGTAACTATTTGCATTTTTGCATTTCATTTTATTTCCAGGAGTAGGAGTTGTGGTTACAAATGTAGCTAATACAAAAGGTAAAAATTAAATGTAGTCATTTAATAGGTATGCTACCTGGGTCATAGTATAAGGAAATATGGTTTCATTCCAAAAATTAAGAAGGAAAATATTCTAGAAAATCGAGGCTGATCTAACTTCTGAAAAAAAAGTATGTTTATATTTAATACACATGTAAGATATATTAATATGTATTATATTATTTAAGCTATAGGTGTATCTGAGTGTGTGTGTATATGTGTACTAAAGAAAATCTTAGTAACTTAAGATATAGAACATTACAATATAATTTTTGAAGTATCAGCTATGACTTATTATTTTTTCCATGAATACAGGCTAGTATAATGTGTTAATTAGAAAATATTTTTAAATTATTGTTTCAGTAACTGCCAAGAAATTGGATTAACGTTCAATATATTTTCTTGATTAAATGTTTTTATCCCAACAATGAAAAGGGCACATTTACGAAATAGTATCAAAAATATAGTTAATGGAGAAGTATGACTACAATTACTCTCTCGAAAATCAAATATCGTTTTGAAAAAAAGGAACTCCACAAACACTAGTTCTTTTTCTATTCCAGATTGCCACTTTTTTTTTTTTAAAGATTTTATTTATGTATTTGACCGACGGAGATCATGAGTAGGCAGAGACACAGGCCGGGGGTGGGGGGGGGGGGGAGAAGCAGGCTCCCTGTTCAGCAGAGAGCCCCATGTGGGGCTCGATCCCAGGACCCTGGGATCATGATCTGAGCCAAAGGCAAAGGCCTTAACCCACTGAGCCACCCAGGCACCCCTGCCACTCTCTTTTAATAGAATATCGACCACGGTTATCTGAGGGGCTGGGGAGAGGAACTGAAGCTGTATTTAGGAAAGGAAGACACTAAAAAGCATTTTTTTACTTATGACATGAATATAAACTAAGAAAATCCAAAGAAGTCAACCAAAAAATTACCAGAGGTAATAAATGAGTTCATCAGGGTTGTGAAGTAAATCCACAAAAATAAATTAAACGCTTCCCTATACACTCATAATACAGAAAATACAATGAATAACTCAAAGAAATGAGATAGCATTCACAACAGTTATTAGAAACATTAAATGTCTGCGCATTAATTTTGTGACACAAAAAAGCGAGAGCCCATATGAGTAAAAAGTGTAAAATTTAAATAAATGGAGAAATACACCTTTCTTATTGTTAGAAAGCCTGAATAAGGATGAGCATACACAAACATACAAATATATAATAAAACAGATGTCAGAATGATGACATCTTTCAACTAAATGAGGGACAGAGTATCCAGAAATAGATTCAAATTATTATTATGATTATTATAAGAACGAAAATTAGTGTAAAAAATATAAGTAATGTGCTAATGAAAAATAGATTCCTTAATGAATGTTGGACCATCTGGTTATGTATATGGTAAAATAAACAAGTAACTTAGACCCATGCCTTACAATACACATTTCCAACAAATTCCAGATACTAGTCAAGCTTATACAATAGTGTATGTTGTTCAATTATAAAGTTAAATTATATGATAAAAATTGCAAGTAATTGTCAGGAGGGGTCAGACAAATGAAACTAGTGTCTGAGAACAGAAGGCACTCACTACATTGGGACAAGGCATATAGCTGAAGAACCTTGGGGCGGGGAGGGGCACAGCACAGAATATGGATGGGATGGCAGTCCAGCCAATCAGTAAGCATTAGGGAAAGCTAGGGCAAGGGTAAGGTAATGGTTACCTGGTAGACAACTCAATAAGAGAAACATGGGGACAACTGGGTAGCTCATGTGGTTAAGAGTCTGCCTTTGGCTCAGGACATGGTCTCAAGGTCCTGGGATCAGGCATGGGCGTCCCTACTCAGCGGGGAGTCTCTTTCTCCCTCTCCCTCAACCAACCTCCCCCCATCATGCTAACTCACACTCTCTCTCTCTCTCTCCCTCTCTCTCCCTCTCCCCCTCCCGTCAAATAAATAAAAGCTTAAAAAATACAATTAAATAAAAATGTTTTTAAAAAGAAAAGGGAGCAGCAATGGAGCTAGGCAAGATTCTCAGTTGATGTCCCAGGCAGGTTGCGGCAGAAGGTTGCTAGTCTGGGACTTAACAATCAGAAGCCAAATTTCCTGAAAGACAGAAGTCGGAAATGCACAATCCTGATCATAGGAGAATCCGAATACCAGGCAGATTATCAAAGCAGAGGGCCTGTCCCAGAACTGCTGCACAAGGAACAAACACAATCCTGGGAAGGAAGCAGAAAACGGATTTATCCAGTTCAGGCTTAGCGTATAAGCAAAGGTTAAATGATTCCAACTGTGAGGATTTAAAGAGATTGGGGATAGTGAACCAGGGAGATCACTATGAAATGGCTTTTGAATTCCAGGTGTGGGAAGGGAGATCTATTTCTGACATTTAAGAAATAGAATACACTATTAAATACAAGATAAATGTATTCAAATGCCCTAAAAATAAAAAGGCTGTTGAGCTATAAAATGTAATAAAATGAACATCAAAAGGAAGCATTATAATGGAAAAAATTCATGAGAAAAATGTAACTGATAAAGGCTCCCTATCCGACTTGAATAAAATATCAATGCACATATATCAAGCTACTACAGAGATTCTATTTGATAACAAAGAAGATAAACAGGCAGTTTATGTAAAAAGAAATTGAAATAGGACATCATCATGTGGAAAAAGATAAAGCCTCAATAGCAATTAAATGAATACAAATTAAAATAAGCTACAAGTTCCACTGCTCATCTAGTAAACGAACATCAACACACATAGTTTATAAAGTCAGCCACTAAGGGGAATTTGGGGAAATGGCCATGCTTATACTTTGCTGCTGGATCTGTAAATGGATTCAGTTTTGACGAGGGTAATTTGCCTATATATGAAAAGAAAAAAGAAACCATTCATAATTTTTCTCCTAGTAATTCCATCAAAGGGAATATACCCCAAGGAAATAACCAAAGGGAAAAACTGATTTGTACTATGATTCTCATGGCACTGCTCAGCACAACTATAAAAATTAGGAAAGAGTCCAAATGCCCTTTCTTACTGATAATGGCAACAAATGGGTTTTCTAATAGGCTTTAAAAGTGACAGATGTGAGGAATTTGTTGTTCCAAATAATCGTATATGTGTTATTTGAAAAAAAATCAGAGCACAAAATAATAAGTACACAACAAAACACCCATGTTTATAGGTGCAAGACAATTTATAATTTTCTATTTCTTCTGTCAGCATTGGCAAGTTCTATTTTCCTAGGAATTTTTCCATAACATCCAAATTTTTAAATTACATTTCCTGGCATAAATTGATGTGTAACTTTTTTAATATTTAAAAATCTATTTTGTGGGGGGGGCGCAACTGGATGGCTCAATTGGAAGGACCTGCAGCCCTTCATTTTGGGTTGTTGGTTTTCATTCCACACTGGACACAGAGATTACTTGAAAATAAAAGGCCTTTTAAAAAGTAAATAAATAAAAACTTAACACAAAACAAAAATAAAAATGTAACACGATGTTCACCTTTCCATAGCTATACTGGTTATTGGTATTCTCCCTGGTTTTTTCCTTTGACAATGTTGGTAGAAGTTTCTGTATCTTATTAGTCTTTTCAAATAAATGTTGGCATTCTTGAGTTTCTCTACAATACGTTTGATTTCTGCTTCATTTCTGCCCTTACCCTTATTTTCTTTCTTCCATATTTCCTGAGTTTAATTTGCTACTCTTTTTCTACCTTCATAAAATAGATGATCACTTCATTGCTTTCCAGCCTTTTTTCTGATGTATTTGTGGCTACAAATATCCCTCTAACTAAAGCTATATCACATAAGTGTTGATATATATTTTCATTGTAATTAAATTCAAAATATTTTCTAATTCCCATATGCTTATTTTATGGACTCTTGGGCTGTACAGAAGTATACTGCAAATTTTGCTAATATATCATGAGATATTGGTCATGAGTTTGATGTTTATGTCCAGCTTGATTCCATTATGATCAAACAACATAGTTTATATAATTTGAATTCACTGAAATTTATTCAGACTTGCTTTACAGTACAGGTATTGATTGATTCAGAAAGCTATCCATATATAATTGTAAAGAATATACAGTCCTAAAAAAAAAAAAAAAAGAATATACAGACCTGAGGCCTGAGGCACCTGGGTGCCTAAGTCCGGTAACCGGCCGTCTTAGGCTTAGGTCATGATCCCACGGTCCTGGGATTGAGTCCTCCATCGGGGCCTCCGCTCACTAGAGAGCCTGCTTCTCTCTCTCCCTCTGCCTGCTGCTCCACTTGTGCTATCTCTCTATGTCAAATAAAAAAATAAATCTTTAAAAAGAAGAAAAAAACTCTCAAAAAAACAGATACCCAGATATATATTGTTGGCCAATGAACTGAGTGAATACTTCTACCATGGTCACTTACAAACTACCAGTACGAGATCACTGAATGAGGAAATAGAAACACATGAGTCTCACAAATCAGTATGGGCTCTCTCCAGTAAACCACTATATATATATATGTGTCTTAAAAGGTCAAATTATTAACTGTATGGTCCAATATTCTTTATCTTTCCTGTATTATTTGCTATGGATTGAATAACAACACATGTTGAAATCTAACACGCAATGTGATAGTATTAAAAAGCAGTAGCTTTGGGAGGTGACTCGGTTATGAGTATGGAGTCTTCATGAATTTTATTAGTGGTATTAAAAAGGAGAGCCCAAAGAAATCCCTAGTCCTCTTTTACCAAGTGAGGTTACAGCAACAAGATGCTGATCGATGAGGCTGTGGGCCCTGACCAAATGCCGAATATCCCAGTGCCCTAACATTTGCTTTCAAGGATGTTAAGAACTAAGTATTGTTTATACGCAACCCAGTTTATGGCATTTTCATATAGCATCCAAAATGCACACTAAGACATTTATTTATCTTCCTATTGTATTAATTATCAAGACAGGTTGTAAGACGTTTCACTATGATGTGGATTTACCAAATTTCCCTTGTATTTCTGTTAATTGTTGCTTTATATATTTTGAGGCTATGTTATTACTGGCATACAAATTTGGAATTATTTTATCTTCACACGTGGTTGACACTTTATTTTATTTATCTGGTTTACACTCTAGTAATTCTTCTCAACTTCAGTCCTACTTTGTTAATGAGGGAAAGGATCCTGGAAGAAGGCCAAGGTTGCTACATTTCCTAAAGACATATATACAACCAAGAACTGACATGACGATGTTTCTCATTGTCCTTAAATGCCTCAACAGATATTTACTTAAATGAAAATCACTTTCATAATGATCTGAACCAAGAACAGAGCTTTATCTTATATAAAATGCTCTTGCATGGCTTTAAAATATACTGAGTGTTCCCTAAAGAGGACTACATGTTCTGTTCATAACTGAAGTAAGATTGTTTAACAGTAAAGATAATGATGTCACCAATGGCAATACAGTCAGTGTACTTCAGTCATCAATATGACATACTATATGCTATGTTTATAGATGGTGTATTCAAAGTGGTTCCACATGGGGGTAGAAATGTTTATTTTATTAAAACTCCTAGTGTAGTAATACCTGAAAATCTACATCCTTAAATACATAATTTACAAAAAATTATTTTTCCGGGGCGTCTGGGTGGCTCAGTGGGTTAAGCCTCTGCCTTCCACTCAGATCAGGATCTCAGGGTTCTGGGATCGAGTCCCACATCTGGCTCTCTGTTTGGCAGGGAGACTGTTTCCTCCTCTCTCTCCCTCTCTCTGCTTGCATCTCTGCCTCTTGTGATCCCTCTCTGTCAAATAAATAAAATCTTAGAAAAAAAAAATTTATTTTTCCTTTATCCTTTCTATTACATTTAGGAATGCTTACATATTCCTAAGTATACAAAGGCTATATTATCTGGAGGTTTCATTATACCATGCTTAAAAGATAATTACAAAACAGTTGTCATAATTTAACGTACTTTCGGGATGTCTGGGTGGTTGGTTAAGTTGGTTAAGCGACTTCCTTTGGCTCAGGTCATGACCCCAGGGTCCTGGGATGGAGTCCTGCATCTGGCTCCTTGTTCAGCAGGGAGCCTGCTTCTCCCTCTGCTCGCCTTTCCCCCCACCCAGCTTGTGTTCTCTCTCAGTCTCTCACTAACAAATAAATAAATAAAATCTTTAAAAAATAAATGAATGAAGTACTTTAGCTGAATATGTGGGAGAAAGGGGACTGTTTGAATATAGGCATTTTTATAGACGTAGCATATAATTCTGAGGACAAATGGTTCTGAAATTTCTAAGAACTAAAATCTGAACCAAGATAATTGAATTCACAACAGAGATAGCAGATAACCAGTATAATTTTATTATTGAGTTGTAAACACCAAGGCATTTCTCATATCCGTGAAACTCAAACAAACTAGGTAATCAAGTATCAGTGGGCCAAGTCCAAGGATATTCCAGCCTTTTGAAAACATTCACAAGGTGAAATAAAGGTCAGGTGACTCCTCCAGGGCCAAAAGCTTCGTCTTTGGCTGACTACTCTGACAAGTCTTGCCATATAGGGATGAATAAAAAAATAGATATCCATTTATCTTACAACGAGCACCTCTCTTGTGCAGACATCTCTGATTATTCTAGCCCTTGAGATCATCTTCTGTAATGCAAAAAACCATTATAATCTATACCTGACAACCTAATCCTTTACTGCCCAAACAACATCATGTAAGTAACTCAAAGAACAGGCTCATAGAATCTGACTGCCCAGACAAAAAACTACTTATTATACTTCTTAAATCTGTGATGTTGGACAAGTTACTTAGCCTCCATACACCCTGATTTCCTGGTTTGGAAAGTGGGGACAATAAACCTCATCTATTTCATAGCAGTTGTTGCAAAACACAAGGAAATTATGCATAAAAGAGCCACTACTGTCTAGGTAGCACCAACCCAGGGACCACGACCACACCACAAACCTTGAACACTGAAAGCTTTCTAAGATGTGTCCTAAAGACATTTCCGCATACATCACTGAGGATCTATTATGTGACAAGCATTACACTAAATCTTTACAGATATAATAATGAATCCAACATATGTGACCCCTTCCCTCCTTACACTAGAAGAGAGAAACAAGAAAGCTAACCATTTGAACATAAGCTTAAAAGCTATATGATCAACGTGTAAAGAAATTAAGAAAAAAAATATTGCCCTAAATTCTAGAGGAGTTGAGAAAAGCAAATAGTCGCTAGGGGACCACTCTTCATGAAACAAATACTCATGGCGGTGGGAAGGTTGGACAGTGATGCCAACTCACATTTTCCACAAAGCTACAAGATGCCTGGAGGATCACAGGTTAGAGGGGCAGAGTTGAAAAGGCAGGTGAGCGTGAGGAAGGTGCCTAGCAAGATGAAACACTGTTGTACAGTTAGACACATCATTCTTCCCCACCTTTCTCCAAGTATTTCATAAACCTCCAAAATGTCACCAATTATTTGGTGTGAATACCATTTTGTAGAAAACGTGAAATGCAGAGAGTTTGGTTTTCTTGTTCAGCACTGAACAAAACCCAGGTAATTCTGGACCCCAAAATAGAGACAAGAGCCAACACAAAGAAGTAATGTGGGGAATTTATGAAGACCACGGGTAGGACAGTAAACTGGCCAATACTGTAAAAACGGGGATGTGAACCAAGTTTAAATTTCTGAGACAAAGCTGCCAGATAGGAGTGTAAAGAGCTATGGGAACAGAAAAGGAGGCAATATAAGTCCACCTGTACAAAAGAAGTATAAACAAAGGCTGGATAGAAGAATTGGTAATTGAGCTACACCTTGAGAAATGAATGGGAGTAATCAGACAAAGTTGCAGCAGAAGGACATTCTAAGCACAAAGAGCACTAGGTGAAGACTCAGAAACCCGAAACAACACCAACTGTTAGAGGAACTGTAAGTAGTTTAGTCTTGATGGAGCTTAAAATACAAGACAGAGTTCGTTGTTTTGTAAAGGAAGGGTGGAAAGTCAAGTGAGGGTCAAACCACACAGAGCTCTCTACACCAAAGGAAGAAAAACATGCTAATTGGCGTACCTGCACTGGCAATGAGAGAGTGCAAGCTAATGAAAACAAAGCATGCCTCCGCACCTGGACTAGTCGTCTGGGGAATGGGGAGCTCCGCCAACCTAAGTAGGTTCACCTGCAATTTAGAATTCGGACTGTCCGGCATAGCAGAATTTTGATCAGGATTACAAAAGATTAAAGGGCCCATGAATGTGGATTCTCAGAGTAGTTTAAAAACTCCATAACCTGGACCAGGGCGCAGGGTCCGTCCCGCCCTGCTTCTTCCATTTTTTAAACACAGTAATCGTTGAGCATTTTACATTCTTTCAGTCTCCCATGATCTTCCTTGGCAAAAACATCACATCGAACTGCAAAATTAAAGTCCAGAAACCCCTCTGTGAACCGGAGCACAGTTTTCAAAGTATCTCGTGGCAATTTTAGACTCAACGCCGCCCCCCCCCATTCCTATGACAATATGAGAACTCCCAAACATTAAGACTTTTCAGATCTTTAGGATTTACTTCTGGGATGAGAGCTTTAGGAATTGACAGCAGTTATCTCTCAGATTCTCTCCAATAGAGGTTAAAGATCACTGTAGCAAATCCATTTAAAACAAACACTAATATGTGTGTTCCCACACTGAACGAGGATCGCCATTTTTAAACCCTTATTGCTGTAGATATCTGTCCTATTATTACATTCGAAGATTTCTGAGAGCAACAGACCATGTCTTTATCATCTTTATAATCCACAGCAACTAACAAAGGACCTATCAGTCCTAATAAATATTGATTGATTTGTTGGTTGATTGATTAAATAAATGAATAAAAGTTTTGGTGAAGTAACTTCATCTGTATTTTAAAACCCACATAAACTTCTATGTAAACACGGTTCTTAAAATGCTTTGTTTTGAAAGAGATTGTAGCCCATTTAGAAAGCCATTTTGCTAATAAAAGAAGATTGGGTAACTACAAGGTATTTCAAAAGAGGAACTGATTCCAAAAGCAGATGTATTTGATTATGTGTGATGGTTGCTAAGGAAACAACTGAATGTAAATTTCATTTTACGTAAGACTCAGCTAAAATATTGATCAGAAGAAAGGGAAGAAGCTTAAACCAAGTAATACAGTGATGAGAAATTGCATTCTGCTTGAAAGAGAAAAAAAAGCTGATGCTTTATGTAATCAATCTCTCTATTTCAGCCATTGTGCACAGATATAGACAGGAAAGCCGGTGACAAGAAAGCAGAGAGGAAATGCCTTCTTGCACTTACTCCTTCCCAGCTTCTGTCTCAGGCCCCGAATCAAAGCTGGAGAAAAGGCAAAATTGCTAAATGCTACAAGCGTCATTCGTTCAGCCCTTAGGGAAGAAGCTTTCAAGTAAAATCTCACATTTTAAGGCCAATCTCGCAGGTCTTGAGGTGGGTGAGGCGCTGTAATATGTGTTCTTACAATACATGGCGCCTCTCCAGTCAACACACGCATTATACCGCATCATGATTTATTACTGCTCAGGCTTTTCCTCTTCATTATAAATTCTAGAAGAGGGTTCTCTCACGTAAGCCTCTATCCCTAGTACCTGGCCCAGCGACCCACTTCTCTTTTCAGGGTCTCAACCTTACAATTGCCCAATTGCACTCTACATACCAAACATGCTTGGAAACTGACTTACTACAATGGGGCACTCTCTCACACCTTAGGACCTTTTCACTTACCAAGCTCTCAACCTTGAGCTCCTAAGCCCCATCAGTCCCTGGCAAAAAAACTTTCTCATCTTTCACTTCTGTGCTTAGAAATCACTTCCTTCCAGACACTACCCCCACCCCAGCTTTCCAAGTCTGAGTTAGGGAACCCTCTAAAGTGTTCCAGGTTGACCCTGAGGATGCCCACGCGACTCGTCGAATTATAATGATTTCTTTCATGACCAGAAGTTCCTCATCTCATCCCCAGGACCTAGCACGGGGCCTACCGCCTCACATGAGCTTAATAAACAGTTGATGACTGCCTAAAAAACTGAATCCCTGCCATAGACAAAGGAATCTGACAGGTGTGGGGTGATCCAGGGATGCGTGAGCCACAATTCTCGCTCGCCTCAGGAAAGAAACAAACAAATACATAATTAACGCCAACACAAGGCAGATGTAATGAATGCTACAATTAAGGCAAACATGCACTCTGAAATTTCTAGAACCATCATGATTTCAAATAATCTATCACATTGTTCCTATAAGTATACTTGGAGTTGTCAAAGCATGTGTCCTGATTTTAGAGTTCAGCAAATGCATTTGCTGCATTTCTAACTATGAGGCAATGGAAGCCGGAAAAGAGGAGTTCTAAGGGAGACTTGTTAGAGGAACTGTGATTTGCATGGGGCTTTGAATGGGGAGAGTGAAAAGCAGAAATGAGTGGAGGGAAGCAGAATTTCAGGCAAAGGGAATCAGCCCAAGCAAAAGCCCTGAAGCAGAAAGGCACAGGGCAGTGCCAGGGTTAGGGTAATGAGTGAACCAGTATGACTAGAGGAGTGAAGAGGAGGTCCTCTTATGCCATTAGGAACATTAGAAATGGCAAAGGAATTACTAACCTTGCATTATTGGAAGCAGGTACTCATTCTCACAAGGGAGCTAAGTTGATGATCTACATAAGAAAGTTGCAGGGGCGTATAAGCTTGGTTCCAGGGAAGCCAGAGCCAAGAAAACTTCTTAGGGATAGAAAGCAATTTTACAGCTAAGAGGTGTTATTAAAAAGCCTAGGAGGGGGCGCCTGGGTGGCTCAGTGGGTTAAAGCCTCTGCTTTGGGCTGGGGTCGTGATCCCAGGGTCCTGGGATCAAGCCCCACATCAGGCTCTCTGCTCAGCAGGGAGCCTGCTCCCTCCTCTCTCTCTGCCTGCCTCTCTGCCTACTTGTGATCTCTGTCAAATAAATAAATAAAAATCCTTTAAAAAAAAAAAAAAAAGCCTAGCAGGCCAGAAAGATGGGAAAAACGATGTGCATATTTTTAAATTTACCTTAATAGTATTTCTCTAACGGGGATGTCAAACGCTTCATTAAAGAGGGGGGCTTTAAAGAGGATGGCTCATTGGGTTGAGCGTCCAACTCTTGATCTAACCTCAGGTCTTGGTCTCAGGGTCATGACTTTGAGCCCCACTTTGTGCTCCACGCTGGGCATGGAGCCTATTTACTCAAAAAACTCAAAAAACTCAAAAAATGATTTACTGGGCGGCCTAAGTGGCTCAGTGGGTTAAAGCCTCTGCCTTCAGCTCAGGTCATGATCTCAGGGTCCTGGGATGGAGCCCAGCATCGGAACCCAGCAACTGGCTCTCTGCTCAGCGGGGATCCTGCTTCCCTCTCTCTCTCTGCCTGCCTCTCTGCCTACTTGTGATCTCTGTCTGTCAAATAAATAAATAAAATCTTTTTTTTAAAAAAAATGATTTATTAAAGAAGCCTATTTAGGGGTGGAATCCAATTGAGTAAAAGAACATGTTAATCTCTTCTTCAGTAAACTTGCCTATAGAAAACATTTAACTGAATGCAGCCAAACTTTATGGGAGGGAATACTTGTGAGTCAATAATAATCTCCCAATACCTAAATTTATCTGAATAAACTGAGCATGCATATATATATCTGTATATATATGTAGTTTCTCTGCATGTATGTGTAGATTCACATCATCACACAAATTATGCCTTTAAGGTTAGGTAGCACATAAAATAACTGCTTAATTAACTGCTTCATTAAAATGAGATTGGGTAGACAACACCTAATTTCCTTGAATATCTGCTTTTGAATATGGCGCTGGTTACACTAAAATTTCATGCAGGTTACATCAAAGCAAAGAAAGCCATCAAATTCCCTCGCTTTACCATAGCCCAGCAGGTAGGGATATTTGAGAAAGGGACTTTTCGATCCTGCTGTTCAGTGCAAGAGCTGCACTCATGATTCTTCAGGGCCTGGAGAGACGGAACAGGGCAAGAAGGACAATGGCAAGACTCAGCAGCTCCTTTAGCGCTCCGGGTCAAGATGTTCCGACTGCCGTATCTTCTCTGGCTTAGTCTATGAATTAAGTTCTTCAAATAACCACAAAATCAAATATATGTTTAAAACTCCCCAAAGGCAAATAGGAATAGCTTTTCAATTATTGATACATTTAGAGTAGACCTTCACTGAGATTAAGGCCCAGTAACCACATATTTTACATTTTTCCATTAGGAACAAAGAAAATAGAACAGACAGGTTAAAGAACTTCCTAGGAGTACATATGATTGTGCACAGTACTCATTGCATATACCCAGTACGAATGGAACACACCTTGAGTCGAACAGTGCATAACATGACCAATTATATGACCACCATGTACAGACATGGTCATAGAGATAGCTAACTCCAGAACCGGAAAGGCAGTGTGATCTCACGGTTAAGCACAGTCTATGTTGAATAGGTTCAAATGCTATCACTACCCCTGGCTAGCTGTGTTACCTTATGCAAGTAGCCAAATGTCTGTAAACATCAGTTCACCCATATTAAAGACCCAAACAATGGCATTACAATTACCTACTAGGGATTGTTGTAATGGCAAACACTTAATAATGGCCTAGTAAGTATTAATGTCTTTATTGCTGTTGTCATTATTCTTACTAATCACACCAAGTCAGACAAGTTTCCCAAATTCCTTTCCAGATCTCTTATATCAGTAGGTAGAAATTCAACACAGACCAATGTATTTCCTAGCTATACAATGGTATTCAGAAGAATTTCACTCAGGACTCACACTAAGAATAAAAATAATTAACATGTAGAGTAGTTTTTTCAGGTCCAGTGATAAACACACTTTATCACACCTCATTCAAACTGCATAACAACCCCATCAAGGAAGTAGATTTATTATTACCGGTTTCCAAATGAGGAAAGCAAAGGTCAAAAGGAATAAATAAATAACCTTGTTAAGATCACTCAGCCAGTACATGGCGGCACCAGAATTCAAAACCAAGTCCATTTGACCCCAGAGGACACAACCCTGGTGACTGTGCTTCCCTACTCTGTAGGATGAGGACGTGGGACTCTCTTCCCGATTTCATTAAAGTGGGCCTTGGAACTGGCAATTCAGTCTAAAACTCACTTGCTCACCCAGCCAGCGCGCAGACCCAGCTCTGAAGATGTACAACAACCTGCTTCCTTTGCTATATTATTCCAGAACAAATGGAAAAATCTCAATCTGCAATGTTATACAAGGGCTACCATGAAGGGTAAATATTTCTAAGGCGCTCATTTCCTATTCCTCTCGGCTCTCTTCTAGTGCTCCTTTGCTGTTTAATGTTTTGAAAAATTAATAGTTTAATTTCCAGTGTTGATTTATTAAAACAACTCTGACAGGAACATCTTACCTGAGTATCTTTCAGCTCATCATTTACTGCATAGCAGGTAATGTTATGGCTGGGGGAAGAAAAGCCCAGGGAGAGCAGGAGAGAAAAACTTCCCTCTCTCCCCTTTAGAGGAAAAATTAGGGCCACAGTTCTGAGAAACGGAGAGCAAAAAGTAAATGCCATCTTACTTTTCATTTGACTCGGTGGCTTCTCCAGGGTCAACGTCAATCATAGCAAGTTTGAATGCCAACTTCAATGAAGAGTCTGATAAAATGTATATATTGCATGTATGTATACGCAAATGTCAGCTAAAATATCAATCTTAACATAAATGCTTGAAGCTTCTAATTATCGTGATCAACGGCTACTAATCATGGTCAAGATGATGAGAAGTTATAAGAAATATCTAGAAAAACTTTGATTAGAGGTATAATGTAAGGTTTTTCTAACATTTAAAGATTCTGCATGAGTTGCAATTATCACATGTGTCACTGATGAGTTACTTTTCCCATCAACGGTAAGCTTTGTCAGGTGAAGGCTCTACACACTGGGTTAGCTCCTTTCTCTAGGGCAGATGTTGGCATACTTCTTTCTGAAAGGATCAAATAGTAAATATATAGCCTTTGTGGGCCACATAGGCTTTGCAGCATCTACACCGCCCTGGCAGGGCACCAGGGCATCAGCCGTATATATAAAGGTATTGATGAGGGAGCAGGAGGCTGGCTGAGGACAAAGCAAAAGCTGGCACCTTGCAGCCCCTCTCCACCTGCTCCCCTTGGAAATCTGTGTAGCATTCCTCAGGCAGCCTTGACTGCCATAAACAAGAAACAAATAGTTAACTTGCAGAGATCACAATCCTGATCAGGAGTCTCCCTTAGTTTACAAATGTCCCAGAGATTTACAACAAAGTTGTTACCTTATCTATAGCACAATTTCCAGAGGCAAATAACTCAGTTCCTCAAACCTTAATGTCACCCTCCCGTCCATAACCAAAAAACTGAAGGAGGCTAAGCTAGAAGGAAATGTAAATATAGTTAAATCTCTTCTGAACCTAAATCTCACTAACAAAGATGCTTGATAGCAGGATTGTGACATCCCACCAGGAAAATCTCCCAACTATCTTGATGTTAATAGCTGGCCAAAAGACAACACAGAGTAAGTCCTGAGGCCTCCAGTATCCCTGCACCTAGTAGGCCCTCTTTATTAAGACAGCTCTTTTGAAACCTCCCCTTCCCCTCACCTTCTCCCAACCACAAAGTACATAACCTGCCATCTCTCACAACCCTGAGCAGCAGCTCTTCCTGCCCAGGGGTCCTGTCCCTGTGCTTTAATAAACCACCATTCTGAACCAAAGAATTCGTTCTCGGGGCACCTGGGTGGCTCAGTGGATTAAGCTGCTGCCTTCAGCTCAGGTCGTGATCTCAGTGTCCTGGGATCAGGCCCCTGCTTTAGGCTCTTTGCTCAGCGGGGAGCCTGCTTCTCTCTCTCTGCCTGACTCTCTGCCTACTTGTGATCTCTCTCTCTGTCAAATAAATAAATAAAATCTTTAAAAAAAAAAAAAAAGAATTCGTTCTCGGTCATCGGCTCCGGACCTCAGCCCACCGAACCTCACCTAGGTTCTAGAACTTCATCAGTATGAGCATGGTTGTGTTCCATGAAGACTATATTTGTGGACACTGAAATCTCTCTTCTGTACTCTTCACATTTCACAAAATATTATTCTTTGTTATTTCACCAGAGAAAAATGTGAAAACTATTCTTAGCTCACAGATGGTACAAAAAAGCCAGTAGACTGGATTCTGACTTTAATGAAAGACCCGAGGATCCCCTTACCCAAGAATTCAACACTGCCACAGGATGCAAACAGCAAGAGGTTCTTTATTGTAGTGTAGCGCGGGTGCCTGCGGGTGGTCAGCAGCTCCTGCTAGCTGAGCACACCAGGCTGAGGTGGTGCAAGATTTTTATAGACAGGTACAAACAAGTTCTGGGTGGAGCAGAGCTGATTGGTTGACAATTTGAACTTTTGAAAAAGGCATACTTGGTGTTAGCGGATTGGCTTTGGGAGACCCGCACGCAAAGAAAAAGGCGCGAAGAAAAAGGCGGGAAGGGGAAACAAAGAGGGGAAGTTAGACCTTGTTACTCAGCAGAAAAACATCTTGTCTACATGACTATGCGGCCCCCTGCCTACGTGACCAACGTGACTATATGACCCTCTGCCTATGTGGTCAGACATTAGGCCATATCTTACGAGAAAGCTATTTGCAGGGAGTGCCATATCCTGCTATGAAGCAGCTATTATGAAACTACCAACTATCATTGTGTTCTAAAGGCCAAGCAGTTACAGAAAAGCAAGAGAGTGGTTAATTACTTAATATCTGGGGGAAGGGTCTTTCAGGTTATTATTTCCAACTCCTAACCTGGGTGTGGACCAAGCCCATCCTAAAAGGATACAATGTGTATTTGAACGCTGCTATCTGTCCTGGAGAGTCAGAAATAGATAATGACAGCACTTGACAGGAAAACTAATCATCAGGGTCAACAGGTGTTATGTCTTGTGATATTCTAAGGCTCAGATTTGGGGAGGTACAAACCCCTACATGACTGCTTGAAATCTGAGATCGTAACTACGACAGTTCCTGATGAAAGGACAAGAAAATCTCTTGCAACTGGCAGGAGATTCATGTTAATAGATATCTTTCAGCTTCAAAGAAACACCATGAATAAATGTGTTTCAATCATTTCCTTTGTGTTTGATATATAATAGGAAATTGATCGAGAACAATCACCTTCACTTTCCTATTTCATCAGCAGCTGCACATCTTGGCATCCTTAATTTAGCTTCCTAAAACAAGGGCTTCCTCCCCCAAGGACTATTCAATAGCTGGTCTACTCCCTTGCTGTAATTGCATAGACATGAACATCAAAAATAACACATCTCTCTCCCTCTCTCACTCATGTAATCATTTGCCCATAATTCTGATTCATATTACTAAGAAAGCGGTGATATTCATGCCAACATAATGATTTCCAAACGAAAAAGACTGTGGCCAGTCTAACATACACTGAAGCACCATGAAACTAAAAATCCTATGTGCTTTCCTCACTGCTCTATGACAGAGACCTAGCACAGTGCCTAGAATATAGGAAGTTTGCAATAAGTCAGGCAATATCATCTGGGGGTTAAGTGTGTGTACCTCAGAGGTAGACATGGATTTGAAACCAGACTGAACTTGACCTTACGAATAACACAGGCTCACTGAGCCTCAATTTTCTCATCCAAAATTTGAGGATAATTATACTGAATTGATTTGTGTGTTATCTGTAAAATCACAGCCTGGCCACTGGCCTACAAGAAACATTAAAGACATACTAGCTGCAATACCTTTTCCTCTTCCTCGTCTTCTGCTCCTTCTTCATCATCTTCAGTATTGATTCCTCTCCAATCAGTGTGTCCCAACTTATTCACTGAGTCACAAGAACTTTGTTTCACCAAGAACGAGTGGATCTATGGATAGGGAGACAGTGCCTTCAGGCTGCCAAGGTTTCTCAATGGAGACAAAACCCAGGGTTTCCAGAATGATGATTCCTCACTGGTTCAGTAACAGTTATCAATCCTGGTTTGCCCAGAACTGAGGGGGTTTCCAGGCCTCCCCGTACTAAAACTAGAATGGACAAGATGGGATGGATCGGTCCTCGAACCATTAATTTTCCATTCCCTGTCATCCTAACATTACACTGCAACCCATTAAAAAAAAAAAAAAATCGATTTCCACAGGGGAGTGGGTGGATTTATAAGAGAGAAGAGGAGATGAGACTAAAAGCCTCTGGTGTGGGCAGGAAACATAATGCCTAACAGGAGTGTCTGTTTTCCCTCCTCTCTCAAACTGAAGATTTTAGCACTTCATACAATGGATAATCAACTGGCTCTGGCCCTGAAGCAGAATTGCTATTTACATTCAGCCCCCTCAAAAATGCTAATTGAAATTATTCACAGCTAAAGGAAGTTTGAAAACTCCTTTCATTATATACACAAAGCCTGGGAAGGTCGTTCTCTCCAGTTTATTGTCTGATGAGCTCTAGGGCCACAGAACAAGGAGCACCCAGGCCTTAAGCAGCTGGCCACTCTATTCATATGAAAATCAAACAGTAAGCCTTAGGGAGACCAGAATCCCTTCTCCAATGGGTTTCCACCACAGATCTGGAAAAACTGCCTAGGATGCACTCCTGCTGCAAACAGTACTTCCGGACTTGCTTTAGGACAGGGATGGCCACAGAGAGGGACTCATCTTTTTGAGAGAGAAATTACAGCTTTTCCTTCTGCGGGGCAGAAGTCCTCCAGAACTAACTATAGGCAACTGCTTTCAGGGGAACTGTGAGAACCTGTTGAAACCAAGTAACCCGGCATGTCACACACGAGCTTACACTAACAACAACACATTATATATCATTAATATATGATAAAGTATAGTAACAAGGATGATATTTTCTCACGGTTCACAACATGACAGGAATATTGCTAATGATAGCTCATTTAATCTTTTCAATAAACCTGTGTAGGATAGGGCATTATTATCCACAATTTACTGTGAAAACTCAGATTCTGAGAAGTAATCTGTCCAAACATCACACCTCTACTGAGAAGCTGAGCTTAAATACCTCATCTAAATTATACGTCTATAGAACCTACAATCATAATCAGAAAACAATAACAATTGCTCCGTTTCTTTTCATTAAAGATGATGGAGGGGAAGGAACATAATATAATCGCAGAGAAGCGGCAGAATGGGGCTGTCCTCATCGTCCGCCCTACCCCCGCCCCACCAGGCACCACTTAAAGGTCAAGATGGACATCAAGACAATCCATAGCCCAGAGGGTTAGCTAACAAGGTTTTATTTTCGGTGGCAATGCAAATAATTTTGCAGAAAAATCAAAGATACGCCAGGATTGGAATGGATTCTGTAAATCTTCTAAATCAACCTCACAGTTTATGCTTGAATCTCTGTATGACACGAATTGTCATTTAGTCTAAATCTGAACAATTCTGAGATTGGGAATGCACTAACATAAAAGATCATTTTTTTATTATGTCTGTGAGACAAATTATCTTTACACTTAAGGAAAATCTATGCCTTAGAGCTTTCATCACTGAA
Source organism: Mustela lutreola (assembly GCF_030435805.1). Classification (NCBI taxonomy): domain Eukaryota; kingdom Metazoa; phylum Chordata; class Mammalia; order Carnivora; family Mustelidae; genus Mustela; species Mustela lutreola. The sequence goes on along the minus strand of NC_081308.1, from coordinate 104,193,192 downwards.
CTAGATGTAACTGCTTCAGGACACACAGAGCCACTCAAATTTCTCTATCATGCCCCTCCTCACTCATATAAATTATACATTTACTATGTACCAAGCACGGTTTTAATTGCTTTGAATATTAAATTAATTCCCATAGCAATCCTATGAGGTAGATGCTGATTATAATACCCAATTTTACAAATGAGGTAACTGAAGCAAAAAGGACTAGTGAAAGTGAAGCAAGGAAACCTCATTGAAAACGGAGTCTGGAGGACAAAAGGAAGAGCTCTTGTGCCCTACAGCTCCTGGGAGTCCCTTACAGACACAAAAGGAAGAGATGTCCTTACATTCTCAAAAAAGAGGAGCGAATTTACAACCCCAGCAAGAGGAAATAAGACTTTCTCCTCACCCTAAAATGCCCTGACACTGAGAGACTGCCAGCATGACTTGGAACTCACAGATTTCTCCAATGAAACTGTTATAGATAGACAAAGCCCCTCCCATATCCCCCCCCCCCCCCGTTCCTCTGGAAGACTGGTTCCTCTTCTCCTTTGTTCTCTGGATGGGACCACAGCTTCTGTGATTCCTTAGTCTTCCAGAGCATCAATTCCTCTGCTATGCCAAAATAAATCCATTTTAAAGGTAAAAATATCCGGTTGCATTACTTTTAAGGTCAACAAACTTAAGTGGCTTGCTCCACGTCATGCGACTAATAAATTTAGACCTGACGCAAGCCTCTGCTCTTACCCATAGCATTTTGTTGACCCTCAAATATTTCTTAACCTAGAAATAAAATTGCTCCTTCTTAGATACATTTTTACAAGGTATACTTCTGATTCCTCTCATTATATTGGCTTGCTTTCTTGACGACAGCCCTGTTGATTCAGAACTAATTACTGCACTTTGGACGTGCTTTGATGGAGTCATGGGAGAAAGGAGACATCATCTCCAAGCTAAAGCTCTTCTGTTTACCTTTTCCCATCTACCCTCTGGCCTGCTGTGTAACACACAAAGCTGAGGTCTATATACATTAACTGTGTTTACAAACTCACTGGCTTTCAGTTGGTCTTGGCCTGTGGAAATCATTGGAAAGATAATGGAGGAGTAACTGGAGGGGGGGTATTTTATCCCCCTAGTACTCACCCCTGCTGGACCATAGAGTGGCATTTCAATTGCATTTCAATTGGTAAATACTCTCTCTAAGGCAACCTTTTGAAGTTTCAGGAACTTCTCTCAATCCTTCCCTCCTTCAGGTCTAGAAAAGGTATGGGTTCTGAAGTGGAGCACAATATACCACGCCCCAAAAATACCATCCTTAGTAGAGAAATTATTTCAGGCTGATTATTTTTAAGAAATAACAGATATAGGAAAAGCTCTGAAAACTGAATTGAAGTTACCCTCTAGTGAGAGACATTCACATTTGTGGGAAATGTCTCAATTTGTAAGAATGTCTACTTCAAGGTAACAGAAAGGCTGGGGGGTTATTCTGAACCTAGAAACTCTTACCCAAGGAGAAGGCAAGGATTTAAACATGCATAACAATCTTACCCTCCACTACTACGCCCATAACATAACATGAGACATGTTATCCCCACAAAGTACCAACATCTTTTGTCATTAGCAGATGTTTTATGAGGTGACAGCCTGGCCCATTTCAGGGAGTTACTCAGTTTTACCAGATCTCTCGCGTGTACACAAGAGATATGTACTGTGAAGTTTAACGAAGGAAACCTCATTTAAATTTAAAGAAATGAAAGAAAAAGTTTTCCTGCTTGGAGAACACGTTCCGCCAATGGCATATTTTCAAAGGCCAGAAAAAGTATAGTCACCCTTGTCCCACTGAAAAGGGTACAGATGCACTCTCCATCACCTGATGATTCCTGTTCTAAGTTTCACACGTAACATCTGGCTTCACTCAACACCAGAAGGTGTGGAGAATGCATCAATAATTTCACAGAGGGTTCTGATTTCTACATTCCAAATTTGCCAAATATTGTGTAAATGTGATATTCCAGCTCTGTATTCAAATAATTGGGCATTCTAAAAATATTTTACTCAAAATGAACAATATTAGCAAAAATAAAGCCAACTGTCTTCGGGGAAAAAAATAAAATAAAATGGAGACAGAAAACAAAAAAATAAAATAAAATAGAAACAGGGCAGGGGGGCTTGGTGGTTCAATCAGTTAAGCATCTGACTCCTAGTTTTGGCTCGGGTCATCACTTGCACTCAAGGTAGTAAGTATCAGCTTCAGAATTCTGTCTCCTTTGTCCCTTTATCGCTCTCTCTTGCTCCTGCTCTCTCTCTCTCTTTCATAAAATTTTTAAAAATAAAATAAAATAAAGATAGGAGGCAAGATGGGAGAGCTCTCATGTCCTACCACATACCCAAGACTACCTTGAATGCCCAATAGGAAAAATTTTACTTTGCTACTCCAGAAGGAGCGAAGAATTTCTCCATCCCAGCAACAAGATCAGCCAATAAGAAAATAACAAAATATGGCCAGGCATAAAGCACCACCACCATACACTCTCACTTCCCACCAATGAGGTTTGTTTGAAAGCATCCCTCCCAACTTCCTCCTTTTGTCCATAAAATAACATTGCTCTCCTTTGATATTCAAAGTTACCTGTGGTTTTCCAAACTTGCAAGTCAAAAATCACAATTCCTCTGCTATTTCAGAATAAAATATTTTTTATTTTTTATTTTATCATATTTTATCATTTTCCTGATAAAATAACTAGCTTTTTCACTTTTAAGGTTAATAACATTTCATAAACTTTGTGTCTGGTTTTCTTCACTTACTCTGTTTTTTTTCAGGGGACAAGGGGTGGCAACCAAGAATATACTTTTCCTGCCCCATACTTTTCTTGACCCGCAGTTCCCTATTATTACTAGCCATAACATACTTCATTATTTCTTGATCTTATCTATATTTGTCCCCATGTCTCGGTAAATACCCCTTAATTAAACTTCTCCAATTTGACTTCAAAGGATATCAACCATTTCCTGCCAGGTATTGTAATGATTCAACCTCATTCCCTCTCCATTTTATGCTTGATTTAATCCAACCTAAATTTGAATTAGCTTGCTGAGGCTATTGTACAGGAGACTGATCCAAGCCTCACATAAGAGATTAAAACATATACCTTGAGGGTTTTCTCCAGCCCTGAAAAGCAATAATGCTATGGCTTAAAATTTGTTCTTAAACATTCAGCAGAGAACCCATTAATTCTCCGAGTCTGGTGTACACTGAGACTAAAATGAGTAAGCAAAAATCAATAAAACACAATGCAGCTGAACCCTGCATTATTACATGATTTTGGACATACATAGGCCAAATTAGCCCCTTTGAAATGTCAAAACATTGTACATTAAAAGTCCCTTAAGAGAATTTGCCTTAACAATAGTATTATAAAAGGGCTACACTAAAAAAGAAAAAAAAAATCAACATCCAAAAAAACAAATGGGTAAAATTTTACTGCAAAAACTACTTCTGGGCAGTCTGTATTTGTAGTTACAGGTTCTGAAACACTAGAATCTAATGATCTGTTACTAAAAGTGAAGTGTGGAGACGGTATTGATTTAGGTTTAGTTACTTAGAAACAATATCGATCCTTAAGAGATACATTTCAACATTTTGCATTCAGGGCATAAAGTAGTTCCATCCAATTGATTAATAGACACTGTATATCATTTTTGTTTTTAATGAGATCTTTTTCTCCTGGCCAGGGGAGTAGTACCCCAGTGAAAGATTAAAAGTGGATTTTACAGCTGAAAAGTTAACATAAATGAGTTCCCATTCCATCTTGTAAGAAAGCAAGGGGGCGGGAGGAGCTGGAATACAAGGCAGATTCATTTTTAGAAAATGGTGAAAGGTTGCTAAGACCGGGTAAGACCCAGGGGAAGTAGCTATGTCTCTGTTCCCCAAGCAATCATACTCGTTTCCATGCACATTTTGAAATCAGAGATGGAGCGATTCGAATTATGCCTCCCAAACTCTCCTTGAGTGTACAACAGAAAAGACTGGAAGCATTATGAGAATTTCAAGGTTTGTACTTTAGACAATTGTCCAGTGGGGGTTAGCGTCCACTTTACCTCAGTTATAATATTTATGGTTACTCTGTAACATTGCTAACTGAAAATGAGATTCTGCGTCACTTTTAAGTTAACTGAAACACAGGGAATGAGCACACGTTCCCAAACCTTGGAAGAAATCATAGAGCCAGATAGGAGGGACAAAGGGGCAAACAAACATGAAAAGGCGCTGCCATGGAATGGAAATACCAGGCTTAGGATCCCAGCGCAGCCCTGGCTCGGGGTGTGACTGTACACGTGTTTGCCAGAACGCTCAGCACATCAACCTAAAAAACAGTGATAAAAACTCAATTTCACATGAACGCTCTGAGAAGTCAGTGAGATAATGTTTGTCAAAGAGGATAGGAAACCAATCATCACATAGGACTTGTTTCAATAAACGACAGAATCATTTCATAAAAAGAAAGATTTGTTTTTACGTCATGTCATCTAGTTAGAGCAATAAACCACATGTCTTGGAATGAAATGGAGAACTAGAGGAGGAAAAATGGACAGAAGGGTCACAAGGAATATCTCAGGTCTCCCGACTCAGTATTTTGATGAGAAATAATCCACTCCATAAATCATTTCTCCATATCTTACGGATCTGTACTCAGAGATAGGCAACTGGTAATTTCAATTGGTTTCAATAAAATGCAAAAGTAAATCTGTAAATCCTTGACTCAGGTATCAAGGATGTCTAATTATCTGCCGATCTTGGATTCATTATGCCACTGGTATCCTCAAGTGAGAACAGCTAAGAGGAAATTTGCTCTTTTGTTTCTGCACTTAGCTCAGGCTGCTAATGAAGAATTTTCAGAGGCTATGCAGGGTTTATTTGGTATTTGTTAGCATCCTTGCAATTTATAAAGTGGCTTACAGTTTTCCAAGTGATTTGACATACATCTGAGTTTCCTAATGAGTACTGCAAGGACTTACAGATTTGGTTGTTGCTAGACTATTTGAGTCTACAGAGAAACATTTGCACAAGCTGTCTCCCAACCGCACAGGCACACACACAAACTATAACACGTGAGCAAAAATAGACATTTATTTTCAACGCACACATCTTGGGGTCATTCAGAGCAGATAGCACACTCATTGATGACCTTAAATCTAAAGTCTAACTTAAGAATGGCCATAGAGCAGGAACAACAGAGCACCAAAAATGACACAAGGCCACAGAAGCCTCTCTTGTTCCCACAGATGCCTGCAGTTATTAGAAGTGTTTTTTTTTTTTTTTTAAAGATTTTATTTATTTTAGAAGTGTTAACAGTACTCTGAATTCAGGAAGATACATGCAATAAACCTCATAACACGAGCAAACGAAGATTGAGGCTTTCAAAACACTCAGGAGAAGGTCAGGTTAAGGGAGGAAGTATACCTCTTCCCTCCCTACCCAACTGTAGGAACTTTAGGAATACACTAAGCCAATCTTCACTGCCCTTTTCCTCGTGTACCTTTTGCTGCTGATAGAAATCATTCCCATTCCCAGACTTTTCTATGGCTTTCATTTCTTTTAAGATACATTTTATTCACACAGCAACCAAATTCCCAAGGAATCAGAGATCGGATCACAATTCCTTTGGCAACAGAATCAGCTCTGAACAGGGCATGGGTGAAGGTAAATTGGATCTCCGTGTTCTCTGTCAGCAACTATCCTAAGAGCCCACAGCTCTCCTGCACCCACCGACACACAGGTCTGCTCCTGTAGCTCGGAAAAGCCTTCCCTTTCCTTACTGAAACATCTCTCACACTCCAACTCCTCACTCTCCAAAGAGATAACAGAAAAACTTAATTCATTTGTGCTAAATGACGCCAGTGGACAGTGAAGAGGAAACATATCCTGCAATCACAGGTATTTTTCACAGGAGTTTCTTTCTGGTATGCACTATGCCTTGGGCACAGCCAAAGACCTCTAATAATAGGAAATGAAGCTGCTTGTGGCAGATCTGTGGGAGAAGCACTTTGGGTCACATCTTCAAACACCTCTGAACGCTTTGGCACTCATTAGTAGAGTTAGTAACTGAAGACAGTGCGATATGGCACTGGTGTTTAAGCGCTGGCATTCCCCGTGGACCGTGTCTTCAAATACTAACTTCCCTGCCGCCTTCTGCAGTATCAGTCCCTCAAAATCACACTCCCTCCGGTGGAAATGAGACCAAAACAAAAACTGAAGACAGAGAACTAACCTTCTTGCTGAGGAAAATAATTCAGTCCAGTGAAACAGATGCGTTCTCATTTATATCTTTAATGTGACAAGTTCCTTTGGACCTAGGATTTTCAGAAGGCTTGATGTGGGTAGAAACATTTACTATATCTTTAATGACAATGGGGAGTTTGTGAATGCAGGAAAAAAAGGACATTTCAGACAATGAATAGGAAAAAACCCAGTGTGTTGAGAAAAAAGCAAGAAATTTGATGATACTGGAGGATGCCTGACACCTAGTAAGAACTCGGACTTTTTGTATCATTGTGATAGAAGATATGTAACATAAATCTCATCACTTTTTAGGATTTTATTTATTTATTTGACAGAAAGAGAGAGCTGGGAGCCAGTTGCGGGGCTGGATCCCAGGACCCGGGGATCATAACCAGAGCCAAAGGCAGCCACTTAACAACTGAGCCACCCAGGTGCCCCAAATTTTAAAATGTTAACCATGTTTAAGTGGAAAGTTAAGTGGCATAAGGACATTCCAATTATTTTTTTTTAAGATTTTATTTATTTATTTGACAGGCAGAGATCACATGTAGGCAGAGAGGCAGGCAGAGAGAGAGAGAGAAGGACATTCCCATTATTATGCAGTGACCAATACCCACAGATTTTTTCCTGAAAGAATGAATGAATATAACGAGACTGAATAGAAACACAAAAGCCACATGAAGGAGCATGTCCTATATATGTACTCTGTACGTGGTGGGAAAACACTGATGGGGTTCAGGGTAAGCATCCCCAGAAGGTACTACTTTGGCATATGCATTATTTCAATGTAAAGAAAATTAAGGCCAAATAGACTCAAGAAGAGCTTTTTAGGGCGCCTGGGTGGCTCAGTGGGTTAAGCCTCTGCCTTCGGCTCAGGTCATGATCTCAGGGTCCTGGAATCGAGTCCCGCATTCGGGCACTCTGCTCAGCAGGGAGCCTGCTTCCGCACCTCTCTCTCTGTCTGCATCTCAGCCTACTTTTGATCTCTGTTTGACAAATAAATAAATAAAATCTTTAAGAAAAAAAAAAAAAAGAAGAGCTTTTTAGCTTCCCTTTAACAGCCTACAAAATTTAGAGAGTGCTATTACCAAAAAATAACTTTTTTAAAATACTTCAGGACATTTCCAAAAGGAATGACAAATATTTATTTACAAGTTACTCATCCAGTCTCCTCCTACGTATACTTGTCTTCCTCCATTTTGAAGCACGACCTCCTACCCTCTTCCCCTTAAAGCTCAGGACTTCACACAAGCCTCATTTACCTGTCAGTGGGTCTCATATCTTTGATAGTCCCCTACACAGAAAACTAATTTTGTTCTTCTCCTAACCTGTCCTGTTACTCTGATCATTACACCGGCCAAAAAACCAAAAGGCGGAGCAGGAAAAAATTTACCATATCCAACAACATTTGCGGGTGGGGGGGGGGAGGGAGGGAAGCGTGAAAGAAAGAAAAAATAAAAAATTATCGGAGAGACAAAATTTATAATCACTCAACCCAGATTACGCATTATGAGAGTTTAAAAAATAACAACCATTGTTGACTTATTTTTAAAAATTGCCCGCCAACACAACCTTCAGCAACCAACACCTCTATCAATCAGCAGCCACTGACATCAATGCAAGACTGCCAGCAATGAGATGATGACTCACTAAAAGCTCAGATGACAGTGAATTTTTAGCAATGAAGCCTTTTTTCATTGAGGTACCTCCTTTTTTTTTCTCCCAGACATAATGCTACTGCACACATAATAGACTACAATATAATATAAAAATAACTCTCTTGTGCACTAGGAAACCAGAAAGTTCATTTCACATACTTTATTGAGAAATTCATTTTATTGTGGCAGTATGGAACGGAACCTGCGAACTCTCAGAGTTATGCCTCTATTATTAAACACCAAGATTGGATGCTTATCTGATCTCTCCAATGGTATGCTGTGATGATGTATTTACTAGAACCTGCTGCTCTCAAAAAGCAGTTCAAAGTTTTCTAGGGGTTCGATCTTAAATTACTTCACCAAAGATTTAACAAGGAGGCTTCAGACAACCTTCCTGCTTAAAGCACTTCAATATGTGTATGTTGTAATCAACAAACTGACCGACAAAGGTATTTGCAATCATTTTACCTAAAAAAGCGCCAATAGTTCTTTGATCATAGAAATTCCTGTTGTACTTGCGATGTGATTTGAGAAACCAGAATATTTTTTTTTAAGATTTTATTTATTTATTTGACAGAGAGAGATCACAAGTAGGCAGAGAGGCAGGCAGAGAGAGAGGAGGAAGCAGGCTCCCCGCTGAGCAGAGAGCCCGATTCGATACTCGATTCCAGGACCCTGAGATCAAGACCTGAACCGAAGGCAGCGGCTTAACCCACTGAGCCAACCAGGCGCCCCAGAATATTTATTAATAAAGAAATTTCCACATTCCAAGCACAAAACTGACAACTGGGATTTTGCCACAGAATAGGTACAATCTCCTCTTAATGAGTAAATGTAAGCTCCATGGAAATTGATCAGTGTGATATGAGCAAAATGAATTCAACAAGTCTGAAACGAGTGTGTATCTGGTGAGCAAAGATACAAGCCGAATTTCAGGTTCTCAAGTGCAACTGCACAGCGGGGTCACCTGGGAAATTTAATACATGACTAATCACTGCACCCCACCCCTAGAGATTCTGATAGAATCTGCTGGGTAGGGCGCAGTGATTTTTATAAACTCCCTAGGCCATTCTAACATATAGCCAAGGTTGAAAACCACTTTATAATAGAATTTTTAGAAATGATACATAGGTACCTACAGAGAACAATACACGGTAGTTTATCAAAAAATCTGTTCCAAGATGAAAAGACACCAAAACATAGAGTCCTGAAAACTACCACTTAGTTTCTCAAATAGGACAGAAAAATGATGGAGACAGTATTCTAGCTCTGCTACTCAAGACGGACTGAAAAGCAGAAAGAATGGCACTAAAAAGACAAGTGGAGAAGCTATTATAAAAGAAAAAAAGTTAAATAATATCCCACTACTTATATAATGAATTTAAATCCTCTTAGCATAGTATTACCAACTGTATTACATTCCCAGTCTATATCTTTAAACTGGTCTCTTACACTGCCTACGGAGGCAAGCTATAGGCTACCCCAGTGTTCCCCAAGAGGGGACTGATAAGCTAACAGGTGTTCTGTATAGAAAAGGGTGCCATGTTCACAAAAGGTCAAGAAAGCCAATTTTTGAGAAACTGAAGAGGCTTTTTCTTTTTTATTTTAAACAGCAAGATTTCTTGGAATCCTTAATAACCGCCTCTTTTACAACCCACGCTTTAGAATCTAGATTTTCTAACTGGACCACATTCTAAAATGCCTCTCTCCTTAGCAATATTCTTCAATTCTAATTTATTTATAAAGAAAAGGTAAAGAATTATGGCGCTATGATCCAGGCTGCTTCATTTTCTTTTATTTAAATGGGTAACATAAAGCTCCAGAGACAGTGTAAAATAATGAGACCTGTATGCTCTTAAGATACTGTGAATTTTGTGAGCACCTGGGTGGCTCAGTCAGTAAAGCCTCTGCCTTTGGCTCAGGTTCTGATCCCAGGGTCCTGGGATAGAGCCCCAAATATGGAATCTCTGCTCAGCAGGGAGCCTGCTTCCCTGTCTCCCTCAGTGATCTCTCTTGCTCTTGCTCTCTCTCAAACAAACAAATAAAATCTGTAAGAAAAAACAGATACTAAAACTTTTCTGTTCTAACACCTATTAATACATCATGAACTTGCACTGAAAACCACCTCCACATGACGCCCCTGAAAACACACACAGAAACCAGAGTAAAACAGTGCATGGAAACATACACAGTATTTTAAAAAACCAGACCAAATCATGTCTTGCTTGAAGAGGCAGGAGCTGCCTGACAGTTAAAGGGATACACCCATGTCTAGCTCTAAATATTCCATGCGAAGGTAGGTCCTGGCAGCAACCTGGTTCTAAAACAGGATTTTCAGAACTTTTTGCCTAGATCCGTTTTGGTTTGGTCTCCCCTCATCCCCCAGAATGGAGTTGGCATTCAAAGTTTCACCCCAGAGACGATTTAGCTTTTTTTTTTTTTTTTTTTTTTAAAGATTTTATTTATTTATTTGACAGAGAGAGATCACAAGCAGGCAGAGAGGCAGGCAGAGAGAGAGGAGGAAGCAGGCTCCCTGCTGAGCAGAGAGCCCGATGTGCGACTCGATCCCAGGACCCTGAGATCATGACCTGAGCCGAAGGCAGCGGCTTAACCCACTGAGCCACCCAGGCGCCCCACGATTTAGCTTTTTAAATGTTGAGGTAGAAAATGCCAAATTGACCCCGTAACAGATGTCTCCAGGGGCAGGAGCTTGAGAGAGGTGAGCCTAGGTCAGTGTTGTTAAAGGCAGGATGGACTCTGAGCTCTCTGCCAGAGACCCAAAGGGACAACACACTGTCTCTCCTTCCAAGAGTGAGTTCATATGGCGTATTCTCTTGTTAGGTTTCTTCAGAGTACTCGTGTCAATTACAAGACCACCTACTTCTTTGTAAAATTTCTGCCTGAAATCATCCATCCCTATGTCGATTTGTCTATCGATCTACAGATAACCATCAGGGGTCTAGGAAGTGCCAAACAGGAGGTACAGGAACCAGAAGATGAAAGTTTCAGTCGTGGCTGTCCTTCTACTTAGCTGTTAAACTTCCCACAAGCCTCTATCCCCTTTGAGGCCTTAGTTTCTCTGGCTCTCAAAGCAACGGTCATTCCCAACCTATTTCTGTAATGCAGTTGTTATGGGGAACAAGGGGGATGATAAACATGAAAGCCTATTGGAAACAGACTACAAACTTTTGTGTGCCAAGTTCAAATTAATCTCCCATAGACTATAAGTGGAAAGGATCAGAGATCCACTACAAGTAGATTTAAAAAAAAAAAAAAAAAAAGAGGGGGCCTGGGTAGCTCAGTCGGTTAAGCATCTAACTCTTGATCTGGCTCAGGTCATGATGTCAGGGCTGTGAAATCAAGGGTCATGCTGGGCTCCCAGCTAGGAGAGAAAAGAAAACGAACAAAAACAAAAAAAGAACAGGGGATTTATTTTATGATTGTAGAACATTCTCTGATATGACCCAGAATGTCAAAAGAAAACTAGCTCCTCTGTCTCCCTCTCGCTCTCTTCTCTAGACCACATGGTCTGTCATTGCCATTTCTCTCTATTTCTAACTGATTAGATTCCTGCCTGTTCAATTTCGGCATGTTCGTGACTCCAAACTCTGACTCATTCTTTGTAATCCCAAATCCACAGTTGCTGGAGAACCTGACATTCATCCAAAACTTGTCATTGACAGCGAGGAGGTCAGGATTGTGGGAGAAATCGGGCAGCATGTTCCTTCTCAGTAATCAAGTTCACTAAGATGATAAAGGTGATGGTGAGGAAAATGCTTGGCACTTTACTGCAGAGTGTGATGAGCATAAAATTACATAAATAACCTATCACCACATTAGTGTCTCATTAAAAAGAGAATTACTCTTCCCAAAATCTCAAAAAAGTTGTCTACGTGCAACAAGCAGAGACAGAAGCCTCGGTATCTTAGACAGGGGACAGGCATGGCGCTTTCCCATACCTAAATATAACTAGGACTAAGAGGAAAAGCTTAAACATTACCAATGCCTTTGTATTTCACTGGTTTTTCTAATTCATGGTTTAAAAGGGAGAAAAGGGGTCTCTGTGATCCATATACCTTACCAGCACCAACTGCTAATGAAAAACCAATAGAGTTACTTACATGGTGGAAAAATTAGTCTCTACCACTTAAGGGTCTTCTAACTGGTCTAAGAATTAAATTAACAGAAGGTAAATTCACAGAAGGAAATAAAAATTAACTGCATATTTAAGGTGAATCCACATAAAGCGGAGACAGGCAGAATGAGGTATATGTCATCGAAAACAAAGGAAAGGCAGGAAGGGTATGGGATTTCAAAAGGAAGGAAAGTAGTTAACAGGAAAATGAAAAAGAATAAATGATGGGTAAACAAGTATTTGTTATGCCACAGACAAACACTGGGACAACTTTGCTAAGTTGATCCCTGTCAACTAACGAAAACTCATATTCATGAGCCACCCAGGCATCCCTCCATGAATATTCTTTCCAGGAGATAGGAGGAAGGTCTTTTTGACTTTCTTTGCTTTTGATTGTTTGTGGCTAGAAATAAGCTACATGCAAATCTTGGAATGATTAGTTATGAACCTCAACATTACTAAAGACGATGCTTTTGGATGTTTGTAAAAATTAACTTAATTGGGAATTTATGCTTTTACATCTCACTCTGTAAAATGAATAAAATATACTGACGTGATTTCTAATGCATCGTTTTTAAGCTTTAAATGTTTATCTGAAAACAGGTGAATGAATTTCCCAAAGAACCAATCCGTTTGAAAATGGGTCAGCCCGCTTCAGCTGAGCTTTGCTAATAAACAAACACCTGTTCTCCTTTATCAACCAGAACAAACCGAGTTTCACCCCTTTGGACAAAATCAGTATTATGATGAATAAACCTAGAATCCCAGTAAATCTTCCCAGTAGAAATATTTGAAGGTCCTATGAAAAACATAGAATGTGGAGTGACATTTCTCAAGAATTCAAAATTGATCATCCTCTTTGATACATAAAGAGGAGGAAAGGAGAAAATATGCCCAAATATTATAAATCATGTGCAATGGGCCGAGGCTGTAACATCCTAACGCTGATTACCCTTGCCGAAGCCACAGAAGGGCCACAGAGCAGCTCTGCTGTTTACATGGTGAGGCGACTCCTTACATAGGTAAGCCTGACATCTCCGTAACCAGCAAGTCTACCTATCCACTGCATAACATGAAATTCAAGAGATGAGTTATGAGAGTAATTCTGAGAACTGGCAAGAAATAGCCCCATGGCTATACGGTGGCATTTGAGTCCAATTTTCATTTACTATATATCTCTTCACTGAATCCAGATTACCTAACTTTTAAAACATCTGTCCATGTGAAAAGATTACACAGGAGCCCAAGGGAGAAACAGCTTAATAATCTGTTCTGAGGTTCTTATTTTTCCTATCTCACTTTCCAGGACACCCATGAAGTATGAATCTCCTCAGAGAGAACAAGACTGTAAGATTCAAACATAAAATATAGCCTTCATACAAAACTTGCCCATTTACCTACCAATCTCCCTTTCTTTCATGGCTTAGCTCCTTCCAAATCAGAGGAATGAGTTGGGTTCCCTTGTTACAGTGAAACAAAATGCTTTCTCCCATGTGGAACACAGTTGTATATTCAAAAGATATTTATCGAACACAGTAGATGTCATGCACTATAGCTAGACATGGAAATCTGAACTGTTTCCAGAGAAAAACTCACAGGTCGTGTGTATACATTCAGCATATAAAAGAAGCTCACGATTCTTGAGAAGACAAATCCAGCTTCAGATGACAACTCTAGTGTACTGTATGAAGGAGGGGGTGTGCACGAGTTGGGGGAAAGAGTAACACGAAAAAAGCAATTTTATAGGCAAGAAACATTAGCTAAACTAACAATAAGCAGTAATACATGCTAACATGTTTACAACCTACAGAAAAGACTACATAGGAAAGCAATTCTCAACTATGTGTATGTCTCAGAATGACCTAAAAATTTGACTACCATGTAGATTATCTGGCCCCAACCAACGAAGTTCGTAATTTAGAAAATCGTTGGTAGGTCCTAGTGAGGCACATATTATTATCAATCCTTCTGAATGGTTCAGATGTCTTCCGTTAAGCTGTTGCTGCTTGTATCCCATTGTAAAAAACATATAATACAAACATATTGACCCATGAGTTTCTAGTCCTCCATTAACAAATGTCAACTTAGTAGATAAGTTGATGCTTGTGTAGAATTTTCCTTAGGATGAAAGGACGAAGAAGACTGGAACTTGAGGTAATACTGGGGTAGGAAAAGGACAACAGGGGGACCTCAGTCAATGCAGGGGTAGGCTGAGGCCATTGTGAACAGAATGACAGTGGTGATGACAAGAGATGCAAGGAGAGAGAAATGGGAAAAAGCAGTAGAGAACGGAAATTCTGCTTGACGTCCTTCATATCCAGCATGCCCCACAAGCAACAAAATCAGCATCAGGGAAGGACAGCCACACAGCCCACAAGTCAACCTTGGCATTATCTACGCTGCCATCTCTCTTAGTCGTATGCTATGTACTGGGGCAGCACTGGCACGAAATAAAAGATATGGAAGACAGCCGTGACACCATCAGAAACTATCCATGAATGTTCCCAGCAGGATGGTGCCACAGAAAGAGCCATGGACCGGGGTCAATGGACCCTGACTCTAAAACAGGCTCACCGCAGATTTCCTTCACCTCTTGGAGGCTCCTTTTTAGCTCCTTCAGATAGAATCTAGAAGCTCAGTCCTAGCAGGCAGAACAACTGAGGAAGCCAAGGGCTTAAGCAAGGAAGATGAGACCTAAGGAGCCAAACCATTTAAAAACAGAAGAGCCTTCTCTGCCACTCAGCGAGGGGACTGACTTCCGTTTCAAAATTTAAAATGGAAAAGAAAAAAAAAGGAAAAAGACACAGGCAGGTTATTTAATGCGGCATGTAACACAAGAAGTGCAGCCAAACTCATCAACGTTGAGCCGTTAGAGAGAAGTATGCAAAAATCACATCGCCAATAAAGTTCTGTACAGAAGCCTACAACAGCAAAAATGCAAACTAGAGAAAAAAGGAAGACAGAGAGCGGCCCCTGAGGGGGAAACTTCCAGGCCTAGACCCGTGCCCAAACGGGAGGAAAGGGTGCAGATTCTGGCCATATGGACAGTTGCGCTCTGGGCAAAAGCCTGAAATTGCTAATTAAATAATGTGTGCACTTCAGCAACCCAGTTGCTCCTATTACTGAATCGCTGGGGTTCCTCTGGGCTTCCATGCCCTGCCCAAGTATTCATTGTCCTCCTGCTCCCTATCCCTTTGCTTCCCAAGAAGCCCTCTGGCTGTAACACCTGCTCCCTGGTAGGCGACTGCAGATCAGAATCAGAGAAACGGACATCTCGAACCAGGGAAAATGTACATGCTTTTCAAAACAGCTTCAGAACAAAATCCTAATAGGCAGAAAGTTCATGCTCTGTAGACATTTGGTGAGGAGAGAGTTGATGCAAGGTCTGGCTGCCGGAAATTCTGTGGTCTCAAGTCTCCCCAGGTTTCTGTACTTTCATCTTTCCTACTTGCCCCGCCCAACTACTCTTGCCTCCAAACAAGGAACCAGTCTCTTCATTGCCTCCCCTCCTTCTATCAACATTTGTTCCCACGAAAGAAACTGCATTGTCATTACTACTACCTCCAATAGGGTACAGTATCATTTTCATTTCCCAATGGTGAGTGAATTTCAAGGCCTCTCTCAAGTCCATGAGAATGGACAGAATTTGCCATCTCCTAATAAAGAGATTTCTGGATTTATAGAGCAATTGAGTGAGTTAGGGTAGGGTGTATCTTTGAACCCTTCTCAGGAACCGTGATGTCCGAGTCTCAACCTCAAACTAGGACTGATTTCAAATACAGACCTGGAATGTCAGGTTCATGGTAATATGGCATGAATGTTCGAATCAGTAAAAGAACTATACTCTACATCACTTGGCAAATTTCTTCTTTTCATGTAATTTTCAAATCATGGATAGATCTGATCAATGAAATAATGACCTGTCAAGCTGATAGTGATATGCGAAGCACGTTGAAGGGGTAGAACAGAGAAAATATTTTTCCAGAGTGATTCCTGATTATATCAGGCATTTTCAAAAAGGAATTTCGTGATACCCTCATGGACAAGATGAAGAAATGCAGGCTCCAGATAATAATAAGGTGACGCACAACCTTAATTGATTAACACTGACCATTCGCTCATTTTCAATCTGGGAGGAGGTCTATAGCAATATACAGTGTCCTAGCCCTTCACCTAATCCTGTGCAGTATGGTAATCAGTAACTGAGTAAAGACATACACAACCTGGAGGTCAAATTCTAGGTGCACAAGTGGCTTGAACGAATACCTAGCACATGGCTTAAAAGAATACAAGAAGTAATACTAGAACAGAAAAAAAGTAGCAAACCTCTATTCCAAAAACCAAATAGAGGCACAAAACAGCTATGACAAGTTAGCAATGTTTTCTCATTTTCCATTAACAACAAATTCACCTAAGTCAATGATGTGTCATGTTTCCTCAAACCACCAGTGTGTAAATGCTTAATAGAAATGCAGTTATCAGAAACTACAAATAGGGTGCCCACAAATAGGGTGCATTAGGGAACTGATCAAAAAAATAGAGTGCCCCTTCTTCATAAGATTCACTTTTTATGAATATTCTCATCTAGAGGCAGCATTGCCTTGAGGGAGCATATGGAAATATGTGGGAGTTGTCAGAGTGACCAGGGAGAGCTACCAGCATCCACTGGGTAGGGGCTGGAGATCCTTAACCACTTGCAATGTGCGAGACATTCCTACAAGGATGCAGAACTTCCCTATCTAAAATGTAGGGGCGCCTGGGTGGCTCAGTGGATTAAGCCACTGCCTTCGGCTCAGGTCATGATCTCAGTGTCCTGGGATCGAGCCCTGCATCGGGCTCTCTGCTCAGCAGAGAGCCTGCTTCCCCCTCTGTCTCTGCCTGGCTCTCTGCCTACTTGTGATCTCTCTCTCTGTCAAATAAAATAAATAAAATCTTTAAAAAAAAAAAAAAAGACTCATTCTGTTAAAATTTAAAAAAAAATAAAAATAAAAATAAAATGTAAACAGCATACATCTGCAACAAAAACCTGTTATGAAATTAACCCAAGAGACTAGGATTGGACAGACTCAAGTAAGCATGTCACAAGAAACCCAACTGAAGTGACCAAGAATATCTCACCTACAGAAGAAAAGGGGACTCAGTAATAATAAGTCTCACAATATATGAATTTCTGGTTGACGTGATTGCCAAAGGTCTCATAAGTGAATATGAAAGAGACTGGCAAGGAACTGAAGAGCTGAAGACAGTTTATTTGCATGGTGGGTGGGTCAGAATGTAGAACTGGGAACATGCCAAATACGTCTGCTAGGTCTCACTGCCAGCTTGTATTGTGTAACAAAATTGCAAAGCTATCATAAAGATTAAACAAAATAATGAAAATGATGGCCTTAGGCCATGTCCATCATATCATGATAATTCAATAAATGCTAGCAGCCAGAATTCTGAGGCTATAGAGTTTGTATGGAGTCTAGACTCAGATTACATATCTATTAAACAAGCAGCAGTGTCCAAGGTGGTTTGGCAGGTGGACAGCCTGTGTTTCAACTCTGCCTCCGTTATATTCAAGTTATGACCTAAACCAAGTTGTAGGACAAATCTGGACCTTAGTGTCTATAATGTGCAAACAGTAATAATACCGGTACTTTCATAGGGCTGCTGTGATGGGTAAATCATTATGTATTACCTTTTTTTATTATTATTTTAAGATTATTTATTTATTTATTTGAGAGAGAGATAGTGAGAGAGAGCATGAGTGAGGAGAAGGTCAGAGGGAGAAGCAGACTCCCCAAGGAGCTGGGAGCCCAATGTGGAACTGGATCCTGGGACTCCGGGATCATGACCTGAGCCGAAGGCAGTCATCCAACCAACTGAGCCACCCAGGCGTCCCGGTAAATCATTATGTAAATCATACTTTCCGAAGTAGATGAAGTATGGGGAACACCATATAAGTACGTTCTGCAGTTTCTGCTGCGAGTGACCTTGACACTCTTAAACAAGTTACTTAAAATGGCATCTAGTTCCTTCTCTGTAGAAGGATTTTTGTGAGTATTAAGGAAAGTATCATATTGAAAGCTCCTCGAATTACACCTGCTGGGCATCAGACAAGTGGGGAGAATATCAACTATCGTCATTATTAGTGATGAAAGGCACCAGGTTCACCAAGCGAATCAATCCGTCCACCATTCCAGCAAAAAGAGAGTTAATAAGAGATAGCAGTTTTCCTGGACATTATCTGTAAATAATAAGAATTTATGGAAGTAAGGCTCAGGCATCAGGAGTTTTCAAAAATGTCCAAGCTGATTCTAATATGGTGCCAGGGTTGAAGACCACCGCCATGGGCATCGTACTGCCCCAAACTCTTTAATCAAGTCACACAGAGAGCAAGGCAACACAGATGACCCACGAAGCTTGTTCCAAAAGGAGCAGAACGCAGGGGAACATGGAGAAGAAAACTGGATACACCTAATCAGCAAGCTTTTCAAGATGAATCTTTCCTTCTTTGATCTGAGAAGCATTCCAGAGTCAACAGAAATTCAGAAGACAGTACAGTCACAGTAGCAGCCATAAACATAAGACAACTCTGGTGTTTCATATGTATATTTACTTTGAATCTGTGTTGATGTTGCTTTCTCTTTCATGTGATACCTGCATTTTAAAACGGCCACCTGGCAAAACTGCCTTGCCAAGGAGAGGCATGGTGTTTACCCCAGGAAGCTATATTCAGGTTGGCAGGAGACGACCTCCCTGAGGTAGGCAGCTCTCCAAGGTACGCCCCCATGATCCCCACTTCCTGGCAGTCCTGCCCTTTCATAATCTCCTCCCCTGGAAACTAGCTTTTAATGAACCCCCGAGAGTCACCTCTATGATTAGATTACAAAAGACTATGATTTTGATCTTTGCCAGCCACGTTTTGAGCTGCCTATGGAGAAGCGATGAATCAAGGAATGAAAAGATACCCCAGGCCCATAGTCGGCAAGGGAACTGAGGCCTGCTGACGGTCCTGTGCTCTTGGAAGCAGATCATCCCCCCAGGACAGCCTGACTAGCAGATTTAGCGAAGCTGTGGGCAGATGCTTGACCGACAGGAACACTGAGAAAATAAATGCGTGTTGTGTTCAGTCCCTACGTTTTGGAAAAATTTGTCATGTAATAGATAACTAAGACAGTATTATACTCATATTATACTTATATGCAATTTAATGTTGCTACTGCTATTCTCATTAGAACTACTACTCATAATAATTGCTACTATCTGTGGAGCCCTTCCATTTTCGAAGCCTTTTGTTAAACACTTAACACATAAGGTCTTCCTAAATCCTTCCAGCAATCACAGAAGGTAGATACCGTTACTATAACATACATTCCAACATTTCCCAGCTCAAGAACATTAGGCACCAAAACTGAAATGGAAATAACTCACACAACATCAAAGAGCTAGGTAGTAGCAGAAGCATGATTCTGACTCAAACAGTCGTGATCCAAAGCTTCTGATATGCATTCAGAGAGTCTAAGGTTTGAGTTTCAATCTCAGTTCTGCAATTACTCGTGCTTGGAAATGGGATAACTCATTTCAATTCAATGAACCTTGGTTTCCTTATCTGTCCAACAGGGACACTTGCAGAGCCAAAGCTCCAGATTTCTTCTAAGGATCAAATACAATCTGGGATCTAGACCTACGTGACTGAACCTCATCTGGTAATCTGATGCCGTTGTTAAAGGCCCTCCACTAGCATTTGTAGAACCTGGAACAAGAACACAAATAGAGACTCTATATATTTTAAGAATACAAATCCAAAATTTTAAATTTTAAAACAGTAAAATGAAATGTTCTCTCCACCTGCCTTGAAAAGTACCATTCATAAAAACATTGAGGGCCAGGTTCATAATCTGAATTCTCAGATACCCCGGGGTTCTGCACCAGAATATATGAACAGAGAGACCGCCACCCCAGCTTCATGGCCTGCCTCCTCTTCCCCACTCCAAGAATGGTCCTACAGAATGAAGGATCACATTCACAAGCATGCAGTCATTCCAGCCCATAAATCCACAATCTGATTATACTAGGGTTGCCAGCTACAGCAAATACAAGTCCAACATTTTTATCTGGCAAGCCTAGACTATCTACTCCCTTTCATGCAGTTTCCCTTCGGCCAAGGGGCACGCAAACTGGTAGCGTGACGTCCTCCCCTTGTGGAAAAGAGCGGCCAAAGGCAGGCCAGCATAGAACCCTTTCAAGCATAGAGCTTAGGGCAGAAGTACAGCTTCCCCAGAAATCAGATTGACCAGGCCCTAAGTAATTAAATGAGCTTTACTTCAGGGTCACCGTTCTAACCTCCATTATCTCTTCGGCACCGCTTTAGCTCACACAAGTGCACAAAGAGAGCTTCTACCTTCACAGGTGCCTACATCCAATGCTTGCAACTGAAGCCTCGCACAGAAACACTAACATAAAGCTTGTCCACAGAGCTTTATTTATTTGTATCATCTCTAGAAGTCACAGCTCAAATCTCTCCTCCTTTCCCCGATCCCACTCATGAGTCCTCACCCTCGGAATTACTGCCCAACATTTCTGGACAGCAGTGAAGGAAGGGGAAAAACTTAGCGGTCAGGGAAGGTGTGTTTGTATGTGCATCCAAAAAAAAATCAACTCGGGCCAGCAGACCAGGGAAAATCCAAAAACAAAAGGATGGAGTGGACCAAAGCAGCAAAGCCATAATTAGAAGTCTCACATCAAGGAATGGGATTAATTTTGCTCAACAATCATCTCGAAAAAGCCTACGCATCAGAGACTTACTCAATGTAAAAAAGTAAAGGCACAAATAGAATGAGCAACATTTTCACCCTATTGCTTTAAGTGTTATATTTATAATCTGTTCATCTATAGAAATGATGATTCGAAAGTTAAGGGAGGCCACACACCACATTTCCATATTCATAGCAAACCCAGAGATAAAGAAAAGTCAAGTCAAGGACATCCGTCCTGGCACTGAAATTACATCAATCTCTTAGGAAGATGACATACAAGCCAGTCAAACAGACAGACTTGGTCAAAATGTGTCTCAAAGAGGTTGATGGAGGTTTGACATCATAGCATAGCTCTGAAAAGTAGAAGTAATTTCCCAGGAAGACAGAAAATGACTTGACGGTTTGGGGTGATTGCAACTTTCAGGAGGCAATAGCAGTGGAATGTAGCTGCCAAAAATGCTAATGACATCTTAGGCTGTTTAATAAATATGAATAAAAATAAGTTTTATTTTTTATGAGGCACGTATATAAGTTACTTAGCTAAGTGCTTTCTATGTACATTATATTGTTAACTCCTCACAACAGCCAAGCAAATGCTATTACTATTCCCATTTGACAGAATAGGAAATGGAAGCCCAGAGAGTTTAAATACCGGGTTTCCCAGAACAGAATAAGAAATCCACCTAGATATCTCAAACACTGATGAGATCACTCCCGATTCAGGACCTGCCACATCTGAAGGGAAAGCGATGACCTGGCCAGGGGAAGAAGAGCAAGGCTATGAGGAAACCTTAAACCATGTCTAGTGTAGGAAAAGTTCAAGAAGCTAAACGGAAACACCAGCGTGGCACAGTTAGTTAATCCTCCAACTCTTGGTTTCTGCTCATATTGAGATCCCAGGGTTGTGAGACCGAGCCCCGTGTGGGGCTCCATGCTCAGCAAGGAGTCTGCTTGAGATCCTCTCTCCCTCATCACCCTGGCCTGCTCATGCTCTCTCTCTCAATATCTAAATAAATAAGTCTTAAAAAAAAAAAAAGAAGAAGAAGAAGCCAAACATATTTCATATTTTTAAGAAAAAGGTTCAGGAGGGTACAAGATCCATAAACCCAGAGATTATGTACCTTTTAAATGCCCATATTTCCCGAATTTGTAGCACAACTCCTAAAACATAGTAGGTTATCAATAAATATTTATTGACTAATTGGATGAGTAAATGGAGGGAAAGATGAATGACTTACGAACTGCCTTAAGAAGTATAAAGTGTAGGGGCGCCTGAGTGGCTCAGTGGGTTAAGCTGCTGCCTTCAGCTCAGGTCATGATCTCAGGGTCCTGGGATCGAGTCCCACATCGGGCTCTCTGCTCAGCAGGGAGCCTGCTTCCTCCTCTCTCTCTCTGCTTGCCTCTCTGCCTACTTGTGATTTCTGTCTGTCAAATAAATAAATAAAATCTTTAAAAAAAATAAAAAAAAAAGAAGTATAAAGTGTAAACACGTAGAAGAGATATTCTTTTTTTTTTTATATTTTAGTTATTTATTTGACAAACAGAGATCACAAGCAGGCAGAGAGGCAGGCAGAGAGAGAGGAGGAAGCAGGCTCCCCGCTGAGCAGAGAGCTGGATACGGGGCTCGATCCCAGGGCACTGGGATCATAACCTAAGCCAAAGGCAGAGGCTTTAACCCACTGAGCCACCCAGGTGCCCCTAGAAGAGATATTCTAATTTTCTATTTGATCATGAAGACAGAAGTTACAGTGTGGTAGATACTAACTATAAATAAGAAAGAAACCTCTAAACGTCCAGCAAGATGGGGTTGTCCTGAAAAGCCACAAATTTCTCCCTAGAGAAATTATTCTTTTTTTTTTTTTAATTGCCAATCAGTTGATAAGACAGTGGGGTGTTTTCGTATGCCTTTTACAAGTAAGGAGTAGAACAGAAAGGTTTGCTATTTTCCTAAAGGTAATCAGGTTGACAATTTAGATATAAGCCATCATCCTTTCCTTTGAGTTTAAAGGACAACGTTGATGTTGCATATCAAAAGTCAGGAGCTTTGGGGCGCCTGGGTGGCTCAGTGGGTTAAGCTGCTGCCTTCAGCTCAGGTCATGATCTCAGGGTCCTGGGATCGAGCCCCGCATTGGGCTCTCTGCTCAGCGGGAAGCCTGCTTCCTTCTCTCTGCCTGCTGGTGATCTCTGTCTGTCAAATAAATAAATAAAATCTTTAAAAAAAAAAAAAAGTCAGGAGCTTCCAACTGTGACTTGAATTTTACTACTCCAGCTCTATCTTTAAGCCTTACTAACATGTCTATAGATTTGCTGATGAATAAATCGTTGATACGTAAGAGATACGAACAGATCCTTGCCATATGAGGAAGTATACTCACCCTCTTCAGTTGCTCGGAATTTAACACTCACGATCAGATTAAATGGAGTACTGCCCAGGTCATACAAGTGTGTTTTACCGTAAAGGAGATAGTCTTATCCGACTAAGAATGCTAATAGTTAAATTATAGATAATGTTTTGGGTCTATGGTGAGGTATGTATGGTTGATCCTCAATATTCAAAAATTCCAGATTCCCAAAACTGCCTACTCCCTAAAATCAATCTGTAATGCCCAAATCAGTACTCATAGAGTTTCACAGTAACTCGCAGATGGGCACATGTGCACAGTGGTGAAAGATGTCCATGTTCCCAGTTGAAACAGAACAAGTAAATACCTTTTCATTCTATTTACTGCCACCATTTTAACATTTTTGAGTTTTTTTCTTGGTGACTTCACGATTTTCAGGGATGCTCCAGCATAATGCTGAAGGGCTATCTGGCGTTTCTAAGCGCAAGAGGCAGTGCTGTGTCTTATAGAGAAAATAATGTGTTAGATACACGTCATTCAGGCTCAGTTATACTTAGTGCTATTGGATGTGAGTTCAGTATTAATGAATAAGCAATATATACTAAACAAGGCATCCTTAAACAAAACACATATAAAGCAAGTTATGCATTGATTGATTAACAAATTGGCTCACAAGAACCTGACCTACCCTACCTTAGTGTTCTTTATACTAGGAGTAATTAGAAACAACTGCATATACTTCAAGAATTTCCTACTCTTATCTAAGATGAAATTTGTGCTCAACACCTACCATCTCATCCTGGCTTCCAGGAGATAAGTGCGCATACTCACAAGCCTCTGGGTAACAGCATGAGAGACAGGGAACAGAGACACTTAAACAGAGACTCCCAAGGGCTCAAGCTCAGCCCCAAGACGAAGTATCTGTAATTCTGAAAATATGCTGAAACTACGGGTCCAGCAAGTCCAAGGCCTTCCTTGGGCTTCTCATCAATCCCAAACAGCCAGCAATCGAGGTAAGGATGACCTACCTGTGGCCTAGTTGAGAGGCTCTCTTCTTCCTGCCCAGGCTCATGCTAGAGAGTAGACTGCCTCTGAAAAATCTTTCAAGAGATTTCTACTGGTGTTGAGAAACCAGACATTCCTGTCTAGAGCTTTGCAGTGGGACACAACGTGCAGACTTTAGGATTGGACCACAGTCAGTTTGACAGCGAACCTCACGGCAACATACTCCCAGCCTGAGCGAAGGATGAATGGAAAGGGCAGGGGGGACACGCGGGGTCTCAGAAGGCTCCTTCCCGACAGAGAAAACAGTCAGAGCGAGGGGCTGCCGAAGTGCTTCCCCACTGATAAAGTCAGTGAAATGGCCACTGCCTCGAGGAGGAAAGAACCCCCCCCCCCACAGCTGGGAAACAAAACTCCAGCCTACCTAGCAGGATATCCAAACTAAGAGCAATTAGCCAGCGAGCGACTGAAAGGTTCAGCTCGCAGTACTTGCCACAAACACATGCCGCCCACTACCAAGAGAAGTTTCTAAAGAAATGAGGTGTTGTGGGTTTTTTTCCCTCATGGGAAAAAGAGCACTTGACAAAAGGCACTAAAATACTCAGAATAAAACCTCAAGTTGGAGCTGTCAAAGGCATCAGGATAAAAAGCACAGCAAACACATGCCCGAAGCTGCGGCACTTCAAGCCAGACCACACTGCCACCTACTGAACAAGAACGCCCTCCTCCTTGGCCTTGTCTGTCCTAAATGCTTTAGGGAGATTTCATTCTGCAAAACGCGACCATTCTGTCTGTCCCCTTTCTCTGGGCGCTGTGGCACCAGGACAGGAAGCCCCCCTCTGTGAGGCAGCAACACCGTCGTTTGGAGCGCCCACCCACCAGAGGGAACTTGGAAGTCATTGGATGGAACGCGGTGCCATTAGACACTGACTCATTTGTTCCATGACAGAAGTTGGTGGATGCAGAGTCCAAATGAATGTGAGGAGATGCACACCACACAGAAAACAACCGCATCACAAGGCAACTGCAGGGAAGAAAGTGCTGACAAGCGTTTGAAGTAAGGCGCCCATAACCATGAATCACGCAGCCTAACAGCTGGGTACCAAATGATTTGTAAATCTAGAAGATTCAGAAATAACTTTGCAGAAACAATCCACATGAGATCCAATTCCTAGCCCACGTTCCCTGGACTGAGGCCACTGAAAAGCACCCGTGGGGCTGGGATGAACTGCTTCCCACACTGTTTATTGCTTTCGAGCACCTAGAGTTAGTGCTCCAGATTCAAGCCCGAAATCCCAAATTATAGGAAAGCCCAGGACAAAAATGGGATGCCCAGGCTGAAAGATCACTATTGCCACTTTCATGTAAGGTTACTCTAAATTAGTAAAGATCATTTCTCGACTCAAGACAGAAGCAAGAGGAAGGGTGAATGAAAAATAAAATGGGAAAGGAATAAGAAAAAAGGAATAACAGGGACTACTACTTTAGTTTAATCTATGTTACGTGCTCGATACTTCTGTAAGCATTTTAACATTTCACTATCTATAATCCTCTCAACAATACAAATGCTTTTAATGAAGAGGAGACTGAGCATCCAAACACCAAAAGTACTTGCCCAAGATCGTAGAGATAATGAGACACAGAAGCTGGACTGTAAAGAGTTTTTAGAAACTAAGAAAAGAAAGGAAAGAAACGTAGTTCCAAGTGCTTCCTATTGTCAGATTAGCAAGAAGTATTTTCCCCACCAAATTTAGACAGAGTAGAGTAGCCAGTTGAAGTATGATCCATCTTGCCAGGCATGGAACTGGTGTGGATATGTCTAGGAAAGGCAAAACCAAACCCATGAGAAGTCATTTTCCTCTATTCCACTCTAACTGCATGATTCCCGCTTTTAGAGAGAGAGTAATACTTTCAAATCATGAGAACCTGTGCATCAGGAGAACAGTCTTATGCCCCAAGATTGATAATCACAAGTCAGGGACTAGCAGCCCAAAGAACTGTGACGAACCTTTAACTTCTCGCTCAAAACATTACGACTGTATGATGAAAACTCAGAAAACATCTGAAACTTTTCACCTATCGTCTGAGATTCATAATAATTTTGGAAATGGATGAACCAAATTCAAAAACATGGCCAAGAACCATACTAGGAACTGGCCTCTCGCAAACGTTCCCTAGTGCCGAAGAACCAGCAAAGCATTTGAATCATGTCCAAGTACACATCAACCTAAGATGCTACAGCCAGAAAGGAACTGAGACATCACCAAGTCTAATGTCCTTATATGACAAACAAATGACTAGGATTGAGAGACAGAAATTTCCAATCTAACGTCTTCCCTTTATCATTCATTCAAGAGTTTCAGAGTTCTGTTTTGCTTTGGGGGTAGCACTGAACAAATTTTACAACAATAAGTTATGCTTCTGTGGCATACTGATTATTTTAAGCTGTTTGTTTTTACAAAACACAAGACACAGATGAAGCTCTGAAAAACTGAATAGAGGTTACCCTTTACCAAGAGACATTTAATTTATAAGAAAATTCTTCATTTAGGAGTTTCTACCTCCCTGAACCATGAAGAGGGGGATGACTCAATCTGTGGCAACTCCTCAATGGAAAAGGAAAGGATTTAAATCTCCCTAACAACCACATTCTCTTTCACTGTGCTTTGCCCGATAACCTCCCATAACTGTCTCCACTGGCTCCCTACTCCATGTCATCTTTCGTCCATAGGTGGAAATGGTATTTCAGGTGATGCCTTTACTGGTTTCCAAAAGTTACTAAGCTTTTCTGGATCTCTCCCAGGTATACAGGAGGTATACATGTTACTAAAGAACTTATTTGCTTTTCTCGTATTAATCTGTTTTTTTTTTAATTAAAGATTTTATTTATTATTTATTTGACAGACAGATCACAAGTAGGCAGAGAGGCAGGCAGGGGGGTGGGGTGCGGGGAAAGAGCAGGCTCCCTGCTGAGCAGAGAACCAGATGTGGGACTCAATCCCAGGACCCTGAGATCCTGACCTGAGCTGAAGGCAGAGGCTTAACCCACTGAGCTACCCAGGCGCCCCTCATATTAATGTCTCTTAAACCAATTTGATTACCAGGTGAACCAAAGAAGCTAAAAGAGAAGGGAAAATTGTTCCAACCCCACATCACGTTCTGTGAAATGCCAACAAAGTGCGAGACAGTCTTTGCCCTCTAAAGGTTTCTGATAGAGCTCTACTTGTAGGTCCTTTTAAAAAGATCCTTATAAAACATCAAAATATTTGGTGGAGCTGCCCAGGATTCCGATTTTACTTACAGTGTTCACTGATTATGAAGAACAAAACAATGACCACAAGCTGGTATACAAAACATTTGTATTTAAGGCCTGTACATGAATCTGAAAAATGGTATGAATGTCCAGAAATCATTTGTTCGAATACTGGATACTTCTTCCTAAGTACACTTGGGCAATACCTCATAGTGCAGGTGACAAGGGGGGAACCACTGTTGCAGAGGAAAACCCTGCAGACACTAGCTATATCCAGCTTTATACTCTGACAGAACTAGATGTGACCTACATACTAAGTTTTAATACCCTGTAGGAGTGGTACGTGGGTGGATCAGTGGATTAAATCCTTAGTCTTCGGCTCAGGTCCTGGGATCAAGCCCTGTATGGGGCCCTCTGCTTAGCAGGGAGAATGCTTCCTCCTCTCTCTATCTGCCTACCTCTCTGCCTACTTGTGATTTCTCTCTCTCTTTCTCTCTCTCTGTCAAATAAAAAAATAAATAAATAAATCTTAATGCCTTGTAGGAATAGTTATCTACCCCCAACACATTCCTTTCCCCACTCACTAAATACCTTTAGTTTCCTCAGCCATATTCCACCCTTTTAAATTTCTAAACAAACAAACAAAAGCAAATTTTGCAACAAACGAAGCAGATATTATTTCACAAGCAATACTGCTCTAATGCAAAGCTCTCAGGAAATAATCACATATGCCCTTACATAATATGTTCCTTATACCTACCTAGTAGTATTAATAGTAAAAGGTATTATTGAAGGTGGATGAAAAAAAGATTACTTCTAGTTGAGAGGAACTAAAGAGCACTCTGGGCAGATTGTGCCAGCAGGTTGGGAGGGATAAAGCACAGAAATTGAACCCAGAGCATAAAATATGGGATGGAGGAGAATGGTATGGAACGACCCAAGTGTCCAATAACAGATGAATAGTTAAAGAAGATGTGGTGTATACACACACACACACACACAGAGACACCACCTACACACACACACACACACACAATAGAATGTTACTCATCAATAAAAGAAGATGATGAGCTATTACCATCGGCGACAACATAGGATTGATGGAGAGGGTATGCTATAAAATAAGCCAGACAGAAAGAAGAAAAGTATCTTGTGATTCTATATGGAATTAAATAATGAGTTAGATAGGTAAGTGACCAGAAAACAGAAACAGATCCATAAAATAGAGAGAGCAGAAAAAGGGTTGCCGGAGAGGAGGGGGGTTGGGATGATGGACAAAATGGGTGAAGGATACAACCTTCCAGATAAGGAATGAATCAGTAACGGAGATAAAAGGTAAAAAACAGAGACTATAATCAATGGTATTATAATAGCACTGTATGGTGACAGATGGTAGCAATATTTGCGGTTAGAACAATGTAACAGACTTGTTGAATCATTATAATGTACACTTGAAACTAATGTGCTATTTTGCGTCAAATGCAACGCAGTAAAGGATTTTCGGTTAAAAAAAAAATAATCAAAAGTTCCCCCAAAACAAAGCAAATGAACAAACAAGAATAGTCCATAAAAACAAAGACCAAACTGGTGGTTATCAGAGGCTTGGGGGAATGGGTCAAATAGGTGAAGGGGGTTAAGAAGTATATACTTCCAGTTATAAACCAAGGAAGTTCCAGGGACGAAAATTACAGCATAGAGAGCATAGTCAATAAAATTATAATAACCATGTATGGTGCCAGATACTAACTAGACTTACTGTGGTGAACGTCTTGTAATATATATAAATGTTGAATCATTAAGTTGGACAACTGAAGCTAATATAATATTGTATGTCAACTATGCATCAATTACAAAATATCTCCTTGAATTATCTCATACGACAGATTATCACAAGAGTACATCATGGAGTGCTAAGTCTTCTGGTATGCAAATTAACTGGCAGGGGAGCTAGGAAAAGAAACAACATCTCTTTTCATGCCAGACTACTTTGAGAAAGCTTCCTGGAGGAGTGGGATAGAAACTGGACCTTATAGTATAGACCGGTTTGAAGGTAAGAAAGCAATGTCCCAGAGCTAGAGGAAATCATTGAGAAAGTGAGCACTGGGAGGGAAGGGAAAAACAATGAACAAGTCAGCTTGGATTAAGCAATGGGTAGATCTCTGGAGTCTTAAGAAAGAACATTAGAAAGATGCGGTGATAAAAGTTCATGGAAGGCTTTCAAATCAGATAAAAGACGTCATTTAATTTTTTTTAAAAGATTTTATTTATTTATTTGACAGAGAGAGAGATCACAAGTAGGCAGAGCGGCAGGCAGAGAGAGGAGGAAGCAGGCTCCGTGCTGAGCAGAGAGCCCGATATGGGACTCGATCCCAGGATCCTGAGATCATGACCTGAGCCGAAGGCAGCAGCTTAATCCACTGAGCCACCCAGGCGCCCAAGACGTCATTTAATTTTTGTGGTCACTGGGAATCTCTACGTGTTAAGAAGGTGAATGACACAGTGAAAAGGGTATAGTGGTCTACAGCTTTGCTCTCCGTGCATGGACTTCAAATTTAAGAAGATTTTATTTGTTTATTTGACTCGATCCCAAGACCCTGAGATCATGACCCAAGCCGAAGGCAGAGGCTTAACCACTGAGCCACCCAGGTGCCCCTGGACTTCAAATTTAAAATGGAACTTTTTCCATCTTATCACATATGAGGCCACAGACAAAATATATAAGCTCTCTGAGCCACAGGTTTTATAATATCTAAAAAGTGCACAGTAATATATTCATCAGGTTTCATGAGAATCAAAGGACAATCTACATAAAGTGGGTGAGTACATTGCCTACCACAAACAACATGATGAGTACTAACAATTTCTATTAAAAACCATCCTCGTCTTTACCAACAACAAAATCACAAAAAATGGAAAGTAATTAGGGAGTTGAGGCAGTAATCTAGAACTATTATTTAGGCCTAGAAAAAGGCAAAAACCAGGTCATTTGCTGAGGTCACAGAAAGGATGGAAACAAACATTTCCAAGGAGAGATTCAATAGGATTTGGGGACAGATAACATAGGAAAGGTGAAGGAAAAAGGAGTGTGAGAGAAAATTCCAGGGCCAAAGAACCTTGGATGATAGAATACACACAAACAACAAGAATGAAGAAGGAAAGTAGAAAGAGGACGTTGTTTGGGTGACAGAAAAAAGTAATTTCTCTTGTACAATACTAATTTTGAGGTAACTGAAATATACCCAAGTGATTATACCCCGCCCATCTTGATAACATCATACTAAGGCCCTAAGACAGGATTGGGAAGGTAGATTTGGAAAGAAACTACATTGACATCATAGTTAAAAACAAACAGAAGCCAAACTTGCCAAGAGAACAAATATTAAAGAAGGAGAATAGTGGGTAAAGAAAAACAGAGAAACAAGCAAAATTATGGAATAAGGCAGAGGGAAAGTGTGCAGAACATTAGGGAGAGAGAAGCAACACCTCCCTTTAAGAATAGTTACACTATTCTTAATAGGATTCAAATTAATCATAGAAGTAAATGCCCAAGTTAATGCCAGAATGGTCTTTTAAAAAGATAGGCTTATCCGTCTGCAATAATTTATACTTCCCTAGCAATCTAAAACGGAATTATCACTTAATACATTCATTTATTCCAAAAACATCTACCAGAGTTCTACAAAGAATGACACTAAGTGATTCAGGAAAAACAATAAAATATACAAAGTCTGTCCCCAGCGGGGAGCATGGGTTTTAGAAGATACATTAACACATATATTTACAAATATTTAAATCATAATACCAGAGTAAATTAACAATTTGAGACAATAGTTGTCAAAGGATAATATGCTACTATGATCCAGATAACTGTTAATAGTTCAGAAAAGAAACAAAGTTGTTCGAGAGTAATCAAGAAAGGCTTCCCAGAGGATATGAACTTCAACTGGGATATTGACACATGGTTTTTCAAATATTGCAACAAAACTCTGTTACTGTAAACTCTTAACCTTTGCCATCAACTATATCTAAAAAGCTCTGTCCTGGAT
The DNA here is from genome assembly GCF_030435805.1 of Mustela lutreola. Classification (NCBI taxonomy): domain Eukaryota; kingdom Metazoa; phylum Chordata; class Mammalia; order Carnivora; family Mustelidae; genus Mustela; species Mustela lutreola. The sequence goes on along the minus strand of NC_081308.1, from coordinate 104,161,753 downwards.
ATTCATCACCTGTGCATCTATAGAACCAGAAGCCTTTCTAAATTGCTGTTCCTAGAACTTTCTCAGTAATGGTCAGTATCAACCTTGCCTTCTGTTCTCAACTCCATGGAATAGGACTCCTCCTGGGGAGTTTAGTACCTCCAATTAGAATCCTACAATCTTCATGAAGGCAAGGTACCAATCCTGGAAAACACGCTAGGAAGCAAATTTTCATAAATAGAAGATGGGTCTTGCCTTGTTCCAAGTATTTCCAGAGTTTCGTGTTTTTATACACAAGGTCAAGCTAGAAATCATTAAATGTCAAAGGGTGAGGAGGGAAATCAAATCATGAAGTAAGGACCTGCACTATATGAGGAGCCTAGCATTCGGGGAATGGAAACACATACTGCAAAAATTAAACAGTAATGTAATTTTCTTAGTCCTGATCCGCCAGCAGAACTGAGAAAGGGAGAAAAGAGGCAGAAAGAAAAGGTCTGGGTTCATTTGGCCTGAAGGAGTGCCGGCTTTGAATACACTTTCCTGGTAAAGTCTGATATTACAATGCAGGAAATGGCTTTTAAATTATACATGTGTCTCATTCTGTACAGCACAGAGACGCTGACTGGGTCTGAAGTATAAAGGAAAGGTGGCCATGTCCCCAAAAAGGCACTGCCCTTCGAGGAGATTATGAGGTTGCTGTCCTTTTGCAGTTCCCAAAGCCAACACACTGAAATTTCCTACGGCCATAACAGAAGGGCTGCTTTACCGAGAAACGAACAGCAGGAATATATGTGCTAAAAGAAAGCACTTTCCATTAAGGAAACAAAAAATGTGATTTCTTATTCTTTATAAGCGACGAATTGGAGCAATTATCAGACATGTAAAAGCATAATAACAAAAAATAATATGATTAAGAATAGATTGTGTAAAAGCAAAAGACCAAATGTTCCATAACAATTAGCCACATGGAACTCACGTGGGACAATCGTAGAACGTGAAATCAGGAGGTCGAGACACAGAAAGGAATAGGGAGACGCTTTATATCTTTGGGTAAATATCACAAACGGGAAAGTAGGTAAAGAAGGCCATTCCTTAGGGGCGCCTGGGTGGCTCAATGGGTTAAGCCGCTGCCTTCGGCTCAGGTCATGATCTCAGGGTCCTGGGATCGAGTCCCGCATCGGGCTCTCTGCTCGGCAGGGAGCCTGCTTCCTCCTCTCTCTCTCTGCCCACCTCTCTGCCTACTTGTGATCTCTGTCTGTCAAATAAATAAATAAAATCTTTAAAAAAAAATTAAAAACAAAAAAGAAGGCCATTCCTTAGGCAAACCAGCAGCACTGCAGAGTTTGGAAGGAAGCTATGCTAACAGAGAAGTCAGGTGGACTGAGAGAAAGGAAAGGTCATGGCAAAGACAGGATAAAAGAAAAGAAAAAGCCAAGTCAAAATTGTTGAAGGGCATCAGGAGAGTCAAAACCCTGGGTAGAGTTTCCTAAGTATTCTTATGAAACCCCCACTCCTCCTTCTGGCTTCTCTTTGGAGGTTTCTGGGACAGGCATTTCGTGACATCTAAAATAACACATAAAATATATATATATATATATATATATATATATATATATATATATATATCTGTTAATCTGTACTCGTGAAATATTTCTGATTTTAAACACTGGTCTTGCAGAGCCAATGTCCTAATCTTCATTTGCAAACTGAGATCGGTAGTGGGGATTTCAAACCAGATAACCAGGGCCAAAAGAACAAAATAAGAATAATACATGTTTCTCAAACCATGGACAAGGAATTGGTTGTTTCTGGGGAGCAGTGGGAGGTTCTACAATCCCATATTATAAATCTCTGTCTCTAACTCAGCCAATTGATGAATTTTAGCTTCTTTGCCCAAAGTCTCTTTCCATATCCAGACTATTAGAATCCTGTAGAATTCCTTCTGAAAGGTTAGAAAAGGCTTTAATATTTGAAAATTTGTCTTTCCTGGGATTTGTACATTATACAGCTGCCTGTCTTTCAATATCTGAGCATGAAAACAAGAGGTTAGGTTAAGTCAACTCCTTTATTCACAGAACAGGCAATTTTAGACAAACATCTACTTCGTTCACATTACTGTGAAGGAATATAAATAAAACTAAAAACAGAAACAGAATGGGAATAAGAAGCCTAACATCGGGATGCCCGGGGGCACTGTCAGTTAAGGATCAGACTCTTGGTTTCTCTTGGTTGTGGTCTCAGGGTCAAGGGATTTAGCCCCAAGTAGGGTTCAAATCTTAACGCTGAGTGGGCTTGAGGTTCTCTCTCCTTCTCCCTTTGCTCATGCCACTTGTACATGCTTTATCTCTATCAAATGAATAAATCTTTATTTTTTAAAAGGATGCAATGTGTAAATAAATATCTTTTTTAAAAAATGGGGTGACTGGGTGGCTCAGGGGGTTAAAGCCTCTGCCTTTGGCTCAGGTCCTGGTCCCAGTGTCCTGGGATGGAGCCCCAAGTTGGGCTCTCTGCTCAGCAGGGAGCCTGCTTCCTCCTCTCTCTCTGCCTACTTGTGATCTCTGTCTGTCAAATAAAGGAATAAAATCTTAACCAAAAAAATAGGATGTAATGTGTTATCATTCAGTAAGGGAGGGGGAAGCTCTTCCCATCTGAATTTGACCACCCAAAGCCTTTTCATCCTACAAGACCAACCTGAAAATTTCCCCAATCCAGATTGTGACAACAATGCAAAATGCAAATGATATAATTAGACCAGTCATTCTCAACCAGGGGTGGTGAAAGAGTGCTACACAGATGAGAAGCAGGGAAGAATCATCTCATGGAGCTTCTGGGGAAAGTGTTACGTGGGTAGTTTTAAAAACAGAAACTCTCAACTGTTAATTTCTTTGATGTGTTTTTAGTCAGACTAATTTACGTTGAAATTTAAAACAACAATAAAGCCATGACATTTTCATGTTTACCAAAGAGAAGCATGGGACAGAAAATAAAAATCTTTCCTTGCATAGACGAGACCATGTCTTAATTCCACATCTTATGAAGAAACTAGAATCATTGTTTTCTTACAACAGTTCAGATGCATCATTTTTTGACTAATACCATTTAGGAAAGAAAATCCTGCCATCAAATAACAGGTGACATAACTAACATGAAAGGAAGACTTCAGAAAGAATGCTAATATTGACTCTATCTCGAAATTTAATTCTATAAACTAGAAATCAGAGGGGAATTCACAATGGTCAGTCCAGACTCTAGAAAGACTATCCACGGAAAAAGTGATAAATGACTCCTCTGTTGTAGAACAGAGGCCTCAAAAAACTCTGGGCAATTTACTAAACCTTGTTCAAATGTTTAGTTTCCCCTCTTCTAAGCATGTGGCTAAAACTCCTGACCTTATTGTAGTTCCTAGTGCTTCCAAATGACCATTTCTATCGAAAGAGTTAGGACTGAAACTGATATATGCTGAATAGAAACCAGACCACTGTCATCTTAACAACCTTCAAGTTGCTTCATTGTTCCCTATGTTAGAGTCTCCATCACCCAAAGTAACAGAGTGAGGGTGATGGCAACAAAGAGCAGAAATCCCAATGGTCCAGAATGGATGTGTAGCATGGACAGCCAGGAAATAAACCGGAAATAGACTTCACGTTCGAAGCCTCTAAGATTTCAGAGTTCTTTGTTGATGCAGCATAACCTAGCTAATCCTGACGAATACAGCTTGGTTCACTATAACCAACAGAGTTTACATTGCTTAAATTGTTATGACCCACACTTCAAAGGTCAGAATTAAATAGCAGCTAGCAATTAAAATCTGCCAAAAATAAAATAATACAGAAAAACTACCTTGTATCTACTCACTGATGCTTGGAATAGAGAAAAGGAATGCCCCCCCCCCCAAAAAGGGTATATATGCCAGGAAATACAGTAGCTCAAATATAAAGCAAAGAGACACAAAATATGAAATACTTTCAGGTGGCAAAACAGACTCTCCTCATCCATTCCTATAATGGAAATCTATTAAATACAAAGGGAAATTTCTTGAGAAACTAAAAAGTAGACCAGATACAAGATGGCCCACTAAAAATAGACTATCTAATGACAGTAATGGGAATTTCTGAGAGGGGAAAATGAGAGGGAAAGAGAATTCGGTAAAGACACATACAGGGGTACTTTGGTGGCTCAGTGGATTAAAGCCTCTGCCTCCAGCTCAGGTCATGATCTCGGGGTCCTGGGATCGAGTCCCGCATCGGGATCCCTACTCAGTGGGGAGCCTGCGTCCTCCTCTACCTCTGTCTGCCTGCTGGAGATCTCTCTCTGGCAAATAAATACTTAAAAAATAAATAAAAAGACACATACATGAGTCATTTTAAAGCAAACACAGTAACACTTCTCATATGAATAGAACTTTATATTACATGAAGCTCCTCATGTATATTTCCTCACTTCAGGCTCACAATGAGATGAACAGGGCAGGGATTATTATCTACATTTCATTGGTAAAAATTACTAGGCCCAGATTCATTGCAAATTATTTAAGATAAAAAAACTAACACATGACAAAGGTGGGAATAGAGTCTATGTCTCTTAAACGGTAGTTCAATCTTTTCAGGTATCACATGTATTGCCAATAAAATCCATGCTGTCATTTACTCTATAGAAACCACTCTGCCAGAATTAAAATCATTATGTTAACTTCCTGAAATCACTTGTGATCTAAGTGTAAGCTTTATTTGATTAATCACCATCTGAGCAATAGGTGTAATAGCCAAGTTTATCCTCTGTTTGAAGATGAGACACTTACAACTCAGATTCTGTATATACTATACATTAAAAATGCCATCATGTTAATTCATTTCTCAACTGATGAGGAGTCTGGAAGTAAATTAGCATCGTGCTTTTTCAGATAAAACAAATGTTTCTGGGTTTTCTTTTCCCCCCCTCATTCGACAGATTACATGGAGTAAGCAGACACAGCATATACAAACAACTCTACTTAAGCAGGTATGAAAATAGGTAACCAAGAGTCCTACAAAATGGGGTTCTAGGGATAGAATTCCTAATTTTTCCTATACATATGCTCTTTGAAGGTGCATTATCGCACTATTGCTACCTAAATACTAGGAACATTAGAAACATACGTGGGCCTTCACTGCTACACCAGGGGTTAGGTACTACTCTGAGAGTTCCCTATTTTTTGCACGAAGTAAAAGTCTTTATTTACATACTGATTGCTACAGAAACTAGTTACATAAATTTATTGTTTTTATTTAGCAACAGAGACCATAAGTGGATGCAGGGGCAAAGGAAGAAGCACACTGCCCGCTGAGTGGGGAAGCCCACGGGGTGGGGGGAGGTGCCTGGGGGGGCAGAGATGTCAGGATCCAGACTTGAACCAAAGGCTTAACTGGCAGCCAACCAGGAGCCACTGGTTGCATAAATTTAAATGCATTCTAAGACAGTTCTCACATGAAGGAAGCACTGCTGACTTGACCAACCATTACATACAATTATCAGACACAGAGAAAGATAAAACAAGTCACACTGCACTCAGATGCATAAATAAAGTGTAGCTTATTCATTTATTCCATAACAGATTTGATAAAGTTCATAAACTCTCACCCACTAAAGAGAAAAATTCATCTAGCTTCTTCATTCATTTTACTCTAATAATTTAACCTCTTTAAGTTACACAGTCTCTTTATGTAAACTCAGTCTAAATCATGCACTCCATCCCCTCTCTCGTCCCCAAGATGGCACCTGGGCTTTATGAGAGGGCTTTTATCAATATAAGAGGTATTAACATAGGTCATTTCAATCTGTTTAATGTGAGACCTCAAAAGATCAAGAATTTAAAAAAAAGTACTCACTCGTACGCTTGTATTCCAAACGATGGCTCTTGAATAACCAATGCAAGAATTTCAAAGGAAGTGTCCAAATCATCTTTCACGACTCTTCGTGCGATATCCGCCTCTAGCATCACCAAGTTATGGTTAAAGATGGACTGCAAAATGCAGAGTAACCACCTCTTTCAGAAATACCATTGATATCTAATCATATTTCTCTTCCTTCTCCTCACAAGAGAAGGGAGTTGGTGGTTTCTTCTTTCTTACCTAAAGTCCTTTGAGAGTTCCTGAAGAAGGTTCAGAGAACTTCCTCTGTGTGCACTGCCATTTAAAAGGCCATTAGAACTTAGTGTCTCCTTGGAAATCTAAACAGGAAACGGCTGCAGCTGGCTAGCTGCTCCAAGAATAGAGTGAAGAGAAGAGAGGGCACTGAAACTGGCCTATAGTCTTAGAATCTGTCCACATACATGATACATCAGTATCTCTGAGATATCTAGTTCTTTCCTGTTGCTGCTATAAAAAATTACCATAGACTGAGGGGCCGAAACCAAAGTCAGAAGTCTAAAATGAGTTTTTTTATAGGTCAAAACAAGGTATTTGCAAAAGCTGGATCCATTGGAAGGCTCAAGGGGAGAATCCATTCTTTCCATTCCTGGTTGTACACATGGTGGATATCCCTTGGCTATGGCCACATCACCTGAAACTCTAGGACCACTGAGACAATACCTTCTCTGGCCTCCTATCTGCTTCTTCCCTATCATCAACCTAGTGATTATACAAAGGATAATCTCTTTATATCAAAAACGTTAATCACATCAGTAAACTCTCTTTTATCAAATAGGGTACCATATTCACATGTTCCAGAGATTCAGACATTGAAATCGCTGGGAAACTGTTACTCAACTTCCCACAGTCCAGAAGTGAGCTTCCTTAATCCTCCATCCCAAAAGGCCTTAAGGCCTAGAGCAATGGGGCCTTAGCAAAAAGTGAATGGAGGGTTATATTTTCGTTTTAATCAGAATTCAGAGTTGGTAGAGTGGGAGGGATTTCTTTAATAGCAACCCAGCTCCCTAGCTTAGAGGGAAGCCTGCTTCTCCTTCTACACTCCCACAGCTTGTGTTTCTGCTCTCGTTGTGTCTCTGTCAAATAAATAAATAAAATCTTTTAAAAAGAAAAATAATAATAGAAACCAAGAAGACAAAAACAAACTTGGTTAAGGAATCTCGAAGTAGGGATCATGAAATCACTCAGAAAAACAATTCAGGACTAAGGTTTAAACATCTCTCAAAGAGGTACATCAAAACCAAATCACAGCAAGCCCCTCCAGACGAAGTATTTTCTGATTCTTTAAGTATCACCCTTCTATCCAATTAGGACGAGATATACAATGAAAAGCAGAAATGAAAGTGAAAATATGTGCCCTTTTGTACTACACTTAATTTTGAAACTGACCATTCCCAGGAATGGAGAAAGTTTTAACTTCAAACCAAGATCAGAATGTTAACTATTACACACGACTTGACATTTCAATTACTAAAATGAGACAATTCTTGTGGCCAAAAGTGGCCAGGGCATTTTTAATAATCCCAGAACTCATAAGGGCTTCACTCAGTGGCTAGGGAAGAACCAAACCATCAAGCGGGTTCGGATAAGCACTGAGGGAGCTAGAAAGAATGAGTTCAATTCACTGACTTCCACTTTTCCCCTGTAACTGTCACATAAGCTTATAGCAGGAGGAAATGAGAGGGAAACAGAGTCATTCACAGATACTCCTAACCATCCTCTGACTATCTGATTCCTTGGGTCCCAGTGGCAACCTGTCTCATCCACCTGTTGACTGCTCACTCGGCTGGCATTCACTGATGAAGCCAGAGATTGGCAGAATTCTAAGCTGTTTCCTTATAGCATACTTGGGCCTAATGGTCCTTACTAAGAGGCTATTGTTAGTTGTTATGGTACTTGTTAGTACAATGGACACCCAGATGGTGGGCTTTAACATTTGGTCCTCACAATACTAGCCACCCCACAAGGCCATCAAGGTAACTGTTTAACTACCACCATGAAACCCACTCTGGCAAAGTCCCCAAGCATACTCTAAGACAACTTTATTTACTCCTCCAAGTAGGGGTCATAAAGGAAACTTCCAGTTCCCAAGGCATCAAGGAACAAAGAACAACCCTGGAGCAGGACTAGCTATATAATTTGGAGGACTACGTGCAAAATGCCAATGTGTAGCACTTTGTTCAAAAACTAAGACTTTCAAGGTGATGAGAATAGTCCATTGACTCAGATGCAGGACCCTGGGAACCAAAATTATTTCTGTCTAATCATCCTATGCCACCAACTTTACACTAGTGTGGTCTTTACCAAAACCAATAAGTGTAAGGCAATGCAATATCAGGGAAGAACAGGAGGAAGAAGGGAGTTAAAGACATCAGCTAAGTGTTCTGCAACTATTATCCCTATTTAAAAATATATCAGCTTTATATAGCACTTCATTATAGCTTTTGTGTTTGCAAAGTGCTTTTCTATCGATCACTTCATTTGTTCAGAGGTGACATCTTTGGGTAATAGGTAGGCACGAGGTTCATTTTGCATTCAAGTCTACAGAGGGCAAAGGATTCATCCAAGGACATACAGTTAAGAAAACAGAAGGATACAGAAGATCACTGGCCTGACTGCAAATGTAGTTTACTAAATTATATTCGTTTAGGTTCATCAACAGTCCTAAGAGTCTTAGTGTAAGAACTGGAAATTATGCCTATGTTTCCATCTTTCTACAACATACAACCCCTTTTCAGGCCCGCCATGGATGTGACTCGCTTCCTCTCCTATCACTACTCCTCCCCTTTGCAAGGGCATTCTACACACACCAGCCTCCTCCCCTCACACATGCACACAGTGTCCAGAAATCAAGTCAGAGACTTGGTTAGCTACAGTGCAACTCCAACTCAGCAGGAATACCAGACAGGACCAGATATATTTAAAAAATTAAAAAAATTAAAAAAAGATTAAGGCAACCCCTCTTGAATACTGGGACGAGATGTTGGATGAATAAAGAGGTAGAGAAAGATATTACTGATGAATAAAATACCCTTTCCACTGAAGAACCTGAGAATGTCCTGTGAGAAGCTTTCATTTGGGCTTTGTCAGGTTGTTCAAATGCGAATGTCTTAGCAGAGGGACAGGTTAAGCCATGAAGTTATTCAGATTCTACTATGAACATTTGCAATTCCTTACTAAAAACTGATTTTCTGTGGAAACAGAAAGCCTGTGGAATCTACAAACAGGCTGTGGAGAAAATTCTGAGAAACCAGAGGGCGGATGATATCTACTTCCCAATTATCCCAGTTGCCCTTGTTTCTCACATAAATACAACTGGACATTTGAAAAATGATAGCTCCAACTTCTGAACACTCAAAATTCTATACATAGCTTTGGACTCCTCAAAAACATAAATGCTGGGGAGCCCAGGTGGCTCAGTTGGTTAAAGAACAGCCTTGGCCTCAGGTCATGATCTCTGGATCCTGAAATCAAGCCCTGCACTGGGCTCCCAGCTCGGTGGGGAGCCGGTTTCCCCCTCTCTCTCTGCGGGCCTCTGCCTACTTGTGATCTCTCTCTCTGTCAAAAAAAATAAATATTTAGGGGCGCCTGGGTGGCTCAGTGGGTTAAAGCCTCTGCCTTCTGCTCAGGTCATGATCTCATGGTCCTGGGATCAAGCCACACACCAAGCTCTCTGCACAGCGGGGAGCCTGCTTCCCCACCTCTCTCTGCCTGCCTCTACCTAACTATGATCTCTCTCTGTCAAATACATGAATAAAATCTTTAAAAAAAATTAAAATGTAAATAAATGAATAAATATTTACAGCTTTTGTTGAACATTAGTCTTACCAATAATATATAGTTTATTAACACATATTTTCTATGTCCTATGTATTATATACTATACTAATAGAAAAATCTAAGCTAAAGAAAATAGCAATAAAAAAATCATAAAGAAAATACATTTACAATACTGTTTTTAAAAAATCAAAATACAAGTGGACCCACAAAGTTCAAACTCCTCTTATTCAAAGGACACTGCTTATCCGAAGTGATAGGAAGATAGAGATTTAAGAAATTAACCTCTCCTGCTGAAAGAATGTGTCTTAACATACTTTTTTCCTCACAATTAATTAATTCCCTTTTGTCTAAATGAAAAAGGATGCCTATAACCTTAATATCCTTAAGTCATTAGGGCAATTTCAAGGACTCTCTCTAGAAGTTCCATTCAGATGTACTCACATTTCTTAAAGGACATAAAACTCTGAAAAGGAATCCCACTTCCATAGAGATGGAAAAAATCAATACAGGTTCACAAAATATAAAGTCAAAATTACACATAAAAGGCTCTCTCCAGTACCAAGATATTTAGGATAAATATATACTTGACAAGAAAGCATTCAGATATTTCTCAAGTAATAGTTACAGTTTGCTCAGATGCTTGGAAAATTAAAACAGTATGGACCAAGAACGTAAAAATTCTGATTTACAATGCAGTATCATTGAATTAATAAAATCTTGATATCCTTAGTATTCCAGAAGACTCAACCAAAACGTGATCTACAACTAAAACAGGTGATGAAATTTTTTTAATGGCTGTAACATTTTAAACACTTTTCCCTAGAAAAGGAGAGCACAAAGCACATCAGTACAGAGCTCTTTGAAAAAGATGCTGAAAGGCTCTTTCATTTCTGTCTGGCAGCCATATTTGACTAAATACCACTCTAGACCTTGGTTTTTTAAACAACTACTACCTACACAATTCTTTTCCCCAGAAACAATTACCCTTTCTCCTCTCCTGGCACTAATCTCAAGTGTCTGCAGTATAGAGTTCAGGGATAAAAGCAATCCAACTCTGCAGGTAAATTCAGTATCTCGCCAGAAAGAGGCACCTAGGGACAAGCAGATAAGAGAAGTCAGTGTCCTTCTCTACAGCAGGAAGTCTTGTAAAGCCACAGATTTCAGAAAACTGCCTGAGCCACACAGTTCCATCCTTTGAGGCCATAGCCCAAGAGCACCTAGTACAAAAACAGACACATTCATCTTTCCCCGCAGTTACAGGCCAAACACCCCCGAAGAGGGACTGACTCATAATTACCAGTGTAACTTTAAAAAGGCAATTTGAGAGCTCAGAGGTAAGATGTTTGCCTTGGATGTTGAGGTCATGCATAATCAGAACGTTTCCTGCTCTATTCTCTATCCCCCCACTAGACCATCATCTCCCTGCCAACACGAACTAGATTTTATTCATTCTGTAAGATCTGACATCAAATAGGTAATCAGTAAATCGACTGATGATCATGAAGTCCAGCTTCCGTACTTTTTCATCTCATAGTTGATGGTTTCCCATCACACCCCTTCACCAAAGGTAAGAAAGACATGTTTACAGTAGCACAGTGTCCAGGGAACATCAGAGTACTTGCCATCACACTTTCATCTTTGCATCTGTGAATGAAGAGAAAGTTCTAAAAGACTAATGAGGTGGGTCACCTGGGCGGCTCAGTGGGTTAAGCCGCTACCTTCGGCTCAGGTCATGATCTCAGGGTCCTGGGATCGAACCCTGCATCGGGCTCTCTGCTCAGCATGGAGCCTGCTTCCCCCTCTCCTTCTGCCTGCCTCTCTGCCTAATTGTAATCTCTCTCTCTCTGTGAAATAAAAAATGAAACCTTTAAAAAAAAAAAAAAAAAAAAAAGCTCAGAGGAAAATGGGTGCACGGTGGTAAACATAGAGGCTAAGCCCTAGGGGCTCTAAGACCCAGGAAAAGCCCACAGAAACCACAGTGGAACGTGACTACAAGAGATTATTCAGGCTTGGGTCCCACACTAGACTCCCAGTACCAGAAGACGCTATAGGAGGGTAGGGGGCGTAGGAAAAAGGACCAATAAGCATTGAGACTGAATGTCCAACCACCTGACACATTGAATGCTCAGAGCAGACTAAATTTGACTTAGAGGAAATACATAAAATGTGTCCCGCAAAACGGAGTTGAGGAAATTAAATTCAGGCTCACTACACTATCGTGCCTACTTTCTCCATGCCTGCCAGAGAGTCAGACCCATGGAGTGCATAAAAGGTAGAGGCCCCAAACCCAGAGGAATTGCCTAAGTCACCTCATGTGTCCTTGGCAAATTCACAGGAAAAAATACTGAGCTCCAAAAAGCAATCCCTTCAGGCAGGTGCAGTCAACATGAGGAACACGCAGGGACAAGATGGGTCCTTCTTAAGCTTCACCAGTGCGCCTTGTGCTTTAGGGCGATCAAATTAACGCATGTTTGACAATGTACACCAATGAAGTCCCAAGCTTCCAGCACAGCCTGATTAGTATTAACAACAAACCAAGGGAAAGAAGGATTAACAGATAAACTATTCAGTCACCATAATATGTATTAAATAGGTTCGGCGGTGACTAAGCCCTAACTTATGTGGTTCCATGCAGGTAATACCCATCACCCTCCCTCTGGTGATCTCCATCTTTCAAACCGTAGTTCTGGACAAACCTTCTCTGTGAATTCTGAATTACTATATATGAGGACATCCCATCCAGTTAAAGCCTTGCATAAAAAGAGTATTCGAAAGGGGCACCTGTCTGGCTCATTCAGCAGAACAAGCTCTCTTGATCTCAGGGGTGTAAGTTCCAGGCCCCATGTTGAGTGTAGAGATTAGTTAAATAAAAATAGTATTTAAAAGAACCTCACTACACTACAAATAACTACTTCAGCCATGGTAAATATGACTTGCTAACTTAAAACAAAGCTCCATACTCAGAAGGACCGGAGCGTATACTTTGTTTGTATCACCATAATCAGTGGCTATTAAAACTATGGATTTCATGAATAAGTAAAACCTCCGCAGAAAGACTCAGGATCTGAAAAAAGGTTCCAAAATTTGTTATTTGACCAAATAAGGGCATTTGGAAAAGAAATACCAGATTCCTGTTTTGTACAAAGGGAAATAAGGACAATCTTTCCCCAAAACAACTGGGAAACCTGGCATAAGTACTTGAAAAGTCATCTCGGACCTGGAGAACAAAAAGGATGGTCAAAACGTGTAGAACAAAGATACAAAAGGAGAAGAAAAACAAGACAGGGGAACGGACCTTTTGTTCTGGAACATGCAGTTTATAAGCTGAGAAACCGAAGAGTAAATCTGAAAATCTAAAGAGGTTGTGGGACAAAAACTGAAGTACAGAGTCTCCTGTGAACAAGGGAGTACATGTTGGCCAATGCTTTAGGTTGGGGTCACAAAGGTTTATATCCTAGAAATAAGGATGAATTATAAATAGACCAACTCACTCAGGAACAATGCCTAGAAGTCACTGAAACCGGATTAAGATCGTCCAGTACTTTAAGTCCCAATGGCCATGTGTTAACTAAAAAGAGTGGGGACTGGCGGTGGGGTGCTTATGGAGGACACTGTCATATCAGAGGTCAAATGCTTTGTACAGATTTTATGTACACTATCCATCACTAAATCAGAGAACCATGCATACACCAGGAGACAAGATAAAAATGATATAAAATAAGTCCCGCATCGGGCTCTCTGCTCAGCAGGGAGCCTGCTTCCCTCTCTCCCTCTCTCTGCCTGCCTCTCCGTCTACTTGTGATTTCTCTCTGTCAAATAAATAAATAAAATCTTTTAAAAAAAAAAGATATAAAATCAAAGGAATCATCATAATATAAAATTAATGGAGATATCAGACATGGATTTTTTTTAATAATCACAGTGACTGTATGTACTGAAATAAGAGAAAAATACCAAGAATGTATGGAGGAAACTAGAAAATAAAAGTTCTAAAGGTAAAAATATAGTAACCATAATTACGAATTCGTTTGATGAATTAAATAGTAAATTAAAAATATATCTGAAAAGAAATTCATTGAACTAGAAAATAGGTCATTGAAAAATAGGCTGAAAGAACCCTAAAGAGACAAGAGGGGGAAAAAATAAGTCTCAAGAGGGGAAGAGAAAAAAAAAAAAAACAGAGAAACAGAATTGGAGGAGAAAATCACTGCACTTATTTTAAAACTAGAGAAGGACATCAATTAAATGAGTCAAAATGCTGTATAAACTTGAAACAGTTAATGTAAATTAATTGTATATAAACTCGGGGCACCTGGGTGGCTCAGTGGGTTAAGGCATCCACCTTCAGCTCAGGTCATGATCCCAGGGTCCTGGGATCCAACCCCAAATCCTGCTCTCTGCTCAGCAGGGAGCCTGCTTCCTCCTCTCTCTCTCTCTCTCTCTCTACCTGACTCTCAGCCTACTTGTGATCTCTATCCGTCAAATAAATAAAATCTTTTTAAGTAAAGAAATAGATATATAGATAATATATAACATACAGAATTCTATATATCTATAAATTTATATAAATATAAATATATTTAAAACCACACACAGACACATCATAATAAAACTGATGAATTCAAAACTACTAAATTGTATACTTCAAAATGGTTTAAAAAAAACTTTATTTCAAGAAGTTAAAAAAAAGAATGAAAATAGACGATGTTCAAAGAATTAATAATTTCACTTGGGCTTACCTCAACAGAAACAACAGAATCCACAAGAAAAGTGAATGGTAATCTCAAAACACCAAAAGAAAATAACTACAAACAAAAACCAAAATAATTTCTCACATTCCAGACTCACACTGAGAGAAATAGTAAAAGGGTGCTCTTCGGGAAGAAAAAAAAAAAACAATTCCAGATACAGAGAAATACAGTAAGAAAGGAGGAGACTGGATACCATAAATGTCGGGGGTAAACCCAGAAAAATACTGAGTATACACAACAGCAAAGATAATACTATCTTGTAGAGTTTACATATTTCTGAATTGTAAAATACACCATTACGGGTGACTGGATGGCTCAGTTCAGTTAATAGTCTGCTTTCAGCTCAGGTCATGATCCAGGGTCCCTGGGATCCAGCCTGGAGACAGGCTCCCTGCTGGGCAGGAAGCCTGCTTCTCCCTCTCTCCCTACTTGTGTTCCCACTCACACTGTGTGTTTGGGTGTGTGTGTGTGTGTGTGTGTGTGTGTCTCAATCTCTGCCAAATAAATAAATAAATAATCTTTAAAAGAAAAAAGTACTCTTGGGGTCCCTGGGTGGCTCAGTGGGTTCAAGCCTTTGCCTTCATCTCAGGTCATGATCCTGGAACCCTGGGATCCAGCCCCAAATTTGGCTCTCTGCTCAGTGGGGAGCCTGCTTCTTCCTCTCTCTCTGCTTGCCTTTCTGCCTACTTGTGATCTCTCTCTGTTCCAAATAAATAAATAAAATCTTAAAAAAAAAAAAAACCAACTCTCTATTCCTCTCCCTCAAATAAATAAATCTTAATGAATGAATGAATGAATGAATGAATAACAGGGAGATAATGTATAAGATCAAGGCTATAGTTAACCCTGCTGAATGGTATATTTCAAAGCCCTTAAAAGAGTAGATCTGAAAAGTTCTAGTCACAAAAAAATAAATATTTCTTTTCTTTTTCTTTTCTCTGTATATATATGAGATAATGGATGTTTACTAAACTTGTGGTAACAATTTCACAATATATATGTAAGACAAGTCATTATGCTGTACACCTTAAACTTCTATCTGTTTATCAATAAAACTAGGGGAAAAAATTGAAACCACACATACAAAATGAAACAAATTCACAACCATGGTAGGAGATTTTAACACAATTATCCATTTACTGATAGCTAAGAAAATAAAATACAGAAGATATAAATAAAACTATTAACAAATTACACCTAAATGGCACATATAAAGCAATGCAACAAAATGAAAAGAATCATTTGCAAGTCTACAAAATTATTAAAAAAACACCCATAAAGCTTTAATTTACATAGAGCATGTTCTCTGCCCACAATGGAATTAATCGAGAAAGTAACAAAATATGGGGGGCCTAATTGGCTCAATTGGTTGAGTATCTGACTCTTGGTTTTAGCTCAGGTCACAGTTTCTAGGTTCTAGTGCATTCAGCCACTTAAGGAATCTCTTCCTCTACCTCTGTTTCTCCCCAACTCCCTCTCTCAAACAGATGGGTAGGTAGGTACATAAAACTATAACAAAATGTAACCTTAAAAATCTTTACATGTTTTGAAACTACACTATACAATTCAAAATGACCATGGGGCAAAAAAGAAATCACAATGAAATCTTTAAAATATTTTCAAATAAATAATCATATAAATAGGCTTTATTAAAACCTGAGGTTTAGAGAAAAATTTATAATCTTAAATGCATAACTTAGGGGAAAAAGAAAGCTAAAAAATCAATGATAGAGATAAAGAGTTACCAAACTATGTCCCACAGGCCAGTTATCTGCTTTTGTAATAATCTGGTGAAAATACAGGCGCGCTAACTTGTTTAACTATTGCCTATGGGTGCTTTTGAGATACAACAGAAGAAATGAGTAATTGTGAAAAAGACTGTATTGGTCACAGGCCTACAATAACCACTACCTGGAGCTTTAAAAAGAAGGTGATTTAATCTAGTCATTTCTCTCAAGAAGTTAAAAAAAATAAATAAATAAACCACAAACATATTAAACAATGAAAAAATGTAGCTGAAATTGAAGGGAAGCGAAATACACAACTCTAAAATATGTCATTTTAGCATGTGCATTATTTGGGGCTGAAAGCAATCTGAACCAAGTTTTTCAGTGTAATTGCCTAGATAGAGGTTTTGCCCCAGAAGTAGAGCTATTACCAGAGATAACTTTAATCTGATTGATCTGTATGTAAAGACAAATCTGTAATGACTATATATATGTACTTCTTATGCTCCTGTGAATTACACGCCCCCCAATTCCTGACTGCCACTGGATATCATATTTTTATAAGGCTCCCTTATGTACAAAATTAAATTTGCATTTCTTCTGTTAAATCTCTTATTTCAATTTAATTATTATATGGGCCAAAGAACCTAGAAGGGTAGAGGAAAACTTTTTTCCTAACCTACAAAATAGACAACTTCCTACCTAATCTTAAAACTATTAAAGGAATTAAATTATAATTTTATTCAAACAAACAAAACTCCAGGCTCAGGAAACATTCCTGGAGAGTTTTACCAAACATTGAATGATTCATAAATATATTGCCCATCTTGAACTCTTGAACAGCTTACATTTAAAAAGAGGGAGCTCTTTTCCTCCGTGGCTGCGTGAAGCTCTGCCACCAGCATAAACAACACAGTAATGGTCTGCACCAGGAAATTCATGACTAACTAACTACTTCAGCAGAAACAGATGGTCATTAGTGTTCTACAGCCAAGAAAAGTGACAATACCTAAGACAGAAATTTGGGAGAAACTAGTCAAGATGTACAAGACCACATTGGGTATCATCTTTCTATCTGGATTCAGAACCAATTTTAGTGGTGGCAAGTCAACTGCGTTTAACATTCTTTGGATAATGCTGGGGCCCCTGGGTAGCTCAGCTGGTTTGGCGGAAGTAAAGAGTGAAAACTTACCCAATTATGTAATGAAATCAGCATACTTTCAACACTAATACCTGACTAAAAACGAAAACTGTGAAAAAGGATGACTCTATACCGGTATCATTCAGAACAAATATAAACAAATGCAACAATCTAAACAAAAGGTTACAAACAGTGGCGCTTGTGTGGCTTAGTAGGTAATCAACCACCTCCGGGTCCAGTCTAGGTCTCAGGGTCCCTGATCTGGGGGAAGCCTGTTGCTCTATCTCCCACTGGCCCTGCTATGTTCCCTCTCTCCCTGTGTCTCTGGTCAAGTCAATAAATAAAAACTTAAAAAAAAAAAAAAAAAAAAAAACTTACAACCTGAATCCCATATTCTGTAAAAATGGCGGTGGCAAGTTTACTCTTAGAAGATCGTTTAACATTGATTTTAGAAAATTATTTACCACATTAATCGAATAAAAGTTAAATAAAAAACATATTAGGAAAATGTAAGGAAAGCATTTGATAATATCCACTATGAAATTTTAATAAAAACTCTTGGTAAATTAGGAATAGAAGTAAAATTTCTTAATTTCATAAATGGCATCCAGAAGAAAGTCATATGTCATTGTGAAACAGTGGGCATTTGGTTTCTAAACTTAAATTCAGATGAATATTTCACTCTCACCAATTCTGTTCAATACTGTTCCAGAGGTCCTAAGGAGTGTGGTGATATGGGAGAAATAAACTAAAGCATAAATATTAGAAAGAAACATAAATTAAAATTTTCATAGAGGATACAACTATATATGTAGAAAATCCTAAGGAACAAACAAAAAACCTTGAAATACTATCAGTAAAATTATTGATTATTTTAAAAGGGCAATAAACAACAAACAATTGTATTTTAGACAAAGAAGCAAATTGGGAAAGAAAATTTATATTATTTATAAATAATGTCAGCATAATAATACTAAAGAATAAATGTAACAAAAGTATGTAAAATCTCTATATCAAAATTCAAATATATTGATGACAGAAATTAAAGAATACATGAAGAGATTGAGAGATCTATTACGTTCATGGTTTCAAAGACATCAAAATATCAGTGCTACAGATTCAAAGGTAAAAGACTTAAATCTTTTTTTTTTTTTTAAGACTTTATTTAATTATTTGACACCGAGAGAGAGATCACAAGCAGGCAGAAAGGCAGGCAGAGAGAGAGGGGGAAGCAGGCTCCCATGTAGGACTCAATCCCAGAACCCTGAGACCATGACCTGAGCCAAAGGCAGAGGCTTAACACACTGAGCCACCCAGGCACCCCAGAAGACTTACTCTAGTTAGAGATACAACTTTAAACACATGTGGGTTTTATAACAATAGACAAATCAAAAGACAGAAAGGAAAGCCCAGAATTAGACCCACACATCTATGGTGAATTGATTTTTCAAAAATGTACCAAAGCAACTTACTTAGGGTAAAGAAAGGCTTTTCAACAAATAGTAATTACAGGACAATTCTATTTTTAACATAAACCCTTCACCAAATAGTACTTGAACAACAGGACATCTATAGCCAACCAACCTCTCCCCAAAGAGAAACTAAACATAAATACTACCCCCTTCACAAAAATTAATTCAAACTCCATCACAGACCTAAATGCAAAATACAGAACTATAAAATCAGTGCTATAGAACATAGTTGAAATCTAGATAACCTTGACTGTGGTGATGGCTGTTTAAATAGAACACTGAAGGAACACTCCATGAAAGAAATAATTGATAAGCTGATTTCAGTAATATTAAAAACTTCTGCTCTGTGAAAGACAATGTCTAGTGAATGAGGGGACAAGCCACAGACTGGGAGAAAATATTTGCCAAAGACCTATCTGATAACGAACTGCTATTCAAAATATTTCAAAATCTCCTAAAACTCACCAATGAGAAAACAATCTGATTAAAAACTGCCCAAAGACATTCCACCAAAGAAAATATGCAGTTGGCAAATAAGCACAGGAACAGATGCTCAAAGTCATATGCCATTGAGGAATTATAAATTTAAACACTGAGATTTCAACACACACTGATTAGAATGGTCAGGATCTGGAACGTTGAAAACACCAAATGTTGGCAAAGAAGCAGAGCACCATGAATTCTCATTCACTGCTGATAGCAACACAAAATGATATGCCCACATCATAACATGGTTTGCAGTTTCTTACAAAACTAAACATACAATATGATCTATCCATCATGGGCATTCCTTGGTTTTTGTTCAAAGGAATTGAAAACTTAGGTCCACAGAAAACAATGCATAAGGATGTTAATAGCAGTTTTGTTCATAAGTGACAAAATAAAGAAGCAATTAAGATATCCTTCAGGAGGAGAATGAATAAATAAAATGTGGTACATCCAGACAATGAAATATTACTCAACACCAAAAATAAACTAGCTATTACACTATGAATAGACCTGGAGGAAACTTAAATGCATGTTACTAAGTGAAAAAAGTCTATCTGAAAAGGGATCTGCACTATAATTCCAACTATATATGACATTTTAAAGATGACAAAACTTTGAACACAGTAGAAAGGTCAGTGGTTTCCAGGAGAGGGATGAGACAGTGAGGATTCTACAGAGATTTTTGGCACAGTGAATCCATTCAGTTTATTTAAAATAGCAGATTGGTGTCATTCTAGATTTATCAAAATTCAAAGAATATACAACTCCAAGAATGAAATCTAACGTAAACTATGTATCTGGGGTAATAATTTATCAATGTAGGTTCATCAGTTCTAACAAATACGCACCCCCCCCACTGGTGTAGGATGTTTTTGCCTGTGAGGGGGCAGGGGGTACTTCTCACTCACTTTTGCTGTGAAACTAAACCTGCTTGAAAAAATAAATTAATAGCTGTTAAATCTGGTGGGGGGAGGGGAGCTTGCCTGAACAGGACCCTGTAGACAAAATGTGGAGTGTGACAGGAGTGGGAGGGGCAGTCAGGGGAACAAGTAGTACTTTCTGCTCAATTTCTCTGTGAATCTGAAACTTCTCTCAGAAAAAAACAATTAAACAAACAAACAAAAAAAAGAACCAAGAAAAAAAGGGAGGGGGGGAGAAAAGAAAACAAAAACAAAAACGAAAACAAAGGGGCGCCTGGTTGGCTCAGTGTATTAAGTCTCAGCTCATGATCCCAGGGTCCTGGGATGGAGCCCAGCATCAGGCTCTCTGCTCAGCGGGGGAGGCTGCTTCTCTTCCTCTCTCTGCCTACTTGTGATCTCTGTCAAATAAATAAATAAAATCTTAAAAAACAAAGTAAAAAAAAAAAAAAAAAAAAAAAAAAAAAAGAGGGACGCCTGGGTGGCTCAGTTGGTTGGACGACTGCCTTCAGCTCAGGTCATGATCCTGGAGTCCCGGGATCGAGTCCCGCATCAGACTCCCAGCTCCATGGGGAGTCTGCTTCTCTCTCTGACCTTCTCCTCGTTCATGCTCTCTCTCACTGTCTCTCTCTCAAGTAAACAAATAAAATCTTAAAAAAAAAAAAAAAAGAAAAGAAAGAAAGAAAGAAAAACAGACTCTTAAATAAGAAGTACTGGTTGCCACAGGGAAGGTGGGGTAAAAGATGAGAGAAGTAGTTGAAGGAAATCAGTCATATTGTAGACCTGAAAAAACACTACATTTTAATTAAAATCAAATTTTTAAAATTCTAGAAAATATTGAAATTGAAAGAAAATGAACATTGATTTCTGCATCAGCGTATATACAAAATTTAACTTTGATGATGGATAATAGACCTAAGCATGAAAGCTAAAATTATAAAGCTTTTAGAATTAAGCATAGGCATTTAATATCTTCATTACCTTGGGTAGACAAATTTTCATAGATGGAACACAGAAATACTAAATGTTGCAGAACTATTGATGAGTTATTCTTTATTAAAATTAACCTATGAAAATATACCATTAAATGAATAAAGAGAAAAGCCACAGAATGTTTTCAATATATATATCTAATAAAAGACTTGTATCTAGAACATAGAACTCCAACCTACAATTTCTTTTTTGAAGATTTTATTCACTTATTTGAGAAAGAGAGAGAGAGCTCACACAGCAAGGGGTGCCGGGGGCGAGGGGGACAGGCTCCCACTGAGCAGAGAACAAGATGCAGGGATGCATCCCAGGAGCCTGGGATCATGACCTGAGCAGAAGGCAGACTCTTAATCAAGGAAGCCACCAAGGCACCCCCACAATTTCAAAAAGATAAATGATCTACTAAAAATTAGCCAAAGAATAAGACACTTCACAAAAGAAGGTATGTGACTGGCCAGTGAGCACAGGACAAGAAACTCAACACCATTAATTATCAGAGAAATGCAGATTAAAATCAAAAGGAGAGAAAACTTGACAGCCATCAAAATGATTAAAACAAAAAGACTAGCACTAAATGTCAGTGAGGCTGCTGAGATCCTTAAGGAAAAGACATGAACTTTAACCCACCGCTTTACCCCTAGTGATTACTATTGTACTTCTGAATAGGACAGTATTAAATAACTATTCAGTGGATACAAGGATTGGTGAGTAGGAGGCAGAAAACGAGGCAGGAGAGAGTAGCAGAGAAGAATGAACAGCAGGAGATGAGGAGAAAATGGAGGGCAAATTAATCAGAATCAAATAGTTTCTTATTTAAGTAAAACTCTTCCAGTCTTTAAACTGAATATTTTAAATGCAAAATACATCTTTAAAATCACATGAATATTAAATCAATCCCTCTTTAACAAAATCCAAAATTTTTCAAAAAATACCAAAAAGAAAAAAAACTGCAAAATGTCCTGTTATACAACCAACTTAGCAGGATATGAAATGCAAAAAAAATTACCCATTCCATAAAGAACCAAGACCGACAAAAGAGCTGAATTACCAGTTCGGACCTGCTCCAAAAATGCATCAGCATACCTCCCTATTTTGATAGGTTCTTCGTATGAAATTTTTGCTTATTAAACATGTTCAGACATCATTATTAATACTCAAGGCCCATGTAAATTCAATTCTGTGTTTACCCAATGCTCCTTGATTGGGTCCTGTTATACATTTAAGTTCCGAATCACACAGGATTCAGTTTAGTTCTAAATACATTTGAGTTACAATTTTGTATTTTCTAGACAATTCCAATTTTCTGAATATAATACATACATTCGTAACAGAAAAGCATGCCGTTCATCTCATTAAATCTTATCTATGTTGAAGGAGATCAGGTTTGTTATCTTGTAACCCCACTGACCTTTCAGCAATCAAATTCTATGGATTTTCTTCAAATTTCCAGCACTGGATGCATTCCTCTTTTATCCATAAGTGAGGTCTGGAACTAATCTTATGAGTTACAAGTCTCAGATATAAGCCACGAACACCCATATACCCTGTGTATCCATTATATTCTTCTAAATGATTGAAATTAAGTACAGTTGACAGGTTAACACAAAGTCTAAAAATAAAGCAGAGGAAAAAGTTCTGCCCTCCAAAAATATTGGGAAGTTGGAAAAACAGATCGTAACATTGGATTCATTGTGATTAAAAATTCCCCGTGTCCCTTATCTTCCGAATGCTCCCATGATTCCCAGGAATCCCCATGGATGGGCAGAAGATCACCATTTTTAGCACTCTGTGCCAGACCTTTGTTCTTACTCTATTCAAACAAAAACGTTTCCATCCATCAAACCCTTATTTTGTTTCTTCTCTGCTGGATTACATGCTATATAACATGATAAAGAAATTTATGAAGAGACAAGAAAAGGTAACCAGGATCTATTTCACTTTTCCCAATGGAATAATTCAGCACTCAGAATTATGTGAAAAGCCTCTGTATTTGGCACCATGACCAGGAACAAAAGAGTTAAGTCTCAGCAGGCCAAGGTTATCCAAATGTTGCACAATCCAAAGGTCTTCAGAATGACCCTTGATAGGCTCCTGGGAGTTTTACTTCTAAATCAGTGGAATATCCCTACTGAGTGTTTATGTAAACCTGGGGCCTGGTTCCACACCAGAGAGAATATGCTAACACTGTGATTTAACGGGGCCTGAGGCCACATGGTATCTGTCACATTGCTGGGAAGGGGGGTTTCTTTGTGCTGGAAACTGAATAGAGCTAAGGTCACTCATGTGGTGCTCCGTGCTAATCCTGACCACCAAGACTCCGAGGAGCTTTCCTACGCAGCACCACTTTTCAAATGTCAAAACACATTGTTGAAGGGAGAATTAAATGCTGTCTGGATGACTCCAGTGGGAGAGGCCAACAGGAAGCCTGTGCCCAGTTTTTCCTGGACAGAGCCCTAAGCATTTTTTCCTTTGCTTATTTTAATCTGTATCCCTTCACTGTAAGGAACCATAGTGCTAAGTATAGTTTTTTGAAGTCTTGTGAGTTCCTTTAGCAAATCACCCAATCTAAGGGTAGTCTTCAGGGACCCAAAGACAATATGTTTTCTGGTTTTCACAGAACAGACAAAAAAGTCTTTTGTTGAAAAATTATATACAATCGCTCTTGCACTTGCTTGCACTAGCTTTCTCACTCTTTCTCTCTCTCTCTCTCTCTCTCTCTCTCTCTCTATGTATATCTGCTCTCCCAATATGAAATTAATTTACCGCTATACGCAACCATTTTGACAAACTGCAAGAAAAGACAAGTGTGAAAATGAGTTATTTATATTCAGACAAATGGCAGAAAAGTCCCCACAACAGCCCAAAGGCAAAATATCGGTGGCTCTGGGAGGGAGACAAATTAGCCAGGCATTTTTAATTAAAATTGGGATGCTTCCTGGAATGCATAGATTTTTTTCTTTCAACTTCTCGATCACCAAAGACAAGAGCCACACATTTTAAAATATGTTTCTAAAATAAAAAATGAATACATTAAATCTGAGCACATATTAATGTGCATTGGTTTACCTTTATTTGGTTTTCCCTCACAACCATACTGTAATTTGAATTTTCAGAACTAAAATATCTACTCAAAAAATGAAAATTTGAAGGCAGGAAGGTTAATTGTGAACGGAGTTTTGACTTCCTTGCATTTTTTTTTTTTAACACTTCCAGCCTATTTTCATCATTCAAAGCTATTACAAAATGTTCTGGTCTATACAAAGGGGAATAGAGAAAAGATAGAATAAAATCCAAAAAGTGAGAAGAGAAAGTAGAAGCAAACCCAGTGTTATATCCTGAAACTCCTACCCTTCCTATAGCTCATAGGTCTAAGAATACTCTGCCAGCCACGGTCAAGTGACATAGAAATAATTTTATCCTTTGGTAACCTTCCACTTCCTTTAAAGCTGCACTAACCTTCTTTGTTTTTGGAGAGAGCACTACTCAGGGTGATCTCTGGACTCCCAGCCAAGATGGTACCAGAGGAGGCCAATTTCTTTCCTCTTTATCAAACATTGCTCAACTTGTTTCTTGTCTTTTCATAATCCTATACTCTGCGATGTGCAGATGCTAAAGGGATTTTCCTTTAAGTAAGTGCATCAGAAGGAGATGAGAAAACTCTCGATCTAAAGCTTTAACAATAGGTAAAGTCAAGCATGAAACAAGCTTGCCACCCCACTGAAAAATCCGTTGTCTCAGGGTGCCTGGGTGGCTCAGTCAGTTAAGCATCAGCCTTCAGTTCAGGTCATGATCTCAGGGTCCTGGGATCAAGTCCCACGTTGTGATCCCTGTTCAGTAGGGAGTTGGCTTCTCCCTCCCCATTCTCTTGCAGGCTCGCTTGCTCTCACTCTCTCAAATAAATAAGTAAAATCTTTAAAACAAGAGACAAAAACAACAACAACAACCAAAAAAAAACCAAAAAACTATAGTCTCATAACCATAGGTGAGTATCATCTTGCTGACCTTGGCTATAAATTTAGCCCAATCTAGAAAACTTGGCATCTCTTCTTACCGTTAAAATACCTAGTTCTTGTTCAATCATCCTAGGAATAACATCCATCTCAGATTGGGTTATAAAGAATTCAATCTCTAATCCAAATGACTTCTGCAAAGTAGCAAAAGTTCCAACACACTTCTTTCTCACCTTTTCTATTTGGGATAGTCATCATTCCAGAAGCTGTGACCAGTGAACACTCCAGAAACTGAGACCAGCAGAAGAGCCATTTCCATTCAAGCTGTGTGAACTTTCACTCAACCTTCCAGTAACTAATGATCATTCAACTACTATACACCAAGCACTGTGTTATTTGCTGCATTCCATTTCTCATTCAAACTCAGGTGTTTTAGGAGGTTGGTAGTTGATTGCGCTTCCCTTCCCAGATAAGGCCTTCTCATTTCCATAGTGACCTTTAATACTTAAATCCAGGAAGAGGTTCAAATGGCTAATTTACATACTACTGAACTGCAAGGTAAGAAAAATCTTTTGGTAGATTTTCTAATACCCTGCAACTCATAATCTATAAGCAATCAACTAGTCTGCCTAATAGTAACAAAAGTGAAACACAAGGTTGTTCAAATAAAATAGGCTTATAACCATCCTTGAGACTGAACCATTCTTTCAAAATACCCTACCAGGAATAAAATATGAAGGCCATTTCTGAAGGTGACAATACACAGGTGGTTCACAATAATCACTGAACAGGAGTATACTTGCTCTGTTGTGCTAAAGATCTCATTGAGTCCTGAAACTCTCATTAGATGAAAGCCTCTCAGAACTATCTTCTAGACATCCAGAACCAAGACTTCATAAAGCAAACTCAAACTAAAAGAAGAAAATAACTACTGTTTATAATCCTAATTTTATATAATCATGATGAAGTTACATAATAATTAGCACAGTATATAGAAAGGAAGGAAATTTGGAAACAAAATAAGCTCTTTTAGAACTATATCCTTATAAGGAAACCTGGGTGGCTCAGTCAGTTAAGCATCTGCCTTCGGCTCAGATCATGAGTCCACAGTCTATGGACCGAGTCCCACGTTGGGTTCCCTGCTCAGTGGGGAGTCTGCTTCTCAATCTCGCTCTGCCTCTCCTGCTCAAGTTTGTTGTCTCAAACGAATTTTTAAAAATCTTAAAACAAAACAAAACAAACAAAAAAACCTCTATCATAAAATGGAAGTATATTCACAGAATCACGCTTGGAAAGATGTTCACCTAGATGATGCCGTGGTTATTTCTGAGCAACAGAATTAGGAGTGATTTTAAGAAAAATTTTGTTTCAATGAGTTTTCTAATTTCCTACAGTAAACCTACTTTGTTGTTACTAAACTCTTTAAAATAAGAGCAATTAAAATCTCTATGAATACTGAGAAGTACTCAGGAAAGTAGCCTTTAGGATCAGATACTTCTAAGTGGTATCTTAAGATAGTGTTAAGTATCTTGTACAGTGCTTAACTCCTAGAAAGTGAGTAATAAATGCTCACAGAATTGGAGGAATATATGTCTTCCTTTCCATACAAGAAATGGTCTTAATATTTCAGCTGTATTTAGTTGAAACAACTAAAATAACTCCATTTTCTGTTAGTAAACTTTGAAATTGACCTGTACTTTGGGTATTTCCTGATGAACTCCATTTCTTCCAAATTTATCCCATTTGTCAACGTTGGAATCTGCACTGGGTTGCAATGGAAAAATCCTCGATTTGATTACACTAGCTTTGGTTTAGCAACGTGGTTCAAAGCTCAACTCCTGAGCATTAGTCTAAATCACTCAAATCTGACCCTAAACTCTCAAACCTTCCCCATAAAAAATATTAAGGCTCCGAATATTACTGAAATAACCACTGTGAAACCACTAGAAATTCTCTAATGCATGCTTTTCTATAAATTCCAGCATTACCAACACTCAATCACTGGGTAATAAAACGTTTGATCTCAGCAACAGGGTTGAGTTTTCTTTGCAGTCATGCATTTTGAAAATATACCCAGATGGAAGGGTGGCTTTGCGAAGCTGCCTGATTTTGATAAAAAGCTATTTCGTTTGGCCACATTATCTTATTAATATGCTGACAGAATCCACAGAGGAAATAATAATAATAATGTGAGCCATAAATCCAAAGAGGAAAGCAGTAATGGTTGATGTTTTGGGTACTGATGGGCGTTCTTGACGCTGGAAATGTAAAAATGGATTTTCAAACCACAGTATGTAATAGTTCCTACCGATTCATTCACCATCTTGAACCACATTTTTTTTTAAGATTTTATTTAATTATTTGACAGAGAGATCACAAGCAGGCAGAGAAGCAGGCAGAGAGAGAGAGGGGGGAAAATGCAGGCCCCCTGCTGAGCAGAGAGCCCGATGTGGGGCTAGATCCCAGGACCCTGGGATCATGAACCGAGCCGAAGACAGAGGCTTAATCCACTGACCAACCAAGTGCCCTGAACCACATTTTTTTTAAAATAAGGAAAATTAGATTCTACTCAAAACTTTTGTGGATAACTGACACCTTGAATAGCCTCTTCTCCATGAAATAGAGTCAAGCATGAACCTCAACTACTGCCATTGCTGTGGCTCTAAAGTCCCCAAAGAAAGCCGGGAGGATGGGCTTAGTGGATGAAGAGGCATCAGAGAGAAAATTCACCCCACAGAAAGAGACACATGGATGGTTAAAGACAAAAATCTCAACTGTGCAATAAAGCCTGAGGGATCCTCGCTGAATTCAGGAACATCATTTCAATCTGTCCCGGGCCTAGCCCCATCGATACACAGGAATTCTAAGAAGAGAGAAAACTATGGTAAAAGTTGCAAAATGTTGTTTCCACAAAAAGCTTGGACCCATTGGCAAGCACGTTATTCTGGAACTCCTCTAACCGCACAGGACAAAGGGAAAGAGTAGTGTCTCTGCCACTATGAATCCAGACCGGTGTCACCATCCAGTGCTTTGAATTACCAGAAACAGGGGGCAGGGGTTGGGGGGAGAGGGGATGAGGCAGAGCAGCATGCACCTGGGTGGATCAGGTGGTAAAGTGTCTGCTTTCGGCTCAGGTGGTGACCTGAAGGTCCTGGGATCCAGGCCCGAATCAAGATCCCCAATTAGAGAGGAGCCTGCTTCTTCCTCTACCTCTCCCTCCCATTTGTGCTCTCCCTCACTCAGCACGCGCTCGCTCTCTCTCTCTCTCTCTCTCTACTAAATAAATATATAAACTCAACTTGGTTAATTACATGTCAGAGGGGGCACCAAGACAAGGAGCAAGCATATCCAAGGGAAGAGCAGCAGCACCCAGCAGGAGTAGGTGGCCATTTTCCCTAAGAGGTAATGCAGCTGAGAGGGAGCCCTGCTCCGAGTGTGTTGGGTACAAGAACCAAGGACCAACCCGCCACCACACACCACACCACAAGCTACAGAGCCTCACAGAGTCGTGGCAGTGCAGGGTGGGGTGGGTGGGGCAGGAGACCCAAGGACTAGTCCCTACAAGAAGAAAGTCTCGCAGACGGAGAAGTGCCCAGAAAAAACCCACAGCATAAACTCTGTGGATTTGCAAGTTGTTATCTGGACACTGAGAAGGAACAGGCACAGCAAAGGAAGAGCAAGATGGGGTCCAGGCTTTGCAAGGGGCTGGAGGTCTGGTATGAGTTAAATAAGAAGGAAGAGTCCAGGGCGCATGGGTGGCTCAATGGGTTAAGCCATTGCCGTCGGCTCATGAATTCGAGTCCCACATCGGGTGCTCTGCTCAGCGGGGGGCCTGCTTCCCTCTCTCCCTCTGCCTGCCTCTCTGCCTACATTTGATCGCTCTCTGTCAAATAAATAAATAAAATCTTAAAAAAAAAAAAAAAAGAAGAAGAAGAAGAAGGAAGAATCCACGCAATGTGAGTTGGTACGGTTCAGGTCGCTCGCCTGTAAAAGGGAGCTCATCAGTCATCCATCAAAGGAACGTTGTGAGTTAAGTGAGATGCTGTATCTTGGGCATTTAGAACACCACCCACCACAGATACTAAACATGTAATTGATGTTGTTACTGTTTAAAAATCACATTACAGTATATTTTTGTTTGTTACATATGTCTGTATATATACATTTTTTATCTATTTTATTTTACTTAAATTCAATTAATTAACGTACAATGTAGTATTAGTTTCAGAGGCAGACATCAGTGATTCAGCAGTCGTGAGGTCCCAATGCTCACTACACGTATATAGATATTGTTAATCAAAGGCGGGACATTCGTTGAAAACGATCAACAATTTGTTCTCATAAGTACTACCCAGTATAGATTTCTAGGCGTTTAGATATAATCTGTAACTCCAATTCATCTTCCAAATTCCCAGAGAAGTATATGGCTTTATAAATAGGAATAGAACAATGATATAGGATTATTTGTATTTTATAAAAATTACATTCATAGATAATTCATTGGGATTTTAGAAGTATTGTTCTTTATAGCACGTAAATTCCTCTATAACTGTCATGACACTCTCTACGACTCAATGTCTATGGGTTGGACGGTTAGCTTCCTCCAGCTATCCATTTATTCCTTAGCACTATAGTTAGAGTACAGGTCATTGCCATCACATAAACCTTGGTGCCTGGTTTATGTTGACTTGATGGATAAACTAATCTCACATTAAGCATGGAAACTGATTCAAAGTTGCTTTAGTGTAGGTGTTCTCTATCATACCTTTTTACTTCAAAAGATCACTTCCCTAAAGTAACAAGGCATGTATTCTAAACAAGGGTACGACCCTAGAACACAACTTAAAGAAACATGAATATATTGGTACCAAAACTCTCCACTGTTACTGATCATTTCTGGCACGCCATGACAGAGAAGTGAAAAATGATCCTCCAGATACCTGAATCTTTTTCTTAGAATCACAAACTGTTGGGAACTCATGAGTGGATATAAGGTTTACGGCAGTAATTTGGGGTGGTAGGACAACCTTTTTAAGGAAGCTTCCTCCCTCTAGTATTTTCTCAAATGCAATGCAAAATAATTTCACAACTCTTTAAAGAGAGACTGCCCCGGTTTCCACCTATAATCCAAGCTTCCAGTATGTTTCTTCTCCTTCACGGCAGAGAAAATAGAGCAACGGAAACAGAAGTCTGTACCTTCCGCCAGTTTCGCAGCTTGCATAAGCAGAATATATGGAAAACCAGCATTCGGGAAAAACAAAACCAAACACACCTGTTCAGGCAAGGTTTGACTTATCCAATGAGTCCATCGGCACTCCTCGACACCACAGACCAGAAAATCGGTGCAGTCTTCTGCCTATACAGGCTAAGACCCTTCTCTTGGGCTGCCATTCCAAACTATTTCTGAACCACTCTTTTTTTTTTTTTTTTTTTTTTTTTTTTTTTTTTTTTTTTTTAAAGATTTTATTTATTTATTTGTCAGGCATAGAGGGAGAGCGAGCGAGTGAGCACAGGCAGACAGAGAGGCAGGCAGAGGCAGAGGGAGAAGCAGGCTCCCTGCCGAGCAAGGCGCCCGATGTGGGACTCGATCCCAGGACGCTGGGATCATGACCTGAGCCGAAGGCAGCCGCTTAACCAACTGAGCCACCCAGGCGTCCCGAACCACTCTTTTCTTAAAGGACGTTTCATAACGGACTGACAAAGAAAATCTCTCCAATTCGGTGTCTTCTTTCCTCGGGAAATTTCTCTTAATGGTTTATTGCAGTAATAAACCCGAACAAAGACATTAACGGAGGCAAATGGTTTGGGACGTTCTTCCACCATTTTAACCACCATTGGAATATAATATAAACTTCTAAAGTATGGGGGGGAAATGGAACTTGAGGTTCATTCTTTTAAAAAAAAAGGAGGGGCATTTTATTTATTTGACAGAGACATAGGAAGGGGGGAACACAAGCAGGGGGAGTGGGAAAGGGAGAAGCAAGCTTCGGACTGAACAGAGAGACTGAAGGAGGCTCAATCCTAGGACCCTGGGATCATGACCTGAGTCAAAGGCAGATGCTTAATGAATGAGCCACCCAGGTGCCCCAGAACTTAAAGTTCTATAGCAACGTCACAAAAGGATACATTTTTGTGCATGTAGACATTCTGTGCTCATCAAATTATAAAATGTAAGCTCCTGGTCTCAATTTAATAGAACATCCAAGAAAAGATAGGAAAACCCAGGCGTTCTTCTACAGGAAACTTTCTGCTGTTAGGTGGAAATCACAACCCCCTGCCTGACTTTAACTTGCATAGGACTTTCTTGTAAAATTTCTTACAGATTGGATGGCTGAGTAGCTCAGTTGGTTAAGCAACTGCCCTTGGTTCAGATCATGATTCCAAGGTCCTGGGATTGAGTCCTGAATCAGGCTCCTTACTCAGCAGGGAGCATGCTTCTCCCCCTCCCTGCCATAACCCCTGCCTGTGCTCTCTCTGACAAATGAATGAATAAAATCTTTAAAAAGTAAAATAAAGTTTTTAAGGGGGAACTTATCATTTTAATATTTTTATGCTATTTATCTGAGCACGTGTATTCAACCATACTGAGAACTGACTCAACTCAAACACTTTCTTCTTACCCACGGTCATTTCTTCCCTACTGCTGCCTCTAGTGCAATTGTGTGTGTGTGCGCGTGCGTGCATGCACACACACACACACACACCTCTGCTTTACAAATAGTACATGCTCGATCAATTCCTATGGAAAAATTACTAGATTTTAGAAGAAAAATTTTCAAATTTGAGCTGTACATGGAGAAAGGCATTCTCTGCTGTCCTAGGATTAAAAGGCAACATAAGTGGGCCACCTGGCTGGCTCAATCAGCATGGCATGAACCTCTTGATGTCAGGGTGCTGAGTTTAAGCCCCACGTTGGACGTGAAGCCTCTATTTTTTACAAAAAGGCAACAAAAGCAATAAATTCTTATCTCTTGTGATCAGACCCAAAATACATATCTCCCAAAGCTTTGTCTAACCCATGTTTACTTTTATTTCTACTGCTTTAGCAATCTGCAGAACCTACCTTATATGCTTTATCACTACTGATATTTTATCTAATGCCAAGTTCAAGAGTTATGATTTTACCTTAAGACACCATGAGACAAAAGACAAATATAAATCTACCAATTAGTAAGAGAACCTCATTAATTTAAAAAACAATAATACAAAATTTGTGATTATGTAGAAAAAAGTTTAGTATGCTAAATAATAGACAAAATTTCAAGAAGCATATTTATACTTTCAACCAACTATTTCAACCACTTTAGAAGTAGTCCCTTGTTTGACAATAACACATAAGAAAATTATAGATCATTAGCTACTCAGTAATACAGCTCCCCTAAGGAAACCTATTGAACTGTGTTCTTTAATATTTCTAATTTTGGGGGCACCTGTGTGGCTCAATGGGTTCAGTATCTGCCTTTGGTTCAGGTCATGATCCTGGAATCCACATCCAGTACCTGCCTTGGGCTCCCTGCTCAGTGGGGAGGCTGCTTCTCCCCCTCTGTTTGCCACTCCCCTTGCTGTGCTCTCTACCAAATACATAACTAAAATCTTAAAAATATACATTTCTAGTTCTTATTACATTATAATTGATTCTGCCTTTCCCCTCTGCTAGAAATCAAGTTTGATGATGGTCAAGTCTTGTTGTTTTGTTCATAGTTATATACCCAGCACTTTAAACCATGCCTGTCATATAGATATTTAATAAATAGTTGCTAAATAAGTAAAAGAATAAATGATATTGATAAGTATACTCGATAGCAACAGAGTTTCAGTATTCTCAATACGTTCTATTATTCAAGCTTTCTAATAATGCAATAGCCCCCAAGATGTTCCAATCTGTGCCACTTATTATCTTTACCTCAAAAATTCTGTCCTTTTGAAAATCATAAATACAGATTAGCAGAAACATGTTCGGTCTTCTTCAAAGCAATAAAGGTGGAATCACTTTTAGAAATGCAATATGAATTCAGACAAATGTAAAAAATTTCATTTCCTTGTATTGACAGTTATCAGCTATTCCCACCAGTTCATTGGCCAAAATAATATAGTTGATCTATAAAGTAGATATACCACTGCGTGCTATGTATTGGGGAAAACATTTTATGCAATGCAAATTTCTTTAAGACTGAATTGCTCATAAAGCCTAAAACAACATCTTTCTTCCCCCTCTGCCACCTTCCCTCCTACACCAAGCATTTCTGAGAGTTAGTGTTCAATCTCCATCTACTTCTCCTAAGCAAACAGGCTGAAAAAAAAACTCACGATGTTTAAAGAATATCATGTTTGAAGAACAAAACAATTATACCAAATCTCGTCTTCAAACACAAAGAGGTTTCAATGGTGAATGCATGTGTTCAATTTTCATTAGCTCATGAACTTTAATGTTCCTACTGTCATTTGTTTTTTGTGTTCTTTGATCATTTGACACCACTATTACCAAATGTCTCAGTGTTAATGCTATTTTATAAATTCTAAGTAATACAGCAGAAGGAGAGATAAACAGCCAGGAAGTCAAAAGGCTTGGCTTTCACAAATGTACCTGATCTTAACACTGGTTTTTACCTAATACTTCCACCCCATACTAGCCCAGGGTACTTGTAAAAGCCATGTGACAAAATAATTTCAAAATGTTTAAAATGTTTGTCTAGGGGCCCTCAAGGAACTGGACCTTTATTATTCACATATGCTCCTGGAAATTCACCACCTAAGTTCAAGTGTTTTGACAGAAACCACATAAACAATATATGCTGTAAACGTTTGAGGCTCTTACACACACATAAAACAGAATCAGAGAAGTCCCCTTGCACACCCTGGAGGACAATGACATTCAAAAAGATCTTTCCTCTTGAGCGGTGAATTATGTACTTTCCCTCACCCCTTCCTGAACAAAGAAAATTACACAGCACCTCAGTCTGTAAAACATATAAGCAGAGGGGCTCCGGTTGAAGCAAGCCAGAAGACCATGAGGCCTACAAGCTCAACAGCTCGTGAGGTCAGCCCTCCACCACCAGAAAACCAGGAATAAAGGCAACGTAATAAAAGGCCAAAGAATCAGGGAAAAAATTAGGGCAGTAATGGTTACAAGATAGGCACGAGGCTGTAGTGACAGAGATATCAAATGAGTGACAAGCCAGAAGGTATAATCCAGAGCCAGAGTGTGAACATAGAGCTGCTAGCTGCCATCTCAAACTGCTGTCTTAAAGACCCCACACTTCCACCAACCTTGGTGAGCATAATGGTCATCAATTTCCTCTACGTGGAGTGGCACACTGAGGAAGGATTAGACAGCTCTGTGGTAGAAAGACCCAGAAGGGTGCCAGCTGCTGAAATTAACCCATCCCCAGTACAAAGTGATCTCCCGCCTTCATCTCCAAAACTAGCAATAAGGGGCTATGGACAAGCTGAGGGTAAACACCGAACACTCCTTCCAGGTAGAGGGTCCAACTGACATATAATCATTTATTCATTCTGTACAACTGGGTCCAAAAAAAGTCTTTTTTTTTTCTTAAGTTTTTTTTTTTTTATTTAATTGAAAGAGAGAAGTAGAATCCCTTCTTAGCAGAGAGCTCAGCTCGGGGCTCGACCCCAAGACCCTAAGATCATGAGCTCAACCAGAGGCAGACACTTGTCCCACTGAGCCAGCCAGGAGGCTCAACAAAAAACTTCTTTTAAAAGGATGTCTGACACCTCTCCAAAGAAGACATATAAATGGCTAACAGACACATGAAAAGATGTTCAGCATCACTAGCCATCAGGGAGACTCAAATCAAAACCACATTGAGGGGCGCCTGGGTCGCTCAGTAGGTTAAGACCTCTGCCTTCTGGGCGTGGT
The DNA here is from genome assembly GCF_030435805.1 of Mustela lutreola. Classification (NCBI taxonomy): domain Eukaryota; kingdom Metazoa; phylum Chordata; class Mammalia; order Carnivora; family Mustelidae; genus Mustela; species Mustela lutreola. The sequence goes on along the minus strand of NC_081308.1, from coordinate 104,126,777 downwards.
CCCAAGGTCTTGGAATAGAGCCCCACATCGAGGTCTCTGCTCAGCAGGGAGCCTGCTTCCTCCTTTCTCCCTCTGCCTGCCTCTCAGCCTACTTGTGATAGCTGTCTCTCAAATAAATAAATAAAATCTTTTTAAAAAAGACCACATTGAGATCCCACCTTACACGAGTTAGAATGGCCAAAATCAACAAGACAGTAAACAACAAGTGTTGGAGAGGATGTGAAGAAAGGGCAACCCTCTTACACTGTTGGTGGGAATGCAAGTGGGTGCAGCCACGTTGGAGAACAGTGTGGAGAGTCCTTAAGAAATTAAAAATAGAGCTTCCCTATAACCCTGCCATTGCACTCCTGGGTATTTACCACAAAGATACAGATGTAGAGAAAAGAAGGGCGATCTGTATCCCAATGTTTTTAGCAGCAATGGCCACGGTCGCCAAACTGTGGAAAGAACCAAGATGCCCTTCAACGGATGAATGGATAAGGAAGATGTGGTCCATATACACTGTGGAGTATTATGCCTCCATCAGAAAGGATGAATACCCAACTTTTGTAGCAACATGGATGGGACTGGAAGAGATTATCCTGAGTGAAATAAGTCAAGCAGAGAGAGTCAATTATCATATGGTTTCACTTATTTGTGGAGCATAACAAATAGCATGGAGGACGATAGGAGAAGGAAAGGAAGAGTGAACTGGGGGAAATCGGAGGGGGAGATGAACCATGAGAGAATGTGGACTCAGAAACGAACTGAGGGCTATGGAAGGGCAACTGAGGCATGGGGGGATGGGTGCGCCTGGTGGTGGGTATTAAGGACGGCACATATTTGAATGGAGCACTGTGCATGGTACATAAAAGATGAATGTTGGTACACTGAAAAAAAATGAATTAAATTTTAAAAAACTAGTAATAAAAGGATGTCGGAGAACCTAGAAGAGATTCAAATGACCTAGTAACCAATGAGTACTGAGCCACAATTATGGCTGTCATAGGCATTCTACAAGTGGATATGGAAGGTAGTTTCCAACCTACTGAGAGAGGTAGCTACAGATTCCCCTAGCCTAAGGACTACAACTCCTTCTGTATGGCAAGCTGAGCCACAGTACAGAGAATGCCCGAGCTAGTAAAATATGGTTTTCTCATCCTTGGACAATAATATTAAAAATCAATTAAAGGATTAATGGGTGGAAATGAGTGTGTCTTAACTGTGAGTGTGTGTGAGTATATAAGTGGGCGGTTGGGGTGGGGAGTCCTTGATGCAAATTCTGCTCTGCCTTTTACAATGTGACAAAAGGGGGCACCTGGGTGGCTCAGTGGGTTAAAGCCTCTGCCTTCGGCTTAGGTCATGATCCCAGGGTCCTGGGACGGAGCCCCACATCAGGCTCTCTGCTCAGCGGGGAACCTGCTTCCTCCTCTCTCTCTACCTGCTTCTCAGCCTACTTGTGATCTCTGTCTGTCAAATAAATAAAATCTTAAAAAAAAAAAAAAGAAAGAAAGAAAAACACCAGGTCTTTCCCTCTTTCTGGGCCTGAAGTACCACAGTGGTAAAATGTGAAATGTGGACTTTATTAGTTTCAAGGACCAGTGAGGTCTCTTGCAGCTCTCATAGTCTCTGGTTCTCCCTTACACAGCCTGGATTTCAGCTCTAGGTGTAAAGACCACAGCCACAGAGGGACGACAGTCTTCCTTCCCTTATATCCTTCCTTCAACTTCGAATTATATTTTCATTGGCCATTTGCCATAACAGCATTTTATGTAAACACACACACCCATAGACATAGACACACACACACCAGGCAAATCTTTGCCTCATTTTCCAACAATAAAGACTATTTTCTTTTCTTCTAAATTAAAGGCCATGGGAAGCTCTGAATCCATCCCCTACCCAAAGTCTCATAAGGACCTTTTTAGGGAGACTCAGGGATTGATCTCCAGTGCAGTGAGGCACACCACCCAAAACAGCTGCTGGATATCCTTGCAGCAGCTGTCAGGACCCCTGGATAAGGGACAACATGAAACCATACCAATGTATAGGAGATAACTTGGGTACAATAAATGATTGTGTAAGCAGAGAAGACAAAGTCCTGTCCTGAATCACTCCTTCTCTCTGGGTCCCAGAACATTACAGTCAGTCCTGAGCAGTGATTCACCAAAAGTGGGAGATGAAGTCAGAGAAGTCTGCCCAGTTGGGAGGAATATTGGTTTCTAATTTTGGTGTATGGTGCTAAAATGCAGGTCATTTTTAGTTTCATTATTATTTCTAAATTCTCTACATGCAGTGGCCGAGTGAAATTCAAAATGAAGAAGTGAAATGTAAAGGAAACAGCCCTGTACTGACAAAAAATAAGTTCTAATAATAGGGTCATTGAGCAATTGCTTAGCTTAATAATGGCCTTCCAAAGATATACAAGAGCTAATTCATGGACCCTGTCAATGTCACCTTATATGACAAAAGGGACACTGAAGATGTGATTAACTTAAGCATCATAAAATGAGATTATTCTGAATATTCCCAGGTGGGCCTTAAATGCCATCACACATATCCTTAGAAACGGGACACAGGGGGGAGAGAGTACCACAGGGAGGAGGAGAAAGCAATATGACCACCAAAGCAGAGATTACAGTGATGTGGCCACAAGCCAAGGAAGGTAGAGGGCTACCAGAAGCCAGAAGCCGGAAGAGACAAGGAATGAATTCTTTCCTGGAGCTTCCATAAGGAAACAGCCATGTTGACACTTTGAATGACTCACTCTAGACTTCTGACTTCTAAAACTGTAAAAAAATAAATTTGTGTTAAACTACTAACACAGGGTAATTTGTTACAACAACAACAAAAAATTAATACAGAAACTACAATGTATTAGCTACTGCATTAAGTACTTAGCACAGATGACTTCATTTCAGATCCATAACAGCCCTACAAAATACTATCATCCTCATTTTACAGATGGGAAAGTGAGGCTCAAAGAGAGCACATAAGCAATTACTGGAAGGACTTAATCCGAACTCTGGTATAGGTCACTTCAGAATCCCTTTTTTTCCCATACAACATGTACAAAAAATAACTAATATTGACAGCTTATACTCATCTGAAACCCATGCTATGAAATTTACATTTATAATTTCATTTAATCCTCCCTGAGGTTGACATATAAAAGAATATTTACCAGTTGGATAACAATGGTAAAATAACTTGTTTTCTGTGGCTCAGTTTCTTATCTGTAAAACGGAGCTCAAAATATTATTAACGTGACTGAGGAGTGTGTTATAAAGATGAAATAGGGGCATCTGCGTGGCTCAGTCAGTTAAGCGGCCAGCTTTGGTTCAGGTCATGATCCCGGAGTCACGGTATCGAGTCCTGAATCAGGCTCCCTGCACAGTGAGGAGTCTGCTTCTCCCTCTCCCTCTGGTCCTCCCAAGCTCAGGCTCACTCTCTCTCATTCGCTCACTCACTCTCTCAAATAAATAAAATCTCAAAGATGAAATAATTTAATACTGGTGTGTGTGTGGGAGGGGGGGGGTTACGGACACTTGGGTGACTCAGTTGATGAAGCATCTGACTCTTGGTTTCAGCTCAGGTCATGATGCCAGGGTCCTGAGATAAAGCCGTGTGTGAGGTTCCAGGCTCGACATGGAATCCACTTCCGATTCTCTCTACTTCTCCCCTCCCGCCCATGCTCTCTAAATTAAATAAATCTTGGGGTGCCTGGGTGGCTCAATGGGTTAAAGCCTCTGACTTCAGCTCAGGTCATGATCCCAGGATCCTGGGATCAAGCCCCGCATTGGGCTCTCTACTCAGCAGGGAACCTGCTTCCTCCTTTCTCTGCCTGCCTCTCTGCCTACTTGTGGTCTCTGTCAGTCAAATAAATAAAAATATTTTTTAATTAATTAATTGATTAATTAATTAAATCTTTTTTAAAAGGGGGGGTTAATAGCATTGCTTAGAACATAGCACATACTTTAAAAGTACCAAGAATGGTACATTCTGTCAGGAATGTAGTCCTGTATCATCTCGTAGCTAACAGGGAACCTTGAACTAGTTCCTTGACTAGAATATGAGGCCTTCAAACATTGATATTTCACGATTCGAGACCCGTCAAGGCCGCAGTTTCCCGAAGTATGAAATGAGGGCTTTGGAAAATAAAGAGTTTTGTCATTCCATGATCCAAGTGAATTTTGGTGGTGGCTAAGGGCATCAAAGGTTTTGCTTATACCGTGCTTTGCTAAACGAAAACCTCTGTGTTCATACCCAGGGAATTTGAGAGCTCAAGGCAACCAGATCACTGCATGTCACAAAGCAGTTTATTTGTAGATGACAGTTTATCCTTGCCAAGTCCTTTTAATTAGAAGCTTTTCCTTCCTAAAATGAGGAAGATCATTTAACTGGCTTCTGAAAAGTTTAACAGCTCTCGTATTTCAAAGCTATGAGCACTGTGACACCCAGCATTATTTTTACCAGTAGCTAACCTTTTGTCACTTCTTTCCTGCCTCCTCTTAACAGTTGGGAGATGGGCCTAATATCTATGGATGCCAGGTACCTCATTCAGCATGACAGAAAATTGGTAGGAGAAGAGCACAAGCTCAAACTCCTCTGCAAACCACAGATTCTCTGACAACAGGAACGATCACAACCCACCATCTGATGGGGGGGCGCGGCCTGCTTGGTGCCAGAGGTAAGCAGCAGACAGGAAAGCAAGCCAAAATAGAAGACCTCTAGAGAGGCTCAGAGTGGTGATCTTGTAGGGGGGCACAAACTGCCTATCCTTCCACAAAGGCCAAGGCCAGAGCTGCTGGGATTTACCATTTCCATCCAGACGGTTTCAGCTATCCACAGGTAACTCCCCAGCAATGAGTGACTTTCTTTTCAGGAGACTTCCTCAAACGGTTTGTACACTGTCTTACCTCGAAAGTAGTCTCGGTTTGTACACTGTCTTACCTCGAAAGTAGGTCTCATGGACTCATTGTTTGTGTCCTCCACAAATTGTGTATGTTGCACTCGTAACTGACAATGTGAAGGTATTAGAAGAATCTTTGCAGAAGGTGATTAGTTCACAAGGGGCAGAGTTCTCTCACCGACCCCACTAGGTAAGACATCCGCAAACCTGAGAGCAGGGCCTCAAACATGAAGCTCACCATGCTGGCTCCCCAATCTTGGACAGTGAGGAATACATTTCTGTTGTTTAGAAGTCACCCAGTCTAGGATATTCTGTTATCGCAACCTGATCAACGCAAATACAAGGTGAATCGTTTCTAGCTATCTTCATGGAATATGAGAGCCTCTCTCATCATCGAACATTTTCTCACATTTCCATATGACAAAAGCTGTGCTTCACAACGGATGAGTGAGAAAACAGTGGCAAATAGTAACCACAACCCAGGATATATACATTCAAAATATGCTATATACATGCGCAAGGAATATATTTAATAAGTTTCCAGCAAGTATCTTGTGAAGTTCTTAAAATAATTTTATCCCTCCCTACTCTTGAGGCTGCTGTCAAGTGGGCATTTTGTCTCTTTTTTCCTCCTACTTCCTTGTCCTGATCTGGCCACAGATCCTCCTCCTCAAACAGCGTTGCTATGGAACTCGAATTTAAAGCTCTAACCAATCAGAATCACTGTTATTTCTCAGGGGTTTATCCACCTTCTCTCCAATGCAGTAGCACATTCCCATGCAAAACCTGCAGCAAATTCTCCCTGCAAAATTCAAGAGTCTGCCTCCCAACCCTGTCCATGCGATCGCATGACTGACTGTTCTAGCATCCCTGCTCCGATATCCCTACGTTCCTCATCCCGTAGCCAACTTCTCTGTTGGAAATGAGGAGTGTAGCAAGGTGGCGTCAATGTGAACACCCAGGTGATTCACAGGCAAGAATACGGGGAAAAGGTATTTGAGAAGTGTTGAGCTTTGGTTATCAGAACAGGATCACCTGTTCAATATCCAGATGTCTAGAGCCCATGCCTAGAGATTCTGACTCCTTACGACTGGGATAGGGCCCAGAAACTCTCCTCCTCAACAAATGCTCCCACACATTTCTGCTAGTGGTGGCTGAGACTGAACCCACTTTGAGAAACACATCAAGACACAGACTTAGCATGTCAAAAACAGTTTGTTCATCTAAAAAATTGTGCGGGGAAACCCCATTCAGTGTCTAGGATGATAGGGATCATGTGAAAAAACTGGCCGATGTACACAACAAGAGACCATCCCGATTCCTAGGTATTGATGAATAAAGGCATGTTAAACAAATACAGCCTAAGTAAGAAAGGCCTAGTTCTTTATCTTAGCTTTCTAACTCCAAAAAGTCATCATGTGCATTATTTTTTTGTCCTGCAAATCACTAAACAAGAGATACTCCTCTTCTGTATACCTAAAGAGTTTTATACCAAAATGTTATGCCACTTCACATTTTAAGGTGGCACATTCGAGGACTCTTGGCCTCAGAGCTCTTGGCACCTGCACAAAGGTAGTTTTTGCCCATGAACCAAAATGTACTTATAAATTCGAGGTGGAGGAGAGAAGTGCAAAGAATGCATTGCACATATAAGCAAGTGTGGAAACCAGACGGTAAACTCAGTAAACTACGGCCTGAAGCTCATCATGCTGAGGTTATGAGCTTAATGTACCTATGATCAAGACAGCTATTCTCCCTCACTTAGCAGAGTCTGCCCCGGCTCCAACCCAGTCACCAATGAACAAGTATAAATGGTCTGGGGAGAAGACTATGGCTAGCTCCACCAAGACACCCCATATATGCATCAATAATGGAAAGACGTAGGGGAAACCTGCGTGGTTCAGTTAGTTAAGTGTGTATATTCGGCTCAGGTCATGATGCCAGGGTCCTGGGATCGAGTCCTGCATCGGGCCCTCTGCTCAGTGTCTGCGCCTCCCTCTGCCTGCTACTCTGCCTGCTTGTGCTCGCTCTCATGCTCTCTGTCAAATAAATAAGCTTGTTAAATCTTAAAAAAAAAAAATAATGAAAAGATGTAGAGCACATATTTTTTAAAGAATGGGTGAGAAGCACTACCTTTTTTATTATTAAGTAAAATCATATATATTACCTCAGTCAATTCAAATATAATGCTTTTATGTGCTACCTTTGTGCCTATTTTTTTTTTTAATTTTGTAGACGGATGGAAAATGGAGGAGAGGACTCCACCAAGGTCATGTCAAAATGCAATAGATGGACATATAATTTGTCAATCATACTTCAATAAAAAAAAATTTTTAATGCAACAGTCTAAAGGGAAATGGAAGTTTCACATGATTCACTGGACTTCTGAATCCTTCTCTGAATTTCGCTAAAGAGCATACAAGAAACTTAAAATCCCATCAAAAAAAAAAAAAAAAAAAAAAAAAAAAAAAAAAAAAAAAACGTCGAAGTTGTTGTCTTATGCTTGAATAACCACTATCATTCAAGGAGGCTTAAGCCCAGTGCACGCTGAGACCTTGCCAAAAAGGCACCTTTGTTAATTGGAAAGATGATGGGGCTAGTCTAGATAGAAATTGAAAAACAATTGCACAGGCTAGCTTAGAAAGGGCAGCTCAGTCTCACAACGGGTATGAGAGTTTCTCTTCAAAACCAGAAAACATTCAGTATTGGTCTATTATCCGATAAGGTCAGTGAACCAGTCCAGACTCCAAGTGACCAAATACATCAAAGACACAACCATCAGTCAGGCTGTAACCAATTCTTCCATGTAGAACAAGTCCCTAAACCAGCAACTGACCAAAAGGGAACAGGATCTAACCCCCTAGGAAGGTACTGGCAAGAATTGGTAGGATATTAGAGCCCTAGTTAACTGAGTCAGTGTTCCTAATGGGATCCTATCCTAGATGTTCCTGGATGACAAGATGGGGATCTAGACCGGATCTTGAAACTACCACCTCCGGTTGAGTTAATACAAATAATGGATACAATAGCACAGCGCTTGGCACACAAGCAGCCCTCAATAAGTGACAGATGTTACTATAAGAGTTACATAGAAATCGCTAATACAAATGCTTGGTTACCCTTGCCTTCTGCTAGACCAGTTCTGAAGCGTATCTGTTTTGCTCAGCCTCTGTGACTTAAAGTCCATACAAGAGTGCAGAGGTCACAAGGGCACTAAGGCTGGAGATCACTAACGGTCCCACTGAGGCGGACAAATACAGCAGGGTAAGGCGGTGAAGACTATGGGCTCTGAGGTCAAGCCATCTGGATTAAAATTCTAGTGTGACCATACTGCGTAACCTTAGTTCAGCAGGTTGCTGAACTTCTCTGTACCTCTGTGAGATGCTCCACCAAACAATCACCACAAATCCCCCAGGTTTGTCAGAAAAATTCAATTGACACAGAATATGTAAAGCACTTAACATGGTACTTAACACCCAGTAACTACTCATTAAATATCCTTTTTTTTTTAAGATTTTATTTATTTATTTGACAGAGAGAGATCACAAGTAGGCAGAGAGGCAGGCAGAGAGAGAGAGAGAGAGGAGGAAGCAGGCTCCCTGCTGAGCAGAGAGCCCGATGCAGGACTCGATCCCAGGACCCTGAGATCAGGACCTGAGCCGAAGGCAGCAGCTTAACCCACTGAGACACCCAGGCACCCTACTCATTAAATATTCTTAATTGTGATAATTATTTCTCTTCTCATTCAGGACTGGCTCAGGAAGGTCAATATAACGTGTAGTTTTGGCTATCGTTGGGCTCACCTGGGCAAAGCGGAAGAGGCCGGACAATAAAAGAAACAGCAAGAGCTAATAAATGAAGGTGGTGATGGCTTATAGAGACATGGAGTGGCCCCCACTGGAGGACAGATTTAAAGTTTAATAGGGGCCACTTAGGGTGGATCCGTCATTTGTCGGACTCTTGATTTCCCTGCAGGTCCTAATCTTGGGGCTCTGAGATGGAGCCATGCTCAGCGAGAAGTCTGCTTCTCTTGATCTCCTTCTGTTCCTCCCCTCACCCATTTTCTCTCTCTCTCTCTCTCTCTCTCTCTCTCTCTCAAATAAGTTATTTTTTTAAAGAAAGAAAAAAATAGGGGCCTTGGGTGCCATGTTTTCAATTCAGGTATCCAATACTATGGCATATCTAAGGCGTGAGAATAGATGACTGTCAGGGACTATTAACCACCCCCTCACTTCACAGCATGTAGGCAGCAACCTACTTCACCAAAGGATGGGGCCAAGGAGAGCGTTGGCCCAACAGCCAATGGCGAGTCAGGTGGCAGAGAGGGCCTAAGGATCTCTGCCCTTTGTAAGAGTGTCCTAAGCTAGTTTGGTTAAGGAAGACTATTTTTTATCCACTTATGCCAGTCATTTTTTCATTGTAGTGCTTTAGTCAATCCTAAACCCTCATCAGCTAACATGGCAGTTATTACATTTGGCTTAATGGAAAGGAAACTTAATGAGTATAACTAAGGTGATTAGCCAAAATGAATCACCAATTTAGGGAGGAGTGCTGGCTCAGCAGGGGCCCTGCTCACTTCCAGGTGTGGGCTGCAAATTGCAGCTTCTAGCAACCACCAGAAAGAAGTTTATGAGCTGAAATCACCCCAGTAGACAAATATGCAGCACTTTCCTCTCTCTCCCTGGCTCCCTGAAGCCCTGCCCATTTCACACTCAGGGCAACTTCCAATAGACTGTAAGGACTGCCTAGGGGAAGGCAGGATAGCACCAGAGAGGCTGGGCTTTGAAGGCAGACCAATATGGGACTGAATCCTACAGTTTCTCCCACTAACTGTGTGGGCGGAAGTGAGGTATTTAACCTTGATAAGCTTCAGCTCCCTCCTCTCAAAATGGGAGGCAAACTGGGATCCCAGAAGGCTGTTACAACAATTTAATGACATCACTGTTTCATTAAGCAAATATTTATGGAATGTCTATTTTGTGGATGACTGAGACCACGCTGGGTGCTACACACACAACAGAGAAAAGGCTTTTTCTACCCTCATGCAACTTCCCATCACAAGGCAGAGACAAGAGTATTCCCACTATAAATAGACTTCAAGCTCACAGCGGGGCAACAGCCACTGGTAATCAGATATCATTCAGACTGGAAATCAGGCCTCTTGCCAATCTTTAACACAAACAATACTGACCACCTAAGACTGTATTTCTGAAAAAGTACCCTTTCCCCCAGCCACCACACTATTGTGCGCTCGTTGTTCTATTAACATTCTCACTCATTCAACATCGGATAAGGGAAGAAATGGGAGAGTGGAAAGTATGGCTTGTTCATAGTGAGGAGGATGGAGCGAAGGAAGAAGGCACTGGAAAGTCTGGGAGAAGCAATCTTGAGCTGCTTAGGACATAAGATTTTATATTCTATATCAAGACCACTGGAAGCCATGGCTTAGGGAATAGGGAAAGATTATTTTCTTTTCCAAAGATAGCACTTTTCCAACTTTTTATAATGAAAATTTTCCAACTGACCTCAAGTTTTAAGTTACTGTATCGTGAACACCTGCATCCCACCAATAAGAGCCCATGATTCGGGTTGATTAGACTTGCTCCGTGACTTATGTATCTATCTCGGCATCCTATGCACCCTATAAATCTTCATTTTCATTTCAGAGTAAGTTGTAGTCACTTCCCATAGGATAACGTCAGCAGAGCTATCATTAACAAGAGTTAAATATTCGGTTGTTTTGCTTCTTTTTCCCCGCCACGAAAAAAAACAAAAACAAAGGGAAAAAAAAAAAACACTAATAAAAATCTGACTACAGGGGCGCATGGGTGGCTCAGTGGGTTAAGCCTCTGCTTTCAGCTCAGGTCATGGTCTCAGGGTCCTGGGATGGAGCCCTGCATCCAGCTCTCTGCTCAGCAGGGGAGTCAGCTTCCCTTCCTCTCTCTCTCTGCCTGCCTCTCTGCCTACTTGTGATCTCTGTCTGTCAAATAAATAAAATCTTAAAAAAAAAATTGCTAAAAATCTGACTGCACAATACCAGTTACCACGGAAAGGGTACTCAAAGAAACCTTCTAGGGTGTTGGAAATAGTCTACATCTTAATGTGAGGAATAGTTACAAGTATATATACACATACAGAAAAATTCATCCTGCTATACCCTTAAGATGAGCGCACGTTGTACAGATCACTGTAGGTCTGTCATAAATCAATGTAAAAAAGGAAAAAAAATACCCAGGCAGGGTGAAGATACAGACTGGAAGGGGTCATGTATGGAAGAGGTGACACCAGTGAGAAATCAAGTACAATCCGCAGAAAAAATGACAGCTTCCTCTATGGTGATGGTAGTGAAGAGGGAAAGAAATAGATTTAATATATATGTCAGAAGAAGAAATATTAGAATTTCCTGGGGTTCTCAATGTGAAGGGCAAGTGAATATTTAGGTGATGGGTGCAAAAACCAGAATGGTGTTGAGGTAGGGAAAACTAGAGGGACGGTTTTGAAAGCTGAATGTTTGCGTTGCCTCTAGAATAGCCAGATGCCAATGTCACGTTTTTACTTACATATAAGGATAAAGAGCTCAAAAGTCCCGAATAAAGATAGGAATGTGGGAGTCATCAGGACATAAACGGTATCCGAAGCCAAGATAAGAGCTAAGATCTTCCAGGGGAGAGAATGCAGCAGGAAACACAACTAGGGATAATTTATGTGAAAAACTTAGCACTTACAGGGCACATAGTTAGAAAACAAATGGTAGCTGCTTTTCTTCTTCTTCCTCGTCATCATCATCATCTCCATGACTTGGCCCTAACGTAACAAAAAAAGGGAGCCTGAGAGGTAGAAAAGTTTCTGACCCTGGGGTTAACGTCAAGAACTCAAGGATGCAATTCTCATTTTCTGCTCTCTGTGTTTCTGAATAATGCAAAAGAGAGATGCCTGACAAAGCAGACTATTTTACTTCCAGACCATTTAGCAAACACGGAATGAGACTTTAATCTGGGCCTAGGAACAAAGAATCCTAAAAAATGTAACAATAGCATTTCCATTTAGGGGCACCTACTGTATCTAGTGCCCTATACGCATGATCTATTCATCCTGACAGACTCTGCAGTAGCTTGGCATAATTATTCTCTTCTACAACAGTAAAACCAACACCCATACTGGTTAAGAAACTTCTCCAAGATCACAGAGCTAGAAAAGTAGCAGAGCTAGGACTCCAATTCAGGCAGTCTACATCCAAAACCCAGAGAGCCTGATACAAGGCTTGATCCCAGGACCCTGGGACCATGACCTGAGCTGAAGGCAGAGGCTTTAAACCACTTAGCCACCCAGGCGCCCCAACCCATGCTTTTTCCACTGTTACATTACCCCAAGTTCACTTAAGGAGACAAAATGCAACCATAAAAAACCCAATTCAACAAAAATAAATAAGTGTTTGAAGCCATATTGGAAGTATAAAGAAAAATATCTAATCATCACTGAGCAGGCACTGTGCTTTGTACCAGGCACCACTCAGTGTATTAAATATATATACCCCCTTTAATCCTCACAACAGCCAACGTAATGGTAGACACAATTATCTTTCTCTCTTGGGAGGTGAGGAAACTGAGGCACAGAGGAGTTAAGTAACTTGACCAAGGTCACACTTCTCACGTGAGGAAACGTGACCTTGGATTCAAATCCAGTCAGTCAGGTTCAGAGATGAAAAGAAGTAGACAACTTGGAAGCAATCGCAGAAGGCTTCGCAGAAATGGCAGGATTTGAGCTAAATATTCAAAAACAGTAGGATTTAGAAAAGCTAGGAAGAAGGCATTCCATTTGAAACAACTTGCAGGAAGAGCAGCCAGAGCAGAGAAGAGGAGGGGAAGGAAGCAGCAATACCTCGCCCTCCTCCCCCCGCCCCCTACACCAAGCTGCCCACAACAAGTTGGACAGGTGCTTCAAGAGGCACACAAACAGGAGACCCAAATGTGAAAGGTGTAGAGCTGCAGAATAGGGATGGATTGTGGGACCTGACGACTGTCTAAGAACTGTCACCAGCTTGGCTTCAATTCAAGGGTCCCTGGGGCAGTGAAGCACAGCTTCACACGCCAAATGCTAGAACCCCAGACCCCACTCACTCCTTTTTGTTTTTGTTCTTATTTCCCTAATTCCCACTGGATAGCTCAAATACAAGACAGCAACTCAGAAAGCAACCCCATAACTGAAAGGGCAAATAGATGATGACACAAAAAGTGTAAAAAGAGGTAGAATTATAATACTATAAAACTTAAAAGTGGGGGGCGCCTGAGTGGCTCAGTGGGTTATAAAGCCTCTGCCTTCGGCTCTGGTCACGATCCAAGGTCCTGGGATCGAACCCCGCATAAGGCTCTCTGCTCAGCGGGTAGCCTGCTTCCTCTTCTCTTTCTCTGTCTGCCTGCCTCTCTGCCTACTTGTGATCTCTGTCTGTCAAATGAATAAATAAAGTCTTTAAAAAAAAAAAAAAAACTTAAAAATGGGCAGTCAGTATGTGATAACAACAAGCCAGGAGAGAACTTCCCAGACAGGAGTATTTCGCCATGGAAAGCCACTGTTCTTGTGCTACCCTTAGCAAAGAACCCCCATTCCCACCTTCAGGACCCTCACCCTCTGGACGTTTTCTTTCTCTTGCTTAAGAACTCTACTAAATAAGAAAGTCTCCCAGGTAATGAGTCATGAAAGGAATTCAATGGCAACCCACTCTCCCAAACACATGTGTGACGATCTGAATCCCATGCCTGGGTCATCATTCAAAGATGTTGCAGGTGTAGACCCTGACGCATTTTCAGAATCAGTTCATACCATGTGAGGTGGTAGCTAGATGGTCAGAAGCCCCACTTAAAATTCCCTTCTTTACATTTCAAGTTGTAAGGTATGAAACTTCTAGGTTATTTCAAACGTATCATGTATATGTAGAGGAGTACTTGAAAAGTATATATATATATATATATATATATATGCCGAGAAACGAGGGGAAGGGGGACCAAGCAGCACACATTAGTTATATACTTTATTCTTTCACTCTCCAGAAATATTTACTGAGCACTTCCTAGGACGGGCAGAGCAGAAATCCTGTCCCCCACAACCTCCCCTGCCTTCATTCTCATCAATAACTTTAGTGGTGATTGGTAATATTAGCAAAATAACAAGCAAGCAATATTAATAAGAAAACTAGCTGTTGTATAAAAGCACCCTTTAGAAGTAACTAAAGATTAAACCTGTTCCCAAAGAAGACTAAGTAATCAACTGTGCAGAAGTCACTCACGGGACTCTTTTTAAAAGAAAGGGGAAAAAAAGTCTCAAATCAAAGTGCAAGGTGTTGATTGCTAGACAGAGAGAGCCAGAACCCTGGGGAAGAGCAAAAGCAATAAAAATGGAAACTGGAGTGTCATTAAAGAAAGAATGGACTCCTGGAGCCTTCATTTCACTTAGAACAGTTCAGCCGAAAAACAGGAAAAAGTACAAAACCGGCTTTTGCACCATCCTCAAGATTCAGAGCATGTTCTTAACTGGCGACTCACAAGATTGTGTTCTTTCTGGTGAGGTTAATCTTGAAGCCCTTCCAGACAATTTAAGACATAAATGACAGGATTCGGAGAGGCCAGATGCAGGCAATGCATCACTGAACAAGAACAACGAACACGCTCCCTGACTGCCCAAAAGTGTAGAGAAAACAAACCTGAATGTTAAAAATATATATATGGTAAGTGGTATCATCAGGAAAGCGCTGAAGGCTTCGAGGGCGGCACGGCGGGATGGAGAAGGGGTGAAGACCACAGAGTTTTCAGGAGGAAACGATATCTAGACTAAAACTTTAAAATTGAGCAAAGTTTAGGAAGAAATATTCCTTCACGAAGAAACTGAGGAACTAGATTATTATACAGAATTGTTTTAATAGATGAGCTAATGTGGGTAAGAATAAAACTGCTTACTTGTCAAGTAAGAAAAATTTGAAGAATAAAACACTATTATAAATAATACAAGAAGCTATTCTAAATAATACCAGAATCAATACTGATGAAAGCCCAGTAAGAAATATAAAGTATAAAGGATTATAAAAAGGTATTGAAAAAATGGAAATGAACAGTGTAACAGCATTCAAAATGATACAACAGATATAAAAGAAGCAGACAACGGAGATCTAATACAAAAACAGAGACAAAAAATATACCAAAACATGAATTAAAAAATATTTAAATCTTCCCAGAAACAAGCAAACAAAAAAAAACACCCCAAATGTATAGTTTAAAAAAAAAAAAAAACCCATACCACATTGCATAAACTGATACAGAATAATCAGAATAATTAACACTAAAATATAACTTCATAAAATGATGAGATTTCAAAAACAAAGAATTCCTGGGCACCCAGACAATAAAATAAAGTCATCATTAAGAGAAATAATCAGGTTGACCTCAAAAGTCTCCAGAGTAACATTCAATACTAAAAAACAGTGAAGCACTATCCGTCAGAGTATCTTCAGAAAAATAAAAATGTGAGCCATAGCCTGCTATGTAGCCTTTCCAGAAGAAAAGCAAGAAATGTTTCAGATCATCCAGGAACCTAGGGGAGAACACTCCAATGAGCACATCTTGAAAACACTGCTGGAGGACGAGCGTCAACCTACTCAAAAGATGGATGGAGAATCTCTGGCAAGAGGATTAGCACTAAGCATGGAAACCATCTAATACTTAAAATAACCCGGAAATTATGGTTACAGAGTAGAATATAAATCTTATTTAAAAAAATGCCTAACTAAAACTATATGAAATTAGATGGATAAGTATATAATTAAGAAAAAATAAAGAGGAGCGCCTGGGTGGCTCAGTGGGTTAAAGCCTCTGCCTTCAGCTCAGGTCATGATCCCACGGTCCTGGAATCGAGCCCCACATCTGGCTCTCTGCTTAGCGGGGAGCCTGCTTCCCTTCCTCTCTCTCTGCCTGCCTCTCTGCCTACCTGTGATCTCTCTCTGTCCAATAAATAGATAAAATTTTAAAAAATAAATAAATAAAGATAGGCCGGGAGATAGATGGCGGGGCTTAGGGGCACCTGGGTGGCTCATTGGATTGGGCGACGGACTCTTGATTTCGACTCAGAACGTGATCTCAAGGTGTTGACATGGAGGCCCTCGTGGAGCTCCAAGTTCGGGGTGAGAGGGTATCTGCTGGAAATTCTCCCTCTCCCCCTCGGAGTGCTCATGGGTTCATGCTCGTCCTCGCTCTCAAATAAATAAATCGTTAAAAAAAAAAATGAAGGTCGGGCTTACTACAGGTGTACTGATTTCTTCCTATTTTAAAGCTGGGGATCAAGGGACATCACTCAAGGCAGATCAATCAACTCAGATCTATGGGCACATTTAAAAGTGTAAAGCTAAACAAACTAAGAAAATAATATAACCAACTAAATGGGGAAGGCAGGAAAAGGAGATAGCAGTAAAATAAAGCAGATATAGTTTGCTTTTGCTCAGTCAGTAGACACCATTTTTTTAAATATGGACAATCAAGATTAACTATACTTACAAAAGTAAGCATATCAAGAACTAGAAAGAGAATACAACCTTATAAGTTATTTGCAAGAGGGACGCCTGGATGGTTAGATGGACATCTGCCTTCGGCTCAGGTTGTGATCCCAGGGACCGGGGATCAGGTCTCACATCAGGCTCAGCCGGGAGTCTGATTCTCCCTCACCTCTGCCTGCCACTCTCTCTGCTTGTGCTCTCTCTCTCTCTCTGACAAACAAAATGTTCTAAAAAAATTATTGGCAAGAATAATATTTCTCCCTCCCTCCATCTACACACACATACACACACCATAAAGCTGTATAAGGAGTTAATGCAGGAGGCCAATTTTATTCAGTTCTTCCTTATCTCTATAGCCATGGCTATGACCCTTCATCAAACTCTGAGAAGCAAACTATATGAATGTCCACAGAGTTGCTGATTAGGAATGTTATTCTATAATCCAAGTAAACATAAAGATATAGAATATATAGCTCGTACCTGGATTGGAATCCACCCTATGTCTGGAAAAGTGGCAATTACATCTCCACAACAACAAAAAGAAAAATGAGACTGAATCATCACCACTTTTTGGTTACAATCAGAACAGAAATAGATCCCAAGCTAATAACTTACAAATTTACCCATTAGGATCACTTGTATTACATTTCCCTCGACCAAAATGTACAGTGTTCACCATCTTTTAAAAGAAGCACACGTAGGGCACCTGGGTGGCTCAGTTGGTTGAGCAGCTGCCTTCTACTCAGGTCATGGACCTGGACTCCTGGGATTAAGTCCCGCATCAGACTCCCTGCTCAACAGGGGTTCTGCTTCTCCCTCTGACCTTCCCTGCTCATGCTGGCTCTCTCTCTCTCTAAAATAAGTAAAATCTATCAGAAAAATAAATTAAAATTTTGGAGAGCCTGGGTGGTTCAGTGGGGTAAAGCCTCTGCCTTCGGTTCAGGTCATGATCCCAGGGTCCTGGGATGGAGCCCCGCATCGGGCTCTCTGCTCAGCAGGGAGCATGCTTCTGTTCGTCTCTCTCTGCCTGCATCGGCCTATTTGTGATTTCAGTCTGTCAAATAAAAAAATTTTTTTTTAAATTCTTTACAAAAATAAAAATAAATTTAAAAAAATTTTTTAAAAGGCAGCACACTGAACCACATCACTTTTCAACAATTTCACATACATAATTTATATAAAACAAAAAGAAAAAAATTAGTATTATATTTTCCAGTTTTACTGAGATGTAATTGACAAATAACATTGCATAAGTTTCAAGGGTGCAACATGATGATTTCATATGTAAATATTGCAAAATAATTACCATAGTTAACAACCACCAGTTCACACAGTTAAAATTGTTTTTTCTTAAGGTGATAATTTTGAAGGTCTACTCTCTCGGCACAGGATTGTTAACCATATTCACCATGCAGTTCATAACATTCCCAGCACCTATTTATTTTATTACCGGAAGATTCCAACTTTTTTTTTTTTTTAAAGATTTTATTTATTTATTTGTCAGAGAGAGAGTGAATGAGAGCGAGCACAGGCAGACAGAGTGGAAGGAAGAGGCAGAGGGAGAAGCAGGCTCCCTGCGGAGCAAGGAGCCCGATGTGGGACTCGATCCCAGGACGCTGGGATCATGACCTGAGCCGAAGGCAGCCGCTTAACCAACTGAGCCACCCAGGCGTCCCAGATTCCAACTTTTGATGACCTTCATCCAATGCCCAACCGCTAACCCCTCCTGTGACAACCACCAATTTCCTCTCTATAAGTTTGTTCTTTTTATTTTTTTAATATTTTATTTATTTATTTGACAGACAGAGATCACAAGTAGGCAGAGAGGCAGGCAGAAAGAGGAGGAAGCAGGCTCCCCGCTGAGCAGAGAACCCGATGTGGGGCTCAATCCCAGGACCCAGGGATCATGACCTGAGCCAAAGGCAGAGGCTTTAACCCACTGAACCACCCAGGAACCCCACTGGAACTACTTTAGATAGCAACAGGGAAGGAAGACTTGTGCATGAATGATTGTAACATCTTTATACAGAATACCTCAAAACCAGAAACATTCCAACCTTTAGGGAGCCAGGAAGGAAGGGTTTGGTCTTGGCTACTACAGTACAATGGGTCGAGATTCTACCTGGGATCAGCACGACGGCCGTGGACATGGTCATCCCCAGCACAGCCGGGCTCAGTAATGAGGACAAGTAAAAAGGGCTGCTCATTATTCATGTCAGTGGAATTTTATGAAAACAGATAGGTCCATCTCTGGAGCTAATTGTTCCAAAGGGTTAAAGGATTTGGAGAATATCGATTAAGGAAGCATTTTCCTGATTAATGAAAAATCACTCGGTTATGTTCATCTACCCCTTCTAGGTTATGCAGTGTTATAATTTAGTGCATAATAAAAACAAGATAAAAAAACTAGAAACATCCCTAAGTTATATCAACAGGTAAACAGATAAGTAATGTGTTCTATACCCATTTAAGGAAATAATACTCAGCAGTACAATGAAATAAGTACTGATACACACAACATGAATGAACCTCAAGATCATGCTCAGTGAAAGCAGCCTGACAAAACTGAGAAAATACCGTAAGATTTACTCAAAATGCAAAAAAGACTAACGTGCAATGATAAAAAGAAAACCAATTGTTAACTGGGAAGTAAGGGTGCAAGGAAACATTGTGGAATTACAGAAACATTCCGTGTTCAGTTTTCGCAGGTATATGAACTGGTCAAAACTTATCACACTATACAAGTTAAATATGGACAGTTCACTCTTTGTAAATTATAGCTCAGTGAATATTTAGTTGAGAAAAAGGCACAAATTCTCTTTGGGAACAAAAAAATAATCTATGGGGTAACTTACCTTGTAAGAGAAATTTACTATTTAGCAAACATTTTTTTTTTCTTTAAGATTTTATTTATTTATTTATTCATTCATTCATGGTGGAGGGGGAGGAGGGGTGGAGGGAGAGGGAGAGAGAAAGACTCTCCAGCGGACTCCATGCCCGCTAAGCAGGGAGCCTGAGGTGGGGCTGGATCCCATGCCCCTTGGATCATGACCTGAGCTGAAGGCAGATGCATAATGACTGAGCCACCCAGGCATCCTTCCCCTTTCTTACTTTTGTTAGGCTAGGATTTTGTCCCCCACACCCACCCACCCCTTTTTTTAGGAGTAGTAGAATTCGCTAATATCTGCTGCTAGTCTTATTGTTTCATTTTTTTCCTCCTATTTATGTTGTTCTAACTTCGGAAGCTGAACGTTACTGAATTGAATTTTCCTCTGATTAAAGTTCAGCTATACCTCTTAGATTAAGGGACAATATATTCTTGTGGTATTTTTTCAAGTATGGTGAACTGTGGCTTTTGTTTATTTCCAGTATTATGAAAGTTTTGCATTTCCTATGTGGAAATAAGTAAGGTTTCCATTTGCTGTATCTAATATTAATTGCAAATATTATTGAATGCTGCACTATGTATGCTTTAGAACTGGGGTTTATGTCATGACCAATAACACTACATTTCTTTAATGTCCCCTGGATCCTACAAAAGAAGAAACAGTTCTTTCAAATAAAAAATTTTATATGAACTGATTATTAAGTAAAATAATGTGATCCTCTATATTGCTTCATATATTGTGTGTTTTTACAAGATGTTAAACTCCCCCATTCCCATTGACATGCTGTCAGTCTCTCCTTGTATCTGGCAGTATTCAGTTGCCATTTTTAAATGAATCTTGTTTTGTGCATAAAGTTTTATAAATAGTACACGTTAATTACACTTCCCCCCTTTTTTTTTAATTCCTTACCAGGGCTGTCAAATTGAACAGAGATGATGGACATATTCTAGGCCAGTGAAGTCCAATATGCTGGCTATTATGCACTTGAGCAGATGTGACAACTGGGCACTTGAAATGTGGCTATTACTACTGAGGAACAGAAGTTTTAAATTAAACTTTATTTCATTAGATTACATTTAAATTAAAACAGCCACATGTAGCTAGAAACGACAATATTAGAACAAGGCTAAATTAATAATACATGAATGGCTTTATCTTATGAAGGAATTTGCTTTAGATTTTGTCAGTTAATACTATGATATCTTGGTGCTTTCATTTGCTGATATATGTCAGCCTTCCTCTTCCTTTTACCTTTAACCATTACTTTGACCCGTGTGTTTTGTAAACCACAGAAACTACAAACGTATTTTGTTTTCTAATTCACTCTGGGAATCGTTGTCTTAAAATAGAAATGTTTAACTCACCCATTTATTGGCACTGTTTGGTCTTAACTTCGTTGCATTTGAATTCTGCTTTCTTATTATTATTTCCTTTTTTAATATGGATTATCTTTTATTTTTTTTCTACGTTAATACCTTGGAAAGTATACTTTCTGCTTTTAATTCTGCATATGGTTACCTTTATATTTGAATACATGAATCTACAGGACACCTGGGTGCATCTGTCCATTAAATAAAAAGGGTCAGACTCTTGCTTTCGGCTCAGGTCATGATCTCAGAGTGGCGAGAGAGAACCCTATGTCTGGCTCTGTACTGGCCATCGAGCCAGCTTAGGTTTCTCTCTCTCCCTCTGTCCCTCCCCCTGCCAAAAATATAAATCTATGGGTCTACTTGAAGCAGTATTTAGTAATTCCTCCTGCACTTTACTATCCCATCTTGATCTCCCAGGTAATAGGGACATAGTATAACATTATAGATGAAATTTTACACTTTCAATGTTTGAAACAATGTTATCAACTCTTTCAAGGATTATTAATATCTGTGTTTTTATAACCCCATGTATAACATCAATTAAATAATACCATATTTAAATCAATTCAATGTATGCATCAATTTATGCCGAAGTCCAAGTCTTAAGACCTTTATTTTTTTCATTATTTTCCAGATGCCTTGCCTATCTGTTTTGAGTTGTACCCTCCTCCTTTTCCAAGGATTCGACATAAGGTATATATTCTGAGCTATGGTATTTCTGAAGGGGTATTTTATTACATTGTCTGGGTAGAGTATGCCTTGGTCAAAATATTTTTCTATCAAATATGTAAATGCTGCTCTATTGTCTTACTGCATTTAATATTATAACAAATGCCCACATTTGACAGAAAGCACAAGGAGGCAGAGTGGCAGGCAAAGGGAGAGGGAGAAACAGGCTCTCCACTGAGCTACCAGGGTACCCTAACATCTTATATTTTTTTAAATTTTGAGGTGACCTGGGCTTCTGGGTGGCTCAGTTGGTCAAGCATCAGCCTTCAGCTCAGATGATGATCCCGGGGTCCTGGGACCAAGCCCTGAATTGGGCTCACTGCTCAGTTTGGAGCCTGCTTTTGCCTCTCCGTCTGCACCCTAGCTGATGCTCTATCAAATAAAGAAATAAAATCTCTGAAAAAAAATTTTTTTTGAGGTGACCTCTTTATTTTTGTTTTTCTCTTGTTTCTCTTTTTTGACCGGGTGTTTGGATTTTTTTTTTTTTTTCCTTCTTACAATAAATCCAGGACACTCACCAGGATTTTATTTTTTTAAGATTTCTTTCTTTTTGAAAGAGAGAGCAAGGGAAGAGCAGAGGGAAAGGGAAAGCAGACTCCCCACAGAGCACAGAGAGGGAAGCGGGACTGGACCCCAGGACGCTGTGACCACAACCTGAGCTGAAACCAAGAGTAGGACACTTAAGTGACAGTGACACCCAGATGCCCCACCAGGATTGTTTAGATGCCAGTCGCCTCTTCTTAGTTTGACTGGTACCTAGTGATCCATTCTGATCTACAGATTCAACTATTTCTCCATCTCAGAAATGTTTTCTTCTGTTATTACTTCTAATGCATTTATTCTTGCCTTCTGAGATACATAGATTAGCCACATAGTGGTTCTCCATTCACTGGTCCATTATATTTATTATTCATTTTCTCATTCTTTGTATCTCCTTGCTCTTTTTCTCTACATTCCAGGAGAAATTAAATTTGAACCCAAAAGTGATTTTATTTTCCACATTCTCAAATCCCAACACAATTGCCAGTTTACTATCATAAGCTAGTCTAATATTGTTGTTGATGTTTGGCTGTTTTGGTCCAGAAAATCAGTTATTTCTTACAGCTTAAACCAACAGAAGAATAGTAACTTCAACACAAATGGTGATGGCAAAAAAAAACACAAAAAACAAAAAACAAAAAACTGGAAATACAATGAATGCCCATTAATATGGACGTGACTGAATAAAGTCAGATACATTCCGGTTATAAGCTATTACACTGTCATTAAGAGAACTGTGGAAATCTCACCAAATCCACTAGGTACTGACTGACAGGTAAGTACATAAATAAGTAAGTAAATAATAAAGGAAAATGTCCAACATTATAACCAATTTATACAATATTGACCAAATAAAACCAGTGTGTGTTTGAATCAGATGAAGGAAATGTAGAGAAAGGTATAAAATTATATCCACCAGGCTCTTAACTTTGGGTATCACGGGGAACTGTAATGAGAAGAGAAGAGGGTTGTCAAAAGTCCCTTTAGACTCCGATGCTGTCTACGGAAAGTAACCTATGTATATACGCATAATGAAACACAGAAAAAAGAGTGATCATCCTGAAGTGGTTTAACTCAGATTTTAGATGCTTTAACTGTCTTCTTTTTCCCTCCATCCCAAACACACACACATAGGTCTCTAAGGCACTTTTGATTCTGCTTCCTTGATCTGGTGAAACCAGTCCATGAATAGCCAGACCAGGACGAGCATCTCCTCAGAAGGATGTTCTCTACATGATCGAATCTTGCTAAGTTCCCCGTTAGCCCTGGCTCTTCCAAATGAGGGAGAGATTTAGGAGGTCCAGGATTTCTATGATTTCTTGGGCAGCTGAGATTCTCCCTCTGAACGGGAAGTTATAGGATGTCTTCCAATGTTTTGTTTTGTTGTATTATGCTTTTCTTCTCCAATTTGGTCCCATCTACACTCTATGTTAACTCTTCATTTCATTTTACATTTCAGGCTAAAACATGGGTTTCTATCTTTATTTTCAATTTCTTTGATCCTTCTAAAATATCCCTGTCTCTGAAATTCAGTCTCTTTTTATTTCTTTATATTTAAAGTCTACCTTACCTATCTAAAATCCTAGCACCCATTTTGCCTTTCTAGGCAGTTAATTCTCGGGATTCTGGCTACAAAGATGTTGAATACTCCATTTCACAGGACTAGAAACAATGAACAAATCTCAGTGCTCTGAGATTCTGAAGACCCTTGAACCACACTAAAACTAGTAACAAAGCTTTAAAAGCCTCTACTGATCTTTAATACAGCCACCCCACCCCCACTCCCCTTGAGCCCTTAGCCATCACACCCTCCCACTCCATCAGTGTTTTATGGAAGTTAAATTAAAGGCTGTTTTCAAACTCTTAATTGTAAAGCATTACTTTCAATTTTCATAATGACTGAGACCAAATTTAGTTTCTGGGCATTGCTTAGGCTGTCCCTAGCTGGAGACAGGCAAGGGCTGTTTAAACCTATAATCTTAGTTTCAATCCACACTCTGTAATTTTCTGGAATGATGGCTCTGACAAGAAAATGCCTAGAAAGACACCCAACCTCAGGGTCTTACAACTCTGCAAAAGCCTCTTGTTGACAGATTTTGACAAAAGGGACCCCGGGGGCAAGTTTCCGAATGAATCAGACACCTTCTGCTTTGGCCCCAACTTTTTCAAATGTGGGCTTCTGTGCACTATTTAACCCTCACCTTTCACCTCCTTGGCATCAGTCTCCCAATCACAGAACATCAACAAGCAAAGGAACGCTTTGTCTAAATTCAACATTGCCTGCACAGTAGAGATCTGTTGCCTAATGAGCTCCAAAATGGGAAACTTACAGTGAGAATCTTTCCAGAAGTAAATCACACGGACTCTAAAAAGTTAGGATCACTTCAAATCATTTCAGGCCAATCATCATGACATACTGACAATCCTGACCAATATCCTTAACTCAGCAGAAGTTACAAAGAAAGAACAAAGAGTCAAGGTGAACCGTGTTGCAAATAAAGAAAGTGAACAGAGAAGAGCTAAAAATATAAGATTCTTAAAATTCCCATCACAGGAATTACCTTTTTAGGTTAAAGGTATTGAATATCCTTGTTAAAATTTGAGTGGGTAACCCAGAAAAGGTAGCCCAAAACCATTACCAAGAACCTTAGGGTCCTAAAGGAACTTGTTTGTTGTGTTAAGGAAATTCCTAGAAAAGCCCAATAAAACAATTTGTAAAATGCTTTATAATGTACGCATTGATACTTTCTACATTCATATCACACAAAGGACATAAGAAGGAAGTATTATTATCCTTGTTATTTAAGAAAATTGAGACTCAAAGAGATACGTTTATCCCATCCACCCAGCAACTGACATCAGTGTCCACTAAGAGTGGGTTAAAAGACAGAGAAAATGTGAGAGAAGGGATCTGGAAAGACTTGAACACTGAGGTGCAGGCTAGGGTGAGGCCCGGTTAGAGTGCAGACTAGATGAGATTCAGCTCAGGTAAAAAGGGATGGGGGTATATAGACAAAGATGACAAACTTCCCATTCCAGAACTTTCCAAAAAGGCTGGCTCTGTCATCGGTCTTAAAGCATGAGAATCCCTATTCAAGATCTTCCTAAAACACAGCATTGCATTGGGTTTGCCAATGCCCAAAAATAAAAGAAAGTAACACAAATCTACTGAGAAGTAAACAACTCAGGTTCTGGTGCACGTTCTTCTAAATTCTATTGGTGTGACCATTTCTGCATTTTTCCACCTATCTGTTTGAACACTGGCAAAAGAAAGAGTATGACATGAAGACTGAGTCTTCAAGACTGAACAAAGCATTTACTATATGGCATGCACTGATCTAGTCTCTGGGGATATAGACCTGAACATGACAGGGAAGACCCGTATTAATATTTGATTTGTATTCCAGTGGCAGTGAAGACAAATGATCATCAAGCAAATAAGCAAACAATATGAATGATAGGGAGGAATGATACGTGCTATGCAAAAGACAGATTGATTTTTGAATATAAAAATGTGGGGCAGGTGACATTCCTTCTGGCGCTCACTCTCCTGTCTTCTAATAAAAAGTGCTTGGGGTGCCTGGGTGGCTCAGTGGGTTAAAAAGCCTCTGCCTTCGGCTCAGGTCATGATCTCAGGGTCCTGGGATGGAGCCCCACATCGGGCTCTCTGCTCAGCGGGGAGCCTGCTTCCCTCATCTCCTCTTTCTGCCTGCCTCTGCCTACTTGCGATCTCTCGCTGTCAAATAAGTAAATAAAATATTTAAAAAATAAGAAGAAAGAAAAAATCGTGCTAATACCTCAGGCCAGGACTACTGCACAGATTTGCTGTAGGAATCAAATGAAAGAATGGATTCAAAAGCTCACTGTGTAATGCAAACTGTTTACATAATCCTTAGCAGAAAGGAAAGCAAATCTTCTGACCACTTCACTGCTGGAAGCAAGAAAAGAAACTGAGCATACCAGTGATCCTGTTGTTTCCTAAGACAGGACAGGAAGGGGCAAGCTCAACAGCCACATATAAAAGGATACTAGTCAATGTAGACCACAGTGGCTCTGTGGGGAACTAGAAATGAACATTAGAAGAAAAGGAGTAAGACTCGAGCTAAATCAGAGAAGATTCTCATTTCACATATTTGGCGTTTTTTTATTGTAGTTCATAACACGTATTTATTAAAACTTATAAATGGCATTTAATTTATACTTCAGAAGTTAGTTATAATTGGCAACAGGTTTTCGCAGGTACTTCTTTCTCTCAAGTCCAATAAAAGGGAGGAATTTAGCTCTTGATTTAAACACACAGACACTCAAGAGGAGGAGGGGTGACCATAACTTGTAACACCGTCGCCCTGTTACACGATTGTATAAAACTTCCAAGCTGGCTGTTCTTCCAGATGCTCTCGCCTGAAGGATGCAACAGCTCAAAGCTTTATATTTACACATTTGGAACAATGCTTCCATTTCATTCACAGATTCTCTGAGGCTCCTGCAACACCACACCAGCTTCTGTCAGAGCCCTCTGTAGTCATTTCATGGAGTACACGAGGCTCCCTCCCAAGGAGTAGGTTGGGAGACCATGAAGCAGATTCCTGCCTCAAAGCATCGATCTGCCAGTACTTGTCCTTCACTCGCACAGGCCACCACTTTTTTAGTGTCGTGAAGGTGCTTTTTAATAGCTCATTCCGAGTAGATGCTAACACCACAACCTAGCCACCGCAATACTCAACAAGTGTTCTACGTGATGCGGAGTCTTCACAACTCACAACTCAGGAGAAAGCCACATTGACCCCCAACCCTGCTCTTTCCTGGCTACAGCTACAAGCTCCAAGTTGGGGGTAGTTGGTGAACACTGGATCTAAAGCTTCTTTTCCCAGAGGGTCCCCTTCAGGCTTCACTGTTGGCTCAGAACTGGTTAAGAGCCCTGGGACCCCATACCTGGGGTCAAGAAGACTCAACGCCTCCAACTACAGTAAAGGCCAAAGCCTTCCTGATTTCTTTAAAGCAAATCCATGTTATGCAAACACTAAAACTGAGTATTATATACCACTGGTGGGAACAGAGAACTGAGCATAGGTATAACAATACCGAGGCACGAGAATCTAGGTATGTAGAGGGAAGCTGGCATTATAAGCACATGCTTTGTTGTTGTTGTTTTTCCTCCCTGAAGATTTTATTTATTTGACAGACAGAGATCACAAATAGTCAGAGAGGCAGACAGAAATAGAGAGAAGGAGAAGCAGGGAGTTGGATGAGGGGCTCGATCCCAGGACCCTGGGATCATGACCTGAGCCGAAGGCAGAGGCTTAAACCACTGAGCCACCCAGGTGCCCCTAGGCACATGCTTTGTAAGTGAAGTTATAATCCACAGATCAGGACATAAGGAGGGAAGGTACTTCAAAAACAAATGTTCAGGCCTGCTTTATCAGGGTAATACTAGTCTGCAGCTTAACAACTTACTAGAAAACCAGTTACTTCACTCTGATCTCTCTCATTTCTACAAGTAAGCTCCTATGTCAGTGGTTCTCAACTTTGATTGCACATTACATCACCTGGTACACCTTTTTTTTTTTTTTTTTTAAAGAAGCTGATGCCAACATCCACTCTCAGACTTGAATTTAATTAGTCTATTGAAAGGCCAGGCTGTGAATTCTTATAGGCCACCCAGGGGATTCTAATGTGCAGCCAGACTGAGAACAAATGGGTCTACAACTGATCTGAATGGCCACCTCAGATACAAGTAGCATTTCTTACTAGTTGTGTTCGATCAGTCCTTCCAATTAAAAGTCAGAAGATCACAAGTCCGACCACAAGTCAGAGACCAGCAGCGTTTAGTAAGCACACATCAGAAGTCCCTCCACCTCTGTCCTTGGCTCTAGGACTCATCCCAGCCCAAGTTTATAGCTCTAGCAAAACATGCATCCCATCTATCACACATGACTAGGAGGCAAATATAGTATTTCTCCACCCAAAAACAAGGAACATGGCTTAGCTGTCCCTGTCATTCCCCAAGTGCCAAGAGAGAGCCCATGTAGTAAGTACTTTCAGAGTCAGTGCTCACCGAACCATTCCCATCCCCACTGGAGACAAATTATGCCTTGTGGAGGAGGGGGTGGGCCAAGGGGCAAAGGGGGAATGGTGGGAGGAGAGGGAAGAAAATGAGCAAAGAAAGAGGAACAGAGATGGAAAACGGAGGCATACAAATGGTTTGTTACAAAACAAAGGTAAAGCCACCAGAAAGAATTTTTAGAGCTGGAAAAGACCTCAGAAATCATCGAATCTAGTTTCTCAAAGAATGATCCTTCAACTATATACACCCTTCAAGTTACTTCTTAATACTAAAATTCCTTGCCCTCATCTAAACTTACTGAATCCAAGGATAAAGAAATGAAGGACAACCAAAAAATCCGCCTTTCTTTAAATCATTTTATCATTTTATTTATTTGAGAGAGAGAGCATGAGAGGGACGAGGGGCAGAGGAGGAAGCTGACTCCCTGCTGAACAGAGGGCCCGATGTGGGACTTGATCCTGGGACTCCAGGATCATTACCTGAGCCGAAGGCACTTGCTTAACCAACTGAGACACCCAGGTGCCCCAATAACCCCAATAAATCTTCCTTTTTAACACATTCCTTTGCACACCTCTTACACATCTCGAAGTCTGAGAACTCCCAGACAAAATTCACTCATTTTGCAAAAAGTTAAACATGGCCCTAGAGGAACAGAGGAATTTGCTGGAGGTCATAATGCTAATTAGTGGCAGAAACAGACCTTGAAAGAAAACAGTTTTCCGAGTATGCAGGTACTGCCAGTGCTAAGCCAATATGAACACAAAGACATATTCCTCTTGTTCCAGAATAAGTCCCTATTCAGTGCCACATATCCTCAGACATCCTACACCTGTTTGCCAAAATAGAGGTCTAATGAAAAGCAACAACAGCAACAAAAACTTCCACGCAAAGGCGGTCATGACTGATAATGTTGCTAAGTGTCACCCTTCCCAGCACTACATACATAGTCAACTAAATTCCCAAAAGTGACAGTAACCCAACCACCCAAGTCATGACTCAAAACTGACAAGGATGCAGGCATCAAATGAACCACAGTGGGGAGGTTTCAACAGCAGTTTCTTTCACGGTTTCCATTAACTCCCATTAGGCATAAAGTCACTACTGATTAACTAGAATCTGTAAAATTATTGGTAAAGACATCAGTTTTTCTGTCACTATTATCTCCTGGGGACTCTATGGATCACGTAACTAACATCTACCTCAGAAGGACCTATGGAGTGCCCTCTGGTCATTACAGAAGGAGATTCCCCATTGCCTTTCCAGAAGTGGCCATCTGGTACTAAGAAGGCATTTCTAACTAGATTTATAGCTCTGGAACTTGGGTTGATCCATCCAATTGATTACAGTTTTATATTATGCAAGATTGGATGCCTTTATGGCCCAGTTGACCAAGGAATGTCTAATTGGCATCTGCTGAGATTGACACTCCATTACCTGCTAGAGCACATGTATATGAATAACCTTCATGCATTGACATAAACTGGGAATCAAGGACAGGCCGTGGAATTTGGATACATTAAAAACCATGCAGTACTTGAATCAGCAAGTTCAAAAGCACATCTCCACCTCTACTCAACATGTGCGCATTACAGTGAAACACCAACAAGGCAAAGAGACAATTCTGTAACCATCCAAAAGATCAAAACACATGAAATTTTATAAAAATCAGCCATATAATTGAGAAACATAAATTCTACTTCTTTATGTTCTTTAACTTTATAAACATCACAAAGATTTTGTTATGCTTCAAATTCGAAACAAAGAAAAACCATAATGAGTACCATATTCTGGAAAAGTCTATCACCATGACAGAACACACACCCAAAATGTGTTTTGAAAGTACAACCTCTGTTCAAAGGTGTGTTGTCCTCTAACTGGCAAAAGGAGATTTATTAAGCACTTAGAACACGAAGAAGTAAAATCTGGGCACTTAACCAGAAGCTATTTATAAATTACATTGGAAGACACAAAATATAGAATAAAATTTTATGAGAGAAAGCACTCAGCATAACAATGAAACATTTGGCACAGTAAAATATAAATATATTTATTATTATGTTTCATGTATCTAGGAGTCTCTATTCTGTTCATTTCCTTCATTTTAGATTCCACATATTAAGTGAAATCTTACCGTATTTGTGTTGCTCTGACTGCTTCCCTTACCATAGGACTCTATAGGTTTATCTATGTTGTCACAAATGGCAAGATTTCATTCTTTTTTATGGCTTAGTAATATTCTAGAGTCTTTTTTATTCCTGTATCTACAGATGGCCATTAATATTGCTTTTATGTATTGGCTATTATAAATTAACCTGCAATGAACATAGGGGTACATATCACTTTGAATTAGAATTTTCATTTTGTTGAGATAAATATCCAAAACTGGATTCTCTGGATCATATGGTAGTTCTAGTTTGAATTTTTTTGAAACCTCCATACATTTTCCCACAGCAGCTGCAGCGATTTACATTCCCATTAACAGTCTACAGAGTTTTCCTTTAGTACACACATCTTCTTCTTCACCAATACTTGGAATTTCTTGTCTTTTTGACACTAGCCATTCTGACAGGCATGAGGTGATATCTCATTGTGATTTTGATTTGCATTATCCTAGTAATTGGTAATGTTGAGCATCAGTTCATGTCTCTGTTATTCATCTGTAGGTCGTCTTTACAAAAAAAAATATATATCTATTCAAGGCCTCTACACATTTTCTAATTGAGTTGTTTGTTCATTTGATATTAAGTTGTGTAAGCTCTTTATATATTTTGAATATTAACCCCTTATCAGATATATCATTTGAAAATATATTCCCCCATCCACTAGGTTGCCTGTTCATTTTTTTGATGATTTCCTTCAATGTGTAAAATCTTTGTAGTTTGACATAATTCCATTTGCTTACATTACCTTTTGTGGCCCTTGCCTGCAGAAACTTGTCTAAGAAATTATTGCTAAGACCAAGGTCCTAAGAGATTACTGCTTATGTTCTGTTCTAGCAGTTTTATAGTTTCAGGTCTTACAATCAAGACTTAATCAATTTTTAACTTATTATTAGATATAAGATAGTACTCTACTTTCATTTTTTTCCATGGAGTTCGCTAATTTTCCCATCACCATTTACTGAAAAGTACCTTTTCCTCATTGTGTATTGATAAGATATATGTGGGTTTATTTCTAGGCACCCTATTCTATGCCATTGATCTATATGTCTGTTTTCCAACCAGTACCATACCTTTTAGATTAATGTAGCTTTGTAGCATTATCAGAATTTAAGAAAAATGATACCTCCTACCTTTATTGTTCTTTCCAAAGATGGCTTTGGCTATTTAGGGTCTTTGGTGGTGATCCACAAATTGTAAGATACTTTGTATTACTTCTGAGAAAAATGCTATTGGTACTTGGATGAGAAATGCATTGAATCTAAGAAGTATGGTCATATTAACAATATTAATTCTTCCAATCCATGAGCTTGTATATCTTATCAATTATTTGTGTTGTCTCCAGTAGGTTTACTCAATGCCCTAAAATTTTCAGAATATAAATCCTTAACTTCCTTTGTTAAATTTATGCCTGGATATTTCATTCCTTTTGATGCAATCATAAATGGGATTGTTTTTTTACTTTCTCTTTCTGATACCTCATTATTGAAGTATATAGAAATGCTAATGATTTCTATATGCTAATTTTGAATCCTGTGATTTTTACTGAATTCATTTATTAGTTCTAATAGTTTTTTGGTGGAATTCTTAGTTTTCTATATAAAATGCCATGTCATCTGTCATTCTTTATGCTTTGGATATCATCTAATTCTTTTTCCTGCCTAACTTCTTTGAGTAGGACTTCCAAAACTCTGTTGAGTAAAGGTGAGTGGGCATCCTTGCTGCTTATCTTATAGGAAAAGCATTTGGCTTTTCACCACTGAGTAGTATGTTGGCTGTGGGCCACACTGGCTTATAATGGCACCTGAAGTTTCCCATGTTACTAAAACATAAAGAAAACGATTCTCATCTTATTGGAGGAAAATGGACATAGTAAAATCATTATGAGGAAACAGTCTGACAGATCTGTTGAAAAACATACACCTGGGGGTGTCTGGATGGCACAGTCGGTTAAGCATCCACCTTCAGCTCAGGTCATAATCCCAGGGTCCTGGGATTGATTCCCAAGTTGGGCTCCCTGCTCAGCGGAGAACCTGCTTCTCCTTCTCCCTCTGCCTGCCTCGCTGCCTACTTGTGTGCTCCTGCTCTGTCAAATAAATAAATCTTTTTAAAAAAGAAATAAACACACCTACTAATGATTAATAACATGAGCTCTGAACATGGATGACTGTGTGAATCTATATCACTTCCAATTTATATGTATTCCCTAAAATCTGCTCCAAGTAAGCTTCTGTACTCATTAATTTATAACACTACCCTTGTCAAGGTCAAGTATAATCTGTTTAACATTAATCCAATGGTGGATTATCAGTCCTCACCTTATCTGACTATCAGTAGTATTTAAAGTTTTCTCTCTCACACTTGAAATGCCGCCTTTCCTGGATTTCAGAGCAACACAGCTGCCATTTTCCTCCATCGGCACTGATTTCTCCATCTCAGTTTTGGCTCTCCTTCCTCTTCCCAATTTCCATATGCTTAAATGCCCCAGGATTCACTTCTGAACATTTTTCTCCTCTCCTTCTCTATATATGCACCGTCACTGTATTCCTTCAGTCCCATTGCATTGTATCCTTTTTAACAAATAAAAATGAAAACACAACTTTTCAAAATCTCTGGGACACAGCAAAGGTGGTCCTGAGAGGAAAGCATATAGCGATACAAGCCTTTCTCAAGAAATATCTCAAGTACACAACCTAACTCTACACCTAAAGTACCTGGAGAAAGAACAGCAAAGAAAGCCTAAACCCAGCAACAAGAGAAATAATAAAGATCAGAGCAGAAATCAATGAAATAGAAACCAAAAGAACAGTAGAACAGATCAACGAAACTAGGAGCTGATTCTTTGAAAGAATTAATAAGATTGATAAACTCCTGGCTAGACTTACCAAAAAGAGAAAGGACCCAAATTAATAAAATCATGAAGGAAGAGGAGAGATGATAACACCAACGAAATACAATTATAAGAACATATTTTGAGCAACTATACACTAAAAAATTTGACAATCTGGAAGAAGTAGATGCATTCCTAGAGACACATAAACTACCAAAACTGAACCAGAAAGAAATAAGAAACCTGAACAGACCCATAACCAGTAAGTGGAATGAAGCAGTCATTAACAATCTCCCAGATGGCTTCCCAGGCAAGTTCGACCAAACATTTATAGAAAAATTAATACTTATTCTCCTGAAACTATTCCAAAAAACAGAAATGGAAAGAAAACTTCCAAACTCATTTTATGAGGCCAGCATTACCTTCATCAAAAAAACAGAAAAAGAGCCCATCAAAAAGGAGAATTACAGACCAAAATCCTTGATGAACACAGATGCAAAAATTGTCACCAAAATACTACTCAATAAGATCCAACAGTACATTAAAAGGATTATTCACCACGACCAAGTGGGATTTATTCCTGGGCTGCAAATTTGGTTCAATATCTGCAAATCAATGTGATACAATACATTAATAAAAAAGAACAAGAACCATATGATACTCTCAATAGATGCTGAAAAAACATTTGACAAAGTACAACATCCTTTCTTCATCAAAATTCTTCACGGTGTAGGCATAGATGGCACATACCATAGTATCATCAAAACCATCTATGAAAAACCCACAGCTAATATCATTCTCAATGGGGAAAAACTTAGAGCTTTTCCCTAAGGTCAGGAATATGGCACGGATGTCCACTATCACCACTGCTATTCAAAATATTACTACAACTCCTAGCCTCAGCAATCAGACAACAAAAAGAAATAAAAGGCAACCAAATCAGGAAAGAAGTCAAACTCTAACTCTTGGCAGATGATATGATACTTTATGTGGAAAACCCAAAAGCCTCCACTCCAAAACTGCTAGAACTCACACAGGAATTCAGGAAAGTGTCAGGATATAAAATCAATGCACAGACATAAGTTGCATTTCTATACACCAATAATAAGACAGAATAAAGAGAAATTAAGGAGTCAATCCCATTTACAATTGCACCCAAAACCATAAGATACCTAGGAATAAACCTAACCAAAGAGGCAAGGTATCTGTACTCAGAAAACTATATGGTACTCATGGAAGAAATTGAGGAAGATACAAAGAAATGGAAAAACGTTCCATGTTCATGAATTGGGAGAACAAGTATTGTGAAAATGTCTAAGCTACCTAAAGGAGAATCTACATATTAAAAGCAATCCCTATCAAAATGCCATTGAATTTCTTTTTTTAAATAAATGGAACAAATAATCCAAAAATTTATATGAAACCAGAAAAGACCCTGAGTAGCCAGAGGAATGTTGAAAAAGAAAAGCAAAATTGGTAGCATGACAATTCCAGACTTCAAGCTCTATTACAAAGATGTCATCATCAAGACAGTATGGTATCAGCACAAAAACAGACACATAAATCAATGGAACAGAATAGAGAACTCAACTCTATGGTCAACTAATCTTCAACAAAGCAGGAAAGAATGTCCAATGGAAAAAAGACAGTCTCCTCAACAAATGGTGTTGGGAAAACTGGACAGCCACATGCAGAAGAATGAAACTGGACCATTTCCTTATACCACACGTTAAAAAAAAGTCTCAAAATAGATGAAAGACCTCAATGTGAGAAAGGAATCAATCAAAATCCTTGAGGAGAACACAGGATGCAACCTCTTCAAGCTCAGCCACAGCAATTTCTTCCTAGAAACATCACCAAAGGCAAGGGAAGCAAGGGCAAAAATGAACTACTGGAAGCAACTTCATCGAGATCAAAACCTTTGGCACAGCAAAGGAAACAGTCAACAAAACCAAAAGACAACTGACAGAATGGGAGAAGATATTGGCAAATGATGTATCAGATAAAGGGCTAGTATCCAAAATCTATAAAGAACTTGTGAAACTCAACACCCAAAGAACAAATAATTCAATAAAGAAATGAGCAGAAGACATGAATAGACATTTCTGCCAAGAAGACATCCAGATGGCAAACAGACACATGAAAGAGTGCTCCATATCACTCAGGAACAGGGAAATACAAATCAAAACCACAGTGAGGGGTGCCTGGGTGGCTCAGTGGGTTAAAGCCTCTGCCTTCGGCTCAGGGTCCTGGGATCCCAGGGTCCTGGGATTGAGCCCCACATCGGGCTCTCTGCTCAGCAGGGAGCCTGCTTTGCTTCCTCTCTGCCT
Source organism: Mustela lutreola (assembly GCF_030435805.1). NCBI lineage: Eukaryota > Metazoa > Chordata > Mammalia > Carnivora > Mustelidae > Mustela > Mustela lutreola. Next base: position 104,091,443 of record NC_081308.1, on the reverse strand, counting down.
GCCTCCTGCCTACTTGTAACCTCTGTCTATTAAATAAATAAATAAAATCTTAAAAAAAAAAAAAAAAACACAGTGAGATACCACCTCACAACAGTAAGAATAGCTAAAATTAACAAGTCAGGAAATGACGGATGTTGGCAAGGATGCAGAGAAAGGGGACCTTCCTATCTCTTGATGGGCATGCAAGCTGGTTTAGCGACTCTGGAAAAGAGTATGGAGGTTTCTCAAAAAGTTGAACATTAGAGATACCCTACAACCCAACAATTGTACTACTGGGTAGTTACAATATAGAAATATAAAATATAAAATACAAAAATACATTAATACAAAAAAATATATAAAATAAAAAATCCAAGAGATACAAATATAAGGATCCGAAGGAGCACATGTACCCAAATGTTTATAGCAGCAATGTTCACAATAGCCAAACTATGGAAAGAACGTAGATGTCCATCAACAGATGAATGGAGAAAGTAGATATGGTGTATATATATACGATGGAATACTGTGCAGCCATTAAAAAAAAAAAAAAAAAAAAGGGACACCTGGGTGGCTCAGTGGGTTAAGCCACTGCCTTTGGCTCAGGTCATGATCCTGGGGTCCTGGGATAGAGTCCCTCATAGGGCTCCTTGCTCAGCAGGGAGCATGCTTCTCTCTCCACCTCTGCTTGCTTGTGTGCAAGTGTTTGCTCTCTCTTTCTCTCTCTCTCTCTCTGATAAATAAATAAAATAAATCTTTTTTAAAAAAATGAAATCTTGCCACTTGCAACATGAATGGAACTAGAGGGTATTATGCTGAGCGAAGTAGGTCAATCAGAGAAAGACAAGTATCATGTGATCTCTCTGATATGAGGAATTTGAGAGGGTGGGGGGAGGGCGGCGGTGCGGGGGTTGTGTACGGTAGGGAGGAAAAAAATGAAACAAGATGGGATCGGGAGGGAGATAAACCAGAAGAGACTCTTAATCAGACAAAACACACTGAGGGTTGCTGGGGGGGGGGGGGGGGGCAGGGGTAAGAATAAGGTGGCGGGGTGATGGACAGTGGGGAGGGTATGTGCTATGGGGAGTGCTGTGAATTGTGTAAGCCTGATGATTCACAGACCTGTACCTCTGGGGCAAATAATACATTATATGTTAATTTCAAAAAAAAAGTGTGTGCGATTTAGGATGTGATACAAGCTGCCTTAAGGTGGCCATGTGTCTGTCCGTGAGTCAACTTTTCCTTCTGGTGACTAACAGCACAAAGTCACCGATTAAGTAACCCTAGTTTTTTCCTATGGCTTACATGATGCTGACACCCAGAAACCAAGAAAAGACCTCGTTGAAGCTCTCTATACAACACACACGCACAAACACACACACAAAAAGCAACAGGATAGGGACGCCTGGGTGGCTCAGTTGGTTGGACGACTGCCTTCGGCTCAGGTCATGATCCTGGAGTCCCGGGATCGAGTCCCGCATCGGGCTCCCAGCTCCATGGGGAGTCTGCTTCGCTCTCTGACCTTCTCCTCGTTCATGCTCTCTCTCACTGTCTCTCTCTCAAATAAATAAATAAAATCTTTAAAAAAAAAAAAAAAAAAAGCAACAGGATAATTCCCAAAAAGAAATGGGAAAATTTTCTATAAGGAAGAGTCGTAATCTTCAAGTAGCAAAAAGCTCCTAGAGGCCAGGAGGAGCAAATGTTTAAGAATTTAGAAACATGTGAGTGAAAGCCTTTTTGAGTTATTCTGCCTTCCCTAGGGTCAGAGTTTAAGTAAAGTCTCCAATTCAGCTTTGCAGAGTTTGTCAGTGCTAGTTTAGAGTTTGTATACTTTCTCTCTGACTTACTATACTGGGAAGGGGGCCATGGGCAGTTCTCTTTCAGCACCTGAAAACATTTCTATAAAAAATTCATCAACCATTAATTTGTTTCAATGACACATTTAGGTTTCAATTCCAAGGCTGCACCTGCTGCCATAGTGTGAAGAAAACACATTCAGGTGATTTTGCTCTGCCTGCTAAAGGGCAAACATGACCTTACAGAACCACTGAGGCACTTTATCACAATTTGAAAAGGAGTGAAGCATTTAGAAAGAATACACAGAGCTGATCACATTTAAATACCACAAAAGCCCCCTTGAGGGGAGAGGATATGGATCCCCACGTAAGACACCAGGAACACTAGGGATACTGAGGTTGAAGGAAATCTAGAATTAACCATGGTGTGGAAATGACAAGCGCCACTGAAAGTACTGAGATCATCCACAGTTGTGGGAGCTGTAATTTTTACCAATAAACTCTGCCTTCTAAATTCCCTCCAGGAAGAGAGGGCTATAGAATCCTGAAAAGAAAATCTGCAAACAAAACACATTTGAAAAAGTGAATCTAAGACAAGGGGTAGACTCGGTAATGCACGCCAATGAAATATCTACTGTTCTAGTTGCTTCAGCAACTGTGCAAACAGCTATTCGACCCTGTGAAGGTCACCTAAATTGCAAAGACCCATCTTGTCCAAAGTCATGATCCATCGTAGAGCAGCCCACATCCAAAAACTGATTGATGAAGAGGTAAGGATCTGGGCATTCTGGCCAAACTCGGGAAAATTCTGAAGGACCTTCTTGCTCCAGATTTCCTTGTGGGGATAACAAAGGTACTGTTGAATTATAGCTCAATTCTCCCTCTATCCACTCCAACTTCCTTCTTTTCCCTTCCACAGGTATTGATCCAAAGGGTATTCCTAAATAAACAACCTATTGTCTACATGCCATATCAGAGACTGCATCCAAGGGAACCCAAGCCATGAGAACATAGGCAATACTATGAGAAATGTCCAATGCATTTAATTCATTAAACACCCATCCAATTAAGGTCCAGTGAAGACTTACTGTATACAAAGCACTCCTTCTACATATCAGGGATGCAACACTCCACAAGGCAGATGACGTTCCTGGTCTCATGCAGCCTATTTTTTATATAGGGGCAGAGGTAAGGGGCAAATGAACAAACAACAATATTTCAAAAAGTGATATATATTGTGAGAAAAAAGATAAAGTGACACGACAGAATTTGAATTGGAGGTGTGGCTAATTTAGACTGTGTGGTCACAAATGGGTTCAAAGAAAAAGTGATGTAAGAGCCAGCCCAACATACATTTAGGAATGCTCTTACTGTACATCATTCCAGGCCGAGGGAAGATCAAGTGCAAAGTCTTACTGTGCAAATGGACTAGGCATGTTCTTGAAACTGAAAGAAGGTCACTGTAGCTGGATGTGAGGGACATGTAGTACAGGATAAAGATAGAGAAGCACCAGGCGCCAAATTATGGTAAGGAGTTTCAGTTGCATTCTATGAATATTCGAATGTTATTAGAGTATTTTCAAGCAGGGCAGTGACATTATTGGACTTACATGTTTAAAACAGAACTCTAGCTAGGGGGCGCCTGGGTGGCTCAGTGGGTTAAGCTGCTGCCTTCGGCTCAGGTCATGATCTCAGGGTCCTGGGATCGAGTCCCGCATCGGGCTCTCTGCTCGGCAGGGAGCCTGCTTACCTCTCTCTCTCTCTCTCTCTGCCTGCCTATCCATCTACTTGTGATTTCTCTCTGTCAGATAAATAAATAAAATCTTTAAAAAAAAAAAACAAAACAGAACTCTAGCTACTGTGAAAACAATCATTGTAAGAAAGAATAAAAATGGGAAAATCAATGAGGTGACTACTGCAAAAGTCCAATGTTAGGGGAAATGGTAGCTTAGTCTGGGTGCCAAGAATAGAGATGAAGAAAGGAACCTGAATTCTACATATATTTTACAGCTACAACAACCAAACTTGCTGATGAACTGGGATATAACGAATAAGGAAGAGAGAGGGCTTAGAGAAGATTCTGGAGCTAGGACTTGACTTGGAACACATATTTAACACCTTCTATGTTTCAAACACTTAGTCGAGGGGTGCATGGGTGGCTCAGTCAGTTGATCGGCTCAGGTCTCAAATCTCACAAGTCATGGGACTGAGAAATGTCATGACAAAGGGCTACACACTCAGCAGGGGTCTGCTTGATGGTTCTCTCCCTCTGACCCTCCCCCAACTCATGATCACGTGTTCTTTGTTCTTTGTCTAAAATAAATGTGTTCTTTGTCTAAAATAAATGTGTTCTTTGTGTTCTTTAGTGTTCTTTGTCTAAAATAAATGAATAAATCTTAAAAAAAAAAAAAGACAAAACAAAACACTACAGTGAGTACTGAAGATGTCAAACTGATGAATCATGTGTGGCTCCCAAATTCAAAAAGAATTCAGAGACAAGATATAGGATACATATAAATAGTTAATAAAGTGATGACAGTTTTAGGCAAAGGTCAAAGAAATATACTTTTCTACTGTTTTCTACTTGATTCATGCATATTAATCTTGTTCTTCTAACACATATGTGCACTTGCAATTGAGCCAGGCAATTATTTGTTGTTAACAAAATACGTGTTGGCTGCTGATTAATCCAGCAACTCTCCCCAGGATATTTATGGATGCCCCACTCTTTGAAGAATTGAAGTAATTAAATATTTTATATTTAACATGAAATGCTTCAAGAATCTAAGTTTCAAATTTATGTTCTATCTAAAAGTAGGAGAAATGGATTGCTTTGTCTTAATTGACTGACGGGAGTCTCATCAGAAAAGAAAAATGACACTAGTGCAAAGACTATACAGTATTGACCACGGCAGAGACCAGTTCTTCTCCAGTATTTTCTCTATCTCCCTCTTAAAAACAGAACCTCTACTTTGTAGCTAGTAACGTGGTCATCATGAAAAAAAAACATATATATATATATATATATATATATATATATATATATATTTTCCCCCCCCTTTTCATACTACCCGGCCACGAGGTCTGGCCTCATGACTAAGTTCTGTCCAACAGGATGAAAATAGAAATGTCCTCCAACTACTTCCTCTTTCCAGCTGGCTACAACGTATCCATGATGTCTATAGCTGGAACAACCCTTTTGGACTATGATGTAGAAGTGTTGAGGATTCAGATGCAAAACACAGAAAGAGACTATTTCCTGGTTGATCACAGGGCTGCCAGAATGCTTATCTAATCCTATAATTTACATAAGAAAAAAAATTTTTGTCATGTTTAAGCCAATATTATTTCGGGTTTTGTGTGTCTTACAGCAAATCCCAATCCCAATATGATGAACATGTACCAATTCAGTTTAAAACACATTAAGTGGTTTGTGTGTTAAAATAGCTTAAGACTGAGACTAGACAAATATATACAGAACAAAAAAGTACTTTGAAAATGAAAATTCCTTTAAATATTTCTACTACAATCAGAATTCCCTTTTTTTTGCCCCAGAAATCCTAAACATGCTAAACCTTATTTCATCTACTAATTTTTATTAAGGGAAAAGCAGAAAATTCTTATTGTCTCCCCAAAAGGAAACAGAGTATGTAGTTAAGAACAGGTGATAGGAAGGGGATCATAAGGGAGCTACAGTGACCTTCTCTAGAGAAATAACCATAACCAGTGAAAATTATAAAGGACAACCATTTCATGCCATTAGAAATTGTCCTCCCAAGGCCATTCAGTAAAAAGACAAACATGTACTTAAGAAAAACTGCTGAAACAGCAAGAGTCTGGAGCATTTGAACCATGACCTGCTCTCTCCCATTCTTCCCTAGTACTCAACACAATGGAAATTCTACTCTTGGTGAATGCAGCAAAGAATACAGAGCTCCCTCTCCCTAAGCTTCCAATCCACAGCTACAATTTCTCCATAAGAATTCTTTTTTTTTTTTTTAAAAGATTTTATTTATTTATTTGACAGAGAGAAATCACAAGTAGATGGAGAGGCAGGCAGAGAGAAAGAGAGGGAAGCAGGCTCCCTGCTGAGCAGAGAGCCCGATGCGGGACTCGATCCCAGGACCCCGAGATCATGACCTGAGCTGAAGGCAGCGGCTTAACCCACTGAGCCACCCAGGCGCCCTCTCCATAAGAATTCTATTCACCTACAACTCCATGTTGCAGAAAGATTATTCTAGACAAGGGCAGCTGAGAAGTCTGGTACTTCCTTTCTGAGTTCAGCCCATACCCATAGAATGGTAGCTTTACTCCAGGCAAAGTAGGAGAGGTACACTGGGCTTCAATTAGCTCCAAACCAGGTTGCTCAGAGGGCTCCTAGGAGAGGCAAGCTGGGATGACTAGTAGATACCACTCTTGACCAGTGCCAAACTAAAAAACCTGGAGTGTGACCCAAGAGGAATGGGCTATTGTCCCACCCCCAGCCTCAGAAAATTGGCACAGACTTTGTGAGTGGGGGCGGGGGGTTGCTTAAGAGAGGACTACAGAGGTCTCCCCAGGGGAGAGGTCTATTTGGAATAAACCAGAGAATTTCAAGCCTAAGCATGCTATCAAAAATGAAGGATATTATTGCCATAGGAAATTAAGAGGAGGTTGGTAGATCCACAGGAGAAACAACTTAAACATACACTAGATAGTAGTTTAATAAAATGAACAAGGGAGAGAGCTAAGAAGAGCCCCCACTGGGGTCAGAATGAGCTTCAAAAATGCCTCCAATACTACTTGTACTAATGGACCAACATTTAATTGGATCAGATGAAGCAATATATGATGTAATTTATCCACATACACATTTAAAAAACCAATACCACAGTCAGCTGACATTAGTTGAGGGTAATAGCTATAAGTGAAACCAACAGAGGAAGGCGATTTATCATATATCAAGGAACACAACACACCAAAACACAGGATGCAGAGAAAGTACTGGTAATAGGAAAATTAGCAGCTATTATAAATGCTTATGTTAATAGAAAAAAAAGTAAATTCCAAATCAAAACCCTAACTTTATACCTAAAGGAAGTAGAAAAATAAAAACACTCTAAACCCAAATATAGAAAAAGAAATTAAAAGAGTAGAGCAAAAATAAACAAAAACAGAGAATAAAAAAACCAATAGAAAAAAAAATGATGGAACCAAAAGATAATTCTTTGAAAAGGTAAACAAAATTGACAAGCTTTTACCTAGACTTACAGAGAAAAACAGAGAGGAAACACAAATAAAACCAGAACACAAATAAAACCAGAAATGAAAATAGGGACATTACTACTGATCTTGCAAAGATAAAAGTGATTATAAGAAAATACTATGAGGGGCACCTGGGTGGCTCAGTGGGTTAAGCCGCTACCTTCGGCTCAGGTCATGATCTCAGGGTCCTGGAGTCGAGTCCCGCATCGGGCTCTCTGCTCAGCAGGGAGCCTGCTTCCCCTCTCTCTCTCTCTGTCTGCCTCTCCGTCTACTTGTGATTTCTCTCTATCAAATAAAAAAAATCTTTAAAAAAAAAAAATACTATGAAAAATGAACACCAACAAATTATTTGAGACAACAAGGACAAATTATTCCAAATATACAAATACCCAAAATCGATTCAAGAAAAAATATGAAATCTCAACAGACCTATAACAAAGAGATTGTGGATCAATAACCAAAAATTCCCAAGAAAAAAAAGTCCTGGACTTGATGGATTCAGAGGTGAATTTTACCAAATATTCAAATACAACTGCCAGGGGCACCTGGGTGGCTCAGTCATTTAAGCATCTGACTCTTAATTTCAGCTCAGGTCTTGATCTCAGGGTCATGGGTTCAAGCCCCATGTTGGGTTCCACACTGGGCATGGAAACTACTTTAAAAAAAAAAAAATTAACACCAATCATTCACAAAACTTCTCAACTCTTTCAAAAACTGAACAGAAAAAAAGGGAATACTTCAGAATTCATTCTACAAAGCCGACGTTATTATGATACCAAAGACACACAAAAACATCACAAGACAAAGGAATCACAGATTAATATACCATACACAGACTCAAACATCCCAAACAAAAGATTAGTATATAGAATCCAAGGGGATTATTTACTGTGACCATGTGAGATTTAGCCCAGGAAGGCAAGACTGGTTCAACATAAAAAAATAGAACACTGTAAAACATCACATTAACGGAATAAGGGAAAACAAACACATGACCATTTCAATGCAAAAAAGTCACTTGATAAAATCTAACAACGTTTCATATTAAAAACATTCAGAAAATTAGGAATAAAGGAAAAATTGCCCAACAGCATATAGAGTATTTAAGAAAAACCCACAGCTAACATCATACTTAATAACGAAGGACAGCAAGCTTTCTCCCTAAGATCAGCAGCGAAACAAAGATACTGCCTTTCATTATTGTTTGTCAATAAGTTACTGGAACTTTTGTCCAGAGAAATAATATTAAAAAATACATAAAAAGACAGCCAAATTTAAAAGAAAAAGGTAATCTCTCCATTTATATTTGACATGATTTTATATATAGAAACTGCCGAAGAATCCATAAGAAATCTGTTGGAGCTAATAAAGGAATTCAGCATAGTTTTAGGACACAATACCAATATGCAAAAATCAGCTATACTACTGGCACTTAAACATAGGTTTGAAATGTGCAGGGAAACTTACACAGGCATATTTTCAGTAAATACTAGTAGTATAAATGTATTTTCACTTCCTTATAATTTTCTTAATAACGTTTTCTTTCTTCTGGCTTACTTTAAGAATACAGTATATCATGTAACATAAAAAATATGTGTTTATCACCTGCTTATGTTATTGGCAAGACTTCCAGTTAACACCAGGCAATTAGTAAAGTCTTTAGAGGAGCTGGGAGTTATACATAGAGGTTAGTACCCCTAACCACTCATGTTGTTCAAGTCAAATGTACACCAAAAATGAACAATTCAAAAATGACATTACAAAAGCACATACATTTACAATAATATCTAAAAGAAATAAACACTCAGGAATAAATGTAACCAAGGATTTGAAAGTCTTCTATACATTAAACTACAAAATATTACTGAGAGAAATTAAAGAAAACAAGAAAATGGAAAGGCATCCTATGTTCGTGGATAAGAAGTCTTAATATTGATAAATAATTATGATACCAACATAATATCATAAATACATAAACAGACCAATAGAATAGAATAGAGAGGCCAGAAATAAACTCTCCCATATATGATTAATTGATTTTAAACAGGGGTGCTAGGGGCGCCTGTGTGGCTCAGTGGGTTAAAGCCTCTTCCTTCGGCTCAGGTCATGATCCCAGGGTCCTGGGCCCCCGCATCTGGCTCTCTAGTCAGCAGAGAGCCAGCTTCCTCCTCTCTCTCGCTGCCTGCCTTTCTGTCTACTTGTAATCTCTGTCTGTCAAATAACTAAAATCTTTAAAAAAAAAAAATAGGGGCGCCTGGGTGGCTCAGTGGGTTAAGCCGCTGCCGTCGGCTCAGGTCTTGATATTGGGGTTCTGGGACTGAGTCCCGAGTCAGGCTCTCTGCTCAGCAGGGAGCCTGCTTCCCTTCCTCTCTCTCTGTCTGCCTCGGCCTGCTTGTGAATTCTGTCTGTCAAATAAATAAATAAAATCTTTTTGTTGTTGTTGAAGATTTTATTTATTTGTCAGAGACAGAGAGAGAGAGAGAGCTAACAGGCAGACAGAATGACAGGCAGAGGCAGAGGGAGAAGCAGGCTCCCTGCCAAGCAAAGAGCCCGATGTGGGACTCGAGCCCAGGACGCTGGAATTATGACCTCAGCCAAAGGCAGCTGCTTAACCAACTGAGCCACCCAGGTGTCCCTAAATAAAATCTTTTAAAAAAAATTGTTTTAGCTGTTCTGGGTCACTTTGAAAAACAAATACGAGGGGCACCTGGGTGGCTCAGTGGGTTAAGCCTCTGCCTTGGGCTCAGGTCATGATCTCAGGGTCTTGGGATTGAGACCCACGTCAGGCTCTCTGCTCAGTGGGGAGCCTGCTTCCTCTGCTCTCTCTGCCTGCCTCTCTGCCTACTTGTGATCTCTCTCTGTCAAATAAATAAATAAAATCTTCAAAAAAAAAATTTTTTTTTAAATTTAAATAAATAAATAAATAAAAATAAACAGGGGTGCTAGACGATTCAATGGGAGAAAGAATGGTATATTGAAGAGATACTGCTGGGAAAGCTAGATATTCCTATGCAAAAGAATGAAAATGGAACTTATGTCATAAGAAAAAATTAACTCAAAATGGATCAAAGACCTAAGTTCAAGAGTTTAAAATGTAAAACACTTAGAGGAAAAGAGTGAAGAAAATATTCCTGACATTGGATTTGGCAATAACTTCAAGGATATAATATTTAAAAAGAAGTATAAGCAACTAACAAAAAAAATTAGATAAATGGGACTTCATAAAAATTAAAACCTTTACCCAAGAAAGAACACTATGAACAGAATGAAAATTCAAACTACTAAATAGGAGCAAATATTTATAAATTTAGGATTTGATAATGAATTAATGTCCAGAATATACAGAACTCCTAAAACTCAACAACAAAAAAAGCATGATTCAAAAATGAGTAAAGAATTTCAGTAGATGTTTCTCCAAAAATAGAAATATACAAATGGTCAATAATCACATGACAAGATAATTAATATTATTACTCATCAGGAAAATGGAAATTAAAATTAAGATACCTCATCAACCCTCCTAGGATGGCTGTAATTTTTTTTTAATGGAAAATAAGTTTTGGGAGAGGGCAAATAGAAACTGCAATCCTACTCTACGGGTATTTTTAAAGGGAATTTTAAATGGTGCAGCCACTGTGAAAAACACTTTGTCCGATACTCAAACGACCAAATATAGAGCTATCATATGACCCAACAATTCTGCTTCTAAGTATATACCCAAAAGAATTTAAAGCAGGGACTAGAACAGATATTTGTATACCAATATTCACAGAACCTTTATTCACAAGAGCCAAAATGTGGCAACAATCTATGATGTCTCCTATATAACTTTCATCTCTCCAAAATTTAACTGCCGATAGCCTATAGTTGACTGGAAGCCTTACCTATAACAGAAACGTTCAATATATAACATTGTATCTATCTATCTATATAGATAGACATATAAACATATATATGTATATATCATGTTGTTTGTTACCATAATGTAAAAGCTAGAGAAAAGAAAATGTCATTAAGAAAATCATAAGGAGGGGCACCTGGGTGGCTCAGTGGATTGAAGCCTCTGCCTTCAGCTCAGGTTATGATCTCAGGGTCCTGGGATCGAGCCCCACATCGGGCTCTCTGCTCAGCAGGGAGACTGCTTACCCCGCCCCCCTCTATGCCTGCCTCTCTGCCTACTTGTGATCTCTGTCTGCCAAATAAATAAATAAATAAAATCTTAAAAAAAAAAAAAAAGAAAAGGTAGGAAAATACTTTTACAGTCCTACACTGTATTTATTTAAAGAAATCCATATAAGTAAAACCATACAGTTCAAACCAGTTTTTCAAGACTCTACTGTAGTGTGAACAAGTATACTTCTTACTCTAAGCAATAAGGCATTCATAATTACAGGGGTAGGCAAATAAAAGCATTCTCAGCACAGATCCTATTATGAAATACCATACATCAGGGATCAGTAAAGCTTCTCTGCAAAGAGAAAGAGTATAACTATAAATATTAAGAATAGCAGGTCATGCTGTGTCCATTGAAACTACTTGACTACTCTTCTGTTATACAATGAAAATACCCATAGGTAATACCTTAAGAAAACAATGTGACCATTCAAAGAAACATTCATGAAAACATGTGGTAGCCATATCTGCCTCACAGACTGTAATCTGCAGACTCAGTGATAGACACCTGGCTTACAGAAACCAGTATTACATTAATAAATTTCGACATATTGTTGATTTGTTCATAAGGAACGGCAGTAAAGACTACTGAGCCTCTATTTCCCTTAACCAAATAGTTAACTCTGACTAGGGAATCTACTGGTTGCTTTATCTTTGCTAAACACATTAGCTAATCCTGATGCTTTTCCAGATATGCCCAAAGGACCAAAAATCAATTCTAAAACATACATGTGGATCCCTTCGTGACATTGCCATGTTGAGCCTATCTATGACAATAACATTTACTTACCACTTCCACTGCAAAAATTAATGGAAATTAATATCTACAAATTACTTGAAAGCTCTGAGTCAAGTATCATTATATGTTTCTGCGTCCAGGACCCCTTTCATTAATTATGCATTGTTCTCCATGCATAATTAGGTAAACCACAATAAATTTAATCAGACTTATTTCTCTTTTGTTTTATCAGCACAATCACATATAATATGGCCACGAATACCAAAATGAGACCTGAATTCCTCTCCAATTATACAGACAGTTCATTAGAGGTCTGGTCTTAGCTGACAATCACCAAAGATAGCCACCAAAATGCACCACTCCCACAAAGAAGCACTGGCTGCCAACGGTTGATTCTCCTTGAGATTTACCCTCTAGAGCACGTCTTAAACACTCTCCCTCATCCAACAGCTCTTCTCAGGCACTCTGCACTGTATTACTAAACCTAAAATGCTTCCCAGGCTGGACCTAATTGAATTACGGTCAGAACCCTCATGGTATTTATCCGAAATCCAGCATACCAGAAGTTACTTCACCTGCCATTTCTCATTAAGAAGGAAATAGACAAGCTGTTCTGTTCACACTGCTGAGGAAAGACAGCCTCTCCCAGAAACTAGCTCTTCTTTCCTCCACAATTCCTTTGGCATCTGACTATAGTTTGAAATAAAGTTAAAATCCCATTACAATAAATTGAGGAACTGCCCACCGTTTCTGTTGATCTGTTCTACCACATGTTGTTCAATAGACAAAAATTCAGACTTATGAAAGCAACACAATTGGGGGGTTATTTGCTTTCTTTTCAGAAGGTTGAATCACAGGATTTTGAAAATAGCTTCACAAGCCCCAGTTAACAATAATTCAATTGGAAAATATACTTAAGCTCTTCAAATTCCAGATTTATCCTCTGTATAATCAGGATATATATTTACCACTCACCTCCCAGGGCAGTTATAAGATAAGCACTGACCAAGCTGAGCCCCAATTAACAGTAGTTATTCTTATTCAAATGTGTTAGAAATGGTTTCAATCAAAAGAGAAAGAGAACCAGAATTTAAAAGTAATCCTTTAAAAATACCACTAATCATAACCTTCCATGCTTTCCTTCTTCCTACACCCGGGCATTGGGGTTAATAGATGTTCCGTTATCACCGGTACAGGGAAAAGTGAAAGTAGTCCAGAAGCACTTGGCTTCTCTCTACTGACTCATGTAAAAAATGGAATATCACTTCCAGCAGCTATTCTAACTCCATCCCGCTTTATCCAAACCTCAGACTGCAACCGATGACTTAAAAAAACAAAAACAAAACAAACAACAACAAAAACACTCTCCCAAAAAGCTGCTCTCTGTGGATTCTTCAATTATTTTTCATGCATGGAGGAGAGGCTGAGCCAATACATTAACATCAGATATTAAGCAAATCAGATACCGGGCTCTAGGCTGATTCTTCCCTAACCTGCTTTTGGCTCCCAGAGCTTCCAGACTAGAGAAACAAAGGGAAGAGCTCCAGATATGAAAGATAAAATGATGCTTAACAGCACCATGTAAAGGTTTACAGTTAGGGTGAAGCCTCAATAAAAATGGGGTCTGCATTAAAAGATTAATTTGTCTTTATTATCCATGACTCATTAGTGTGTTCAGTTAAAAAAAAAAAAAAAAAAAAAAAAGATACAGCTCCTCCTCCTTCCTAACATGAGTCTGGAAGGAGATAGTATTTAGCCATGCCTATGAAATCAGAAGAAAATATTTAACAGAAAGCTGAAGGTGGGTTGGGGAGGACCTGGCTTGATTTTTAATAAAACAGAATTATTCCAAGTTTTTAAACCAATAAACTAGTGCATACTTCCAAGAGTGATTTTTAAATTGTTTAAAACCTTACTGTATTTAAGGCCGAAATGCAAGATACCATCTATTCCTAAGCATTTCATCAAAGTAGTCTTCTATCTGTCATGGGAAGTAAAATGTGATAAATTAGAAATGGAGGCAATATTTGATACTACGGGGCAGACTGCAGATGAAATAACATCTTAACCTCAACTCTGTCTCAGAATGATCTTGAAGAATGTATTTCAAGAGCTCTTACTGGAGTCTGCTCTCCTGAAAGAAATCAGACTTCTTTTTTTAACAAAACTATGCTTCCCAAGATAAATTACAAAACTTTTTTCTTGAGTCTGAAGGAAAATACCTTGACGTTATTATGGGTTACTCCAAGGTCAACACTGTGATTTTAAAATTTTCAGATTCTGGACATGAATAAACATTTTCCCAAAGAAGATACACAGATGACCAAAAGACACTTGAAAACATACTCAATATCACTCATCAGGGAAATGCAAATCAAAACCACAATGAGATATCACCTCACACCTGTCAGAATGGCTAAAATTAACAATACAAAAACCAACAGGCACTGGTGAGGATGCGGAGAAAAAGGAACCATTGTGCACTGTTGGTGGGAATCCAAGTTGGTACAGCCACTCTGGAAAACAGTATGGGGGTTCCTCAAAGAGTTAAAAATAGAACTACTCTATGGTCCAGCAATCACACTACTAGGTATTCACCCAAGGAATACAAAAGTACTCATTCAGTGGATACATTCCCCCTGATATTCATGGCAGCGTTGTCTAGAATAGCCAAATTATGGAAACAGCTCTAGTGATAAAGATGTGGTATACACACACACACAATGGAATATTACACAGCCATAAAAAATGAATGAAATCTTGTCATTTGCGCTGACATGGATGGAACTAGATTATTATGCTAAGTGAAATACATGAGTCAGAAGAAGACAAATACCCTATGATTTCACGCATATGTGGAATTTAAGAAATAAAACATACAAGCAAAGGGTGGGGGAAGAGAGAAAGACAAACCAAGAAACAGAGTCTTACCGATGGAGAACAAACTGATAGTTACCAGAAGAAAGGTGGAGGGTATGGGTCAAACAGACAATGGAGATTAAGGAGTACATTCGTTATGATAAACACTAGGTGATGTAGGGAATTGCTGAATTGCTATATTATACACCTGAAACTAATGTCACACTGTAACAGGAATGTAAATAAAAACATAAATTTTTTTTCACATTCTTTTTCATTTTGTTTTACAAGATTCTGTCATTTTAGAATCCAATCTCCCTCCGTTAAAGCGTAATTGCTCTGTAGGATGCCAGAAGTTCTAGATGAATTAGAATTCGAGAATTAGATGCTCTCCCTCCTCCTAGTGGAAATATATGCGATCTCCAGGTCTTAAGACCAAGTCTCTTGGGTTTTCCAAGTCAGAAGGCAGCTTTTAAGACAGCAGCAGCCAGCAACCACAAAAAAAGCTTTTTGAGTGGTGAACCAAAGCTTAAATAAGATCTGGGACTTCTTAAGAATCCAATTCATGGTGCATGTATGTACAGAAGAGGCCACTGTCCTCTAGGACCAAATTTTAACAAACTGAATGCGTAAACTTAATAGCTAAGAAAAGATATCTAGGAAGGGTTAATAAGCAACTCAAAACATCTTATTTTCCCAAGTATATTGTAGCTATAATAGAGCATTCATAAGAAATTTGCTTCATTAAATAAGAGCTATTTATTAAAAGCCTTCCTTACACTAAGCCAAAATCTACTTTCCCTATAATTTTTATGTATTAGCTCTAGTTCAGCCATTAAGTACAAAAGAGAGCAATCCAAGTTCCCCTTCTTCATAACAATCATTGGATGCACACATTTTTTAAGATGATTCTCTCATCTCCATAAGTCTCCTCTCTGTAGGTTAATTCTTTCAGCTATTTTGTGAGGGGGGGAATGACATGGTCTGTAGGGGCTCAATGTCATTGTGATTTTTGTCCCATAAGGAAGTCTTCAAAAATTAAGACTTGTATTATTTAAGAGTTTTTCTGCGAATGGAGTATTTTAATTGAAAAAGGACATGTACACAGTTTGATTTCTGCCTCAAGCCTTATGAATCATATGACCTAGAACTCTCTTCTACAATCTGGAGGCAGAATACTGCTTGAAACTTACAGGGTTTGGGGCACCTGAGTGTCTCAGTCAGTTGAGTGTCTGACTCCTGATGTCCGTTCAGGTCATGATCTCTGGGTTGCGAGATCCAGCCCCACATGGAACCTGCTTAAGATTCTCGCTCCCTCCCTCTCTCTGCCCCTCTCCCACTCTTGCCCTCTCTGAAAATTTAAAAAAAAAAAAATTTTTTTAAAGAAAATTACAAGGTTGCTTACTAAAATGTGAGATGTTGAAACAATAAAAATACTGCAATATTGAACCAAAACTTACAGCTCCAGAGTGACAGCTTTTCGATGTCACCTAACCTCACCGCAAATCAATTCCCTCAGTTTTCAATATTAAAGATCAGTTGGTTTTCAAACGTAGTTAAAAAAAAAAAAAGGGGGGGGGGGGGTGCCTGGGTGGCTCAGTGGGTTAAAGCATCTGCCTTCGGCTCAGGTCATGATCCCAGGATCCTTGGATAGAGTCCCACATCGGGCTCTCAGCTCAGCAGGGAGCCTGCTTCCTCCTCTCTCTCTGCCTGACTCTGCCTACTTGTGATCTCTGTCAAATAAATAAATAAAATCTTAAAAAAAAAAAAAAAAGACAAGACAACTTTTCTTCAAACAGAAGCAATACAGTATGGTAACAAAGAGTCTGGTCTGGGCTTGAATCCCAAATCACTTATTAGTTACTTAGCCTTGAACAAGTTACTTGTCTATGCTTTAACTTCTGTAAAATGAGGATAATGTCTACTTCGTAGGTTATCTTGAGGCTTAAATGAAATAATATTTAGTATGGAGAACAAGGTCAGGCACAAAGTACTTACTATGTAAGTGTTTATATTGTTATAATTTCAACAAGTTTTTACCAGGAAGCTAAATGTATGCACAAAGGATATAAAAGTAGCTCTATTTGAATAAAACATGCTCTGCTTATTGCATTCAGGTTCACAGCACCGCACATTAATATCTATACTAGGTCATTTTTACCTCTTGGAGTTAAAGAACAGTGTCATCCGAAACTTCAAGTCAAACATAAAGAATCTACTACTTATACCCCAGAATGTGTTAATTCATCTTGTAAAGATGAGTAACCTTGGAAGGTGCAGAGTAAGACTCTCTGAAAAGAAGCGAAAACAAAGACTTTTTTCCTTTGTTTAATAAGTAAGAAAACATCTGGAACATGGCCGATCAGCTACACAGAACAGGTCTGGGGAGAAACACTGTGGGGAAATAAAGCCATGGCTGACAATAGGGGATAGCTATGATCACTGAGGTTTGACAATGTGTTGAACAAAAGTACTGAGTATATATATTAACTTGTGAAGCCCCACAACAAATCCGTGGGGCAGAAGCCTTTCTCATCCTTTATCATCCCCACTTCACAGACACAACAGGCACAAAGAGGTTAAATAACTGGCCGAAATGTAGGTAGTCCGTAAATGACTGAGCTGAAATTCAAACTCCTAGGGACACATCAGCCCCACATTAGTGGATGTCTTCAGGGAAAACAAGGCAAGAGGAGACACAAATCACTGAGAACACCCAACTGTGCCCAGGACCACCCTAAGCTTGCTAACAAAATCCTAAGCGTATGAACTCTGGAGACAGACAGACCTATGTTCAAATCTTTGTTCCACCGCTTATCAGCTGTGTGGTCTTGAGCAAGAAACTGATTATCTTCAGAGACAACTGACTCAACGTTGTCTTGAGGAGCAGAGATCACGTGTGCAAACAACCTACCATCCTCACACAGAGCAACCTCCCAGCAAGCAATCTCATTATTTTCAAAGTTCTTTTTATTTTCAAAATATGGTGCCCACTGCTCCTGTCTTCCATCCCAGCATAGATATTAACAACATTCCCATAGGACAGGAGAGGACAAGGATAGAGTATGTAATTCACACGGAACTGACAGCAGGTCAGCCCAAGGCAGGAACTCAAATCCAAAATTTCCCGGCGTCCAGCCCCATCATTAGCAACTTTCAGCCTCCTCTGCCAAACTCTTTAAATCGTTCCTGTTCTTCTTAAGTCTGCCTTCCTCACCCAAAGAAGACAGCGAGCACTTGTAACCAATGTCAGAAGAAAATTAGACAGATTTCCTGAGTGACAGGATGATCCTCTTGCATTCTCTGGGGGAGACTGGTGCCTGACAACCAACTGGCAGAGAGAAAGGTGACAGCAAGCCACAGAAGTGCAAGTATCAGTGGGTGGAGAAATGTCAGAAACAAAGAAAACTCTTTAAAATATTAAATGCGAACTCATTTACTGGTGGCCGCAGATAAGATGGAAGAGTTTACCATCGACAGGGACAGTGACAGTGATGAATGAAACCATTCTGGAACTGTGAAGGAAAGTAGCCACCGAGGAGGGCGGGCACTGGAGGGGGAGCGGGAGGATGCTGTGGGTGGGGGAACAAGAAGAGAATGAGAACCAGTAATGTGTGGGCTGAGGCATTTGCAGTGGCAGAACAAAAAATACAGAAATTTTTAAAAAAGGAAAAAAAAAGAAATAATGTTGCTGCTGGTACTTAAAAAGCCCAGGCAGGCATCAACTCCCACCCACCCCGAGGCCCCCACACTCTAAAATCAGGGAAGCTGTAGATTCAAAGGAAGAAAGGGGGGAAGGGAGAAATGGGGAAGATGCCTTTTAACAAATGAAATCAAACAGGGTCAGTTATCAAATTTCAAAAGGAGGAGAGCGATCCCAAGGCAGGGCCAGGATAATGGATGATGTAATCAGGGGATGCACCACCAGCTCTCCATCAGCACTTAAGAGAGAAGGACTAGGGAAGTTTGAAAGTCATTGTTCCAAGTTCTTTTCACTCCCCGGTTAAAAGACAACATGCTGCCAGAAATAAAGTGAGCCTGAGTCATAGTTGGAATTGAAAGAAAGTGTTGAAAATGGAAGGCGAGTTATGGAAATGGGTTTCTCATAAATGAAAATAAAGAATTTGGACTCACTGCAATTCTCTAAAAGCTACTGAGAAGACGGAGAACTTTGCACACTTCATTTTTAAGGACTTGACTATTTTAGTGAATATAAGCGTGTTTTAAGGTTCACTTTCCCCTTTATTCCTCAGCATAGCTTTGGCACTTGTGTTTTTCAAGCAAAGCTACATCATGTCCTCTGAAACCCTTTCTTTCTTTCTGCAAGCATTTATCACGTCCCGTAGGAACGACAAGCATGGTGTCAGGTGCTACATGAGTGGTGTGTAAAGAAGAATAAATTACAGCCTCCGCCCTGAGGACTTTAGAGACCAGTTGGGAGAGGCAACATCAACCTGTGTGAAGCAGGTAAATCCCAAATCCAAATTCAAGGGCAAAGTCACCACAAGTGTAAGGGCAAGCTGACACACGAGAGGCGCCGAGACTAAAAAGGTAAAGTAAGGAACAACCAGGAAGCGAAGACAGCTCTGAAAACCAAGAAAATCTTCATTGGTTCAAATGGTCCTGGAAGATGTAGGGGAGGAGGTGAGCCTTGGGGAATGGATCAGATTTGTACAGGGAGAGACAAAGAAGAAAGACCATTCCAGAACAGGAAGATACTTCTACCACAAGTTACTCTTCCCAGACCTAAAAATCCCTAGCTTGATGAACTCAAAAAAAAAAAAAAAAAATCCAAAAGGCCAAGTGTTCTAGACTTTTCAAAACTCCTTATGATCTGCCTTTTTTCTACCTTATGATCTCCCTTTTAATTCAATACTCAATTTCTTGGCTTTTAATCATTTCCTAGTGGATGGAGTGCTCCTCAAGCCGCCCGCACACATCAGAATCTCCTGGGGAGCTTATTCAACCAGTAGTTACCTGGTCTCTAATTTAGTCAGTCTAGGGCAGGGCCCGAAACCTGAATTTTTAAACCAGATTCCTCCTTCCCTGAATTGTTACGAGTACTCTAAGAAAGCTACACTTTGGCAAACACTAGGGCCACTCCAACCAAAAACATACACCGTAACTTAAGCCTCTTAATAGCATTAGGCCAGAAGGAACTTGGGGGAATAAAAATGCAGATATTTCAGATATGATCCTACATCCTCCTCACCACCACCCCAAAGCTCCAGCTGTTCTACTTCCATGGGATACAAAAAAACTGAGTCAAAAAAACTGGAAAAAAAAAAAAAAACAATACACACACATACATACACACTCACAAAATAAAAAGGACATCAAACTAATATTGATAACTTGGCCCAGGCTTAACCCAAAGCTCATAAAGTTCACATAGTTTCAAAGTCCAACAGAAAAATGTACCCTCCCATGCCACCTGGGCTAGCTGTGACCTCAGGGCTGTCAATCTAGTAGCAACTAATAAAATAAAAATATAGTTCCAGGTCTCTAAAACTCAGCACATCACATCTTGCTTAGCAGAAACCATGAATCCATTTCTCCCTCCCCTGAGGTTAGAGAAAACAGCTCAGTACTTAACTCATACTTCCTGCCCAAATAAGCCTGAACAAAGCTCAGAACAGGTATTGATTACCACGGACAACCCACTGTCTATAGAAGAAAATGTCGACCTCTTCATCTGACCCTCAGCCACCTACTTTTATTTCTACATCCCCTTTTTCTATAGCACCAGACTATTCCCATTGTACAGACCGACGCTGGACTTTGGCATTGAACATGCAAGTCCCTCTAGCACAGTGCCCACACTTCCTGTCCCCTCCCCCTGCCTTCAGAAGCCTGCATAGAAAATTTCACCGCCCCTAGGCAAAAGTAATTACCCTTTCACAGGTGCTTCCACCACATTTGGCAAATCCTTTAGTACATTCAGCCTACTTTATCCCTGAGTCTCTAGCTCTTGTCTCTCCTCAAATGATAATCCTCTGTCTTATCCCCCACAGCACCCAATGCAAGGAACCCCCAGACTAGTAAATTCTTTTCTGCTGGTACAGAAGGGGTTAAACACAGACTGTTATAACTGACAGATGGTCTGAGAAAATCTTTTCCATCAGTAGAACTGGCATTTCTCCAATAAGGACAGACTGGATCTTGCTGCTCAAAGCACATTTTCCTACAGATACTATAAGATGTGATTCCTTCATTTTTTTAATTGTTCAGTAAGAATCATTTAAAACTTCTCAAAAATGATAATGTGATGAGAGCAGCCAAGTTTGATGGTCCATCCATCTATGCATCCTTTACTTCCCTTGCACTAGCTGTTATTTAAGACTTAGTAAGTACAGCACCCTGGGAGTAGAAGCACAGGACAACCAATCTTGATTGAACTGTATCAAAGTGTTGCCTCCATGCTTGTTTAGGCATAACGCAAAAAAAGAAATCTTCACATAAATCAGCGGGATTGGCCAGAACCCCCTCAGAGCCTCTCCCATATTATAGAACCCTTGAGAAAGGCCAGCCAAGGTGGAGACCGTCCCTTTTCACAAGGACCTCACACTCTAGCTAGAGTCTCAGAATCAATATGCCCATATCTTCTTCTTCTAAAAGACAAATTAACTGAGTATTCACAGATCACTATGGCGAACAGAGTTCACTGGGTTGGGGTTGACCCTATAACACAGGCTTGGTGGATAGCTGCCTACACCATGTGGTTGGTCTGTGGGCCAAAGAAAATGTCTCTACATTAGCCTGCCTTAGGACCTGAAATTCCATTGTTCCCTGAAGGGAAGGCACTAAAAGGACCCAATTTAAACTGTAAACATTTGCTAGAGCCAGGAGTCCCAATGAAAAAGTTGCATGGACAACTTTTGATAAATATGTAAGCCAGTGAGAAAGCAGGCATCTGCCGAACAGGAAGGAAGGCCAAACCATGGCGACATCTGGCAGGTACAGAAGACCACTACCTTGGCCTTCTCTGTATCACTCACCAACATCTCAAATACTGAATGCCTTTAGTCCCATCCTCTGGGAAGCTCTGGGTCACGTGGGGAAGACAGACATGTAAATAGACAATTTCAGTATAATGGACTAAGCGATAAGAAGTATACATAGGTGCCGAGGAACTCAGAGGAGAAACAAAGGCCCCTGAAGGGTTTGGAAAAATGCTTCTTAGAGGAGGTAGTATCTGAGCTGTGTCTTAGAAGTATAAACAGGAATTCGCAAAGAAAGATGGACACAGGGTCCTTCACAGAAGGATTTGCATAGGCAAGGACATCATGTGTCTAAGAGCGTAGCAGAGGAGGAGAGGCAGAAAGATCTGTAAGCCATTCAATATTATCATAGCATCAAGTGTGATACAGAAAGTAGGAAGAGGTGAGATAGATCGCCCTAAGAAACAGATTGTGAAGGGCCTTATAGATCATGTCAAGGAGCTTGGACTGGATGTTCAGCTTAATAGGCAACACTGAAGAGTTTAAGCAAAGGAATGAGACAATCAGATTTATGCTCAGGAAGATCAATGGTGGCTGTGTGGAAAATGGATTAGAGAGAAGCAGGACCTGTGGTAGGAAACACAGGGAACAGGCTAGCTCAATAAGCTTGGATACTGGCCCTTCGTGCCTCGCTTCTCTTCACCTCCCTTCTCACTCACTTCCCTTCTAACTCCCCTGTCCCCTGCCATCAAAGCAGAGGCATGAGCCTGCCCTCGATCCTCGGCAGAAGTGCAGGTGGCTCTAGAGGCTGGAGGATCTTCTCTAGAGAGGAGATCTTGGAAACTACGCAACCAACTTGGCACCTAGATGCCAACCAAAGAGACAACCACAGGCAGAGCTAAAGAGGGAACAGCCAAATTACCCCCTCCCTAGGATGTGGCTCTTACCTGGAGATGTCCCAAAGACCCTCCTTGGATTCCTCCTTTTATTATTGTGGCAAAAATAATTTGTGTTTGAGGGGCGCCCAGGTGGGTTAAAGCCTCTGCCTTTGGCTCAGGTCATGATCCCAGAGTCCTGGGATCGAGCCCCACATCAGGCTCTCTGCTCAGCAGGGAGCCTGTTTCCCCCTTTCTCTCTGCCTACTAGTGATCTCTGTCAAATGAATAAATAAAATCTAAAAACAAAAACAAAAATAAAATAAAATAATAATAATTTGTGTTTGAGAATCAAATACCTCTGCTATTTGACTAGAGTGACAGAGAAGTTCAGAAAAGAGGTAAACCAAGCTCTTTGTGTTCATTGATCAAAGAAGCCCTATTTTCATTTCCCCCTCTATTTTCTAAAGCCCTGGTAACCGACTGATTTTCCCTTAATAATGCCTTACTGTGCCCGTTTTTTGCCCCAGCAGTCTACCCACAAGCCGTTCATTGCTTAACTTGAGCACTGTCTCATAACTGATTTTTCACCTTCAATAGGCTCTTGAACCTCAAAACATCTGAGAAAAGAAGCCCAGGCTGAAGGTTGACAACTCGAGTCTGAACGATACTACCACCCAATGGTGATCCACATGAGAATCGTTTTTTTAAGATTTTACTTATTTATTGGACAGAGAGAGACACAGCAAAAGAGGGAACACAAGTAGGGAGAGTGGGAGAGGGAGAGGCAAGCTTCCCACAGAGCAGGGAGCCCGACGCACGGCTCAATCCCAGGACCCTGGGTCATGACTTGAGCCGAAGGCAGACACGAAACAGTCGACTGAGCCACCCAGGTGCCCCTCCATAGGAGAATCTAAAAGTGAAGCTGATCTTAGCCTAGCTCAGCTCTGCCTGGCTACAGGCGCTTGCCAGTGTACACACATTAAGAGGCCCCAGTGGCTTCCCCTGAGGCTGACCAAACCTAATACAGTGTTTCCCCAAATAAAATAAGCCACCAGCACAGGGTCACAACAGGCGAAAAGCCTTAGGTTGTATGAGAACGTTCTTTCATCTTCATTAGTCCTTAGAGATGGGATCTACTACATGGGGTGCTTTAGAAATATTTTACCAGACTATATTATTAGTGGGGGCAGCAAAAGCTAGGGCAGAGAGTGGCTTCCTGAACTCCAATGACAACAAAAAGGTCAACTCCGCACACTCTCTGGGTAAGTTGCGGAAGCCCAAAGCCCAGTCCCTACTCCCGTGAGTATTTGATTTGTATTTCCTTGGTGCTCAGTTTTGTGCCAGGCAACAGCCCACCTGTGCCCTCAGGTGATTCCCAACTAGATGATCTGCGAGACACCGCCATGCAACAACTACAACTGACTCGGCGACCACCTCAAATGCGTCAGGCGATGGGACCTCAAAGCAGGCAGCATGAGATGGGGGCTCAGGCAAAGGTCTTCAAAGCTGTGATGGGTTTAAAATATTGGGGAGGTTTTGGGGGGGTGCACAAGTAAGTTTCCCAAACCTGCCATTTACTGAATGTTTATCATGTTTCAGGCACTAGGCCTTCACGTGATTTCTACTGAGCACATCTCAGTTTTATCCCCATTTTCCAGATAAAGATCTGAGGATCACAGGGCTTACGTTACGTGTCCAAGCTCACATAAGCTGATAACTTAGTGGGGCCAGAAGCCGAACCCAAATTAGCCTGACTCTAGAACCCATGCTCTTTTTTTTTTTTTTAAATTTTATTTATTTATTTCACAGAGAGAAATCACAAGTAGATGGAGAGGCAGGCAGAGAGAGAGAGATAGGGAAGCAGGCTCCCTGCTGAGCAGAGAGCCCGATGCGGGACTCGATCCCAGGACCCTGAGATCATGACCTGAGCCGAAGGCAGCGGCTTAACCCACTGAGCCACCCAGGCGCCCCAGAAAGTTTTGTAGAAGATTCTGGAAAGACTACATCTTTTTTTTTTTTTTTTAAGATTTTATTTATTTATCAGAGAGAGGGAGAGAGCGAGCACAGGCAGACAGAATGGGAGGCAGAGGGAGAAGCAGGCTCTCTGCAGTAGAACCCATGCTCTTAACTATACTTTTTTCTTTCAAGATTGATTTTATTTATTTATTTATTTATTTATTTATTGGGGTGTAGATAGAAAGAGAGCCCAAGTTGGGTGGGGGGAGCATGGGGAGGGAGAGGGACAAGCAGACCCTGTGCTGAGCATGGAGACGGACAACGATCTTGATCCCATGACCTGGTCCGAAACCAAGAGTCGGACACTTATCCAAATAAACCACCCAGGAACTCCGAACTACACTCTTGCCTCCAAAATGATCTTATAGTTTCAGGCAAGATGGCTGAGCTGAATGAAAGACTGAGTTGGGAAAGAATTGAAAGCAGATTCACAGGCGCAGGAATCTCTTTCTTGATATCAAGGGTTCATGCAAATCTGACTCTACAGAGCCCTTGTGCCTTCTTTCTCCTCCAGGCACACAGACCCCCACTAATTGCCAGTAGAATGGAATGCCAGGAAACTCTCCCCCAGTTTTGATACAGCTAGCACAAGTTTCAAACAAATCTAAGCTCAAAACAAATCTAAGCATTTTTAGTTCAAGCAACAATTCTGTTTCTATGGAAACACAGAAGGGCAAACTGTAGGCACTAGGGTGGAGACTTCACCTCCACCCTGGGAGCTGCAAAGCTCTTTCTCCGTTTAAAATGAAGGAACCCAGTGTAAACAAGCCCTTAAGGCTGGGCAGCTTGTAGGTCGTTGGGAAAGAAGGGATTTAACAATAATGGAATTATGAAAACAGCTTGAATTCAACAGAGTTCTGAGCCCTTTGAACAACTTAGGTCTCTCCTCTGATAATATCAGGTTTCCATGGCATAGAAATATTCGACTCCTCAACCTCTACCAAAACAAACACTATTGTGAGACGCAATTATATGTGGACAGGAAGGGGCTAATTTGTAGCTGAGCTGAATCATCTGCAACCTCGTATGAAGGCCAAACCTCAATTATCCAGAACCCAATTAAGGGGCGTGGAGGGGGGGGGTCCTCAGCTAACTGCATCCAACTTTTGTAGAGAGACCGTGCCCATGAGAAGAAAAAAACTATCACATAAACGGGTTTATTGGGAGGAGGTAATCTGCACAGCTGTGTGATTTGGGGCAACTTCCTCATCAAGGTAGTGGTTGTTAGCAGGGCTAAATGACATAACCGATGTAGGCTACTTCACACAGCACCTGGAACTTAGTAAGAACTCAAATCTTAATGTATATTGCTATTCCACAAAGTCATGCAAAACCATCCTCCAGAGGACATTTCGGGGTGAGTCTCCATCCTTCCCTCTCCTATTCCATACCCATTTCCAAGAGTAGACCGTGATCTCTGATCGTGTCAACAATATTCCTGGTGCCTAGAGCAAGGGCTTTCCTGGTCACGGAAGAATCTGGAATGCTACTTTCTGAAGCAGGAAAGAGAACCTAAACATTTCTGAATATCGGATAAGGAGTAAAGCCAAAATAATATCCAAGTCCCATTTGCCTTCAGACTTTCAATCTCGCTGCCCCTTACTCCTCGACAATGAACTGATCTTTAGCCTGTACGATGCGATGCACACATTTAGCACCAACTGACTTAGTATTACCATTGAATAACCCCCTCTTCATAACTGTGTTTGTCTTAGGCTCGCTGCAGAAATGGAGAGGTCTGTGAAGTTCTCCAAGTACAACATCATGCCCAATTAGGCACTGAATTGGCCCCATTTGCTGATAATTATCATTATTATCCCCACTACCAGTCTGAGGCAAAACTGTTGAAAAGGCTAGTTGTTTTCCTAGCCTCAAACATGCAATGGACAATTCCCCACCCCCACCCCCAGGGTTTCCTCTCGATCCCTCAGGTGGCCAGTGCCCAAAACCTTGTCCCATACCCACTCACACCGAGGTATAGAGGACCGGTGGTGGTTAAAAGTGGATTTAAAGAGAGAGATGGAATAAAGGTTCTTCAGAGGAGTTATAGCATCACTGAAAGTATTCCAGAAACAGTTAAAAAGACAAAAGACCTAGGGAAACCCTTGATCTCACACCTAGGCATGTATGTGCTCCTTGAGTCAAAAGGATCAGCCTCAAAAACTGAAGCACAGGGGCACCTGGGTGGCTCAGTGGGTTAAAGCCTCTGCCTTCAGCTCAGGTCATGATCCCAGAGTCCTGGGATCGAGCCCCGCATCGGGCTTTCTGCTCGGCGGGGAGCCTGCTTCCTCCTCTCTCTCTGCCTGCTTCTCTGCCTACTTGTGATCTCTGTCTGTCAAATAAATAAAACCTTTAAAAAAAAAACTGAAGCACAGAGCTACGCAGTCTACTCAGAATTTCTCAAGGAGTCCACATTACCAGGGGCTAGGAAACTTAAACCAGTATGGAAATGATGGCAACTGTTACCTGATGTAATGAGGAGTACCAAACTATCTAGCCCGATGGTCAAGTGCAATTTCAATTGTTAAGTTACAGAAGTGATATGTTAAATCATTCAGAGCCGTGAAAACCATAGTTCAGATTTTCCTACAGGTTGCCAAGCAAGGAAAATACCCTGGAAGAGAAGGTAGATAAAAAACGGTGGGAATTTGACCTCACAGTTTGTGCTGGAGGTCATTTTTAATTCCTTCATTCCTTCTAGCAGTGGGGAAAACAGGGCAAGACGATCACAAAAGAGGACTACTTCCGTTTGCTCCAGACCAGCCCTGCCCTGGACTCAGGTCTCCTTTCTCAAAGTAATGGTCTGCCCACATGCTTTCATTCTTTATAAATCCCCCAAATCGACTTAACACTGTTAAAAATCTCCAGCTGCGTTTTCATCAGCACTCTCCGTGGAAAGAAGATACCAAACAAAAGTGAAACTGTGCATGTCTGGCCCCATGAAGGGTGAAGTATTTGGATAACGTATTGGACATTTCAAATACCTTCCATTTTCTGCTGAGCCAGCTGACTCGCTGGGAACATGTTCTTTGAGAAGTAAAAAGTTAAGTGCTCTATTCCAAATCCTCAGTGGGGCAGTGAGCCTGACAGAACATCAACTAGAGGAACCCAATTAGCGTGGTTTTTACCTTGACAACCAGTGCATCCTCCTAAGATATCAGTGGGGTTCACACACTCACTGAAGGGGAATAAGGCAGAAGAATGTCAGAGAATGTGCTGACTTGAAAGACCCCTTTTTGAAATGAGCCAGTATTATTCATTTCCTGAAAATGACTAGAAATGGAGAATTATTCCTGTCAATGCCATGACATTTGTTTAGTTTCTGTGTGTCAGAGCATCAGCAAGAGCAGGAATCTGAAAAAGAGCCCCACATACGTGCATGGTTTAGAAATCACCTGGAGTGCGGACGTTAGGACAGGAAAGAGCCACACACAGCTCTCTGCAAATATGACTCAGCTGAAGAGAAGCAGACATCCCTGCAATTTTAATCCATGAATTAAAAGACATTATCTTCACTCATTCCGGAATTACCAGCATTGCTAAATAAACTTCCCCATTTCAAACACTCCCCTCTCCCCTCCCCTACATCAACCCAAAACTCAAATTCCTATCCCATGAAGCCATCTTTCCTAAATCATCACAAGTTCCACTGATCAAACCTCCTTTCAGAACTTATTGGAGATAAGGATTCTACACCACACACCTGAATATAAGATTCTGTATTATTTTATAATACTATTTAGTGTATTTATGTCATATTTCCCATTGTGACTGTAGTTTCTTCAAGGGCAGACTACTTCTGTCCCCCCAAAGCACCATACAATATTAGATTAGAGTAAATGCCTAATAAAAATGTACATGGTGCTTAATTACTTAGAGAATTCATTCACCTGAGTCTAATTTAAAGCTGACTACATGACCTTGAACTTAGCGCCTTTATTGCTGCAGCAGGAAATAAGACTGCCCTTCTATGTTCTCCATAAAAAATGAAGGGGAGGGAACACTAACTAGTTGGTAATAATTTGCTACCCCCGTGGATTTCCTTAGTGCACATTGCTAGGATTAAGAAGAAGAAAAGGGGGCGCCTGGGTGGCTCAGTGGGTTGAGCCTTTTGCCTTCCGCTCGGGTAGTGATCTCAGGGTCCTGGCATCGAGTCCCATGTCGGGCTCTCTGCTTGTCAGGGAGCCTGCTTCCCCTCTCTCTCTGCCTACCTCTCTGCCTACTTGTGATCTCTCTCTGTGTCAAATAAATAAATGAAAACTTAAAAAAAAAAAAAAAAGAAGAAGAAGAAGAATTAGAAGAAAAGGATGACTCATCACTTGCAGTCCAGTGTCAGTAGATATTTCTAGCCGACTCTAGAAATAGTGTTCTCACAACCGCATGCCTTAATTCTATCCTTCCTTCAAGGCTCAGAGTGGCTGTTACTTCTTCCATGATTCCTTCCTTACTTCTTCATCAGGACGCATACTCTTCTAAAGTACCAGAGCATTTTCTCATTCCTCCTTTCATGACATAGGACCTTCTGCCTTGTGTTGTAGCTACGTTCTTGTTTCCTCTCCCTAGTAGACAGACACAATGACATGATCAGCACACCATCCTAGTAATAGCTAAGTAAATAATACATACTCAGGGTTAGCTAAGTGTCCATGAAATACTCTATGTACATTATTCAATTTAATACACAAAGCAATCATGGTGAGGCCATTATTCTTCACAATACCTCAATTTTACAAAGGAGAAACTAAGGCTTAGAAAGATTAATTTGTCACAGGCCATACAATTAGTAAGTGTCATAGGTAGAATTTGATTTGAGAGCCAGCAGTGTTAAAAACTATGCTACAATAAAGGACTCTTGATAAATGAGGCCTTCCCCTAGGGGGGACCCCGGGCGGGTCAGTCACTTAAGCGTCTGCCTTCGGCTCAGGTCATGATCCCAGGTTCCTGGGATTGAGCCCCGAGCTGGGCTCCCTTCTCAGCGCGGAGTCTGCTTCTCCCTCCGCCCTGCTCCCCTGCCTGCCACTACTACTCTCTTTCTTGCTATCTCTCCCTCTCTCAATCTTTTTTTTAAAAATGGTGAATAAAGGAAGAAAGAAATGTAATGAATTGAAATATAGAACTATCTTACTCCAAACAGGCTTTCCAGCCATGTGTTCTCCCTTGGGCTAAGACTGATCAAGGGTCTGGTACTGCCTACTAGTAAAAGAATCATCAGAGCCAATCTCAAAAGCAAGAGATCAAATAATCGTCTTTAATGTCACCTGTTATTCATCCAAAAAGAGGCCTGGGTTGTGTTTTCAGCAGCTCCTTGATCTGCAATCTACCCAACGTTCATATCTGAAAATCTTACATAACTGCCCATCAAGAATACATTAGAATTTTGGAACTATCCTGACCCTTCAGTCTGGGTAATCAAGTTCTAGGCAAGGTGAGTCCACCAAAATCAGCTACGATTTCATTATTTTTCATAAAACTCCTGAAATACAATCCCACCGTCAGTGTTTAACTCTGCAATCAACATACGATGAGCCCTGCCTGCATATAGGCCATACTCAGTCTATCAATTAGCAGCATTTTCACTGACTCAATCAAAAGTAGTTAGTGACCAAAAGAAGAGACCTTACAAATGTTTGGTATAAAAAACAAGTAGATATATAAATGTATATATAAATGTATATATAGATGTATAAAAAACAACCTGCCTGGCTCAGTCGGAAGAGCACAAGACTCTTGATCTCAGGCCTGTGAATTCGAGCCCCCACACTGAGTGTACAGATGACTTATAAAAATAAAAGAAAATCGGGGCACCTGGCAGGCCCAGTCGGTGGAAAACACGACTCTCTATCTCATGGTTGTGAGTTCAACCCCCACGTTGGGTGTACAGATTACTTAAAAATAAAATCTTAAAAAAAAAAAATCTTAAAAGAATTTTTTTAGACTATACTACCTTAGACTTTATCTGAAGTCCTTCACAGAGGCAGACCCACAGTTGACAATGCACAACATCCCTCTGGATGGTCAATGTGGATAGGTAGGAAAGAACATAAATATTGTTTCTCCAGAAAAAAAAAAAATTCTGTTATCTGGCCATTCCATTGTACAGAAAGCATAGTTAGGGTTTCAGAGGACAAATGCGGGTGCCACTCAGCCTGGATTCACATTCTGGCACTACAACAATCTTTAATACTTAACTACTCTGTTCCTCCATTACCCTATCTCTAAAATGGGGTAGTGGGACACCTGGGTGGCTCAGTCAGCTCAGCATCAGACTCTTGATATCAACTCCAGTCTTCATCCTGGGGTCGTGAGTTCAATCCCCACATGGGGCTCCAGGCTAGGCATGGAACATACTTAATTTTAAAAAGGGAGGGGGGCACCTGGGTGGCTCAGTGGGCTAAAGCCTCTGCCTTCAGCTCGGGTCATGGTCCGGGGTTCTTGGGATCGAGCCCAGCATCGGGCTCTCTGCTCGGCGGGGAGCCTGCTTCCCCCACTCTCTATCTCTGCCTGCCTCTCTGCTTGTCTACTTGTGATCTCTTTCTCTGTCAAATAAATACATAAAATCTTTAAAAAAAAAAAAGTAAAATGCGGTAATAGTATCTACTTTACAGAACTATAAGGATTAAATAAGTTATATATGCAAAACATTGGCCACTAATGTTATAGAAGTAGTGCTATAATTATTCTAACTATTCTACTTCTAATTTAATAAGTATTTCCTAATATTCAAGATCTATGTAGCTTAGTAGATCTCACCCAAGGACTATTTTGCCTCTCAGGGGACATTTAGCAATCTCTGGAGATACTTTTGTCACCAAAAATGGGGGTGGGAGAATGGTAGTGGGTAGAGTCCAGGGACAAGGCACAAACCGACCTCTACAACAAAGAATTACCTGGCCCAAAATAATAGAATTAAGGGTGAAAAAACCTGTATAGATGCAATTACCACTTTATTGAAAACTCAATGGAGCAAAACCCCAAGGGACAAATGCCAATAAATAACAGATGATAATTTCATTTCAAAATCTTTAGCAAAGGATCTTTTCAATAACAGAACTCAATACATTTATGAGTGGCTGATAGATTAATCATCACTTTCTTCATAGAATAGCTTTGATTATAAATATACATATTTTTACATGTTTTATAAATATATATGGGGAGGAATTTTATAAATTTAATCCTGGTTAATATATTTAAGGCAACTGTACATAGAAATCTTCTTGTCAATGACTTCAACATGCAAACAGTTCCTCCCTCATTTCAATATTTTGTGGATTTGGCTCTTCTTAAAGAAGTCACCTGTAATTGACGAGGAAGTGAGTCAGAGAAAAACTTAAAGCTAACATCTTTTTTAAAAAAGACTTTATTTTTTTATTTGAGAGAGAAAGAGCAAGAGAGAGCACAAGCAGGGGTTGCAGAGAAACATAGGGTGGGGAGAGGGAGAAGCAGGCTCCCCACTGAGCAGGGAGTCCACCACAGGGCTCAGTCTCAGGACCCCAGCAGCACACCCTGAGCTGAAGGTGGGCTAACCAACTGAGCCACCGAGGCACGCCTAAAGCTAACATCTTGTAGATCATTGTCAGTCAAAGACAAAGTATATCTGAAATAACAACCAACGGTAAAGAGCAAAGAGAGGGTTTGCATCAACATCTACTTCACAGGATCAACTTGTGGAATGTAGCACCTCTAAAAAGCCAACTTTAATTACCTAGATATTGTCTCATCTACCTTTTGACTGGTTACTGACTGGAGGATTCACCCAACATAGTCAAAACACTGCGTGTTTGGGACGCCACTGCCTCACTGGTCAAGCAATGAAGGTGATTTGGTTGGTTTTTTTTGTTTGTTTGTTTGTTTGTTTGTTTTAATCATCCAAATCAATCACCTTCTTGCAGAGTCTCACCCCATCTGTTCCCAAACAAACCATCTACCAAACTTCTTTGGTTGGCTTTAGGTATCATCCACTTGTTCGGGTTTTAAGTCAACAAAGACTCCGCGTTCATGGAATTTCCATTTTCAGAACCACAGCTTGACTTTCCATCCCCTTCGAAGTGAACTGTATACCCAATAAACCTACTACACGCTCAGCATTGTATATAAAAGAAGCTTATGTCTAGAGGTAAAAATCAAGGTTATTCACATGAAACAATTAAAGGATAACTTATGAGAGTGAATATTCAACTTTTAGATTCAGTAGTTCAGACTGTGCTTATTATGGGTTCAGATTATTAACCAATTTACAGAGCTAGAGTTCTCAAAGTGGGCTTTAACGAGCTGGATCTTGAGAACTACAGGGCAGAATATGAATGGGTCTTTGGAATAATACTGACCCGAGTTCAAATCCCAGCTCCACTATTCCTTAGCCACTTCACATTAAGCAATTTACTTAACCTTTCTGAACTTCGGTATCCCCATCTGTTTTAGAATAAAGATAGTGGGGGGCACTTGGTTGGCTCAGTGGGTTGAGCCTCAGCCTTTGGCTCAGGTCATGATCTCGGGGTCCTGGGATCAAACCCCGCATCGGGCTCTCTGCTCTGCAGGGAGCCTGCTTCCTCCTCTCTCTCTGCCTGCCTCTCTGCCTGCTTGTGATCTCTGTCAAATAAATAAATAAAATTTAAAAAAAAATAAAGAATAAAGATAGTGGTATCTCCTCATTAGGTGGTTGTGAGGATGAACCAAGATAATTAAGATTAAATAAAACAGCATAGTGCAAGTCACATTATATAGGGTGGCCACCGGTCCCTGTGCATACCAGTTGCGCATTCTCTGTCTGTTTCCCTCCACTGCATAAATTTTAATTTTTCTGGAATAGTCTTTCCTGTTAATGGTTGGAAATCATTTAACCAAGTACCCGAGAGCTATTTGGGGTCTTAAACTATTGTTCTACAGAGTCCTTATGCATAAGATAATAAAAGAAAAAATTTTCTCACAATACAGATCACTCAGGTAATTTCTGTTTAGTGTGTATAGGGATTATGTGATAAATCTTTAAGTAATTATTAATTGCAAGACATTGCTTTTTTTTTTATTGTTGATATTCGGAAGAGAAGGGATGGAGTAAAATGGAAAGAGAAAGAGGAGGTGGAGGAGAAAAAAAGAGAAAAAGGAGAAAAGAGAAAAAGATGAAGACTCACATAGACCACAATGTAATCCAGGCAAAGATCAGCATAAACAGACACAAAGGCAAGAATGAGGAGTTTAAGCATAAACTGACCCATCTGACTGGATCACAATGAGTATTTTTAAGATTTTATTTATTTATTTGACAGGGAGAGACACAGAGAGAAAGGGAACACAAGTAGGGGGAGTGGGAGAGGGAGAAGCAGGCTTCCAGCCGAGCAGGGAGCCCAATGCGGGGCTCGATCCCAGGACCCCGTGATCATGACCTGAGCCAAAGGCAGATGCCCAATGACTGAGCCACCCAGCGCCCCTCTTTTTTAAAAGATTTATTTCTTTTAGAGAGAGAGCACATGTGTGTAAGCAGGGGGAGGGGCAAAGGGAGAGGGAAAGAATCCTAAAACAGACTCCCCACTGAGTGCAGAGTTCCACACAGGGCTACAACCTGGGCAAAAACCAAGAGTCAGATAGTTAACAAACTGAGCTACCCAGGAACCTAATGAGGCATCCTTTGATGCATAAAGAGAAAGGAAGTAGTTACTTGCTCTACTTCCCTTTTGGGGAGTTAAAACTTTGAAATAACATGTCAGCTCCTCTGTAATTCTAACTCTATTCCTTCATGAATCCTTTGGAAAAGGCAAATGCCCATTAATTTTGGAAAACACATTCAAAATATGACAGGCTAACCACCAGTCCCGGTCAATGAACTGATTGCCCCCAGGTACTTGTCCGTGAACTAGAGGTCATTGGCTTCCCACTACTCTAAACACTACCATGGATACTCACAGTAGGTTGTGCCACTCTTCCTTGAAATGTATTACACCTCCTGGGTAAAAAGCAAGAATGTTGATAAACTGTCAATTAACCCATAACATCCACCACCTCAAAATCTGTGAATGCTAGGTATGTGAGTAGATCTCCACGACACACAATTCAACATCTTGTTTGAGTTTCAGGAAGTTTATTTAATAAAATTCGACCACAATTACCTCTGTACTTTGGCTCACTTCCCATTCAAATTGCACCAAATAGAATAAACTACCCATAAATTTCAGCATATTTATTGCTAAGGGAGAGAGAGGGGAAAAGGGGAAGGGAAAGGGAGAGAAAGAAGGAAAAAGAAAGAAAATTAGAACAAATTTCATATTATAAATTAATCTGAGGTTTTTTATCTTGGGGAACCAAGCAGATAATCCAAAATTAATTAAGCAATTTCCCTCAGCTTACAATCCCATATAAGCACGAACTCCAGGCACCCTGACCAGCTTACACAGAACAGTCATGAACAACAGAGAGCCACCTCCCAGCCCAGCGCCCTCTCTGCTCTCAGTACTTACGAACCATAGACTCCTCCGAGGGGGACAGCCTGACTCCTCCCACTGTAGCACAACCTCAGATTCAAAGGGCAACAGAGCCTGTACTTGGCAAGTATGTTAAGCAATGGCGTCTATCTTTCGTATCCATACCACCTCCCTTACCTGCCTGTGCCCCCTAAATTGCCACCCCACTACCACCTGAGCAGTATTCTTTTTTATCTGTAAAGCTTGGGGGCTCTGGAGTCAACAACATGGGTTTGTTCTCCCACTTAGTATATGACCTTAGTCATGCAGCCAACCTCTTGAAGCCTTGTTTAGTGAAAAGTAAAATGGAGATTATAATACCACCTGCTTCATGACATCATGCCAATTAGAAAAAAATTTTTAAATGCTTAACACAACACTAGGCACAGAAAACTCAGACAGTAAGTAGTAGCTATGATAGCTGTTAATACTACTGCCCAAGACCAACCCCCTTTCAACAGCAATCATGCCTTCCCAAGAAAGGGCTCCATCATTCATCCATTCAAGGTGAATAAACTGAAAACCTACTCTGGGCCTGGGAATATTCTGGACATGAGAAGTATAGCAACGAACAAAGAAGGTACCTGACAGTGAGAAGCCCACACTCTAAACTGAGCATTTTAATTCAGCCTTGTGGTAAGAGGACCATGAGCAGAATCCCAGGATACAAGAAGCACAATCCAGGGGCGCCTGGGTGGTTCAGTCGTTAAGTGTCTGCCTTCAACTCAGGTCATGATCCCAGATTCCTGGGATCGAGCCCTGTGTCAGGCTCCCCACTCTACGGGAAGCCTGCTTCTCCCTCTCCCACTCAACCTGCTTGTGTTCCATCTCTAGCTGTTTCTCTTTCTATCAAATAAATGAATAAAATCTTTAAAAGAAAAGAAAGTAAGAAGTACAATGCAATCCCATGAAGGTAGAGAAGGGAAACTGGAAAGAACCAGTCAGGGTTATGTGAAATGCAGAAGTCAGGAGGAAAGCAGAGATTCCTTAAGCACCCAGATGTTCTGAGGTATGGCCTGTGTGCCCTCTCTCTCGGCCCTCTCATTACCAGGCTTGGGAATCAAAACAAATTAGAGCTCCAGTTGGTGATACAGAACACGCAGTGGGCAGTTTTGATGCTGGGCTGGGCTATGCAGGTTGAGCCCTGAGGTTCAATTTTCATCCTCATTAGAGCTGAGTCTGACAACATGTCAATAAACAAATGATGTTCAATGATACAAGGACTATAAATTTACAATCATTTAGTCAACAAATACTGTTGAACACCTATTGTAAGTCAGGAGCTACAGTGGGTACTGAGTAAACCAAGGAGACAGATCTTTGCCTTCAGGGAGCTCACAGCACAGTGTGGGAGACAGACACCAGACACATGGAAATAATTACAAACAAAAGTCCACACACCACACCTCCCTCATTGCAACCTAAATTCACCCATTTCCCACCCGTGTACCACACAACCCATTCCCAGTAAAATCTAGGTCGGTGGGGAGAAAACGATCATTTAGAGGACTACTTCTGTCAGATGATATATGTACACTTTTAGGAATAGCCATTTGGAGGCCGTATTCATCCCAAAGAAATGGCTGCAAGGGCGGCATTCAAGGCGGTGTGGCACCCAGAGGAAGTTGTATAGTAGGTCCTCATTTAGCGCATCTCACAGCTGTGAGGCCATCTGTTCCCTGCCCTAATGTTCCCTAAAGGGCTGACAGGGGAGAGAGCTGAGTCATGTACGTCAAGTGTCAAGCATGAACATATGTTCATGCTCTGTTCCCTTGAGAAAAGATAACAACAGTTCTCTGATACAGGGAGAAATTTTTATTTGGTGGTCATTCATTTATGTCTGGATTCACATATTCAACAAATAACGTAGTGAGGACCTATGACATGCCAAGCACTGCCAGGTGCCAGGAGAAAAGAAGAACAAGGTCCCTTGCTCCCCCTTAGGAAGCTCACAGTCTATCAGGAAGATGAACCACTAAACACCCAGTTATAAGAGAGTAGGACAAATCCTAGAATGAAATAATCACGAAGTACTGAAGACACAGTGTTCGAACACTTGACTGAGTCTGGGGAGAAAGGAGGAGACTGAGCAGGAAGGCTTCACAGAAAGGAAGCATTTGAAAGATTATTAAGAGTAGGCTAGACCAAGAAGGAAACATTTCAGGCAGGGGAACAAGGGCAAAGAAACGGATCCAAGAGCCAACACATCGTGTACGCATGGGTAGGAAAACCATACAGCTCCGGTACCCAAGATAGTCCCAATTTACTTCTGTTACCCAGGCAGAAGTATAAATAGCAGCCATTTTCATTTTCAAAATTGTCCCAGTTTGGACAATACATTATGCAGTCGCCCTGCATATATGAGGAACTCCCAAGTAGTTGGAGAGGCAGCATGATAAAGCAGAAGCCGCACAGACTCCGAGTCCTAACTAAGTCTGAACCAGAACAAGACAAGACAGTCAGTGGAGGACTTTGAGAACCTGATTTGCCATTTTTAACATTCGAACCACAAAGTCAAGTTTCTAGCCCACGCATGCTCTCTTCCTCCACAAGGCTCTGCCACTAGATTCTATTTATACATCCTGAGGATCAGCTCTGCCATTTACTAACTGTATGGCCCAGGGCGATTTGATTCAACACTCTGATACTCAGCTCCACCTATAACATACAGCAAATAATTATACATTGATTTTAATGTGCCATATACTGTGCTACAATGATCTCTAAACATGGCTCCTTACTTCGTGAAGCTTATAATTTAATGGGGGAGACAGATACAGAATAAGTGATTTTAAGCTTACCGACTTATTTTATGAGGGTAGCACAATTCTGAGATCAAAAATGATAGATAACATTCATATGTATGTGCCCACACACCTGTACATATAAGGCACTGACCCATCTCAGTTATGAACAGATGTAAAAATGCTAAATAAAATACTACTCAGTCGGGTGCCTGGGTGGCTCAGTGGGTTAAGCCGCTGCCTTTGGCTCAGGTCATGATCTCAGGGTCCTGGGATCGAGTCCCACATCGGGCTCTCTGCTCAGCAGGGAGCCTGCTTCCTCCTCTCTCTCTGCCTACGTGTGATTTCTCTCTGTCAAATAAATAAATAAAATCTTTTAAAAAAAAAATACTAGTCAGTCAAACACATTAGTATATTAAAATTAAAATCCCATAACACAATTAAGATTAATTCCTCAAATTCCTTTAATATCAGCAATCTGCAATCATAATATATCCCACATCTATATAACCCTCTAAATGGATACTGAAAGAGATTTATTGAATTCCAAGTGTAGTAAGCGTCAAATAGAAGGATAAGCACTTAACATTATAAAGAATATTTTATTTCAAACCAAGAGCCAAGAGCCAGCATCCCAATTAATACTGAACCTAGAGCAGTGGCTCTTCAACACCTAAATAGAAAGATTATTTCCAGAATTAGAGATGCTCAAAGAAATAGTACATTAAAGATGGTTAATAATTGGTAAATGCTAGTACTAGTTGGGATTATCATTATTGTTAACATAATTACCGTTAAAGCTAGAGCACAAAGCAAATGAATACTGGGGAATGGCTTAAAATTATAGGGATAAGAGCCAGATCACGGAGAGCTCTGTGTGCTCTACCAAAAAGATGCTGTCTTATGCAAAAATGAAAGGAATAAAAAAAACAGAGCAGTTGCACGAGCATATCTATGTTTAAAAGATTACTGTGAGAGGAGTGTGCAGTTGCATTGTAAGAAGATAAGGGTAGAATCAGAAAAACATAGTCAGCCAAAACATGAACATGAGGTGAAGAAAAAATGGTAGTTTGAAATGGAAGCACCGGAAATATGGTGGCAGAGATATGTGCATATATTCAGAATATCTCTAGAAGGCAAAGTATCCATTAATGTCAGTGGACAGAACATGGGGAAAGAAGAAAATAGAAAAGTATAGAGGTAGACAAACTAGTCAAGGTTTTCAGGGCATGTTGAGATGATTTATATTTATTCCAACAGCAGTGTGAGGCCACTAAAGAGATAAAGCACAAATCTGATGTGTTAAGATTTGTATTTTCTGTAGCTCTCCCAACTGCTGGGTAGAGAAAAGTTTGGAGAGGAGCAGAGTAGAAGCCAGAAGGCCAGTTAAGATAGTTAGAATAGTTAAGGAAATGACTGAAACCGATTAGTGCCCTTCTTGAGGTGGGTGGCCATCTTCCAAAAGAAGAAATTTGGAAAGGAAAGGAAGTTTCAGAGAAAGGATCAGGAGTTTTGTTTTGAAGCAACCAAAAGATGTCACACCAGTCAGTAGCTCAGCCCAAAGCCCAGGGTGGAGATAGAGACAAGGCAGTCACATCACACTGGCTATAGAGAAGAGTGTTGTTATTGGGAGGGTGCAAAGACTGTGGCCAAAAAGATCAGTTTGCTTTTTGTTAATAAAAAAATAAAAGTGTTACACCCTAAAAAAAAAAAAGAAAAAGAAAAAGTATTACACCCTAGATATACATACATACATGTTACAACCTAGACAAAAATATTTTAAGAGATTTTAGTTTAATTTCTTTTAAAAAGACAGGGAAGGCGCCCCTGAGTGGCTCAGTCAGTTGGACTCTTGGTTTCAGTTCAGGTCATGATCTCATGTGTCATGGGATCGAGCCCCACATTGGGCTCCATGCTGGGCAGAGAGCCTGCTTCAGATTCTCACTCCCTCTCCCTCTGCCTTTCCCCACCCCCCAGCTCATGTGCATTCTCTGTCTCTAAAATAAATAAATGACAGGAAATATATAGGAAATTCCAACAGATGATCAGCCATGGAAATAAATTTTATAGGAAATTTACAAGGAATACCCCACGGTGGCACTCTACACACAAGCTCTTCCCCAAGGCTCCCAGTCAAATCACAATGGTCTTTGTACTCTCCTCCTTAGGAACAGAGGGTCCAATTGGGTTGCTAATACTCTTAGAAATTTTTGAGGGTGAAAGACAGAGATGCAACATGCTGGATTACAGAGCTGTTAATATGATAATTGCAAATTTCCATTCCCCCCCAGAGTAGCAGCCACAGAGCACGATTAAGAACTGAGACTTTGGCAGAAGCCACTCTCTCCTTCTTCCAAATATTTCCATTGGAATTAACACCCCAAGTGTCCAAGAAAGTACTAGAATCACAGTAAGTAGGAAAAAATCGGGGCACTTGTGGTACTAATTTAAATCATACAGAGTAAGAGGTTTCTACTGA
This sequence comes from Mustela lutreola, assembly GCF_030435805.1. NCBI lineage: Eukaryota > Metazoa > Chordata > Mammalia > Carnivora > Mustelidae > Mustela > Mustela lutreola. The sequence continues at coordinate 104,051,141 of NC_081308.1, read as the reverse complement.
TAATGAGAAACTGAATGAATAAAGGGGAGCTAGGTCAAACATTGAGAAGCAAGTTCATCATCTATTAAAACATTATGTGGTTCCATAATTAAAACTATTTGGTAATAAAGAAAAACTAGGGGCAACTGGTGGCTTAGGTGGTTAAGCATCTATCTACCTTTGGCTCAGGTTATGACCCCAGGGTCTTGGGATCAAGTCCCCTGTCAGGCTCCATGCTCAGCAGGGAGACTGCTTCTCACTCTTTCTCTGCCTGCCACTCCCCCTGCTTGTCATATAAATAGATGAAATCATTAAAAAAAAGAAAAGAAAAGAAAGAGAGAAAGAAAGGAAAAGAAAAAGTAGACAGATCACTGAAAGAGAATGAACAGAATGAAAATATATCTAAGCAAACTACAGAGTGTTTGAGATAAATGGCATTCCAAGTTGGTAAAGAGGGATTATTGAATAAATAGTATGTATCATGTAGCTAATTATTTGAAATATGAGAAAGGGTACACCCCTATCCCCATTCCTTAAATCAAAATAAATTCAACTGGACTGAAATACCTACAACACTAAAACCAAGAGCAATCAGGAGTTGTGAAAATAAGATAATTTCAGCTCTGAGGTTCCTTGGACCATCCAAGTTGACCTACAGGGGAGATACTTAAGTTGAGTGTGACACTCAGGAAAGAGATAGGAGCTGAAGACAGAGATTTCAAAATCATGTGCATACATAGATTAAGCCATCAGGACAGACGAGATTGATAAATTATGTGGAGTGAGAACGGGGTCTACAATGGAACCCCCAAAACAGCTATATTCAAGAGATGGACAGAAGAGGCAGGAACAAGGAGAAAGAGTTCCTAGAAATGCAAGACGTTTCTCCAAAGTCCTAGGAAAAGAGGTTTGTGAAGGGAGTGGCCAATAATTGAAAATGTGTCTAGGAGGACAAGTAAGATTAAAAAAGAGAAAAAGTAGGGGCACCTGGGTGGCTCAGTCAGTTAGGCATCTGACTTGTGATTTCAGCAGAGGTCCTAATCTCATGGGTCGTGAGCTCAATCCTGTGTCAGGCCTCCATGCTCAGTGGGGCATCTGCTTAAGATTCTCTCCCCGCCCCACCCAAGTATTCGAGCACACACGCTCTGTCTCTCAAACAACTAAATATATTTTTTTAAAAGAGAGAAAAGTATCCACTGGGCATTATACAAGGAAGATAGTAAAAGTACATTTAGGTGAGTGATGACAGTGAACAGCTTATTTAAGTGCACTGAGGACTGGAAAGGATAGACACTGAGTACAGAGAAATCATTCCCCAAGTGTGGAATTAAGGAGAGGAGAATATACAGAATTACATATTACAGTACTATTGTAATAACTTTGTATGGTGACAGACAGTAACTATACTTGTGGCGGGGAAAGGGGAAGAATTATACAGGGCAACTGAAGATGGTGTTGTGGGTTGACTTGTGTCCCCCAAAAAGATATGCTGAAGTCCTACTCCTGGGTACCTCAAAACTGACCTTATTTGGAGAATCACTGCAGATGTGATTAAGATCACGTCAAGGAGTAAAATACGCCCTTAATCCACACTGACCAGTGTCCTTATAAAAAAAAGAAAACGCCATGTGAAGACAGACACACACAGGAAGAATGCCATGAGGAAGGAGGAGAGAGCAGAGTGATGCAGCTACAAGTAAAAGAACACCAAGGATCAAAATGGCCGCCACCAGAAACTACGGAAGAAGCAAGGACAAATTCTAGCTAGAGTAGAGTTTCAGAGGAAGCGTGTCCCTCTCAACATCTTGATTTCAGAGTTCCATCCTCCAGAAGGTTGAGAGAATCGATTTCTACTGTTTTAAGCCACCCAGTTTGTGGTACTTCGTCACAACAGCCTTAGGAAACTAATATGGAGGGGGATGCCAAGAAAGTGTTGTGGTTTGTTTTGTTCTAAAAATTAGGAGCAACTTAATCATGCTTTCAGAATCCGATAGAATGAGCCGATCTAGAAGGTGAAGGTAAAAACACAGCAGATAAAACAAAACTAAACAGGATGAGAGAGAGACTGGCTAAATGTTTACCATTTCCTTTCTTGTTGGACGTGCAAAAAGAATGTATTTCTCAGACTCCTGTATGGTTAGAAGTGGTCATGTGCCTTGGTTCCAGTCCATTTTAAGGTCTGACCTATACAAGCTTTCAAGCATTAAATTCTCTCCCTTCCCTCATCTGCTGGCTTGATATCTCTATGCCCAGGGAAACACTAGAAACCTGATGCTGAAGAGGAAAGAGCCTGTGTTAGTCCAAGTCTGCAAAAAACAGAGCAACTTTCACTCCCGCCCCATGTTGCCCACTGGATTTGACCTGAACGAGACATTAATGTATTTTATTAAGCCAATAATCTTTCCAGGTTTATCTGTTACAGGAGCTACCATTATCTTAACCAACCAATACAACAGAAATCCCGGAAGTGACAGGATACAAAGCAAAAATTTGAGGACTTGGCCTTAGATAGAAAAGGGACACTTTGACACTTCTGTTAACAGCAGAGAAATAAGAAAAGATGAAAGCGAATGAAAGTTTGTGGGTTGGAAAGAGAGGTTGAGGAAATTCCCAGCTGACGCCTTCTATTTTTTTCTGCAACGTAGGAGATGGCATGTTTTACCGCAAAGACTGGAGGTTCTAGGAGAGCAAAGAAGTGGAAAAGAAAAAATAACTCGAGCAGTGAACAGGCGAAAGAACTGAATGGAGAAAGGAACTGACAAGCACGGTAGGCCCGCGGTGTTTATGTTCACGGACTAACGTTTACTGATCTCTATGCAAAGCACGCGTTCTAGGAGTTACCACAGTACATGAAACAAGCTGCATAATCTCGTGAGAAGACAAAAAGGAAAATATCATATAATGAAATTACTTATTGAATTACAAAGTTCCATTCAAGCCGGATGTTAATGGACATAAGTACTATTTGAATCTAGAAGCAGAGTGCCCAATACTAATAAATGACAAATCTGTCCTATATAGGTCCTTCCTATATATCAACCTGTACAGGACATGACTCTTACGATGCCTAGCACAAACCCCAGATGAATGAAATAAACAGAAGAGTTATTAGAGGTCACACATGTCTAAAGGTCATGATGATTTGCCCTCTGTCACTCAAACGTGAGCTGACTGGGTCACGGAAGTCTGTGTAACTTCAAGTCAGATATGGCTGACTGGTCTGCAAGGGAACCGGGCCTGCATACACCCTCAGCTTCATCGCCTCCGGAGCTTTAAATTCTGTGCTTGGGCCTCAAGGTAAGAGGGTCTGGTTGTCTTTGGTCTGAAATGTTAGGGAAAGCTTTGATACCCTCAGTTCCTCCTAATAACTCCACCTAAGACTTCACCTGAGGTCTTTTTGAACCTACATTTAGGTCTAGTAAAATGAGCACAGGTTTTGAAAGTCTCATAAAATTTGGACTTAATAGTAGATTTGTGGGGCGCCTGGGTGACTCAGTGGGTTAAGCCTCTGCCTTCGGCTCAGGTCATGATCCCAGGGTCCTGGGATTGAGCCCTGCATCTGGCTCTCTGCTCTGTGGGGAGCCTGCTTCCTCCTCTCTCTCTCTCTCTGCCTATTTGTGATCTGTCTGTCAAAGAAATAAATAAAAATCTTCAATAAAAAAAGTGAGTTTCTGCTCAGCAGGGAGCCTACCCCCCACCCCCGCCCCTCTGCCTACCTCTCTGCCTATTAGGGATCTCTGTAAAATAAATAAATAAAATCTTAAAAAAAAAAAAAAAAGTAGGGGCACCTGGGTGGCTCAGTGGATTAAAGCCTCTGCCTTCGGCTCAGGTCATGATCCCAGGGTCTTGGGATCAAGCCCCGCATCGGGCTCTCTGCTCAGCAGGGAGCCTGCTTCCTCCATCTCTTGCTTCTCTGCAGACTGTGTTCTCTCTGTCTGTCAAATAAATAAATAAAATCTTTAAAAAAAAAAAAAGTAGATGTGCACTTAGCCATGTAGTCTTAGGCCCATCGACAAATTTCTATCTGACCATATTATTTCTTCTATAAAATCTGAGCTCTCCATCACAGTTTGTGAGGATTTAATGGGAATACATATGTTAAATACTCATTAGGACCGTTCATTCTGTTCCCTCCTTCTATCTGTGATCTCTCTGCACACTCCCCATTCAGGAGAATCACATTGCCTTTGGCCCTGGAAAGACCACCTTCAATTCTAATCCAATCTAATCCTGGCCTTCTAGGACGCTCCACCAGATCACCTGGTAATTTTATAATCTTAGATCCCAGATATCTCTAAACCTTTTTTTTAAGATTTTATTTATTTATTTGACAGAGAGAGGAAAAGACCACAAGAGAGGGAACACAAGTACAGGGGGAGGGAGAGGGAGAAGCAGGCTTCCCACAGCCCATGCAGGGCTGGATTCCAGGACCCTGGGATCATAATCTGAGCTTAAGGACAAATGCTTAACGACTGAGCCATCCAGGCGCCCCACAGTCTTCATCTTTATATACAGAATTCTTAATTTCAAAATATATATAAATTCTTCAATTAAAGCAAAGTTTCAAAAGTGGCTTCTCAGGACAAAATTCAACCTCCGTTACTTAAAGCTATACACAATGACCTACCTTTAAAGAGACCTCAGGTCCTTGGAGGAACCCTTCTTTTCTTTACGAGGATATTTGCCCTTGGCATATTTGCTGTTTTACCAGAGGAAAAAAGTGGGTTAAAAAATAAAAGGTCATTTTACAAACTACATTTTAATGTTCTGAAAATTGGAATTTACAAAATAAATTACATTGGAGATGAGAAGCTGGGGAATACCCAGCATTCTCCAGGAGCTAAAAGAAAGCCTTTGTCCCTTCTAGAATGATCAGCTAAATAAATACTTCCTCCTGTATAACTTCAGGAGACACATTACATTTAAAGGAACCCAATACCTGCACTGAAGTGATAATACACATCTCTGTAACTTAGGGAAAAAGTAGTAACTATGGTTGTGGAGCCCTATTTCCACCGTCTCTTCTGGGAAAGATAACTTTTTACGCAAACTCATTTTTCATTTCATTTCTACCACATTGTCTTCCTTTTCCAAACAGGATATAAAGTGCTTTCACAGGCACCTCTCAAAACGAGCACTGAGAAAACCTTCCCCTCACACAAAAGCCAACCTACCTCTTAAAAGACTCTAAAATTAGAAAGGCACTCTCTTTCACAAAAATGGAAGCAATGTTGCTAACCTACTTTGCACAATTCTTCAAGGCAGGCATAACCACCTTTCCTCGGCTTCCTTGAGCTATGACATTCTGTGAAATACTCCAGCCTACCAAGCCACTAATTGGCCCCTCGGAAAGACCATTTTCTCCCCATTAATGTTAGCTCTTAGAATGATTCCAGATTTTCCAGAGTTCCTCATCAGAGGGTAGTAGCCTCTGTTCCCTGGACTTGGGTGCATGCACAATGCTAGCTGTGTCTTGGGAAATTGAAAATGATCTTTTCCTCTTTCAATGGATAATTGTTTCATTTCTCCTGGCTACATTTAAGTTACCCAAGAATGTGACCAAAGAGTTAGTAGCAGGGTACAGTGAGAAGAGGGCTGACCAGAAAGTTACAGACTGGATGGAGTTCTGGCCCAGAGTCCTCGGTTTACAAACCACATCATCACGGTGAGTACTTTAATACTTCTGAGCTTCCTCCACTACCAGTAAAGACAGTGAAAACTAGAGTAACGTACACAGTTTTGGGTCTACCTCACAGGATAATTGGAAGGATCAAATGAGATCATGTGACAATAAGAAGAAAAATATTTAAATTTGCAAAATGCTTACGGTTTCCAGAAAGCTCTCTCATTTGCATTGGTGCCCTTAATTCTGTAGAGCACTTTGAACATTACAAATGGCTGTGTTAAGCATTGCAACAGTCACATGCAGGAAATTACTCTGAAACTAGCCACGCCCAAAAGGCATAGCAAACCTCTTGAAAATGTTTATGGCATTCGTTCCAATTTATATAGAACCCCTTATGTTGTACTTTCATTCCTTCTAATGTAATTTTTTTCTTTTAATGTATTTCAGGAAGGTAAAAACCTTACCCCTCTAGGACAAGAAAACCACATTAAAATATATCCGTTTCAACAGCACAGCTCAGATCCTGATTCATTTGTTGTATTGTTTTATTTACATATCACTCTTTATTTTTAATTGTAAATTGTAGCATATATGCTGACTTTACGTAGGACTTGTAAAAGGGACTGTCCCAAAAAAATGTGAACATAAATCACTGCTTCTTAGATAAGAACAATCTTCAGTCATAACAACAGTCATAACAACAACTTCTTAGGTAAGAATAATATTCAAAGGCAGAATAATAATAGTGTTATATCAATAAACACATTTGAAAAATGCGGTAGTCATTAGTGCGGCTCACCCAATATTCCTATTTCTCTTCCTTCTCACATAGTGGGACTGCTTTCCCTAAACACACACACACGTTAGGGTTGGCCAAGCAGCCAGCTTTGATCAACAATGCTCAGGTTGAAGTGACCTGGGTCGCTTTGAGGCTCCAAGAGCCAGTGCATCATACATCGTTCACTCTGTCATGGCAAGAGGGCCCTCAATGCTAGAGATGGAAGGTTCCTCCGTCAGCCCGGGACCTGGAATGCTGCTGACCCGCAAGCAACCAAAACTGTATAACCAGGAAAAGAAATTAATTTTTGTTACGTTAATCCGTAAGACTCACAGTTTCTTCTTACACCACAATGTCCTATACTAGGTAATACAGATTGATTACAAATTTGGACCCTGAACTCCAAAAGATCAAGTTGAAGTTCCATTTCAGATATATCTTAAATGAATGATGGGAACCTCACTGAGCTTAATTTCTTCATATGTAAAGGGGGAAGGAACAATCCCTACGTCAGAGGATAGTTTGGAGGATTAAATGAAGGAGTATAGGTCTATGAAAAGTGTCTAACACATAGTACGTATTCAAAGTTGATCATGTGATTCTCATAATCCTGCAAGGTGAAAAGGCGCCCACCTTGAAGATGACAAAATAGAAGCCGACAAAAAAGAGACTTGTCTTAAACAAGGTGATAGAGTTTGTTACCAGCACAACTACAATCAGACTGAAAATCTCATGCCTACCCCATTGTCGAATTCTAAAATTATACTTGAATTCAGAATAACGGTTTAAAGGTGCTGATTCATACATAATCCAAGGGCTCCTAACACCCAGGGGTCCCTAACAGTAGTAATAAAAAGTTTGGGATCTTTCTTACTACTTTTTTTTTTTTTTTAAGATTTGTATTTATTTATTTCACAGACAGAGATCACAAGTAGGCAGAGAGGCAGGCAGAGAAAGGAGGAAGCAGGCTCCCCGCTGAGCAGAGAGCCTGATTCAGGGCTCGATCCCAGGACCCTGAGAGACCATGACCTGAGCTGAAGGCAGAAGCTTTAACCCACTGAGCCACCCAGGTGCCCCTTTCTTACTACTTTCAACAACCTAATATATATCATACATTTCCCCCACAAAAAAAAAAAAAAAAAAAAGTCATGCTTGCCAGTTGAAAGGGTTATGGACCACAATTTTTTAAGTATCTTTGAGATGTAACTCTTATACCATACAATTATCCTTTTAAAGGATATAATGTAGGGTGCCTGGGTGGCTCAGAATGGTTCAACATCTGCCTTCGACTCAGGTCATGATCTCCAGGTTCTGGGGATCCCCACATCGGGCTCCCAGCTTAGCAGGGAGTGGGCTTCTGCCTCTCCCCCTGCTTGTGCTCTGTCTCACTCTCTCTCAAATGAATAAATAAAATCTTTTAAAAAAATAAAAAATATAATGTAATGGTTTTTACTATATACACAGAGTTGTATATCCATCACCTCTATCTGATTACGAAATATTTTTATCACCCCAGAAACAAACCCCAGGTCCGGGCAAACATTAATCTACTTTCTATCTCTATAGATTTTCCTGTTCTGAATATTTCACACAAATGGAATCATATAATATGTGGCCTTTTATGTCAGGTTTCTTTCACATGCCATAATATATTCAAAATTCATCCATGTTGTAGCATGTGTCAATACTTAATTCTGTTTTATGGCCAAATAATATCCTATTATATGAATATAAATTTTGTTTCTCCATTTATCACTTGATGGATACATGGGTCATTATGACATGAATAATGCCGCTCTAAATATGCAGGCATGATATTTTTATGTGGACATGTTTTCATTTCTCTTGGGTATATATCTAGCAGTAGAATTGTCTGATAGTATGTTCACTTTGTGCTTAACTTTCTGAAGAACTGCCAGACTGTTTTCCAAAACACTTGTGCCATTTTACATTTCTTTTTTTTTTTTAATATTTTATTTATTTAACAGAGAAATCACAAGTAGGCAGAGAAGCAGGCAGAGAGAGGGGGAAGCAGGGTCCCCGCTGAGCAGAGAGCCTGATGCGGGGCTCGATCCCAGGACCGAGATCATGATCTGAGCTGAAGGGAGAGGTTTAACCCACTGAGCCACCCAGGTGCCCCCCATTTTACATTTCGAAGAGCAATGTAGAAGGGGTCCTAATTTCTCTACATCCTCACCAACACTTGTCATCTGTCTTTTCTTTTATAGCCATCCTAGTAGATAAGAAGTCCTATTTCATTGTAGTTTTGATTTGCATGTGTGGGCCACGATTTTAAAGCTATTCTGTTTTAGTATAAACTGAATGACAGAACCTAATATACCTTTCAGAAGCAAACTCAGAAAATGGAAAAAACAAGTTACTTTACAGAAAAGTCCACTGCCTTCTAAGGGTAAAAATAAATAAATAAATAAATGATTTTAAAATGTTAACAGTGAACAGGTTTACACAGGTCTAATAAATAAGTAATTATTTAAATATCTACTTGTTTGTTCTAATTCATAGCCTACCCCATTCAAAAGAAGTGAAAGCAACTAAAAAATAGACAATTAAGTTACAATAAGTGAGAAGAATAAATTGAAGGAAATCATTCAAAATAAAATGAAGGCAAAGGTAACACAAAAGTGTAAAACAGAAGGTTCTAGACTATTGTCAAAAGTAGGACACAAATCGGGCGCCTGGGTGGCTCAGTGGGTTGGGCCGCTGCCTTCGGCTCAGGTCATGATCTCAGGGTCCTGGGATCGAGTCCCGCATCGGGCTCTCTGCTCGGCAGGGAGCCTGCTTCTCTCTCTCTCTCTCTCTCTCTCTGCCTGCCTCTCCATCTACTTGTGATTTCTCTCTGTCAAATAAATGGATGGAATCTTTGAAGAAAAAAAAAAAAAAAAAAGTAGGACACAAATGTACTTTTTATAAGTTCATGAGGGACACATGTTAACTTATATATACTATTCATACGGTTACTGCATATCTATTACCCAGAAGAAATAAAGCTTTTCCAGGTACTAAAGTCTGAAGAAATAAAAACCCTGCAAATTTTAAGAAAGAAACATGAGATAGCATAAAACTTCCCAAACTAATCTTGAGTGGACCTATTTCACCAAAATCACCATGACTACTTGTTATAATAATACTTCTGCCCAGGCAGTACCTCAAATCAGTAGTTTACAAACACCTACGATGATTCTTTTATACAATCTGGCCTTGAAGCCACCTGTGTAGTGTTATAATAGTCTCAGTCGTATCTAGCAATAAAGACAATGAATTTCAACAGCTGCTTTTCACAGTACTCTTCATTACAAGTAAAGGAGACACAAAACTAGAGCGTGCCCTATGAAACGATTACACGAAGTCTGGGAACTACACAATGTTCCAGTGGTCTGGCCTGATCCAGGAGTAAAATATATGCCTAGGACAAGGGTGCCCAGGTGGCTCAGTTGGTTGAGCATCTGCCTTTGGCTCAGGTCATGATCCCAGAGTGCTGGGATCTAGCCCCGCATCAGGATCCCTGCTTAAAGGGAGCCTGATTCTCCCTCTGCTTCGCCCCCCACTCATGTTCTCACTCTCTCTCAAATAAATAAAATCTTTAATATATATATTTACTTTTATATATATACATATATGTATACATGTAGTAGTGTGATCTAGAAAAATACTCGTGCCAACAAACTCAAAATTTTAAATAAAATCTGAGTAAGTGTATAGACTTCCTGAAGCCCAGCCCCTGCTGAGGCCCTTCAGGGAAGGAAGGACCTCTACTCTTAACTAACTCCTTCTCCGACAGTAATGGGCCCACGAGGCACCTAAAGGAATCCTGTTAAAAATACAGATTCTTTTTTGTTTTAAGATTTTATTTATTTATTTGACAGAGAGAAAGAGATATCACAAGTAGGCAGAGAGGCAGGCAGAGGGGGGAGAAGCAGGCTCCCCGCCGAGCAGAGAGCCCGATGCAGGACTGGATCCCAGGACCCTGAGATCATGACCTGACCCAAAGACAGAAGCTTTAACACACTGAGCCACCCAGGTGCCCAAAAAATACACATTCTGAAACAGTACTTCTGGAACAGGTTCTGAGATCCTCCGTTCCCTCCAAGCTCTCAGCTGATGCTGATGTTTCTGGATCTCCACAATCTTTTGAGGAACCGGTTATCTCTGAGACATTGCTCCATGAAGATACTGTCTTAACATTAAAAGCTTTCAGGAAAAGGTCGAAATTGTATTGTCGGGAGAAAAACCTGGAACTGCAGCTACGCTGAGTTTCCATGCCCAATTGAATGTATGTGTTCAATTTTTTGTTTCTATCTACATGACAGAGGAGTTTTCTGAGAACTTGAGTATATATACACGCATACACATATAGATGTGTGTATGTATACGATTTTTCTTTCCCTGAGCCACAGCAGCTCTAGGGCATAATACAACCACTGCAACTACACAGATAACCATTCCATCGCAAAGACTGGCCCAGTGGGGTTCTCGGGGTACTTATATTTTATACTTGTTATCTTGTCTATTTTAGCCACTATTCAATCAAATAGCAGGGTACACACTAACTGTATTTCATCATAGTTACTATGTTTTTCATTCATTTTGGTAGTTGTCAACAGATTTTTTTTTTCAAAGCTTCCATAAAATGTGTAGAGAATAATTAATTCCACATTTCTCCACCAATAAACAAATCAGTGGAAATCTTCTACAAAAGATACTTATTGCTTAATCCCACTAGTCTAAGGTTCATTTGTTTGGAACATCCAGGATGTACAAAAATGGGTCCTTAATCAGCACTCGCCATCATGATTGCACCATGCAGGCACTGCTTTGTTTACTTACTTCTGAATCCATTATTTCAATAATATTATAAACCCATGATTCCACTAACTCTCAGTCTAAGATCTAGAACATTAGCAATAACCTCTACCTATCTGCCTCTCCTTACCCTAGTCCTGCCTCTTACTGATAACAACCAGCTTGCATTTCATGATTATGTTTACCATGTTTTACTTTTTTCTTAATTTTATCTCATGTGTATGTGTGCCTGCATATGTTTATACAAGTAAGCAATATATTTTTCTTGGATTTGCACTTTATATAAAGGGGATAATACTGTGGAGAGTATCTTGTAAGACTTACCTCTTTAACTCTATATTATTAAGATTATCCAGGCTATTACACATTGGATTTCATTCATTGTTAATACTTTATAATATTCTACTGTGTCAATATATCACAATTTACCCATTCTCCTCCTGATGAGTATTTGAGCTACTTCTGCGTTTTTTACTATTATAATAAATGTTTCTATGAATATTTGTGGATATGACTCCTGGTTTACAGTTACTGACATTTCTCATGGGACTATACCTAGGAGTGGAATTGCTAGGTCATCATGAATGTGAACATTCAAACTTACAAGATAATGCCGATTTGTTTTCTGAAATAATTAAGTCAATTTATAATTCTAGCATCAACATACAGATACTGTTTACCCTCCTCTTCATCAATATTTTAAATGTCAAAATTAATCATTTTCTTTTTTTTAATATTTTGTTATTTATTTGACAGCAAGAGACAGCGAGGAAACACAAGCAAGAGGAATGGGAGAAGCAGGCTCCCTGCTGAGCAGGGAACCTGCCGCAGGCCCCATCCCAGGACCCCAGATCATGACCTGAGCCAAAGGCAGATGTTTAAGGACTGAGCCAACCCAGGCACCCCTTCTTAATCATTTTCAAATGAGTAGTAAAAAATAGTCTGTCTTGATTTTAACTTTTCTAATAATCAGTAATGTTGACTGGCTTATGTATTATCCTTATTTATTTCCTCATCTATAAAATTTATGTCTTTTGTCCATTTTTTTTCTTTTTTTAAGATTTTATTTATTCATTCATGAGAGACAAAGAGAGAGGCAGAGGGAGAAGCAGGCTCCCCAAGGACCAGGGAGCCTGATGCTGGACTCGATTCCAGGACCCCGGGATCATAACCGGAGCCGAAGGCAGACGCCCAACCATCTGAGTCACTCAGATGTCCTGTCCATTTTTCTATTAGGTTATCATTTTTCATGATTTTTACAAGTTCTTTACATACTCTTGATACCAACATTGTGTTGATTTTATGTGTTGCAAATAATTTCTCAGTCTTTAGATTATCTTTTCACTTTTGAGAAGCTGTCTACTAACAAAAATTTATAATTGTGATTTATTTTATCAGGCTTATTAGTTTTTTAATTGTGCTTTATGTCATGTTTAAAAAAGTTTGCTACCCCAAAATTAAGAGGACTTTCACCAATGCTTTTAACTAAAAAATGTAGCTTTGCTTTTCACATTTAGCTCAGTTAATTCTTCTGAGGTTAACAGTCATATACTACATGAGAGATAGAAATCTATATTGTTTACATTCTGAATAGCCAATGTTTCCTGCTTCATTTATTTAACAGTCTCTCTGTAACAGAGTGATCTCCACTCTGAATCAGTCATCCATCAAAGTCCCATATAATATGTGAGTTTGTTTCTGGACTGTTTTCACTTTCATAAACTCACATCTCTAAGATAAGAATCTCATAGACACATAGACTCACATTTTCTGTTCTACTTCTCCATTCTTGACCAATACCACGCTACGTTTAAAGGGATACCCTAATCATTATAAACCTAGATATCTGATGGCATACAAATGTTCTTGCACTGTTCTTCAAGATTTTTTCTTAATTACCTTAGGGTATTTATATTTCCACATACATTTTAGAAACAGCTTATCAATCTCAATGTTTATAAACAGAACTGGGATCGTGATTAGATTTTCTTTCAATCTATAGATCAACATAGGGAAAACTGACATCTTTAAAACAGACTTCAAAAAACCATAAACATATTATTCTTCCATTTACTTATTTTCCTAACACAATTTATAGTTTCTGTTTAAAAAACTTGATCATCTTTCATTAGATTAACTTCTATCTTTTGTCCTAGGTCTTGATGTTTTTAGATGATTCTATAAGATCACTAAAATTTAAAAACTTTTAATACAACTTAAAGACAAAAGAGTGAAAACAAATATTAATATCAAGGGGCGCCTGGGTGGCTCAGTGGGTTAAGCCACTGCCTTTGGCTCGGGTCATGATCTCAGGGTCCTGGGATCGAGTCCCGCATCGGGCTCTCTGCTCAGCAGGGAACCTGCTTCCTCCTCTCTCTGCCCTCTCTGCCTACCTGTGATGTCTCTCTGTAAAATAAATAAATAAATAATCTTTAAAAAAAAAAAAAGAATGAAATAGGGTTGGTGCCTGGATAGCTCAATTGGTTAAGCAACTGCTTTCAGCTCAGGTCATGATCCCAGGGTCCTAGGATCCAGTCCCACATCCAAGTTCCCCTACTCTGCGGGAAGCCTGTTTCTCCCTCTCCCACCGCCTGCTACTCCCCTATTTGTGCTCTCTGTCAAATGTACAAAATCTTAAAATTAAAAAAATAAAGGATGAAAGAAGGCTATTACTACAGGTCTCACAAACATGAAAAGCATAACAAAGCTATACTATGAACAACTCTATGTACCTAAATTTGACATCTTAGATAAAATTAACCAATTTCTCAGAAATCACATACTGTCAAAACTCAATTCAAGATGGAGTAATCTAAACAGTCCCATAATTTTTCTTAAAGATTTTTTAAATTTACTTATTTGAGAGAGAGATAGCAAGAGAGAAAAAGAGCACACAGGGAGAGGGAGAGGGAGAAGCCGGCTTCCCGCTGAGCAGAGAGCCTGATGCAGGGCTCAACCCCAGGACTCTGGGATCATGACAGAAGCCGAAGACAGAAGCTTAACTAAGCCAGCAAGGTACCCCTAAACAGTTCTATAATGATTAAAGAAACTGAGTACATAGACATGAAACTTGTCAAAAAATGGTATCTCCATACAGTCCCTGGGTGGCTTAGTCAGTTAAAAGCCTAATTCTTGATTTTGGCTCAGATCATGATCTCAGGGTTGTGAGATCCAGCCCTCTAGGCTCTGCAGTGAATACGGAGCCTGCTTAAGATTCTCCCTCTCCCAGGGTGCCTGGTGGCTCAGTGGGTTAAGCCTCTGCCTTCAGCTCAGGTCATGATCTCAGAGTCCTGGGATGGAGCCCCACATCAGGTTCTTACTCAGTGGGGAGCCTGCTTCCCCCCACTCTCTCTGCCTCTCTGCCTACTTGTGATCTCTCTATCATAGAAATAAAATCTTATAAATAAATAAATAAATAAAATGTCTTTAAAGAAGAGGAGGTAAATTCTGACACCTGTTATATAATACAGACAAATCTTGAGGATACTATGCTTAGTGATATAAGCTAGTCACAAAAAAGATATATACTATAAAATTCCACTTATAGGAGATATCTATAGTATAGTTAGAGTCAAAGAAACAAAAAAATAGAATGGTGGCTGGCAGTAAATGGAGGAAGGGGAAATGGGGAGTTGCTTAATAGGTATAGAGTTTCAGATTTGCAAGAAAAATTTCTGGGGGCACCCGGGTGGCTCAGTGGGTTAAAGCCTCTGCCTTCGGCTCAGGTCATGGTCCCAGGGTCCTGGGATGGAGCCCCACATCGGGCTCTCTGCTCAGCTGGGAGCTGCTTCCTCCTCTCTCTCTGCCTGCCTCTCTGCCTACTTGTGATCTCTGCCTGTCAAATAAGTAAATAAAATCTTTAAAAAAAAAAAGAAAAGAAAAGAAAAATTTCTGAAAATTGGTCACATAACCATGTGAGTATACTTAACACTACTGAACTGTACACTTAGAAATGGTAAGATGGTACATTTCAATTTTTTTTACAATTTTTTATATCGTTAAATTAAAAAAGGATGCTGGGGCACGTGGCTGCCTCAGTCAGTTGAGCATGTGATTCTTGATCTTGGGGTCCTGATGTCAAGCCCTGTTTTAGGCACAGAACTTACTTTTCAAAGAACTAAGAAATAAAAAAACAAAAATGGGTGCTGGAAGAAACTGTCAAAAATCTGGGGGTACCTGGGTGGTTCAGTCAGTTAAATGTCTGCCCTTGTCTCAGGTGTGATCCCAGAGTCCTGGGGTCCATCTTCCCGTCAAGCTCCTTGCTAAGCGGGAAGCCTGCTTCTCCCTCTCCTGCTGCCCCTTCCCTGCTATGAGTGCTTTGTCTATCTTGCTGTCACTCTACCTCAAATAAATAAATTAAATTAAATAAAATTTTAAAATTGCCAATGTTTTCCAGAGAGGAGTTAAAGATGAATGGAGATAAATAGTTAATATGCATGATGGATCTACTGGGGTGGTGAAAAAATTCTAAAAAGTTATTCATGGTGATGGTTGGAGAACTTGGGAAATTTATTTTTTTAATTACTGAACTGTATTACTCTAAAAGGGTGACTTGTAACATGTAAAATATGCCTCAGGAAAGGAATTATTTTTAAAAATGATGCAGGAACAATATTTCTAGGGAATCTCCTATCTGCTTTCTGTTCTTATAAAGTGTTCTTAGATAGGATACGAAAAGTATGATCCAGGGGCACCTGGGTGGCTCGGTGGCTTAAAGCCTCTGCCTTCGGCTCAAGTCATGGTTCCAGGGTCCTGGGATCAAGCCCCTTGTCGGGCTTTCTGCTCGATGGGGAGCCTGCTTCCCACCCACTCTCTGCCTGCCTCTCTGCCTGCTTGTGATCTCTGCCTGTCAAATAAATAAATAAAATCTTTAAAAAAAAAAAAAAAAGAAAGAAAGAAAAGGGTGATCCATAAAAGAAAAAACGAAAAAAGTGCACCTTACAAAACTTAAAATGAAAAACGATTTGTTTGAGAAAGGCTCTGTGAAGAGCATAAAAAGACACTTACAGAGAGAAAATACTTGCAAATCGCATATCTGACAAAAGACTTATATCCAGAATGTATAAAGAACTCTCAAAGCTCAACAGTAAGAAAACAAATAATCCAATTTTAAAATGTGTAAAAAACGTGACCAGACACTTCACCAGAGAAGATACTCGAATTGCAAAAGAAATAAAGAAATTATGTTCAATGTGATTAGCCATTGGGGAAATGCAAATTGAAACCAGGATGAAGTACCACTACCTACCTATCAGAATGACTAAAATTAAAAACTACTGGCAATACCAAAAGTTGGGCAGGGTGTAATCAACTCTCTCATGTAACTGCTTGTAGGAAAGCACAGTTGCATAGCCTCTCTGAAAAATGATTTGACCATTTCTTATAAAATTAAACATACACTTAACTGTATGACCCAGCAAACACACTCCTAGGTATTTCCCCTCAAGAAAATAGGTGTTCACAGCAAAACCTCTAAAAGAATATTTATAGAGGTTCTGTTCATAACTGCCCGAAATCAGAAGCAAGGCAAATGGCTATTAACAGATGACAGGATAAACAAACTGTGGTATATCCATACAATGGAATACTACTTGGCAAGAAAATGGAATGAGCGTGCAACAACGAGTGAAATTTCCAGAGAATTTTGCTGAGTAAAAGAAGCCAGTTTCAAAAGGTTACATGCTGCATGATTCCATGTATATGACATTCTAGAAAACACGAAAGTATGGTGAAGAAAAATTGATAACCGATTTCTAAGGGACAGAAGAGGGAAGAGAGTATGTAGAGGAAGAGGAGGAGGAGGAAGTTTCCAGGGGAGAGGAAACTGTTCTGCATCCTCATTGCAGTGAGAGCGTCATGAATCTCTTTACGGGTTAAAATTCACAGAAGTGTTCACCAATAAAGAATACCTTCACTGAATGATAATTTTAAAAAGAAAATTAAAAATAAATCCTGGTTCAAAGCAGTTAAGATGGTTCTGTTTTACATTATGTATTTTTACTACAATAAAAAGAGAATCAATCAATCCACCCTAGTTCAATCACTTACCAACACCGTGTCCTTGGGCAATTTCATTTCATGTTACCAGTATTTAAAATGCAAATAATGAGTGGCACAGTTGGTTAAGCACCCAACTCTTGGTTTCGGCTCAGGTCATGGAGATCGAGCCCCACATCGGGCTCCATACTCATCGTGGAGTCTGCCTGAGCTTCTCTCTCCCTCTCCCTCTGCCCCTCACTCAGTCTTCTCTCTCAAATAAATAAATCTTTCTTAAAATGGTTTTTAGGGGGGCCTGGGTGGCTCAGTGGGTTAAGCCTCTGCCTTTGACTCAGGTCATGATTCAGGGTCCTGGGATCGAGCCCCACATCAGGCTCTCTGCTCAGCAGAGAGCCTGCTTCCCCCTCTCTCTCTGCCTGCCTCCCTGCCTACCTGTGATCGATCTCTCTCTCTCTCTCTCTCTCTGTCAAATAAATAAATAAACAATCTTTTTAAAAAATGATTTTTTAAATGTGAGTAATGAAACTACCTACCTCATATCATAGGCTTATCATGAGAATCAGATGAGAACTTTATATTAAATGCTTGGCATATAGTAAGGTCTCAATAAGTGTTAGTAATTATATTTTTTTTACCCTGTAGATACTAATATCTTCCCCCACTGACTCCATCCTAAACAAACTCCGTGAGGTCATTTTTCTTCATCTCCACTTCCATTATTTCCCTATCCTTTCAAAATATGTCTGCACCTTGACCATTCAGCAGAACAGATGGGCCCTCAGGAGGAGCATAAATTCCTGCTAATGAGTAAGTCCCTTAATTCGTATCCTTGGGCATACACAACAGCCCATTATGAGCAAGAATTTGCTACATCCTCAGGATATCATGCTTCGGCTACTGCCTACTGTTCTTGAGACAGAGGCACCATCTCTGCATCCCAGGCATACCCCCCTCTCCCTACAAGTGACTACTGGGGTCTCAGTAGAGACTTAACAGAGGACGACTCTAGATTGCGCAGGGGAGAAGACCAAGTGGGAAGAGGGAAAACCAATAGGAAGATGGAAAAATAACAGACACATTTTGCCAAGTTCACAGAGGGCCAGGGGCCAGCCATCTCCGCCCAGTTTTGTTTAACAGTTCCCTCCCCCAAACTGAGAAGCAGAATCTTACCTCAGTTCACCCTGGAATCTAGGAAAGTCTTTAGAAAAGGAGAACAGAGAGTGAGGCAATTGGGTTTGCTACTGGATGCAACAATTCTGCAGGCCACAGCGCCAACAAACCTGCGTTATCCAATAAATTATTTCCATTGCTTTGGCCCATCCTGCCCTCTGACCCTCTTGCAAAATGTGTTTTTGGGTGCTGTTTGCTCAATTTTCTGCTGAAAAATGAGGCCTACATCACTTCCCCAACAATAGCTCCCAGAACTTCATCAAAAACCATCATAGAGAAGAGAAAGAAATTTCCATCTCCCGCCCCCTCATGATCAAACTGGGGCTTCAGCCCACACAGATCTGTCACTCTGAGAAGACTCCCCAGTCACAGCATCATCTTTGCCAAGGAAGAACAGAGAAAATTGCATCTCACAGCTACACAAAGTTAACTTTTCTATTCTAGCCTGTATTTTAGTACTGCCTCCTTAGAACAATTATCTCCAAAGTACAAACTCAGTATTCACCTGGAGTGGAAATCTGACTTGGGAGAGGAAGTCTCCTAAGCTAAGTTCACATCAGAGCCTAAAATCATGCTGCCAAAGAACCAAACTGCAGCACTGGACAAGATTTGACAGTTTAAAAAGCCGGCTTTGATAAGCCCCCTCCTGAATTGGTCACCTGAGATAGAGAAAAACACTCTTGGGAAAAGAATTAAATATGGGGTTCCTAGAAAATCAGCACTGTCATTGACTCACACATTTCGATCACTCCGCTATGGAAACCTTCCCTCTATTCAAAGGTCATCTCTTTCAGGAAGCTTCTTTAAGTAGACAGGCCTATTATCTCATTTTCTTTTTTTTAAACATTTTATTTATTTATTTGACACAGAGAGAGAGAGAGATCACAAGTAGGCAGAGAGGCAAGGGGGAAGCAGGTTCCCTGCTGAGCAGAGAGCCAGATGCAGGGCTGGATCCCAGGACCCCAAGATCATGACCTGAGCCGAAGGCAGAGGCTTAACCCACTGAGCCACCCAGGGGCCCCAATCTCATTTTCTATGCTAACCTTTTCAGCATAGATACAGAACTGTGTTGGGTGCTGCTCAGTCACGGAGGAAAAAAAAAATGTTGGGCTTCTCTTCCCAACTAGATGGAAGGCTCAAGTGTAAGGAGTCTTTATGGACCATCCCTAGTATGCAGCAGGAGTTTCACAAGCAGTTGCTGATCGACTATAGAACACTGAGGTGCGGGGCACCTGGGTGGCTCGGTGGGTTAAGCCGCTGCCTTCGGCTCAGGTCATGATCTCAGGGTCCTGGGATCAAGTCCCGCGTCGGGCTCTCTGCTCAGCGGGAAGCCTGCTTCCTCCTCTCTCTCTCTCTCTCTGCCTGCCTCTCTGCCTACTTGTGATCCCTCTGTGTCAAATAAATGGATAAAATCTTAAAAAAAAAAAAAAGAACACTGAGGTGCTATGTGCGCTGAAGCAAGCTTAAGCAAGGCCCCCACAGGGTCCACAGAAACTCACGCACACGAGGACACCAATTAAACCACTGCAGGATTGAGAAAGCACCTACCAACGATTTATATACTCCTGAACGCTCTTTTGCTACCCTATAAATGAAAATAAGTCCAAAATGGTCAAGTCTAAACATCGGAGTCGGGAGATTCATGTACTCACAGGAAGACTAAGGCTCAGGCAATGCAGCCCATTGAGAACCTTAAATGAGAAACGTGTCAGGAAGCACACAGGCCGTGGGCTGGGCAACATGCCTTGCTTGTCGTGTCTTCTGCTGCTGCCCACATCCACAAATTAAATATTTTACAAGCAACACAGCCCAAAAGGCCAATATTTCCTAAGGTCAGGTTTCCTTCCAACAGACTGACAGTGGGTGTTCTTTTATGTTCTTAGGAGGAAAAGTTCTAGTGCCGCAAATCCATCTGCAAGTCCTGCTGTGTCCCTGCCAGGACTGTGGGTTCACAAGGATGACAGAGCCAGGGCAAGAGGCCCAGACTGAGAAAGCCAGAGCAGTGAACAATATACAGCACAAAGGCGAGGTCTCAGCAAGGGAGGCAACCAAAAGCAGACGGTCACAGTGGACTTCAGTTCAGGCACAGGTAAGCGAGCACCGGAGATCAGAACATGGCAGGGAACAGAAATCACAGCCTGAGGAGTCTGGGAGCACATGGGAGCACAGAGAGCGAGGCGTGGACGAGGACTGTGTAACTGAAGCATAGCAGATATGGAGGCATCCGAGCGCTATACCACTTCCTAGATCTGTTGTCTTCCACACCGTCCTATCACCACTGCCTGGATTCCCTTATCTATATAATGGACAATTAAACCTATTTCACTGCCTACACATCAGAGTCGGGTGATAGGGATCAAAGCACTAAAGGATAGCAGAACATGCCTTATAAACTCCAAATCACTGTTCCCGTGTGAGTAATGATTATTAAGTCACTCGTATGGACAAGGATCAGAGCAATGCGGCACTAAGAAAGGCTGAGGAGGGTGTCCAGAACCTGCACCGGAGACACAAAAACACAAAAATAGATCATAGCACCAGAGAAAAGAGTCATACAGTAGTAGCAAGAAAGAGGCCATGAAACTTAGATCCTTTCTGCTGCAGGAAGCTATCTTATATAAGCCAAGGCAGGACACAAAGAAAAGGTAAGCCCTTCTCCTCTCTCTTAATAGAGTAAAATTAAATCAATGCTCAGCATTTTTGAGCATCTACTGTGCACCCACATGGGATTGCAGAGGGAAGTGGAAGAGAACCAGGATAGAGGGGGCTGGCTTCTCTGTTTTCTGCCTCAGTGAACGGCACTACCACCCACCCGGTGATCCAAACCAAAAACCTGACAGTCATTCTAGACTTCTCCCTGTCTCTGGCTCTCCATCTCCAATCAATCACTAAACCCAAACCAAAAACCTGACAGTCATTCTAAACTTCTCCCTGTCTCTGGCTCTCCCTCTCCAGTCAATCACTAAACCCAAACCAAAAACCTGACAGTCATTCTAGACTTCTCCCTGTCTCTGGCTCTCCCTCTCCAGTCAATCACTAAACCCTATCTGTTTGGCTGCCCTCCACCTTTGAAAGCTGAGCTTCCTCTCAGTTCCTACCGTCATGGGCACTCACTGCCTCAGTCCCTCATGATCTCAACCTCCTAATCAGCCTCCATGCCATCCATCGGAGTAATCTTTTCCCACCCCAAATCAGACCATGTAACTCCTCCCTACAAAATTCCACAGTGGCTCACCATGACCGGTAGCCTAAAGTTCAATGTCCTGAAAGCAACAAGGCCCTCCAAATTCTGACCCCCAACCCTTCTCCAGTTCTCTCTTACCAGCTGCTCTACCCACCTCCACCCAACTGCCTTCTAGTCATGCCAAACGACCTATAGTTTCTCTATAATGTTTTATCCTGTTACAAGCCTCTGCGACTTTTCTTCTGAGGCTCTTCCTGTTAGGAATATTCTTCTTTTCTCCCAAATTAAAATGGACTATGTGTTGAACACTAAGCTAAGTCAAGCACCTCTATTATGAAGACTTGCCTGCTTCAAGGAGAACTTTCCCCTACTCCTTCCTTTATGCTTTCCCCATACTCTCTCTTGACTCCTATCCTAGCACTTAGAATACATTATTATTACACTTACATGTTTATCTCCCCTTCTAGACTGGGCCGTGTTGAAGGCAGGCACTGTGTGCCAGTCATTATCTTCAAAGCTCTGGCACCTCGCATAAGACCTACCCTATTAAGTATTCCATAAATGCCCGTTGAACAGATGAGTGAATATAGTAATCGCCCGGAGAAGAATGCTAAGATATGGATTGAGCCCTCTAAGAGTTTACTCTCCAGTTGGAGCGAATAGGACAAAACAGTATAAGAAGCAAGCTTGAGACTGTGTACTGCAGACGTTACATACCGTAGGAGAGGAGAAAATACACTGCGGGTGTGTTATTTCCCTCATTAAGGAAGAGTCCATGGAAAGGCTAAGCCTTTAAAGGGAGCCTCAAAGAACTACTAGAATTCAGAGTTGCAAGTACGGATGTGTGTCTGTGTCTGAGGACATATGTGGGGGTCGGGGTGGGGGAGTTGCAGAGAGATTTTGAGAAGGCAAATTAAACCTCAGGAACAAGATGAGCTTCCTGAGACTCAGAGGGATAATGTCAGCCCCCACGCAGCACCAAATAAGCACATCTCCAGTTAATAAGGTGGCTTGCTCTTTGCTTTCTGAAAATGAAGAAATTAAATTATCTGGTTTGGAAACGCTGCCTCAGAAGCACTTGGCACACAGACTGAATGTGGAGCCACCATCCTGGCAGAAGATAAATCAAATACGGAACGGCTCTGACAAAGCTCTGAACACGCAGGGAAAACTGAGAGAGACAGGACCTGGATTCCGGCCATAACCAGTGAGTCAAGGTCTCTGAGGGGCAGCTGCAAGCAGGATGCTCAAAGAAAGAAGGAGGAAGGGGAAGAGGCAGGACTTTTTAAAGAGACTAGCATCTCCAGAAACAACTCCAACCCCCACCCACCCACCCAGGAAACACAGTAGCAATGAGATGCATTTAAAAAGCCTTTTAATATGCAAGTGAGACAAACAGCAGGCAGATGTGCAGAAGCTGACATGGTTGTTTCTGGGTTTTAAAAACCGGGAAGCATTTGGAGAACGGAGTCATTCCAATTCCCAGCAGTGAGACATCCGCGTAATACCCATGTAACCGGCTGACAGTTGACAAGTTCGCGCAATCATCCAGACTTTTTTTTGCCCATTTCTACGATACCCGAGAGGTAGCTCTTATTGGTTGTTTTTTACTGACATGACTATCAGTGAAGTTCATCTTCTGGAGACTCTGGTGTCTCTCTCTGCAAAGTGAACATGAAACCTCCCTAGCTCCTGATGCCGGCAGTGGAAAAACAGCCGGCCTTCCCACACCTCGCTCCACGGTGCCCCAGTCAGAAAAAGAATCTGAGTCTGAGTAGAACACATGGAGAGGGAAGATCTGGGAATTGGATAGCGTTGGAAATCCTGCTGGGACTTCTGGAGAACAGATCTCAATCTAGAATAGACGAGAGTGAAAGGTGACAGAGATAGATGCAGACCAAAATGATGAGATGGAGATCCACGAACATAGGGGGATGGCATTCCATTCTAATGAATTTAAAGACAGACAAACCTGCCACCCAGATCAGATCTTGGCCTCTGATGAACTTGAACTGAACTTCCTGCTTGCAGACACCGGAGTATCTAAATACCTTTCACCTCTCCAGGGCAGGCCAGAGAAGAAGCCCCTGGAGCAAGTGCCTCCTGACAGGGTACAGGCACCCAAGCATCTCCCCTACTCAGCCTTCTTTGACTTTGCCCAGAATATCCTAAATCATACCACTGTTTTGTCCATCTTGATAATGATCCCTAAGCTTGGATTGCCCCAAAATAATTCAAAGAAGATACAGAACTGCTTCCCAGGGCATCAAAAATAAAGGCGGGCGGGGGGGGGGGGGGAGGCGGGGCGGCGCCTGGGTGGTTCAGTGGGTTAAAGCCTCTGCCTTCGGCTCAGGTCATGGTCTCAGGGTCCTGGGATCAAGCCCCGCATTGGGCTCTCTCTGCTCAGCGGGGAGCCTGCTTCCTCCTCTCTCTCTGCCTACCTCTCTGCCTGCTTGTGATCTCTGTCTGTCAAATAAATAAATAAAATCTTTAAAAAAAAAAAAAAATGAGGGCAGGCCCTCACTTACAGTGATTCATGGCCTCAGGGCCTACTGTCCTGACTTTAACAGGCACAGATTCGAGACCGCTCTGTACGTTCCTCTGGTGTATTCTCTCTTGCTTAGCCAAGGTTGGGTCCATTGAGGGCAGAAGGTAGGTGTCTTTATACCCTGACAAGTTGAACATTTGAGCTGCAATTCTATGAGCCTTACTTTACCTCACATCAGGGAGTAACTGCGGAAGAACCACCACCTAGGAATACTGGCTAATCTATTTTTATCTGAAAGCTCAGCTCAAATGTTACTTGCCTCAGGAAAGCCTCCCAGACTAGCTCACCCATCAAACAACTGAACACATGGGGCTCCTGGGTGGCTCAGTCAGTTAACGATCGACTCTTGATTTCAGGTCAGGTCATGATCTTGGGGTCGTGAGATCGAGCCCCGCATCCGGCTCCATGCTCAGTGCAGAGTCTGCTTGAGATTCTCTCCCTTTCCCTTTCCCTCTCCCTCGGACCCTCCCCCAACTTGCTCCTGCACTCTCTCTCTCAAACAAATAAAATCTTTAAAAATAATAACAACAACACGTTGTCCTCTTTTTTCACAACACAATTGTTATTATCTAAGTACTATCCAAAAGAACTTTCTATGATAATGGAACTCTTCTGTTACCTTTGTGGTCTAGTACACTGGCCACTAGCTTCAGGTCACCATTGAGCACTTGAAATGTAGCTAGTGTGACCAAGACACTGAGTTTTTAATTGTATATAATTTTAATTAATTTAAATTTAAATTGCTGCTCTTTGCTCGCGGCTATCATTGTAGACAGCACCAGCAATTAGATTCTGTGTTGCATGAGGGCAAGGACTATTCTGGTATTTTTGTAATACTGTATCCCCAAAGCTTGCAGGAGTTAAGAACTCAATGAATATTTAATTACCTTATCAGTTACCCAGTTTGCTGTCATTTATTTATTTAGCTCACTGGTATTAACTCTCTTGGAAACAATTTCACAAATGATTCCACAAGATAATCACTAGATATTCAGGCTGAGTAGAAACGTCGTAAGCAGAACAGGTAAAGGGGAAGGGAAGAAAGGAAGAGGACTACCCAAGTTCACATTCTAGTTCAGATATTCAGTAGCTAGCTACATGACCTTGGGAGAGTCATTTAAACTCACTGAGCTTCACAGTCCGCATCTATACAATTTGAACAATAATATCTACCTATCTGCCTACATATCTATCGATCTAAGTTGCTGTGATGGTGAAACAAAATAATGCATATAAAGCACTGTAAATCGTTGGGGTTTTGGGTGGGTTTTTTGGGTTTGGGTTTGGGTTTTGTTTGTTTGTTTGTTTTGAAGAAGATAATTAGCCAGACAAGGATGGCATAACCCAAATAATTGAATTCTGTACAGCAAAGCACAATTCGTAGCATCTCGCCTGAGAAATTCTTTTTCGTCCTCTTTCAACCAACACAAATAAGATTCCTCCATATAGTACCCTCCAATCTCCTCCTCTTCACATGGACAATGACTTGGCCAATATCTAGCCACTAAAGCCATGAATCAACGGCACCTTAAACAGTGACATTGTTTTCACCACATACAGGTTGCAGAAATCTCCACAATCCCCTCTGCTTCGGCCACTGTGGGGATGCAGCCCGGTCCCAGGGCTTACCATGACAATGGGTGACTTCGTCTTTGGTCTCCCTACCTTACCCACACAGCCTTCAGAAGAGATGATGGCATTTCAGGCCATGATGCTCAGTACCAGAAAAAAGCCTTCACAGTTAAGGACTGATAGCTACAGATAAGAGAGCTGCTAATCCAAACATCCAAGACACTGCTTCCTAGAAGCAAGAGCAAGGTTGTCCTATAACTCACTGGCATTGCAAAGACCATCCAGCCTTCCCATTTCAGGGTAAAGTTGAAAAATACTTCAAAACATGGAAAATAAAGTCCAAAGTAAATTAAGCTTACTTTTTATTAAAAGATTCTCAACCTAAAATATAATTTTTTTTTTAATTTTTAAAAAACTCTGGACCTTATGTATCTAAAACCAGTCAATCTCTAATATAAAAATAAATAAATTGTATAGTTTATCTACCTCAGGAGTAGGACAGTAAAGCCCAGGATCCAGAGCTTAATGAGGTCCTGCCTTCACTAAGGCATACTATAGCTTCCAATTTTATTGGTCAAATGATATACGAAGAGGTGAGAGAATATCATAGTGTCTGCACTCAAAAGGCCTTTAGAAACCATTTAATCCAGCCTACCTGTTTTATAGATAAGAACTAAAACTCGGAGGGAACATGACTTTTCTACAGGCACACAAACTAATTCTTAGTAGAAGTTTGGACCCAAGACTCCAAATTCAGAGGCATTCAGTGGTATAGTTAAAATTGCATGAATACTCAGACCTGAGGGGCGCCTGGGTGGCTCAATGGGTTAAAGTCTCTGCCTTTGGCTCGGGTCATAATCCTGGAGTCTTGGGATGGAGCCCCGCATCGCATCGGGCTCTCTGCTCAGCGGGGAGCCTGCTTCCTCCTCTCTCTCTGCCTGCCTCTCTGCCTACTTGTGATCTCTGTCAAATAAATAAATAAAATCTTAAAAAAAAAAAAAAAAAAAGACTCATACCTGAGTTTAAATACTGGATTTTCCGTTCATTAGCTGATGTCAGTTAACCTCTCTGGTCCTTATTTTTCTCATCCAAAATATGGAACTAATAATAATTAACTTCACATTGTGAGGACTAAATAAAACATAAAACACATACCTGGTGCTGGAAGTAAAGCACAAATCCAGTTAAAATTAGTTTTCTTCTGGGAACCTTGGTGGCTCAGTGGGTTAATCCTCTGCCTTCAGCTCAGGTCATGATCTCAGGGTCCTGGGATCGAGCTCCCCATCGGGCTCTCTGCTCAGCAGGGAGCCTGCTTTCCCCTCTCTCTCTGCCTGCCTCTCTGCCTACTTGTGATCTCTGTCAAATAAATAAAACCTTTTTAAAAAAATTACTTTCCTTCTATTCACTGCCTGGTATTCCTTTCATTTAACTATGCCATATCCCTATCCACTCCAAGGCAATAACAGCAGTAGTTTTATTTTTGTGAAAAATGAGGTGGAGACAAATTTGGTCAAGAGTTTCTCTCAAGAGAAGCACAGTCTTGGGGCACCTGAAGTCTTAGTCCATTAAGTGTGTGACTCTGGATTTCAGCTCAGGTGGTGATCTCGGGGTCCTGATCCAGCCTCCAGCTCCATGCTCAGCAGGGAGTCTGTGCAAGAGTCTCTCTCTCCCTCACCCTCTGCCGCTCCCTCCCGCTTGCACTAGTGCACTCTCTTTCAATAAATCAATAAAATCTTAAAACAAAGAACAAAAAAAAACAAAAAAGAGGAGCGCCTGGGTGGCTCAGTGGGTTAAAGCCT
The DNA here is from genome assembly GCF_030435805.1 of Mustela lutreola. Taxonomy (NCBI): domain Eukaryota; kingdom Metazoa; phylum Chordata; class Mammalia; order Carnivora; family Mustelidae; genus Mustela; species Mustela lutreola. Next base: position 104,023,667 of record NC_081308.1, on the reverse strand, counting down.
CTGCCTTCGGCTCGGGTCATGGTCCCAGGGTCCTGGGATCGAGCCCCACATCGGGCTCTCTGCTCAGCAGGGAGCCTGCTTCCCTCTCTGCCTGCCTCTCTGCTTACTTGTGATCTCTGTCAAATAAATAAATAAAATATTTAAAAAAAAAAAAAAAAGAATAGCACAGTCTTGAATTGGAAGTCTGCTTTGGTAAGTGCATAAAGCAGAAAGATAAAAAGTGACCCTCCTTACCACCACCCCACCACAAACTAAAAAAAAAAAAAGAAAAAAGAAAAAACCCAACCCTGAATAGCCAGGGAGCATCAAGTCTGAGGATGGTGAAGTAGTGGCTCTGAAAGAAATGGGGAAGGAATTTTGTTGTTATCTTAAAATATGAGTGAATATGAAAGGAATTGTCAAAGTAAAAAGAAACTGGGTTCAGATGACAGGGCTAGTAAAACTCCAAAGGGCTGTGCTAACAATGGATAGTTAAGAACTGCCTATAGTACAAGTTAAAGTGAATTATTCTCCATATCCTCCACAAAATTACAGTAAAATCTATACTGCTTAGAAATGCTTTGTGCAAGTAGGTTATTTGGAGGAAACTGGCATTTCCAGGGACCCAGGGGAAGGCTTTGAACCGCTACAGACCCTGGAATGAGCAGAGATTCGTGCTAATTACAGCCAGGTCTGACATTAAAGACGCAACCTAACTTCTGAGCTTGAACATCTCAAGCTTTATAGAATACCATGTTTATCCACTGAATCCATTTCTCTTAGCTGCCTTGTCAATCATCTCCATGAGCTGGGATTTAATCTCTGGGGGCTAACTGCTTCTATGAGAAGTAGGTTGGTTACGAGACTAAGACCTGAAAGCCAGCGTCTCCGATGGGCCCTCCAGGAAAGGGACAAGGCAGGAAGTATTATTCAAGTATTATTCCTCCAAAGGAGGGACAAGGGGAAAGGAAAACAATGGTCAAATACAGCTTCAATGATTTTGCCCGTGACCTTATTTTTTTCTAAGATTTTATTTATTTATTTTTCAGAGAGAGAGAGAGAGAGCGAGCACAGGCAGACAGAGTGGCAGGCAGAGGCAGAGGGAGAAGCAGGCTCCCTGCAGAGCAAGGAGCCCAATGTAGGACTTGATCCCAGGTCGTTGGGATCATGACCTGAGCCGAAGGCAGCCGCTTACCCAACTGAGCCACCCAGGCGTACCCCCATGACCTTTCTAAAGGGCTAATTCTAGGCCAGTTTTGATACCTCCTCCCCCTAAAATGATCTATTCCTCTCTTCCTTGATTCGTCTTTCACATACAGTCCCGATAGCCTCCAAGCATTCTGTAATTTGCATTGATACCTCCAGATATCCCAAAGATAACTGGAATATTCGAGCCCTGTTATTTTTTGCTAACACCCAGGTAGAAAGTCCCTGAAGAGAGAACAAAAACTTAACATGATATAGACAATGTGAATAAAAAAAAAAAAAAGCCCCCCTTTCTAGTGCCGAGGTCCCTGTTTCAGTGGTTCTCAAAATTACTGTGTATAAGAATCACTTAAGGAAAACACAAAGCGTCCCTAAGCCCCAGAAAGAGATTCTGATTAAAACTGAAACAGCACACAGGACACTGCTTTTTTAACAGGACCTTTATATATAGGTGACATATTAGTCTGCTAAGGCTAACACAACAAATGACCACACAATCGGTGGCTTATACAACAGAAATTAATTTCTCACAGTTTTGGTTGCTAGAAATCTAATATCAAGGTGTTGGCAAGTTTGGTTTCTCCTGAGGCCTCTCTCCTTGGCTTGTAGGTGTCCTCACATGGCCTTTTTTTTTTTTTTTTTTAAGATTTTTATTTATTTATTTGACAGACAGAAATCACAAGTAGGCCGAGAGGCAGGCAGAGAGAGAGAGGAGGAAGTAGGCTTCCCGCAGAGCAGGGAGCCCAATGCGGGGCTCTATTCCAGGACCCTGAGATCATGACCTGAGCCGAAGGCAGCAGCTTAACCCACTGAGCCACCCAGGCGCTGCCTCACATGGCCCTTCATTGTGCACGTCCATCTCTCATGTCTCTCCCTCTTCCTATAAGGACCCCTGTCTTATTGGATTATGAACCCCCCACCTCATGACTTCATTTAATGTTAATCCTCCTTAAAGGCCCTATCTCCAAACAGAGTCAAATTATTGGTTAGAGTTTCAACACAAAAAGTTGGCAAAGGACACAGTTCAGTTCATAATAGTCAACAAACTGGACTTGAAAAATAATGATGGCCAAAATAGAACATATGGAATTAGAGTCAGTCAGAAGTAGCTACCCAGAAGCATGCGGATTCTAGGCAAATAAAAGGAGAAACTACAAATGTAATTAAGATGTCCCTGGTTTCATTGAAAGTCCAAGGCAGAAGAATTTTATAAATACACTCACCTGGGCACCTCGGGGGCTCGGTTGGTTAAGCGACTGCCTTCGGCTCAGGTCATGATCCCAGTGTTCTGGGATCGAGTCCCGCATCGGGCTCCCTGCTCGGCGGGAGGCCTGCACCTCCGTCTCCCACTCCCCTGCTTGTGTTCCCTCACTTGTTGTCTCTCTCTCTCTCTCTCTCTCTGTCCAATAAATAAATAAATAATCTTTAAAGAAATAAATATACTCACAACATTGACAAGTGCCAAATAAATACAGTGATCATATAATTTATCATTAACACATATAAACTGAGAACATCCTGAGGTAAGCCAGGTCTTCTGGTCATCCTATAGATACCTACCTCTTTTTTTTTTTTTAAATGATTATTTATTTATTTAGTAGGCAGAGAGGCAGGCAGAGAGAGAGGAGGAAGCAGGCTCCCCGCTGAGCAGAGAGCCCGATGCGGGGTTTGATCCCAGGACCCCGAGATCATGACCTGAGCCAAAGGCAGAGGCTTTAACCCACTGAGCCACCCAGGTGCCCTAGACACCTTCTTCTTAAATGTTCAGGGACAAAGCCAGCTTTAAGAGGGAGTTAGCAGCCTACTCCGTTTACTTTTCCTGCACACTTAATACAATGACTTCCTTTCCAGTGAATCCGTCTTAGGAAATGTAAATAGTACTTGAGAGGATATATGTGTATTGGAGTTGGAAAGAAGGTAGTGGCAGTGTATGAAATCATATCACTTATTAATGTGTCTTAGATTTAATGAGTTTCCCTGCTAGAAAAGATACAGAATAGGTAAGCTCTGATAAAGGAAAATGGAAAAGGGCATGGATGAGGCAGCTGAGATTCCAAGATTTGCCCAAGGTTACACAACCTTGGAGTTGTGTAGAGGCCGTTTGCCAACCCAAACCCCTGCCTCCTCTTCTGCTGATCTGTTAAGTTACACTCCAAGATCTTTAGGAAATAACACTCCTAACTTGAGTGTCAGGAATTCTGGGCAGCCAATGCATAGAACAAAAGCCTGAAGCACTGGGCATGTATGGTAGCAGAATGCCCCCCCGGGGCACCTGGGTGGCTCAGTGGGTTAAAGCCTCTGCCTTCAGCTCAGGTCATGATCCCAGGGGCCTGGGATCGAGCCCCGCATCGGACTCTGCTCAGTAGGGAGCCTGCTTCCCTCTCTCTCTGCCTGTCTCTCTGCCTAGTTGTGATCTCTCTCTCTCTCTGTGTGTCAAATAAATAAATTAATTAATTAATAATAAAATCTTAAAACAAACAAACAAAAAAGAATGCCCCCCCAACCCACCTGCCCACCACTACAGAGATGTGCATATCCTAACCCTAGGATTCTAAGAACATGTTAGGCTATATGGCAAAAGGGATCGAAGACTGCAGATGGAATTAAGGTTGCTAATCAGTTGACTTTATAAAACAGAGATTAGGGGCACCTGGGTGGCTCAGTGGGTTGGGCCTCTGCCTTCAGTTTGGGTCATGATCCCAGGGTCCTAGGATCGAGCCCCACACCGGGCTCTCTGCTTAGCGGGGAGCCTGCTTCCCTTCCTCTCTCTGCCTGCCTCTCTGCCTACTTGTGATCTCTGTCTATCAAAGAAATAAATAATCTTTAAAAAAAATAATAATAAAATAAAATAAAACAGAGATTATACTGGATTAACTGGGTGGGCCTTAATATACAAAAAAAGATCCTTAACAGCAGAAGGGGGACGCAGGATAGTTCAGGGTCATACCACATGAGCAATCACTGCTGGCTCTGAATATGGAAGATGGAGCCACACGCCAAGGAATGAAGCCTCTAGAAGCTGGGAAAGAAAAGGAAACAGATTCCCCCCTAGAGCCACTAAGGAAGGAATTCAGTCCTGCCAACAGCACCTTGATTTCTAACCCAGTGAGATGCATTTTGGACTTCTGACCTCCAGAACTGTAAGATAATAAATGTGTATTGTTTAAGCCACCAAGTCTGTGGGAAATTGCCAGGGCAGCAATAGAAAACAAAGGCAACACAGCAAGAAGAATAAGGTGAGGCCGTAAGTATAAGGTATTTGTGAGAGAGAGAGAGAAAGAGTACCCCACCAACACACACACACACACATACATACACACACACTCTACACAGAGACCCAACAGAATGGAGGTAATTTACCTGCTAAGGCAAACATTATCTGCTATTCTGCCCAACGGGTAAAATTAGTAGGTACTTTAGAGAGGAGTTTGGTTTTAATGTGCTCTTCTCTCTTTTTATGTAAGTAACCTTGGAGGAGTTTTCTAGTATTCAAATCTCCATGAATAAATCACTCATTTTATAATGCTACAATTGCTCATGTGATTTACAGGACAGGTGCAAAGTCTCCTCCTTCTCAATACCCCTCTCTGCAAAGAATCAGCATTTTAAAATCAGAACTTCAGATAGAGTAAATAAGAGAAAGGAGATTGAAATAAAATGTTTCCCTTCCAGACAATTTTCCTCTGCACAGAACATCTCTTCCTGCATGACCCAAGGATGATTTGCCAGTGACTTGCGCAAGCATGAAATTCTATTTACTCTGCATTTATTTTTCTATTACTTGATTCCATGGAGAAGGAAGAGTGTTAACCAATTACAGAGGAAGTGAACTCTAAAAGTGCTTTTCCCAATTGACAATCAGATTTTCAGGGCCAGGCCTTCAACTGTGAATATATTGCATGGTCTCAGAGAGGGGCCATGAGCTAGGCTCTCACATATGACCAATTCGGACAATATAAGAATTCTAATAGCTCTGCAAATTTCACTACCTTGAGCACTGTAGCAAGAGCAATGCCTTATCAATCTGCAAACCAACAACCTAAGAAGTGATTTCTCCTCAACTGAATGTTAAGCGGTTAGAGGACTCGCGCATGGGGCGTAAGAGTTTCATCAAACACAGTCTCTGATCAGAAAGAATGCCGTTCTTTCTAAGATCTCAGCAGTTAATATCCACAGCAGGAAGGAAAATGTAGCCAATTCATAAAGTAGAATTGAGTTGACACTTCCATCGGCCATCGGAAAGGGAAATTGTTTTTTTAGCTTACGAAAGAACCTATAACCTGATTTCAGGCAAGACTAACCTTATAGATGGTCTTCACCGGTAAACATTCCATTTGTCTTAGAACATTGGGACTCTGACTATTCCTACCAGTGCCATTAGCAACATCAAAACAGGATTAAATTTGTAAAGTCCACTTCGGTAGTGGATTGTGATATCCACTGGCTAGCATAATATTCCTTCCTTCTTCCTTTCTTCTTATAACCAAAGACCCCTTCCTATGGGAAACTCATACCACATGGTTTAAGTGAGACCATCGAATCATAATCCCCACCCTCCAGACCAGCTGGGGTGGCATGTGACCCATCCTCCTTCATCTATCTGGTCACTGTGATTAGTTCAGACATAGGTGCCAAAAGCAAGGTAGAATAATGAAAGTCTCCCCTAAGAGTTGGTATGTAACCTATGAGAGTAAACAGGTTTTGTTTTTTGTTTTTGTTTTTTTTAATTTCTCCAAGAATACAAACTCTAAGGATTATATAAATCCAAAGCCAGTGGAGAAAGCTTACCCACAAGAATGTAACCATATAAAGGAAAGGAGAGTCAAGAGACAGAGAGAGAGAGTGAGATCCATGATTTCATTATTCAAGGCCCTAAATCCAGACCTATCTGAATTCAGACAACCCCTGGACATCTTAGGTAAACCAATAAATTCCTTTTTGCTTAAGCTAGCTTAGGTTAGTATAGCTTGTAATCAAAATAGACTAATACAGCTTCAAATAGCCTTTTTTATCTTCTCCACCACAGCAGTGGCTCTCAACCTTGGCTGCATGTTAGATTCACCTGGAGAGATTTAAAATCCCAATGTCAAGGTGTATCTCAGACCAATTATGGTGGGACCAGCAATCCACATTTTTTAAAGTTGCATGGGTAGTCCCAGTGCATGGCCAAGGTTGAAAATCATGGTCCTAGAAAACAAATGTCAGTAGGTGACCTCTGATGTGAAATCATTATTTTCCAAGTTTGACTGGGGCATCTGCATTGCCTGGGAATAGCATTTTCAAACTAGAGGCTCCCAAGATCTAGCCATGGAGACTCTAATTCAATAGACCTGAAGTAGGGCACAAGAATCCAACTGCCTATTGAATATCTCAAGGAGGTTCTAATACTCAACTGAAGTTTGAGAACAGAAAGGGAAGAGTAGGGGCGCCTGGGTGGCTCAGTGGATTAAGCCTCTGCCTTCGACTCAGGTCATAATTTCAAGGTCCTGGGATGGAGCCCTGACTCAGGTTGTCTGCTCAGCGGGGAGCCTGCTTCCACCCGCCCCCCGCCCGCCACCCTCTCTGCCTACTTGTGATTTCTCTGTCAAATAAATAAGTAAAATCTTTTTTAAAAATAAATTTAAAAATAAATATAAAATAAAATGAAATGAAATGAAACTCCCCCTCCAGATAAATCAAGGACATAACTAGATTTGAAGCTACTTTGAGGATATTGCCTAGAGAATGCAGGCAGTCAGGGGACCAAGTATGAGCTACGGGGCAGGCTGGCCATCAGAAGAGAGCAGGGTCCTCACAGAACCCAAAGACAAATTATTGGCTCGCAGTTTCACCGACCCCAGACCAAACTACAGATGTCAGTAAATGAAAGCATTACTGATTTATTCCTATGTGCTAAAGTTCCCTAACTTAATAAATTTCAATTCAATAAATATTTATTCAGAACATACTAGTTATAAGGGCCTGGGGTAGACGCTATGATGACTATGAAGAAAGTCAGAAATTCCTGCACTCCAGGGACTCACAGGCCACTGAGAGAGGCAGGCATTTACTCAAGGAAACCAAAGCAGAGTTGGTTAAGTGCTCTAATACAGATGTGACCAACGTGTTATGGAAAAATAAGAGACAAAGGAATTTATTCCAATTAGAGGCTGCTGAGGAAGCCTTTGGTAGTAGTTCTTATCTGAGAGAGGTCTCCAAAGGCAGGCAAAATGGGCTACTTGTGAAAAAGAACATAGCATAGGCAGAGACACCAAGGTGGGCCAGAGCTGGACCCGTACAAGAAAGGCAGAAGCATCTCAGCTGGTTTGAGTTTAGAGCACCTTACAATACTGTCATGCGAAGGACAGAATTCTGTGGATGGCAGAAATTGTGGTATGTAAAATGAAGTAAGAAATAAAAGCAGAGATCAAATTGTGAGCACAGAAAGAAGGCTGGACAATCTATATTTAAGGGGGCACCATTCTAAGGGGTAAAATGACATTGTCAGGTCTCTTGCTTTTTTATCTTTCAGAAAGTTACTCTGGCCTTCACGTGAAAGACAGAAAAAGGGAAAGACCAGTTAGGAGTAGGGTATGATACTCTATTCCACACCAAATCCACTTAGCCTAAGTCCTGGCACTGAGAGGGAGAAGATAAGAGACACCAAAAAGGGAAGAGTCATAAAATGTCTAGTAAATTAACTGCGGTGTTGGGGAAAAGTGGATGATGGTAAAAATATAACCCTAATTTATTTCCAGAACCTTTAGTCCTCCATAGGTCACAGTGCCTAGTAAACTAGGAGAAGTTCGAGTGGAATAAATCCACTAAAACTCCTCTTTGTGAAAAATAATTCTAAACCACAGAAAGAAGACGAGGCTTGTTACTTTACTACCACACCTTTTTTGGAAGACGGGGTTGCAAGAAATTGGCCAGCTTGACGACCAACCTGATTCATTTTGAGCTACTCATCCTCTTCTTTGGGCTGTTTCTAAATATCACAGCCAAATTTAAAAAAGAATTGTTCAGTGGCACCTGGGGTCAGTTAAGCATCTGCCATCGGCTCAGGTCATGATCCCAGGGATCTGGGATGGAGTCCCGCTTGGGGCTCCGAGCTCAGCAGGGAGTCTGCTTCTCCCTCTGACCCTACCCCCTCTTGTCCTTCCTTTCTCTCTCAGTCTCTCTTAAAATAAAAATAAAAATAAAAATAAAAATCCAATTTCCACTTCAGGCCAAAATAGAGTAACAGAGGCTTATTATCCACTCAATCAAAACAACCCAAAAAACAAACACAGTGAAAAGCAGAAGTTTGCAAGACCTAGGACACCAAGCAACGAAGAAGAGCAATCCGTAAAACGGAGGACCACTTAAACCAGTTTACTGCCGGAAAGAGTTTTCAGGATGCATACAGGAGGCAGAAAGGGAAAACAGAAGAGATGCCCAATGGATACCCTGGGTCGGAGGGGAAGAAACTGAGAGTATGAGAACAAGAAGACTAGAGTTTGCAGGACCGACAATGAGAGAGGACAAAGCAGCAGAGAGAACCCGGGAGGGCACCAGTGGCCCCCTGGAGCATTCAGCAAAATACTGATCAGACCGCTTGGGAGAAGCCTCCCCACGGGGGTGGGCAGAGAACCGCCTGAAAGGTGGGGAATCAAGCCTCTTCCCATAAGCTAGACTGAACGCCCTCGGGTAGCGGGTAGCGCGGTGATCAAGAACCACGAACGCCCAGGGAACTCTCACCAGAATTCGACCATGCTGGCACCCTGATCTTGGGACTCCCCAGCCTCCAGAACTGGGAGAAAGAAATGTCTGGTCTCTAAGCCACCCGATCTGTGGTATTTTGTTAAAGCAGCCTGAGCAGAGTAAGCGAGTTTCCCTTGTCCGTGAGTCCCACGGAGGTGATTTGAGTCAGGCCCGGGGAAATGTTACGCGTGCTGTAATTTACACCACAGCTGAGGAACACCAAGCTTGGGGACAGTCCATTCTTTCAGGGAGCAGTAAGCCCGTGAGTCCCTTAAGGAGGGCTAACAAGTCAGAAACATTAACATAAGAAATCCTTCGTACCACCGAGCCCGTAGGAACAAGATGATGCAATCACCCGGAAGATGCATCTGGAAAGTTATGATGAGGATGGGGAAGGACGGGTCAGAGCACGACTGAAAAGGTATCTAGCCTAACAAGAGAAAGGAGGGGCGCCTGGGTGGCTCAGTTCGTTAAGCAACTGCCTTTGACTCAGGTCATGATCCTGGAGTCCTGGGATGAGTCCTGAATCGGGCTCCCAGCTCCACGGGGAGTCCGCTTCTCCCTCTGACCTTCTCCTCTCTCATGCTCTCTTTCACTCTGTCTCAAATAAATAAATAAAATCCAAAATGCCTTTAAAAAAAAAAAGAAGAAGAAGAAGAAGGGCATCTGGGTGGCTCAGTCGTTGAAGCATTTATTTGCCTTGGGCTCAGGTCATGATCCCAGGGTCCTGGGACGGGGAGGAGACCCTAATGGGCTCCCTGCTCAGCGCGAAGCCTGCTTCCCCTCTTCCTCTGCCCTTCCCCCTTGCTTGGGCTGTCTCTCTGTGTCAAATAAATAAATAAAATCTTTAAAAAAAAAAAAAAAAAAAAAAAAAGAACAGGGAGAGGTGGAGGCAGAATGGAAAAATCACCTCATCTATAAAATAAGGGTATTAACATTTACCTCACTACTGTGAGTCTTAACATAGAGCCATCACAATGCCGAGCATTACGGCAGATGCTTCAACAATAAGCTCTCTGAAAACAAGGAACAGAAAAGCAGCATATCCAGTAGCAGTAACAAACTAGAATGCTTGAAAAGCACTGAGGCACAGTGAAGAGAAGGAAGGCTCTGCATTCAGGGAGGCCTGGGCTTGAACCATTTGCTGTGTTACCTGCAGCAAGTTATCTCCCCTCTCTGTTCCTCAGTTTCCTCCTGTATATAGTGGAGATAAAAACACCAAGGTTGCAAGATTTAGAAATAGTGTATAAAATGTAACTGTCACCTGGTATGTCCTGATAACTGATAGCTATTATTATTTTTATTATTATTAATATAATAATATTAGGCAAAGTGCCACAGCATAGAAGACTGCCCCATAAATTCTTCAGTTCTTTGGCCCTTTGGCTGAAAGCACAGGAAGAGGACTACTACTGATATCTATTTGTAGATAGCAGGAATAACAAGAGGCCAGGAAGCCCCATCCAGAGTCACAAGGCATTCAAATGAATTATGAAAAAGAAGTGTCACAGGCCACATTAATAACAAACTAGAATGTTCTCCCATATTAAGATTGCTTTTCAGTCTTCACAGCATATATTAACAGAATTGTCTATACCTAAATATACTTCAATTTCCTATTAATAACTATCAGAGCTTTCATTTTTTTTTGTTATTACTTTTTCATTAAAAACTCTCAAATCAATTCCTCATTAAAGGCACCAAGAAAATGAAATCTCTGTCTCTCTCTCACACACACATACACGCACACACACACGCACACACACACTCATCAGAAACTATATCAATTTACCTTCTTTCCATTAAGGCTAAGTCAGATGTTCTTTGCCAAATTTCCCAATAAATCAAAGATACAAATAACAAGAAAGAACACATAGCACATTAGTTCTCATCAGAGGTCCATGAGAAAAATAAACTGACACAGAGAGTCCCATCTGACTCATTCACCCAGATGATCCATACACATCAAATATTTATAAACTAGGGGCGCCTGGGTGGCTCAGTGGGTTAAAGTCTTTGCCTTCGGCTCAGGTAATGATCCCGGGCTCCTGCGATGGAGCCCCACATTGAGCTCCCTACTCTGCAGGGAGTCTGCTTCTCCCTCTCCCTCTGCCTGCCACTCCCCCTGTTTGTGTGTGCTCTCTCTGTCAAATAAATAAAATTTTTTTTTTAAATTTTATAAACTACTAGGACATACAGCCTAGTAGGTATGAGCATACTTACGGGGCAAGTGGTCGAATATCCAAAATCACTCTGTTCTATTCACTTTCCTACCTAGACCTTAGACAAGTAAATGGCCCTAGACTAAGAGTATATTTTAATTGATCTCTGGGTCCTGATTTTGCACTTGGGCTAAGGGGAAGTAAACAAACGTAATTGCTACCAAAAGGGGAAAAAAACACAAATCACTAGAGATTCTGGAGGAGAGAAATCTAGTTGGAATAATGCATCAGGAGAAGACAGGAAACTGTGTACAAGCCCAAAATGAACGCCTGGGCATTTTCATTGGTCATAGAAAGAAAAAAAAAAATGTATTTTGTAAAACAACAATCCAAAAGGAAAAAATGGAGGGGGGTGCAAAAAGAATTTTGCTACAGATAAAATCGAACAGAGTAATTTCATGACAAATAGGAAAGGTGGCCTCACAGCCTTGTAACATCTGTTGTTAGAATAAGGATAAGTGGTAAGATGGATTTTGTCTACTTAGGGATAACTCTCTGGAAAATAAGGCACAAAAGAAACTTATTTGCTAATAATCTGAAATTAAAATACAGATGACCTCCCCAACCTATACTCAGAACTCTTCTAGCTGGTCATGAGTTTAATTTAGTATAGTGGAAAGAGCCATCCACTATCAACTTAGACTACCTGATTTTTGATGCTCCCTCTATATTGACTATTATTCTGTGGCTTAGTGTAATATGGCCTATGCCCAGATACTACTCAGCCACCTTGAGGGGTGCCTGGATGTCTTAGTCAGTTAAGCATCTGACTCTTGATTTCAACTCAGATAATGATCTCAGGGTCAAGAGATTAAGTCTCATGTCAGTCTCTGTTCAGGGGAGTCGGCTTGAGAGTCTTTCTCGCCCTGTCTCTGCTCCTCCCCACTCCCCATGCTCTGGCTCTCCTAGTAAATATATTTTTTAAAGATTTTATTTATTTGCCAGAGAGAGAGAAAGAGCACACACACAAGTAGGGGGAGCGGCAGGCAGAAGGAGAAACGGGTTCACCGCTGAGCAGGGAGCCGGATGTGGGGGTTGATCCCAGGACCATGGGATCATGACCTAAGCCGTAGGCAGATGCTTAATCAACTGAGCCATCCAGCTGTCCCTAAAGATTTTACTTTGGAGAGAGAGAGAGAACACAACCTGGAGGAGGGGCAGAAGGAGAGGGAGAAGCAGATTCCCTACTGAACAAGGAACCTGACAAGGGGCCCCATCCCAGGACCCTGAGATTATGACTTGAGCCAAAAGCAGATGCTTAACTGAGCAGCCCAGGTCTCCCAAATAAATAAATGTTAAAAAGAAAAAGAATTCAGTCACCTTGAGACTACTTATGACTTTTTTGCTCACTATAATTAAAATGTACTAATTATAATAACAAATAGTAGGGGTGACATCAGTGAAAATGGTGGAGCAGAGGATCCCAGGGGTCTGCCCCTGTACAAAAACACCCCAAAAGCTGACAAAAATGATAGAATTAATGATCTCAGAATTCAAGAAAACAGTTTACAGCAACCAAGCAAATGCTTCAACAAGAAAAAGGTGACTCGGGGCGCCTGGGTGGCTCAGTCGTTAAGCGTCTGCCTTTTGCTCAGGCATGATCCCAGGGTCCTGGGATCAAGCCCCGCATAGGGCTCCCTGCTCCCCGGTGGGAAGCCTGCTTCTCCCTCTCCCACTCCCCTACTTGTATTCCCTCTCTCACTGTCTCTGTCAAATAAATTAAAAAAAAAAAGAAAGAAAGAAAAGAAAAAGATGACTAAAACCCAGGAGGAGTGCCTTGTGGCATTTCACATTACCCATGGGTTATCCACACCTTCCAAGCTTATTGGAGGCCTTGAATACATCAGTCCACATTCCAAAAATGAATGCCTGGTACCAATAGAGTGGACCTTGTTCTCAAAGATGTGTGATTATTGGTTTTGAACTCAAGGGCGGTTTCCTGTAGGACCAACACAAAAAACTTGCCACACCCCGCTCCCCTCCACATGGGGAGCAGTAGGGAAGGGCAGGAGGAGACAGAAAGAATCTGCAGCAGACTCCATGCCCAGCACCAAGCCCCATGAGGAGCTGGATCTCACAACCCTGAGATCATAACCTGAGCTAAAACCACAAGTCAGACACTAAACCAACTGAGCCACCCAGATGCCCCCCAAAAAACTTGCCTTTATTTTGCCTCTTCCTGGAACTGTCTCAGGATCGAGAAGTGAGTGCAAGGAAGGCAACACTTGTCGAAAACATATTCAAGGTCAATGAATGGACAATTGTCAGCTGAGACCAGTTGGGGGAAACAGTAAGCACAATGAAAAACCAGACAGGAAAGACTTAAGATACTTGGGAAATGAAAGCTCCCACAAAATCCTAACAATTTAAAAGGCCATGTGTACTCAGGGAAAACCCAGGAAATCCCTAAGCTCTTCCCTCTGGCTGACTTTTAAGCTCTGCAGGAGTCGAAAATGAAGGCAAAGGCAGAGTCCACTGTCTGAGTGTAGAAGGACTGCACACAAAGAGCCCAGCTGCAAAGACATGGAGTTTCTGGCTCCAAAGTTTTTTTTTTTTCAAAATCTGTAAAATCACTAGCTAAACACTAAGCTGACATAACAGAGACTTCAACCTCACATGACAAAATACATGGTCTTTAGTAATTTTTCCAAAATATTTTGTAAATAAAACACTACAAAGCATAAAGGAAACAACAAACCCCCTAAGAAGGGGTAAGAAATCTGCTATTCAGTGTTACCACATTGCAATGGTCAAAATGTCCACTTTTCAACAAGATGAAATTATGAAGCATGCAAAGACATGAGACTATATGGCCCATGTACAGGAAAAAAGAAATTAAAGCAACCATCGTTGAGAAAGCCCAGACATTGGACTTACTAGACAAAAACTTTATTTAAAAAAAAAAAAAAAAGATTATTTATTTATTTATTTATTTGAAAGACAGACAGTACAAGTGGAGGTAAGACAGGGAGAAGGAGACTCCCCACTGAACAGGGAGCCCAATGTGAGGCCCCGATCTCAGGGTCCTGGGATCATGACCTGAGCTGAAGGCAGACGCTTAACGACTGAGCCATCCAGGCGCCCCAAGAAATACTGCATACTTCTAATATTCACAGCAACATTCTAAATGTTCATTGACAGGAAAACAGACAAATTGTGGTCCAGTCCCATGACAGAATATTATACAACAGTGAAAATGAATCAAGTATAGATATATGCAACAGAATAACCTTAAACTACCATTTAAGTATTAAAAAAAACCAAGTCCCCAAGTCCCCAAGAAAAATACGAACAGCCTTGATGAGGGACCAGAAGGCAAACTGAGGGCAAAGCACAATCTAATACCCCACAAACCCCTCCCCCACCCCGCCCCAAGGCGGGAAATGTGTGACATTCCTCTGGCACTCCTGGCTGCCCCAAAGTAAGGAAAGGGAAAAACAAGCACATTAACTGATGGCTGATCAGTCATGCAGGACCAGAGTCTCCATCAGTTTGCAACTGTCTTGATTTACAAGAAAAAAGCTATCTCCAGAACCCCATAGACTCAATTTCCTGGAGCCATAACACCACCATGCCCCACAAAGGACAGAAAATCTACAGTCAGCTACTCCTCACCACCCCAGTGCAGCTCCTTCTGCCCACGGGTCCTGTCCCCATGCTTTAATAAAACCACCTTTTTGCACCAAAGATGTCTCAGGAGTCCTTAGCCGTCGGCTCTGCATCCCAACATTCCCAAACCGTATCTGCCTGACAGTTTTATGAAGCTCAACACTTAGCAAAAAAACAAGCAATAAATTGTTTAGAGATATCTACATGTATGGCAAAGCACCAAAGAAATCCAAGGGAAATATGAAATGCAGAATTCAGGACATTAGTTCCTTCTGAGACACCAACAGTGATAACGTATCAGGGAAGAACACACGGGAATTTCAACAGTATTTCTAACCTGCTAGTTCTGTGGTGGGGTGATGGTTTAGAGTTGTTCTATTATGATGATTAATAACTTTCATGTGTATTACATATATTCTTTTATGTGAATCATATATTTAACAGAAAAAAAATGGAAGCAAGTTAATGCACTCCCATTTTACCACAGGCTTGTGATAAAGCCTTAACCTACCTTGGCTAAGCGACTATTTAGAAGCCCTGTTATTTTATAAAAGAAAAGCAGGCTCACTTTCAGCTACATAGCATGTCATTACGAGACAATGCCTACAGGCTGGCTCCCGAGAGAGGCTCACAGGAGGGTGCTCGTTACTTCTGTGAATTCACCACGGTCCTGCCTTTGGCCCTCTGCCTCGCAACCTGAGAAGTCAGATCTGCTTGCTGGCTCATTAAGCTCACCGGAGGGAGACAGGAGTCAAAATGTCAATTCATTTATTGACAAAGGAAAATATGACCCTCACACGGACTGGAATAATCAAGTCAGCATGACAAGTGTATTTTCTCCCTGTAGACATGCCACATGGAAGGCCCAATCACAATAAAAAAAAGGTCTTTTTCTTAACTTCACACTGACAATTAACTGTTACAGACAGCAGATTTTTCATAGTATGTGAATAGTGGATTTTTCTCCCTGGCGTGATGGTGCCTGGAAAGCCACATCATACTCAGAATGTTTTCTGAGGAGCTTGCAATTATAAAAAGGATTAATAATCAAATTGATCAAATTCTTGAAATAGCGGGGTACCTCGATGTATCCATCTCATTCAAATGCTCTCAATAGATCAAAATACTAGAAGTAAACTATCTCAGGCTTTCTTGCTTTGAGCGTGCTTGGGTGGACCCTGCTAACATGTGCCTCTCTAAGTCCCCTTCTTCTATGCCTGCTGAATTGACTAGACCCTCTTTTTGATTGACATGGTCTTTATTTAGATGTTTTAATACAACACATCACTAATTCTGGTCTCAAAGCCATCTTCTCTCTGGTGGTTGTACAGATCTACTTGGACTTACATCTTGATTTCAGAGAGCAATCTGCCCCCCTCATTTTTCCATATTCTTCGAACTCTCATTAAAGCTCCCCTGAGGGACACCTGGGTGGCTCAGTTGGTTAAGCGGCTGCCTTCGGCTCAGATCATGATCCCAGGGTCCTGAGATCGAGTCCCACATCGGGCTCCCTTTCTCCCTCTGCCTCTGCCTGCCTCTCTGTCTACCTGTGCTCACTCGCTCTCTCCCTCTCTCTCTGACAAATAAATAAAATTTAAAAAAAAAAAAAAAGCTCCCCCTGAGTCCTTATACTATTTCTTAATGAATTTATTTTTTTCTATTTCCTAATGATTTAAAATAACTTCTGTAAAATATAAATAGCCACCAAATAGTTCCATAAAGACTAAACAAACTAATGAAAATGGAGGTATAGTTATATCAGAAACTAATAATGAGATTTTTACTGTGAGGTGTTTTTGTTTTTGTTTTTTTTTTTTCTAAAAGTTTCATTTATTTGTCGGAGAGATAGAGAGCACAAGCAGGGGGAGCTGCAGGCAGAGGGAGCAGGCTCCCTGCTGAGCAAGACCCTGGGATCATGGCCTGAGCCAAAGGCAGATGCTTAATGGACTGAGCCACCCAGGCATCCCAACTGAGTTTGAAATATAGCAAATATATCAGGCCAGCTGGGTGGCTCAGTCCGTTAAGAATCTGAATTCAGCTTAGGTGGTAGTCTCAGGGAAGTCGGCTTGCCCCTCTACCGCCCCCCCTCCATTCTTACCATGTGCACCCCCCCACTCTCTCTCAAAAAAGTAAAATCTTTAATAAATAAATATAGCAAATATATCCTGAATGCCAGGTCAGAAAGGAAAGGTAACAAGTTGCACCTCCCAAAAGAGGATGTATGTATTCTTTGAGAAGAATTAGAGTCCATCTAGTAATTATTTGAGTTGGCTTTTTGTCCCCTTTATAGACAATATAACTGTTCTTCCTAAAAAAGAGGACACAACTGACCCAAGATCAATAGACTGACTATTTTGCTGCTTGATCAGAGCCAGTGATCTTACCCTAACTGAACCTCTAAATACTCATTGGTGACCAAGGTTGTAAGTACCATCTAAAGCTTTAGAAGACAAGCTGTCTCCCACAAGGACAAAACTTGGGTCCTGGTGTCCTTAGCCCCAGGCCGAGCAAACCTCTTATAATACCCAAGCCCTGAAGTAGTGAATCTTGGGTGTATTTAGCACACAAACAGACTCCATAATTCTTGGGCATCTACAGACAATAAAAGGTAAAGAAAGCCCAGAGATAAAAATTTATGAGTCGGGTGTTGTGTAAGACAGATGAACCACAGACCTGTACCCCTGAACCAAATAATACATTATATGTTAATTTAAAAAAAATAAAATGCTTGGGGCGCCTGGGTGGCTCAGTGGGTTCAGGTCATGATTCCAGGGTCCCGGGATCAAGCCCCGCATCGAGATCTCTGCCCAGCAGGGAGCCTGCTTCCCCAGCTCTCCCTCTGCCTGCCTCTCTGCCTACTTGTGATCTTTCTCTGTCAAATAAAGAAATAAAATCCTTTATTAAAATAAAATGCTCAAAAAAAAATCTGAGAGTCAATGGACAGTTAAATACCAAGGCCACAGTCTTATTCAGGTAACAAACGTTCCTGAGGAAACATACCCAAAGACGCAAACACATTTCAATAATGGGATAATGTCTTTAATACTGAATTTATGGGAGTCCCCCCCCTCAGGAAATAGATGGCACACTCAAAGGACAATTTCTAATGTTGTAGGAAAATCAACAGAGCAAAGGGAAGCATTCCAGGGACAAGAAGAGAGACCAGGATCCTAATTTAACACCACACTTACCTGAAAGGGCAGGGGAGGGAAGAGGAACCAGAACGTGCAGAGAACTTCAGGGAAAAGCTACCAGACAGGAGCTGAGGTATTCAGTAGAGGAACAAAGCCAATTCCAAACTACCTCTGGAAGAAAGTCTGGAATAATAGTCCCATGCTCTCTTTTCTTCTACTCTCCAGCTTCCGGTCGCGACCACCCATTGACTGAAACCAATCAAAAGCCAGAGGGAAGGGGAGCCCTTAAAGCGGTCCCTGAAGACCAGCCTCACGGGGCACAAAGCAGATGAAGAGGAAGGAAAATGATTTTCCTTTCACCCTTCTAGGTTTCTGGCTCAGACACCCCGAAACCCCGTGTAAGAGAAGACGAATGAACTGGAGAAAAACAGAGGTTTAATAGCAAATAAACTTCCCAAACACATAGGAGACCCAGGAAAACTGAGTAACTCCCCAAAATGGCCCAGGCCATTAGCCACCTTAAATACCACCTCCAGTTAAAAACAAAAGAAGATGTTTAGGGGGTGGGGAGCCGGTGAGGCGGGGCCACCTGGCAACCCACAGTAAACATCCGGGTATGGTTGTTATGTAGATGTGAGTCCTTGGCTCCTCGGTTAATGGAAGTTTCTAGAGACAGGCTCATCCCAAATGGAAATTTCCCTTGTAAATGTAAATACACCTAAAAGGGTACCTTCTACTTAGTCTGAAGAGATTCTCCTGTGACTGATAATTCACAGTCCTGTACCCCGAAACAAATAACACATTATGTGTTAATTTTTTAAAAAAAAAAGACCATTGGGAATGAAATACATAAAGGAATGAATGAATAAATAAATAAATAATGAAAAATAATAATCAGCTCTGGACGGGTGCCTGGCTGACTCAGTCCGTAGGGCACAGGACAAGACTTGATCTCAGGGTTGTGAGTTTGAGCCCCATGCTGAGGGTAGAGTTTACTTTAAAAAAATGTAAAAAGTAATTAGGTCAAAATCATCCTCATGCCAAAGATGCGTATTTGGGGGTGACACAATCTGTTCCACTTCACAGAAAAGGAAATTATGCGTCAGAGGGATGAACTGCCTACAGTCACACAGGTACTAAATGGCAGAGGGAAAACTTGAATTTAAGACTGTAAGGACCTATTTAGCAAGAGGCTTTCATTAAAGTTAAACTTTCCCTGCTCCCCTTCCCCCAGGGGATTCACTTAAAAACAAGTCCTGGAAATCAGCCTCAGGTAACAAAGCTCCGGCCAGGTGGAGACATCCGAACAGTGGGGGGCTGCATACTGTCTCCCTAGTTACCAAGGAGTATGGGCCCCGCCCTTTGGGAGACTTTTGGGCGCCAATCCCATCCAAGGTGATAGGCTGGGTCAAATGTCTACTAGGGTAAATTGTAACTCAATTGGTCACGTAGCATCACTGGCGTTTCCTGTGTGTGTTACAATCTCATTGGCCACCTGTGCTTGGCCAGGCCCGACCGCATGGCCTTTGCCCTTAAAAGCTAGTCTGTGACCCAGAGAAGGGTCGCCCTCTCTTGTAAGAGGTGCGTCCCCGAACCTTCAGTTAGATTCTTGATGCTTGGTGCGAAATAAAGCTTTGCTTGACCTTCGCTTTATATCAGTCTCGCTCCTTGAATCATGGACCCGTTATTGGGGCATAACAAAGACCTCTGATTCCAAAACCTAGTTCCACCAAGAAACACTGAACACTGGAAATCCTACTCAAAGAATCTCAGGTTTTCTCTCCCCTTCTTAAAGTATAACTCCCAGACGTTAATACAGTATTCCAGAAGTGATTTATTTCATGTTTTCCCAGGGAAAACTGTTATTATACTATAGCTTAATAGGTTATACCTCCCAGGTGCTATTATTACATTTCAAAGGAGTCTTGAATGCCTTAACCCATCCCCAGTTGTGCCCTGTGGAGATGTTTCAACCACACTGGCTGCGTTTTCATCTCAGGGTTTTTTTTTTTCCCCTTCATTTTACATTAGGATTCCAGAAAAGTTATCATTTGACAAATCAGGTTATCCGCTTTAAAACAGATTTGGAAAACTACTGCCTAAAGCCAAGGGATGATGAACAATTGGTATTTTATCCACCAATTTATTTATTGCCCATAGGCCCACTGAGCAAATATTTCACTACCTTTCTATGGCCCTTCAATCCTAGCTTTTTTTCCCTTTCCTCACTGGTTTGTTTCTGCTGCTTCAGCACACCCCTTGACTCACGGGCTGGGGTAAGACTCTGACCCAGAGCAAAAAGCTCTATGAGGAGGCCACTTACAAAGTAAACATGGCTTCTATTTGCCTCTCACAATTTCTCAGAGAAGCTGGTTGTGCTAAAAATGTGAGTAACGAAATCAATCTGACTTATGTCTGTATGCATATGTGCGCTTGGGTTTACTGACTGTTTCTATAGGACAAGAGTCTGTGCCTACCCAGCTTCGAGAGTGACAGTGGACTTCCTCACAGGGGCCTCTACCCACTTTTTGGTACTTTCCCAGTTCTAAAAATAGGACTTACTTTTCCACTCTGCTGAAGCATGGCTTATATGGTTCGAACGTAAACCTCTGGACAAGGTGGAGATCAGAAAGTAATTGTCACTAAGGATGGGAGGGCAGGGTTTGGAAGAAGAAAGAGAATGAAAAAAAAAAAAAAAAAAAAAAGAGCCAAAGAGCAGGAGAAATGAAGCGAGAAGAACTAGCGAAACAGGGGTTCTCAGGGACTAATAAACATGCAATCCAGCACTCAGACCAACTTACAATGCAGAACATATTTATATTGACAAAGTACAATAGCCAAAGGTTTACACACATGAATGAGCATATGTTACATATTGGACATTTTCTCAAATATGCCAAGATTTAAGAAGTCTGGCAACAATCCTTTTGCTTTTTCTTATAACAGCTGCTAATTCCCTCTGTGACTTCTAACAGCCCAATTTTCTGAAAGTTGGACCGTGTCAATGTAGGAGATACTCTATTCCAAGAAATAAAGTTCAAAAATGGAGTTGCCTCCCTGAGTTAACTACTCAGGCCAGAAAAGTGTCTGTCTGCTTCTGGTCCTTCTGCACTCCCTCCAGAAACATAGAATCAGCAATGCACTCTAGGTGTTAGCCTCAGCTCTAAAATAACTTGCTGTCTGAACCAGGGCAAGCTACTTCCCCTTTCTAACTCTTGATTCCCCCTAAAGTGGGTCTACAGGACAAGATGGTATCTCAAATTCCACAGTTCTAATGTTTAATAATTACCTAGGGCTATGAGTTTACAAAATTCTTCATAATAAATCAAGAAGAGTCAAAAAGCCAATTTGATTTCCTAATGGACCCTTAGTTCGAAAGAATTTAACTTAAATGATATTTTTTCATAGAAACAAATATTTCCCCTCCCCAACCATCAACGTCTGAATTTTTTTTTTTTTTTTAAGATTTTACTTATTTGACACAGAGCGAGGGAGCGACAGAGAGAGCAAGCACAAGCAGGGAGAATGGCAGGCAAGGGAGAAGCAAGCACCCAAATGAGCAAGGAGCCTGATGCGGAGCTCAATCCCAGGACCCTGGGATCATGACTGGAGCCAAAGGCAGCCGCTTAATGGACCAAGCCACCCAGGTGCCCCTGAATGAAGTTTTTAACAGAAAGGGTATCACTGACAATCTTTATAAAGAATTTCTGTAAAGTAAAAGCAAATTGGGGGGGGGGGGGGGCTGGCTGGCTCGGTCAGTTAGACGTCTGACTCTTGGTCTTGGCTCAGGACTTGGTCTTGGCTCAGGCTGTGAGTTCAAGCCCTACATTGGGCTCCGTGATTAAAATTAAAAAAAAAAAAAAAAAAAAAAAAACAAAGCAAAAGGGATTAGTGAATAACCAGAGTAGATGAAACCCCACTCCTGGACAGCAAAAGTAAGTACTGTTCTTCTAAAAAGAGCCACAAGTAAGAATTTAAACAGGAGCAAATGAAACCAAAAGCAGAGATTTTGGTCAAGGAGCATTCACTAGTTTATTTCATTTAATAAATTTCATTCCAAACACCTGGACCAGAGATTCCAACCCCTGCCCCCCCCCAAGACATAAAAAGAACAACTAACAGCAGTGGCTTTTGCTCCTAGGACAGTGGTTTTCAGACTTGACTGTATCAGAATCATCTGGAGAAGTTTAAACAGATTTCTGGGATTCATCTTCCAAATTCTTTAGTCAGTGTGTCTGGGCTGGGGCCTGAGAATCTGGACTTCCACCAAGTTTTCAGGTGATGCTGAAGATACTGGTCTGGGGAGCACACTAGGAGAACCACTGTCTTAGAAAAGCCCAAAGATCCTCTCTTTTAAAAAGTAGTCAATGTAGGAATAACTTCTAATATGGATGTTGGAACCTGTCAGCAAAATTGCCCAGAGCCTGAAGAAATACAGTTGATGAAGGAATGGTAAATAAAGGTGAATAAAAGAAAACTGTTTCTACTCAGGAATAATCTACATTATATCACTTTATCCACACTTCCAGTAAATCTCTCTTCACTTTGGCAAATACAGGTAGCCACTGTGAATGTACCTACCTGATCCCTGACCCCAAATGCTCTAGAAAGCTCTGCCCAGGGGCACGGCGCCTGGGTGGCTCAGTGGGTTTAAGCCTCTGCTTTCAGCTCAGGTCATGATCCCAGGGTCTTGGGATCAAGCCCTGCATCAGCAGGCTCTCTGCTTAGCAGGTAGCCTACTTCCCCCTCTCTCTCTGCCTGCCTCTCTGCCTACTTGGGATCTCTGTCTGTCAAATAAATGAATAAAATCTTAAAGAAAGAAAGAAAGAAAGCTCTGCCCATCAACACTCCACACACACTTACACAGAATTCAGCCAGTCATTCCTTTCAAAACGTTCATTAATAAAACAAATCTATACAACAAAGGGGGAAAACTTATGTATACTAACCAATGCAATCCTTTACCCATAGATCTGAAAGGAAAGCTAATAACAGCCAGACATCTGAGGAAAATAGCATCAAAGAAAAGAATCAATGGGGCGCCTGGGTGGCTCAGTGGGTTAAGCCGCTGCCTTCGGCTCAGGTCATGATCTCAGGGTCCTGGGATCGAGCCCCACATCGGGCTCTCTGCTCAGCAGGGAGCCTGCTTCCTCCTCTCTCTCTCTCTGCCTGCCTCTCTGCCTACTTGTGATCTCTCTCTGTCAAATAAATAAATAAAATCTTTAAAAAAAAAAAAAAGAAAAGAAAAGAATCAAGATCAACAAAAAGATCCAAAGAACAAAACAAAAACAAAAAACAAAAAAAGAGAGAGAGAGAAGGAAAGAAATGGAAGAGAGGAAAACTGAGACAAGGAAATAATTCAGGGATAAAGTTAAATATTAAAAAATTAATATATCCTAGTCTTCCCCATATGGCCACCAAAAAAACTGAAAAAAAAAAAAAAAAGCAAAAACAAAAAGCAACAACAACAACAACACACACACACACACACACACACACACACAAAGAAACAAAACGCAGGGGCTGACACATTCTCTTGCACAACCACATGGCCCACCAAAGAAGGCAGCCCTCCCAGGAAGTCTTTTAGGACCTGGGGCTGCCCAGCCACTGAAAACAGACTGCTGGACCTGGCATGCAAGTCGGCAGTATTCTTGAACCCAGGACAAGCCAGAAAAAGATATTTAATATCCTCACTGCATATTTTTAAAGTTATGGCCCCCATAAAAAAGCACATTCTAATACATAAAAAGAAAACCAAAGATCAAAAATAAATTTTTATATATTAAAACTATGATGGCTCCAGAAATTTTTTTTTTAAGATTTTTTAAATTTATTTATTTGACAGACAGAGATCATAAGTACGCAGAGAGGCAGGCAGAGCCTGAGAGAGGGGGAAGCAGGCTCCCCACTGAGCAGAGAGCCCAACACGGGGCTCGACCCCTGGACCCTGAGATCATGACCTGAGCCGAAGGCAGAAGCTTAACCCACTGAGCTACCCAGGCACTGCTAAAGAAATATTTTTAAAAATCTATGGATACGATGAATAATAAGGTCATGGCTGAACTATCAATCTACAAAATGAAGTTGAGGAAATCTCCAAGAACACAGAGGAAAAAGGCAAATGGAAATTTTGAGGAAAAAAGAGTTAAGAGAATTGAAAGATTGACTGAGGATAAAATAAGTTCGAGGTTGGGGCACCTGGGTGGCTTAGCAGGTTGTCTAACTTTGGCTCAGGTCATGATCTTTGAGTCCTGGGATCCAGCCCTGTGTCGGCTCCCCACTGAGCAGGGAGTCTGCTTTCCCACTCCCTCTGCCCCTTCCCCTGCTCATCCTTTCTGTCTCTCTCTCGAATGAATAAATTAAATCTTTTTTAAAAATAAAATATAATGAGTTCCAGGGGCGCCTGACTGCCTCAGTTGGTGGAAAATGTGGTTCTTGATCATGCGGTTGTGAGTTTGAGACCACACTGGATGGAGAGATTACTTAAATAAATTTTTAAAAAAGAAATTTTTAAAAAATGAGTTCCAGAATAAAAGAATAGAGGCAATGAAATGA
Source organism: Mustela lutreola (assembly GCF_030435805.1). NCBI lineage: Eukaryota > Metazoa > Chordata > Mammalia > Carnivora > Mustelidae > Mustela > Mustela lutreola. The sequence goes on along the minus strand of NC_081308.1, from coordinate 103,999,237 downwards.
AAAGAACAGAAGGAAACTTCTCTGAACTTTTTTTTTTAAGATTTTATTTATTTAACCGAGAGAGAGATCACAAGTAGGCAGAGAGGCAGGCAGAGAGAGAGGGGGAAGCAGGCTCCCTGCCTAGCAGAGAGCCCGATGTAGGGCTAGATCCCAGGACCCTGAGATCATGACCATAACCATGACCATGACCATGACCATGACCATGACCTGAGCCGAAGGCAGAGGCTTAGTCCACTGAGCCACCCAGGTACCCCTTCCCTGAACTTTTTAAAACAACACTTTATCTTCAAAGATGTCACTTAAAGCAGGAAAGTAGGCACAACCTCTTGAAATTTTAGAAAGCCAAAATGAAAGAGAAGAAACAATATATAAAAAAAAAAAAAAAAGAAAAAGTTATCGAAAGAGAAATAAGACTCAGATCAATATATATAGAGGTCTTGTGTCCTTTTATATCCTGACTAGAAGTAAATTTTTCATGTACATAAGAAGTCTTAAAGATCAAAACCCGTACTTAATGTCATAAATAGACCAGTTCTCCTCCAACTGACCTATAGAGCCAATGCAGTTTCCATACAAAACCCAACTGTTTGTTGAGTGACAGCATAAGAATATTTGTGTCTGTGTCTATGAAATTTATAATTCTAATTCCTCAGTCAGAAGAATATACAACTTTTGATCTGGGGGTTGTGAGTTCTGGCCCCATTTAAAAATAAATAAGTAAATGAATACATAAAATTCTGCTTTGAAAATGTAATTATTAATTAGCAACTAATATTATATAATAATACTGTGATATTAATATTAGTATATAATATATAATGTTAACTATTATTCACATATTGATATTTGCAATAAATACTGATGTGATATACTGGTATAATATCAATAGTATTATACAATGTTAACATATTATTATATAATGTTAATAAGTAAAATTAACATATTAAAGATAAAGAGGAGGGGCGCCTGGGTGGCTCAGTGGGTTAAGCCGCTGCCTTCGGCTCAGGTCATGATCTCAGGGTCCTGGGATCGAGCCCTGCATCGGGCTCTCTGCTCAGCAGGGAGCCTGCTTCCTCCTCTCTCTCTCTGCCTGCCTCTCTGCCTACTTGTGATCTCTCTCTGTCAAATAAATAAATAAAATCTTTAAAAATAAATAAATAAATAAAGATAAAGAGGAAAAGAATTAAAATATAAAGAAAGGAAAGATTGATAGGGCAATTAAACACAACAGAAACCCCAGAAAAACAGACCAGGCAAATCCAAACACTTACTATTTTATAAGAGAAGAACAGCAGAGGAATAAGAAAAAGAGGATCTCTAAAATAAGGGGTGCTGGAACAAATGAATATCCCTAGGAGAAAATAATGACATTGAATCTAATGCATACCAGATAGAGAAATCAGATCCAATAGAAGAAAATCAGTTCCATTATAGAATATTTTTATGCTCAAGTTAAGGAAAGGTACCATACAACACAAAGAGTACTTAATCATAAATTTGGGGGGTGGGGGCATCTGGGTGGCTCAGTCAGTTAAGCCTCTGCCTTCAGCTCAGGACATGATCCCACGGTATCGGGATCAAGCCCCACATCACGCTCTCTGCTCAGCAGGGAGCCTGTTTCTCCCTTTCTGCCTGCTGCTTTGCCTACATGTGATCTCTCTCTCTGTCAAATAAATAAATAAAATCTTTAAAAAAATAATAAAAAATAATAAATTTGGGGAGTGGAAGGAAATTGGAGGAAGGTAGACAAAAGGTTGCAGTTATAAGATAAATAAATACTAGGGGTATCATGTCCAACATGATTATAGTTAACACACTGCTATATGATATATAGGAGAGATGCTGAGAAAGTAAATCCTAAGACTTCTCATCACAAAAAGAATTTATTTTCTTTTCATTGTATCTACATGAGCTGATGGATGTTAACTAAACCTATTGTAGCAAACGTTTCACAATATTTATAAATCAAACCATCAGGATGTATACTTCTTAAGCTTAAAAAAAAAGAATCATTGGCCTAACTCAAGCACCAAAATGTCATTAAATTTAGAATTATATTGAGAGGCCCATTAAAAACTTGTGGTAAAATAAACTACTAATCATAAAATTGGACATTAAAACTAAGAATTTTTTTCCATTAAAAGACACCATAAGGAAACCTGGACAATGGAAGAATACATGTATTCTTCCAACACAATTGAAGAATACATATAAGAATAATCTTATATTACATAAAGAAAGAATATACACGAAATATACACAACTCCTACAAATCAATATGAAAGCTCATAAACAAGTATTTCACAGAAGAGGAAGCATAAGTTTTTAGCAAACAAAAGAAAGGATTCTTTTTTTTTAAAGATTTGTATTTATTTATTTGACAGTGAGAGATCACAAGTAGGCAGAGAGGCAGGCAGAGAGAGAGGAGGAAGCAGGCTCCCCACTGAGCGGAGAGCCCAATGTGGGGCTGGATCCCAGGACTCTGGGACCATGACCTGAGCCAAAGGCAGAGGCATCTACCCACTGAGCCACCCAGGCACCCCAGAAAAGATTCTTAACTCTACTAGGAAGCAGAAAGATAGTAAAGTAAAACCACAATGAGATACTATTTTTTTAATTAGATTTTATTTATTTATTTGACAGACAGAGATCACAAGTAGAGAGAGAGGCAGGCAGAGAGAGGAAGGGAAGCAGGCTCCTCGATGAGCAGAGAGTCCGATGCGGGGCTCAATTCCAGTAGCCTGAGATCATGCCCTGAGCCAAAGGCAGAGGCTTAAACCCACTGAGCCACCCAGGTGCCCCTGGAATTATCTTTTAAAACTGAAAATTTGTGGGGTGACTGCCAGGCCTAGTAGAGCATGCGACTCTTGATCTTTGGGTTCTAAGTTCGCGCCCAACGTTGGGTGTAGAGATTGCTTAAAAATAAAATCTTTAAAAAGTAACTTAGGAGTGCCTGGGTAGCTCAGTCTGGTAAGTGTCCACTTTCAGCTCAGGGCATGATTTCCAGGTCCTGGGACCGAGCCCCACATTGGGTTCCCTGCTCAGTGGGAAGCCTGCTTCTCCCTCTGCCACCCTAGCTCCTGTGTGCTCTCTCTCTATCTCAAGTAAATAAATAAAATCTTTAAAAATAAATAAATAAATAAATTGAACATTTGCTCGCCCTTAAACACTCTACTCAACAAACACAAAACTGCCCATGGAACATTCATCAAAATAGGCTATATTTTGGATCAAAAAATAATCTTCCATTTTTTTAAAACTGAAATCATTTTATAGCATATTTTCAGACTGAAAAGTTAGTAAAGTAGAACAAATACCAAAAAAAATCAAGGAGGGGCACCTGGGTGGCTCAGTTGGTTAAGCGACTGCCTTCGGTTCAGGTCATGACCCTGGAGTCCCCAGATGGAGTCCCACAACAAACTCCCTGCTCAGCAGGGAGTCGGCTTCTCCAGCTGACCTCTCTCATGTTCTCTCTCATTCTCTCTCTCTTTCTCAAATAAATAAATAAATAGTCTTTTTAAAAAAATCAAGGAAATCCTCAAACATTTGGATATTAAACAACAAACGTCTGAATAACTCATAAAACAAAAGCATGCCTATCAAAATTTGTGGGATGCAGGTAAAGCAGTATTTAGAATGCAATGTATGGCACTGAATGACTATAATTAGAAGAAAAGTCTTAATCCAACAATATAAACTTCACCTTAAGACAAGAAAAAAATTAAATTCACTGCAAGCAGAAGGAAGAAAATAAGGAAAATACAAATGTCAACGGAAACAGAAAAACAATACGAAGAATCAACAAAATCCAAAATTAGTTCTTTGAAAAGGTCAATAAGCCTGACTTTTTTTTTTTTTTTAAAGATTTTATTTATTTATTTGACAGAGAGAGATCACAAGTAGGCAGAGAGGCAGGCAGAGAGAGAGAGAGGAGGAAGCAGGCTCCCTGCTGAGCAGAGAGCCCGATGCGGGGCTCAATCCCAGGACCCTGAGATCATGACCCGAGCTGAAGACAGCAGCTTAACCCACTGAGCCACCCAGGTGCCCCATGCCTGACTTTTAAAGACATAAATGGAAGGAAACAAAACCTTAAGCATTAAAAAAAAAAAAAAAATCAGTAGCCTCCTTCCTCCTCTTTCATAATAAAAAAAATGGGGCTTCCAGTCCTAGAGGTCTCTCCATCTTGGTGCTCACCCCCTCCACCCAAGAAAGAAAGTGACAGCAATACCCCTACTGTATACCAGGTTAGCCTTCCCATCCTTTAGTGGTTAATTGTTTAATAATCAAAACAATAGAAAAGTAGAACTTTTACACCCTCATTCCCTCAAGACTTCCCCTTAGCACAGGGACTCTGAATTCAAGGACGACTGGTTAAGAGTAGGGACCCCTGGATGGCTCGGTCATTAAGCATCTGCCTTCGTCTCCGATCATCATCTTAGGGTCCTGGGATGGAGAGCACATCGGGCTCCCTGATCAGTGGAGAGCCTGCTTCTCCCTCTCCCTCTGCTGCTCCCCACTGCTTGTGCATGTGTTCTCTCTCTTGCTGTCTCTTTCTGTGAAAGAAAGAAAGAAAGAAAGAAAGAAAGAAAGAAAGAACGAACGAACGGTTAAGAGAATTTCTGGATAAGACAGAAATGCAAAAATGACTATGATGTTTATTAAATATTTTAATTTTTTAAAAGTTTTTTTAAGAAGTCTGTGCACCCTGTGTGTAGTTCCATGGAGGGCTTGAACTCATGACCCTGAGATCAAGACCTGAGCTGAGATCAAGAGTCAGAAGCTGAATTGACTCAGCCACCCAGGAGCCCCTTAAATATTTTGTTTTTGAGATTTAGTTTATTTATTAGAGAGAGAGAGAGTGAGAGAGAACATGAGCAGGAAGGAGAGGGAGAAGCAGGCTCACTGCCAAACAAGAAGCTGGATGTGAGATTCGATCCCAGGGTCCTGGATCATGACCTGAGCCAAGGCAGATGCTTAACCAACTGAGCCACCCAGGCATCCCCCATAAATATTTTAGATTATTAATCTATGCCAGATACAGAAATATAGGGGTAGGAATATTATAAACATCCGTGTTATACAGAAACAACCCACAGAACTCCTGGAACAGGATTAGTACCAGGCAAAATTATAACATGGGTGAAACCTTTCATGGGTGTCACTCCTCACGATACTTTCATGCTTTTCTCACCTCTTCCCATTAAAACCTGCACTTCTCAGGAAAAAAATCAGACGTATACAGAACTGAGAACAGCTTAAAAGTGCTACCTCAGTCAAGGAAGAAGAAATAAGTAAGGGAAACATTTGCTGGGCCACTTACCTTACATACATTACCCTTTTTTTTTTTTTTTTTTAATCCCATGAAATCCTCACAAAAGCCATGAGAATTAGGAACTATTGTTCCTAACTATTAGGAACATTTCACTGAGAGGAAAACTGAGGCCCAGAGAGATGAAAGGATTTGTCCAAAATCACAGTCACACAATTTAAAAATAGCAGAATTAGGATTTCTACTCAAGCATATCATGCTCCAAAGCCCACGTTCTTTCTGTCACAACGCACCACCTCTCCAGGTTGGTGGAATTTGTACTGCAAGAGGGATGACAGCCATATATTAAAAGAACCAACCTAGAGATAAAATGTCATAGAACTACACACACACACACACACACACACGTATGTAAAAACTACCAAAATTTGAATAAGGCTTGGAGTCCAGTTACCACTATTATACCAATGCCAAGTTCCTGGTTTTGATATTGTAGCATACTTTATATGAGCTATGAAATTCAGAGAAAGAGTGACGAGTACATGGGACACTACTACTTTTATAATTTCCTGTGGTCTTGGGGTGCCTGGGTGGCTCAGTGGGTTAAAGCCTCTGCCTTCAGCTCAGGTCATGGTCCCAGGGTCCTGGGATTGAGCCCCGCATCGGGCTCTCTGCTCAGCAGGGAGCCTGCTTCCTCCTCTTTCTCTGCCTGCCTCTCTGCCTACTTATGATCTCTGTCAAATAAGTTAATTAATTAATTAATTTTTTAAAAAATTTCCCGTGGTCTAGAGTTAAAAATAAAATGTTAAAAAAAAAATCTCAGTAGAAATAAAATTAAATCAAGAATGAGCATTCACTGGGGCGCCTGGGTGGCTAAGTGGGTTAAAGCCTCTGCCTTCAGCTCAGGTCATGGTCCCGGGGTCCTGGGATTGAGCCCCGCATCGGGCTCTCTGCTCAGCAGGGAGCCTGCTTCCTCCTCTTTCTCTGCCTGCCTCTCTGCCTACTTATGATCTCTGTCAAATAAGTTAATTAATTAATTAATTTTTTAAAAAATTTCCCGTGGTCTAGAGTTAAAAATAAAATGTTAAAAAAAAAAATCTCAGTAGAAATAAAATTAAATCAAGAATGAGCATTCACTGGGGCGCCTGGGTGGCTAAGTGGGTTAAAGCCTCTGCCTTCGGCTCAGGTCATGATCCCAGGGTCCTGGGATCGAGCCTCACGTCGGGCTCTCTGCTCCACAGGGAGCGTGATTTCTCTCTCTCTGTCAAATAAATAAAATCTTTAAAAAAAAAAAAAAAAAAAAAAAGAATGAGCGTTCACTGTTGTTGATGAGAGCCCAGACTCCCCAATCCCTTTAAACTCACACACGCCATAACGGTGGTCAACTCTGCTCCCACAAAAGGTCAGCTTTGGCTGCCAGGAATCTACTGTGGTTATACCACATGGACCATTAGATACAAAACAGGGGCCTAAATTCTTCCCCTATCATCGATGCGTAGTTGACAGGAAGCCCCAATTCTAACCGAATTCTTTCCTAGTGAACACAACATATGTCACCTAGCAACATCCTACCATCGCCATCGTCATCCCCTGTATCTTGCTAGGTGTGTCCGTCACGATCCATGAAGCCCATATGTGTACAGGAGCAAATACAGATGGATGAGTTTTATAACATGAGTTTATAACATGAGTTTTATAACATAACTGAATTCTAGTTATATAGTGTGATCTTACAAGGAGGAGAATTGGCCATGGGCTCGGAAAGCCCAATGCTATAACTTCGTGGCTTCATGACCTTAAGCAATTTCATGCGGCCTGACCTCAGTTTTCTCATCTCTAACATGGGGACACAAGTTTACATAATCACATGAGACAGTGGCTCGATCACAGTTAAATTTGACAAGACTAGTCCTCCTATAATTAAACACCGAGGACTGATTTAAAACAGAACGTCTGCTGTCCTGGGAACTGCACACTGTACGTGCAACTAGCAAGCTACAACTCCAAGGGCGCAGGAGGCTATTTCCCCAGCGTACATTCACAAATCTCCATGCACAAATGTGTTCAGGTGTCCTCCGTGGTCTGGATTTGCATGTGGATATATTTTAGCTCCCGGCCCAAGCTCTGGGTGATAAAATTAATCCTTGGAGCTGCTGAATTATAAGGCTGGAGGTTTCCGTTGGAGGTCCCAGCGTTAGTCACAGCTCTGGATTTATGAACTCATAAAACATTAACTGCATTTCTCTGTGATTTGCGTCTGATTCTGGTTTTCATACATGATGCATAAGTGAAGAACGTTATCCCCAGATGACATCCGTGCCCTGAAAAACCTATAAATCGGCTCCTGTGTTTAACCATCTGCACAGCCTAGAGATATAAAAACTGAATGATAAGGAGGAGAACAGGAAATCTACAGGGTTCATAATACCACTGGTTTCACTGTCCTCTGTTGGAAGAGCATAAGCAGGTCAAAACCTGACATTAGCTAACTGACCTTAGTCAACAGAAGTTCAGGTAGGATGATGACGCTTTCCTAATATTCTCCGAGTAACCTTTATTTTCTATTTTTATTGTTCTGCATTTCCTTGAGAGATAGTGGCACACACTGTTTTGAGAAAAACTGCTATCAGCACTTGCTCTACTGAAGGTTAACCATCCCTGAGGCCAGGAACGTACTATTTCACAAAGCCTTGACTTGAGAAACACCACATAACTGATGGGCAGGACTAACTTCCCAATGGAACAGGGAGGTGATTCCTCCCATCTGTACATTTGCCACCAAATTAAAAAATGGCAAAAGGCCAAAAATGAATCAAGCTCCAGGGCCCCAGCAGCTTGGTACAAAGCCAGACTCAGGCTACAGACTCCCCAAGGTCAGAAAAGAACCAGAAGCATAAGGAATTTCCCAAGAACCCGGGATAGGAAAAGGAAAGAGGATAAGGCAGCAGATGGAAGAATAAGGACCTAAGAGAAGGGAAGAAGCGATCTTCAGATGCCCCAGGAAAAGTGAAGTAATTGCCCTTTGGAGGGCCAGCCAGCAGGGCAGCACAGGAATTCAAAAGGACAAAACAACTTCACCCTAGCTCCCTGCCATACACTTTACCACTCAAACCGGAAGAACTTGGGGAATAAAAAAAAAGAAAAAAAAATGATCTTAATAATTATACCAGAGCGACAGGCGCGTATTGAGTTTATCCCCAGCAGACTGTGATGTATGGTCAACCTTTCTTTATTTTTTTTTTAAGATTTTATTTATTTATTTGACAGACAGAGATCACAAGTAGGCAGAGAGGCAGGCAGAGAGAGAAAGGAAGGGAAACAGGCTCCCCGCTGAGCAGAGAGCCCAACGTGGGGCTCGATCCCAGGACCCTGAGATCACGACCGGAGCCGAAGGCAGAGGCCCAACCCAATGAGCCACCCAGGCGCCCCATGGTCAACCTTTTTATACGCTCCTCCTGATCAGGTTAATAACACCTACACGCCTCCTTACAATCATCTTTTTTTTTTTTTAATTTTTATTTATTTATTTGACAGACAGAGGTCAAAAGCAGGCAGAGAGGCAGGCAGAGAGAGGAAGGGAAGCAGGCTCCCCGCCAAGCAGAGAGCCCGATGCAGGGCTCGATCCCAGGACCCTGAGATCATGACCGGAGCCGAAGGCAGAGGCCTAACCCACTGAGCCAACCAGGCGCCCCCTTACAATAATCTTACCCTGTGAAGCAGAAGCCTGTTCTCATGTACCTCAGTTATCCTGAGAGCAACAGCCGACTTCTCTGCCACAAAGAAACTCCCACCCACATGGCATACGCTAGACTAGGGACCCCAAGCTGATTAGGTAAACTTCCCAGCCCCACCACGTGACAAGCTTAAAGTTAAAGCTTAAAATCGCTGGGCCTCACCACCGCATGCTCCTGGGTCACTCTGGTTCAAGGCCTTCAGGTCTCAGCCAGCAAATCAATCTCGTGAGATCCTTGCTCACGTGGATGATTCTATAAAGAACATGAGGTTGGTGGCAAGGGGGGCGGCTGACAGAGCCCCAATAAACGGTTGGAAATGGAGGGAGGAGGAACACAACGAGTACCTGGCTGGCTCAGTCACAGAGCGTGCGACTCTTGATCTCGGGGTCATAGGCTCAAGCCCCAAGCTGGGTGTAGAGATTATTAAAAATAAATAAGCAAACTTAAAAAAAAAAAAGATGCTCTAGGGGTGCCTGGGTGGCTCAGTGGGTTGAGCCTCTGCCTTCAGCTTCGGTCAGGATTTCAGGGTCCTGGGATCGAGCCCTGAATCAACCTCTGCTCAGCAGGGAGCCTGCTTCCCACCACCCACCCCAGTCTGCCTTTCTGCCTACTTGTGATCTCTGTCAAATAAATAAATAAAATCTTAAAGAAAAAAAAAAAACAGATGCTCTAAAAATATAAATAAAAATAAAATAACAAAATAAAATGAATAGCACAGAGGAGAGCTAAAGAGAAATGGATTCCTTGTTGGCTCCATCTCTCTCTACCCCACAATCAATGAGCGTCACTTGGCCAGTCCCCATTCTGTCCCTACCCCTGAACACTCTGGGAAAGAAGTGAACTAACAGAAATCCATTTACCTTAGGAACTTGTACACATCTGTCAGTTTCTTTTCACCCCACCTTGTTTGTATCAAGGTGTCTGAATCACCATCCATCTATTGAAGAGTAAATCCATGACTCAGACTAAACCTCATAGTCCAGGAATAGGTAACAGACATTGCCTCTCTCTGGATCATTAGAAGGACCCCAGAGCCCAGTCCTCCAGGGGCTGTCATTTGCTCTTGCCACAGCTCTACACTCATTCTTCCTAAAGGCAATTTTCATCAGCCAATATAGGCTGTTCCTTAGACTCAAGGGCTCCAACTATCATTTTGCTTTGGACTCTGATTATCAAGACACTACTCCTGTGTAAGTTCATGTGCCTGAGTCCTTTTTTGCTTGGTTCCTTTCCAAGAGCCCCTGTGGTCCTTTATAACAACTGTCTCCTGGCAAATCTCATAGTCCTTCCAGATGTGCCCAGACATGTCCAGTACCAAGCATTAGCGACACTTAACAATAACTCTATAAATAAAGAAGGTCAAGCTGTTATCTCCATTCTACAGTCGAGCTAACTGAGACTGAGGGTAAGCCTTACCAAAAGGCACACTCTTAAATATAGAGGCAGAACCACATTCTAAGAGTACTTCATACTCACCAATAGAGAAAGCAACAACAACAAAAAACACCAGTAAATTTCGGGAAAGAAATAATAATGTCAAGGTTCAGAAAGAGTCACCTGAAGATGTGCCCCTTTGGCATGCAGATTATTTTGAGCTGAAAACACTCAAGGCCTAAAAGACTCAAGAAGAAACCGTGACATCCCCTCCAGCTGCCTAAAGAGAATCTGCACGGAGGCCAGCTCCAGGAAGACAGCAATCACACAAATTAGAACAGGAACTGGGGGTTGGGGAGAGGCAGGCACCTAAGAAAACCTGCTTGTTAAACTGGTTCTCTTGGGGCGCCTGGATGGTTCAGTGGGTTAAGCCTCTGCCTTTGGCTCAGGTCATGATCCCAGGGTCCTGGGATCGAGCCCCACATCAGCCTGCTTCCCTCTCTCTCTAACTACTTGTGATCTCTATAAAAAAAAATAAATAAATAAAATCTTAAGATTCTTCTCTTATGTTCCATGGTTTCTGTGTGGTCTGGCAATCTAATGATTTTACCAAATATTTGCCAAATATTTGCAATTTTTCGTCTTCGTGTGAAGGGCTTTCCTTCCCTTTGAAGCCCAGGCCAAATATTTGCAATTTTTCGTCTTCCTGTGAAGGGCTTTCCTTCCCTTTGAAGCCCAGGCCCCTGCCCCTTCTTTGTTCAGGCTGACACACGCAGGCTGCCTTAAGAATCCCGTGTTTATGTAGATTTCTGGTGGCTACAAAATTAAATCTGATTTTCTCTTGTTAATCTCTCTCATGTCAACTTGATTCTTAGACCAGCCAGGAGACTCTTGAGAGGGGAGAGGAAATCTTCCTTCCCCCCAAAGAACAAAGTCAGTAAACCAGTTGTAAACAGACCTAATCCAGATGTTCAGCATCTCAGTGTCTTCACTGCCACCACACCATGTCTAACACTTACTTGGATGTGCCAGGCATACCTGTCAGCGGTCTCTTGAGTTTGTTGGCTGTAGCCGGGCCTTTTCTCTTGTTAAATATTTCCACCAAAGGCGAGGCAGGGTTTGTCAGACTATGTATCTTCCTTTAGCTTCAAACAACTCACACTGAAGGCCAGTAGTGCATTTCATGGTTGAAAATGAACCTAGAAGTGCAGCATTTAAAAGGGTCCATTAGAAACATAGCAGAGCTTGAAACCTCCAGAGTAAGGAAGGAAAGCCATATACATATTCATCTCTAAAACAGCCAAAGCCTCAAGGCCCAAGGCCCTTAGAAGAACCTGGATAAAAGTGCAACAATGATCAGTTCTGTGTTAAGGTTATCAAAGCACCACCTCTCCCAAAGTAAGCACCGGAAATCCCAGTCTCCACCTGTCTGTGCCCATGGAAACCATTGTGCCTGCAGAAATTGTCCTCACCAGAGAGTAAACGGACTCAGCATTTAGTTGCTCCTCCAAGCAGTGTGAGATCAAAATCACTGTCGTCGAGCCCTGCAACTCACTAGTGGCCCATGATTTGAACATGTGCTTCCCACAATCACTCCCTGATCCCCCAAGAAAGGAAAAAATTAAGCTTTGGATGCTCAAAGCAAGTCAAGTGATGGGTCAGTCTATCTGAACAAACAGGCGGTGATTCATTGGCTGATTTGTCCTCCCAAAGCAGCAGAGGGGAAGAATTTATTGCTTGTCTCAGGCATCCTTCAATCTGACCTGCAAAGCAAGCAGATTTAAAGTAACCTTAGCCTGGTGCTAAGTTGGTTTTGGCCCAGTTCCAAAGCCACTTCCATTATTTGCATTTTACACACACACACACACACACACACACACACACACACACACAGTGTCTTTACCACACCAAGGTCATTCGATATTAAGACCATTAAATTAAATTCTCTCTAAAATGAAGCCCCATTATCAAGACTAATTAAATAATGACTAAATACACCGAGCAGTGCCTCTGCTTTAGAAATGCTTCTTCACCATCCAGCAGCACTCCTTAGCAAAAAGCTGGCTATCAATAAGGAAAAGCTATTTGCATCTTTAGGTTAAAATAAAACCCTGCCTCTCCTCCCTCCACCCCACTGTCACTTACACGCCCACCCAGTACCACCATAAACTTGAGTCTAGACAAGTTTGGAAAAGAGTTAAACTTGAAGGTCTAGTGTTCAGTTCGCTGTAGTCATTAGCCTGGGTGCTTTAAAATGCTTGTCTCTCATTTTCCAGCACTCTCTCTCTCAGCCAAAGTCAGCTCCCCTTCCATAACTCCACAGGCTGCATCATTATGCATGGCTGATAGCGCTTTAGGGAGAAGGGTTGGAATGTAAACAGTTCCATCCAAGCACACATTATCAAACAGAGCAGGCGGGGTGGGCGGGTGATGTACAACCTTGGCCGTGACATCGGTGTTTAAGGCGGAAAGTTCTCCCACACAATGTGGAACGGAAGGAGAAAGGAGACCACTCAGTATCTCAGACGCCAGAGCAGGTTACATTCTTCCTGCTGGTGTGGCCCAGCTAGTGTCAGATTTCAACACAATAAAAGTAACTCTCTTCGAATTTTTGAGGTCCAGGAGTGAGGCTGCTTTGTCTACCTGACCCAGATACCCGTAGGACTAGACAATTCTCCTCCTGTGACTTGAGGCTCTTAATACTCTAGGGCTATCCTGTACACGGGTAGGTCTCGACATGCATTGTCAACAATGAAGAAAACCAGTGGTGCCTTCTCCTGTCCAGATTTTCCATGGGATCAGGAGAAACGAGAGTAACAGGACAAAAAGACAAAAACTCAATCTCAGCCACCAACTCTCTGCTACCCTAAGATCCATGCAGTTTGAATCTTTTAATCTTTTACTATTTTATGAGTCACAATTACCCAGATAATGCCCCATAAATAACATCCATTCACACCTCTGTGCTTTTATTCATTCTGGTTCAGAAGTCTGCTTTTCAAAAGTCCATCTTGCTCCTGGATTTAGTTCAGCGCACCTTCCCTGTGAAGTCTTCTCTTCCATTTTAAACTTCCAGGGTAGTTTTTCAAACTTTAGCCAGCAATAGCGTCGGTGTCATGTCCCACACCCCTCCCCCCCACACACACCCCCCACGGCCTGTTAAAACAAAGGTTATTGGGCGCCGCCCACAGACACACAGAGGCAGTAAATCTGGGGCAAGAGGCTGAAAATTTGCATTTCTGTCAAGTTCTCCAGTAATGTTAATGCCGCTGGTGGTTTGTCTTCAGTATATCTAGCACCTGATTATGTATGGCCATTTATTGTTTTTTCCGCTGATTTATGAACAGATTAGGTAAGACTTTCCAGTGGAAAAAAGCCAGAAAATCCAATGCAAACTGGCTTCAAACAAGAAGAGGATTTATTTTCTCACTTAACTAAATCATCCAGAGGTAAAGTTGATCCAGTAATTGGGCGAATACCTTCAAGGACTCAAATCCCTTACATCTTTCTGCTTTAGCATCCTCAGTGTCGACTTTATCCTAAAACTGGATGCTATCCCGGCAATAACAGAGCTGCCAGCTACAATCGAGACCAGATTTTTGTGACTAATATCCAGAGGGATCCACAGACCTTCTTACCAGCATTCCTAACAAGAGCACTAAAATTCACCCTGATCGGGTAGCCTGGAGCAAGTGACCTGTGACAGAGAGGGACGGATACCAGTAGGCAAATGTGAACATTGTTAGGAAGGATACCAGATCGCAACTGTAAGGACCTATTTAGCAAGAGGCTTCTACTAAGGTTAAACAATTACCTTGTTTAATCCTTAAACTGTCCCTGCTCCCCTTCCCCCAGGGAATTTACTTAAAAACAAGTCCCAGAAACCAGCCCCAGGTAACAAAGCTCAAATACAAGGTTGGGTCCGGCCAGGTGGAGACATCCGATCAGTGGGGGGACTGCATACTATCTCCCTGGTTACCAAGGAGTATGGGCCCCGCCCTTTGGGAGCCTTTTGGGTGCCAATTCTAACCGAAGTGTGATAGGCTCGGTCAAATGTCTACTAGGGTAAATTGTAATTCTATTGGTCACCTAGCATGACTGTGCAGCTTTCTCTGTGTGTTACAGTTTCATTGGCCACCTGTGCGTGGCTAGGCCCAACCGCATGGCCTTTGCCCTTTAAAGCTTGCCTGTGGAACAGAGAAAGGTCGCTCTCTCTGTAAGAGGCGCGGCCCTGGCCGGTCAGTTTGATTCTTGATGCTTGGCACGAAATAAAGCTTTGCTTGACCTTTGCTTTATATCAGTCTCGCTCCTTTAATCACGGACCCATTTGGTGGGACATAACAGCACCCGGCAGGTGTCTGCTACACAATCCAACAATGACATCATCTACTTTTTTTTTTTTTAAGATTTTATTTATTTATTTGACAGACAGAGATCACAAATAGGCAGAGAGGCAGGCAGAGAGAAAGAGGGGGAAGCAGGCTCCCCGCCAAGCAGAGACCCCGATGCGGGGCTCGATCCCAGAACCCTGGGATCATGACCTGAGCCAAAGGCAGAGGCTTTAACCCATTGAGCCACCCAGGCACCCCACATCTACTTATTTTATTTATTTATTTATTTGACAGAGAGAGAGAGACAGTGTGATAGGGAACATAAGCAGGGGGAGTGGGAAAGGGAGAAGCAGGCTTCCTGCTGAACAGGGAGCCCAATGCGGGGCTCGACCCCAGGACCCCGGGATCATGACCTGAGCGGAAGGCAGAGGCTTTTAACCCACTGAGCCACCCAGGCGCCCCGGATTCACTGCCTTTTAAAAAAAAAAAAAAATTTCTATCAACTGACTTAAATATAGTCTCATAGACAAAATAATCACTTGACTAAATTTTGTTCCTGATCGACCCAATGGTTTGAACCTCATGTAGAAACCGCTGGTAAGAGTCTTCTGTATTTTTCTTATACACACCTAAGAAAGCAAGGACCAGTTCAGACTTTTCTGCTACAGTGTAAAAAACTCTTCTTCCTGCCATACCATGACAATATCTAACTCTCTTTAAAATGAATTTTTAACTGGTTCCTGGGTGGGTCAGTATGTGGTTAAGCAGCTGCCTCTGGCTTAGGTC
Organism: Mustela lutreola; assembly: GCF_030435805.1. Classification (NCBI taxonomy): domain Eukaryota; kingdom Metazoa; phylum Chordata; class Mammalia; order Carnivora; family Mustelidae; genus Mustela; species Mustela lutreola. The sequence goes on along the minus strand of NC_081308.1, from coordinate 103,983,743 downwards.
ATGATCCAAGTCCTAGGATCGAGTCCGAGTCAGCGGGGAGTCTGTTTCTTTCTCTCCCTCTACCCCTCCCCCTGCTCGGGCTTTCTTTCTCTCAAATAAATAAATAAAATTTTTTTAACTAAAAATTTGAAAAATGAAATGAATTTTTATCTTAAACATTTGTTAAAAAAAATTGTACGATTACTTCAATCAAAGATCTAGGGGTCTAAACCATTAGGACAGCTCTTACTGTCATGCACTATTGGAATGTGGGAAAGCTCTATTTTAGGGGCATCTAGGTGGCTCTGTTGGTTAGTCATCTGACTCTTTTTTTTTTTTTTTAAAGATTTTATTTATTTATTTGACAGAGAGAAATCACAAGTAGAGAGAGAGGGAAGCAGGCTCTCTGCTGAGCAGAGAGCCCGATGCGGGACTTGATCCCAGGACTCTGAGATCATGACCCGAGCTGAAGGCAGCGGCTTAACCCACTGAGCCACCCAGGCGCCCAGTCATCTAACTCTTGATCTCAGTTCAGGTCTTGATCTCAGGGTTGTGAGTTTAAGCCCAGGGTTGGCTTCATTCTGGGCGAGGTGCCTATGTTAAAAAAAAAAAAAAAAGTCGCTATTTTATATATTGAACTAAAAATCAGTTTCCTTATAACTTCTACTAAATGTTCTTAATTCTGTCAAGGGCTGTACCAACTGAGTCTTAAGGCACTGCCCGTATATTAGGACATACATTTGAATATAGGTGTCTTACATGCTGATGATAAATAAGATCATTTTTTATATGCTACTTCAAATAAAAACCAATTTAGGAAAACAGGGTAAGCTACTGGGTTAGTTTCCTAAGCTGTCATAACAAAATGCCACAAACTAGGTGTCTTAAAACAACAGAAATTTATTGTCTCGCAGTTCCAGAGGCTGGGCATCCAAAATCAGGCCCAGGACCTTTCTGAAGGCTCTAGAGAAGAATCTTACCTTGCCTCCTCCTAGCTGCTGGTGGTTGCCAGCAATCCTTGGCATCCTTAGGCTGCATCACTCCATTCTCTGCCTGTATGATCATATGGCCTCTTCCCCTGGTGTTTCTCTTCTGTGACTCCATGTCAAAATCCCTCTCTCCGTTCCCTTATAAAGATAACAGTCACTGGATTTAAGGCCCACCCTCCTATAATAGGACCTCAGCGTAACTGCATTATATCTAGTAAGCCCCTATTCCTATTAAGATCACAGTCACAGGCACCAGGAATTAGGACTTGATCTTTTTTTGTGGGAGCACAATTCAACCCACTACTGCTGTGTAGGGCACCAATCATCTCAAAAATTATATAAGTCTGTGTGCTTAAAATATTTCACAGCTTTTGCTAAAGAAATTATGTGAGGGGCACCTGGGTGGCTCAGTCAGTCAAGCATCCGACTCTTGGTTTTGGCTCAGGTCATGATCTCAAGATCATGAGATCAAGTCCCACAACAGGTTCCACGCTCGGCACAGAGTCGGCTCACCCCTTTCCCTCTGCTCCTCCCCCAAGATGATGCTCACACTGTCTCTCTCTCTCTCTCTCTCTCAAATAAATAAATAAATAAATAATCTTTAAAAAAAAAATCATGTGAGTAGAAGGTAAAATTAGGTTACATAAATATACCAAAAAAATAATAATAATAATAAAAAGCAAAGGGGAAAACCCAATTTGCCAGTAAAAATTGCTCAAATACTGGGGTGCCTGGGTGGCTCAGTGGATTAAACTGCTGCCTTTGGCTCAGGTCATGACCTCAGGGTTCTGGGATCGAGCCCCACATCTGCCTCAGCATCCCTGCTGAGCAAAGAGCCTGCTTCCCCCTCTCTCTCTGCCTGACTCTCTGCATACTTGTGATCTCTCTCTGTCAAATAAATAAATAAAATATTTTTAAAAAAAATTGCTCAAATAGTAATGAACCCTGACTGAGTGCTTACTCCATGTCACCTCTATGTTGAGCTCTTTACATACATTAGCCCATGCATTCCTCACAAGAACCATAGAAGGTAGATGTTAGAGACAGAATAGTATAATAATGTAATCTTCCCTCCCACCCAAAAGAAGTCCACATCCGAATCCCCAAGACCTGTGAATATGTTACTTTGCAAGGCAAAGAGACATGTGCAGAAGTGATTAAAATTATAGGTCCCAGAATGGGGAGATTATCGTGGATCATTGGAGTGGGCAAAATCTAACCGCACAAGCCCTTCAAAGTGGAAAACTTTTTTGAATCTCAAGTAAGAGAGAAAAGAGGGAGACAAATGCACAAACAAAGAATGATGTGATGGAAAATTAGACAAGATTTGAAGAGTGAGGAGTCAACACACCACTGCTGGTTTTGAAGATGGACGAGGGGAGTCAGGAGCCAGACAACACAGGTGACCTCTAGGAGCTGGGATTTGCCCTCCGGCAATAGCCAAGAGGAAAACAGGGATCTTAGGCCAACAACTGCAAGGAACTGAATTCTGCCAACAGTCTGAAAGAGTAAGAAAATGGAATCTCCCCTGTGGAGGCCAAGAAAACTGACCTACTCAGGTTGGCACTTTAAACAGTTTCTCTCTCCTTTAATGATTGATTTTAACCCCTGGATTCAGCTGCCTCCATCTTTCGTAACTCCCCTACACATTCTTTAACTGATCAATGTTGACCCGAGTAGGTAGGGACAACTCTACACCCCTACTCAGCAGGAAGAAGTTACAGAAGATGAGACCTTCCACCTTCAACAACCTTAAAGATTTAAGGGTCAAAATTGTTCAGGGGGAAATGTGGAGGCCAAGAAAATTAAGGCCACCCCACCTCAAGTTTAGCTGATGTGGGAAACAGAGGGAGAAGAAAATCATTAAAATTCCTCACCTATTGACAAGTCCTTGAAACAGATAGAGTGGCTCTCCCCTGGGGATTTAACTGCCCTCACCCTGAGATTTTCCTAAGGATAATCCTAGCCTGACCGACCCCCTACCCCAACAGGTCTGACCAGAATCCTGTAGGTCTACTTTAACAATTCCTTTAGGAAACTTTATCTCTAAACCTCCAAGTTAGTGTCGAGAATCATTCCTAAGTATATGACCCACTGATATACATCTAAAGGGTCTCACAGGAAAATTTTTATTATTGGTAATGAATAACCTTTTCCTCAGACAACAGCTAGCCCCTCAAGGTCCTGGAGACCTCGCTTCCAAAATTCCTTAGAGACTTACATCATCCATAACCCCCTTTGTCCTCACCCACCGCCAAATCCACCCCTACTCTGCCTTTAAAAACTCTAACTGTAATCTGGTTCGGGGTCCAAGTTCCTACTCCGCTGTGTCGGGTATACTTGGGCCCAAGCTTAAGCTTGTCCAATAAACCCTCATGTGATTGCATTGGTGCTTGGCTCCTTGGTGGTCTCTCGGACGCGAAAACTCCAGCACAACATCCCCTAGAGCTTCCAGAAAGGAGCATGGACCTACTGAAAGCTTGATTTTAGTATAGTGAGAGCCTTGTCAGGCTTCTGACCTACAAAACTGAATGATCATAAATTTGTGTTATTTTAAGACACTACGTTTGTGGCAATTTGCTATGGCAGCAATAAAAAACTAACACATTAGGTGGAGCCTGCTTAAGATTCTCTCCCTCCCCTCTGCCCTCCCTGATTCGTGGTCTCTCTCTCTCTCTCTCTAAAAAAAAAAGTAAGTCAATCTTTAAAAAAAAAACTAAGCATGCCTGTCAGCAAAGGCCATTCTTTTTATCAAAGAGCTATACTGCCCATCCCAAGAAATGGTAAGATCCTAAAGAAATTATTTTTAAAAGTAAAGGGAACAAAAATTATGCTAACCCTGTGCTTCATCTCACAGAGTACGAACAGTGATGTCTGCAAATTTAGGAAGGCAGCTTTTTTGGTCTTTCACCTCAAATCAGGGTTGACTTTTAGAAAAAATGTGATGTGAGCAAATGTGTATTTATAAACCTTATTTTCTCCCCTTCTTTTTCCTCAGAAATCCCTTCATCCCTCTAATATCTCATCAACCTAAAATACCTTTTTAAAAAAGATTTTGTTTATTTATTTGACAGAGAGAGAGATCACAAGTATGCAGAGAGGCAGGCAGAGAAAGAGGGGGAAGCAGGCTCCCCGCTGAGCAGAGAGCCCGATGCAGGGCTCAATCCCAGGACCCTGAGATCATGATCTGAGCTGAAAGCAGAGGCTTTAACCCACTGAGCCACCCAGGCGCCCCCAACCTAAAATATCTTGGCAAAGCAAATAGCCAAGAACAAACCAAGACGATCCTGAAAGATAATTTGGAGAGACTTAGTCCCCTCTCCAAAACCTTAAAACATTATAAAGCCACAGGAATTAAGATGGGATAGGAAAACAGACCAACAGAATAACATAAAGAATCCAGAAACAGACATATCTATGAAAATATGACATATGACAGAGTTAGCCATTGCAGATCAGAAGGAAAAGAATGTGTTATTTAACACGTGTTTCTAGGATAATTGACTCTTAACCTTAAAACATAAAACTGTCAGTTATTTTACCAGCAAAATGGTTTTATTTGGGAATAGCAGAGAATTTTAATTTGGGACACACAAGCTAAGACAAAACCTTAGGGACCTCCAGAGAACAAAGGAGAGCAAGAGTCTATCTATCTATTTATTTATAAGAATCTCTACCCCCAACATGGGGGTTCAAACTCATGACCCCAAGATCAAGAGCTGCACACTTCACTGACTGAGCCAGCCAGGTGTCCCCAAAAAGAGCAACATTCTTTTATAGAGGAAAGAGGGGAGTTGGGAGTCGCTCCAATGAACAAAAAGTCCATTGGAGTAAACCGGGAGTTTGAAGTATAATGGTTTTTCATTGGTTAAGTTGTGAGAGTTTCTCATTGACTGGGTTGCTGCCAAGCCGGAAGAAAAATCTTTCATCATCCTGCTGGAGTAGTAACATACTATACAGGATTCTTCCTGTCAGGAATATGAGGTATATCTCTTCCTGTTGACTCGGCAAAGGGCTATAAAAGTGTTACATTGTGGGATGCCTGGGTGGTTCGGTCTGTTATGCAGCTGCCTTTGGTTCGGGTCATGATCTCAGGGTCCTGGGATTGAACCCTGCCTCTGGCTCCTTGCTCAGCAGGAAGCCTGCTTCTCCCTCTGCCTGCTGCTTCCCCTTCTCTCTCTCTCTGACAAATAAATAAAATCTTTAAAACAAAACAAAAAAAGGAAGTGTTACACTGTGAGAGTTCTGCCTCCTGGTATCCCAACTGTCTTTTATTATTTATTTATTTATTATTAAGGATTTTATTTATTTATTTGAGAGAGAGAGAGAGAGAGAGAGAGAGACCGAGCAGTGGGGAGGGACAGAGGGAGAGAAAGACACAGACTCCTCACCGAGCAGGAAGACCAATGTGGGACTCCATCCCAGGATCCAAAGATCATGACCTTAGCCAAAGGCAGACGCTCATCTGACTGAGCCAGCCAGGTGTCCCCAACTCCATTTTAACTTAGTTTCACATGACTTTTTATATGGGGGGGAAACACCCCACATCCTGACATTATAATATACAAAATCAACTGCAATTCAATTCAAGATGACTCCATTCAAAAGACCAAACAAAACAAAAATTTTAAGGAAAAATACCTTTTATGACCTCAAGTTAGGGAAAACATTTTAAGCATTTTAGAAAAGCACTAATCATAAAGAAAAAGACTAATAAGCCTAATAAATCAAAATTGAGCCCCACATTGGGTGTAGAAATTACTTAAATAAATAAAAAGTATTTTTTTAAAAATTGAGAACTTTTATTATCACATCATAAAGAAATGAAAAGTCAGCTTACAAAGTTAGATAAGACAACTCCAAGTCACATAACAGGCAAAGAATTAGTATCCTACAAATCAATAAAGAAAAATACAAATTGGGGGCACCTGGGTGGCTCAGTGGGTTAAAGCCTCTGCCTTCGGCTCAGGTCATGATCTCAGGGTCCTGGGATCGAGCCCCACATCGGGCTCTCCACTCAGCGGGGAGCCTGCTTCATCCTCTCTCTCTCTGCCTGCCTCTCTGCCTACTTGTGATCTCTGTCTGTCAAATAAATAAATAAAATCTTAAAAAAAAAAAAGGAAAAGAAAAATACAAATTGTTCAACAGTGGTCCAATGATACAAAGAGATACCTGACAAAAGAGGAACTATAAACATTAAAAAAAAGCATGAAAGACTTCTCAAATGCACTTGCAATCAGAGAAACACAACACAAAAACATAAATTTGGGGGCACTGGGCTGGCTCAGTTGGTGGAGCATGAAACTCCTGATCTTGGGGTCATGAGTTCAAGTCCCCTACTGGGTGTAGAGATTACTTAAAATAAAATCTTTAAAATAAATAAATATATAAATAAATAACTTTTAAGAATTCTTTTTTTAAAAATACCCATAGGCGGGCACCTGGGTGGCTCCGTGGGTTAAAGCCTCTGCCTTCAGCTCTAATCATGATCTCAGGGTCCTGGGATCAAACCCTGCATCAGGCTATCTGGTCGGCAGGGAGTCTACTTCCCCTTCTCCCTCTGCCTGCCTCTCTGCCTACTTGTCATCTCTGCCTGTCAAATAAATAATTTTTTAAATCTTTAAAAAAAAAATAGGGCGCCTGGGTGGCTCAGTTGGCTAAGTGACTGCCTTGGGCACAGTTCATGATCCCAGAGTCCTGGGATCAAGTGCTGCCTCAGGCTCCCAGCTTTGCAGGGAACCTGCTTTTCCCTCTAACCTTCTCCCCTCTCATGCTCTCTCTCACTCTCTCTCTCTCTAAGTAAATAAAATCTTAAAAAAAAAAATCAAAATCTCATAAATTGGAGTGCCTGGATGGCAGAGGTTAAGCCTCTGCCCTCGGCTCAGGTTATAACCTCAGGGTCCCGGGATCAAGCCCCACATCGGGCTCCCTGTTCAGTGCGGAGTCTGTTTCTTCCTCTCCCTCTCCCTCCACCACCCTGCTCTATCTCTCTCACTCATGCTCTCTCTCTAAAATAAAATAAAATATTACATAAATAAACCCATAAATTTTACAAACACACACACAAAATTATTTTTTACAACCACCAAATTTATAATAAATTAAGTCTGTTAATAACAAGTACTGGTGAAGATGAAAACCAAAAGTTTTATAACCCACTGACAAATTAGTATGAACACTTTGGAAAAGCTGAATATGCTCATTTTCTATGATCTGGTACATCACTCTTATATGCATCCCCTAGAGAAATTCTGGAACATGTACAAGAATACTTCAAAGAAGCACTTATAATTGCAAAACATAAGAACAACCCAAAGATTCATCAGGAGGGGAATACTTAAATTATAATACAGACAATGGAATACAATACTGAATAAATATTTTATAATGAATAAAATATATGCATTAATATCAAAGTATCTCGGAAATATAATATTAAGGGAATAAAGACAGTTACAGTGTTATTCCACACCTACAAAGTGAAAAAGATGTAAAAGTAACTAATATTTTTATAAAGACATATACATACATGATTTTTTTTACGTGAAAACAGCAAGAGAATGACAAATACACAATTCAGTAGAGTGCTATCCTCCTGTGAGGATGATAATGAGTGAGGAATACAGCGGAATTTTCAAGTGCACTGATAATGCATTATTTTTTAATCTAGATGATAAATATATGAACGCTCATCTATTTTATATACCAGCTTAGAAACTGTGTGTTTGAGGAGTAGTGTTCAAACTATGTTCCTCTGAGTGTGTGAGAGGGATGCCAGAGCTGGACTACGTCTTTTCCAACAGGATTATTTTGTACAAAGAAGGGTGCATATTGAGTCACAAGGTCCCCTTGCACACTTACTGTAAGGGCCTATTTAGCCAGAGGGATTCCATCTTGGGTTAAACAGTGATTTTGTTGTTTATGCAGTAAAACTTAAACTGACCCTGCCCCGCCCCAGGGACTTACTTAAAAACAAGTCCCGGAAACCAGTCCCAGGTAACAAAGCCCAAATACAAGGGTGGGTCAGGCCAGGTGGAGACATCCAATCAGTTGGGGGCGGTGCATACTGTCTCCCTATCTACCAAGGAGTATGGGCCCCACCTTTTGGGTGCCAATTCTGACCAAGGTGATAGGCTAGTTCAAATGTCTACTATAGGGTAAATTGTTACTCAGTCGGTCACTTTTGTGTGACCTAACATGACTGCGTAGCTTTCTGTGTGTTACAATCTCATTGGCCACCTGTGCGTGGTCAGGCCCAATCACATGGCCTTTGCCCTTAAAGGCTAGTCTGTGGGGCAGAGAGTGGTCACCCTCTCTGTAAGAGGTGCGGCCCCGAATGTTCGGTTTGATTCTTGATGCTTGGTGAAGAAATAAAGCTTTGCTTGACCTTCACTCTGTATCAGTCTCGCTCCTTTAATCACAGACCCATTATTGGGGGACCTTTCACTTACGGATCTGTATTTAGCCAAAGCCCAAAGAAACCAAAAGCTTAAGGTCAGTAACTATTGCCCACAGGTGATGAATTCAAAATAAAGACAAAACAGTCATGAAGTGATATCATAGGTTAAGAGGGGAAAAACGGGCACCTACTTAGTTGCCACTTTTCAGGAATTCATCCCTAATAGACTGGATAAAGAGGGTTCCTTCTTTCAACCACCTGCAAGATTCACCATCGTTTCCAGTGTGAAAAGGAGGGCTTGTCTCTTATTCTTTCTAACCCTACTCTGTTGTTCATTCACTCTCCTGCTCACCTTCTCTGATAAAATGTTCCCTGTGGCTATATATTTTTTCTTCTATAAAGAGTGTCAGCAAATGTGAAAATTTGTCAACTCCCCATTATTTCCATTTCTCCAAATCCCCAACATCAATCACGGAGCATAATTGCAAAAAATATTCTGATCTATGTATATGCTTCAGCAATTCCAGTACCTAAATGGAGACCATCAAAAAATGTTTTTATGGCTTTTTATTTTTCTTTTCTCTGCAGTATTTTGAAGCTGTTGCAACATCCCTGCTGACTCTTTTTGTTTGGCAAAGGTCAGCTTTGACTATGCGCTGGCGTTTCAGCGGAGATGGATAATCTGCTTAATGAGAGCAATTTCCTGCTCTGACTTAGCCTTTAATTATTTTTTAATCACATATTTGGCATATTTGGTCATCGTAGTTCATTACTTCCTTTGCAAAGTTGTCTTGTAATGGAAATGAGTGCACTTATTCTGGAGGGTGTGGAATGAAGCTATCACAGTGATGGTGAGCCTCACTTTACAGTAGACCTAAGTTCCCAAAATGTGAATACCAATGGCATTGCTGTAAATCCAGCCTTATCTTTCCATAAACGAATGATCATATGTTTCATATTCATCTTTGAGTGATCACTGATTTGCTCTTGAATTTTTTATTTTACTTAGGTCTCTCCTCCAAGTTGTTAATGTTCTATAAATGCACATCAAATATGCCAGGAGGATGTAATATTTAAAGAACTGAAATTAGAAATCCGGGGATATGGGAAGGCATTTTATAATGTGACTCATCATCTTCCTAATTTGTTGGGACTTTCAACCTTTAACTTTTATTCATAGATATTCTTATATACAAATATTATTATACAGGATTCTGTATAAAAAGTATTTTTAAGTCCTACCGGATGGCCTTGTACTCGTAAAGGAGCTACTGTGGGCAGGTAGCACAAAGTAGTGTGCCAACACTGAGTGGAGATATATTAGTGTGCTACATGCAACCTTTGGTACATATCCTGCACACCTTCTTGGGGTATCACAATCACTCAAAGACTGACTTTAGGGGCAGGGAGAAATTAACGTAATTTAATTAAGTAATTAAAAGCAGTATTTTTTTTTATTAAAATGAACCAACTTCTAAAATAAAACAAAATACAGTAAACCAACATTTTATTTTTATTTTTATTTTTTGTTAAAGATTTTTATTTATTTATTTGACAGAGATTACAAGTAGACAGAGAGGCAGGCAGAGAGAGAGGAAGGGAAGCAGACTCCCTGCTAAGCAGAGAGCCCGTTGTGGGGCTCGATCCCAGGACCCTGGCAGAGGCTTTAACCCACTGAGGCCACCCAGGTGCCCCTAAACCAACATTTTAAAACAAGTTATCTTCATATAATTGTAAGTTAAAGTACAACTATTCAAAGAAATATCTTGCTTTCAGAGGTACCTAGAACTGTGTCCCCTCACTCTCACAGTTAAATTTACTTGTCTCCACTATCAGGAATACTTTGGCAGAAGAGTTTGAGAAGCCAGAGTTACAGCATCCTGACAAGAAGCTATCCAGTCTCTATTTGAACATTTCATATAATGGATGGGCTTTTACCCAAAAAAGGACACATTTTAGGGTTCCTCAGGTGTATGCCTTCAGGTATTACTGCGCCTGCCCACTCTTTCCTGCCACACACCCCCCCCCCCCCGTCACCTTCCCTGCCACCCTTCCTCCCCTGCTCACCACCCCCCTGCCACCTCGCACCCCCCCCCCCTCGCAGATTAGTCTCTTTCTCCAGTCAAAGACTCCTTTTTTTATAGCATTAAAAAAAAGCAGTCTAACCAAACTCCACTCTGAAACACTTCCTTTTTATCCTGCCCAACTCCATCACCGGAATGGGGATATGTAAGAAGAGGTCAAAGCTGGGGCAACCCACTTGCCCTTCCACCTCACTGGTTCAAGAGGGTAGGGCGCATGCGCTCCTTGGGTCAGTGGGATTGACTTCCGTTCCCATCGTGCCCTGAAAGCCGAATCATGGAGCACGCTAAAGGACTCGGTGCTAGTGAGGAAGAACGGTACTGCTTTAATAGGAGCGAATCGTTTAGAAATGAGCAAAGGTCTAGTGAAGATATTTTCTGGGACTTTCAGATAAACATCTTGGGTGAAAAGGATAACACCCCGGTTCATTTCTGTGACAAATGCGAATTGCCCATTAAAATCTATGGGCGGATGATTCCGTGTAAGCATGCTTTTTGCTATGCCTGTGCTATTTTACATGAAAAAGGAGGCGATAAGATATGTCCAAGCTGTAGTAAATATGTTCACCGAATTGAGGAGCATGCACAAGGTTCTCTATTCATGTGCAGCACTGTTCAGGGATGCAAGAGAACGTATTTGTCTCAACGAGATTTAGATGCTCATATCAACCACCGCCACATGAGACACAGAGACCCTGCTGCCGGTCCTTAACTTGAAAATGTGCATTCTGCGTATTGCTGCAGCGCCACATGAAATCTCTGATTGTTTTATAAGACAAGCATCATATGAACCGTATTCCAACAAGGCAGCATTTTATATCACCACTTCCTTTCCAACATGTACAGCATAAGCCATAAGAAGATATTTATGCTCCTCCAGCGGAGTTCGTCATATACAGCTTCACCTCAACTTCCTTCAGCGAGTCAGGAAACCTCTGTATTTCAACAAGAAAGCATAGCAACTTAATGACTCAGATTCTGGTGCTTGAAAACTACTACCTCCTGTCTCTACACCTGAGCTCACCATCATCCTGAATATCAGCGTCAACCAGTGGTATTGAATTCTCCTCATATTATACCTCCAGAGAAACGTTTTGTACTGTACTCTCACCTCCACCACCAGTGAGCCATCGAATACCTCATCAAATACCACCTGAAGCCAAGCTTCAGGTTTACCAATGACTTCTCCAGCGCCTTCTCCATAGGCACATTATTGCTCAGATTCTACCTTATATGAAATATTTGCCTCCAGGACCTGTACCACTTCAAACAGGATAGTTCACTTGTAAGTACACACCCTTCTCACCACTGTAATTCACACTCTTTACTCCAGTTCACTGAAAGTGAAGGAACTCAGAGTCCTCAGTTTATAAAACTAGGGGAAAGGGACATGAGTATATGGCCTGCAGACAGAGGGCCAAGGCTTCCTTCATGAGTTTAGGGTCTATCTTCTCAAACCCTACTTTCTGGACTGTATCACCCAGATCAGACAAGATACATGTCATATTACCAACCGTAACAGTATTTTCAACAGAAGATATGATGAGGAAAAAAAAAACTTGAGTATCATCAAACTTCTAATTAAGCTTTGACCATTTGGGGCAGGAAAGCCCCTCTGGAAGTCTTGTCTCTTAAAATGGCTATAAACCTTGATCTTAGGAATGTTTTCAGGTATTTAACAATTGTGCAGAAAAGCAGCTCAGTTGAGCAGAGCTATGCTTTAACTACTTTGCTCCTCTACTGTGATAAATTGACCCAGAAGCAACCATTTGCAATATTATTTCCTGAAAAAGAAAATGGCATTCTACTTTCAGAAGTGTTGTTTTGGTTAAACATGCTTAGTATTTTGTTTGTTTGTTTGTTTTTAAGATTTTTTTTATTTATTTGAGAGAGAGAGAAAGCATGAGAGGAGAGAGGTCAGTGGGAGAAGCAGACACCCTGGTGAGGAGGGAGCCTGATGTGGGACTCGATCCCGGGACTCCAGGATCATGACCTGAGCCAAAGGCAGTTGCTTAGCCAACTGAGCCACCCAGGCACCCAAACATGCTTAGTCTTTTTGTTTGTTTTAAAGATTTTATTTACTTATTTGAGAGAGACAGTGAGTGAGAGAGAGAACATGAGGAGGGGGAGAGGAGAAGCAGACTCCTTTGTTAAGCAGGGAGCCCAATGTGGGGCTCCATCCCAGGACTCTGAGATCATGACCTGGGCCGAAGGCAGATGCTTAAAGGACTGAGCCACCCAGGTGCCCCAAACATGCTTAGTTTTTCTTGTGATATATTTTGTTAACTGAGGTAAAATGAGTAAATTTCAATTCGGTTATAAAAAAACAATAATGTCTTTATATACAAATCTATTTCTCTATAACTTCTAATCTTGTTTCTCTTTAAGTAGGCTCCACAGTGGAGCCCAGTGTGAGGCTTCAATTCACAACCCTGAGACCAAGACCTGAGCTGAGATCGAGAGTCAAACACTTAACCGACTGAATCAGCCAGGGGCCCCCCATATTGCTTTTTTTTTTTTTTTTTAATGTAGCTGAGGCTTTGTGACCCAAACTATCTGCAGGCTGGATTTTAGAAGCCATATAAACCTAAAGTATCTAAATAGCTCTAGCCCTAATCTGTCAAAACCAGCATCAGATCCTTCTGATGTACTATTTGTTGGATTATTGAATTTAAATTAAAAAATGAAAAAATAAAATAAAATATAACTTTAACAATAAGAAAATCTATTCACTGATACTAAAAAAAAAAAAAGATAAACTGAGGAGGGGTGTCTTGCTGACTCAGGGGGAAGAGTGCAGGACTCTTAATCTTGGGGTCATGAGTTTGAGCCCCACATTGGATGTAGAGATTACTAAAAAAAAAAAAAATAAAACTTAAAAAAATATAAACTGAGGCATATTAGACATTTTAAGAGTTTATTTGAGCAAAAATCAAATTTGAATCATGCAGTAACCAGTTCTGCAGATAGAAATTGCTCTGATGGGCTATATAAAATGAAAGACTTATATAGGCAGACGGGAAGGGAGACAGGGAAGTTATACTAGGCAAAAAAGCAGACTGCCTATTGCAGGGTTATTTTCCTTTAGGGGATGGCAGGGCAGAGTTGTTTTTTTTTTTTTTTTTTTTTTAAGGTTTTATTTATTTATTTAACAGACAGAGATCACAAATAGGCAGAGAAGCAGGCAGAGAGAGAGGAGGAAGCAGGCTCCCTGCCGAGCAGAGAGCCTCATGTGGGGCTCAATCCCAGGACCCTGGGACCACGACCCAAACTGAAGGCAGAGGCTTTAACCCACTGAGCCACCCAGGCACCCCATCAGGCAGATTTCTTAACTAGGACTGGTCAGGTGATTACTGATTGACTGGTTTAAGATTACATTTCTGAGAGAACTAAAAGTACTATTAAGTTATGTCTGGATTTGGTCACATGGGGCTTAGCCTAAATGACTCCATTTTGTTGTCTTGTTTTTACACCTGAAAGCCAGAACTCACCTCATACTCTAGATCCAGCTACTAAGGACTTCTCTTCTTCCTGTGTATGAGACCTTATCTGGGTAATTTATTAGGTAGTATAGGGCCCTCTAGGATCGTGACCTTGACTGTTCTTTGCCAGCGTAAGGGTAAATCTAAAAAAAAATCACTTAAAAAAATTTCCCTAGAGCAAAAAGTAGAGAACTTTCCTCACCACCCCCCCCCCCCGCCTCCACTTTTTTCTTAAAATTTCCTTCAGAAAATGAGATTATAATTGCTAGCTCAGCCTCTTTAAAATGCATGTAAATGTTTTTCAAAGCTAAATAAGCCTCTTCCAGTTTTGCATACCAGGAATGTCACTGCTGGGGACCAAGGAGCCATCTCTTCGAATATACGAACTCCAACATGGGTTAACATGTAGGGAAAAGTGTAGAAGGGTTTTTGGTTTATACAGTCTCTTTAGTAGATTGCCGGTCATTGCACGTTGCAGTCGCATTTAAAGATTATTCAGTAACAAAACCATTTCATTCTTGTCTATGTTTTATGAAGAGGTTTTAGTGGCTTCGCAAGAAATTTTATATTTAATTATAGTTTCCCAGTGATTTGGCAGTAAGGATTTATCTGGCAATTCCAGAATTGGGTGGATCAGCTGAAAAGTCTTGCAGACACACAACATTCAGGTAAGAAACCCTGAATTAAGAAAAGTCTGCTTTCTTGCTCTCCACTATTTTGGAATATGAGCCAGATAAACTACCCTCTCCAAATTCAAGACTTTATTACTGAGTAAGCATAGGTGATACCAGCTCTAAAATCCTCATCAGGATCATTATTAACGTTGATGGTAGAAAAATTGTAGAAAGCCAGAAACGTTGCCTGCAGGGCTTTTTCTTAAATTGTTAATATCTCTCTGTCACATTTGGAATGGGCGTATTTATAAGGACCCAGTCTTACAGTGGCGAGGACTGTTTCTTTGATTTGGACAAATGAACATATTTGAAGGGGTTCTTAGACGTGTCTCATTCAAAGCCTATGAATTAGTGGTATTTACCGGATGACTGTCCTTCTAAGGAGAATGTAAAAAGCGATTTGATAAGCAGAAAGACTGAGAACAATGGGAGGGCAAATGGAAAAACTAAAGCACTTTCTCTTCCATAGAACCACCCTCTTTTCTTTGCTGTACCAGTTCTCTCTGCATCTCAATCTTTCCCTCCTGAGAAGAAGGAAGCAGCAATCTTTCACATGGTGGTTCCCTTCGTGAGTAGATTTCCCTGCAAGGAAAGACAAGGACACAACTTCTCTAGTTGGTAACTGATTATCCACCCTGTTTGGCGGGGGCACATGTTTGTATGCCTGGCGTGCTAGCCTGATTCCACTTCATGTCTCAGTCCTGAAATCCACTTTCTTTCTTTCTTTTAAAGATTTTATTTATTTATTTGACAGAAGATCACAAGTAGGCAGAGAGGCAGGCAGAGAGACAGCGGGGGAAGCAGGCTCCCCGCAGAGCAGAAAGCCCAAAGCGGGGCTTGATCCAAGGACCGCGAGATTCCGACCTGAGCTGAAGGCAGAGGCTTAACCCACTGAGCCACCCAGACGCCCCCTGAAATCCACTTTTAAGAGTTCCTTAGGAAACACAAAACATGTAACTAGGAGGGGCGCCTGGGTGACTCAGTGGGTTAAAGCCTCTGCCTTCAGCTCAGGTCATGATCCCAGGGTCCTGGGATCGAGCCCCATATCGGACTCTTTGCTCAGCGGGGAGCCTGCTTCCTCCTCTCTCTCTGCCCCTCTCTGCCTACTTGTGATCTTTGTCTGTCAAATAAATAAATAAAATCTTCAAAACAAAACAAAACATGTAACTAGGAAGGCAAGCATGAAAAAGAAATGTGATCAAGAAATAATCAGGACTTTGGATAAAAGATTATGTCTCTGTACAAAGGCAACAGGCTAGAGTGGCTGCATTGGCCACATGGAAAGACAAAAATCATGTTAGGCCTGATAAATATCAACATGAGAAAAGAAACCAAAGTGCTGTATAATCCTACATTTTAGCCTCAATAGGCATACCTCCTTTTATTGTGCTTTACTTTGCTGTGTTCCACAGATACTGAATATTTTACAAATTGAAGGTTTGCGGCATCCCTGCATTGAGGAAGTCTATTGGCATCATTTTCCCAGCAGCATTTGCTGACTTTGTGTCTCTCTGTCACATTTTGGTAATTCTCCTGACAACGAAAACTTTAAAATACTGTACCTTTTATGGTAAGCTGTGATCAGAGATTGCAACTCACCAAAAGCTCAGATAACGGTTAGTATTTTTAACAATAAAGTACTTTAAAATTAAGGTATACACATGGTTTTTTTAAACACAATGCTATTGTGTACTTAATAGACTACAGTATATTGTAAACTTAACTTTTATATGTACCAGGAAACCAAAAAACATAGTTGATTCGTTTGTGATATTTGCTTTATTCCAGTGGTCTGAACCAAACCCATAATATCCCCAAGGCCTGTATAAGGAAAACCTGCCCTTCCTCTTCAGATAACCTGTGAAGCTGAGGCCATGGAGAGGCTATTCGGGCCTCCAAGGTAACCCACTTGCTTTTCTCACCAGATGATGTTAGCCCTTTTTTTTTTTAAGATTTTATTTTTAATTATTTTTTTTAAAGATTTTATTTATTTATTTGACAGAGAGAGATCACAAGTAGGCAGAGAGGCAGGCAGAGAGAGAGAGGAGGAAGCAGGCTCCCTGCCGAGCAGAGAGCCCAATGCGGGACTCGATCCCAGGACCCTGAGATCATGACCTGAGCCAAAGGCAGCGGCTTAACCCACTGAGCCACCCCGGCGCCCAAGATTTTACTTTTGAGGCACCTGGGTGGCTCAGTCGGTTAAGAATCTGACTCGATTTCGGCTCAGGTTATGATCTCAGGGTCCACACTAGGCATGGAGCCTGCTTAAGATTCTCTCTCCCGGGACGCCTGGGTGGCTCAGTAGGTTAAGCCACTACCTTCGGCTCAGGTCATGATCCCAGCGTCCTGGGATCGAGTCCCACATCGGGCTCCTTGCTCGACAGGGAGTCTGTTTCTCCCTCTGTCTCTGCCTGCCATTCTGTCTGCCTGTGCTTGCTCTCCCCGTCTCTCTCTCTGATAAAAAAAAAAAAAAAAGATTCTCTCTCCCTCTCCCTCTCCCCCACCCACCCCCACACATTCTGCCTCGCTCTCGCTCTCAAAAAAAAAAAATTATTTTTAATCTCTACACCCAACATAGGGCTCAAACTCACAACCCCGAGATCAAGAGTCGCATGCCCCACTGACTGAGCCAGCCAGGCACTCCACTATTAGTCATTTAAAGACTTCTTTTTCTGTGCCCAGAGCCCAGAAGTACTCCACGGCATTTTCAGTTTGTAGTCCCACATATGGACATGTGCCCTGGCTGCTACACATTCTGCAACCAGCAAATTTCACCGAGGTCATGGAGCAAACATGTTGGAGACTGGGAAATGACAGTGTGTATCATGGCCAAGGGAAGCTATCAGCCACCCTTTACAACTGTAGAACTAAGGGCATTAGAAACCCATCAAGAAGGGTGACTTAATGCCTTTCTGTTTATGACGAACTGGGAGACACTACCAAGAGGTACTCAGACTTAAGTGAGTTCCCAACTGATTTTCATTAGCAATCTGTTGCTTTTTCAATATTCACTGGTATGGAATCAGGGGCAGATCAAAATCACCCTCTAGGGATGCCTGGGTCGCTCATCGATTGAGCCGCTGCCTTTGGCTTGGGTCGTGATCCCAGGGTCCTGGAATCGAGTTCCGCTTCGGGCTCCTTGTCTAGCGGGGAGCCTGCTTCTCTCTCTGCCTCTGTCTGCCACTCTGCCTGCTTGTGCTCCCTCTCTGACAAATAAATAAATAAAATTAAAAAAAAAAATCACCCTCTAGTACTATTCACCTTTGTCTTGGCTGTCTTGCCAATTATCTGAACTCAAGTTAGGGAAAGGCAATCACATTGACTGAAAAGGCAAAAGAACTTAGGCTTAGCATTAGCTACTGAGTTTTGTGGCAATCTACAGAAAGACAAAGAGAAGAAATGAAAAACCACAGGGTTAGTGACAAGACACTTCATTGAAGGGAATAACCTTACTCTGGCCAACCTATGAAGGAAGCAAAGGAAGAAGGGAAAATTGTATATCATTATTGCCAAAAGCCAAGGAGGAAAAGAGAGTGTAGGAAGTGTCCCTTGAGGGTGCAAAAGTTATAACAAGAGGATCCAGAAAACCCAGAAAGACAAAATCTTCAGCCAGGAAATAATTGGCAAGTGGCTCAAAAATTGATAGATTGGGGAAATCTCAGGTATAGGATCTGGAGAATAATATGTTTCAATACCTTTCTCTCAGGTTAACTTATCTTTGCCTTTTCTGATAGATATGGGTGCTACTTATTCTGCAGTTAACTTGGAATTTCTCATTTTGTATCTGGGCACTACAGCAATACTGGTTATTGGTATTTTTGTTGTTGTTAAGATTTTGTTTGTTTATTTGAGAGGGAGCGAAAGAGCATGCGTACCAGAGAGAACACAGGAGCAGGATGGATGGGCAGAGGGAGAGAGAGAGAAGCAGACTCTCTGCTGGACAGGGAGCCTGATGTGGGGCTCAATCCCAGGACCCCAAGATCATGACCTGAGCGGAAGGCAGATGCCTAACCGACTGAGCCACCCAGGTGCCCAATAATGATCCTAGATTAATTTGAGATAGAAAACCTGTAAAAATAGCTTACCAAAAAGAACAGCCATGGCCACATATAAAACAATGCCCTTTATTTAGAGCTCAATTTGAGGAATAAACTTGTTATATATATTTTTTTAATTTTTTAATTTTTTATTTTTTATAAACATATATTTTTATCCCCAGGGGTACGGGTTTGTGAATCGCCCGGTTTACACACTTCACAGCACTCACCAAAGCACATACCCTCCCTAATATCCATAACCCCATCCCCCTCATCCCAACCCCCACTTCCGCCAGCAACCCTCAGTTTGTTTTGTGAGATTAAGAGTCACTTATGGTGGGCGCCTGGGTGGCTCAGTGGGTTAAGCCGCTGCTTTCGGCTCAGGTCATGATCTCAGGGTCCTGGGATCGAGTCCCGCGTCGGGCTCTCTGCTCAGCAGGGAGCCTGCTTCCCTCTCTCTCTCTCTGCCTGCCTTTCCATCTACTTGTGATTTCTCTCTGTCAAATAAATAAATAAAATCTTTAAAAAAAAAAAAAAAAAGAGTCACTTATGGTTTGTCTCCCTCCCAATCCCATCATGCTTAGCCAAATAAGTCAAGCGGAGAAAGACAACTATCATATGATCTCCCTGATATGAGAAAGTAGTGATGCAACATGGGGGCTTAAGGGGGTAGGAGAAGAATAAACTTGTTATATTTTAAAATTAAGGGAAAAAATAAAATAAATTTTAAAAATAAATAAGTAAAATTAGACAAAACGCATAATTTTGAAAGTGCCTTCACCTTGTAACAGTCCCATACTTTTAGTAAAGAAGATAAATTTGATACATATGATTGACTACTGTGTACATTTATACAGTATCTTAAACAAATAAATGAATTTTCTGTTCCTTAACCTATGTAGTCCTTAACCCTGCAACTATTCTGACTTCAGTACCATTGTCTGCAGTTTTTACTGTAAATGATCTGTATTGTTTCCCCCTCCTTTTTTCATGCTCTTTGCTTTTCTTCTAGTGGATGAGTCTATATTCTTGTTTGCTTTTACTTATGAAAAAGTCACAAGTCTTAGGAAGTTAGAGAGTTCCAAAAGGGTTTGGGGGACTCCCTTACTATTTTCTCTAGTCATTTGCAGGAGAACAGAAATCTGTCCCATAGGGAAGATCTGTAATTATTCAATATGTAGATAACTTTCTGGTAATTTCAGTAATGTAAAACCGATACTTTGCCTTCAAAGGAGCTTAAGGCCACATTGAGCAAGATGCAGTATTGCCAAACTGAAAGAAATATTTTGGGCATCTGCTGTTACCTAAAGGCTACAAGGTGTTGTAATATAGGAGTCAGCAAATTGTGCAAATGAGGGCGCCTGGGTGGCTCAGTAGGTTAAGCCGCTGCCTTCAGCTCAGGTCATGATCCCGGGGTCCTGGGATCAAGTCCCACATCGGGCTCTCTGCTCAGCAGGGTCCTGGGATCAAGTCCCACATCGGGCTCTCTGCTCAGCAGGGAGCCTGCTTCTCCCACTCCCCTCTCTGCCTACTTGTGATCTGTCTGTCAAATAAATAAATAAAATCTTTAAAAAGATTGCGCAAATGAAATCTACCCCCCAAAAATACTTAGACAATTTTGGGGTCTAGTAGGGTAGTGTCAACAATGAATTCCAGTTTTTGCAGGGCAGGGAAAATCTCTGATGGTGCAATTGCATAATTGTTGTTTCAAAGCTTCTGTTTGCTACCTAGGATCTCAAAAGGATTTGAGCAATTAAAATTGGCTATAGTCCTTCCCCCAGCTTTAGGGTTCCAAATTTTGAAAAGCTTTCCATTAGTTTTGTATTAAAAATAAAGGTACTTCTAGAATTTTAACTCTGAAGTTAGGATCAGACTATAGAGTAATCTGGATGCCATGGCACCCTGAAAATGCCTGAATGTTTCTGAGCTGGGGTGGCAGCCACCACACTTACTGAAAAGACTTCCACTGGATTTCTTGATTGACCTGAGTATCCTGCATGTGGTGTGACATGTATCTCACAAGTATGTAAGACCCAGCATTTGTTGATTCACTGTCAGACTGGCTGGGAGCAAGCATTATTATTCAATCCCAACCCTGGTACTTTCTCACCAGATTAGGAAATTGAATGGATGATCGCGATTGTACAACTGTGACAGAAAAAAACATTAAGCCCCAATCTATCTAATCATCCTGTTCAAAATGCAGATTCCATAATTTTCTTGATGGGTCATATACTTGGGACTTTCTCAAGTCAACTTTCTCAAGACAACTCAAGGCTTTCTATGTTGTGGTGACTTATCATAAAATCTTGAAAGTTTGTATTTTGTCCGGAATTGAGTTGGGTAAAGCACTTAAGTTAGTAGCATTTACTAGAGCTGAGATTCTTGGCTCTGGACAGAAAGCAAATCTATATACTGATGATAAATAGGTGTTTAGTTTCTGTCATGCAACAGGGAAAATTTAGAAAAATAGAGAATTGTTGACTTCAGTGAGGACTAAGGCATCTCATGAAGAATTAAAGCTGATCTGTTACAGGCTTTACAACTGCCTACTCAGATTATCAGTATCCATTGTAGAACTCACACTGGGCAAAATGACAAAATTCCTAAAGGCAATGATTTTGCTGAAAGAGCTACAAAAGCTGCTGTTAAAACATGACAGACCCAAACTTAGAGGCTCCACTTTTAATACTATAAATCTTTGTTCATTTTCAAAAATAGGCCTCACAAAAGGAAATGAGCAAATGGATTGAAGCAGGGCGGGGTGGCTAAAAGAAATTCAACTGGACTATGAAATTTACCTAACAAAATAATTCTTACATCACAGTCTTTATTTCCTTGATTAGTTTATTGTTATGTTGTCAACATCATCTTAGAGGGATTATTTTTTATTTTTTTATGTTTAAATTTTTATTATGTTTTGTTAAACACCATATAGTACCTCATTACTTTTTGCTGTAGTGTTCCATGATTCACTGTTTATGCACCACATCCAGTGCTCCATGCAATCCGTGCCCTCCTTAATATCCATCTTTGGACTCACCCATTCCCCCATGACCCTCCCTTCTAAAACCCTCAGTTTGTTTCCGGAGTCCATAGTCTCTGATGGTTCTTCTCCCACACTGATTTCTCCCTCCTTCATTTTTCCGTTCCTTCTCCTAATGTCCTCCATACTATTCCTTATGCTCCACAAATAAGTGAAACTGTATGATAATTGACTTTCTCTGCTTGACTTATTTCACTCAGCGTAATCTCCTCCAGTCCCGTCCATGTTGATGCAAGAGTTGGGTATTCGTCCTTTCTGATGGCTGAGTAATATTCCATTGTTTATATGGACCATGTCTTCTTTATCCATTTGTGTGTTGATGGGCATCTTGGCTCTTTCCACAGTTTGGCCACTGCTGCTATGAATATTGGGGTGCACATGGCCCTTCTTTTCACCACCTTTGTATCTTTGGGGTAAATACCCAGTAGTCAAATTGCTTGGTCGTATGGTAGCTCTATTTTTAATTTTTTCAGGAACCTGCACACTGTCTTCCAAGTGGCTGCACCAACTTGCATTCCCACCAACAGTGTAAGTAAAAGGGTTCCCCTTTCTCCACAACTTCTTCAACATTTGTTGTTTTTGCCTTGCCAATTTTTACCATTCTAACTGGTGTGAGGTGGTATCTAGGAGGGATTTTTAAGGGCCCTAAACTCTTACGACACCTATCAAATAGGTGAAATCATGTGAAACATATTAAAGTGTTTTGTTACTTGTCAGAATTCTTTACAGACCATTTCCAAGGTAGGTGCAGGCAAGCTTTCCCTGACCAACTTTACCAGGAACCTGATGGCAGTTTGATTTCATAGAACTAATGCCTACGGAAGGTAAGAGATTTTTTTTCTAACTGTGGTGTGTGTGATATCTGAATGGCCTAATCTTTCCCTCATCAAAAGTAAATGCTCAGGCAGGGATAAAGGTTCTCTTAGTGTACATAATCCCCATTTTCAGGACCCCAGAGGAATCAGATAGAGGAAATCCTTTTCTGTCCACCATTGTCCAGGAATTATGCAAATAGTTGTAGATTCCTAAAAGGTATCATATTCCAACTAGAATGGATGACTCAAACTCACTGGCTAAAATTCAACTAATCTAGTGGCTTAAAGTGGCCTGGAGAGTTACCACCACCTTTGTTAAAAATTAGAGCGATCATTGCAAACTATTAACAGTCTTACCCCTTTCTTTGAACCTATGTTTGGTACTATAGGGGCCAAGGGCAGACCACCCCAAAATATGCCTCTTTGGCGTAGTGATCATTTTAAATAAAAGTTACTTAAAAGACAGCCAATGCAGAAAGAACTCTCTGACTGCTCCTTTGCCTCCACAAAGTAAGAAATAAATGTGAAAATTACCTTCCCTATAACAGGAGGTAAAGAGACATCAGCTCACCACAGATAAGAAATTTAGAGCCAAGAAGGCTAGATCAACAGCCCTTGTTCCTTTTTACTAATTTACTACCACAGCTCAAATTCTGTTTTGAATTTGTTACTAATTGAATCTCCCAAAGTTAAGCTTTCTTTGTCCTATCAATTCCTCACAGATTTTTTTTGTCTTTCCGTCTGCTAAGTATAAAAACTACCTGCCTTGGTGATTTCACAGTTTCATGATTGGGCCTCTGTGCACATGTAATTGAACTTTGAGTTTTTTCTCCTGTTAATCTATCTCGTGTCAATTTAATTCTTAGACCAGCTGGAAGAATATAATAATACTGAAGGGTAGAAGTAAATTTTCATCCAGTACATCAGAACTGTCAATTTGGGTCTGAAATCATGTCTTCTGCCCGTTTAACTGAATTCTTTCATAGTCGTGTTCAGTACTTAAAAATGTCTTCTCTCTCCCCTAGAAACCCTGAGACATAAAGTCAGAAGGGCCTGGAGGGACCTACCCGAAGAAGTCTGCCCCTGTCCTCGCTCCTTCCCCCCATCACAACGAGCAATTTATTTTACATAGAAGTGTTTCAGAGAGAAGATGAGGCCTCACCACGTGGAGGGCGAGCTTGAACTCTGCTGATCACCGCGTGGCTGTCAGAGTAAAAGCTAACCTAGAGAGGTCCCCCTTTCCCATGTGAAGCCAGCTCCTTGGGAGGACTAGATTGTGGTTGCCACAAAAGCTTTGAAACTTAAATTGTTTTTGAGGGACTGATACTGGTACTGAACTCAGCTGCAAGGAGGTATTCTAATGAACTTAATACAATTCTCAGACTGCCTTGTTGTCTTAGTCACAGTAGTAGTAGTTATTTCAGTTACTATAAGAAATGCATTTGACTCGGAAAAAACCCCTGTTGTTTGTTACATTACTTTTTCTTTCTGTATGCCCAACAGTGGCTCCTAAAGTCACACATTTCTTTTTTTTTTTTTTTTAAAGATTTTATTCATTTATTTGACAGAGAGAGAAATCACAAGTAGGCGGAGAGTCAGGCAGAGAGAGAGAGAGAAGCAGGCTCCTGCTGAGCAAAGAGCCCGATGCGGGGCTCGATCCCAGGACACTGAGATCATGACCTGAGCCGAAGGCAGCGGCTTAATCCACTGAGCCACCCAGGCGCCCCAAGTCACACATTTCTGGTCAGCTCGAAATCATTCTCCCAGTATGGACACAGCCTGGCCTTATAAATCCATCCATCTGATTATTGGCAGAATAAGAATAAGACTATCTTCATTACTAAGTTGTTTTAATAATATCAGAGTCAAACTAATATGCATCATACACGGGCCCCAATTTTGAAACAAAAAATGTTTTGTTAACTAGTTTGATTAGAAGGGCGGTATAGAAAAGGGCCTGATTAATAGAAAAACAGAAACCTCGCATCTATGGATAGAAACTACAGAAGACTGGTCTAATGTCACTGTTAACCACTTTGGGATACAAGTTTTTACTAGTCCTAGTATAGATAGATAAATATGCCTGTTGTATTATAATAGTTAATGAAATATCCATGGATAACTACTGATTTGGATGGAGGTGAAAAATGGCCTATAAACAGACTTAAAATGATTAGAGCCATGTGCACTAAACTCTGGAAGTTGAGGGGCAGCAGAATTTGTTACCCCAAAATATGCCTCTTTGGTAAACGGATTATCTTTAGTTAGTTTTAAGAAATAGCAGACAAGGAGAAGCTCTAAAAACCGGAAGTTACCGTTGTTTGCACAAAACGCTCACATCAAGAAAGGAACTCTCCACGTGTCAGGCTGTCTGCCTCCCTGCAGCAGGCAGAGGAAGATGACAGAATCCCTAGGAACTCTATTCCAGAGAAGGGACTGACTTAAATCTGCGTAACAATCATAGTCTCATTTACTGAGTTTCACCACGTAGTAACCTTCCAGCACTGGGCCCACCGCCCACCCCTCAGCATCATCTTTTGCCTTTAGCTGGAGATGTATTTAAGGTGATGGTGTGCACCATTTCAGAGAGTTACTCAGTTCTAAGTACCTTCCATGTATGTAAGAGGTATATATGTTATCAAACGTCTGTTTTTCTATTGTTGATCTTTTATTACAGGAGGGTCTCAGAAAAAAATAATTTTTCCTCCTGTACAAAGTTCAATCTGTACCTCTGCAATGAGTGCCTTATAGTAGTACTTTGATACTAGATAATGGCCATGAGTGTCTTTATTTTACATCTGGGAGAATTATTTGGGCAGATGGAATAATTACTCAGAGGGTCTAGTTTATTCTTTAATTGTAATGTTCCTTCTATGATTGATGAAAAGGCAGGAGAAATTTATTATATTTTAACAAAAAATGTAGTTAAAAATTTAGACTATCGGGGTGCCTGCGTGGCTCAGTGGCTTAAAGCCTCTGCCTTCAGCCCAGGTCATGGTTCCAGGGTCCTGGGATGGAGCCCAGCATGGGGCTCTCTGCTCAGCAGGGAGCCTGCTTCCCTTCCTCTCTCTCAGCCTGCCTCTCTGCCCACTTGTGATCTCTGTCTGTCAAATAAATAAATAAAATCTTTAAAAAAAAAAAAAAAGGCAGATGATTAAAAAAAAAATTTAGACTAACAAGCTCCAGGGTTAAAATACTGATTAGGCTTGGATTGGATGTGATATCATAAAAAATTTCAAATTAATACTCTAGTTCATTTTCTTTCAAGTAGTTAGTTATTTGAAAGTACAAACAATAAAGACATCACAACAGTTTGTAAAATTAATGACTCCTAGGAGAATATTTGTGCACTTTTGTGTTAATTAGCAATATGCTTTAATCATTCACCATTGGTAAGATATACTTAAACATTTTTCCCAAGGCACATACTATACTAATTTTTAAAACTCATCCTACTGTAATTCTGATAACTGCTTTGTTCTGTATTTTACTATGGACTTGCTAGATATTTAGACTGTTGCTAGAGAAAGGTAGAAATGGCTATGTAGATAATTACAAAACTGTAATTCCCTAAAAAATAGTTAACAGAAAGGGGAAATTATAAGGTTAAATACAAATCTAAAGAATTTAAAGTTTTTCCTAATGCTTAAAAAGAACTCTTTTCCCTCTTCTTTTAGCTTTTCCTTTAGAAAACTTGAGATTATAAATGCCATCTCTGCCTCTGAGATGTATGTAAATCTATTTAAATAGTAAATAAGCTTCCTGGTGGTTATGCATCCCAGAAATACCATTCTTAGGGGCAAAGGGAGCCCTCTCTTTGAAAAATGAACTTCAGGAAGGGTGGGGCTATTTCCCTGTCTATGGAAATTCAGCTCCAAGATGTAGCTTCCTACTTGTCAAAAGATATGAGAAATTTTCTTTTTCTTTTGATAAAAAACAATCAGCATGTATGTAATGAATTGTATCTGCCTAGTTATGTAAATAGGGTAAGATTTCTTTTTTGTCTCTATAATCTCTTTAGGAGATTACCTGTGATGCATCACAGTCTGTTTTAATCCTTACTTAATAATAATACTGTTTCATCATTTCCACATTTTGTGGAGAGATTTTACGGCATTGGCAGGAGATTTTATGTCTAATTCTATTTCCCCAACACCCGTCACCTTTCTCAGGACAAAAGTGCTTCCTTGCATCTCTAGCCCAGTGGCAAAAACCTTTTAAAACCGATAGGACTGGGCACCTGGGTGGCTCAGTGGGTTAAGCCGCTGCCTTCGGCTCAGGTCATGATCTCAGGGTCCTGGGATCAAGTCCTGCGTCGGGCTCTCTGCTCAGTAGGGAGCCTGCTTCCTCCTCTCTCTCTGCCTGCCTCTCTGCCTATTTGTGATCTCTGTCTGTCAAATAAATAAATTAATTAATTAAAAAATCTTAAAAAAAAAAATAAATAAATCTGATAGGACTCCTCTGTTGTAGACTGCTCCTTGGCTGCCTGGATTTTTTAGCTCTCTTAACCAGACTCTACTTGGTTGACTAATGAGGTTAAGCGAAGCTCTCAGTCCTCTGCAAAACATACTAATGCCTGTAGAATGCTTAATGCTCGTAGCACGGAGACTGTGCTGCAGAATTCACTCATACCTTTAATTGAATGCTTAAGAGTCAACTATTTTGGTTCATGAATCTGTTGTACACCACTTGTACTTATAATTATAAAATATATACTTGACCCTTGAACAATAAGAGTATTAGCCCCAATGCTGTTCAAAATCCACGTATAACTTGATTCCCTAAAAAGTTAACTACTAATAGCTAGCTAGAAGCCTTATAGTTCACATAAACAGTTTATTAACATGTTTTATAAGTTATATTTATTATATACTGTATTCTTACAATAAAATAATCTAGAGAATGTTACTAAGAAAATCATAAAAGAAAAGACATTTACAGTACTGTACTATATGTTGATTTAAAAAATCTACATATAAGTGGACCTGTGCGGATTAAGCCATGTTGTTCAGGGGCAACTGTAATTCCACACATACAAAAAAAAATACATTACTGTACCAAAAAAAAATAGTTGTTTCTATAAAAAACTATATTGTTTTGGAAAGACCTACTGACATTTGGTGGTCCTCTAAGGAAAAAACCAGCTTGTCACCCAATATGAGGCCCCCCAAAAGATACACTCCGCTTACCCATAAATAACTTACAGTTGGCATTACTTTCTTTTCGAGCCAACATTATTGGAGTATAACTCTAAATGCACCCACTTAAGGATATAGTTAAATGAGTTTTGACAAATATTTACACTGGCATATACCACAATCAAGATATAAAACATTTTCATACAACAAAAAGCTCCCCCCAGCCTCTTTGCAGTCAACCCTTACCCTATCACTGGTCTCCGACAACCACTGATCTACTTTCTGTGACTATAGATTACTTTTGCTTATTGCAATACTTCATCTAAGTGGAATCCTACAATATGTATTCTTTGGTGTCCGGTTGCTTTTGTTCAATGTAATGCTTTGATATTAATTCACGTTGTTGCACGTATCAGTTTGTTCCTTTTATTATGAAGATTCTATTTTATTAATATGCCACAATTTTTTTTCCCATTTAAATGTTGATACACATTTTGGTTTCCCAGTATGGATTCCCAGTCTGGAACTTTAACAAATAAAGCTACTACAAACATTCACTTGTAAGTTATTTTGAGGACATAGGTTTCGTTTTATTTAAAATATAGAAGTATGTAGAACCCAAAATGCTGGGTAACATAGTAAGAGTGTGTGTTGACTTTTTAAAAAATTCTGGGTTGTTGTTGTGTTTTTTTTTTTAAGTAAACTCTATGCCCAGTGTGCGGCTCAAACTTAGACCCTGAGATCAAGAGTCATGTGCTCTGCCAACTGAGCTTGCCGGGGCTGCAGAGTATGTTGACTTTTACAAAAAAGTGCCCAACTAGTTTTGGAAGTAGCTATACCATTTTATACAACCCTCAGCAATGTGTAAAGTCCCAGTGGTTCCACATCCTGCCCCTAACACTTGCGATTGTCAGTGATTTGAATTTTAGCCATTCTAGTATGTGTAGAGTGGTATCTCATTGTATTTTTTGTTTATATCTTTCTGTTGACTAATGATGTTAAACATCTTTTAATGTACTTACTGGCTACCCATATATGCTTTTGCGAAGTGTCTGTTTAAATCTTTTTCTCCCATTTTTATTGTATCACTTATCTTAGTAATGAGATGTAAGAGTCTTTCGTTTATTATGGATAAAAGTCCTTTATCAGATGTATGTATTGCACATATTTTCTCTCTGCCTGTGACTTGCCTTCCAATTTTCTTCTTGAGGAAAAGAAGTTTTTTTTCTTTTATATTTAGTGCAAAGCTGCAAAAATTTCCTCCCACAGATTCTTTTAGAAATGTTACAGTTTTAGTTTTTTTTATGTTTAGTTCCATAATCAATTTAAAGTAGGTTTTGTGTGTGATATGAGGTAACGGCCAACGTTCTTTTTTTTTTTTTTTTTTTCCATATGGTTATCCAGTTGTTCTGGTACCATTTACTGCAATAGCTATCCTTTCTCTAGTTAATTACCTTGGTGGTTTTGTCAAAAATTAATTAATTAACAGGGGAGCACCTGACTGGCTCAGTTGGTGGAGCACTTGACTCTTGATCTCAGGGTCATGAGTTCAAGCCTCACAATGAGTGCAGAGCTTACTTAAAAAAGGAGAAAAAAAGAGAAAAACATTATTGAAAACATATATGTAGGTCTATTTCTGGACTCTATTCTGTCCCATTTCTCTAAGTCAAAATATACTTATGGACAACGGATATTGCCAGTGGCATGCTGGCAGACGTTCACCACCAGGCACTTTGGGGGCAGGGGTATAAACAACAACAACAATAAAATGACACTGATTTGTAGCATATGTTGACGGCCAACACATAAACTTTCCAGTCATGGTCAATTTAAAAGTACCCAGCATGATAAATTCCAGCTGCCTCAGACTCCTCAGGCTACAGTCTAACTCCTTAACTCAGTGAGACTTCCATGCTTTGCTTGGGTACCCATTCCCTGCGCTGGGGTCAGGAAAGTGCCTCGAGGCAGAAAGCTGAGATGGTCATCAAGATCACTTCGTGGGGTGCCTGGGTGGCTCAGTCGGTAAGCTCTGCCTTTGGCTCAGGTCATGATCCTAGGGTCCTGGAATCAAGACCCACATCCAACCCTGCATCCAGCCCCATATGGAACCCCACATCGAGCCCTGCTTGGGGCTCCCTGCTAGGTGGGAAGCCTGCTTCTCCCTCTCCTACTCCCCCTGCTTCTATTCCCTCTCTTGCTGTGTCTCTGTCAAATGAACAAAATCTTAAAAAAAAAAAAAATCACTTTATTTATTCCCTTCTGTCAGAGACCACAGACCTGTACTGTCTCTAGTCCAATGACTGTGGAATAGTCATTTCATATATTTTGTGCAGTTTTCTAGTTGTTTATGGCAGGAGTCTGCACCACTTAGTCCATCATGGCCAGGAGTGTTTCCCAATCAGCTTTAAATATGAACTCTTAAATATGAATATACAGTCATGAACCATATGTCATATATTTGAGGACAGACTATAACTTGGAAAAAAAGACCAAAACAAACAAAAGGGGAGCCTTGTAAGAGGGGTACTTGGGTGGCGCAGTCGATTAATCTGACTCTTGGCTTTGGTTCTGGTTGTGATCTCAGGATTGGGGGATCCAGCCCTGTGTTGGGCTCTGCCCTCAGGGGAGGGTCTGCTTGACCCTTCTTTCCTTTTCCTTCTGCCCTTCCTGCTTGTGCTCTCTCAAAATAAATAAATAAATCTTTAATTAAAAATACTTTGTAAGAAGCAGATAATACATGAGGAGAAGTGAGTTGGATATTGGAAGGGGAGACAAACCATGAGAGACTGTGGACTTTGAGAAACGAACTGAGGGTTTTGAAGGGGAGGAGGGTTGGGGGTTTGGTGAGCTTGGAGGTGGGTATTAAGGAAGGCACATATTGCATGTAGCACTGGGTGTGGTGCATAAACAATGAATCTTGGAACACTAAAAAGTAAAGCAAAATAAAATAAATTTACAAAAAAACTCCCCCGCAAAATAAAAGCAGATATTACAGAAAGAAGGAAAAAATTTTGAACTATAATATTTTTAGAGACTTAAGATATTGCATCTATGAAACGAGAAAAAGGATGCTGTAAGCAGCCATCAAAAAGAAATCTTGCCATTTGCAACGATGTAGATAGAACTAGAGGGTATTATGCTAAGCAAAATTAGAGAAAGATAATTATCATATCATCTCACTGATATGTGGAATTTACGAAACAAGGCAGAAGACCATAGGGGAAGAGAAGAAAAAATGAAACAAGACAAAACCAGAGAAGGAGACAAACCGTAAGAGCTCTTGATCTTAGGATACAAACTAAGGGTTGCTGGAGAGGAGGGGGGTAGGAGTATGGGGTAACTGGGTGATGGACGCTGGGGAGGGTATGTGTTATAATGAACGCTGGGTATTATATAAGACTAATGAATCACAGACCTGTGATTCATTACACAGGTGATGTAACATGCTTTGACCTTGCAAACAAATTCTTGACCTTGAAACAAATACATTTTATGTTAAGTAATTGAATTTAAATTGAAATAAAAAATAAGTTTTAAAAGGACGCTATAAGAATTCAGACAAGAAAGAAAGAATTCAGACAAGAAAGAAGTTATAAGAATTCAGACAAGAAAGAAGTCTTAGAAGTTAAATATATGCATATATATGTGTATATATGTAAATAGGTACATATGCATATGTATGTACATATATATAACATAAAATAAATACAGACTGATAGCTAAAAATTTCTCCTCAAAATTAGAACAAAAGGATGAAGAGGTAGACAGTAAGAGAGAAATAATAAAATATAGGACCAGTCTAAGACATTAAACTAATAGTGCTTTCAAGGAAGATAAGAATAAAAAGGATATTAAGGAAATCAAGAAAATTTCTACATTTAAGGGGTACCTGGGTGGCTCAGTGGGTTAAGCCTCTGCCTTCAGCTCAGGTCATGATCTCCGGGTCCTGGGATCAAGCCCCACATCGGGCTCTCTGCTCAGCGGGGAGCCTGCTTCTCCCTCTCTTTCTCTGTCTGCCTCTCTGACTACTTGTGATCTTGGTCTGTTAAATAAATAAATAAAATCTTTAAAAAAAAAAATCTACATCTAAGTGTCTCATCTTCACAGCTGTAAAAGACCCAGCACAATGATTAATACAAGGCACAACATCATCAAACTTTGAAACACCTAGAATTGGAGAGACCATTCTAAAAGCTGTCAGAGAGTAAGAACATGAAACATAGACTGGATTACAAAAGAGAATAACACTGAGCTTCTCGACAGCAACACTAGAAGTTAAAGAAGACACATAACTTCAAAATTCTGAGGGAAAATGATTTTTTTTTTACCTCAAATGCTATACTTCATATCAATCAAATATAAAGAAAGACTAAAGATACTTGAGACATGTATCATCTCAAAAAATGAAGGATGAGCTCCAGCAGTAAGAAGTGAGTAAACTAAAAAAGATGGCACCATGGGATCCAGAAAACAAAGCCGGTACAGAAATCAAGAGGTTTTTTGGTGGTGGTGGTGGTGGTGGGGGTACCTGGGTGGCTCAGTGGGTTAAGCCTCTGCCTTCTGGCTCATGTCATGATCTCAGGGCTTGGGATCGAGCCCCACATCGGGCTCTCTGCTCAGTAGAGAGCCTGCTTCCCTTCCTCTCTCACTCTCTGCCTGTCTCTCTGCCTACTTGTGATCTCTGCCAAATAAATAAATAAGATCTTTAAAAAAAAAAAAAGAAATCAACATTTTATTTATAACCGTGAGGGAAATTCTAGGATGACAGCTGTACAGCTGAACCGGAAAGCAATCAGTCCAAACTGAAATGGCACGTTGGGGAACTTTAGGAGAGTGGTCCCCAAGAGAAAAAACAGAACTGACAAATTAACTCCTGTGTCTGCCTTCCTGTATTGAGTTTACAACTCTACTTAGCTTATGATAGTCACTTAGAAAACTAAACCAAATATGATTCCATTTTCAATTCCAAAGAAAAATAGAATTTGTGAGAAAATACCTTAGACCATTCAGGCTGCTGTAAGAAAATATCACAGACTGGATAGCTTATAAACCATAGAAATTTATTTAACACAGTTCTAGAGGCTAGAAGTCTAAGATCAGGATACCAGTAGGGTTGGGTGACAGCCCTCTTCTGCACTGCAGACTTCTCATTGTAGCCTTACAGGACAAAGGGAGTGAGGGAAATCTGTGGGATATCTTTTATAAGAACACTAGCCCATTCATGAATTCTCCACCCTCGTGATCGTGTCACTTCCCAAATTTTCCTCCTCCAAATATCATCATCTCTGGGGGGTTAAGATTTCAACATATAAATTTTAGGGGGACACAGACACTCAGACCATGACAGAAAGAAATTCATACTACCTAGTTCAGTGGCTGTCCACAATATTTATACAGCTGTAAATAACAAATGTCAATTTACCCACATATTGGGAGAATAGAAGAAAAAATATGTCAGTGAGCAGAGGGAGATTTCTGTGACTAAAGCTTCATAATGAGTAGTATAAAATCAACAGATAAAGCTGAAAGTTATAAATTTTAAAAATAATAAAACAGGGGCGCCTGGGTGGCTCAGTGGGTTAAAAAGCCTCTGCCTTCGGATCAGGTCATGATCTCAGGGTCCTGGGACAAGCTCCACATCTGGCGCCCTGCTCAGTGGGGAGCCTGCTTCCCCCTCTCTCTCTGCCTGCCTCTCTGCCTGCTTGTGATTGTCGTCTGTCAAATAAATAAATAAAATCTTAAAAAAAAACAATAAAACATGTTATTTTTAAGATACGAAGATAATAACAGAAGAAATAACTCAGGGAACAGGAATCAAAAGTAATGAGGCCAGGTAGGAAGATTACTGCTTTTATATATGTATCTAATAGCATTAGGTGACCTTTTAAACTGTGAGTACACAATGCTTTGAAAAAAATGTAAATTAGAAAAATAATATCTTTTTGGCCTATTTCTAATTTTGCCTTGGATGGAGTACCTCAAAAATAGCAAGGTCAAAGCATGATTAGAAGAAGGAAAGAGATGAAATTTAATATATCTAGACTGAATTATTACTTAGTTATCTATCCTCAACATTCATGCCTTCTCAATTCCATCCAATGCTAGATTTTCAATCTAGACTCACTGGGTTCAAGAGTCAAAGAGACATGAGTTCAAATTCTATATTATAAAAATTCCAAATGTTCTTTTCCCCAAAACAGGGGATACTGCTAAATTATGACTATTGTTTTTAACAACTGAGCACTGTTCCTAGAGTTACATGTCTTCATCAAGGGAAAATGAGTAACATTTAGTGGTTTCCTTTTTCTTTAAGATTTTATTTATTTGGGGCACCTGGGTGGCTCAGTGGGTTAAAGCCTCTGCCTTCAGCTCAGGTCATGATCTCGGGGTTTTGGGATTGAGACCCTCTGTCAAATAAATAAAATTTTTTAAAAAATATTTTATTTATTTATTTGATAGAGAAAGAAAGCAGAAGAGCACAAGCAGGGGGAGCAACAGGCAGAGGGAAAGGGAGAAGCAGACTCTCTGATGAGCAGGGAGCTGACATGGGGCTCAATCCCAGGACCCCAGGATTATGACCTGAACCAAAGGCAGACACTTAACCAACTGAGCCACCCAGATATGGTGGTTTTCTTGAAAGAATCCCCTTAGTTTTTATTTTTTTTAAGTCTTAATTTTAATTCCAGTTAGTTAACATACAGTGTTATATTAGTTTCAGGTGTACAGCATAGTAATTCACTACGTCCATACAACAGCTGGTACTCATCATTAGTGCACTCCTTAATCCCCATCATGTAATTAACCCCTCCCCTCTCCTCCCCTCTGGTAACCATCAGTTTGTTCTATATACTTAAGAGTCTGATTCTTTTTTTTTTTTTTTAAGATTTTATTATTTATTTGACAGAGAGAGAGAAAGAGATCACAAGTAGGCAGAGAGGCAGACTGAGAGAGGGGGAAGCAGGCTCCCCACTGAGCAGAGAGCCCAATGTGGGTCTCAATCCCAGGACCCTGAGACCATGACCTGAGCTGAAGGCAGAGGCTTGACCCACTGAGCCACCCAGGCACCCCAAGAGTCTGTTTCTTGATTTGTCTCTCTCTCTTTTTTTCTCTTTGTTTGTTTTGTTTCTTAAATTCCGCATATAAGTGAAATCATATGGTATTTCTCTTTCTCTGACTTATCTTGCTTAAGATAATACTCTCTAGCTTCATCCATGTCATTGCAAATGAAAAAATTTCATTCTTTTTTTAAGGCTGAATAATATTCCATTATATATCTAGATATATAGATATATAGATATATATACACATACATACATACACATTCACACACACACACTCCACTTCTTTATCCATTTATCAGTCAATAAATAATAATAATAATAATAATAATGGCCTGCTTCCATATCTTGGCTATTGTAAATATTGCTGCTATAAACATAGGGGTGCATGTATCCCTTTGAATTAGTGTTTTTGTATCCTTTGGTTAAATACCCAGTAGCGCAATTGCTGAAACATAGGGTAGTTCTATTTTCAACTTTTTGAGGAAACTTCATACTGTTTTCCAAAGTAGCTGCACCAGTTTGCATTCCCTCCAACAGTGCAAGAGTGTTCCTTTTTCTCCACATCCTCTCCAACATTTGTTGTTTCTTGTATCGTTGATTTTTAGCCATTCTGAAAGGTGTGAGATGATATCTCATTGTAGTTTTGATTTGCATTTCCATGATGGTAAGTGATGATGAACATCTTTTCATGTGTTTGTTTGCCAACTGGATGTCTTCTTTGAAGAAGCATCTGCTCATGTCTTCTGCCCATATTTTATTTGTTTTTTGGGTGTTGAGTTGTATCAGTTCTTTGTAGATTTTGGATACTACCCCTTTATCAGATATGTCATTTGCAAATACCTTCTCTCAATCCATAGGTTGTCTTTAAGTTCTGTTGATTGTTTCCTTCACTGTGTAGAAGCTTTTTATTTTGATGTAGTCCCAGTGGTTTATTTTTGCTTTTGTTTCCCTTACCTCAGGAGACATATTTAGAAAAAGTTGTCATGGCGGATGTCAAAAAGGTTACTGCCTGTGTTCTTTTCTAGGATTTTTATGGTTTCACATCTCACATTAAGGTATTTAATCCGGGATGCCTGGGTGGCTCAGTTGGTTAAGCAGCTGCCTTCGGCTCAGGTCATGATCCCAGCGTCCTGGGATTGAGTCCCACATCGGGCTCCTTGCTCGGCAGGGAGCCTGCTTCTCCCTCTGCCTCTCCAGGCCTCTCTGCCTGTGCTCACTCACTCTCTCTCTTCCTCTATCCCTGACAAATAAATAAATAAAATCTTAAAAAAAAAAAAAATAAGGTATTTAATCCATTTTGAGTTTATTTTTGTGTTTGTTGTAAGAAAGTGGTCTAGTTTCTTTCCCTTGCATGTTACCATCCAATTTCCCAAACACCATTTGTTGAAGAGACTGTCCTTTACCAATTAGATATTCTTCCCTGCTTTGTCAAAGATTAATTGATCATACACTTGTGGGCTTATTTCTGGGTTTTCTATTCTGTCCCATTGTAAATGTCTTTAATTTAAAAACACTGCTTTCTCACTCACTTGTTTTCTTACATTTTTATACACATGTGTCTTCATAGATAAATTAGGGAGAAATCTCTCCCTTTGTATCCCAAAAATGGCAAAGGAAGTTGTAATTGGTTTCCTCCATGATACACTGTTTCCTTTCTAGCGTGAAGTAATAAAAAGAGGTAGAATATTAGCTAGAATTGTCATCTAAGCCCTCCCCACCTGCCCATACAGGGGCACCTGGGTGTCTCAGTCAGTTAAATGTCTGACTTTGGCTCAGGTCATGATCTTAGGGTCCTGGGATCAAGCCCCATGTGGGGCTCCCTGCTCATCAGGGAGTCTGCTGGGCTCTCTCCCTTTCCCCTGCCCTTCCCCGCCCCACCCCCGACTGTTTGTGCTTTCTCTCTCTCAAATAAAATCTTTAAATAAAAAATAAATACAACTCCCCACAGAAGTTTGGCTCTGGATAAATAAAAGGGGGGTATGCTTTTTCCTCCTTCCCTCAAATCACATTACCAAGTGAGTAATCCAGCTATGGAGTTTAGGATAATTCGAAGGTTCCTATATTCGGACAAGACTAGAGTAAGTATGGCTAATATTATATTTTGAGGTATTTCATTTGATAGAGAATAAATAGTAGTAAAGCTCTTAAATGAATGTCTTTGATTAAAAGATATTATTCAAGGGCGTGTGGGTGGCTCAGGTGGTTAAGTGACTGCTTCAGCTCAGGTCATGATCCAGAAGTCCCAGGATCGACTCCCACATCAGGCTCCCAGCTCCATAGAGAGTCTGCTTCTCCCTCTGACCTTCTCCCCTCTCATGCTCTCCCTCACTCTCTCTTTCTCAAATGGGCAAACAAAATCTTTAATAGAATAAAATATACTATTTAAATGTGTATCTTCTTTAAGATTTCCTGATGTAACTGATTTTTTGATAAGCTAACCAAGTCCTGATCATGTAAGAGGACATTTGTCCTAATCTACTCCTTAATTCCCCATTGTAATGCTTCATCCCATTCCATAACCATATACACACATTCATACACTCACAGTAAATTACAAGCCTGGACTCCCACATGCTGTTTACATATTTAGGAGTAACCTGTTCTGCCTATTGCACTGTGACTTTCACCTAGACTCTACAATGGAGTCTGTGCCTGCCTCTACCCAGTTATGCCAGGTTAGTTGCCTATGTCAGTCTTTCCAAGTCTGCCCCATCTTGTTTTAAGATATGACACTAGTTCTGACTTCTGGGGTGTTGGAGAGTATGTCTACCAGTTTTTCAAGGTCTTAAACACAGTAAAGCTCTGAAGGGGTTCAGAACAAGACTCCCCAAAATGGGCTACTTTATGGCATGTAGACTATTTTGAACTGAAGGTAATCAAGACCCAGCAGACCCAAGAAAAAATTCTGCCTCTTCCTAAACTACTTAAATGAATTTAGATAAGGGGCCTGGTCCAGGAAGAGA
Organism: Mustela lutreola; assembly: GCF_030435805.1. Classification (NCBI taxonomy): domain Eukaryota; kingdom Metazoa; phylum Chordata; class Mammalia; order Carnivora; family Mustelidae; genus Mustela; species Mustela lutreola. Next base: position 103,946,079 of record NC_081308.1, on the reverse strand, counting down.
GCTTATTACCAAGAGATAACTTTTGTATCTGAATGACCTATCTGTAGGACAGGACAAACATCTAATTACCAAACATCTGCTCTTCTTATCAGTCTGTGAATCATCCTCCTCTTCTTTGAAGCCCAGGCCTCTGTCCCATTCCTTAGCTCAAGATGGCACATAAGCCTCAATTACCTGGCTTGTCCTTGGGTCTCACCATCTTTCTGGGGTCCCCATACATAAATAAGTAAATTTGGTTTTCTCTTGTTAAATAGTTCGATGTTAATTTCTTTTAAAGATGTATTTATTTATGAGAGAGAGAGGGAGCATGAGCAGGGGGAGGGGTAGAGGGAGAGAAAAAAACCTCAACCAGACTCCATGCTGAGCTCAGAGCCTGACATGGGGCTCGATCTCATGACCCCAAGATTATGACCTGAGCCAAAACCAAGAGTTAGAGGCTTAACTGATTATTATATCAGTTAATTGATTATTATATCAGCGAAAAAACAAGGATAGAGGAAAAATTTTTCTTCCCAATAGCTCCTATCCACAGATTTTTTTCCAACTCTTTTTCATATGTGAATTCAGTACAGAATAGCTACATTTAACTTGGCTTTCTTTCAAGAAATGTGGTTATTGGATTCATTTTAGCCAAGTGTCATTATAGCAAATATATTCTAATTTGGATTATTATGGGGTTTACACTTCCACTACAGTGGTTTTCAGACCTTAGTGTATGTAAGAATCTCCAAAGGGTGGCTAAATTGCATTTTCCTGGGCCGAATGCCCTTACCAAAAGGTTTTGAGTCAGTGGGTCTAGGATGGAGTCTAGGAATCTGAGGTAAATATAAGCCCACAGGTCATTCTGATGTCAGAGGTGTTGTGGTCCACACTTTGAAATACTATACTTATTAGTTTTCAGTAAAGTCCATGGATGCTTGAAGAATATGAGTCTAGAAGTCTGCTTTTCTCCTCTGATGGCATTAAATGTAAAAAGAAGGAAATCAAGAGCTAAACTGCTGGCACTGGCCCTTTAAAGATCATCATTATTCTGAAAATGAAATGTTTGCTTGCTTCCTTCACAAAGAAAAAGTTCTGCTTGCCGTGGGAGTAAAAGGTGTTATGATTGCAAAATTTTTGTTCACCAGACAAATTCCAGTCCTTTCATATGGCTTTAGACAATGCTCTCTCTTAACTGTTCGTACAGCACTTCAAAATCCTGAGGAGGTGGTTTCAGTGTGGGCTAATGCCAGTGTTATTTAGAGAACAAGAAAACAGAATCAGGACTTAGAGTTGCTCAAGGGGACAGAACAGTGGCCTCCCAAGCAGTAGGACTTGTACTTGCTAAAGTCACTGAGTCATGCCCATCTCTCTTAAAGGTATGGTAAGCAAATTACTTCTCAGGTTCAAAGACCAGAACCTGGCTCAAACACGCCTTGGAATGCTTCCCTACCCCTGGTCCTAGCCTCCATAAGATCCAAGATAATGAAAGAAATACGAGAGTTCAGTTGCAACTCTGACACTTTATTGATTATAAGACCTTGAGCAAGTCATTTTACTGGTCTACACTTAATTAGGATGAAGACTTACATCACAGGATGGTTGTGAAAATTAAGCACAGTACCTGGCAGTATACAGCTCCAACATTCATTTTTGATTCCTTCGTCATAATTTGGTCCGGAGTCATTGCTACACCAATCCCTCAAGGGCAATGAATCTCTCCAGACACTGTTTAGCTCAGAGGAAACACCCTTTTCAATGGACACTGTATGCCATTTTAAAGATTTTATTTATTTCTTTGACAGACAGAGATCACAAGCAGGCAGAGAGAGAGGAGAAAGCAGGCTCCCCGTGGAGCAGGGAGCCCGATGTGGGGCTTGATCCCAGGACCCTGGGATCATGACCTGAGCTGAAGGCAGAGGCTTTAACCCACTGAGCCACCCAGGTGCCCCGTATGCCATTTTATATGGCTGACTTCATGGGCTGACAGTTAAGAAGAATTGTGGCATAATCATCAATTACCAGTATGACAGAGTAGCTAGCAGGTTAGGGGTTTTAATGCTAACTGAGGATACTTTTCTTAAAAATCCCATTTTAACCCACCCGTTTTCACATGTTTTAAATAAAGTTCAAAAATTAAAGTTTAAACAAAACTTGGATTTACCTAACAGATCAACTAAGGCAAGGGGTCTCAATGGTACGAGGGAGGCTATGCAATCTTTCTGAAAACCTAGTAAGAGCTACAAATCCTCTCTCCTCTGGTGAAAAATACACATATACACTAAATAATGCATTCAGTTGATGGTTTACAGACTACCCCCCAGACCATAAAGAAAACCCAGGCTAAGAAGCCCTGGTATGTGTTTCATCACCCACTGACCACTCTTTTCCTAGTAAAGTAGAAGCCTAAGCCCCTCCTAACCCTGAAAGCAACCTAGGAACTTCTCTTGAAGGCTGTTAAAAGCCCATAGAAGACTCGTGTAGGCTCCTTTAACAGACACTTGGGTTCTCACAAGGACTACATACAGCATATGTCTAGGCAATGATGGGGTTGCCATGGTGAGGCGATTAGGAACTCAATTTTGTAGTTTAGCCAATATGTTTTCCAGCTTCTGTAAATCAGGCAAAATGGAAGGCAGGTTGGGGAGAACAGTCCAGAGAAGTTTTCCTAAAGGTTCTCGTTCCAAGTTTAGGGGTCATGTTCTTTTTTTTTTTTTTTTTTTTTTTTTAAGATTTTATTTATTTATTTGACAGAGAGAGATCACAAGTAGGCAGAGAGGCAGGCAGAGAGAGAGAGAGAGAGAGGGAAGCAGGGCTCCCTGCTGAGCAGAGAGCCCGATGTGGGACTCGATCCCAGGACCCTGAGATCATGACCCGAGCCGAAGGCAATGGCTTAACCCACTGAGCCACCCAGGCGCCCAGGGGGTCATGTTCTTCACATTGCTACATTGCTAGCTGTATTACAAGTATGCTGGAAAATGCTTCTACTCCATTGTCAGGAACTGGTCCCCACCTTCCTAGTTCTGCTTTTTTCTAATGGGGATTTGAGAATATCAACTTGTCCATGCTCTGATTTTCAGATAACAAGAGTCAAACACTGTCACCTGTCTGTTTCCAGGTGACAAGCTACTGGGAGAGGCAAAGATAAAACCGACTGCATACAGCGAATAACAGGCGTCAGACATCAGGCAAAAAGCAAGTGGTAAACTATGTTCAATTAACTTCTATTATTACATAGTTTTCAAACTTTCAGTGTAGGCATGGCACGGTTATTCTTAACCCATCTCCCTCCTACAGAGAGCTATGTTTTAAGGGTCGGAACGCAGTATCATTCAGATATAAAGATAACAATCCTGGCCTTCCCCAAGAAAATGTGAATGCTGTTTCTCTTCCCTAAGAATCATCCCCAGTCCTTCCACCCTTGGGATTAAATATATGCTTTCGAGGGGTGCCTGGATGGCTCAGTCAGTAAAACATGCAACTCTTGATCTTGGGATTGTACATTCCAGCCTCATGCTGGGTATGGAGATTACTTTAAAAAAACAAAATCTTAAAACAAACAAACGAACATGTTTTTTGAGAGAACGCTGGTCAAGTCAAGTCAGGAGTGCAAGCTATAGCTGACAAACAAGACATACGTGGCTCTAGACAGGGATGATAGCCAAAGAGAAAATTAAGAACGCCAATAGTAGCTCTGAAAAGAAAATGAGCTTGAATGATTTTGAATGATTTTCTTTTTTTTCTTTGTTTGTTTGTTTGTTTGTTTATTTGACAGACAGAGATCACAAGTAGACAGAGAGGCAGGCAGAGAGAGAGAGAGAAAGAAGCAGGCTCCCCGCCGAGCAAAGAGCCCGACGCGGGACTTGATCCCAGGACCCCGAAACCATGACCCAAGCTGAAGGCAGCGGCCTAACCCACCGAGCCACCCAGGCACCCCTGATTTTCAAAATGATTTTGAAATTAACTGGTAGATAGTATACTGGAATATGACAGAAAAAGGAGAAATTGAAAGAGAACCTTAGAACTGCAAAAATAGGGTTCATCTTGTTCTAATGCTTAGTTAACACAGGAAAGCTGCTCTTGTCTTAATGTCTTCAGAAATGAGACCCACTGAGATATGCAAATGACACTTATGCCACTTATTCATGGGACTTAAAGGATAAACACAAACATACCCACCAATAGGGAGGATAGGCTTTTAAGTTCTCAAGGGTTCATCTTGCATTTTCTTCTCTACTCTGGCTATATTTTCTTCCTAAAAGACCTTACCTACTTCCAGGCTTTAAATGCCATCTACACACCAATTATTCTCAAGTTTATTTCTCTAGCCTTGACTTCATCCAGATTTGTATACTCAACTGTCTACTTAATTGCAATTCCCAGGGTAACCAATACAAAAAATAACTAAAATACATACAGAAAATGAAATGAGAAGGGAATCAAAGTGGTACCAAAAAACCCCACAAAAGGTAATACTGAAGAAATTGAGGGAAAAAAATGATACAAGCAATACAGAAAATAGCAGAATGGCAGAATTCAGCCTTTCCTTTCCAAAAATTTTTAAAAATTTTGTGTACCTTCTTTTTGTTTTTTTTTCTCTAAATATTTATTTTTTTAAGAAATTAAGTTTTCTCTTATCAATGATCAGATTAAATGTAAATGAGTTAAACTCATCTCTTAAAAGATAGACTGGCAGGGGGCACGTGGGTGGCTCAGTGGGTTAAAGCCTCTGCCTTCAGCTCAGGTCATGGTCCTAGGGTCCTGGGATGGAGCCCTGCATCGGGCTCTCTGCTCCACAAGCAGCCTGTTTCCTCCTCTCTCTCTGCCTACTTGTGATCTCTCTCTCTGTCAAATAAATAAATTAAATTAAATTAAATAAAAAAAAGATCGACTGGCAGTATGGATTTAAAAAAATGATTCATCTATATACTATCTACAACAGACTCACTTTGCATTCAAAGGCAGAAATATGTTGAAAGTAAAAGAATGGAAAAATATATTCCACCCAAACAGTAAATAAAAGAGAGCTTGAGTATCTATATTAATAGCAGACAATATAGACTTTATGTCAAAAGTTTTTATGAGGAATGCCTGGGTGGCTCAGTCAGTTGGGCATCTGCCTTCAGCTCGGGTCATGGTCCCAGGGTCCTGGGATCAAGTCCTGCATGGGGCTCCTTGCTTGGCAGAATGTGTGCTTCTCCCTCTGCCTCTGCCTGCTATTCCCCCTGCTTGTGTGCACCCCCACTCTCTGACAAATAAATGAATAAAATCTTTATAATTTAAAAAAAAGTTATGAGACCACAAAAAACTTATGAGACCAAAAAATGACATCATATATTGATAAAAGGGTAAATTCATTAAGAAGAAATAATTAATAAAAAATAGAAAGAAGTAGACATATAATAGAGCATATAATTTTTTTATATAAAGTAATACTGACATAAAAGAGCCCCAAAATATGTGAAACAACCATTGACAGAATTGGAGAAATAGTTCTACAACCAATGCGTATAGACTTCAATAGAAGTATAGACTAGTATTATAAACTATTGAAGTCTATACACATATGCACAAACAAAAGAGCCTCAAAACATGAGAAACAATCATTGACAGAACTGAAGAGAGAAATAGGCAGCTCTACAATAATACTTGGAGACTTTAATGCTCTACTTTCAATAATGGATAGACATCTAAACCCAAGATCAAAAAGGAAATAGAGGATTTAAACAACAGTATTAACCAAATACACCTAATAAACATACAGGAACATTCCACCCATCAACAGAATACACATCCTTCTCAAGTGAACATGGAATATTCTTTAGGGCACACCATATTTTAGGCTATGAAACAAGTCTCAAAATATTTTAAAAGAAATTGTATGAAAAGCTTGCAGAAAAGATAATGAAGAGCAGAGATCAGTGAAATACAGAATAGAAAATCAAAGAGGATCATAAAACCAAAAGTTGCTTTATTTAAAAGATCAACAAAATTGACAAACCTTGACCTAGACTAAGAAAAATTCTAAAGAATAAAAATCAGAAATACAAGAGGCAATATCATTCCAAACCTTAGAGAAATTTTTAAAAATATACAAAATGAATACTTTGAATAATTTTTTGCCAATAAATCACCAAATTGCTAAATTGACTTAAGAAGAAATAGAAAATCTAGGGGGTACCTGGTGGCTCAGTCAGTTAAGGCTTGGACTTTTGATTTTGGCTCAGGTCATGATTTCAGGGTCATGAGAAGGAGTCCCAAGTTGGGGCTTTGAGTTCACTGGGGAGTCTGCTTAAGATTTTTCTCTTCCTCTCCGTCTGACCCCCATCTTGCGAACATGCATCTGTACTTTCTCTCTCAAATAAATGAAGAAATCTTAAAAAAAAGATGAAATAGAAAATCTGAATAGACCTGAAACAAGTAAGAAGATCAAACCAATAATCAAAAACCTCTTAACAAAGAAAGTCCAGGACCAGATCGCTTCACTATTAAATTCTACCAAACATTTAAAGAAGAATTAACAGTACCAGTATCCTTTTTATTCAAGTATTACTGATCTCTCTGTTGTAAGATATACAAAGTTTCTTCCTGTCATGCATTTTAATTCCTAGAACCCTTTTCTCTCAAATCTTTAACTAATTGGCTTATTCTTTTCCTCAGATCTCAGTTTAATTGTTTCTCCTTCATGGAAGCCTTCCTAAATCATGCTAACAGGTCCGCCCTATTTATTTTTTATCACAGCACACTGTTTATTTCAGAACAGTTCTCCTAACATTAACCTTCCTCATTTATTTGTTTGCCTTTTAATCTTGTTTGCCTTCTCACTAAATTGAAGTACTATGAAGGCAGAAGCCTTGTCCATCTTATTTTCAGTTGTATAGGCAGACCCTAGCAAAATACCTGACACATAGTAGACATTCAGTAAGCTTTAGTGAATAACTAAAAGGAAACACCTTATACACATATTAGGGGTACCTGGCTGGCTCAGTTGGAAGACCATGTGACTATTGATCTCAGGGGGTCATGAGTTTGAGCCCCACATTGGGGGTAGAGTTTACTTAAATAATTTTTTTAAAAGCTCTTAGATATTGGGGCACCTGGGTGGCTCAGTGGGTTAAGCCGCTGCCTTCGGCTCAGGTCATGATCTCAGGGTCCTGGGATTAAGTCCCGCATTGGGCTCTCTGCTCAGTGGGGAGCCTGCTTCCCTCTCTCTCTCTGCCCGCCTCTCTGTCTGGTATGATCTCTCTCTGTCAAATAAATAAATAAAATCTTTAAAAAAAAAAAAAGCTCTTAGATATTAATTTGTGATTAAAAATTTGGCATAAGAATCAACTAGGTTTCAAGTTAATATATAGCAAACTAAAATATATTTGTCTCTGATGTAGTCCATCTTTCCCTACTCCAATCTTTTAAACATATAAATTATTTAAATATTCTCCTAGAAATTTAAGGTGAAGCATAATTTTTTCTTTTTAATTTAAATGTTTTTATTTATTTGTCAGAGAGAGAGAGAGAGAGAGAGTGCACACAAACACAAGCAGGGGGAGCAGCAGGTAGAGGGAGAAGCAGGCTCCCCACCGGGCAGGGGGCCCAATGTGGGACTAGATCCCAGGACCCTGGGATCATGCTCTGAGTCTGAGGCAAATGCTTAACCGCCTGAACCACCCAGGTGTCCCAAGAATGATTTTTCTATCTGTAGCTAAATATTATCCTTTGGCACTACTCTTCAGATAACAAAATACCATAATTCCTTTGAGGAGACTAAAAAAGGCCAAATGACTAATGCTTCATTTGTATCTAAACTTAAAATGATAAACAAAAGTCATTCTAGATACTATTAATAACTGTAGTAAACATATATCAGTATTCCCTGAAGGGAGATTCAGAATCGTAAGACACTGCCTGAGCCTTAAGTATAGGCACGTCCCCCTAAGATACGGAGTTTATTGTCAGCCTACATTCTCACAAGAGTCCCAGACCGTGCTGAAATGAAAGGGAAGAACGACAGCTTCATTTCAGTCACATGTTCAAAAGTTAATTTGCCTGATTTATTGTTTTTTTCCCCCTGGGAGAGAGAGCATGCAAGTAGGGGGTAGGGGCACAAGGAGAGGGAATGAGAGAACCCCAAGGAGGCTCCATGTCCAGCGCAGAGCCCAATGTAGGGCTTGATTCCAAGACCCTGAGATCATGACCCAAGCCACAATCAAGAGCCAGACACTTACCGAACTGATCCACCCAGGCCCCCCTTTCCTGATTGTTTTAAATGCTGGTGCAGATTTCTAAAATTATTACCCACAATTGTTAAATGGCCAGAACTTCTGGAGAAATATCTTATAATCCCATGAGCTCTCATAATAAAATTGACTCAAAAATTTAGTTGAGGCACTTGTACTATTATGAAGTCCCTAAAAGCTAAAGGTCTACCCAACTCTACATTTCATATAGAGGTCAGAAAGGGAAAAAACATAAGAAATTAAATACTGTCAGCAGTTAGGACACATCCATATAACTAGAAATGTTCTTAAAAATATTCATTAATTTAACTAACATGTATTGAATGCTTATGATGGACCAGGTTTTTCTAAGTGCCTATAATTTTTACTGCATATAAGTCTCACAATAACTCAAAAAGGCATGTGCTACCATGATGCTCACTTTACTACTGAAGAAACCAAGGCTCGGAAAGGTTAGATAACTTGCCAAAGACTCATAGGTAGTTAACAGAAAAGCTAGTGGTTGAAGCCACATAGCCTGATTCCTTTGACAGAATTATTTAAAGAGGTTATAGATAGGGGTGCCCCGCTGGCACAGGTGGTAGAGTATGTGACTCCTGATTTTGGAGTTGTGAGTTCAAGCCCATGTTGGGTGTAGAGTTTACTTAAAAAAATTTTTTTTAAATCAAGGGGACATGGATTCTACATCTTAATATATCAACATTCACTCAATAGGCTCAGTTAATATGTACAACTCTAGGTAGTTCCATCCCTACTTTCCTATCCCTTTGCCAACTGATAATCCTGGGCATGGGAAGTTAAGATGTTCATGGCAAAAGCCATCATTTCATGTTGAAAAAGAAGGGGAGAAAATTCTATGAATCATAAAAAAGGGATTGCATTTCCAGGAAAGCAGCAAACCATATAACCCTAGGTTACCTTGTTGCGGTCATAAAGCCTGCCAGTTACAACACTATTTTTGTAACTTCTGTAGCCTTGGACTACAGTTTACTATTATTGACCTCAAAGCTAATCACTGTATCTATCTCCACTCTAACAAAAACCACTTTAAGATAAGTACAAGAGCGAAGTCTCCATTTGTTTCAAGGGTAACACAGATGCTACAGGCTTCCAATTTCTGTTTCTATTTCCACCTTGGTATAAGTGCCATAACTTTCACCAGAGATAATCATATAAGCCATTAATGGGTACCACCTCAGGAAGAGTCCAAGGATGAGATCCAACACAAAGCCTCTTCTGCAATCTCCCACCAGCATTAGAGAGCCCATTAATCCTAGGCAGTTCTGCTTTCCTTCAAAGAGATAAAGGAGCTCCCACTTCCAAGGAGGTCAGGGATAGATGAAGTGAGAGGCAGGAATGACTCTTATAGTGACAAGAATATACATTACCTACTAAAAATATTCTTCTGTTTTAACATAATTGTCCTGATACTATATTAAAATAGCTGCATCAAAATATCTCTAATTATTCCCTGGACTTCTGATTCTGTGATAAGATGGAAAAGGAAATGTACTTCTCCATATTTTTTCACTAAGTATAATTACCAACCCTGAATATTACATATAAAAACGTAAGATGACTCTGGAAGGTGGAGAGAAAAAAGACCACGTAGGAAACTTGAGATTCAAGGAATGGCATGATGTTAAATTTTGGGGGTTTTCCTTTGCTTAATATATCTTGGGTTGGGTGCAGTAGAGGCTCATAACCAGGATACACCCGTTAACGCAGACTAAAAATGCTCCAGGTAAAACCTGTTCTCTCTAGCAAAAGGACCAGGATAAAGGCAACCTAGTAAAAGAGAAAACTTTTAGACAATCATTACCTTACTCCAGCCAAATACCACAGGATAAAAATTGTGGCTGCACACAACCCATGATAGAATAAGCCAGGTGGGAAACCTAGACCTCTACTACTGTAACAAGTCATCTCTTCCCCTATACTAGGTTGGTGACCAAAAAATAAAAAAATAAAAAAATAAAGCAGAGTAGATACCTGGAACTTTCATTCTGATCCAGTGATAAGAAGACCCACCCCCTACCCATGGTGACAGTGGAGGCCATGTCTGGAACAGTAATGAGGTACCCTTTCTCCTCCCAGCCAAGATGATGTCAACAGAGGCCTAGGAAAGACCTGAAATGATTTTATCCCTGCCCAAAAATAACAAGAGGCTCTCATTTATGGAATGTCAAAGGTGCCCTGGTAGGAAATATGCACTTCCATCCCTGATTGGCAGTAATGAGGCAACATACCATTTCCCACCCTTGTGTGGTAACTGAGAAGTCCTATAAAAGTTTAACAAGATCCAAAGTCTCATAACATAATAGCCCCAATTGCCAGGATACACAAAAATAATCACTCATCATACTAAGAATCAGGAAAATCTGAATAAGGAAAAGAAAATCATCAGATGAAAACAAGAGACACAAATAATAGAATTACATTAGTCATCATGTTTCAATGAAAAATTATGTAAAAGATGAAAGAAAATGAAAAGATAGAAAGTCCCAAAGTTCCCATCAAATAAATATAGTGTCCCAGCAAAGAAATAGAAGACATAAAGAAAAATCAAACTTTGGGACTGAAAATACAATAACCAAAATGAAAAATTGCTAGAAGGAGCCAACAGCAGAATAGAGTTGATATGGGAAAGAATGAGTGGACATAAAGATAGAATGGTAGAAATTACCCATTCTGAGAAGTAGGAGCAGGAACCCAGGAAGATTCAGCTTATTAAAGCTGCTCCAGTGACAAAAACAAGTTTGAAGACCCAGTCAGTAAATTCACCACTATGATTATGAAAGGAGGAAACAAAATACTGGCCAGATCCCTCGTGATGCAGACTCTGGAAGCTGGAAAAGGGAAGGAGTTTGAGAAGTACAATGTTGCTTCCGCAGAGGAACAGGCAACCATCCAGCACAACCCCTTCACCAGCTTCCACCAAGTACTGAAGAACTATGAGCCTGTGATTGGGTTGGTACCCACCTTCAGAGGTGGCCATTTCTACCAAGACCCTATGTCACTAGATGATCGGGGTCATCGTTTTCCTGATAATGAAGTGGATGATTACTGAGTGCCGGGAGAAGAAGCACTGGTGGATGCTGATGCTAGAGAAGCTGTCACATGAGCTGCTGGAGGCTTTTCACAAACAGGGCCCTGTGGTCAAGAAGAAGCATGACATGCACAATATGGTGGAGGCCATCCATGCCCTGGCTCACTATTGCTGGTGGCAGACAGAGGGTAGAGGCTCAAGGAGGAGCCCAGGGCTTTCTCCTACAAGAAACAACATGAGCCACTGTCATGGTGAAAAACACTTGGGGGTTAAGGATGTAGTTCCCTTTTAAAGGCCATCAGGCCTCATAGGATGGAGCAACATATTTATTGCTTGTAAGTCCTTTCTCTGGGGGCTAGAACTTGGTTTTCCTGTCCCATTTCCTTACAAAGAGGGAACATATCAATTTGGATTTCCCCCAGGAAACATAGGGCCTATCCAGACACTCTTCCCTCAGTTCAGGGTAGAATTCAGGATGACACTAAAGGAAGCAGGATTTGTTTTTTGTTTTTGTTTTTGTTTTTGTTTTTGAGGACAAGTTCCACATTTTATTTACATTTTAAGACTAACTTTAATCTCAAAATCACATACCCATACACCTATTTCCTTTTTGCTGATTTCACTTAAATTCACGGTTTGTCAAACAAAGACTGTAAACAAATATTTACCATGTCTGTTACATGTAACACACAGGAACAGCTTTTAACAGAAATTCATCGACCTCCCCCACAACATTTTTTATTATAAATACAGGTATCAAAACAATCCTGAACATTTTTTTGATACTACTAGTAGTCAGCCCCCATACCACTTCAAAAATTAACACAATTTGTGACAATATTCATTGTACCTGCTACGTAGACAATTTCAACTGAAGCTCTTTCACTAAGTAAGATGGACAAAGCATGCCATTTCTGGTTTTCCTCTTGAAATTTTTTTTACTTTTCAGAAACACACATGCTTACACAGCATCTGATTCTTCTCTCCATGCTTTCATCTTGTAAACCTGAATTATATTTTGAGTACTCCAGGTTTATGCTTAAATTATTTTATATATTTATTTGACAGACAGAGATCACAAGTAGGCAGAGAGGCAGGCAGAGAGAGAGAGGGGGGAAGCAGGCTCCCTGCTGAGCAGAGAGCCCGATGCGGGGCTCCATCCCAGGACCCTGGGACCATGACCTGAGCCAGAGGCAGAGGCTTAACCCACTGAGCCACCCAGGCGCCCCTTTTATGCTTAAATTATAATGCCTTAACAAGAGAAAAAAAAAATTATGCTGCATTTTTCCTCCTGTAACCTGAAAACATAATGGTGTACATATGTTAAATATATTCTTACAAATGTCCAGATCATGTTTACCAGCTGGAATTCTTTTACTTAATGTGTGAGTATTTTGCATTGTGATATTTAATCAAGACATTAACATGAGTAGAAGGTTGTTGATTTAAGACAAGTTTGAGATCCACTAAAATTAATTGTTGTATGTTTGTCCTTCTGGTGGCTATGGAAGCTTCATATTTTCTTTGGACATCATTAGACGTCTTAGCTCTTGAAGTACAACTTTAATGCTCTATGAATTTTGCCATTTTGCTAACACTGGTATGCTCCGTGCATCCACCATTCCACTGGAATTATTAATTCCATTCATATTAATTTTGGTTACTAATCTAACTGATGGAGGATCTTCTGGGTATTTAGGTCCACATTCTAATTTCAGGCTATATATTGGGTTTTCATAATTTGTCCTTGGTGTCCCAATAATCATGCCTGTCCACCTCATAAGTGTCATATCTTCATCATCTTCAAGGCCCCAGCTAACCATACCATCACCTACTCCTTTGTGTCCTTTTTCAAGTTCTTCCAACAAGCAAAAATTACGAGGAACTTTAACTCCTGTGAAGACCGCCATCTTCTCCTGTAGCCGGATGCCTGTTTTTGTACTTTTTAACGATTTTATTTATTTATTTATTTGACAGAGAAAGACACAGTGAGAGGGAACACAGCAGGGGAAGTGAGAGAAAGAGGGGAGAGAGAATCCCAAGCAGACTCCATGCTGAGTGTGAGCCTGATGTAGGGCTTGAGCCCACAACCCCTGAGGTCATTACCTGAGCTGAAAGTAAGAGTTAGATGTTCAACTGACTGTGCCAGCCAAGCAACCTAAGAAGCAGTTTGTTTGTTTGTTTTAATTTTTTAAATTTTTTATTAACGTATGATGTATTATTAGCCCCAGGGGTACAGGTCTGTGAATTGCCAGGTTTACACACTTCACAGCACTCACCATAGCACATACCCTCCCCAATGTCTATAACCCAACCACCCTCTCCCTATCCCCTTCCCCCCAGCAGCCCTCAGTTTGTTTTGTGAGATTGAGTCTCCTAAGAAGCAGTTTTAATATTAGAAAAGGATTATTAGAAAATTCTCACCCTGGGTGGTGCCTAGGTGGCTCAACCGGTTAAGCGTCTGTCTCTGGCTCAGGTCATGATCTCAGGGTCCTGGGATTGAGTCCTGCATCAGGCTCCCTGCTCAGTGGGGAGCCTGCTTCTCCCTCTGCCTCTGCCTGCCACTCCCCCTGCTAGTGCTCTCTATCAAATAAATAAATAAAATCTTTAAAATTTTTTTTTTAAATTAAATTTAAAAAAGAAAGAAAATTCTCACCCTGAACTGGTATAGCATGTGATGTGGCTCTGCCATTTACTAAAACTGAATGGAAATTTTAAAAAAGGAAAAAGAGAAAAGAAATGACGAATTCTGAACAATAGGAAAAAAAAAAGTGGGAAAAAGTACTTAGGGACCTGTGGTTGTATAACAAAAGATCTAACATTTATGCCATCAGATTCTCATAAAGTGATAAGAATGGTGCTAAAGTGGTATTCATTTTATTTATTTATTTTTTTACCTACTTACTTACTTACTTATTTACTTATTATTTTTTATTTGCCGGAGAGAGACACAGGGAGAGAGGGAACACAAGCAGGGGGAGTGGGAGAGGGAGAAGCAGGCTTCCCACCAAGCAAAGAGTCTGATGCGGGGCTTGATCCCAGGACCCCAGGACCCCAGGACTACGACCCCAACTGAAGTCAGGTACCTAACAGTAGAGCCACCCAGTTGCCCCTAAAGTAGTATTCAAAGAAACAATGGCTGAGAGGTGCCTGGCTGGCTCAGTTCAGAAAGCATGTGACTCTTGATCTGAGGGTTGTGTGTTGAAGCCACACCATTGAGTGTCGAGCTTACTTTATTTATTTGTTTGTTTATTTGTTTATTTATTTTAAAAAAGATTTTATTTATTTATTTGACAGAGAGAGAGAGACACAGTGAGAGAGGGAGCTCATGTAGGGGGAGTGGGAGAGGAAGAAGCAGGCTTTTGGTGGGGCAGGAAGCCCAGTGTGGGGCTTGATCCAAGGACCCTGGGATCATGACCTGTGCCGAAGGCAGATGCTTAACGACTGAGCCACCCAGGCACCCTAGACCTTACTTTATAGCAAACAAATAAATGAAAAATAATAATGGTTTAAAATTCTCCACATTTGGCAAATGACATAAACTTACAATTGTAAGAAACATACAAATGAAAAACCTCAAAAAGGATAGACCCAAAGAAATTCATGCTACAATACATTAGAATCAAGCTCCTGAAATTTAGAGACAAAGAAAACCTAAAGAGTAGTAAGAGAGAAATGACACCTTACTTTCCAAGGGAAAAGAACACAAAATTACAGCAGATTTCTCAATACAAGCTCAGGATGAGCACAGACAAGAGGTGGGTGCTCCCTTCTCTACACAATCTCCACTTGTGGCTCCACCTTGAGGCCAGAGGGAGTGGCACACTTTAGCATTTTTAATGCTAAGCAAAGAAATATGAACCCAGAATTCTATATCCAGTGAAAATATTCTTCATCAAAAAAGGACAAATCTAGGGGCGCCTGGGTGGCTCAGTGGGTTAAGCGGCTGCCTTCGGCTCAGGTCATGATCTCAGGGTCCTGGGATCGAGTCTCACTTTGGGCTCTTTGCTCAGCAGGGAGCCTGCTTCCCTCTCTCTCTCTCTGCCTGCCTCTCCGTCTACTTGTGATCGCTCTCTGTCAAATAAATAAATAAAATCTTTAAAAAAAAAAAAAAAAGGACAAATCATCTCAGGTAAAGGGAAATGAAGAGAATTTGTTGCCAGCAGACCTACCCTAAAAGAACGGCTAGAGGAAATTAATAAAACAGGAAGGAAATAATACAAGAAGGAGTCTTAGAATATCCAGAAGGAAGAAAGTATAATAAGAAGAATCAAAAATTGCATAATACAATAGACCTTCCTTTTCCTCAAGTTTCTAGACACTAAAAATAAACTATCTGAAAAAAAATGTTTAATCGCTGTGCAATATAATCAAAACAACAAAATAGTTAGGAATGGGAATAGGAAGTGAAGCTCTCTACTGTGAAAACTGTAAAACATTGATTTAAGAAATTGAAGAAAATGTAAATAAATGGAAAGATAACCCATGTTCATAGGTTATGTTCATAGGTTGGGAGAATATTGTTAAAATTTCCATCCTACCCAAAGTGATTTGTAGATTCAATGCAATCTCTACCAAAATTCTAATGCTGTTTTTCACAGAAGTAGAACAAACAATCCTAAAACTCACATGGAACCACAAAATACCCTGAATAACCAAAGCAATCTTGAGAAAAAACAAAGCTGGAAGCATCACATTCCTGATTTCAAACTATATTACAAAGCTACAGTAATCAAAACAGCATGGTATTTGCATAACAGGCACACATACCAAAGGAACACAGTTACGAGCCCAGAAATAAACCCACACATATATGGTGGACTAATATGTGACAAAGGAACCAAGAATAGACAATGGGGAAATGAGAGTCTCTTTAACACGTGGTGCTTGGAAAACTGGATAATCCCATGCAGAAGAATGAACCTTGATCTTATACCACTAACAAAACTTAATTCAAGGTATTTTAAGGATTTAAATATAACACCCAAAACATTATAGCTCCTAGAAAAAGACATAGGGGAAAAAGCTGCTTGACATTAGTCCTGGCAATATTTTTTTGGCTACAAGGCCAAAAGCACAGTCGACAAAAGCAAAAATAAATAAATAAATAAAAATCATCAAGAGGGATTTAAACTAAAAACTTCTACACTGCAAAAGAATTAATCAATAAAATGAAAAGGCAACCTATGGAATGGGAAATAATATCTAACCATCTATCTGATAAGGGATTAACAGACAAAATACATAAGGAACTCATACAACCCAAGAGCAAAAACCCCCTGAAAATTCTAATTTAAAAACGACCAGAGGAGCGCCTGCGTGGCTCAGTGGGTTAAGCCGCTGCCTTCGGCTCAGGTCATGATCTCAGGGTCCTGGGATCGAGTCCCGCATCCTGCTCTCTGCTCAGCAGGGAGCCTGCTTCTCTCTCTCTCTCTCTCTCTCTCTCTGCCTGCCTCTCCGTCTACTTGTGATTTCTCTCTGTCAAATAAATAAATAAAATCTTTAAAAAACAAAAACAAAAACAAAACAAATAAACAAAAAAACGACCAGAGGAACTGAACAAGCATTTTTCCAAAGAGGTATACAAATGACCAATAGGTACATAAAAAGGGGCTCAACATCACTAACCATCAGGGAAATGCAAATGAAAGCCACCAGTTAGAATGGCTATTATAAAAAAGACAAGAGGGTCACCTGGGTAGGTCAGTTGGTTAAGCTCTCCCTTCGGTTCATGTCATGAATCAGGGGTCGGGGATCAAGTTCCGCATTGGGCTCCCTGCTCAGCATGGACCCTGCTTCTCAATCTGCCTCTGCCTCTCTCTCTCTGTCTCTCATGAATGAATAAATAAAATCTGAAAAATAAAAAACAAAAAACAAACAAGAGATGACAAATGTTGGCAAGGATATGGAGAAAAGAGGACCTTTGTGCACTACTGGTGAGAATGCAAATTGGTACAGCCATTAGGGAAAAAAGTACAGAGGTTGTTCCAAAAATTAATAATAGAACTCCCATATGATCCAGCAATCTCACTTCTGGGTATATAGCCAAAGGAAATGAAATTAGGATCTCGAAGAGATATCCAGAATCCCATTTTCATTGTAGCATTATTCACAGTAACCAAGACATTGAAATAGCCTAAGTGTCTAAGGATGAATGGAATAAATGTGACACAGAGACTCACACACACAATGGAATATTATTCAACTACCAGAAAGAAGGAAGGCCTGCCATTTGCAACAACATTTTTTTACAAATTTTTTTTTAAAGACTAATTCATTTATTTATTTGACAGACAGAGATCACAAGTAGGCAGAGAGGCAGGCAGCGAGAGAGCAGGAAGCAGGCTCCCCGCAGAGCAGAGAGCCCGATGCGGGGCTCGATCCCAGGACCCTGGGATCATGACCTGAGCTGAAGGCAGAGGCTTTAACCCACTGAGCCACCCACGTGCCCCTGCAACAACATTTGGACCTTGAAAGTTTTATGCTAATTGAAATAAGTCAGAGAAAGACAAATACTATGTGATATCACTTATATGTGAAACCTAAAAAAAGACAAACTTGGTGTACCTGGGTAACTCAGTTGGTTATGTCCATATATTTTTTTAAAGTTTTTTTTTTTTAATTTATTCATTTGACAGAGATCACAAGTAGGCAGAGAGGCAGGCACAGAGACAGAGGCTGCAGGCTCCCCGCCGAGCAGAGAGTCTGATGTAGGGATCGATCCCAAGACCCTGGGATCATGACCTGAGCCAAAGGCAAAAGCTTAACCCACTGAGCCACCCAAGCGCCCCGTTGTGTCCAACTCTTGATTTCGGCTCAGGTCATGGTCCCAAGGTCATGAAATTGAGCCCTGCATCAGGTTCTAAGCTGGGCATGTAGTCTGCTTAAGACTCTCTCCTCTCTCTCTACCCCTACCCACCTCCCCCCTCCCTGCCTTGCTCTCTCACTCTTAGAAAAGAAAATAATTAATTAAAAAGTCAAACTTACACAACAGAGAGTAGAATGGTTCTTGCTGGATCCTAGGGGCAGGAGAAATGGGAATGTGTTGGTCAAACTTTCTATTATAAAATGAGTAAGTTCTGGTGATCTAATGTACAGCATGAAGACTAGAGTGAACAATACTATATTATCTGAAAGTTGCTAAGAGTGTTAATTTTAAATATTCTCACCACACCAAACAAATAATAATTATGTGAGGTGAAAGAAGTGTGAACTAATGCTACTGGGGTTATCATTTTACAAGATAAACATGTATCAGATCATCATGTTGTACATCTTAAACTTACACAGTGTTTATTATCAATTATATCTCAGGAAAGCTGTGGGGAAAATTATAAGGAGGAAAGGAGGCAAAAAGAGCGGGAAGAAGGAAAAAGAAAAAGTTTAAAGGGGTAAGACTGTAGAAAAATTTTTTTAAAAAACTGCCTTCACAAAGGATCTGATTTTAATTGAATCATTCTGTGGAGCAATTTATTTTCCAGGACATTGTTGAAAATAATAGAACAATTAGCCAGCAATTAGTGGAGCCTGATAGCTGGGTGTGCTCAGGGAAAAAGACAAAGAGAGCCCTGACAAAACAACTCTCATTCTGAGTTGACTGCTCTTATGCTCAATGCTGTGTCCTCCGGAAGTATCAGAAGCTCCCACTATAGAGAGGAAATACATTTCATTAAAAATGATCCAGTTAAATGATCCAGTTAGCCAGAAACAAATAAACAAGCATAACAAGCATCCCCACAAACACAGGTGGGGTGGAATGTGGACCTGTAACCGGAGTTGCTACGATATGTTATCTAAAACATCCCATTACCAACAAAATACTTAAAAGACTTGCAAAGAAACAGTGAAGTCTGACCCATACGTGGGAGGAAAGCTGGCAACAGAAATTGCCTGAGAGTGGACAGATGTCAGATTTAATGAACAAAGATTTCAAAGTAGCCAGTAGAAAACATATTCAAAGCACTAAAGAATATCATGCTTAAATAAGAAAAGGTATGATAACAATGTCTCATTAAATAGAGACTGTCAACAAGAAGATAGAAACTATCAAAAAGAACCCAATGGAAATTCTGAAGCTTAAAGTATAACTTAAAAGAAAAATTTACTGAAGAGGCTCAACAGTTGATTTGGACTGCCTTTTAAAGAAAGAATTAGCACAAAAAAAAAAGGAAGGAAGGAAGAATTAGCAAGGATGAATATAGACCTATAGATACTATACAATCAATATAATACAGAGGAAAAAAGAAGATAAAAAGCACTTCAGAGTCAAGCACCTGACTTACTTAGTGAAGCACGCAACTCAATCTCAGGGTTTTGAGTTCGGGCCCCATGTTGGGTGTAGAGATTACATCTTAAAAAAAAAAAGGAAAGAAAAAAGAGAGCTTCAGAGAAATATGGGACCTGCAGAGTATACAACATGCATGTAACAGAAGTGCCAAAAGGGAGGAGAGAAACAAGAAGAAAAGAAAAATACTAAAGAAATAATGGCTGAATATTTTCAGATTTGATCAAAACCTTTAATCTATACATGTAAGAAGTTCAATGAATGCCAAATATAATAAAAGCAGCCAGATCCACAAAAAGATACAACATAGTAGAAGTGGTGAAAGCCAAAAGACATGGAGAAAATCATGAAAGAAACAAGAAAATAAAAGTCATTTATAAGGAAATTCCAATAAAATTAACAGCTGACTTGTTATCAGAAACAATGGAGGCCAGAGGCAGGATAAAAACATATTCAAAGTGCCAAAATTAGAACAAAAAACTATCAGCCAAGAATCTTATATCCCTCAAAGCTATCTTTAAATAATAAATGCGATGTAAAGACATTTCTTGATCAACACAATCTGAGAGAACTTGCTGCTACCGGACCCACCTTACAAGAAAGTGTAAAAGCTAGTGACCCAGACGGTATTTCAAATCCACACAAAAAAGCAAAAAGCAACTGTAAAGGTAATTATATCATTACAAGACAGTATAAATTTATATTTCTTCCTTTTCTTCTCTTAACCAATTTAAAATAAAAAACACTAAAAAATATATATATATAATCTCACTGATGACCGTATAATATATAGAAATGTAACATTTGTCAATAATGCCAAGGCGGTGGTAGGGAGCAGAGCTGTCCTGGATTAAGGAAATGACTCTAGATGGTAACATGGGTCAACAGGAATAAATGAAGAAACCAGGGGTGCCTGGGTGGTTCAGTGGGTTAAAGCCTCTGCCTTCGGCTCAGGTCATGATCTCAGGGTCCTGGGATGGAGCCCCACATTGGGCTCTCTGCTTGGTGGGGAGCCTCCTTCTCCCTCTCTCTCTCTACCTGCCTCTCTGCCTGCTTGTGATCTCTGCCTGTCAAATAAGTGAATGAAATCTTAAAAATAAATAAAAGAACAAAGTTATTTATTTTATTTTATTTTTAATTAATTTATTTAACAGACAGAGACCACAAGTAGGCAGAGAGGCAGACGGAGGAAGCAGGCTCCCTGCTGAGCAGAGAGCCCAATGCAGGGCTCCATCCCAGGACCCTGAGATCATGACCTAAGCCAAAGGCAGAGGCTTTAACCCACTGAGCCACCCAGGCGCCCCAAAAGTTGTTTCTTTCTTTTTTTTTTTTTTTTTAAAGATTTTATTTATTTATTTTTCAGAGGGAGAGCGAGCACAGGCAGACAGAGTGGAAGGCAGAGTCAGAGGGAGAAGCAGACTCCCCGTGGAGCAAGGAGCCCGATGTGGGACTCGATCCCAGGTCGCTGGGATCATGACCTGAGCGGAAGGCAGCTGCCCAACCAACTGAGCCACCCAGGCGTCCCAAAAGTTGTTTCTTTTAAAAAAAAAGAAAAAGAAAGAAAGAAAGAAACCAGTAATGGGGGGGCACCTGGGTGGCTCAGTTGTTAAGCATCTGCCTTAGTCTCAGGGTCCTAGATGGAGCCCCATGTAGGGCTCCCTGCTTGGCGGGAGGCCTAATTCTCCCTCTGCCCCTCACCCTGCTCATTCTCTCTCTCTCTTAAAATCTTCTAAAAAAAATCTTAAAACAAAACAAATCTTTAAAAAATTTTAAAATCTTAAGATTTTTAAAAAAATCTTAAAAATAAAAAAGAATGCAGTAATGGGAAATAAGGTCAGTATAGCAAATCTACACATATACACATGTTGTTCTTGCTCTTGTTTCTTTAAAAGATATCAAATTGCATGAAGTAATAATTATAGCACTGTGTTGTGCTTTTAATACATATAATACATATACAGCCCTAACATCACAAGAAGAAGAAAAAGGGAATAGAGCTGTACAGGAGTAACATTTCTATGTC
The DNA here is from genome assembly GCF_030435805.1 of Mustela lutreola. Classification (NCBI taxonomy): domain Eukaryota; kingdom Metazoa; phylum Chordata; class Mammalia; order Carnivora; family Mustelidae; genus Mustela; species Mustela lutreola. The sequence goes on along the minus strand of NC_081308.1, from coordinate 103,924,510 downwards.
TCATTGGAAGTGAATTAGTATAAATCTGAAGCAGATTCTGATAATATCTACATATTGAGCCTAAGGAACCACAAGGAAATAATTCAAAACTACAAGAGGAAAAATTAAAGAAATTAAAAGTTTACATGAGAAAATATTCACTTTGGGGCGCCTGGGTAGCTCAGTGAGTTAAAGCCTCTGCCTTTGGCTCAGCTCATGATCCCAGGGTCCTGGGATCGAGCCCCCGCATCTGAGGAGCAGAGAGCCTGCTTCCTCCTTTCTCTCTCTGCCTGCCTCTCTGCCTACTTGTGATCTCTCTCTATCAGATAAATAAATAAAATTGAAAAAAAAAAAGAAAATATTCACTTAATGCAAAAGAAAGCAGTACAAGAGAAATAGAGTAACAAAAAGGCGTGGGACATATGGAAAACAAAAAAGTAAAAATAGCATAAACAAAATTATGTCAGTAACAACATAATTAAAAGGCAAAGCCTGTCAGAATACATAAAAATTGGGGCCCCTGGGTGGCTCAGTTGGTTAAAGCCTCAGCCTTTGGCTCAGGTCATGGTCCCAGGGTCCTGGGATGGAGCCCCCATCAGGCTCTCTGCTCAGCGGGGAGCCTACTCCCCCCCCCAACTTTGCCTGCCTCTCTGCCTACTTGTGATCTCTGTCTGTCAAGTAAAAAAAAAAAGAACAGATAAAAATCTACAGGAGACACACTCAGCATTCCAAGACATAGATTGAAAGTAAAAGGATGGAAAAAGATCTATCATGCAAACAGCAATAGTAAGAAAGTTGGAGTGGCTATGCTAATATCAGACAAAATACACTTTATTTTTTTTTTAAAGATTTTATTTATTTATTTGACAGACAGAGATTACAAGTAGGCAGAGAGGCAGGCAGAGAGAGAGAGGAGGAAGCAGGCTCCCTGCTGAGCAGAGAGCCCGATGTGGGACTCGATCCCAGGACCCTGAGATCATGACCTGAGCCGAAGGCAGCGGCTTAACCCACTGAGCCACCCAGGCGCCCCCAGACAAAATACACTTTAAAACAAAAATGTAATTTTAGCGATAAAGAGGGATATTTTACAATGACAAAAGGGATAATTCATCAGGAATATATAATATTCATAAACATATGCACCCAATTACAGAGCACCAAATTACATGAACTAAAATTGGACAGAAATGAAGAAA